>NC_052393.1:10272500-11492500 GCF_009389715.1 Phoenix dactylifera
TTGATCTGTTTATGTAATCAAGAATCGAACATAATATTCCGGTACATACTCGGGCCTAATATGGTTCTTAAGTTTTCATAACAACCTTTTATTACCCCTAAGGTTTGATACCTTTCATACATCCAGTGCATGGTAAATTACGGTGCATAATTCTTCTTAGGAAAAGATAAGCGCTACAAATCATATAACAAGTCACTCTCATCTCTTCTTGACAGTTTCCGAAAAAAAAAAGGGCAAGAAAAAGACAGAAGAAAAGGAATAAAGTGACTACAAGGATTAGAAAGATTGATTCAGATCTAGACTGACTCATGCATGTCCTGGACTTATGCTAATACCTGGAATTCCCCACAAGCAATGCAAGAACAGGCCGTTCTTGCACAAAGTGACTGTCTATTCTATTCTGTATATATGCACTCTCTATGGCTTCTAAACAATGCCGAAGGTTTAAGAGAAACTCGATTTTAACCAGTATCCAGGATTTGAAACCCGATCCCCGTGGGAGAGGTTCCAACCAACTGAGCAAACAATTGCTCCATCTGTTCTTTTATGCACTCAGGATAGCACATCGTGCCTTTCGAAGTTGGAACCCATGAAACAGTGAA
Source organism: Phoenix dactylifera (assembly GCF_009389715.1). NCBI lineage: Eukaryota > Viridiplantae > Streptophyta > Magnoliopsida > Arecales > Arecaceae > Phoenix > Phoenix dactylifera. Next base: position 10,273,103 of record NC_052393.1, read on the forward strand.
ATGTCTCGTGAACTGCAGAACTAGTGATTGATTTGGTGGCTTTATTCCTCAACGATCCAATTATAGCGATCCTCTACAAGTTGGGCGGGTTTTGACCTAGACCGACAAATGTTAGTTAGATACGTATTTATCTAGGAAATACAACATTTTTTGTCATGACTATTGCCAGCTTTCTTCTTCAAATGCTTGCACAGATATTTCTATGCAGGCTTTGGAACTACCATCCGCATGGTTCTTACATGCCATCCCGTTCACTCTTGAGAGACAGAAAGAACCATCCAGTTCGCTTTAGGTGGCATTAAAAGCAAGGAAATTAAGATGGCCCCATTTTGATGGACGCCATGTATAGACGCAAGGGAATGTATTGAGTGTGCTGCACGGATGGCAGTTCCAGCACCGACGTTGAAATTTCTCTGTGGGCACTCCAGACAGAACCTAGTCCCCCAACATATATATAGACAGCATAAGCCCAAGTCTCAACAACAAAAAATAAAGATGAGAATTGCAAAATTAGAACATTATTGCAAGGACCCATATGGGCATGTATTACTACATATCACTTGGAAAGATCTTGCATGGATATTTGTAGAGATTCAAAAAATCTAAATAATACCATTCAGTTAGTCCTTTTAGGTGAGATTTTTGATTGTACAAATGATATCAGAATGGAACCAATCCATGGCCCATGTGGACTATATGGTAACTGCAGCTAGCATTGGGCCTTTTGGAGTTGACAATGATCTTATCATGTTGTTTGCGATTAAATTTGATGACATTTGAACTCTTAATCCGTCGAGGATATATATCATGATTTATATGGAGGATGGATATGTGTGAGAGTGCTTATACAAGGTCAAGATATCCAAATAGCATCTTCTAACGATCCTTTTTGAGTGAGCTCTCGTGCTTTTACAATTATGGAGAACCAAATAACCTCAGAGAGTGCAATCTTGTGGCCTTCCTCAATAAGACCTCCCTGGGCTCTCTCCACTGCTTCATCCTCTTCTATCCAGTCCACCTCTAAGTCCATCACTTCATTTCCAAGGAAGAGCTCCTACATCGTCACACTTCAATATCAATTATGCGATACTTATATAAAACTAAGAAATTCAAAAAAATACCTTTAACTAGTTTTTTTTGGGTGAGGCTCCGCATTTTTACAACTCCAACAATGTTGTCTCATAGCCTTCCTTACCAAAACCTCTTAGGGATTGCTCTAGTGCCTTGGCCTCTTCTTGACGATCAATCTCCCGGTCCTTCAGATAGCCTCAACAGGATCTCATGGCTTGGTTCTTCTATTAATGCGAGGGACCAAAACCCATTAGATTATTAGTGCCATATCCATATAGATCTAATCACCTCCAGTATTTTGCTCACCAACTAGATCATCAACCACCCTAGGCTTACTAACCTTATTATTTGTCGACCCAACAACTAGCTTGGGTCCACCACTGCAAAGCTTCAACACTTGTCTGACCGTTGGGGCTCATTGCTTGGCTTGGTCATGCATCAACCGTCCACCAGAAGCTCTTAAATCTACTTGGCAGGTCGACCCTCTTGGTTATACGACGACACTGACAACTCACCACCGATAAGCTCTTGCATAAGAAGCCCACTGCATGATCTAACTTCCCATCGAGGTTCTGCTTGCTCCATAGCTAGAAGAGATCCCAAGCTATGCTCCACCATCAGGACTACTCCGCTCGGGACCTCTTCCATCACTGTGATACGCTAGTAAATGTTAGCAATTTATGGGCATTAAATCTCCATCTACAAAGATCAACAGTACCTATTGCCAGATTTCATAGCATCACGGAATATCTTTGTGTTTCTCCATTTTTCTTATGATTGATTTGTAGGAACTAAATACTTCTCAATTCTCCTTGTCCTCTACATTTTCTACTCTCTCTTCAAATTTGATTATGTAATTTATCTCAATTGAATAAATTTATATATGGTAGGATTTTAACTTTTTCGTATTTATTTTTACTAGTCATGTCTATTTTTGTAAAGCTAGTGCTGTTCTAACTAGAAGAGAAATCTTACCCGAATTATACTAGGACGTATCTTACTATTATAAATAGAAGCTAGGTTCTAAGTTTTTGAATCATCAATGAAAGAAAAGAGAACCTAAATCCTATTTTCATCATTTTTTATTTTTTAAATTTTTTTTGAGATATTCGAGTTGAGTATGTTGAAGAATTTTTTTTCTTTCCAATTGGATCAAAATATAATTCAATACATATTTATTCTTCGGGGATACACATCCTATTAGAGAAAAATTAATTTTTCTTGATTAATTCCACACATAAATTATAATCGGCTTAACAGAAATAGGCGGAAGCTTAGCATCTCATAATCTACAATCATCTTTCTTCTTTTAACTTTGCCCATAATTTAATAATCAACCTTTATCCTAGGAAAACATAAGATCTCTTCAAATTAATAGATTAACTATTTTAGAGATAGAAGTAGAAGATCTATGTCAAAACATTCTAGGTTCGAGCCCAACCAAGAAACATTCAATCCATTAACGCTAAATCTTCTCAAGAGTTGTTAACAATAGAAGAGTTCATCGGTGAAAAGTGCATAGCTACTTTCAGTAGCCAAAAATTACCATATTCTCCTTTTCTAGCTCAGGTCTTCTATCATAATAACTTTCAGATCAAAGTATTATTGTTTCTAACCAATTTCAAAATATCTCAAACCACCATAGTTTCACTGCGCACTCTGATCTAACCCAACAAATACTCTAAGGACACTAAATGATTTCTAACCGAAATATCACTTTGCATTGGGACTAAAAAAATTCAAATTTTAAATATTTGAGTATAGGATTGGAGCAAAATTTCCAGATCTCCTTAGCCTCAATTATATAAAGTGTACTTACCATTACTAACCCTCAAACCAATAGTCAAGTTTAAGATCACTGCATAATCTTCATAACCTTTTTAGAATTCAAAATATCTAGGTTTAATTAAAAGTGAATCATTCTCGATTTCCTTAGTAATTTGATTAGACAATCTAGATCGATCTTTCTTTCAAAAGATTTACTCCAAATGCCAACGAGTTAGAAAACTCTGTGCTAATATCACTATATGCAGAATTAACTCTATTGACCTCCAATTCTTTATTCACCAAGATTTTCAGCAATGTTATATGTGATAACTCATGTAAGCACATCTATTCAATATGATATTTTACTAGTGGCTTCATCAACAATAACAAAAGATCCTCGATCCAAATATGAGAATTCAATTTACTAAAATTTTCCATCAATATGCATACTCTGAATATCACTTAAAATTCATGTAGTCCTTCTATACTCATTATATACCAAAGCTCAAATATATATTTTATCAGATATATTTCTGCCACAATTCCTAATGATCTTAAACCTGAGCTCTATACATAAGAAGTTATTTGGTTCCTTGATCTTATATAAGTACCAAAATCTACCGAGCGAATAACCAATGTGGGACTAAACACATTTCCGTATGGGTCGTCAGAGATAGAAATCATAAACAACAAAAATACCACTGAACAATACACTTTTATTAAAGCAATTGCGACTTCAACACATAATTCAAAGCACCAATAACAGCTCTTCGAGCGTGCTGTCTCATCTCCTTCCTTGCCAATACATTGAATGTTGATCACGAGCAGTGACACAAGAACAAGAACTCACAAGAACTCCATACGAGAACATGAAGAAAAAATGAAAAAAAAATACCGTTCTGGATAAGAATTCAAACACAACAAATCGAACCAAGGAAGAGAAAGACTTGGAGTGCTCAAGGGCACTGGAATCCTTTGGGGGTATTCTTTCCACAGTAGTTAAGCAGCAGGCTAAGGTGGATGGGGAGGTTAAGCTTGATCCCCAGAATGTTAGCCTTGAGTACAGTGCAGAGGCAGACGGCAGCCTCGAGGTCGACGAGTCCATCAAGCAAAGAGCAGCAGGGCAGCTTGGGTGGCTTGCCAAGCTTAAGGTGGATCAAGCCGTTCAGCACGTCGGCACAGACGCCTAGCTTGAGTGCATCGACAGGGCACTTGCCACTGCCGGAGCCGGAGCCGGAGCCGGAGCCGGAGCCGGAGCCGGAACCGGAGCCGGAGCCGGAGCCGGAGGGAGGGCATGGGGTGGGCGTGGGGTGCTTCGGGGGTGGGCTGATGCAGTTGCTACATGCACTGGTGAGGGTGAAGAAGAGGAGATTGAGGGCAAGGAAGAGGGCAGCTGAGGCTGAGGGCTTGGATGCCATGGCTTCAGTAATGCCCATAATAACACTAGTATGCGACTGTGGAAGTGGTTTAGTGCTGTAGTGGATTAGTCGGTAATTGGTTTCAGTATTTATAGAGAATTAGGAGGGGGGAGAGTTGGTACCTAGGGTTTGAAATGTTGTAATGGAGACAAAAAGCTTTACTGGATGACACATGGTGGATCCATTTTGCGGTATAGTTATAGCTGGCAATGCAAGTGATGAAGGTTGGGCTGTTTTGTAGGGTTTCTAGGTTGGGGGGCAAGTTAAGCTATATTTTAGTCTATCCCCTGGCATGCATCACATGATATGATAGTATATCCGCACCAAGAGTTCTGAGATCATTATGACTTGTATATATAAATCGAAGGAAAATTCTGCTTTCGCACAGGAGAAAGCAGCTCGTGATATTCCTGCCGCCCGTCCGTGAATGAACAGGCATCATTCGCCAGCAATGATGGGACGAAGAAGTGGCGTGGTCAATCTCGCATTCACATTGCAGGATGAGCATTGGGATTCCAATCACTTTTCAATAAAATAATACACTGCGAACAACTTCGTTAGCGTCTTACGTGTTGTCTGACAAAAGCTGCAAACTTAATTTGCATTCATTCGCTTCTCAACGTTTAGGGTTGCAAACAAGTCTAGCAGAGCTGAGACAACTAGGGCTTAGCTCATTAGGTTCTAGGATTGCTTGACCTCAAGCGGAACCGAGTACAAGTTGTTCGAGCCTGGCACATATAGCTTCTAAGCCAAGCTGAGCTCCTCTAGATTTTGCAGCCAGATCATATTCAAAGTCGGTTTAGGAACCAGCTCGTTCACGAACCAATCCACTGGAACTCGGATCACTTTAGCCGGAACGAGCCGATCTTGGGCGTGAACAAGCCCCAGGCAGTCTTGGGATGGTCACATGCCTGTATTTTGCCTGCTCTTTAGTTTTCTTTGCGAGCACAAGGATCCGAAGATCCTGTGAGTGCGTGGCAATCCCAGAAATTCTGTCAAAGGATGGCTGAATAATTTCTATTTTGGAATAGTTGCTGTTTTTATTTGGTACAACGTCATCTTTTGTTCTGTTTCTTTGTTTGTTTTAGGGTCTGTTTTAGTTTTCATTCATATAATTTTAATTTGGTTAGGACTTTAAATTTTAGAAGAAGAAAGGTCCATTTGAAGGAGGGAACATCGTCTTTAGAGGCATTCTTGTTTTAATGAATAAAATCTATTTTCCCAAGTTTTGGAAGTTTTGAAAATTATTATTAGAATTATCGGTTTCAGCTCGCTGGAATTGATCTTTGAGTCTTATTAATTCAGCATTTGCTGAATTCTTTCGCCATCGTTTTCACTGCATCAGTTGGTATCAGAGCAAGAATTTGCTTGACTTGATGTCTAGTCATGGAGGCGATGGAAGCGATCCCAGCGACATCGCCCGTGGGCAAGACGACATATGGGCGGCGATTGAGGAACAACGAGGTTTCATGGCGGAGCAGCGATAACAGATGGCGGAGATCCGTGAGTTGCTCGTCGGCATGGGACTCAACACCAATAACAATCGATACAATTTTGGATTTGGAGCCGGAGGATTCGCTCGAGGCCCCCAAGGAGGCATGCATGAGAGGCGTGATGAGGAACGTCGAGATCGTTTCCAACATCAACCTCAATATGAAGAAGATGACTAGAAGAGATGGGTGAACGAGGTGTCAATCGACGATTCATGAGGTACGATGAGTACCGATTGAAGGCAGACATCCCAACTTTCAATGGAAATATGCACATTAAAGACTTTCTCGATTGGGTCTTTGAAGTCGAGCGGTTCTTCAAGATGATGGAGGTTCTTGAGGGCCGGATGGTGAAGCTGGTGGCCTTCCGACTTAAGAGTATTGCTATAGTCTGGTGGGACACTCTGCAGAGGAGCCGACAACGACAGGGGAAGGCGCCAGTTCGCACTTGGAGGAAGATAAAGCAATTGTTAATGGAGAGGTTCTTACCGCCTGACTACGAACAATGCCTCTTTCAAATGTACCAGAACTGCACCCAAAGCGGTAGGACGGTTGCTGACTACACTGCCGAGTTTTTTAGGTTGTCCGCACGAAACAACCTCAATGAAACGGAGCCACAGAAGGTGGTACGATACTTGAATGGCTTGAAACCAAAGATCCGTGAGAAGATCGGGCTGCAAGTAGTTTGGTTGGTGGATGAAGCCCATAACATGGCGTTGAAGGCTGAACTAATGGAACAGTTGGGAGGAAAACCTGAGTTCCCATCTAGGAACCACGCTGAAGGCGACAGTTCCACCAGAAGGGGCAAAGCGCCGCAGTTCATGGCATCCCAACAATCAGATTCGGGAAGCGCATGGAACAAAGACAGCGGAAGCGGAGGGGGATCTGGAGAAAGGCAGCCAGTTGGAACCAGTAGCAGGGAGCCGCTCAAACATTCAAACTCCTATGCCAAGGCTGCACCAGTCACGGACGGCTTTCCGATCGATATCCGAAAGCAAATACTAGTAATCTATCTGACACAAGAGGTGTTAATTAAATCAAGGATTTGTTCTACTAGAAAAAGAAAATTCCTTAGGCCCTTTAAGAGGGGTCCTTGTTCTCTGAGGGGCAGGTGGGTGTTGGGATTGTTGGAGTTTTGGAAGCCAATGTCATCAATATACTTACCATTACTAACCCTTAAGCCAATAGTCAAGTTTAAGATCAGTGCATAATCTCCATAACTTTTTTAGAATCCAAAATATCTAGGTTTAATTAAAAGTGAATTATTCTAGATTTTCTTAGTAATTTGATTAGACAATCTAGATCGATTTTCTTTCAAAAGGATTTACTCCAAATGCCAATGAGTTAGAAGACTCTGTGCTAATATGACTATATGCAAAATTAACTCTATTGACCTCTAATTCTTTATTCACCAAGATTATCAGTAATGTTATATGTGATAACTCATGTAAGCACATCTATATATTCAATATGATATTTTACCAGTGGCTTTATCAACAATAACAAAAGATTTCTTTTCCACATATGAGAATTCAATTTACTAGAATTTTCCATCAATATGCATACTCTAAATATCACTTAAAATCCATGTAGTCCTTGTGTACTCATTATATACCAAAGCTCATATATATATTTTATACCACTGAACAATACACTTTTATTAAAGCAATTGCGACTTCAACACATAATTCAAAGCACCAATAACAGCTCTTCGAGCGTGCTGTCTCATCTCCTTCCTTGCCAATACATTGAATGTTGATCACGAGCAGTGACACAAGAGCAAGAACTCACAAGAACTCCATACGAGAACATGAAGAAAAAACGAAAAAAATTACAGTTCTGGATGAGAATTCAAACACAACAAATCGAACCAAGGAAGAGATCGAAAGACTTGGAGTGCTCAAGGGCACTGGAATCCTTTGGGGGTATTCTTTCCACAGTAGTTAAGCAGCAGGCTAAGGTGGATAGGGAGGTTGAGCTTGATCCCCAGAATGTTAGCCTTGAGTACAGTGCAGAGGCAGACGGCAGCCTCGAGGTCGACGAGTCCATCAAGCAAAGAGCAGCAGGGCAGCTTGGGTGGCTTGCCAAGCTTAACGTGGATCAAGCCATTCAGCACGTCGGCACAGACGCCTAGCTTAAGTGCATCCACAGGACACTTGCCACTGCCGGAGCCGGAACCGGAGCCGGAGCCGGAGCCGGAGCCGGAGCCGGAGCCCGAGCCGGAGCCGGAGCCGGAGCCAGAGCCGGAGCCGGAGCCGGAGCCGGAGGGAGGGTATGGGCTAGGCGTGGGGTGCTTCGGGGTTGGGCTGATGCAGTTGCTACATGCACTGGTGAGGGTGAAGAAGAGGAGATTGAGGGCAAGGAAGAGGGCAGCTGAGGCTGAGGGCTTGGATGCCATGGCTTCAATAATGCCCACAATAACTCTAGTATGCAACTGTGGAAGTGGTTTAGTGCTGTAGTGGATTAGTCGGTAATTGGTTTCAGTATTTATAGAGAATTAGGAGGGGGGAGAGTTGGTACCTAGGGTTTGAAATGTTGTAATGGAGACAAAAAGCTTTACTGGATGACAGATGGTGGATCCATTTTGCGGTTTAGTTATAGCTGGCAATGCAAGTGATGAAGGTTGGTTTGAGGGGCCCTTGGAGTTTTGGGAGCCAATGTCATCGATGTGAGATGATACAAGAGAGGAAGATGAGATAAGGAGGAGGAGAAGAGAGACAGCTTTGGATGCAGACTAGGCCATTGGAGTTTCTGTTCAAGTAGCTCAATGGACCAAAGTTGGCGAGAGCCCGGACCACGTTAGTGTCCCTTATAAGGGATAAAGAGAAGAACGTGCATGAAAGGACTGGATGCTCTGAAGACGCGATAGCGATATGGGACTTGGCTGGTATTTCGAAGATAATTTGAAATGCTAGCTAATTCGATCTACATATGCGCCTAGCTAGGTCTGGTAAGATCAAATTGACATGATTGACCTTGATCTGATCCGATTTTTTGTTTCGGTTTTGATATTGGATCCAAATTCATAAAAGATTAGGTTGGATTGGATTGGGTCTACGGCCAAAATTATTAGACTCAATGGACCATCCGGGTTGGGTCATATTCATGAATTACCCGGTGTTAATCCAAAAAATTTGGAACCGGATCGAATCCGGGTTAGGCCAGTAAAATTAACCATTCACTTAGTTAGTATTTTGTACCTTTTATGGCATACAAGTTCAATTAGTTGTGCAGAACGAAGAGTAAGTTTATAGAAAGCTATGTTTCTGATTTAATTTTTTTTTTAAAAAAAGTGAGTTGTTACTGAAAAAAGCAATGTAATCAGTCCTTCACTCAAAATGCATGGATGGCATGGACCTCTTGGTCTGGCTTCACCACAAGCCAAAATTTAAATCCCAAACCGTAAGCATCTTATAAACCGTCCTCTGCAAATTCTGTTCCCAAGATGTAAGCATCCTTCACCCCTAAGACAGCATATTGGCTTCTGTCAAATGCCATTAAAAATCCCAGCTTCCTGTAACTCTTGTTTGAACTCTTTCAGCGCCTGCCACTACAGGCGTTTCTTGCCCATCCTGGGTGGTGTTTCAACATGAATGAATTGCAAACTATCACTCCTAATTGCCGTTTGCTGAACCTGTATATTTTCCTGGACAAAGTTCAATGGAGAAAATGATGGAGAATGATCTGTAGCAAACTAAGACCACCTCTCAAAACCTATGCACAACTTCTAGAGCTTCAAGAAAGCCAATTTAGAAGTAGCAGCAGAAACCTGCTAAGAATTTAGTCATGCTAAGAACAGTTAAATGGGTTCTATGTACCATAGTTATTTCTATGTACCATGTAGGCTAGCAGAATTTAAAATTGATCAAAATACTACTAGTATCAAATTCTTGTTAGCTATAAAATTCTGTAAGTCCTTCTGCATTCAGGTTGGGGCGGGTCCGAAGAAGACCTGATATAGGCCCAAAAATATACCGATCGGGTTGGATTGGATCAAAATTTAATAAATTCATATTCGACCCAAAATGTCAAATGGGTTCAATTTTGGAACCGATCTGGTTCTATGGATTTTATAAAATGAATTTGATCGGATCTAACTGAGTCGGGCGGGGTCATTGGTCAACCCAACTATTTGTAGCCCTGTGCCCAACACAGATAGTGATACTGAGAAATGGGCAAAAGTTGGCGTGGTGTGTGCGGATCCCATCAATCTTGGGAAGCCACTTAGATAAACTCAGGAAGCTGCCACTGGTGTTGGAACAGAGGCAATTATCGGAAATGGGTCCAAATCTAGCTTCCGTCTTGTGCGATCCAGAGTGCGACCACGAAGAGAAGCGCCGAGCCTTAGCCGAAACCAATGCGAAAAGGTAATAGTAGCTCTGTGATATGATTGTGAAACCACTTGCAAATCTTACGAAAAAGCATAATGACCAAAGAGCCTTTTAGTCGATAGTCTTATTTTAGACTGAAAGTATCTACCTTGTTTATTCAATTAGATAGAAAATTTGACGAATGCTTATAATTTTGTAAATCTGTGATAGGTTAATATATTTAATTTTGATTTTTTCACTTGTATTATTAAAAAACTTTGTTTACATTTGGCATAACAACTGGAGTGCCCTTTTCTCGAGGTTGAACCTAAAAGCTGTGTGCGACCGTGGAGCTGGAAGGAGCGAAAAGCCAACCAGCAAACCCAAAATTTATCAGCTTGATGGTTATTTCATTATAAGTGTACGCGAAGGATAAATGTTTACATAAAAACATGTATACTTAGAATTCAGGAACTCGGGAGACGTGACTGCTACATATTGAAGGCAATCCGCATGGATGGGTGGATGACCGCCTCATCGTTTTGCCTCGTGCTCTCCATCTTCGCCTTGGCTGCCGCCGTGACGAGGGCGGGACAGAGAGAAATAAAGGGAAGAAGAAAAAAAAAAAAAAAAAGAGTTTTGGAAAAAAAGAAATACCTTGATTATGCCGAAGTCAAGGCCAATTAAGATTTTTTGTTTCCTTTGTTGGGACTTTTGAAGATTTTTATAATATAAAGAAACATTTTTTGTAATCATAATATTTTATCAGAAATATTTTCGTTTAAAAAAAAATTATAAATCAAAGTAACTTTCTGACACATATTAAAAGTGCTTTCTAAAAAAATTTCATTTTGAAGCTTCTTCCAAAAAACTGTTTTAGCTTTTTGATAAAGTTAAAACAGTTTTTCAAATTTTGTACTAAACACGGTTATTCCATCCAAAAATATTTTTGGACCAAATGCCAAACAGGGCTCAAATCACGAGTAGAGAAATTATTGCGCCGCTGGTGCTTGTGGAGTCCATTTATGGAGCATACATCTCGATGCATCATCATAGAAATCAGAAATAATAGACCCAAAAGTCTCCCTCAAAAACGAATTGCCTGAAGACGCCACATTTAATGCATAGATCCTTTTTAAATGGCGTTGGCCGAGGTGCCAATGTGCAAAGAAGCATAGACAAGCTCCACGTTTGCCGACTGCATTCTTTAGCGAGTTCTTAAGACGAGCACGGCTCCTTTGTCCTAGCCGCCCGATGGCCTAGACCACGAAAACTTGTTCCAATTTGGCCCAAAATTTCGGTGCCTCATGTTTTGGTCCCCCCTCCCCAACTGGGCTCTTTTCTGAAAATAAACATAGATCCGACTTGGACCCGGCTCAGTCCAAAACACTACTCGAAAGTCGAGTCGGGCCAGGGCCTAAAACCCAGGCTTGACTTGGGCTGGACTTTCTCAGGCCTGAACCGGCCCATTGACAGCCGTTAGCTGACTCGGACCAAAGGCAAGGCAAAAAGCACAAAAGTTAGTATGCTTCCTCCGCCAATCACCGAAAAATGTTTTGTTAATTATTTGTGAATCAGAACTCCCGTGAAACGCATTGAGTCAAACTATCCGACACGGTATAAAAATACTTTTATACTACCTTCCTTTGACATCATCCAAACTTTTCCATGTATTCCAGCTAAACCTAATCCTTCGTCTTTAACGTCATATTTTCCTACTTCCAATAGAGCAACCTGCACGAAAGAAGCTCTTCTAATTCTGAGATACGTAAATAACTCGTGCATCATGACAACAGGTTCCACGTTCTCGCAACTACTATAGCAATGAAACCTGCTATATATATGTATATATATAAAACGCATCCTTCTCGTCATCCCTCAATCATTGTACAGATACCACGTCGTCACGTAAGCATACTCAAATAACAAGTACAAACAACAGCTAGACAATCCTAGGTAGACTCGTGGCAAACTCTTGAACAGATCCTTTCGTTATCACCTATGTCATGCTCCAACTACCATAATACCAAAGAGTATCACAAAATCAAACTGGCAAAGAGTTGAACAAACAGCTCAATGATCATAATTAAACTTATGACTCGTTTACTTCAACAATATTATCAGAGGCCTCCATTATTATCCGACCAGCTCAGCATAAATAGACCAACTTCCTGGCAATGTAACTACAAACAATTTGAGACAATGTATATAACATCTAATGGATTACTATATAATCCCCTAACAGGCCAAGGCCATATATATCATATGTGAAGTGGATAAGGCAGTCAACAGTAGACATGGCGTTCATGTGTCTGTTTAGGTTTGGGGACCCTGTAAACGATATGATCTTATGACGTTGTGGTTTTGGAATGAAAGAACCAATGAATGGGCGATGACATACGTCTTTTATCAGCATCAAAGACCTTGTAAGAGAGCACGCGTCGATAAGAAAACTTCGGTTTCACGCGTGATCGAGCTCTAAAAAAATACTTCAATTATCTTCTGATGAAAAAAATATCCTTCAATTATCATCGTCCACGTATTACATTATTGTCTCGGTCTCCCACTATCACCCAATCACAACTCTCTTTTCTCTCTCTCTCTCTCTATCCCCCCCCCCCTGTGATAGCGTATTTTTTAGTGAACATCAGGGAGTCTATCGTTTGACCATGCTCAAATGATTTGAGGAGGCCAGTCCACATCCAGCTACTTGTCAACTGTTGTCTGGTCGACGTAGTTATTGGATTCCTACCAAAAAAAATAAAAAAGTTATTATTGTAGACACCGAAAGGTGGGGAAGCCGAGTTGAATGGGACTCCATCTCAATTATTTTTGGACTGTGATGATAGGGAGTTCGATGTCTTTGCTAAGGATGACGAGATCAATTCAAGAAGTCAAGAACCAAATAGTTAGCAAACTTTGATAAAAGAAACGTAAAGAATAATGCGAGGGGGGAGGGTGGTGGGAGGGGGACTGCCATTCTCTGAATTGGCCGCCTTTGGGCTACTTTCTTGGGATATCTTTGGTCCACTTGGAAATCCCTTCTTTTACGATAGCTATTTATTTATTTGCTAATATATTCTAGTTTTATTTGCATGCAAGACAAAATATGAATTGTTCCATTTCTCATTAAATTTAGTTATATTTTTTAAAATTCCTAAAAAATTGATAATAATACGTCAAATATTTGACAAGGTATCGGTAATAGGATTATTATATTAAAAGGGATCAATGCCGAAGTCGCTAATAAATTTGTAAGTTGCAAAAAGATATAGCAGGTCCTTTAAGGGTGTCATAATGGATAATAACAGACAATAGTCCAAATTATTTTTCACGTGGAGAAGATTTTCTTTGGGAGGAAATTGGCCAAAAATTGAATTTTGACAGAAATATTATTTTATTAGAAAATGGCATTATTATAAATTAAGGATAATAGTTAAATATTGGCAATGATATAATTAAATACTGTATAATATAGAGGTTCCTTTCCAAAACCACTACAATCGCCATTATTTTTAAAACCATCTTTTGGCTACTGGAATTTTTTTCTCTCTTGCTGAAAGAGATTGAAACTTGAATCAAAAGAAAAGTTTTTATAAATAGGATGGACCAATAGAACGGCGAATGTTTTTCTAGAAACAAACAAAAGAAAAGATTGTGTGAAAAAGAAAGGTTGTGTTAGAGTTGTGGGACACTATATTATGTATAGAGAGATATTTTAGTAAATAATTTGAACGAAACCATAAGAAAATTCATAATATTTTTACGCATGTAAACCATAAAATCTCAAACCTGAATTAGAGTGATTTTCCTTGTTAGCAAATAAGAATAAGATTTGCTTAATGCAACTTCAGAAATTTTATTGATAATAAGATTGCTGATCTTTACTGCAATATTTAGCCAATGTTTAGTCAATGTAATACACCTTACACAAGTTTGCTCCTAGAACTTGTTGCAGTTCATTTTGGTCAATGTATTACACCTTTCACAAGTTTAATCCAAAAACTTGTTGTAGCTCATTTGAGAATAAAACTGAATTGATACTGTTGGTGGGCTGATAACTTCCTTAGTATATATATTATATTAGTTAAAAAAAAAGAGTTGAACTCACAAGTTTCTAATTTTTCTACTAAAATTGTCAGTAGTTTTAAAGTAAAATAATTATTAAGAACAATTTTAATGATACACACACATATGCACACATGGATGCAAGCAAACATGTATGCATGCTTCACATGCACATTAAATATATAATTACTAAGAATAACTTTCAATTCAATAAAAACTTTTAAAATCTCAATGCTATGTAGCCTCATCTCTTCTACACTCTATCTATCGAAAACCACTTGAATTGTTGATGAATTTATTTTTTTTAAATTTCTAAATATTTATTTGTGTGTGCCCTCATATTGCTACTTTGAAAAATCTAATTGCTGAAAGTGAACAAACCGATAATCCAATGGAGCTATGGGATTTTAATCTTTTCGATAGAGAAAAGAATTATTGCAGTGTAAACAAATTAGGATGGGAAAATAACTAGGACAATCTACATTCATTAATAAATAGATATCTTCAGATATCAAGTCTTCATATATCTTCAATTAGTTTTTTTCTTCGAGAAATAAAATGATAATCTCCTTTAGGTTCGAGATTGGAACCTCACCTCAGTAAGTATATGCTTTAAAGAGGGTTCCAACCAATTACGAAATGATCAAGTCCACTTAAGAGACGTAATTAAATTTCTTCTTTGATAAAATGGATTGTTTTTAACAAGAGGTTCTTCTCAGCAGCCTTCAACTCAGTCACTTAGCAGATCCAACTCAAGAAACTCAACCTACCTCTTGGGATGCATGGTCAACTCAATTGAGATCCATAAAATACCTACTTTCTCTCTCTCGTTGGAACAAGGCCTACGTAGGATCTATGCCTAATTGGGAGCCATAACTTGTGAAAATTACTACAATGAACAGGACCGACAAACTCGAGGCCACTTGGAACTGCAACTTGGCAGTATTCTCAGGTTCATTCCCCCTACATAATTTCCTTTGTTCCATCCTCAAGTCCAGATCTTTAATAGCTTGTCTCTCTCAAATGTCTCGTTTTCCAGCATGATCCATATGCCCCGTTGCCAATCCGAAAACTCTTGCTGCTAGGCTGTCGTGCTATCATGCTGGTCGCATACGATTCGATTAGATACGTTTCCCTCTGCAATGTATCATCCAGTGGTATCTTGGTTAGGGTTCGGGATGTATCATTCGGACGAGAACCCTTTTGATTATAT
Organism: Phoenix dactylifera; assembly: GCF_009389715.1. Taxonomy (NCBI): domain Eukaryota; kingdom Viridiplantae; phylum Streptophyta; class Magnoliopsida; order Arecales; family Arecaceae; genus Phoenix; species Phoenix dactylifera. Next base: position 10,288,440 of record NC_052393.1, read on the forward strand.
CCAAATTAAGAGTGGTTCCGAATGGGAGCGTGCTGCTCTCTTATTAGCACGACCAGACCTATCATTCCGAGCCCTGAGATTTGGCGCCTGGGGACAGCCAGGAAGAAGAGACCAGTGCCCGTGAAAGGAGTGAACTGTCTCTCAACCTTGTTCTTTCCATCTATCTCGGGTTACAGAATCTCAAGCTGATAATCGAATATTGGATATGGTCGGTTCTTTTAATATGTTCAAATTCTTACATTCTTCTTTTACATTCAGTACCCCTCCTCGTAAGCTTCAGCTACAATACTAAACCTAATTCAAAACTCGGCCTCAAAAACCTCAGCAGACTCCAGTATTCAGATTTGAGACGGAGACAAGGCACTGACATCCACTCAGCTTTGGGTCTCTTCAAAGAGATGCTTCGTTTTCTCCAAGACACTTTGAAATTAAGATGTCCTTAAGAATGCTTCCAAAGCTACAGCCCGAGATTTGTTCAAGTTAGGCTTCACAGTGTTTGCAGCAGCCTATGAGAGGGCTTGCTGCCATTGGGAGTTGGTACGCGTCCATGATCTTGTTCACGGGGTTCAACAAAAGACAAAATATAAGTCATCCTGCATCGATCGTTCAACTAATTATATGTGACCCTGTTGTTTCTACCGGGAAGTTGGGGTAAATAAAAGGAGAATGATTTGGACCATTAACCATTGCTTAGTCGTAGGGACCAAGAATATTAAAAGAAAAGAACATAAGGAACTGTGTTAGCATATTATTTTATCTTATTTTTTTCCTCTTCGTGGTGGGAACAATGTATTGTGACAATTTATAATTGTGTTACGTAACCCGCCTCTCCAGTTCTTCCCCATCGCTTCCTCCGTAATTAAAAGAAAACCGAGTTTTTTGTTTTAGAAAGACACATCACACGTCTATGGTTGTTTAGCGTTATCTTTCATCGTGTCAAATCTTGATAAAAGAAGAATCTCATGTTTACAAAATATCAGAAATGCACATCCTATGTACAACTTGAAATATAGAAAGAAATAGGGATCTGTTGCAGAGATAAGGGCACAACCATATAAAATTTAAAATAAAGGGGTCACCAAAAGAATGGAAAGAAAAGAAAATAATAGTTAACACCAATGTTAGATGGGGGAGGGATGGGGTGGGGTGTAACATGTTAGTTATAATAGTTTAGCTGCTTTTGATGGCTGAGTACAATCTACAATCTGAATAACTTCACCGAGAATGTGAACAATCTTGTGTTTCATGGGCACGGTATGACAAAATAAATTGCCATCACATGGAGTTGCTACTTTGGCCAGATGGATTTCCCAAGTTCCACCTATTTGGTGATGCCATGGTTTTTTTTCCAAGCCAGGATTACTTCCAAAATTTTGAAGGTGAACTTTACAAAGTTTATGCGGGTGCAATAACATTCCGAGTTGGTCTTGGGTCATATTTCTATGATGACCACCAAGGTATGTGTAAGGCATTACACGTTGTTAAAGTTGAACTGTAAGAACCCATATGTTTTTTAAAAGAGTTGGGCTTGGGCAAACCACTAAGCCGTATCACGTGCTTGGCACGTGTAGCAGGGAGAAAGACTCCTATTGACTAGGTCGCATCACGTTCTTGGTACGTGTGGCAAGAAGGAAGACTCCTATCGACTAGGCCGTATCACGTGCTTGGGATGTGTGGCAGGGAGGAAGACTTCTATCACTTCCCTGCTTCTGACGAACATTGAAAACCCTAGGGCCACCAGAATCGAGCGAAGCCCTAGGGCTCTTCTATAAAAGAATATCATCATTTTCTTTTTAGACATCCGACATTCGAAGCCATCCTCCATTCTGGCCGATTTTGAGAGGTTTTTTCAGATTTTATGTAGAGGATCTCTAGGGGATCTCGCTGTCGATTCGGCCATTAGAGCTCGCTGGAGGTAAGGTATGGTTATCAATCCTTCTTCTCTATCTTTTTCGGCCTTTGGGCCACCGTTTCCACTTTGAATTCGGCCGGCGAGTTGCCAGATTGATGCAAGTCAGGATCTTCCTTGTTTTATGCTGGTTTTCTTGCTTTGGCCGGTCACTGCCGGGTGTGGCTTGTCGTTGTAGGCTTGCTGCTGGACGCCACCAAGGGACGCTGTTCACCGGCAACTTTCATCGCTTGAGGCAACCTTCCTCTGTTCAGAAAGAAGGGAGAGAGAGCCTCATAGTTCTCTCTTCTTCTTCTCTTATTCTCTCTCTCCTCTCTCTTCTTTTTTTTCTCTTTTCTCTCTCTATCTTGGTGTTTTTCTCTCTTGTTGATTTAGAGAAATTTTGGGTAGAAGGGACTCTGTGGGCAGTCCTAGGTTGCTACATGGCAGTGGATCTCTTACTAGACTGGTAGAGGGTTTTTGCTTGTCGGTCATCGCGGATGATTTTAATGTTACATTGGTTCTGTAAAAGAATAATCTTCTAGACAAGAGGATGTCGAGTAAGGTTCTGCACACCTTAATTCATAGATCGTGGTATGGACAGATGACTAGCTTGTCTGGTTTCTCAGTATAGAGGTAAGAATCTTTATACACCCGCTTACATAATTATAGATATTCTGTACACATGTATGATATGCTAATGATTAAGATAAGTAAGATGCAAGAATTCTTTTATGATGGTTTTTGTATTAAATTATATTTTAATCATGTATACTTGTAATTGATAGTATAATGGATGCATATATGAATAAAACTTATATTTGTATAATTAGACTAATGGATGTGGTGCTCTGCACCAACCATGTTATATAGATTGTCCCATCATAGGCTGAAAATGTGATACTTATCAATTGTCCCGTCACGAATGAAAAACGTGACCATGGTTAGTCTTAAGTTGAAATAAAAAGAATTGATGTGTGGATGTAAATTTGATTGAATGAATAAGAACTATGGGCTGATTTCGTTCTCATCAATTGCCCCGTCACAGGTTGAAAATGTGGCACTATCGATTGCTTCATCATGAAAAAAAACATGACACTTATTGATTGCCCCATTACGGGTGAAAAACGTGATTGAAATTTGCCCAAATTTGAAAAGATAATTGATATTGGATCCAGATCTGCTTGAAAATACTATTGAAGATTTATGAGATATCATATGATATATCACTCTTGAGTGGTTGAATTTTTATTGATATTTGTTGTACATATGTATATTATTTATTCGAGCATTGTTGATAGTCGGTTTGTGATTGCATGATGTGTGTGACGATTACTTGCTATTTTTAAACTTATATCATTATGTTGGTGTGGATGTGTGGAAATTCTTATTGGATTGTAAAACTCACACACCTCTTTTCTTTTTCTTTCAGAGTTGCAGGTCGCTTAGTATTTGGCTATTGTTGGAATTACGAGTGAAAAGATGAATAGATAGATCATCACTGATATTGGTTGGATGATTAAATTTTATAATTATACTAGTTTTGTTATTCATTATGAATTGAGATCATTATTATTTAGTAATATTGAGGTTGTAATAAAATTTTAGACCTTGCATATTCTCTGGGACATCGTGCTAGCAGTCCAAGCTAAAGCTTTGAGGCAGGCAATCACTTTGAGAACAAGCCATTGTGTTTGTGAACTATAAATAAATATATATCACAAAGCAGCAAATGATTGTCACGATCAAAGCATTTATTTATATGATTGGATTCTTTCCTGCATACAATCGCAAAATGCTGAACAAAACCTAACCTCGATGGTTATAGATTCAGAGCATTTTCTTTTTAGCAGATGCCCAGAGTTTGAACCCTCATGGTGGGAAACCCTAATATTTTTTAATAGAAGGAGAAAAGGCCCGAGGATATGTGTCGCATTTGTGGCCCTAGGCCTAACTCATGTTAGACCATAATTCTGCCTCCACTCATGGATTTGAAAATTTTATCATAAGCCTTATGTTAATCCAGTTCTGCCACCTCCTGCACTGGGAAAAAAAAAAAGAAGGAAAAAGAAAAAAAAGAAAGAAAAACTGCATACATGGCATAAGTTGCAAAATATTGATAACCAGTTCCATCCACGTCACAGGTACTGCAACCTGAATGATTAACAAAGCATAGCTTAGGAAGATGATAACTACGAGGGAAATTGAAATATATTTGAGATAGTACAATGCTATATTTTGTTGTCTTGGCAGTGGAGTGGGCCGGTTAATATTAACTCAAGCATACAATATCGATACCTTGTCTTTCATTGTCACTTATATAAGCTGATTTGATGTTAGTAAAGGTTATTATGGAAAACTAGATCCTCCAGAGATCTGGTTTACATAAGCTAACAGAAGAGATAAAAGATCAAAAACTTTTGTTTTTCCCAAGAAAAATGCTTTGTACCCTGCAATGCATCCGGATCCAGCTTCTAGTGAGCCGCTAGAAGTAAAATGGGCAATAAAACCATTACCTCTTGCATGGCGCATAAAACTCGGGTTGACACTTAACTGGGGTACACTACGGAGTATACGTAGCACCACTATTTTCATGACTCCAATATCTAACAAAAAAATATGTTCTATAAATTATTAAAATTATGTTATTTGTTTTAAGGTGCAAATTAGGTATGCTATCAAGGTCTTTCGGAATGCTTAGCCATCAGCCCTTTTGCCTTTTTTTTTGGTAAATAGTATCAAGAAGAAAAGCACCTATACCTAACCAAATTAAGTGAATACACAAAATTATAGTCATTTTATTTTTATCTTTTCATACATAATCAAAAAATAGAAAAGATTTTTTTATGAGTGATCCAAGAAGTGCATGATAGATACATTTGCCCCTCCAAAAGCTTCCCCAAACGGGCTCTAGTGTTGCTGGGCTGAAAGGAACTCAACAATATTCTTTAGCAAAAACTCCACAGCAGTTTAAAGGTTGGTCTATTCTTTGTAATTAATGACAGGGAATTTTTTGGTTTTTCCAAATTGGCCGGCGAACTTCTCAAGAGGTGATCCTGGTTCCAACTTCCTACCTAGTTTCAGATTTTGTCATCACACTTGGCTCTAATCCTGAAACTTGCTCTACATATTCCTCCCTCACCTTAACGCTTCTCGTTCCATCTTGTAATCCATACTCACATGTAACTCTTACTCATTTGTAATTATTTATTCCTCCAATAAAGTTCTGTGTGGCTCTCAGCCTCCCTCGCAATTAAAGAAAAAAAAAGGAAGAACAATAGGCAACAATGGACGGACAATTAATATATAGTAGCTAATTATAAAAGTAACAAAAATGAACATATTTATACAATATTAATGATCGATAAACAATTCAAGTTAATGGTGATTAATACCAATCATGTTTATCACCTAGAAAGAAAAAAAAAACAAATCATGTTGCCAGTTTATTTGAACCTTGATTTCACATATTCAAAGCCTTAGAAAGCCTTTTAGATTTCGAACATTTCAGTGATTACAGAGTCAGTTGACATGAGAAAAGTATGATTTATTATCCAATACCTTTTTCAGAAAAATCCAATGTATAAGTTTTTCTTAATAAAAGAAAAGAAAAACAAAATAAAGACATAAAAAGAAAAGGGAGTTAACAAGAAAAAAAAATACAAAAAACACAAAACTGGATTCCTTGCTCCTCGAGACCGTCAATCAAATATTCGATAGTTTTGAATTTAAGGATAGAATTAATGTTACCCGAAAATAAAAGTTTCAACTAAAAGATACCTTGAGTGGGAAAATAATCTATGCCGGGTAGTGTCATAGTGATGTTATTTAACTAGTTTTTCATCTTCTCCAATTACTCAACCTAATACAGAATTCTCAATAGATGTCTTGTGGTTTTTGATCCATCTTTAGATTCTAGATTATTTCAGAATGTTTGACGACAGGATATATAACAAACTTGGTATAAGTTTTGGAGCCATAATGAAGGAACATTAATACTTACATTGGTACGTGGCCTTCGGATTGTGATGCGTATGGGTCCATCCTGGCTGTACAAAAAAAAAAATCAAGAAAGTTGTTAAGAAGCATCCTAAAAATAAATGCTTAATATGTAGAATATTTTTTGTATTTTTTCATTCAAACGGTAATACTTGAGCAAGGTATAATCTTAACCATTATATATATATAATACTCAAAAGGCAACTCACATGGATTAAATCCCAGATTTTTTTTCTTTTTTCTATCTTTTTTTTGGTTTTTGCGGGTGCAGAGGGAGAAATTATAACCTATACCATGTGCACCATGACACCCGTGCACTACAGGACTAACAAGCTGAGATGAATTACATGGAGCTGACAAAAATAAAAAATTTGATTAGCTTGATGCACGTTGTAAGGCCCAATAGTCCTACATCGGAAAGACTCGTTCCAGAGCTTGGGCATATGAGACGAGTGTCTCCAAATCCTGCAGACGTGTTTTGGGAGAAAAACAAAACCGAGGAGGGGTGAAGGACGCTTGCTTGAAGCCCCGGAACCGGACAATATCTGGCAGGAGAGCTCCGTATTTCCTTCCTGATGTGGCCCCCACGTGGGCACCGGGTGCCTCACATGCCCCACGCAGGCGAGGGCATGACACACGTAGTATATAGTCTAATTTCTTGTGCAGAGAAGATCAGTGACGTACATGGACGTAGCCTATTTGTAGTCGGGTCGGAGACACCGTCGGCAGCTAGGCATACCTCGGTTCGAGTACGAGTCGCTTACTTGCTGTTTTATTTTCCAATTATTTCTTTGCCTCGCTTCTCCACCCATAGCTCCTTTTTTTTTTTTGAATGAAGATTTATCTAGATGTTAGAATTTGTTGGAGGCTACTATGTAGAGAGAGCATCTTGATCTGGTTTGGTTTTGATGTTCGTTGTATCAATTGTTTTCTATTATTGTATTAGTAGGGGTTTACCAAAAATCAATTTTTCTCAACTACAAAATTGTCCATCTCCATCATGTAGTTCCTAGGGTTCAAGCATGCATGTAGTTTCATTAAAATATTTAATTCCTTCAGTAACCGGTAACATGTAATTTCATTTAAATATTTTCTTCATTATCTGGTTGGTGGGTGAACGGGACATCATGATGCACGGTGCCAGGGATACACCCTCCACACTAACATTTAGAGTCACTCAGAGTTTCAAAATGACATTGATACAAGGGGCTTAGGCAGCATAAAATTCAGGAATTAAAATAAAAAAAACTTAGAATAAATCTTATACCTGCCAAATAATTTTTTAAGAAATAGGCAAATAAGGAATAATTATTTTCACTAAACTTGCCTATTGGACGTAAAGTAGCTTAAAGTTATTCCTATAACCAAAAAAAAAAGAAAGGAATAACTTTTAGAATAAACATTCTAGAAAGTATAACTATTCTTATTCCACGAATAAGTGGTCCCATAGTTTGATAATTTTTCCTTCATGATGTTATGTATTATTTACCTGGTCATCAACAATGGAGCAGACACGATCTTTTGGCAGATTGTAAGGATGTAATCCAGTAGTGTCTCTGAACTTCTGAATCCTTATCAATGGAGCGTGTGGAGCCCAACCTATTGATGATTTTATCCCATTGCATATATTTTGTTGTTCTTTTTGTTGATGCTTGGAGCCAAAGATCCACATCAATAACTTGGCTATCGCTCAGACGTCGCCAACTCTTGATGTATGGACCAATATTACACCACCTCGAATTAGAAGTTTGGTTTTATTTCTCCAAACCTTTTTTTTTTTTCCTTTCAAAAATATTCCCCAAGACATTCCCATATTAAGTTTAACTTTGGCTATCGTTATCAGAATGCTGTGGTCATACGATATACCCACCTATGAGTCGGTCGGCTGGCACCACTTCCTTCCTCTCAGGTAACCTGTCGCGTTCTAAACATCGTATCCTTCCAAAACACTGGCTTTCTAAGCACAAATCTACGCGTTGAACGGGTCAATAATTGCCGACTTCCAAGTTAGCACAATCCTCTCTTTAAAGTCATGTGAGAATCCGTGTAAGCATGTATTTAATATCATATTAATTATTTATTAAGAGGATTTTGAATATTTATACAAAATTGGACGGATTAAGAAATCCAAAAAATATTTTTCGATTCTCTTATTTGGGTAAGATTCTGAGTTGGTACAAATGGTATAAAAAATAAATTCAGCACATAACTTATGTAAATTAGGAAGGCTATTTTAATATAGCTTCCATTAATTCTGCATCTTTTGGGCATTCGTGTCACGTTTGGTGTTGTCGCCAATTAGATGAGGTGGGGCTTGTCATTGACACGTAAATAGCTCATTACTTCAAGGAACTATAAAAGCTGACTTTTGCTTGCATGATCTTCTATAGGAGTGCACCATGCGACTTTATAGGCATACCAACCAACAACTGATGCTGGGAACGAGTTCATTAATTGCGTTCTTATGGGGATTGCCCTAAGTTGCACGGCTTAACCATAGAAAGTGCACTTTTTTGTGGTTGAAAAATTCCAATGAAGAAAAAAAACAAGCTACTTCAAGAGTTTTATACATCAATAAAATAGAAATGATAGAAAGTGCATCAATCATTGAATACATAAATATCTAATTGGAAGATTGCGTGAGCGAAATCCAAGTGCACATTCACTGGCTCTACTTTTAGTGACCCCATTCATGTGATCTCCACGCTCTCAACTTATATATCATGCAGAACTATGGAGCATATGAAATCTCTCTTTTACATGCTAGTCTAATTATAGATATACTGCATCATGACTTCTCCACTTTTGAGTTAATGCACTGCCTCCATTTCGTAGATGGTGTCTCGATCTGTTGCCATTTGCATCGTGTATCTTTTGCAAGTTCAAAAGAGAATATTTACCTTTTCCTCTTACTAATTTTCTTTCTAAGGTGGAACCTGCCATCTCTAATTTGATCGAACCTTTTGTTATTATTAAAATGTCACTACCATATATGCCAAAATAATTGAAGATATTTTAGAAATAACGACATTGAAAATAACAATCTTATGATTGACATGCTTGTTTTTAACCTGATTTAACTAGGGCTGCAAATGGGTCGAGTTGGGTCGGATCTTGAGTGACCTCGATCCGACCCGGTTTCTTGTTCAAGTTCTAATTTTGGATCCGAATTCGACCCAGTTGAAAATCGGGTTGGGTCCGGTCGACCTGACCCATTTGTAGCTCTGGATTTATCTTGACATAATTTTCTTTTACTTTTCTAGTGATAATAAATGCGAGTGTTCCTATTGAATGTAGCATTTGATGTACCCATCTGACTTTTTTAAATCAATTATGACTAATAGATGTAGCTTGTTTTATGAGGCCTTCCACATTCTAAAGCCACTAATGTTTGTTCAACATTTTAAATATTATTAGTCATGATTTATTTATTAAACCAATTCATAGCTATCCAATCTAGTCTCATAAACTAGATCAACTAAACTGGTTTTGGTGTTAATACGTAGCAAGTTAAAAGAAACCAAATGTAAAAGCATGTTAAATGAGTATTGGCTTGGACAACCAACCATAGTTTTTCTATTATTCATAAATGTTTATTTTTCACATATAAAAGAACCATTATAATTTTCTAACTACAAATTTAAAATACAATTCTATCAGGCTATAAAATTAATAATTTTCTATATATTGCAGAGTTAACATTTATATTTATGCATTGCATTCTTTTTCCTTTTTATTTCCTCTGTGATTCCTATTACACATTAGTTCACATCATGCCATGAATCATTGTTCTTTTCATTCCGCATATTAGGGATATTGTTAAGGCAATAAATGTTGCTTTTGCATCCTAGATGATAGTGAAACTTAGATGCATGCATTCCAATCCAGTGCCTTGCATAAAAGGACTTTTCAATTTTGCAAAAGGTACCCATTCCTAGCATAAAGGGCATCATGCATACAGGAGATGCTCCTTATGCATTAGAAAATTATGGTTTGCTTTTATAAGTTGAGAATACATCTTTAATCATTTTTTTCACTATAATGCTTATATTTTTGAGTAATATTTAATTATTTTTTTAGTTTCTTTTTTATGATATAATGGCCTACAAATAACGAGCTACATAATGAGAGATATATAGCCCTCTCCTAAATGTCTTTAACTTCCCAATCCCAGTAAATATGGTTTTCAATTTCAGATTGCTTAGTGCAAGTGTTAAAAACTTTACCAACTTGTTAAGCTGGTGCAAGTTGGGCTATTGGATGGTTTAGCCTGCCCATTTGCCTAGCTCTTGTATCTAAAAATTATAGTCTTAAAAAATCTACAAACTATTATTTTTTAAAAATATATATATGAATAAGGCAAGTTAAAGTAGAAATTCTATCTTAAGAATCCATAAAATTCTCTTTGAATAATGACACACCAGCAATATGTTTAATAACTTTGAAAATAACGTAGAGATTCTTAAGGCAATCATTTGCCAGTTCCATCATGAAGGACCATCTCGCATTTATGACTAACATTTGTGAGGTGATTACAGTTGCGTACCAGTTAATGGAAAGAAAAGTATTCACAAATATGCCTGTTGTATTTGGTATAAGTTTGATTTTTTTTCCTCCACGTACATATGAAAAATATGCTTAATATAATATTGTAAGATGCAGTTTGAGTAGTCTTTATGTTCAATTATTGGTGAGCTGATAAGTATTGTTAGCCTAACTAAGGATTTAAATATTGCAGGATAGTGTGTATTCTCGATGTAATAGGATGCCTTGCCATCCCATGGCTCCGTCCCATGGAACACTTTTTTAAATGCACTCCAACTCTCTTTTTTTTTTTTCACTTTGTTCTTTCCTTTGATTCTTTTTATTTTTTATTTTTTTCTTCTTTTATTTATTTCTTACTTCTTTCTTTTCTTTTTGTTTATTTTTCTTATTCTTTTCTTCTATTATTATTTTCTTTTTCTTTTTTCTTCTGTTCTTTCTCCCATTCCTTTCTCTCTCTTTTTTTGATCCCTTTTTGTTCCTTTCGTTTATTTTCTTTTTTCCTTTTCTCCTTCTTTCGATGCATGAGTAGGTTCAAAGTCCTATCTTGTCTCGATCCTCTTTATTTATAGAAAGGAGACAGGACAGCCAGCCCATCGTATTGGGATTTAAAATCTTGAGCCTACAATTGGGTGCAAGGGCCTCTATTCTTACTCCAAGAAATTTACATTACAATTACCATTCAAATTACAATGCAATAACCTAGAGTTGTTGCATTAACACATGTCATATATTCACATAGCTTATAGCGATAAGGTTAATGGTTACATAATTAATTTCAAAGCAAAAAGGCTCTTTTTTCTCACTAGATATTCAAGTCATCAAAGGGTATGGTCCACCACTGCAGGGTCTTTAACTTGGTCCAGAGTTTATAGTTTATGGGTAACATTCAATAATCTTCTTTATCGTATCCTTTATGTGTAGATTTTTTAAGTGCTTAAAACTTCCCCTATCTTCTATTGTTGTCTTCACTGAGATGCTCCTATAGAGGTTCTTTTTTTTTTCCTGTCCAGAAAACAAAGTAACACACTCTGAACCTAGCCTTTATGCCTTCGTGAAGGCAGTAATGATAAGTGAAAAATATGTCGATCAAGTAAGTCAAGTGAAAAATCTATTATGGCGATCAAGTAAATCAAGTGAAAAATTTTAGCCTACCAGCCGGCTAGGATATGCGTAGAAAATTCTTTAAGAGTTGAATTAATCATCAATGCTGCACACGTACTAAGAGGGTATTTGATGACCTAAATAGGATCACTATAGTGATCTAAGATCATTGGTGATCCTCATTCCAAGATAATTTGACTTTCGATGATCTAAAATTATCGTATTTGGTATGCTATATTTTAGTAATTAAAGATCCTTAGATATTCATAGCTAACCTATTTGATATGCCACATGAATTCAAAACCACTGGCCATATAGTACGAAAAATACCTTTGACATATTCCACAATTTATATTTTATAGCCTCGTGATTTTTAACTCAAAAGTTGGCCACAATCCAAGCATGTGTTTGGTTTTTCGATCTTAAGACATGATAAAGAACAAGGGTTGGAAATATTTATGCCTTAATTCCAACCATTATTGCTTGCTAAGTCTTGTGTATGCATGTAATTGGCATGTCTCTTATGTTTATTGTGCGGTAAGTTGGGTATTGGATTGAGGGGCATTTTTGTCCGCCACTTTCAATCCAATATCATTGTCCTAGGATGATCTTGAAAATCCGTCTCCAAAGACAGGTTAAATATAATTAGATTGAGGTGCAACTAAATACGTTGATCTCATCATATCCACCCATGTTACTCTCGATCTTGAGGTCATTACCTCATTCCAAATGCTCCTAAATATATATTTAATGTTGAGATTTACTTTCCTCGGATATAACCTCGTATTGAAGCATATAATATGGCTTCAGAATAGAAAAATTAGATAGGTAACCTAATATCCGCATATGAATTATCCTTGGAGATGTCGAGAAGATAAATGTTTAGCTCAGCCAGAGGGAGCCGGATTGGGGTGGCGAGCCGTGATCAATTTGGACTCGCCCGAGCTACATACAGGGGCGTGGGCCGACATCGAAGAACCCCTCCCACGGGCAATTTGGCGACGTGCACAAAAACCCAAACGAGTCACAGACCTCACGCGTACTTCAAAAGACCAAACTATCCTTCCCACCTGCTATAAAAACCCCATCTCGCCCAGTTCATCCCGCGCCACCGGGATCTCCCTCCCCTGCATATCCCTCTCTTAGCCGACTCCTCACCCTTCCTTCTTCTCCCACCAACTCTTTACTGCTACCAATTATACTTCAGTGGTAGTTGTGCTAAAGAGACCCCAAGAAGAAAAAGGAAATCAGATGGCCGGCTTGCCAGCGACCAACGCCGAGGGCGAAACCCTCTCGGACGCTTGGGATTGCAAGGGCCGCCCCGCCGTCCGATCCCAGACCGGAGGTTGGACCAGCGCCGCCATGATCCTAGGTCCGGCCCGTCGCCCTTCCCCTCTTTATCTTCTCCTCCCTTTTTTTTCCCCACTCTGTTTCTTTAGTAGTTAAAATATCAAATGATACAATAAAAAAGGGGTGGAGCTGTGCGAGAGGCTGACGACGCTGGGCATAGCCGTAAACCTGGTGACCTACTTGACCGGTACCATGCACCTCGGCAATGCCGCCTCCGCCAACACTGTCACCAACTTCTTCGGCACCTCCTTCATGCTCTGCCTCCTCGGCGGCTTCCTCGCCGACTCCTACCTCGGCCGGTAAACACGCCCCCTTCCAATCCACCCCTCCTCCGTGCCAGTCTCTGCTTCTCCTGCTGATTTGTTTGTGATGTTAATTGTTCGCTCTGATAATATAACCAGGTACCTCACCATCGCCACCTTCACCGCAGTCCAAGCTTTGGTAAACGCTTTCTCTTTGCCAGAACGATCTTATCTTGTTTCGTTTCAAACTGTAAAATGAAATATAAGAATACAATTCTGAATTAATTAACTGAAGGGGGTTACCATTCTGACGATATCGACGGTGGCTCCGGGGCTGAGGCCGCCGGCCTGCGCGGACCCGTCGGCCGGCGGGTGCGTGCGGGCGAGCGGGGGCCAGCTCGGGGTGCTCTACCTGGCTCTGAATCTGACGGCGTTGGGGACGGGAGGGCTGAAGTCGAGCGTGTCCGGGTTCGGATCGGACCAGTTCGACGAGTCGGACCGGGGCGAGAGGCAGCAGATGATGCGCTTCTTCAGCTGGTTCTTCTTCTTCATCAGCCTCGGCTCGCTGCTGGCCGTGACGGTCCTGGTGTACATCCAGGACAACGTCGGCCGGCAGTGGGGCTACGGCATCTGCGCCGCCGCCATCGTGTCGGGGCTGGCGGTCTTCATCGCCGGCTCCACCCGGTACCGTTTCAAGAAGCTGGTGGGGAGCCCCCTGACCCAGATCGCCGCCGTGGCGGTGGCGGCCTGGAGGAAGAGGGACCTGAAGTTGCCCTCTGATCTCTCGCTTCTCTATGACGTGGGCGCTGCAGACAAAGGCGAGGAGGGAGGGAAGACGAGCGAGGGGAAGCAGAAGTTGCCCCACAGCAAGCAGTTCCGGTAATTAATTAACTCTTTCGCTTTATCTTGTTAGTTGGTAGCCGTTTACGTTCGAGGGTCAGTTGCTCGCTATTTGCTCCGTCTCGTTGGAAGTTTCCGCCGGCTATGCTATGGCTTTCTTTGCCTCGATATGTGTGTTGCTGTTGTTCGTTTTGGTCCTTCAAGGGAGAAGTTATTGGTCGGACCAGGTTCACCAGCTCAGCAGTAGGCCAGTCCGACCATAAATCAAAAAAAAAAAAAATCACAAGGTCCACTGCTAAGCTGGAGGATATGTTCCAACCAATAATTTCATGTGGAGGCAGATGGCCAGCGGAAACTGATGCATCCCTGGCCGTAGGAAATCGATAACCTAACCCAAGAAAATTAATGGATAGAAACTAGGTGAAATTCTCTTTCTGATATGAATGGAGCTCCCTTTCTGAATTTTATGTGGACGAAGTTTTTTTTAAAAAAAATCATGCAACGTATGGTGCTCAAATCTCAGTGCATGCACTCCTGAATGGCAATTGGGTGTCTGTGCACCAAACACTTGTCCATTTTTTATTTTTATTTTTTTATTTTTTTTCGTATTCTTACTGCTGTTTTTGTGGCTAGCTCATGCTTATCTATCAATTAGAAGTCCCGGTTAGTTCACATGCATGATGCCGATGTTTGAACATTGGGCAGCCGAGGCTGTGTTGCCTTTGATGGATACCACCACATAATGAACCAAGAATTTTCATGGATAGGGAACATAGAACCTGCATGAAAAAACAAGGTGGGACCATATATTTCTATAATTTCCGCCTTGATAAAATCTTTTAGAGACGCCTGGTGGATCCTGTGCCATCAAACTAGAACTCTTGTCGCATTTGAGGAGAATGTCATGTCTTGTGTGCAAGACGATTGCTAGGCCGCTCACTCTATATTTCAGTCAAAGAATCTAAAAGGATCCTCAATAATTGAGCTTGAACGGTGCTGTCGACTAACTTGCTAGTTGCGACGAGCAAATCATGTATCGATGCAAGACCTTCTTGAGGTATGAATACATGTGATGGGCCAATTTGTTAATCTATTGGTCCACTATTGTATGGTAGACAAATTAAGAAGCTATGCCCCATAGTGCTCCCAAAAGGACTGGCGCTGCAATTAAATACACCAATAATGCTATGAAGAACCTTAATAGTTTTGCTTTTTTTTTCCCCTTTCTCTGGATAGAGAGCGTGATTTTGGGGGGACCAACCTAACAACATGAGGCTGCTAAACCCACCCTCCAATGAACTGCGCACAACTGTCCCTATAGGGTTCGGATTGTATCTGTCACACACACACATAGAATGATCTTCTTTCATAATATCGATATCATCTTGTATATATCTTGAAGCACTCTAAACTCTTTCGTTCATCCGTCTGCATAAATCTTAAAATGGTTATTTTGTAATCCAGTAGTGATTCGCACAAAGAGAGCTGAATTCTCCTTTCACACGGAACCTTTGCACGAAAAATACAACTCCTGTCTGTCTTTGCGTCGGCTTTGATTACCTGTGCACGTTCCTAACATGCTCTTCTATGTATAATAGGGGGAGACCCTTGAAATACATGTGGTCCTTTGCCTTGTATATAAATTCCTGTTTTCAAGGTAATTCAGAATTTTTCGGAATTATCCTGCAATCAAGGTTATGACTGGCATCAGAGCTGACACAGTCACAAACTGATTGCAACTCGTGAAATATAGAACTATTTAGCTTGTTTGATCTCTGTCACGGGGAGGGATAATCAAGTTAACAACCATCTGGAAATTTGGAATTAATGCTTCTTCCTGTTTGACCCGAGAGAGTCCAAATGGGTTAGATGATCGAGCACATTAAACGCAAATGAGGGGGCATAGCGTTCGAGTAGGTTCGTAAATTCTCGATGGCCGTTCCAATATATATATATATATATGTAGAAGAGGAGCCGGGTCGACCTCGTATGCCTCAATGCTTGTCGGCATCGAAGGCCCACACGGACGCCGCGAGTGCGACCCGGGTCACCTCGGCGCCTTACCCACCAATGGAAAGGGAGAGGGAGTAAATAAAAAAGAAGATTCTCCACTGATTGAAGCACTCAAGAAATAAGCTTAGGCTGGTTGATACTATATGGCCAGGTCTTTTTGGATCAGTTGGTATCTGAAACCAATACGGAAGGCTTTATTCAGAGCTCGGTGGGTGTGCAGCACATGCGACGAATGGGAAGTGGTAGAGAGTGGGAACTAGGAAGGCAAGCGTGGGTGGATATATATATATAGTAGGTCGTGCCCAGATACTTTTGGATCAGTTGATATTTGAAGACAATCTGTAAGGTTTTTTCTGAGAGCTTGGTAGGTGCCATGAAAGGGAAATGGCAGGGAGTTGGGACTACGAAGGCAATGGAGTGGGCCATCGCGTGCTCGAGGGGAAAAATATATGGTTAGGTGGCCTTTGCCCGCTGGGGAGGAGAGATTATCAGCTGATGCCCACCTTCCAAAAGTAGGGTTCTCTTTGAAGCAGTAAATGTGCTCTCTTTGAATCCCTCCCCCTCTTCCGGTTTCCATCTATCTCCTTCTTGATCTAATCTCTATTTACTCTTGTAACGCTCCGAAGTGATAGGGGGAGGGGGGAGGGGGGAGTGGGAGTGAAAATGAGAGGTAGTCCGATCGCAATAAAAACCGAAAAGGTGATGATGACAAAGCAGAATAAAGCACACGACGGGACGCATGCAAGGATAAAGTGTCACGAGTCATGACCAAGTCCAAGTTCTTTTATGATTTCTCCATTGCAGTCCAACCAACGCTAGTTTTTTACTGCCTAATGCACCCTAAAACAAGAAACGTATGGAAACCAAGGTTCATGATTGTAGAGAATTGTTCGCTTTCATGTTGTTCCGAGTTTGATTTCCTGCATTTGTAAAAGAAACGTGCCCTACCTTACCCTGCCACGGAATTACCACTCTCACCACTAGCTGCCACTTTCTTCTGAATTGCAGCAATGTCGCGTTAGACTGCAATAAGAAACATTTAGGAGCAACAGCTGTTCCTTTTCTGTCGTGGTTCATTGCACCTATCTACTGCCATATAGGACAGGCAAGAGAGTGGAAAATGTAACGATGACTGGTAGTTGTTTTTTTTTTCTCCACATTTTTTCCTCTGATGGATGTGAAAGTAAAACATCATTATATTCGAGACCGGTTCCAACCATCATCATCATCAGTGGTAAGAAGAAAAATATATGGTTGAAAACTGGATGACCAAAGGAAAGGTTCTGCAGAAAGAAGCGAAGCCCGCCAGGAAATTAGCAGTGAGATTCAACAACCAATGATTCTGCTGTACTCCTGTCTGATGTGGCAGGCAGATATTGGTGCAATTCATAGGAGGTGGGGCCATTTCGCGGGTACCATATCCCTGTTAAAACGTAACAAAAGATTAATATGTTGAATTCCATTAATTACCTTCCACGAGGGAGGCTAGCTCGTGAACCTTTTTCTTTTGTCTGTTCTGGTTGGTCCTCTTGGATGAAAGCCAAGTTTGTCCATGCAGCTGGCTTGTCAGGTGGGAGTTGATTTGATTCACGCGTCAGGCGTGGTGCCAAATTTTAAAAACAGATTAACTTTAGAGATTATAAATTTACTTATATTTAAGCATTATGGCATGGCCGCGTAGTTTTTTTTGGAGAATTATTTTTGGTAAACGCAACTAAAACTTTAACCAATTAGCAGTCAAACGATTTTTGGACCAAACCAAAAAAAATCGGTCATACTATTTTCTTAAACGAGGATGGTTTAATGGAGTCGCCTTCCTTCCCGCTCCAACTGGTACCCGGCCCATCAACTAATGCTCTCATTCTGTCGTCTTATTAATTACTTCAGTTGCCTGGACCGGGCAGCGATCATGGAGGATCCGGCCGTCGAGCAGAGCAAGTGGCGGCTGTCGACGCTGACCGACGTGGAGGAGGTGAAGCAGGTGATCCGGATGCTGCCGGTGTGGGCCACGACCATCATGTTCTGGACCGTCTACGCTCAAATGAGCACCTTCTCGGTCTCCCAAGCCACCACCATGGACCGGCGCATCGGCCCCTCCTTCCAGATCCCCGCCGGCTCCCTCACCGTCTTCTTCGTCGGCTCCATCCTCCTCACGGTTCCTATCTACGACCGCCTCGTCGTCCCCGCCGCCCGCCGACTCACCGGCAACCAGCAGGGCCTCACCCCGCTCCAGCGCATCGCCGTCGGCCTCGTCTTCTCCATCTTCGCCATGGCGGCCGCCGCGCTCACCGAGCGCAGGCGGCTCCACGCGGCGTGGGCTGCGAGCTCGTCCTCCGCCGTCGATCCGGGGTCGACGTCGGCGCCGCTGAGCGTGTTCTGGCTGGTGCCGCAGTTCTTCTTCACGGGCGCCGGGGAGGCCTTCACGTACATCGGCCAGCTGGATTTTTTCTTGAGGGAGTGTCCCAAGGGGATGAAGACCATGAGCACTGGTCTCTTCCTCAGCAGTCTCGCGTTGGGTTTCTTTTTTAGCTCGGCTCTGGTGAGTATTGTCCACAAGGTGACGGGGGGACCCGGGAGGGGGGCGTGGCTCGCCGACAATCTGAACGAAGGGAGGCTCTACGACTTCTACTGGCTCCTCGCCGTGCTGAGCGCGGTCAATTTAGGGCTGTTCTTGGTATCCTCCAAGGGGTACGTTTACAAGGAGAAGAGGATGGCGGCGGGGGAGGAAGGGAGCGTGGTCACGGTGGAGCTGGCGGACGAAGCCTCTCGCCAAGCTTGAGCTTTTCTTTCTTTCGAACTGCTGCCGAGTGTAATATAGTCTGTCTCGACTCTCGAGTTAAGGTAACGGATAGTTTGAGTCTGGCTCTCTCCCTTCGTTCCTACGATGCATCAAATTAAGCTGTGTAAAACTGAACCAGTCGATGTATCTACTGGCGCTTCGATTCTCTTCTTCTCAGTGGAAAACCTTCTTCTCTCAAGCATAAAATATGAGAAAAAGTGCCTGAAATATGGAATGAGTGGTACTGATATATAGGGAGAATTTCACCGTAGACTCACCTATACGTACGTGGTTTGACCGCAAGAAAACCGCGCGCACTTTCTGGTCGGAATTCAGAAAAACAAACATTTGGGCCTCGCAAGGTCTCATGCGCGGCATTAGGCTATTAGCAGTGCACCGGCTCCGGATTTAACCTGGCACTATGTTTTTTCGGCAGGCAGCCGCTCTCGAGTTTGGAAGACCTTTAATTGGGTCGGGCCAGATAGCCAATTACGATTCACCGATTTGAACTGGGATCACTATGAGTTTGGATGATGGATCTATAACCCAAGTCTGAAACTGGCAATTTGGCCTAGCATTTTCATGTCTATTAGAATTTATCGAAATCGTGAACTGCAGGAGAGGTGAACCATCGTCCAGATTGCAAGTGCTCAACCTGCAGTGGCATTACCAATATCCTAAACATAGTCTAACAATTTATTAGAGGGAAGGTCTCAAAAACGGTAATACTAATTAACTGTTGATATCTTGATTTGCTAGCAAAATAAATCCATAAAATATTTGAATATATGTTAACCGGACCGAATGCACGCTTGACCCAAGTTAATTTCCTCTAAGTTACATTTTGATGAGAAAAACATAAGATCGAAATTTAGGACTTCCAAATTCTCAATCAAATGACATCGGCGCGTCAGGGTTACCGAAGCTGTCATCTTTTATATTCTTAGGGAAAGCAGCCTAAATCAGGGTTATGTGAGAGTGGCCTACCAACACTGCTTGGGTCCAAAAGGGACCAAGCCCGGGTGTCCCAGCGCCCATGTGATCATGCAAGAACATTAGGTCACAAGAAAAAGAAGAAAGTAGTGAAAGTTACTTCCACCCCGGGGAGAAGTGCAATTCATGGGCAAACTTTAGAAATTCGTCTGTGGCCCATGATCTTTTCTAGAAGCAAACTGAACCTTACATTGGAACTAATGTTGCACCAGTAGGGCATCCTCAGTCAAGCATCCACGCAATTAACGACCATGGTATAGATGTTGCACATTGCCCAGAATATCATTTCAGTTCATTTTGACGTAATAATACCCGTATGGTCCAAAAACAAGACTAATTAGTAGTATTGTTGTCAGGTTAGCTACAGACGTAATAAGAAAAGAATTTGGAACAAGCATGTCTTCAACTATAGCGCTTTTGTAAGACTGAAGTCAGCATAATGTGGTTTGATCACAGGAAATCGTAATTGTCATTGGTGCAGATGCACAGCAGATGGCAACCCTATGGCTTTGGTGGGTATCGCGTGGCACACAATTATGTAACAAAGTACCGACAAACTCTAATGGAGTAATAAAAAGTAAAGTATTAACATCAAAATAATTAATAAAATATGAGTACCGAATTATGTCCGAGCAATTTGGGATCCAGGGAGGGATAAATTAACTAGGGACAGACGTAGTCTTTGATAATTTTTTATACAAAATATTAGTTCTAGAATTTGAACCAGTATTATTGTACTTGTCAGTTCAAGTTTTTACTTTTTTTTTTCTTTTCAGCCAGAAGTTTTTGAGGGCCTCGGCCATCATATGAACGTTCATCATTTCAATTATTGGATAGGAATAACATCTCTTGGTTCATCATTTCAGCTATTCTATAGTTATAACCACATAATCAGAACATTCCCCTCTGTTAGGAACATAATGACTCTACGGTTGTAAGTACGGAACAGGATGACTCTACGGTTGTAAGTATGGAATAGAATGCCTCTACGGTTGTAACTACGTGATCTTGTATACTTTATATATACTTGTTGCTGGAAATAATAATGCCATTTATTCTAGCTGGCCTTTAATTTTTATGTTTACATGCATAAGCCAGACCTTGATATAATGGTAAGTAAGGTTGCTCCATGTGATTTGTGTATCATGGATCCGAAATATGGAAGTAGTTAATCTTTCCACATGCAAGGATAAAATTTTGTATATCCAAACTTCTTTAGGTTTGTAAAGACGAAAATGCAGGGATAAAGCTGCATATATGAACTTCTCCGAACCTCATAGTAATAACGAGAGCGCATTGGGACTTTTTTGTTTGTTTGTTTTTTTTTTTTGAAGAAAAGGTTCTTATTTTCTTCAAATGATCTTTGGAAGCGTTAAATAACAGATATAACAGCAAATAACTAGATCATTATCTCTTTTTTTTTCGTTATCTTCATGTACGAGGTAAGACACTAACAATAGTTCTTCTATTTTTCCTCTCCCCTACCAAATATGAAGGACGATGTAAGACGGTAACGAGGGTTCTGCTACTTTCCTTCTCCACTACCAAACACAAATGACTCGGAAAGAATTGGACATTGAAATTATTTTCCTCATCTCAATAAAGACCGAAGGCTTAATAAGCACGTAGAAATCGAAACGTACAAGGACAGATACATCTAAGGTGGTAGACCTATCCCACGACGATACACGAGGTTTTGAATCTTCGCGCTTTTTCGGACCCAAGATAGCAGTTATAATACACGACCCACCCCTTCATAGAACCAGTAACCGATCCCTTCCGAGGACCACAATATCTTCCAATCATATGAACGCAAGAACAAACCAACCAACAGTAGGGCATGAAGAAGAGGTCGGCTATGGAACGACCCTACGCAGTTCTCCAGAGGAAGCTGGACGAACTTGAATCCATTCTAAACGAAATGTTCTCCCATTCAGCCAAGGTGGATAAGAGTGAATTCTATGATGAAATCATGGCAAGGATTGGTTTCCTTAAGACACTGCATGCCGCCGAGATGGAGTCCAACGCTCAGGGAACCGGTCCCCATCTTCCTCACATTGCCGGAAGGCTGGCGGCCCTTGAGGATGCCTTCCACAATTGGGTTGATTCCGGGATCCTGCCGGAAGACCATCTCGATGATCTTTCGGTGTGCTCATGCACACATTCATGCTTCAACGACGTGGTGGAGGATGATGATTGTGTGCCCGAACCAGAATATTTTGCTCCCATGCCAATCAAGACACAGGTTATGAGTTCACAGGACATGGGAGAGGAGAGGAAAAGGAACCGGCTCGGCAGCCTGCCGTGTGGTTTTATGAGCGCAGCAGTGGCAGTTGCCGCAATG
The DNA here is from genome assembly GCF_009389715.1 of Phoenix dactylifera. Classification (NCBI taxonomy): domain Eukaryota; kingdom Viridiplantae; phylum Streptophyta; class Magnoliopsida; order Arecales; family Arecaceae; genus Phoenix; species Phoenix dactylifera. The sequence continues at coordinate 10,310,534 of NC_052393.1, forward strand.
GTGATTGGGTTGGCCACTAACTTCAGTAGGGTGGAGGAGAGAGTTTTCCTTGTGCCAACCTGATAGACATTATGATCAATCTTTTCTGTGTTCGCGTTTTATCTTTGTTTCTTTTCTTTTATTGTTGTTGTACTCTTTTCGTGTTTCTCAGCGTTTGTTTGTTGTTTATTTTAATTTGAGAAGGCCTGAGTAGCATTTTTTTTTTTGGTTTTCTATGATTAACATTTTTCTAATGGTATAATATCATTGCCTTTCCGGTGTTGGTCGCTGTATGTGTCATAGTTAATTTTTCTAATCTATGTTAATTTGTTTTCCTCTCATTGATGAAACATTCAAGCCTCTTTGAAGGTTCCATAGCAAGGCAATTCTTCTGAACAGGCTAACTGTGACCACCGCTGGTTCATGTGTGTTCCTAAATACTTTGTTTAAAATTTAGAATCATGTCAGGGATTTAAATTCGAAATACAATCAATGAGTTTAATCACAAAGTCGTCTAAAGATGAAGAGGTCATTTCCTCTTCAAATGCTATGAATTGCCCCAAAAAATAAACCTTTCTTCTTCTCCTCCTCCTCCCTGTTTTCTCCCCCTCTGAGACACTCCATGCTGGGGGCGGATGGACGCGAGGCTTACCATAGACCATACTTCCGGTGTAATTTGTCTAAGTTCATTTTTCCTTCTAAGTCTTCTTGATAGTGTACCAGAATAGAACACCCAAGAAAGCCACAATTGCCACAAACACCACTGAAAAACCACTGCGACCTAAATTTCTTTGCTTCTTAAGCAGCTCCTGCAACCAAAACTTTGAGACAGAAATTGGCTATTTGTTATTTGGAATTCAAAGAAAAAACCAAAAAAATTGAGATGAACACAAGTGGAATTCAGTATTAAAAAAATAAACTTTTTTTGTACGTATACCTCTAAAATATATAAAATTGCATGAATATCCTCGTAAAATTACTATTTGCATGCATATACTTCTTTTTCTTCTTTGTTGCATGTGTACATGTACCGTCTAATATCGTTAAAAAAATAAATGGCTTAAAACTAAAATGACTGACATACCCTTATAGGTGGATATGCAAAAAAAAAGTTTGCGAAGACATTCATGCAATTTCTAATATTTAGAAGATTATACATTCAAAATCTATTAAAAAAAATCAAAACTCGGGTGGAAATTTTATGATTCAGTTGGATCGACAAGTCAAAAAAGGATTGAGCCACGTTGTCAATTTTCTATTTTAAGATCATAACGCAGTCGAGTTAGAATATTAAGTGATCATTTTGGTAATGCTATTCTCCATTTATTTTCTATATAATTATCATTATTGAATCTATGACATCTACATATTCTTCATTATTTTTAAAATATTAAAGCATACCAAATTTAAATTAATTATAAATGCTTAGATTAGTAAAATATTTTTAGTAATTTATAAATGTTGAGTTGTTTGTTTTTGTGGCAAGAATTTTGAAAAATCAACATGATTCATTCTATAAGAGTTGATATTAACATGAGATCATGTGACATGATAATATTAATTTTTTTTTGCCACTTTTTTTATTAAAAACAACTGAATCATCTTTACCGAATTTTGATCATTTTTATTGAATTTTTTTAAGTATATACCCTCCTAAATATGTGTAATTGCATGAATACCCTTCCAAAGTTACTATTTGTATGTATATCCTTGTAAAGTTTTTTTTTTGCACATCTACTTGTATGGTTATTTCAATTATTTTAAATTTAAATCGTTTATTTTTTAACAATATTAGATGGTATGGGTATATATACATATATAAAGAAAAGAGTATATATGCAAAAAAGTATTTTATGAGAGTATACATGCAAATAGCAATTTTACGAGGATAGTCGTACATTTTTGTATATTTTAGATGGCATATATGCAAAAAAAACAAAAAAATTAATAGACAGTATCATTGCTATATTTATCAGGTATCATTGCTATATTTATCCACCAATTTTGCAACAAACAATGGCATCACTGCTATCTACAACCGCAGAAGATTAAGATAGTATTATAGAATCAAAATCATCATTTCATGTGAATAATATGCTCCATGGTCTGCTGAACATTGTTATTCACTATACACAAAAACTGGTGTCACAAACTCAAATAAAAAAAAATATGCCATTGATATTTGCTCATTCATCTGGAAGATCAGGCTTGACAGGCCTTGTCATGCGATCCTGAACTTGATGAGTAGAGACTCTTATTGTTTGTTGTGAAAAGGCTGTTGGAGGAGGCTTCATGATGGCTCCAACTATATGGATCATCCTGATGTGTTAAGGTTCCTCTTCAAATTCAGTAATCCTCCCCCAAAGAGATATTTACTCCTAGATCATGATAGAAATACCTAATATCACACACACTCTCTCTCTCCAAACACTTCCTGTACATTAATGGGTTTTCATTAACTTCTTGTGCATACAACCAAACTGCGCTTCCATTTTCTTGTCCATTCTGTCCATGAAGGTTTAATCCCTAGAAAATGCTCTCTTTCTCATACCTCTCACAATTTTTTGTCCAGCATCCCTCCTAAACCAAATTTGAAACTTTCAGCCCAAGATGAGCTCCAAAGTTTTTAATTGCACAAAATTCTACCTTTCCTTCAAATGTAAGGTTCATGACTCTTCATCATTTCCATGTCCACTTACGTGCTTAAACCTTCTACATTAGACGAAATCCCAAACAATAATATGATGTCAAAACTTATGACTACTAAATAGTCTTATGGCAATACATCAATTATTTAACTCTGCAATTTATTAAGACCACCAAACACACTTATCTGCTCTTCATGGGTATATAGGAAACACTAACATGCCTATTGGTCCCTTCGTTGCATCCTAATAAAACCATACTGAAAATATGCCTTCCAGAAGCTCATGCATTGATGGAGTGCAAGCTGATTGAGTTAAGCCTGGCTAAATAGAAAAAGTCAAATTGCAAATTGAACAAGGAAAATACCTATGGATCACTTTATGGGGCAGATTCTATAGGATAACTGATGTCATTCATATTTTCTCATTAGCATGGCATCACTAGGGCACAAAAAGATGTGTTACCAGTTAGTTCTTGTGGACCCAATTGATGTCATGTTGATAAAAAAATGATACCACATTAGCTAACCGAAGAGCTTGCCCCGTGACATGGTCAGCCCAGTAATGTTCATTGAAAACACACTACAAGAAAATAGATCCTGCATGTGAAACATCAAGAAAAATTGAGAAAAACACGCAGCAAGATTTTCAACTAACAAACTTTTTTCACAAAACCACCGGACTCAGGCGGCAAAGGAACAAAACCTCGGTACGGGCCGGTATGAACCGGTCTGGGCAGGGACCGATACCGGATCAGCGTAGGATTCGGTACCGGGAGCTTTTCATTGAAAAACCGGCCGGTACGACCGTCGTACCGGTTCGGGCCGCCATTGGTACGCCGACCAGTACCGGTACGGCGGACCTTGGAAGAAACCATTGATGAAGATCAGGATATTAAGGATAAGTTGTGTAACTTTTACACAAGCAGGCAGGCTCAATAAGTTAATTGCATCCCATTAGATGTGCCTCTTGTGCCGAATGTTCTATTGATTGAGGATCAATACCACTTGTGCCGTGAGGTTGGAAAAGATGAGATTGAAGCAGTTCGTTGAACCATGGCATCTGATAGGGCACCTGGCCCTGATAGTTTTCCCCTAGGTTTTTACAAAGGTTATTGGGGCATAGTGAAACAGGACATCAGCAATGCGTCGAGAACTTTTGTACAACCAGAAACAAACCACAAGCTTGGAAAGCCACATTCATAGTCTTGATTCTCAAATGCAGCAATCCAACCTTGCCATCTCATTATTGGCCCATAAGTCTATGTAATACAGTTATAAACTGATTGCTGAAATTCTAACTGCTTTCACATCCGGGAGATCAATTTCTGATAATGTAATTTTAGCACAGGAGGCCCTTCACTTGCTTAACAGGGCTGGTGCTCGGAAACCATTGATGGTAATCAAACATGATAAGCAGCTGCTTATAATAGTTAAGTGGGACTAATTGGAAGAAGTGATGTATCACTTTTATTTTCCAAAGCAATGGATTAAACGGATAAATGGGGGTAACAAGGGACCTAGCTTTTCAATTTTGATCAATGGAACACCTACTGCATTCTTTAATTCAACAATGGGGTTAAGGCAGGCGGTCCCCTGTCACCATGCCTATTTGTTTTATGTTCTTGGATGATGTCAAGGGCATCAAACAAAGCAATGGAAGATGGTTGTGGTGCTGGTACTGTCAAGGCGTCAACTATCCAATATTTGCCTATGATTGTCTACTTCTTTCAAGGGGTCAATCATCCAATAAATCATTGCAGAACTTAAAGAACATTATCAAAACCTATTGCCAACATTCGGGCTATAATGTGAATTTAGAAAAATCTGCAGAATTGTTCAGTCCTAAAATTAGTCATGATTTGGCTAGCAACTTGGCTTCTCTGTTGGGTATCATGAGTTGAAGGGCTAGACCAATATCCTGGTATACTTATCAAGAACTCCAGGATGCTGGTTGGAGATCTCCAACACTTGTACAAGGAAACTACATACTCTCTCTTGGAATACTATTTGCAGTCCAAAAACATGTGGGACAATGAGGAATCCCTGACTTACACGTGTGGTGGAAGGCTCTCTTAAGCAAAGTTGCAGGAAGGTTCATGCTGAAACCAAATAGGTTGGTTGCCAGAGTTAAAAAATACAGACTTAATGGGGAGTGGCAGCCCTATGTTCTACCTTCAAATAGCTCTCTTTTATGGAAGCCTATTGAAGAAATGAGAAGGCATCTTCAAGATCATTTTATACGGGTGATTGGTTAATGTACAGCTATTAATACAGTTACCCAGCCCTGGTTCTCTGCCCCTCCTTTGTGACAAATGGCTATTTGCTAACAATGTTGAACCACTTGACAACTACCCAACTGTTAGTCATTTGCTCAATGATAATGGTGAATTGAATTCTCAAATTATTACTGAGTGTTTTCCGAGCGAACTGATTCAGCAAATTTTGCAGGTTCCCACACCCATTCAAGGAGGTAATGATGTTTTATGTTTGGGAGAGATTAGGAGGTGAAGAATCAAAGTGGAGGAGGTGCTTTAATGGAATAGTATCATCACTTATATTCTAAGAGCTGGCTCCTATCCAAGGTGGCTTCTATCCAAGGTCTTCCTGGTCACTACTCCCAATTCAAATTCTTTGCAAAGGTCTCAGTCGCTACTGCTTTATACACTTTGGTCGATTTGGTTCTTGAGGAGCTTGACACTTTCCATCAGCAGCAACTACCCATCAATTCTGTCTTTGAACGTGCTCTATTGCTCACCAATGAATTCTGGCAGTACATTGATGAGTGTGCTTTCAAAAGAACAAAGCTTGAAGGACGGGAGCAATTACATAGACAATAGAAAGGAATATCTTTGCACAAAACAAGATTGAGGTTCACAAGCAACCTGTACGGCACTTGCCAATGACAGGCACGACAAAGAATGAGTTCCATCATAGCTGAGGCGTATTGATCATTTTTTTTAGTGGGTGGGTGGGGGGTTGTGGCAGGGAGGGGTTAAAGTTCCACAAATGTTGAACTTCACAGATCCTATTATCAAGCCCATAAAAACATGGTGAACCCATGAATCATTGACCCCACCACAAGAGAGAAATCAAAGAGAACTAGAAAGGAAATTAAGTAGTATCAATTCCATAAAAAAATTGAATTAGGATAAGGTTCAGACTCCATACAAACAAGATATCAGGAAATGAAAGAGGTCATCAAAGTGAAGTTTTGAAGATGAAGATAACTCAATCAATGATAAGGACCTATTCAGTAAAACTTTAAAAGGAAGCCAGAAACTCATAAAAGAAAATAAAAATTCTAACATTCACAAAGGGCAGGTGTTGAGATTTTCTTTCTCATTAATAAAGAAATGCAACTGACATAATCAGATTACTACATTAATTTATGTATGTTTTGGCTGCTAGATTTTGCCATTACTTAGGCATTAGAAATAACACTTCACATCAAAAGACAAAGAAAAGAAAAGCACCTGCCATGTTATTATGATAACTTGTATCAACCGGGCAATTTGCAAGCTTGAAATGATTCTGTTTGGCCTCAGCATTCATAGACATTTCAATCTAACAGCTATTAAAATTACAATTCTAATATGTCTATGATTGCCTTGGATAGCCAAATCTATCAAAAATATCACTATTCCACCATATATTTCAGGTATCTAATATCACAAACTCCCAAATGTTCTGAACATTTGCAAAAGTCAAGCAAAGCTTCTAAATTTTAAAGATAGAAATGAAAAACAATGTTGTTAAGATGAGAATCGAATCATAAATCATAGAGAGGGTTAGATTGGATCGTGGATCATAAGATTTTATTTTTGCTTATTTAAAAATATTAAAAATATAAAAAATGCTAAATGTTGAAGAATGAGTCCATCACAAAGTAGATGAATGAAGAATAGAATGCCATACATATAAGCAGTCTTCTTTCCATCATCATAAATCCAGATATAGCATGTCTAATAGGACATGCTATCATGTCTGATTATTAAAATTTTTATATACAACCAATCAATTCAATTATCCTTTTATGTAGAATACTTTTAGAAAATAAGTATCAGATTTCAACAAATGGTTGTAAAAATATAGAAACTGCCACTTGATCTTAATTTGTTAATTCCAAATTTTCTTTTAGTTTTACTTTCTAGAAGTTGAAAACCATAACAAGATTGCCAATTTTACAAGCTTGGACCTATTAGAGATGAAAAAGTAATTCCAAAAGACATCTAATTAATGAATTATATAAAACAGACTTCTGCACGACTTAATATGTAAATATCACGATCAATTTGGTAATTATGATCCAACGGATTGTATGCTGCTAAATATAAATCTAAATCTTATGATACTAAGTGATCCCGATCCAATGATGAGATCCGGATTGTTTAGGGAGATTTTGATCTGGATCATGGATCGTGAGGTTTTAACAACAATGACACTAAAAGATACATCAAATTTGGTCCCATAAGTTAGTTTCAGCTGAAACTCCAACACTTACCCTCGCTTCGATCAGGTTCGGTTGGAAAATGTAACTTGTTTTTCTCAAATTTGGAATAGTGAGGTTTTAACAACAATAACACTAAAAGATACATCAAATTTTGTCCCATAAGTTAGGTCCAGCTGAAACTCCAACACTTACCCTAGCTTCGATCAGGTTCAGTTTGAAAATGTAACTTGTTTTTCTCAACTTTGGAGTTCCATGCAAAATTTGGCACCATGTTTCTGTTCATACTAGGTGCCATTTTTCAGTTGTGTTGGTTCCATTCTGAAAATACCAGGAACCAATATCAACCTTGGGAGCATCTTGCCACAAAGCTAGAATCTAGTGATAAATTGATGGGTATACTCATTCTCAAAATTTGAACTAGGGCCATGGTTCAGTTGAATTCAGAGAGCTTTTTCTTTTTTTTGCCTTCTCCAGACTGACTGAGTTAAAGCACCTGTAGCTTTGCAGCAACCCGGTAAGGCATCATGGCAAAGCAGTATGCTACCATCTGAGCCAGTGCCCATGCAGCTATTAACTAAACAGTATTTATAAATAAAACAAGACATACTAAAAAAATTAGAAAACTAGAATGAGAAGATGAGATGGAGGGGTAGAAGGGTTGTGGAAGAAAATGTGGAAAGGTAGAGGCGGCAAAGCAGAATGGAAAAAGATAGAAGAATGCAGAGGAAAACACAACAGGTGAAAAAGAAAACCTTGATCTTCTCAATGACCACTGTGCTACCAGCATTCACCATTCATGACTTTTTTCTATCGTTTATTTCCAGTCAACGAGATTCTCCTACATTCTTTCATAGGTTCCCCTCTTTGTCCTTCATTAAGGTTAGATGAAAAAGGATTAAGGGTGAAGTAGCTTTCAACTCTTGCCCTACCCACTCAAATGGACCAAAGCTATCCAACCTGCTTGCTGCCTAACTTGCACACAAGCTGATCAGACCTACATGGGTGCTCTGGGAATTGTCGTGTGGCTTGACTGCCATTGAGGTTGCCTAGGCTCTAAGATGGCATGCAAGGGGCCACATAATCCTACACAGCCATCTAGACCGCCGTCTACAAAATTGACCTAATATCACTGGGTTCTACTATTGTGAAAGGAGAAGTCGAAGATGACTCAGTCCAACAGTGACAATTGGTTAACAAGAAAACTCTCAATGTTGAACCTCCCAATATGTCAAGAAGGAATGGAAATAGTGATTTCATGCTTTGATACCGTAAAAGATAAGAAACAACAGAGAAAATCATGTAAATTTGTTTTTAGGCACCCACCAGACAGAAAAGAGTGAACTGTCTCTTTACTATTTCCTTTAAGGAGTTGATTTAGTGTCTTGTTTGAAATGGCAACATCATGTAGAAAAATTGGGTATAAGTTACACAAGAAATCTATTTGGTAATTACATCACTAAGCTGCATATCCATTGTAAGGATAGTGAACTTGTTGAATCTTTATTTAAGGGATGATCACAAAAGTGATGCTAGTAATTGCACCAATGTTCTTGGTGATCATTTTCTTAATTCTTATGGAAGCTGATCGTTTGTGTTGCCTCCATTTACTTATTCCTTTCTCTTTTCCTATTGAACCTTTGTGACGGATCAAAGAACAGAACTATTACCATTACAGAATCATAATTGTGCTATAGAAAGATAATTTATTATGTGTTCTCATGCTGGAAAGTTACAATGTAAGAAAAGACTAAGAAGAGCAATAACGTACTAGTCATGGCACTAGGCCATAAACCATAATTGTGGACTATAATGGGAATAAAGGTCTCAAGATGCTGATCTATTGTGCATAAGAAAAGTAAAACAGAAATGAAAACAGAAGATCTTGAAATCAGCATAAAGGCTACAATTTATATCTGACTAACCTTTCAGACTAATACATCTTAAATATGTAGATTCTCTAATATAAGGAAATGAAGGTTCCATCCAAAGAAAGAGTGTAAACATACCAGCTCTTGTCGAATTTTCTGATTTTGCTGAATAGCATGACCTTTCTCCTCAGCTAACTTGGAAATCATAGTTAATGCCTACGATTAATAGAAAAAAAAACATTGAAACAGATAAATATCATCACTCCAACCTTTCAAGTACTACACATAAAAAGTTAGAACAGCATGTAACAGTAGATCTTCTTAGCTTGACAGCGGACAGAATACAGAAACTCAGCTAACCAATCAAGTTCTTGTTATGATCAGATCACTTGCCCAATCAACACTTCAATTAAAAAAACTCTAACAATGAAATTAGAAGACAAAAAAGCATGAACAGGGAAGAGGAATATCAAGGTTGCAAAAAAGGCCAATCTAAGTCAAACATAAAAAATAGTTGGAATGGAATTCTAGTAAATTGCTCTCTAGATGCAAACATTTAAAGCTCTACATCAATGGTTTTCTGACACGAGCTTTCCTAGAAATTTTGTGGTTCCTTGGATCGGCATGAATGGGACCTCAAAAGTGGGATTTTGTAATTGATTATCAAATAGAGAGCATGACATGTACTCAACGAAAAGGGTAGAAGGAGACAAATAATAACATTGAAAAGTGGCGCATAAAATAGAAGTGTACTCTTTGTCCCTTAATTTAATTTAAATAACCTCATTCGTGGCAAATTTGACATTTGAAAGTGAAAACTTGAAATAAAAGAGCAATGAAAAGAGAAAGTCTGCAATATAATTTTTAAAATGAAAAAAAAATAAAGAGATAGGCAAGCAGCCATCCTCATGCAGCCCCACCCCTTCTCTCTTTGTGCTAAGCCTCCATCACCCTCTCTCGTGTTGCCTATTCAAAGTAAGAGAGAGAGGTGATCCAGAAAAGAAATTGAAAGCCCTTAGCCAGTTGTAGGGTTTGTATGGCCCCATGATTGGAAACCTATATGTTGTAAGATATCTCGTAAGCAAAGACCTTGCGCCCATGTGGAAGATATGTTGTAAGCAAAGATATACATACCCCTATTGAGGGAGATGACTCAAACCGAAAGAGATGCATGATGCAAGGTGGAAGAATATCGATAGGAAACTCTGGGAAGTATTTGACAATAGTTATATGACAGTGTATTCCAACATGTGTCAGTCGAGAGTTCAACATATTCTTTGCAGAAATAGCTAGAAAGATTATGTGACAGGAAAACAATTGGGAAGAAAGCTTTCACAAGTCTGTGAACCTAAAATTCCAGGATGGTGCATCAATTGTGGACAACTTAATTTGTTCCCTTGAGGAATTATGCAAGATAATTTTAAAGGTTTTCAAAATGTTTACACCAAAACATCGGAATCAACATAATAGCAATCCTAGTTTCACCAAATTGCAGCTGCTACTCAATGTAAAGCAAACAAGAAAATGAAAATATGTTTCCTACAACCAATGAAACTTAAAAAATCTCTAAACAAAATCAACTGAACCAAATGAGAATAAAAAAACACCTCTGGAAGTTTTCCCTTTGATGGTTCTTCATGAGATTTTGATACCTGGAATCATTTTCATCAGCATTCAGTACAAATCCCAAACACGAAGAGTGTACAGATACATTAAATATAACTAAAAAAATTAAAATGCAAGAAAAAGTGATTGGTTGGAAAATAAAGAACAAAACAGCATGGCAATGACTTACATTGTCAAACAAGGATGGAGTTTGGGTTCCATTATCTAATGACCTTGGCGACCATCCCTCTTCTGGTTCCTCAGGAACTGGTGAGGGAGGATTAGCAGGAATATAAACAACCCGCAGCTTAAACTCGTCAACTACCTTATCAGGTGCCTTATTGAACTAACAATTCAACAAATTCAATAAAGTCTCAATAATCCCAAACTATAGAAAGCCAAAGTTGGACAAAAATCGTGAACTCGTAGAGTCTAGCCACCATTTCAGGGGTTATGTCCTTGGTCGTCGCTCCATCTGCTGCCACAACACTCTGAATAAGGAACTTGTCCTTGCATTGGTTGTCAGGCGGTGCTTCATTCTGAGCTTGCATCATGACTGACAGACCAACGACGTAGCAAGAAGCGAAATTAGGCTCCAATTGAAGCAATACATTTGTGATCTATGATTGCTGAAAACAAAGAATCCAATTGAAAACATGCTGCGGACTATAAGTAGCAAGATTTTCACCTGTAACACTGCATGTCGTGCGGGGCAAAACGATTCCCGTCTTGGGGCGCACGCAATACTTCTTCGGATTGGTTGTTTTGACCTAAAGAATGAAAGGAAGCATGACGCATTCCAAAGATCTTTACTATTAATACACCAACAAAGGAAGAAAATATTTAAAGAGAAGAATAAGTTAACAAAGGAAAATAAAGAGAATTACCTTGAAGGCAACATACCGATCGGTCTTGTTGGTCAGTTGCACGCAGCAAGTGATCTGCTTCTTGAGTTCAACTTTTCGAAACAAACACGGTGGTGATCATATCATCAGAAAAGCAACCCAATGACAGCAAAAATATTTCAAACACTAAAAAAAAAAAAAAAAATCAACGCCCAGATAAGGATCCATTGCCAATTTAAGGGAAAAAAAATCCCCGTCCTAAAATCACAACTACGACAAGATCAACAGATGGGTTCTTTGGGAGGAAGATTGATCGAAGCTCGAAGCATTGATTGCCAGTGATCAAGAAGTCGTTCTGAACTCGAGAGAGAGAGGAGGAAAAGAAGAGAAAAGGATCAAGAATCGGTTAAGGCGTAAACTTACAAGGGAATCTGAGATCCGAGGGTCGGATTTTGAGAAGCCCCATGCCGCTCATGATCCCAGATCGCGCCCAACAGCAGAGAGCTCGAAGGTTCTCCGCCTGTTTCGGTCGGAGATCGTCAGAGAGCGAGCGAGCGAGCGAGCGAGAGGAACGTTTCCTCGTTCTCTTTCCTTTTATGTTTTAATTATAATTCTTGTTTTGTCTCCGTTGGACGAACAGTCGAGATCTCTGCTCGGGTAGTGGAAGTTAGGCCTTTATAGCTCCAGCTGGAATGACGAAATGCCCATCGGCTTCCATCGGGATCCGTCGATGCTCAACGGAACCCGCAATCTGGACCACCGGAGGGTAGATTCACCGATGGACCCGCCCGATATGCTATCTAGTATCTACGCTGTGCCGAACTGGAGCCCACTGGCCCCACTCGCTTCCCTACTTTTTGCTTATTTATGTCGCCACTTTCCATCTGCCACTTAGAAAACCTTCGAACAACATACCCTCTATTACGCAGATCAAACATATCGATCAAAACAAGCATCAATTAAATTAAAAAATAATAATAATAAATTAATAAAAATAAATAAATTTATTTGAAAAAAATTGAAACAATAAACTCGGCAGGTCAGCAGATCCGAACCTTTGTTTTGCCAAGCAAACTCGAGCTCGAGTCCAATACAAAGCTCGGTACCGAGTCCAAACCCGAGCTTTTGTGAAACGAGCCGAGCGCGAGCCTCCAGGCTCAGGGTCGAGCTTGGGCTCGGCTCGACTCGTTAACAAACCTACATGCAATCTCAGAAGCTAACCTCAATCTCTGGTCAATTAGTTTGCTTTGCATGCTAAGCTCGTAAGTTTTTTTGGATAATTCTAACAAGAAGTTTATTTAAATTTTTTATCTTTTTAAGATCATTGGGCAGATTAGAGATTGGCTACTTAATGTTTTTTAGTTCGTCCATATATATTAACTTGACAAGATTTGGAATTCATGGAGTGCTCGAAAGAAAGGATTTTGGAATTTAAGATGTCATGGAACTGATATTAATCTTTTCTTCATTTGTTTGATTAAATGTTTGTTTACTTTAATTTAAAGATAATTACATTGCCAACTAACCCACCTATTGGTTAGCCAAAGGTCTTGACACCTTAACGACGGTAGCCCTGAGTGATTTTTTACTATTTATTTTCATGATAATTGGGAAGATTGGGAAGTGTGCAAATAGTTTTATGGAGCAATTAGAGACAAATAGTTTTTAGTTTCAGATTGATGACCAATGTAACAAAGTACTAAACGTTCATGAAACAACCAATATAGATAATTTTTAAGATTCACCACGTGTGGATGATCCTGTATCATAAATTGATTTGAGGTAGATTCAAGTAATGATGGAAAGATCACTGGGGCATTAATTTCTTCTGTTAAATGATACATGACAAATAAACTTCAAGAATTTAATGTTGTGAGTAGCATAATAATAAGCGATGACATCAAGATATTCTTTTTTGGTGAAAAAAAAAGGGAGAAAAACATGGAACTCCAAGTAGAAAATACTTGACAAAGTCAGCGCAGTAGGATAATTATCAACCCATTTAACCCTTCTTTTAGGAGTCCCTAGTTAGTGAGTCAGTCAGCCACTGCATTAACCCTCTCGCAAAACCATGGGCGGCTCCGAAGTATAAGCACCCTCCATTAAGTAATGTCTTTTAAGAAAGGATGGTCAGTGTTGCAGTCCAAGCAATTGATCCATTAAATGGTGAAAGAATCTATCTCTAGCTATGCATTTCTACCTTCAACAAACTCTTTTTTTTTTTTTTTTTTTGATACAATGGCTGCTCACACAGCTCTAATGTGAGTAAAACCAGAAGAGTCTAGAGAGAGAGTGTTGCGCAATGATAGAGGGGCAGCAATATAACATGTCTATAGGACTTCTCCTGAGTATTGAGTAGCAAAGGAGGCAACTCAGTTCGCAACCCTGTTCGCATCCCTAAACACATGCATAGCATGAAAGAAGCCGCAACCCCCCCCCCCCCCCCCCCCCCCCCCACCATCCTGCTAATATCACTAAGCAGCAAGTGGTCACCTCCTTGCCGGTTCTCGTTCCAAATCTATTTGATAATCGTGGCTAAATCCCCTTTCAGGAAGATGCACTCAACCCCTAATACTCGTCTTACATAGGTAATGTTCTCTCAAGCTGCCCTGAGCTCCGCTCCTATGGCTGTTATGTCAATGATGCATTACCCCCCAACTACAATCAACATGAAGTCATGACACATGATCACAAAGCCGATACCTCCTTTGTCTCCACCTATGGACACACTTTCATCGAAGTTCACTTTAAATGGCCGGAGGGTAAGGGCTCCTACGAGACAAGGATGAACCTAGGTGCTGCTGCAGCGAGGTGGGGATTCCAGATGTCCATAGCCATCCCAGATAGGGATGGCAATCGGATCAAATCAGACATAAATAGGTCGGATCAGATGCAGGTCGAGTCAGAAAATCATAAACCTGAACCCGACCTGTTTATTAAACATATCAGAAATTACAACCTGAACCTATCATGTTTAATAAATAGGTAATCCGACTCGACCCGTTTAACCTGTTTAATAAATAGGTAACCTGTTTGCCCAACCTGATCCGACCTATTTAACCTGTTTAGCCCAACCCATCCTGATCCAACCTGTTTAACCTGTTTGCTCAACCCGACCCAACCTGTTTAACCTGTTCCCATGTCTTCATCTTCCTCCTCTTAGTGAGTCCAAAGTTGAACACCTTCTTGAACGCGAAGACAATGGCGAGAGAGAGAGAGAGAGAGAGGGGGGCAGAGACAGGCACAAAGAAATACACCAAACACCATCGAAGAACTTGTCCCACGCCAATGCGAGAGAAAAAGAAAGACGAAAGCGGAGCCACCCACCCACCTCCGGCATTAATCGTTCGATCCGCATCGTCGTCGCCCTACATCTCCGACAGATGCTCCGTCGCCGCCAGCAGTGGCGGCGATGAGAGAGGAGAAGAAGATGATGGAGGGTGCCTTGGAGGAGCTCGAGCGACGGAGCCACTACCTCAGCTCCCTCATCCAACGCACCAAGCTCAAGCCCGACGGCAAGCCGGAGAAGCACTACCACCAGGAGCTGGCGAAGCCTGATAAGGAGAAGCATCACCACCATGACTATCAGCGGCAGGAGAAGAAGAAGGAGGGAGATGAGGTAGTCGATGGCAGGGAGGATGATCCACAGGAGCAGCAGCATAACGTGCATGTGAGGGTAGCAGACATGCCGCCAGAGCTCCAGAAGCGGGCATTTCGGTGCGCCCGTGAGACGCTCACCGCCATGCCCAAGCTCGACAGCAAGCAGCTCGTGCTTGCCCTACTCTCCCTTTATTTTAGATTTGTTGTTCCCCAATCGAACCAATATATTAAATGGGTTAAACAGATCGAACATTTAAAATATGTACCCGGTCCAATTAATAAACAGATTAAACGTATCAATCTGTTTACGATCCGAAC
This sequence comes from Phoenix dactylifera, assembly GCF_009389715.1. NCBI lineage: Eukaryota > Viridiplantae > Streptophyta > Magnoliopsida > Arecales > Arecaceae > Phoenix > Phoenix dactylifera. The sequence continues at coordinate 10,325,846 of NC_052393.1, forward strand.
ATGTTTAGGTCAAATCCAAATCTGTTTATGGCGGATCAAATACGGGTCGGGTTGGCGGGTCGGATCATATTTTGCCGCCCCTAATCCTAGACGAGGTCAACGCAGTGATCATGGTGATCTCAACATAATGACGGAGAGCTCCATCCACCACCATCTCAGTGGGTGCCCTCATGCTCTCAAAGATCCAAGTGTTTTTGTCCAACCAAATATAATAGACCAGATAAGCACAAATGATGCCCCACTCAGAAGTACTCGATCTCTGCAGGAACTTCCTCATAAGGTGCAAAAAGCCCTGTACCAACCCCACGGACCGTAGCAGTGGAAATGAAGCCCTCCTCCAAATCTATGCTACCCGAGGACATCCGAGAAGAGTATGGCTGATGGACTCCTCTATTCAAACATCTCCCATGCAAGTGCAGGATCTGCTTTCTACTTCTTACCCTTTCTCAATTACTGTCACGTGTGCATTCCTAGCATAGGTAAAAATTATTTTTCAAAATTAGATCTTCATGTTGATACTCCGACAGCCCAAACTTGGATTTCCCAAAAGTGAAGATTTGAGTTCAAATCCTTACTTTGAAGGAGTTTGGATAGGATTTGGTTGCGCTTGACGTGACCAAACCAATCAAACTGCACCCGTGGAACCCATGATGCCACTCTTTATTATATGTTGACCGTAACATGACAACAAGGTAGTAATAGATAGAACACATCCAATTTCGTCTTTTAAGTAGCATTTTATTAACCAAAATAAAGTTTGATCCTGCTCACATGCAAGAAGCAAAGGGCCATCAGCCATTCGTCACATGCTTTAGATAGACTATAACCTCACATGCGTAATCATCTAATGCAAGTGATGTTTCCACAAACTTCATACCATGCACAGATATCTGTTAATGTTTAATGCTTCGATTGTTGATAATGATAGTCTACAGCATGTTTATGAAAAATTTTAAAAAGACATCCTAATCTACAGCATTAATGTTTTATACTTAGACATCAGCTTGATCAGACCCCAAAGACAGTGAAAACAAACATGAAGGGAAAAGATGAACTTGATATACAAAATGGCCATAGGGAGTCATTCATCCGGGGATGAGTTCAAAGTGAGCCTTGGTGCAGATTCGAGCCACTCAAGCTTGAACCACATTATATCCAATTCCATTCAGAATCAAATTGACAAGTTTTTAATTGGCTATCTAGCTAAATGAGAAAGACTAACAAGTCATTCACATATCTATGACTGAAAAAACACTGAATACAGTTAATGGCAAAAAATGTAATAATTACTGGAAAAACTGAGAGAACTACTTTATAAAGATTGCCATTGATTGCTGGAACAAGCTATAAATCACCAGCAAAGTACCATGTCCATCTCATGAATAACACAAAAAGAAAAAAAACAATAAAAGAATAACTGGTTGATGCTATATATAAGTGCACGATCGGCGATCTCATTGCTCTACAAGGCATCTGCAATTTCATTGCATGTGTAAGCAAATAGCTTTACAACAAAAGGAGTATGGTAATTACGTAATCCAATAAAATACTTACCTGATCACTTCATTTTCTTTAATTACCAGGGGCAACATTTTGATCTTCAGAAAATTCACCAAATATATCTGGGCAATCATCCCATTTCTTCTGCTTCCTTGCCTCCCAATATCCACCTATATAGCAAAATGTGCCATCCTCGCTATCCTTCCTGAACCATCTTGGTTTCCACCCATTCTCCTGTAACTTTCTTGACTGCACAAAGAGAACAGCACCAAGTATCAGCACTGTTAGGCAAGACAAAGATATAAATTAGCTAACCATTTTAAATAACAAATAAATAAAATATGGACATCAACTGCAGATTCTCAGAGGTGATCATGTCACTCAACGTGAATAATATTTGCAAGAAATATCTCTACCAATCATGGTCTGCCAAAACGGGCCGAACTGCCCACTTCGGGGAGTGTCGAGCCGACCCGGTAAGAAACCGGGTCGGTTCGTTATTTTTTTCAATTCCGGCCCCGAACCGGTCGGAACCGATCCCAAACCGACTGGAACTGACCAAAAAGGGTCTGAACCGATCGGAACCCATGCGAACCGGCCTGGAACCAATCGGTTCAATTCAAACTTGGTGCGAACTGGCCGGTTTGCACCGAGTTGACCCAGTTCTAAACTGGGCCCCCTCTTTTGACTTGTCTGAGGCATTATTTATTGTTGGAAAGGCCTTCTTGAGCCTTTCCAACAATTGAAAGCGGCGGAGAGGTTTCCGCCACTCCCCTTTCCCAACAACTAAAAAATCATACCAATTTAGCAATTCTGAAGAAAGATCCAAGCCTAAATAAGATATGCTTCCTCTCCCCTATCTCATTCTCTCATTTTTTGGGAGAGCTCGAAAAAATGGCTTGAAAATAGCAAAATAAAGGAAAATCATGCCAAAATTTCAATTTGGGCTTGATTTGTTTATATATTGTAAATCTATGGACGATCTACACGATGACATACAAACTTTTAATTTTTAGATTATATATAATTTTTAAAAATTAATAATATATTTTTAGATTAAAAAATAAATAAAATAAAATAAATAAAAATTTAAAAAATATAAAATTAGAAACGTATTAGGGCATGCAAGATACTCTTCATAACAATTTGGTGTCCATTCATTCAAGTTTTGATGTAATCATGCGCACAGTGGCTTAGGCCTAAATTTGAAAAAAAAATTAAAAAATAAGTAGATTTTGATCCATGCCCAAGAGCCTAAATATATATATATATATATAAAATCTATTGTTGGGTTTTACATGAATCTAAGCTGAAATTAATTTTTTAAAATATTAATATTAAAAAATTATTTTTAAATTAAAAAATAATTAAAAATATATAAATGGTACCAAAAATTATGAAAAATTAGTAGTACATATTACATAATTCAGAATTGATTTTCGAGGTAGAAATCATATTTTTCAGAATTTATGATATTTAAACATAATCTTAAATTTAAAAAGTATTAAAAATATATAAATATATAAAAAAATATGAAAAATAGTATTATGTATTAGATAAATCAGATGTATTTTGAATAAAAAAAATTATCTTAGCCATAACAAAATTTTGCTATTTTTAAATAATTAATAAACTGACGTACTTGATAAACCTGCAGAAATGGAGCCATCAAGAAAAAAGGAGCCAAAGCGTGACATTGGCTAGGATCATAGGTAAATGTTCTCGGGTCGGCACCACTAGAAGTGCAACTGGTGCAACACAGAGTTCATGGAAGGAGGGGTAATCAAGTTGAAGCAGCACTTAGTTGTTGGTTACCCCGATGTATCTATATGCCGGAAATGCCCACATGAGGTTCGACAACTGATGAAAAAGCACTTTGCTGATTTTAAAGTAGCGAAGAAGAGAGTTTCCAAGAAGGCATATATGGGCCATCGAGTGGTAGAGCCATCTTTCTATCATTCTAGAGAGTCAGAGGAGGCATCCACTCCAGATGACAAGCACAGATCAGGTTGCCATGCAGGCAAGTTTGGATGATCAGTAGCAGCAAGATGAGCTGGCCAGACATAGAGCTTGATTTGGGCCCTCGTACTACGAGTTGGGCTCCGATTCTGCGAGCAGCAGGACAGATTCAGAGTTCAGAAGGACTTCCTCAGTCAGGAAGGCTATCAGCAGAGGCAGTAGCCGGATTGTATCCATATTGGAGACTTTTAGTAGCTAAAAGAAGTCATCTAAAGATATTCCACCAAGAGCAGCAATCCATAATTTAGATCCACATGCCTTTTCCAGCAGAGATTCGACCAGCAAAGGGTTGACTAAATGCTAAAGAAGGATGTGTGGCGAAATATTGAATCCTATTTCCACTTCAGCCACATCCCAGCGAATGTGACAGACAATACATACTATAGGCCTGCTATTTCCGCCATACAGGCTGCCAGTCCTAGTGTAGATCCTTCAGGCTCGAAGAACATTTACGTTGAGCTTCTTGACAGTAATAAGGAGAAGCTAGAGAAATAGATTGCCTCCTACAAGAGAAAGTGGCCCACATATGGATTGACGGTGATGTGTAATGGTTGGACCGGTCATACTAGGCGAAGCATCAACTTTTTAACATATTGTGATACGAAAACTTTCTTTTACAAGTCGGTTGATATTTCTGATCAGGTACATGATGCCGTATACATCCTGAAACTAATGGAGGTGATTGATTAAGTAGGAAAGGAGAATCTCATGCAGGTCTTCACTGATAATGGGCCACAATACAAAACTGTCAGAGATATCTTGATGGATAGGGACCACGGTGCACGAACTAGTAGAGCCCGCGAGGATATAATTGCATATAGAAGATGGGCTCCTCGAGGTTATTTAGGAGGACACGATGCAGCTACAGATGACCTAGCACGTAGAGTAGGATCCATAGATATATCAGGTTCCGAGTCGTATACTGAATTCTGTTACCTGCATCCACATGTAGACTATAATCCATACGGATATAGATATGGTGCGTTTGTGGCATCTTTCGGTGGCTACTATACTACGCAGCCTGAAGCATCTTACGGCTTAGATTTTGCTATCGGATATTCGGATGGGTCCCTCTACAGCCATATTATGAGCCAGAGGATATTTCTCAAAGCTAAAGCTTTAGCCAGAGATTTGAAAGTGCTTGTAACCTGGTGGGCATTTCTTATGGGATGAACGTACAAGACTACAACGCTGCTTGACTAAAGAGGCGGGCTGATATGCCACTTGACTATGCTCATGATCCAGATATCTACGAGAGGCATCACCACTCGATCCGATTTTAGATATTGATATATATGTTATACTTTAAATATATGCAATTGATGGTATTATTTTATAATTTTTATGTCACCACTTGATTTGAGGATATTTTATGTTCTTTGTAACATACAATATCTCACGAATCATTTTATGATTTGTATCATTTTAAAACAATAAAATGTATCATTTAGATTAAACCGAGAAACATCAAAAAAAATTAAGAAAATATCATAAAACTTTAAATTACACTTAAAATTATTGAAAAAGTTTAAAAAAAGTGATTATCAATTAAAAATTCTTGAAAACGCAAAAAAATAGGCATGCATGCCCTACCCGTACCGACACAGTACGATACTGAACCGGTAGCGACCCGTATGAGCCGTCAACCGGTACGGTTCCTGGAACCGATTCAGCGGATCTTGCTACCAATATTATTTTCTTCGTGTAGATGACTTGATGATCATCTTGTATACAACGATAAGTGTTTTCCACAATGACTCAACCCACAGTGGAGTTGCAAAATCTTGATAAGTTGGGTACAGATCTCGGATACCTTATAGCGAATGAAGTTCCCAAAGGTAAAATGCAAAAGATTTTTTTAATAAAAAAAGGCAATAAAATTTTAACTCTTCAATTAATAAAACTTTAATCTCAAGAATTACCATACCATAATCATCAAGCTTCTGTCCCAACTATTCGAAATTTATCTATCTCGGAAACTACCAGACTAAACTATACAATGATTTGTCTTTTTCTGCAAAGATCTAAGGACCCTCTTAAAAGATCTAAGATACAAGGTGCATGCATGTGTGCGGACACCTGTCCTTGAGGCCCAAAAAGAAAAAAAAGAAATCATGAAAAGAGAGACTGAGGGAATACCATGCGCTGTCTTCTTTCCAATCGCTGCTTCTCTGCATTTGCCTTTTCATACTCCCCATTCTCTAAATACCTCTGGTCTGGTCGAAGTCTAGAATCTGTAGGTGGAAGTTTCTCCTTAATCCGTGATCAAATATTTCGGATCAGAACTATACCAGAAAATAGAAATGAATGAGAGTAAAAAAAGTAGAAGGTAATAAGTTGATTTCATGTCACATCTACCTGTAGTTCTGATGTTAGCTCATTCAGTGTCATTGCAAATGATGACAAGTTATACCGAGTGGGATTAGCAGGAGGCTTACTCCTTTTCCACAATAAGGTATCATTTTGTGTTGAAATACAACCCTTGGTCTTGAATATATCATCATCTATGGTGCAGTACATGCTGTCATCCCATTTTCCCATCAAAGTAGCAACTTTAGTTTTATTGACATCCTCAACAAAGCCTTGCACCTGTGTGGAACAGTTAGACCTCAGATTTCATCAACAAGTCAAACAACAGACAGTAATGAGTATCTATTTTCTTACCTGACGTGGGTTGCGTTCGAGGAGAGACTGGTCTTTGAACTTCAGCTTACATGAATATTGCTGGTTGCCCAGTATGTTCATTGTTCCGTGGTGGTTACAGTATACTTTACCAAAGATGAGGTTATAAATAGTCGTTGTGACCTAACATAGGAAACAAAATGATCAACTTGGCATGAGTAAAGAGAAAACAGATTGTTGTTGCAGAGATGGTAGATCGATCTCTCTCTCTGCATGCATGCATGCGCGTGCATATGGGTGCACATGTGCATGCGTGTGTCTATTTATGTGTGTTCATGTGCGTGGGGACATAGCTGAAGAGAAAATATATTTTGTTGGAGATGAATGTGGACATGTTCGTGGATATATATGCCTACACTGCATACCTTACTCCATTGAAAAATTTCACCATCATCAAATTTCAGGGTCAAGACACCTACAGGATCTAGTTGGATAGTTTGTCCCCAAAATTTACTCCTGAGATTGCTGTCACCCCAGAATTTCCAACCTTTGCCTTCACAATGGCAGGCAATGAGCGTTGGGTGGTGGCTTACCTATTATGGGAAATAGCAAAAAGCTTATATCCAGAAAGAAGACCTCTCATGAAATAAAATTCTGGAAGATTGATATACAGAGTTAAAAGAGCATGATGCATGCTGACCAGTGATTTGGAGTAAGGTGGAAAAACGTAAATGCAAAACTTTAAATGGTGAATGCATATCAGCCATCATGTAACACTCAGATGGTCTACATAAATAGACAAATAAAAGCAGTATTACTTGAATCAATAGAACCCATTTATGAAATGGTCAAAAAGGATGCCATCATAGAATAATATAAAAACTACAGCAATGTAATGACTCCGGGACATTGGTACACAACTATATTTGCTGACTCCAGAGGTTGCGGAGCATGGAATGGAGGGAGAATATTAAATGTTTAACAATGAGTCTGGACCATGGCTCATCTCATTCCAGTTCCAAGATCAAGATAAGCCCTAGGTAGGTCAATACCCAAGTTGAAGGATTAGTACCAATTTCTAGTACATGTTCATTTATTTGACTGAATTGATCACTTCAAAGGTGCCCTCTACAAAATACAGCGCCCACAAATCTGAAGCAGCTATTCTCATGTCCAGTGATCTGAAGTAAGATGTGAGTCTGCCAGCACTAATCAAACTTCAAAAATTCCTCAACTGCAGTGCCTGACTACATTTGATGAATCTACAGGTAGTAGGATTGCACCCAACTTAACCATAACATTGAGTCTGGACGATAGCTCATCTGACAGTGATTACAAGATTCAGAAAAGCCCTATGTAAATCAAAGCTCAAGTTAAAGGACTTGCACTAGTTTCCAGTACACCAAAAAATTAACAAGCTATCTTTCATTTCTTCGAATGAATTGTTCACTTAAAGAGCGGCACTCATAAAATTCAGTACCCATAAATCTGAGGTAGCTATTCTCCTGTCAAGTGAAATGAGTCACTAATTTAACAGAGGAAGTATAAAGAATAGAGATACTTTCATATGAACCCAAAAGTGCACAAATGAAAACAATAAAGGAAGATCATATTTATAAGAGGGAGACAACTAATGAATTAACTAATGTAAAGTCCAGGAAATTGAACATCTTAATGATACCACTTATTCCACGAGTCACTGCACAGAAGATAACAGCATACAATCCGTTGCTGAGTAACATAGGATTAGAGGGAAAAGTTGATTTTTTTTTTCTTTTTTAGTGTGTTTCCCTCTAGGGGCAGGTCAGATAATGACTGGAAATCCACCAGTGATCTTCATGGATCTCATTATACAGATAAGATCATATGAAACTTAACCCCCCCCCCCCCCCCCAAAAAAAAAAAAAAAAAAAACCCAAACAAAAAAAAAGACAAATTCTTATGGCCAGAAACAGAGTACCAAGTACCTTGTTTTCCTATCATGATTTATGTAGCTTGACATAAACCCTCATCTAATGGAGTGGGGAAGAAAATGATACCATGATATAGATATTCTACGCTGCAGGTACAATAATATTCAAATACAGACCTTTTCAGAGAAGAAGTGAATTCCTTTTTCAGGGAAGTCAGCTTCATAAGTCTCCCCTAGCAAAGGATTAAATGGTTTGCAGCGGCGGCCATCCGAAGAAGCATAACCAGAGACTGCAAAGGCAGCTACATTCAGAATTCTCATGAGACTGTTCCCCTAAATACAAGCATGGAAAACTTCAATGTAGGCAAAGAAAAAGAAAGGAAAGAGGTCAATGCATACCACTATATAAGTCCAGGTGACATTCTTTTACATAATAGCATATGCAGAAAAATACAAAGCACACAACAAGTTGGGACTTGAATTAGGAATGCTACTAAAAGCCTTATCTACTAGACCTAGCAGGGAGAAACTTCATTTGTCAGGATAAAAATTAAATCAATCTTCAAGTCAATTAAGAACGAGAAATTCACAAGCATAACAATGTTCAATTTAGTCGCTCATATAATGCACATACACTACTGTACCATGAATCAGTTACCACAGATAGCAGGTACCACCTTCAATAAATTTGAGCAACCAAAGGATGAAAATAGACGAGACAGCTATATTAGCTTACAAGCCTCAAAGTATCCTATTTGTTTCGGTAAAAGCCAATTAAATTTACCACCAAAAAATAAATCATCATATCAGAAGAGTTAATTTGCAGCATGAACAATCATACAATCAACTAGACACAGACCAAGAAATAATTCAGAGAGTATGCTTGATGAAACATGACCAAGTATCACATCATGTGGGTGTTTTGATGGTTGGCATATCACAGTGGTACTGTGGCAGCATCCCAGTGCATCAGATTTTTAACTGATTTTTCACTAGAGACAAATGGGATAGCTGGGCAAAACACCTACAACAAGAGGTCTCTTAGAACTTCCAATTAATGCACATATTACCTCATCAGAAAGAGCAATGGGAATACCTTAATACAAGGCAGGGATAAAGTTAAGGGAAACAACCAAGTCTAAGTAACTACCTCATATTGAGAATCCAGGATGTGCTAAAAATGTGCAGAAGGAAGCATAAAGCCTAATGGTGACAGTGATTTTAAGGACAGTTTACAAAGCATGTAAAGAGGCTTTTCAATTATCCACAACCACAAGATTCAAATAAAGAATGTTTAAAGGTTTATGTTGGAAAATACTTTTACAGATACAACATTTATGTTTGAGATACTTTTTCACATACAAGGATAGACTAATATAATGTTTCTCTTTTTGTCATCTTCACATTTTATACATAACAAAGGCAATGCAAGTGTATGGCTTAATGCATAGTGGATTTGCCCACTAACAGTGACTTATTGCAGTACCATGCATCCTATCCAACCAAGGATTTAGGCCCCGCAGGAATAGGATGGTACTGTTGGTACTTGGTACCATACTATTCCAATAAGAACCAAGACTTGAACACCTGTGAGAAATTGGTCCGGTAAAGGGCTGGGATGTCCTGCCCATCGTGTTCGAAACCGATCAAGATTGACTAAATAAAGGCTAGTTCGGCCACTGCCAGGTGCAACTTGAGTAGGTTGCTTGATTTCAAAATGAAAAAGAGAGAGCAGTAGGGGGCCATGCTCCCTTTCTCTTTGTCTTAGTCACAGGCCGAAGTGCAAGCACAGATCGAGAAACAAAGGAGAGAGAGAGGGAAGAGGGTGAGGGTGAGGAAGGGCGAGGAGAGATAAGGGGAAGAAGGTCTGATCCATCATATCCGCATAGCGATTCAGTCTCCTCGATGCTTGAAAACGCATGCATACTGTCCTTATAATTGGGGGTGGGGGTGGTGGGGGGGGGGGGGGGGGGGGGGGGGTGGAACTTGCATCTTTTGTTCAAGCCCATTCTGAGGGAGACTGCTTTGCTCCAAAGCAATCTGCACAATGGATTAATCCATTACATCAAATAGAAATGCCCTTTCTTTCTTTTCCACCAGCACTATTCACTACAATCTTAATTGTAGCATCTACTCACCAATCATCTCAAGTCCCCACTTGCTCTTCCTCTTGGGCATTTAGATTGGAATCTCATGGCCATCCTTCTGGTGATGTGGAATTTGTTGGTTCAGCATCCCTTAGGAGAATTAAATACATCCTTCAACCAGAGAATAATATGAGTGAATCCTATTATCAGTTTTTTCTACTTAGCCGTTTCATCCTAAAGCAGTATGGAAAGGTTTCCAATGGATCTCTCTCCCTCTCAATCAGCCTAGGAGCCTGAGTTTGTTTCGGCAAGGAAGGATCTAATTGGACATTCTAGTGACAGTTTGATCCAATCAATTTTGCTTCCTAGATCTAGAAAAAGGAGGCATGTTCCTATAGTTTTCTATCATTTTTATGTGTCTGTCTATGGTTCATCACTCATCAGGATGTTGGTGGCTTCAATATCTGCAACTTAAGGCATGACATCAATAGATCTCAACTACATTTTTGGTATCTTCAACTTAGTGGCATTATATTGATCAATAGGTTTACTCCTATATGATGGCATTTGTTGTATTATTTCTGCATCTTCACATTGCCAAGTTTGGAACAGATTGGAAGATTGAGTTGAAAAAGTGATTAAATCCTAATTATACTTAGTACTCCTTTGACGACTAGCCTGCTGAGAATGCTGGGCAACCATCTTGGACATTCAATATTTCATATATGGATATTGTTTTAAGCTACAAACAATGAATTCAATCCTTTGTTCTTCTATTCCAACGAAGACTAATCGAGGAGAATCATCACCAGACCCACTGTGGACCACTCTACCAATTTCGAGGAGGTCTAGACAGGAACTAGGAGCAAGATCCATCATATCAAAAGCCCAATTGCACACCCAATCTTACAGAGGCCATAATTTTCCATACATGATCTGATTGAGGCGCTCTTTTATTTGAAGTTGGGTGATTTTTCAAGATTCATTACGATGTGTTAAAGGTTTGTCATATGCAACTATTAGGGGAGTACGACAATATCCAAGCCTCCAAACAAGACAGTCAAAAAAAGTTTTCTTTTTAGGTAAGATTTTGGTCGGGCATAACTTACAATCCTGAAAGAATTAGACAAAGCAGCTAAAGAAAAAGGTAATGTAGGAGTCAAGATTTAAGTCCAAGAGGATTTGAGCTTTTTTATGATTATTTCCACTAATCATGGCTATTTTAAGAAAGCTGCAACCACTTACAGCTAAAAGAGGAATCCAACTAGGATTTTGTAAGGGCATACTCTCACTAATATAAATAGAGAGATCATAGTCAAATTAAAAAAAAATTAAGAAAAGAAAAAAGGAACTTAGAACCCTACTTTAGCAAATTCTCTTATTTTCTATTAACTCTTTGAGAGATCTGAGTTGAGTGGATTAAAGAAAATCCTTTCTTCTCTCTAATCAAATCAAATACTCGCAAATTTCTAAATAGCAAGTTATCATCAGTCTCAAATGTACCTTTGCCTCAAGTTTGAGCCTCATCATCAACATATACTTCACATGGTGAAACCTCGAGCCAAATTATGGTAGGAACAATTGTTCTTGATACAACGTTGTTGCATATGCCTAAACCCACCCAACTTAATCATACCTTATCAAGTTCCACCTAACTCGAGGCTTGAATATGTGGTGGTTGTTGCATCTCAACCTCTTCTATTCATTCAATTATCCTAGTTCCTAGTGGTGCTCAAATCATCTAAAACAAGCATGATTTTGAAGAAGCAAGATCAAGGTTCGCTGTCTCGGTACTAGATCTCGTACCGATGCCACACTAGCACAGTGTCAGTATGATACGGTACGAAATTTTTTTTGCATACCGAGTGTCGATATACACCTATATCGAGTACCGGTACCGAACTGGTACGGTATGCCCCATACTCTCGGTTCGGGCCGGTATAGTATACCATGAGCAAAATTATGACTAGCACATCATCAATTACTTGTACCTTGAGACCATAAATTACCATGGCCAATCTTAAGAGAATCTCACTTCACAATTCTCATATTTAAGCCATTTATCTCTAGTTGGCCAACATTAGTAAATGTAAATTTAGTACATGTAGCTTCATCAAACTTTTTAGTCATTTAAAGATTTAACCTTAACTTGCATCTTTGTTGCATCTTGTATTACTTAGTCTTGAAAAATTTTTTGACTTTAGGGCTATGTTCACTGGTCGTGATTTTGGGCACCCCAATGCCCATATCTGCCCTACAAGTTGTTCCTCTAATATCCAATCTTAGTGGTTGCTCAACTCTTTAATAAGTTATATACACATGTTCAGCCTGTATATGTCTATAACTCAACTTGTGGCTTATGCTCTTTTACTTTCAAATTGCTTACCCATGAACCTCATACAAGTTAGAGGATTTATACAAGTTGTAGAGTTAGGATGCTTCCATGATATCCCTTCTCCATGTGAATGGCTCATCACTGATGGTAAAAAATAAATGTCAAAAATGGAAATGTACTTGTTCTTTACAAGAAATAACTATCACATGCACTCAAAGAGCAACAAGCAATACAATAACATGAGTACAAAAATTACCATAAACTCTAGCAAAATGCGACTAAAGTTTGAACTATAAGGCCAATGCTTCAATAAATTAAATGGACTAATATAGGTTATGGTATCATGGACTTGATCCTTCTTTCGTTTTTTAAAAGACATTATTGGGTTTAACTAAAAAATAATAATATTTCTTTCTTCAGATTGTATAATCCCAACCACCAATCCAGTTTTCATTCATTTATAAATCACTTATAAATTCAACATTGCCTTGGACTGAAAGACAGGATATCGGCTTTTTAGACTTTTAAAACATGGCAAGCAGTATTGCTTTCAAATGAAGAATCATCTAGACCTATTGGAGTTTTGACCATCAAGCTAATATACCCAGTTCTATTCTATTAGCAAATGAATCATTGCCTGGAAAGAAAAGCCAAGCAATTACCTTCTAAATTCGTTTTCCTTAATTTCAAAAAATCCATTTAACAATCAAATTGTATACTTTCCTAGAGAGATTCCATCTAGCTCTTGTAAGGATCTGACAAACAACTTACCATTTATGGAAAACTTAACATTAATCCTACAGATGATCATTTTCATGAAAACTAGGATTTTACAATCACAAAGCTTCAATCAACAAATTGTCCGCCAATAAGGTGATAAGAAAGTAGAAAATCCTCCGTACCACAAAGACAAATAATTAGGTACCAGAGATACAAAGAATTATGGTCATCCCAAATTAATGCCTCGGGTTTCTAATCAGACAAATATCACCAAAGGGAAGAATAGTGCGACCAAAAGTAATTCGCCTAACTCGGCAACTAAAAGCATTCCTCTCTCCCATAGATGGTTCAGAGAACCAGGCAAGCAAGTGCCGATGGAGGCACTGAAGGATCAGCCCAGTCTGGGAGGACACCAATGGCATGGTGATTGAACCAAGTGGACCTAAGGGGTTGTCAGCAATGCTGGCCACAGTATTGGTGAATCCCGACCTCACAAAGCAAAGTCTGAGTGACTCCAAGGATGACAAAGAAGACTGCTTCGGATTCCCAAGCAGTGGTAACAGAGAATTACAAAGCTTCTGGTGTGCAAGAGGAGTCTCAAGTCTGTTAATCTCTCCTCTCATTTAGCCCTTTTTCGGTTCTAACAGGTTACTCTCAAGCTTGCTGACTCCACAAGGTCTAAGTCACATGGTGTTAATGTTCCCTTGGATTGACATATCAGGAGACTTCATCTCTTTGCCTCCAGGAAAGGTTTTAGATACCATAGGTTACTTGGGTTCTTATCTCCTATCGATTCCTTTTGCCAGTCTTCTTGTGTTTTTGAAACCCCCAGCCCCTAAACTACCTTAATTTTTTTTCTTAGTATTAACAAATCTTTGCACGTCTTTGAAGCTATTATTTTTTTTCTTTAGATTGAGTATTCTTCTGCTTTTGTTGTGATAATTTTCCTTCATGTTTTTTGGCATTGATGGACATATTTAGATGTATCCATTCTTTTTTAATTCAATAAACTGAGGTTGTCCTTACCTTTTACCAAATAAAAAAACACTAGCCTAAATCGATAATCTTGGAATTGGAAATATTTCTTGCACGCAACTATGCTATTCTAAAAAATGATATCCATTGCCTCAAAGAATAATGGTCTTAGTTAATGTTTCAACAAGCAAATAATATGGAGAGGTTCTTGAATTCAGCTTATGGCTCGCTTATTTTCCAGATCATTTCTTTAAGATGATCTTCGGATACCAAGAAAACATTCATGAAGTTTAAGAAACATGATCTTTCTTAGGATTTTAAATTATACTATGAATTATTAAAAAATGAAGAGTCTATTTTTCATCTTCAATAGCAGATAGCAAAATGTTAAAAAAAAAATCTATAGAAAGGTTAGACATTCTTGTACAAGTACATAAAGATACATGAGATTTTTAGCAGCAATCAAATTTCACATCAATTTAAAGGAGAATCTGAAAATTGATTCTTACCATTTTCCCATACTCATATGCTCGATCCAACAGATAAGAGTATTCCAAGTCCTCAAAACACTTCTGAAGTGTTGATAGTGGTTCATTAAAGTAAACCGGAAGGCAAACTCGCGTGAGATCTTTTCCAACATTATCTTTGATCATCGACCAAAGGCTGACACCTTTTTCCTTCTCAACAGGATCAGGCAATTTTGTACGCCTCCTGATATATGGAAATGTATTATGACCATTTGGCTCTATTTCAAGATCCATCATTTCCACGGTTCCTAAGCAATTTGCAGTACCCCAACTTTTATCAGCATGGTCTGAAGCTCTTATTTTAGAGGGACAGACAACAGTGGAATCACTAAAACTCTCCTTTGCATCAAAAAAGTAAGGCTTGCCCTCATCTGATAATTCATCTAGATCTTGCTTTTCAACATCATCAGATGATTCTGTGGTACTATACTCTGACCAAAATAAACAACTTTGTGAAGAGAAAAAAACTTTTAATCACTAAAAATGACAAAACAACATTATTTATGCTCAATATGTGCATCTAAAAGTTGTATATGCCATTCTAAAATTCCAGAATTGAATATAGCTTCTTAAAATAATTATAAGATGTATAGTCAGTATTTTATTTTTGGGTAAGTTTGAACATCAATCTTTCATAGACATAAGAAATGAACTGTTCAGATAGGAGTCTAGCACATGACAGTAACTGATTTCTAGAAGAACAGTGAAAATTTCAAAAGAATATGCAACAGAAAAGCTGTTGGAATACAGACATAAATTGTGGTAGAAATATGAAATACCACTGTATTTTCCATGCTCTGAGCAAGAACATTCATGCTTCAGCAACTGCAATGGGCCTTCATGGATTGTTGTGGTCACTTCATCAGAATTAACTCCCTGAACAAACAAATGTCACTCTCAAAAAAGTAAACAAACAAATCAACTATATGTTCCTAACAAAGTTTTCCCAATTAAGAAAAGCAATCATGTTGATCATTTAGAAAACCATACTTAATTTCACACAGTAATCTGTTTTTCACGACAAAGTAACTAAATCTTCTATACAGGCATATGCAGGTGTTGGGAGAAAAGCTACCTCAGTAAAATGACTAGCAACACCAAAAATCTGAAAGCCTTCTATTCCTAAAAGTCATACAGATATATAAATAATCAATTATACATCTACAACCCACAGTGGACAACATATCTTCTAAAGCACAAAAATGTCAACTGCTTATGCACAAGAAACTGCAACAACCTTGTTCAATCTCTTTATAGCTAGAATAATCCATCTCCATATATTTTGGATCACGTAACCAAATTCGCTGATCATGCTGTTAAGACCAGCAAAGATAGTGAACTTCAGTTAATGCTTTAGGATACCAGATGGGAAAGATCACACCTTAAGTAATTTTATGTATAAAGCTACCGTTGCAAGTTAGCATGTGAGGAGGCGTGCTCGCTTGTGAAGATGGATCCATAAAGCCAAATTGGTTACCAATCTCGTATTGAGTTCTGTTCCAAGTCGCCATTCAATGACACCACCCTCGGCCCCCACTTGGCTCTCCAAACTATATGCTCTCCCCTGATCTTTGCTTCGCTCTTCTCACTCTCTATCCTCCCCTAGACTCTATCTTTTCTCTCTATCCCTCTTGGTTGTGTTGTAGATCTACGCCCTCGTTCCCCACCCAAGTGGGATGTTATAGACCTCATGCCTAAGGAATCACAATTCAGACCTTGCAGGAAACTAGATATGACTAAAGAACAGGTGCCATTTTTTTAGATAAGAATTGAAAAGTCGAAGACAAACAGCCATTCCAAGGACAACAAGAAGACAAGCATGCAAATTTTTTAGACTTGCATCTAACAGGTAAGCAAAAACATTGAAAATTAGACTGCTCATGTACTTGTATAATTTTTACTAAGACGGTCTCCTCTATATGCAACATACTACCAAAACCTCATGTTCTAATACATCGTAGCTGGAATTGGTATAGATGACGAACTTCTGGCGGCTCTGCGTAATGTCATTTATAAGATAGAGCCTTATCCAGAAGTCGCGACCCTATATCTAGAAGAGGTAACTTAACTTAAGTGACATGTGTAAGTTAACTGGTATCTTCTATTATTAATATAGTACAATATGATTTTTTTTCACATATCAAATTATTTAAAGAGGGCAGCAATAGCGAGCAGGTATGTTACATATCAAAAGGATATTCACCTGATGTTAGATGGTTATTAATATGGTACTATCTTATATCTATTTTTCTTCAATATTTTTACAGGTGAATAATGAATTCATTTTGGGCTATCCACGAGAAATCGTAAGCGGGATAGCTATCCGGATCCTCTCCCAGACAGTGTCCTCGACTGGCTGTGAGCGCAATTGGTCCACCTTCGCCCTCATCCACAGTAAGTAGAGAAACCGTTTGACATAAAAGCGCCTCAACGATCTTATATATGTCCACTACAATCTAAGGTTGAGACTAATGCATTCAGAAGAAAGTGGAGCTCAATTATGCAGATATGATCTATAATGCTTTCGTTGATGATGACGATGATCCTATAATCGGATGGCTTGTGGGCCAGCAGCAGGAGCCGGAGCTTGATGAGCCTGGATCGCCTCCACGACCAGCCAGCTTCATAGCCAGCGAAGCTAGGATCGATGTAAGACAATGGGTTGAGTGCAATATTCCATGCATTTCTACAGCTGATCAGCCATAGCCACAGCCACAGCCACAGGAGAGCCAGTCACCATATAACTTCTTATCTAAGACATTCTCTAAGAGATATGATCGAGAGATGCTCGGATGAGGCCGCTACGATATCCGGTCGACTCGGTTAGGAAGGCGACATAGCCAGGCAGAGAGGGACATGAAGGGTAAGAAGGCAACTGCCCAATAAACCAAAAAGAAAAACAAAGGGCACCTGCAGCTCCAATAAAAAGTTTCGAAAAGAAGTCCTGGAGCAGCAGCAATGACAGTTCTGATGGTCATGGATCTGCTAGCAATGGAGGGAGTAGAGGACAGGAGACAACCGCAGTGTAGTCTTCGATTCATTGGTGGAGTTCCAGTTTACATATACTACACAAGATAGGAACCACGCTGGATGATCTGATAGAGCCCACGAGAATACAATTGCATATAGGAGACAGGCTCCTCGAGGTCATTCAGGAGGACACGACGTAGCGGCAGATGACCACGCACGTAAGTAAGATCCATAGACGTATCAGATTTCGAGTCGTATATTGGATCCTATTATCTGTAGCCACAGACAGTCTATAACCCATATGGATACAGATATGGATATGGTGTGTCTGAAGCATCTTTCGGTGGCTACTATCCTACACAGCCTGGAACATTTCACGGTTCGGATTTTGCTGCCGGCATATTCGAATGGGCTTATCCACAGCCGTATTATCAGCCAAAGAATACCTCTCAGAACCAGAGCTTCAGCGAGAGTGCTTATAATCCGAGTAAGTTCCTCATAGGATGAACATACAAGACTACAATATCGCTTGGTTAAAGGATGGGTTGATGTGCCTCCTAATTATGCTGATGATCCGAATATCTACGAGAGGCATCGCCACTAGGAGTGGCAAAATATGACCCGACCCGCCAACCCGACCCGTGTTCGACCCGCCATAAACAGGTTTGGGTTTAGCCTAAACAGGTTCGGGTCGTAAACAGGTCGACCCGTTTAACCTGTTTATTAATTGGGTCGGATACGGGTTTTAGATGTTTGACCCGTTTAAACCGTTTAACCCGTTTAACTGTTAGGCAGGTTAAAACAGGTCTAAACAGGTTAAACGGGTTTAAACAGGTTAAACGGGTTAAACAGGTCTAAACAGGTTAAACGGGTCTAAACAGGTCTAAATAGGTCGGGTTGGGCAGGTTAAACATGTTGGGTTGGACAGATTAAACAGGTCTAAAACAGGTTAAACGGGTCAGGTTGGGCAAACAGGTTAAACAGGTCGGGTCGGGTTGGGTAAAACAGGTTACCTGTTTATTAAACAGGTTAAACGGGTCGGGTCGGGTTACCTGTTTAATAAACAGGTCAGGTTCAGATTTGCAATTCCTGACCCGTTTAATAAACAGGTCGGGTTCAGATTTATAGTTTTCTGACCCGACCTGTATTTGACCCGACCTGTTTATGCCTGACCCGACCGATTGCCACCCCTAATCGCCACTCGATCCGATTTTAAATATCAGTATGTATTGGACTTTAAAAGTATATAATTGATTGTATCTTAATTTGAGAATATTTTTATGTTGTTCATTTATGATTCGTATCATTCTAAAGCAATAATATGCATCATCTAGGATAAATTGGAATCATAGAAATATCAAAAACATCAAAAAAATATCAAAAAAATATCACATTAGACTTAAATTTATAAAAAAAGTTTGAAAAGAGAGAAAACTACAAAAAATAGGGTGTGTCGGTCCATGAATTAACATGCCCTACAGGTTCGGGTCGGTTCCGTTCGGCCCGAACCGGTACCGGAACCCATACCGGTCGGTTCAGCCCGAACCGGTACCGGGCACCGACCAGTACAGGTCCTAGTACCAATTTAGCGGACCTTGCACCCGTCTCTATAGTTATAATTGTATAAGTCTCGATTTTGATCTAGAATCCAAATTATTCTACTAAAAAATCAAGTCCTGCTTTTTCTAATTGATACCTAGTATTTTGGGCCAAATTCTTGTAGCTCAGTATGATACTGAGCCTCATCACCACCACTCAACATGGAATAGTAAAACTTTGATGGAGTTTTATATTTTTGAAGGGCAAAAATTTCTTTTAAAAGTAGTCTTTTATTCATGACCAATTTTTAGGAAATTCTTAAGAACATTCCCCTCTTGGTAAGCAAGCTAATTGCTAGCTATAGCAGTAGACTTGCACGAACCCAAGTAATTACAAGGGTTGATATGCAGATATGCAAGAGTGAAGGATTCGTATGTAAATACAACATTTTCAAATGATTACATGTAATATCTCAAAAATATATTGGTGATGATCTGTAATATGTCAACAGTATTTACACAATCACGAGCAGTACATATCAACCAAAAGAAGAAAGCCATATAGAAAATACCAAGTTATTGACACCACAAAATATGAGTCATGCGCCAGTACCCAAACAAAGCATTTAATTTTTATCTTTGATCCATAAATAATAATGCTAACATTTTAGCCTATTTGAGATACATATGCATGTTATACTATTGGTATGCTATACGATCGGTACCGGTCGTACCGGATGTACCGTACCCCGTACCAATGTACATACATAGACACGCATATGCATGTGGATGCGCATATAAGACAACATACTAAACATTATATCTATTACAAGATTTGATAGTTCAAAATTGATTATGGACCTTCAAATTCGAGATCCACAGTGTTGATCATCATCAAGACACCAAAAAATCATAGGTTTTGATTATCCTTAACCTACGCATCAAGTATGTGCAAAATTAGACAGCTTTAATGACGTATTATGATGTTTTGCTATGAACGCAAGCATCAAAACCAAGGTTTAAATATAACAGGTGCACTAACAAGGGTGTGTACCAAGGTTGGCGGAACCGTCCCGAACCTTCCAGTTCGGGGCGTCCCGAGCCGTACCGGCGGCTTATCAGAATGGTTCCAGCAAAGAAACCAAAACGTCGTCGCCGGAAAAGAAGAAGAGAAAAGAGAGGAAAAGAGAGAGTGAGTAGGAGAGGGAGAGAGGGAGGCCGGCGGAGGCCTCCGCCACCTACACCTGCATCGGCCCTCTGCCGGCCTCCCTCCCTCTCCCTCTTCCTCTCCCTCTCTCCTCCGCTCGCTCTTTTTCTCTGTCCCATGGTCTCATGTATCGCTACAAGCCCGATACGGTACAGCGTGGACTCGTACCGACTCATGCCGCTGGACAACTGGTATAATGTCTGATACCGGCACAGCAGACCCTGGCTTATACCATAAGGATCCTGCTGATAAAGACTATCGATGGGTACACAGAATTGACCGATACACCTCGGTATAGATTTTTCTTGGGTTACTTTCAGATTTAGGCAACTTTTACGTGCAGCTTTTGAGGTTCAACCAAAACCTCAAAAATCATTAAAGTATGATAGCATATTAATACATGACTCCCACCTTGCTTTTGCTATGCTAGGTGCCATGGATACCATACCACTAAGGTAGGTAATGGTGCAGGTACCGTATAAGTACTTCAAGCCTTGACATAAACATTTGTACATGTATATATTTATGGATGCACATGTACACATGTATCTATCCATATACATGGATATGTGTAGGTATGTATGTACATATCTATGTATATGTATATATGTATACCAACCATTCAGACTTGTTCCAAGTAGTTGGTTTCAGCTTTATTTATAATAGTGACTACACTAGAAGTCATGCCCATTTATATGAAATTATTATATGCATCAGCTAACAAATGATGCCGGACGATGAATCATAATGAGACTGAAGCACAGATATGGATATGGGACACAGAAACAACAGGATATAAACACGTTGATATGACAAACCTAAAACAAGTAGATACGATATGACTAGGACGTGTAAATGAATATATATGCATTTATACATTCTTATGTATATAAAAAATCATCTGTAAAGCGTGGTGGGCTATCAACATAGGTGTCCAGGAGCCTAGGCGACGCTAGGCAGTGACCCTCCTATAGCCTAGACGATAGCCTATGCAATTAGATGACGCTCATGTGACAGAATATTACAAGGTTTGTTTAACCAATGATTAAAACTTGCAAGAATCTCAATAAACCATCAACATCACATGACCCAAGGATTCATCATTACATATTAGTGCATGAGTTCTACTTGAAACGTAATACACTAGTGTGATATTATTTGATTTAAACTTAAAGAATACTAATGCACAACACCCTTGTTGTCTTAGCTCAAATGTCTTAGCTCAAGTGTGATATTATTTAATTTATTTGGTGGAGTACAGGGGATTACAACTCTCTAACCCCACTAAATTCTGGCCAGGTTCTCTATTTAACAAAGGATAAGCTCTACTAACAACAAAGAAAATCTCCAATCCACATAGAAAGCAGAAGCATGTTAAACTAAAGTGATTCCGCAACTCATACAGAAAAGTTTGTTAAAAAAAGAAAGAGGGAATAGAAAATTGTTACATTGACTATATATAAAAAAACAACACCAAAAAAGGAAGCATAACAAGGATCCCATGGAAGCCCATCGACAAACAAAACAGTCACCCCCAACACAACACTCATACACTTACAAAAATAACAAGAAACTGACACTGAAGAGATAAAGCCGATTTTTTTCAACTATCACAACAAAAACCCAACAATCAGAAAAGCAAGATCCAATTTTTGGTTAGAAAAATACAAAAGAAATGCAAATAATCCAAATCCAGCAGCAAAACGAAAAAGAAATGAATAAGAGGAGGGAATATGATACAATGGTCTCAAATTGCTTGGCTCTTCCAAGGCCTTTGTAATAGAGGATAAGCTCTGTTTAGGGCTTTCCAGCTAAGAGCGGGCAAAAATGCAAGACAGAGATTAGCTTGACACCTCTTGAATCCTTACCTGCAGCCTCTAGTCATCATTCGGCTGCTGCCATAGTGGATTGCTGCTGCTTGCTATTCAAACACCTCCATTTCTCACCTAAGATGGAGAGCATAGCAAGGGCCTAGGGTGGAGTCATGGAGAGTGAAGAGATTGGAGAAGAAGAACTTCTAGCGCACGGTCCTTTTCTCCGTTAGTTGATCTGGTTTGGATCAAAATGGTCACTTGGGCGAACTTCAAAGGTTGGAATGGGTTATGCTCGATAAGGCTGGTGCAGGTTGGGCCAGCGACCCGAAGGAATTGCGCACCCAAGGTGATGCCCAATCACCAGGCAAGCGACCAAAATGAAGGTGAGCACCAAAGTGGCAGGTTTTTCAGGTGAGCCTTGCCTGGGCAAGCTAGGCTAGGCGAGGTACCTAAGCACCACCCGTAACAACTTTTGCTATCAAAATAACGTAATCCATACTTTATGGGATATCATCAACTTTTATAAGCTCATCATTAAGTCATCAATCAAATCCATAAACCCGAGTTCACAATTCATATTTTAATACAATGATTTTTTATCATGAAAGGAAAAAAAGAAAACATCCTCCCCTCATTTTAGAACGTATTAGGGGAGTATATCTAGTGTATGCAAAAAGTATCCAAAGTGTTTTTTCAAAAATTTTCAAAATAGAGTACTTTACAAAAGTATCAAACACATATCTAAGAAGAATCTGACAAGCATCTCTACACATACATGTTCAATACAGACACCGCATGCAATTTGAATTATCCATAGCAAGGTTCGTCGTCTCGATTCCGGATCCCATACCCGGTGCCACACTAGCACTATGTTGGTATGGTACAGTACGGTGACTTTTCGACGTACCGAGTGTTGGTACGCCATCTGTCCGGATACCGGTACCAAATCGGTACAATACGGTATGCCTCATACCGTCCGGTTCGCACTAATATGGCGAACGATGATCCATAGTTCCTTATAATGAGATATAAGAGGAATAAGTTGATCCTGAAAGATGCATTGTCAAATACGTAGGATTAGAAGGAATTTGCAATCATATATACCAAAGCCTTTGTTAGAGGATTGCACTACTCTTTCCTAGATTGATTGACCTATAACAAAGCCATAAGTTCATAAACTTAACTGCTAAGCTTGTATATAGAAAGTTGCCCATCCAAATTGAACCATCTATAACCATAATCAAGTCATGCTCATGTAAATACTCATTTTTTACACAAATAGTTATAATAGATTTTATATAGCCATGATACAAAAATTGACCAATTAGAGTTAAAAATAAAAAAACAAAAACCATAAAGAGTTCCAATCAGGATTCCAGTGCCATAGTGTAAACAATATGCAAAACTCTCCTATTTAAAAACAAAAATGGGGAAGGGGGAGGGTATAACATAATTATAGTAAATACACCATATTAGATTATCTTGGTGGACCACCAAAACAGAGAAAGGCGATGGTGAAAAGCTAAGACTTCAAAAAAAATCTTGCCTTAGATCCTACTCATTTGTCAAAAACTTAATTAAATAAATTTTTTATTAGAATAATAGACAAATTGCATAATATTAAAAAAAAAAGGCAATACCTTTATCCTATATCAGAAGTCATAAAAAACATCTCCATTTGCCAACATGAAAAAGTAATGCGCACATTTACTAAATGCCTCAATCAAGAATATCTGTTATTACACAATAATACCTCAAGCTGTTGCTGTAATGTGCCCAGAAAACTTAAATGTTCTTCGTAACGAAGCCTTAATTGTCTCTGAAACTCTGAAAATCTGACAGCATGATCTGCTCACAATCCTTCATAAGTGCCTCATCTAGTCCCTCCACATGCATGCGATCTCTAAGCTTTTTGGTTGAAATAGGTATATCATTCTGGATAAAAGATATCCTTCCATCTAGAGAAAATTTACTTCTAGCTGAGACCAAAGCCTCAATCCAGGCAACACGATCTTTCCTTGAATCAGTTCTCAATTGAAGTGTCTTTGTCGGAGAAAATATATAGAACCGTCTTTCATCTGTCTTACTTTCACGAAATGATGAGATCTAGCAAAAATTCAGAAAAGTTAATTAACTTTGAATTAGAGGAATTATAATGAACCAGCAAAATAGATAAGAATTTTTTTCTCCAAAAAGTTTTGGTTTTTAAATGGTACAGCATGATATGTTGTCACTGGCATAGCCATTTTATCATTCATGAGCTATTACAACTATACATCATCCTATGCACAATAATGTCAATCAGGGAATAAATAATCAAACCTCATCTTAAATAAACACAAAAGAAGCAGTGATAAAATCGATGAATATAAAAGTTGTTCATAATTACATCTGTGAATTTGACATGTCTAATAAAAGACAAATAATGAATGGAGAGATAAAGAAGAGAGAAAGAGAGAGGGGAAAAAGAGAGAGGGGGAAGAGAGAGATAGAGAGAGATTTTCACATTTACGGCACAAAAATGAAAACAGAATGTAGTTATAACTAACAAATAAATTTAAAACAATCTCAAGACATGAAAAATGAACACTCAAAGACGGCAGCCATGTAATTAGCTTTTACACAAACAACACTGAGCAATGATTCTTCCTGCCTATGAACAATAACTCTAAAACCAAACTTTTGGATTGTCTATAAAGTGAATGAAAAACTTAATCCACAAATCCCTATGTCCAGACATAATTCAACGGTTTGAACCTAATGTAATAATAAGAAGCTTCATAAAAGCAGCGGCCTATAGAACTCTAACATAATTCAACCTCATGTAATAATATGAAGCCTCATAAAAACAGCGGCCTATAGAACCTTCTCATTTTAAGAAGCATGAAGTATATTGACACGCAAACGAGCAAGTAACATTAAAAAATATTTAAATATATAAATGAATGTGGTTCTTGGAAGTACCATATCTGCAGTGCCATCGTTAAACATAATACATCAATTCGATGGAAAGCCTGAACTGAAGGCATACAGATCATGATGCTGGCAGTTTGTAAATGTTGTAGAGTTTGCAGATTGTGAAAATAGTATTGATGTACATAACTCATCATTGGAAATACTTTTTTACTCTGAATAAATCACTGATCCTAAATTTCACTTACTATGTTCTAGGTTCCACCAAAACAAGTATATGAAAATCATATGTTCAGTTATAGTAAGAATTATGAAGATTAAAATAAGTAAACATACGACAATCAGGTTGCTTATCAAAAACAACTGTCACATCAATTAACTGGAATTCAGAAACACAACAAAAGTGATGAGAGCTATTTATAAATATAGTTGTTGTGTTCCCACCATACTGTAGTTGTTAGCAATTATATTTATAATTTTTATAGTTAAATGCTGCCAATTAAGAAAACTCACACCTGCACGCCTGATCAAAGGTGTCATTTTCAGTGTCTTTTACAGGATACTTACCTATATTTTATATAATATAATAACCAACGTCTGTTGTGCCAGTACCGGGCCCCGTACGGTTGCCCGACAGCATGGATAGGTACAGCCCACGCCGTGCCGTGCCGTGCGGCCAAGTACCGACACAGTAGAGGGCGGGAGAGGGAGACGAGAGAGAGGAAAGAGAGAGCGGAGAGGGAGGAGAGGGAGAGGAAGGAAGAGAGAGGCCGCTAGGGCTAGCCGTGGAGGCCGGAGCCTCCGCACGGAGGAGGTGGAGGCCGGAGAGACGTTGGAGCAGGGCTTCGCCTCCAATCCCCTATTTTCAAAGACATGGAGGCAGGCTCCGCCTCTGGGTCTCCTATTTCATTTGAAATAGGGGCTCGGAGGGGGGCCTTTTATTTTGCAGATTTTAAGTTGAAGTCAGCAACAAAAAAAAAAAAGTAAAGTCGGCAATGGATTTGCCGACTTCAACTTAAAATCCATAAAAATAAAAGGGACCCCTTCGGGCCCTG
This sequence comes from Phoenix dactylifera, assembly GCF_009389715.1. Taxonomy (NCBI): domain Eukaryota; kingdom Viridiplantae; phylum Streptophyta; class Magnoliopsida; order Arecales; family Arecaceae; genus Phoenix; species Phoenix dactylifera. The sequence goes on from NC_052393.1 coordinate 10,352,040, forward strand.
TTTCGAACAAACAGGAGACCAGAGTGAAGCCCAGCCTCCGCCTCCCCCGCGCGGAGGTCTCTCCGGCCTCCTCTCTTCCTTCCTCTCCCTCTCCCTCCCTCGCTCTTTCTCTCTCTTTTCCTCTTTTCTTCTCTTCCCCCTCCGGCGACGGCATCTCGGTTTCTTTGCCGGAACCATCCCAGTCTGGCCTCCTCTCTTCCTTTCTCTCCCTCTCCCTCCCTCCCTCCCTCCCTCATGCTCCTCTCTCTTCCTTTTTTCTTCTCCTCCCCTCCGGCGACGGCATCTCGGTTTTTTTGCCGGAATCATCCCAGTCTACCGCCAATACGGCTAGGACGCCCCGAACCAGGCAATTCGGGATGGTTCCACCAACCATGATGATAACACACCTATGTTTTATAAATTAAGAACCACTGCATGCATGCCACTCCCGCCTCTTGCATGCAGATATGAACTTATACGCATATATAAACAAGCTCAAACGGATTGCTTTGTCTTTGGGTATATTTATGCTTGATTATGTATTTATTTTTTGAACTAAAATGTACGCACATTTATGTTCAATTGAACCCAAAACTAGCTTTATTATTTTTTTCTTTTTTTCAATTTTTCTGATTCTTTTGACTGAAACTCTGAAAGTTGGATGAACCTACCAAAATTGCTTAAAATTGTAGAAATTGAAACTCAATGGGCCTGACTAAGGTATGCTGAACCAGCCCGTACCGGCCCGTTCAACCCGTACCGGAACCGGGTCCGGTCTCTGACCAGTCCTGATTCGGCCTAAAAAAATGGTTTCGACCCCACCAAGTGGTATCGGGCCGAAACCATCCGATACAGCTACGAAGCGGTTCGCTACGCGTGCGCTGTGGGCAGCGCACGCGGCGTGCTATGTTATGCAGACCGATTCAGCACCGATCCAGTAGGCGACCGATACGCCTATCGACACTGGTTCAGCCTACTTGGGCCTGATTGATACCAAGTTTCATACCCTGCCTGTAAAAGAATCTCATTATTTTATGGATATGCAAATGAAATTTCAAGAATCATGTCCTAGTATTTCTTACCTGCTAAAACTTGCACATGCATATGTCTAGCAATATGACTATAGATAATATGTGGCAGGTATGTTGTATTGTCGTGTGTCTCTCCAGTTAATAGCATGGGTTTATCTTTTCTGTACTCAGCATAAAAAAAGAGAAACTGCAATAAGCAAAGACATATTTGCTACAAGGCATTATCTTTATACAAGATAAATCGGCATTAGTGAAGAGTCCAAATCTTGATGTGCATGAAAATGAACTAATATGTATAAAACCCTAGTTGGTAAGAACGGGCTCGGCCTTTCGATATATAAGGTGATGATTACTTCAATCTTAGATCAACATCGATTAAATGTAGACCATTATTATATCGACTAATTCTAGTACCTATTTTAAATACTTAAAAAACTTAAAATTAACCAAATTAACGATGCAAGGTATTAGAATGGGCGGATAGTAGTTGGAAAAGGAGGCAAGGGGGTGGCTCATTCTCTTCTAAGGCCGAAGACACCATCTTGGTCGGCCACTTCAAGAATACAATTCCCACGATGCTCACACGCAAAGCAAAAGATCCACCAATTAGGAGGAGAGAAAAAGAGAGAAGGATGAAACCCACAAGAGAACTCTCGCTAATCAATAACTCAAGGGTCTCAGGATGATTATAGGAGGAGCTCTAATGGGAGTACAAATAGTATAAGAGAACTCTTTCTTCAACTTCCAATGTGGGATTCCAGGTCCTATTCTAACTCAAAGAATCCTAATTACTAACCATTCTAATAACATCAAAAGTTCTCAAAACAAAGATTCACAAAAATTTAAAAATCTCTTAGAATTAACTAACATCAAACTTTCTAACAATCAAAATCCCTAGAATTAAACTAACATTGAACCTTCCTAACGAGACAAAGCTAGCTTGGGTTCTGCGACTCGGGCAGCCAAGACCCGCGATCGATGCGGCCGAGACTCGCGACCCAAGCAACATCATGTGCGTCCTAGCTGCTCCGATGTCATACTCCTCCAGTTGAAGAAGACTCATCATTGAGTCTAAGTCTTCTTAGTCTTCCTAATCCTCATAGTAAAGAGATAGATCAGCAAACCTAAATATTGCAGATAGTCCATAATCTCCAGAGAGTTCAATTTTTGTAGGCATTCTTATGATTATGAATGCATTTTAAAAATTAGGAAAGAGCCATCAAATGTTTTGTTGCATGGTGTTCTAGTGGCAAGTCGCATTACAGAGGAATCGAGATTGGGCAAAAAGCGAAGTTGACATAGTCCTCAAAGCCTAATGAGAAAAACAAGATCCAGATCCCAGTGCAGCTAAAGGATTGATAAAACAAATGCCAGGGTCAAACAGAGTGGAGGGAAAGTCAAGTGGCTCACTCATGGTTTCTTTATCGTGACCTTCTCGGTATGCCTCATGGTTGGTTATGAATCAACAATTTTGTCAACATACTCTATACCTTGTTTGTGATTGCAAACTTTTAAGTTAATACCCATTAGTTGATCTGGCCGAATTGTGTCTTTGAATTTAGGACATCTTGCACTAAACATTGGCTTACATGCTCTGCAACTGTAGCCAGGGTCGGCCCGACCGTTAGGCGACCGAGGCGGTCGCCCAAGGCCCCAGGCCAAAAAAAAGGGCTCGACCTATCGCTAAGGAATAGCTGAATAGCTGTCAACTGTAGCCTCTCAATCCCATCGCGGCATCGCCATGGCTGTAAAGCTGGTAAGCAGGTAAGGTAAGCCGTAAACCTATGAACCTATCACCTATGGCATTCAGCTATGGGTTATTCTCCTTGTCCTTGACGTCTCCTTGCCTCCTCGATCCCAATTCCCACTTCCCAGTTCCCAAATCCCAGCACGGCAGCACGACTATGCCTCTTTCCTTCTCAAAACTCATTTCCTGTTGGCTTCTTTATTCTTCAATCTTCCTAGTTCCTTGATTCCTTTGCATTGTGTAGACTGTAGTCAGGCATCAACGTCGATCAGTTCTTGATCCGGTCTTTGATCCGACCCCGTTGGCCTATTTATTTCGTCACTGGTGTCGTGTGGGCGGCATCCGACTGCTGTAATCTTCCGACAGGTATCACGATTTCTCTCTCGTCTCAGGATTTTTTTTTATAGCAAAAATCAGAAGCCTTTTGTTTTAGAAAGAATCATCTCTGTCATTAAAGTAATTTCCCATTCTCCTCTCTTGTCTCTTTGTATGGGTTAGATCGGCTGCATCTCTTGTTTTTTGTTGCTGGTGAAGACTTGAAAATTGGAATTGTTATATAGTAGTCTACTGTTGGCGCACCAGATGTTTGTTAATTTGCTGCAGTGATCTGTTCGTAGAAAATGTAGCATCTTTTTTGGTCCTGAGTGCTGGCTTATGCCTACTAATCTTAGTAGTTAGTAGACGTGTTTCCAGAAGTGCAGCGTAAGAGACTAAGAGTTATGGTATGCAAAACAATAGACCAATAACACAATCTAAAACCTGAAGCCCATGATACCCAGGATGTGAACTGTATATGTGACCGAATATGTTATACTCTAATTATTGGCATTAAATGTATGGAGGGCGTGACTGGCGTCGTTAGTTTAAAATTTAGAAACAGGCTCAAACTCAACATCAGCCATCTTTTTATGAAAAATGAAAGAAAGAAGAGAAAGAGAATGATGATAAGAGCAAGGAGAAAAATTACAAATTACAAGCCACATGCTACGTTGTTTTACAGTGGCCTTGGATATGCTAGGGTTGTCATCATAGTTTGGATCACCCCAATGCCGCAACATGCTCTCCCAATGCCACAACATCATAGTTTGGAATTGTTATATAGCAGTCTACTATTGGCGCACTAGATGTTTGTTAATTTGATACAGTGATATGTTCATAGAAAATATAGCATCTTTTTTGGTCCCGAGTGCTAGCTTATGCCTACTAATCTTAGTAGACTTTTTAAAGTATTTTGCATTTATTAAAAAAAATTTATTATTTTTCAAAAAAATTAAAGGCCTCTCTTAATTAGTTCGCCTTAGGCCCCCAAATGCATTGGGCCGCCCCTGACTGTAGCAATCATAAACCATCGGCTAATACCAACTAAATATGGAATTGAAGAAGCATCACATATGTAGAGGCCTTCATGCACTATAAGCCAATCAAATTTGGGTGAAAAACTGACTTTTGGGACTGCAAACACCTTGTGAAGGATTTGATGCTACATTGCACCCTCCTAGGAGGTGGACTGAAGTACTTCGATGCCTTGACATAAAAATAACCCCTCCTAGTCTCTTTGTATAGATTTTGAAGTGCTTGAATTCTTCTAGGAAGAAGAGGATCATGGAGGACTGATACATATATTTTCTGCATCGCATTCCATTACATTGAGCACCACAGCTTGTCTAGACTTCCAACCCATCAATTGCTTCAACTTATCAATTAATCCATGTAAGAACCAAAACCAGTAGGCCACTCATAGGTTGTAATCCCCTTACACAACAAATAAGGTTAAGCTGTTGGAAGTGCTCCACTCTGGATGGTGAACCCTAAAGAAAGAAGTGTAGGATGAAGCGATTGCTCGACCAAGCCTCTTTTCAAATGGAACCTTTGTAAACTGCATCTTAGGCATGTAGAGGAGCTTGGCTTCCAGCAACATATGCCACATCGTTCCTATTACAACTAAATCCACAACCTATGCTCTTTATGGTTCCCTTCGCTCCAATGTTTTTATTGCAATTCAAATCTTCAACCAAAATAGCAGAAATGGCAAAATATATGCACATAGTTTGCAGGGAATGAATAGGCAATTTTAATTGAAAGCCAACTTCTTTTCTAGAGACCTCTGAGTTGAAACCACTTTGTAGGAGAAATTTATATAGCTCAGACAGTTGCCAAATGTATGCAGGATGGATATATTGAAGAACTTGTAGGTTCTTCTAGGGTAGCCCAATTCATCTACCGGCCATAGTTGTATGGAGGCCATAGGGAGTGCATCCATATAGTCATTCTTACAAGAAACTATATTCAGCTGTAGCAGATTTTTGTTACTTTCAATCAAGGACAGTTCTGAATTTTCGCTTCTTTTTGTCTCATTCATCTCAATCAAGGTCTGTCATACCGATTGTACCGATGTACCAGTGGGCGTCGGTACTGGTATGGTACCAGTACAATACCAAACCGAACCGGTACTGTACCGGCAAGGACAAAAAAAAATACCGCGCGGATGCACACACGTCCGCGTGAAATGCCACTCTGTGGCATTGAATATCCTGCGCGGGGCAGTGCGCGGGCGCACTGCCCCACGCAGGCGAGCTGTCCCGCGCGCCCGGGTGGGTGCGCTGCCCTGCGCGGGCGCAAGGAACTGTGCGTGGGCCAAGGAACCGCGCATGGCTCGCGGGCACGGTTCCCTGTGTGGGGAACCACGTGCGGGCACTCTTCGCCGCACGCGGGGCGCCCGCGCTTGGACCGGTGCAAACCGGCCTAGTTCGCACCGATACCGGCTTATACTGTGCGAACCGGGCCGGTTTGCACCGGTACACGTACAGAACCATTCGGTTGGTACACGCACAGAACCATTCGGTTCCCACCCCTTCTGGGTCGGAATCGAAATTATACGTGTTGGCACCAGTTCGGTACGGGCTGAACCCACCAGAATCGGTTGATTCAGCATACCATAATCTCAATACAGCAGACCTCCTTGCAAGTCTTCAGATCTTCACAAGGATTCTAAGTAATCTCATCTCCATTAAAATATGGTATTAGTCTAATAACAGGATTGTTGATTGGGTGCTTAGAAGACACAACAGTCTGGTCTTGTTTTTTAGCAAGATGTGGGTGGCGTTCATCGTCTAACATACACAACCCAAGTTCTATACCATAATCAGCAACATCTGATGAGACTAATACTGAATAAATCCTCAAGTGCATAACATACTTAGGATGTCAAAGTTTGGTTGGATTCCTCCATCTTGCCGTGGATTTAGAGTGAAAGATGTTATAGCATAACCAATCTTCTTCGTCAGCTACTATGGTCGTATTAAAGCTACAGTTGCCCACCAAGGCTTCATCTTGATCGGCATGCATTAGCTCTTCCTTGCTCGGGCCTTCCTCATCCCATTTGACTAGTTAATCTTCTTCCTCCTCTTTTGTGCACTATTCTTCTTCTACCAAAGAGACGAGCTTTCTATTTGAGCGGTTGACTGTAAAATGTCCAAATAATTGGCACTTAAAACACTTGTGAGGGTTGAAGGTGACGGTATTGGAACAGTTGGAGTTGCTGAGGATGTCTTCATCCTTTTGAAACGGATGGAAGGCATCGGCTTTGGAGGACGCCGACATTTTCAATACAAAACTCCCTTGATTGGACACACCATCTCTATACCTCAGAAAGCGTGAAGTACTTATTCTCAGTTGCTGCTTCTCGATTTTTGTTGCTAATCATATCATGTCATTCAACATCCAATAGGGTTGGAGTTGTACAACATGCTCAATTTCAGACTTTAGTCCTCTAAGATACCGCGCTACAGTTTGCTATTCGGGCTTCTTGATGTCGCACATCATAAGGAGTTGCTCGAATTCGATTGTGCACTCTTCTACAATCATATCGCGCTACCAAAGATTGTAGAGCTTAAGAAATTTATTCTGATGATAAGCTTAAGTTCGTGACGCATCTTGTCCCACATTTGAATCTTGCCGCGTCCTTCATGCTCACATCGTCGCTTCAGTTTTCTCAACCAAAATGATACATACTTATTAAGCTTGATGGCGACTAGCTCCACACGTCGATTGTTGGCACTTCATTAAGCTTGAAAACTCATTCAATAGTGTGGAGCCAATCCACAAACTCATCAGGTTGCAAGCATCCTTTAAAGTTGGGATTCTATTTTGATACCGAAGTCATAATGGTTGCAGTGTGGCCTTCGTTCACGTTGGTTCCGGATATCTTTTTCGCTCGGTGAAAATACTTTTTTGTTGTAGGACGGACTGAAATCTTCCAATTCTTCATTCGAACATTTGCTTTCATCATCAAAGGGCTCTCTATTAGAGTAGTGATTGGAACCTTGGCAATGTCGGCGTTTACATTGCTCTTATCCTTAACAAAGATGCCAATCTTCTTGACATTGTTCAAGCTGGCAGTACAATTCATCTAATTCGATATCTCACGAATCTTGTTCACATTCAACATGCTCTTTGATGTTGCAATGGTAGAGCAGCAACTTGAAACCGTGCTCTGACACTGACAGAGTACCGACACTGGGAAGGTGTTGAACTTGGGCTAAAAACCTAAATGAGGAAAGGCTTGTCGATGCAACCAAATGTGACGAGGTAGAAATCTCACTACAGCACGTACAACGTGAGGTATTGGAATGGGCAGATGATAGTTGGAAGAGAAGCAGAGAGCGGATACTCTCTTCTAAGACCGAAGACACCACCTTGTCCGGCCACTCCAATGATACTGCTCTCACAATACTCACTCACAAATCCTAGAAATCCACCAAAAGAGAGGAGAAAGAATAGAAAGAAGGATAAAACCGACAAAAGAACTCTCGCTAATTGATAACTCAAGGATGAAGGATGATTACAAGAGGAGCCCCGATGAGAGTATTTATAAGCAGTACAAAGAAACTCTTTTCTTCAAACTTTTAATGTGGAATTGCAAGTCCTATTCTAACTTGAAGAATCCTAACTATTAACTTTCCTAATGAAACCAAAAGCTCTCAAAAAGAAAAAAATCACAAAAATCAAAATTTTCTAGAATTAACTAACGTTAAACTTTTCTAACAATCAAAATTCTCTAGAATTAACTAACATCAAACTTTTCTAACGAGGTAAAGCTAGCTTGGATTTTGAGACTCGTGAGGCCAGGACCCAAGACCCGCATGGTTGAGACTCATGACCTATGTGGCGGCGCGTGGGTCTTAAGCGCTCTAGCATCACCCAAGCTGGCCCATTAAATGAATGGTCTAGGAGTCTAAATTATACATGTAAAGTAAATTTTGGTTGAATATGGGCAAGCTAAACCAAGTCTAACCCAATCCACTTGCCCCACATTTTCGTACTACTATGATTTTTATTTAGTACAAGACTGCAGTATAACATGTATTAAGAAAATCAAAAAAAAATATTTTAAATATTATAAGTTAACCAGCATACATTTCAATCATGTTGAGCTGCAAATAGATTTGCCAAAATCACTGCTCTATATCATCAGCCTACATACCTAGCTCTTGCCAAGACTAAATAAGAGGTAAGGTCATATGCCACATATGGACAAATCATACCACTGCCTTTTCCTTAGAATTACCAATCTACGCCAGCAGGAGCCTGTCATTTCCAGGCTACAGGCACCCAAAGAAGGCATCCAAGCCATTCACAATTTAAGTTCCAAACTGTGGGCCTGAATAGCTCCTGCCACCATACTTCATTTACTGCTAGTAAAAACCAAACAATCAAGATTATGAAAAACCACAACGAACACATTTTAATCATGAAATTCTCATTAAATTGTCCGTAAAACTAAAAACAAAAATTAGACATCAACATTGTCCACCAAATATCAGTTATGAAAAGGAAGAAAAGAAGAAGGTGAGAGAGGGGGGGGAGGGAGGGAGGGAGGAGGAGGGTGGAATCAAATATTCGGGAGGTATAAATACAGATTTTTGACAAGTAACAGTTGAACTTACTTTAATGTCAAAAGAAAAACCAAAAAATAAAAGATTAAAATTTTAGAAGGGAAGTATAACGAACCACATTTAAATTCCAGATCAGAAAGCACAAACAGAGAAAAGAACAGAGAAAATATATATAAATATCTACCAAAACTGTACCTCTTTTCTCTCAGCACCCGACAGAGCTAAAGAAAGAAGCACTGGAGGACCCTCCAGCAAGGACACGAGTCCTGTGGGGGGACGCCCGACCCTTCCAACAACACCACACTGAGCCACCAAGACCCCTCCAAGCCACCCCAAAGTCCAAAGAAACACGAAACAGAAACAAAGCCCGCATCCGAATCAACAAGAACCAAACAAGACGCCCTCTGTTCATCCTCTCCCCCACAAGAAAATGACACCAAAAAAAGAGAGGCCAAGAGGCAAAGCATCTCACAACGGCGTCATCCACTGCAACGCCTCACAGCTTCGTATCGCTTCCCCCCACACACGCACGCGGAGATGTGACCCACGACCTCCCGTCCCCACCTCGCTCCCCATCCTGCTCGGGCTCGCCAACGCGCAAATGGTCTTAACAAACGGTTTCTACTGTAGAAAGGTAAAGAAGTGGAGTGCCAAAGGCTTTCTTGGTTCCGTACACAGAGAGAGAAAAAAAAAATAAAGAGAAATAGTAAAAAGAAAAGAAAAGAAATTGCTCAGAAATAGTAAACGGCTGCTTTTCTCTAGATAGAAGAGAGGAAGAGAAGGGACCCAGAAATCCAACTGTTCTTATCTTGATCCACAAGCCGCAAGAATCGATCAGAGAAGTGACGAATTGGAAGAGCTTTTGGAGCTTGTGGATCTAATGGACTCCAGTTTTAGCAAAAATCTCCAGACAAATCAGGAAGGATCCAATTCTTGATACTAAATTTCATCAAAAGTAAACAAAAGAATGAATGTTTGCCATTTTCCGGTATTCGCTTACCTTGAGATAAACGACGCCCACCGGCTTCGGAGGGTTCCGGCGGCCGCCCCTTGCATGGACCCGGGAGAGCCGCGTGGCGGCGGTGCCAATGAGGCGGACACCGTCACCCTCGGAGAAGGGGACCTCCTCCCGGCGGGGGATCTTGAAGTAGGAGAGGACGCCGTTCCGGAGGGAGAACCACCGGGACCGCCAGCCCTTCCCGTAGTTGGTCCACTTGTAGAGCACCCCGGCAACGGCGATCGCAGACGATTCGCCCTCGCCCTCGCCCTCGCCCCCGAGCTCGGGCTCCGGGTCCGCCGGCACCGGCGAGCGGTCGCCGATCCCGGCCCAGTCGATAGAGATGCAGCAGAGCGGGTGCATCTCTCTCTCTCGCATCGCGCGCGCTCTCGATCTCACGAGGTTTCGGAGTCGGAGGACTCCATTAGAAGAAGACTCATTTAATGATGGCCGCTTCGCTTCCAGTTCTTGGTTAATATAAGGTCCGAGAGAGGGAGAGAGAAAGAGGGGGTTTATATATTAATTAAGAATATATAAGAATATCATTATTTGGAAACGGGGGAGATGAGGAGGGGAAGATTCGATACGGGAAGATGCGGTTCTGCGAGTTGCCCGGGCAGCTTATATAATTTGGTGATAGTGATGTTGCACAGTTGGTGAGCGGGAGATAGCGAAAGATCGGATTTTTAGTAGCCCTACGATCCTATAATATGTACTAAGTTGGGTCAGAAATTTATTGTACTTAATTAAATATTTCTCCGAATAATGATATGATGCAAGATTCACGAGTTGACGTTCTGAAATCCACCATTAAGCCAGAGCAGCATAATTCTCCCAAGAGGCATTAAGGTTGGGCGAATAAGATTTTTCATGTTGTTATGACAAATTTTTTTATGAGTAGATTAAATTATAAAATTATATATATATATATATATATATATATATATATATATATATATATATATATGCGCACGCCATGTATACTATCGAAATTTTTCACTACATTTAGGCTATAATTTTAGAATTAGTTTTAGTGTATAGGTGCAGGTAGGAATGCCTGATTACTTGTGGTTTTTGGTTTTGTCATTTGCATCAGTACTTACGCATATATTATATTGGACATGCAATGCAATATATTCAAGAAAAAAAATATTTGATAATTTTAGGTTAAATTGCCACTTAAGAAAAAATATTTTGTAATTTTTGAACTTGATTGTCATGAGAGGAAAGAATACTTTATGTTGTTATTTATTTAAATCAATAATCAAAAAATGAAAGCCTATCCAAATAGATGACTTAGACGCCATCTTTATGTCTTGATTTTTTTTTCAATTATGTATCTTCAAAATATATTTCAGATTTTGATGTAGTGGTCATATTATTAAGAGAGAAGTATCACGTGGGAGCCCTCTTCTTCTTTGTTGGGATATCTTCGGGCATTCTATTGATTGATGCAACTGGATATATTTACTCAAAAACTTTGTAAAGTAGATGATCCAACAAAAATAGAAAAGTATTATAAATTTTTTAGTAAAAAAAGCATACACATACCAACAAGCCATATGATCTTGAGCCAATGTTATCTCTCTCATGCAAGTAGCCAGATTATAAACTTACAATTATTTTAAATAATTTTATGGGTTTCGTTAAGAGATTTGGCTAGATCATTGATTTGGCAAAGAGAGTGTTTCTTTTCAATAATCAAATTCCCAATCTGTATTTTTCAAGGGTACATGGCGATCCTAGATACTGTAACTATCGTCCATTTCTTTAAGCAAGGGACTTTACTAACTATTTCTTTATAATCCAAATTCTAATCTTAAATTTTTCAACTATCTTTACTACTTCACCATAATACAATGCCAATTTAAAGAAACTTCTATTTCCATTTTTTCGGTCAAAGTGGCATCATACAAACATCCATGCTAGCTGATAACTTACCATAGCCTTGTGACAAAGATTATAGTTAGAATGCACAAGTAGATTAAAAAAGAGGGAAATCGGAGTGGGGCTAAACAGAAAAAAAAAAATTGAATCGATCTCTGATATAAAATTATTATTATTTGGAAAAAAGCTGGTTTGGTGTAGCAGCAAGTTGATGGATGGCATAGACTATTCCAAATGCTTTAAAAGGGTATGCTTAATATATATATATATATATATATTAAAAAGCAAGCCCTTTTTGAAGATCCCTTATTCACTAAGAGTACAAAAAATTATTTCTTAAATGGATGAACTCCCTCAAACCGTTCACACATAGTGTAGGTAGAAGAGTGCATGTTTCAAGAAGAATGTCTTTATTGGTTTTAGTCATCCACATTGTATTTGTTTTTAATTTACTTTGACCTTATTTTGTAACTCTCAAAGTCGACATGACATGGTGTTCATATTGTGTTCATAATATGACATAAATCATAGCAAGGGAAAGGGCACATGCAAATCAGAAATCATGTCATGCAAATGTAATGGTAAGTTAACATGCTATCATGATCGTGCCACTTAATTCCAAGATCTCAAGTCCCTGTATATAGACATAAACAATATACATAAAAATGCATATGCTTTAAAAAAATCATTTTAGTGTCAACTTTATGGCCAACTTAAACTTTCCATTGGTTTGCTACACGAGAAGCCATGGACATTTAAATCTATATTACTTTGGTCTTAATTTCTAATTCGTTAAAGTGCCCATTTATCACGCATGAGCAGACTTAATAAAGTTAGGGTAGGGTAGGGTCCTTGCTAAAGTCTAATTTTGTTGTGCAAACGTATCAATCATGGTAGTTAGCATATGATTGTTGTGATATAATTAGAGCCATTTAATTTTAGGATTATGAGTTATTTGTCTTTTCTCTAGCTGTGATTCTATGCTGCATTGGATGGGTACTTTGGACATATGTATCATAAAGCAGCAACATGCCCCTTTTTTCCGAACAAGAAGTAATGCAGCAAAAGAGAGACATTGTCATATAATAGGTACAAAAATTAAGGTACATCCTTGTTGTTATCATTAGCATATTGTCTTCTGAGATAGAATCGAAAGCTATCTAACATGAAAGGTAATGGCATCTCATGTTTGTTTATATCGACCAGCTAAGCAGGTTCTGCAGGCTCACATGCTATATGCTTGTAAATATTATTGTAATCAATATCTAAGAGGCAAATATTCTTGTAACCATGCATTCCAACATTATTACTTGATTATCCCAAGAATATTCTTCAAAAAAACTGTAGATTGATGAAACTAAAAAAAAACTAAACAAGTTGTTAGACCAATTGAACCTCAGCCTATCTATTCATCTGCATCGCTGATCGCATGAACATGTCTACGACGAGCAAACCTTTTTCGAACTCTCACCAATCAATAATATGGTCATGCCATGTAGACTAGGATTTTTTTTTCTTAACTAATAACATTATGAATTTGCATGCAAGTCCTTTGTATGTTCGACGAAATAGTTGTAAAAGCGAAGGTCAACTAAACGAATGCAGTCTAATCAAATCGATAATTTACGCCCTAAGAAACGGCAGTGACAATGATTAGATATCAAAGAAACAAATTGCCACCCAACCACAACACCAAAGATACAAGTGTCCTACCTGCAAGGAGCAACCTCCTCACCATGTGTTCTTATCGTCATGCTTAATGGATCAACTCCCGTGAGGCTCATTGGATCAGCAACCCCATGGCATGTCATTTCCAACTAAAGTGTGTCACATGAATGTATGACCATCTCCATACCCCGCCACGAATGGGGCCATGAAGAACATGGGGCGCCAGCTAGGATTGTTTCCTTGAGGAGGTCAAGGTAACGCAATGTTGGAATCGTATCCCCTGCCTCCTTTGATTCCACCATTATGGAGAACAGATGACCATATCTTGTTGAGGGGAGACGATTTCACTTACTCCCAGATCTCTCACATGAACCATCTTGGGAGGAACACACTTTTGTGGTTTAAATTAGTAGAAATCCAACTCAAAAGTACCCGAGGGGAGCCCATTTCTTTATCATCTGTACCGGAATCTTAACAGCATGGATATGAAATTTATGAGTACTATTTATCCCAGTCTTCGGATTATTAGGGACAGTATCTCCCAAGGATCGTGTCATTTATGGGCATGTCACTATTATATGCACATCCGGCTACTACTATCTCTATAACATATATATATTTGTTTTACTTTAGTTGGTGAAAGAGATGGCCCGGCTTAAGTTTATAAAGAATTAGAAATGCACTTTATTAACCAGAAGTAGGGGTAGAAAAAGTTATGAATCTAAGACAACATCTACCGTCATTTCTCTTATATTTCTTTTTCTTCCGAGAAAGGATAAGAAAGCAAGAAAACTCATATATGACCCTCAACTGAAAGAATAGGTAAACTCGAATAAATCACCTTGTTTTCAATTTTTTGTGCCAAAAATATGGTGCCAATGCCTCCCTCTAGGTTCGAATCCTGCAGTTCTCCCTTGGTAGAGAGGTGTGCCAATTCCTAAGTCTCATTGTCATCATTTTATAACAAATTATAAGTATTTGCTGGATTCACACAATCAGAAGTAACCAAATCATGCATCATTTTCCTTGTGCTCCTTGTGATAGAGTTGCTAATCGAAGTTGCTTGAAAGAATTCATCATGTCATTGCCAAGTTAATTAGCATACAGTGAGAAAAGAAACTTAAAAGTATGATGTGACTGACAAATCATAGTATAATTTTAGGAGCCGGAACCTTTAAGTTTCCTTCTATCAGGAGTTCATCTTAAAGCGATTTAACAAAATTTGGTGGGTTCAAGCATGAAACGTTGAAACTCGTGGCTAACAGTTACACTAATGAAATGAATTTCTATTATAGTTATAGCATGGTAAACAGAATATGAATGGTAAATTAGATGTCCCATCTAGAAGCAGGTGAGGTGACATTGTTTATTATTTTTTCTCGACTCTTTCTTCTTCCTGTGGCACGCTACTCTTGTCGTGTAAATATGCCTTTGAACAACGTCCGAGCAAACCGGGCCATCTACTCCTACGGTTTCTTTTTTTTTTATTTTTCTCTCTTTCCTCGTGTCATTATTACCACGTTACCACCCATTCCTGTATAGTCGGCGGATAACACAGTGGCAATCACCATAGACTTCGAGTGTTAAATACATTATTCAAAGGTTTAACTACCTCATATCCCTCCCAGAAGGATGACCTACCCTGAGCGAGGTGCATTATTCTAATAAAATATTCAAGAGATGTCCTTAGCCCTTTCTCCTATTATTAATACTACATAATCTTGTTGTAAATTATAGCCAATACTGAATATAGATGCAGCAATTTCAAATCCAGAGACGAATGGTACTCTAGCAACTTTAGGTAAGACGGACAGAGTCTGATTTTTTTAAAATAACAGTAAAAAAGTTAAGGGACAAGCCATCTTTTCTGCCACTCTACCGAACCGTATATGAGATTTCACTTCATATAGCTTCTCATTCAACTCTTTCGAAGTAATTTGTTCTCACTTTGTTCAATGCACTTGTATGCAGTTCTTAGTGAAAAATGCATCCCAAAAAATCAGAATCTAGATAGTTATAAATACATGCGTGCGAGTCCCTGCCCCCCACAAAAACATACACACACATTTGAAAAAAATAAAAATAAAAAAACCATGAAACAGCTACTCATTCAATGTCCTCAAAGCAGTCAAGACGCTACCTCGCATGATCCAAAGGAGGTGGACACATTAAATTAAGTGTCAAATAGATCTAACTTCATTTTTCAGTCGGCATCCAGTGTTGAGGTTTTATACAAAAGCAGCATCTTGTGAACATGCACTGTTTCATTCCAAATATCTTGCATGCAACAAGCTTCAGAATTCAGTCGTACAATGGGATCTGTAATATTTTTAGCCCCTTATATCTTCAGCTTTACCACCCTGTGAAACCATTAGAATACTCTCTTTTTCAACAAAGTGGTTGCCACAATAAAGGCATTTCAAACCATTCAGTGACTTTGTTATCAAATAATGCAGTTCAATAAACCAAATATTCAAGGACCAGATCCGTGAACAAAAAGAACCAAAGCAGCTTCCATTGCCTGAGCATTCACATTGCTGTCAGACAATGCAAAAAGAGATTCACATGGGTAATGTGCCAGTAAAGAGCAAACCCCTATTTGAAAACATGACTGTGGGACTACCAAAGGAAGCATGATGCGATGTGAATGTCAAGTTTTTGAAACTGGTTGCGTACCTTCCTGCCATTGATGCCATGAAGAAGTTCCACAGTTAAAAGATGCCAGCTTTCTAGCCACAGACATAGAGCTTCTGTTCAAAAAGACTGGCATCCTTAGATAAGATAGCTTGTCAAAAGAAATGCAGCACACGAGTGGGTACACTGGCACAGGAACCTCAAATTCCAGTTCCTAAATATCAGCATTGGATTCCCAAAAAGCACGCAACTATGTCAACTTGACAGGTCAGGCCTCCCAAAGAAAGGGCATACCTGCTGCAAACACCAGCTTCAAATCACCCCAAAACACCCGCTATTGTGTATCAATGTCAGGTGCTCTTAGATGTCAACACTATCTTGCTGCTTGTTTCTGCTATATTGAGGTTTTACCCATGTAAGAGTTAAGCCCCATTTGGGGGAGCTTTTGGAAGTAGAGCTTTTATAAAAAGCTGTTTGCTGTTTGGTAACTATATTTCTAAAGTGCTATGCCACTTTAACATGTGTTTGGTAAACAAACTAAGAAAATACTTTTAACATGACAAAATGACCATAAAGGACATTACATAGTATTATACAACAGAACATAATAAAATATAATATATATTAATACATAAATATATAATATAGTATAATATTACTATAATGTAATATAATATTAGTATAATATAGTAATATAATATTGTATACTATAGCATAATAATTTAATATAATATTAATTTATTTAGCATAACATATCAATATATTATGATATAATGTAATAAAGGTATAAATTATTATAATTATTAGCATAAATTAATTTTTTATAATATAATAAATTTTGTAACTAGGTGATAAAATTGGTTAAACAATTATTAAAGGGACATTTTGTGTAATTGTTATATTTTATCACGGATATTTTGGTCAAAAAAATAGCTTTCCGACCGGGCCTAAAAGTGCTTTTTCAAAAAACTCCCAAATGGAATTTCTTTCAAAAAGCTGTTTTTAGCTTTCTGGAAAAGCTAAAACAGCTTTTCAAAATTTTTATCAAGCATTCCTATTTCATCTAAAAGTGCTTTTTAGCCCTTCAAAAGCTCCCCTAAATGGGGCCTTAATCTTTGGCAAGTAGGTTCAAAGCCTATTGAACTAGTTCATCAATCAATGGAAGCAACTCTCAATTGACTAAAATCATTTTCCGACAGTCCACATCAGCCGTCAGACGTGCATGGTCAGTATGCTGCAGCATGGTCAAGCAGCGGCATGTTATCTTCCTGCAACCTCTGACAAAATTGGATAATAGTCATTACATGACAGATGTAACAAAATGTTTTCTAAACTCAGAGATAACACTGGATTGCATATCCTCTTTTATGTACTGACTGCATAGTTGGTAGCACGGGTGACAAGTAGAAATGATGATATCATTGATCTGCAGTGTTATAAAAGCAATGCTATCTAATATATTTCAAAACTTGCATAATGTCCATTATTTTACCTTTTGATCTTCGTAAAGTCTTATGTAACTTGAGCTTAGGAGAAAATATTAATAGATACAGTCTTCTAGTCTCATGAATCTGCTTTCGATTCCTAAAGCTGAAAGGTCAGCTCATCAATGTAGTTCGGTTCGGATTCCTAAGGACAGTGGACTTCAATCATGAATGACTTTAGTTGCCATCTTCTAAGTTTTGCTGGTCACCATTCAGATGATGCCCTCATGCTTCCTGCTTTCTTCATGTATTTCCTCATTAAAGTTATTTTGATCACCTTCAATATTTTAAGTTTTCAAAATTCCATAATACAAAGAAGAAAGCTTGGCACCAAGAAATTAAGAGCACTCGGCACATCTTATAGGTGACATCCTTTACTACCACCTACTGTATGATGATTTCTCAAAGATAGCTCATAAGTAAAATTGTGAAGTCCAAATTCTCAACAAGCCTCAACAATATAATAGGGCATCCCCACTCTTGGGTTGGTCCATAATGCTCAAGTTGACATAATGATTTTTTCATTGTTAAGATGCTCTCTCCCAGAAGAAGAGACATTTATCTTCCAATAGACACATGCCATTTTCTTTCATGGAACACAAGTTTCAGTCATAGCCTGATAATATCTTAGCTTTTGATTTCCACACATAACTTGAGAGGTTGGATAAGTAAGATCTAAAAAAGATGGGATTGACAGTTCCTAACCAAATTCCAAATGACAAACTGAATGCAAGAAATCTGGTGACTAAAAGTCTGATCATCAAGGAACTAGAAAAGATCCAGAAGTAGATGCTCCTAAGGTTGAAAGACCAATATGGAAGATTTGATTGTTGCTGATCTTCACAAAGGCACCCATCACCAGATCCCATCGTTAGTTTAAGATTGCCTTCTGTGACCAGGTAGAAAATTTCCTATGAATCATTTAATCATGATGCGAAGAATCCCATGCTTAACCTCCTAGAACGATAAATCAGGTGTGTCAAGATCAATGACTGAGGGTTGCTCAAACAGTAACCTCGTCCCTTCTATTTGGTCTCTTTCATCAAATTGTAGAGAATTAACAGTGCAAAGTAAAAAAACAGATTTTCTCAAGATGATTTTAGTATCATGTACCGAAAGCAATTTGATACAAGTAGATTTAAAATATAGGTTTACCTTTGAACCTTAAATAACATTCCTATATTGGATCTAATCATAACCACAGCTGCAAAGATACCTTGAGATTTGATGTAGGCATTCCGTGGTACTTGATTTTTGCCTTTTGGGTTCCTCAAATGCATATCATATACATGCTGGAACTAGGATGGCCTAAAAGTATTGCTGCAAAATCAGAGACACATGTTTTTTTCTTATTTTATTGAGTCGGATTTTTATCTAAACCACGACAAAAAGATGAAACCCACAAACTAAAGTCTACATTCTCTAGAATACAAGACATATGACCACTATGTAGTAGTCACTACCCAAAGGAGTTTTAAAGAAGATTCATAGTCCATAGCAGATCTAGGATTTCTAGGATTTCTCAACCCCAAAAGATTAATCATATGAAAGTAGGTTGAGCTACCGCTTCCTTCTATGGTTTTCTGGATTTTGTTTTAGATTACTCAACATTATGGTTTCAGAATTTATGTATCATGATACTTAAACACCATGCATGTTTCTAAGCACTTTCTTAGTTTCCCATTCCTCAG
This sequence comes from Phoenix dactylifera, assembly GCF_009389715.1. NCBI lineage: Eukaryota > Viridiplantae > Streptophyta > Magnoliopsida > Arecales > Arecaceae > Phoenix > Phoenix dactylifera. The sequence goes on from NC_052393.1 coordinate 10,371,052, forward strand.
TTTTGGGAAGGTAAAAGGTCTACCAACTTTGCCACTCTTCCCATTTGGTGCATTGCCCTTAAAATGTGGTGGTAAAACACATAGAATTTGTATTGAAAATGATAAAGCCCCTTTTTCTAGCCTATTCTCATCTGAGCTTGTTTCTAGTTCACCTTTTGTGTTTGTTTTTTTAATCCTGCTTTTTAAATGTTTCTTCCACTTAAAGTATATGTCCCCTCTAACTACATCAATAGAGTGCATCAAGCTTATGTAAGTACCATGTTATATCACAATTTTTATTACGTTATGAACTAAGTTTTACTTCTAAAGATCCACAAGTCTAGCTGTTTCTCTTATCTCATTCTCACTTAAGCTATTTAAAAATAATAGCTATTTAAATAATTCCTTGTAATTAAGACTTTCCAAGACCGAGTGCATTAAATGTATAATTTGATCATGTTATTATCACTATATGTTGTGGTAATACTCATATTCAAAGATCAGCTGCACGAGTTATTGAACCTTAAGGCTCCAGGATACAGACAGACCCAGTGGATCCTCCAGTCTTATATCATGGCATCATATAGTGGATTCCATGCTTTTCTGTAATTTTTTACAAAATTAAATTAAATAATAAACAAATGGAATTGTCTCCTGTTATATGATATGGTGCACAGTCAGCAAAATCTCCTATGGGAGGTAAACATCCTTTCAACTAGTAGGTGCAATCTTTTATCTCAATGAGCAGTTATCATGGTCACTCTCAGGCATGAAGCAAGCGAACAAAAGAAGATTTTACATAAAAAGTCAATGAGATCTGAATTCTCAAACAGGAAAAAATCATCTCTGAGTTTGTTTTCTTTACTGTTTTGTTCTCACCATACCTTTTCCACTCTTTCCCCATCAACAATAGTAGAGAGCTGTATAATTTCCTTCTACCAATGGCTTACAGTATAGATGGTACGGGCATGAGCAATGAATACCCGAGGGGGTCCTAGTAAGGAGGGGTATTTATTCCTTGTCGAAAGATGTGGGAGGAATTCTCAGTGAATGAGGATTCATAAAGCTTACTCTAAATAGCTAGGATGAGGTTTTACAATGATGGTTATAATTATGATTTATGACAGTATATCAATAGAGAGAGGATAAAAGCGATAGCTCAAGGAGTGTAGATCTTCCCTTGGGATAACAGGATTGACCACTAACATGCCCAAAAGCTTCTCTAAAATCTCTAAATTGATAGTATCAAATGCTCAGGCCAAAAAAAAATGAACAATAGTAGATGCCCATAATATATTACATTTTTGAAAGAAAAAATATTTGGAAAGAGATATCAGGCAGATAAAAGATAACAATTTCCCCTCTCTCTACTAATCCATACTTTTCCTACCCAGAATTCATCTTCTAGAATTTCAGTAGTCTAAGTTTGTTTGCAAAGAATATTTGTATTGAAAAATAATTCTCCTAAATTTGGTTTACAATATCAAATGAGGCTTATCTCCTTTATCAATTATCACTCAATAATTTCTTTACTTGGGGAGAGACTATTCAGTAAGACATTTGATTCAGTCCATCCCGTGCCTTTACTGTCCTTATATCCTTTATACAGAAACTTGGTAATTAAGTTGCTAACCACAATCAAGTTTCAAGAAATTCCAATCCAGACTTCCAGCACTTCTTCCTAGAGAACAGACTTATCCTATGGTGTTCCCAGAGGCTTGTACTCTCCTTTGCATCTCCATTTTATCTCACTTCTAAATTTAAATGCTCAAGCAAGTGCATTGCTATGTCACCATCTTTTAGACTATCCATAAAGGAAAAAGCTAAAGACATTGAAGCACTGTCAGTTACCTTTCTGACAATGGCCCTCTCTTGGAACATTATGCCATGAGCTACAACAATTCTTTTCATGTTTAGCAATGTTGCCCATTCTCAAGCTTCTAGCCATGACTCAGCTGCTTAGCATAATCCTTAGGCTTTAAAAGCTTCCTGCACTTTTGTGTCCCTCATTCTCCCTTCATTACTTCTCCCCTTGGGAACAATAAAGCTTTTTGAGGTATTGTACCTATATAAAACCACTCAGATATTCATTCTGAGTTCACTTGTATTGGTGTAGCCATCGATGCCTATAATCTAACCGACATTCAGCATTTTTAAAACAACCCAATAGTCAAAAGCTCCTGAAATTGAAAACATAATAACCAGCTACTTTATCACAAACTTCCTATAGATATCTACGGATGGTGATGCTCATCAACACAAACACCTGCTCTTGGTTGACCAGAACCAACTTTACTCTTTGAGTTGTCACATATCATAATCATAGACCAAACCTTTTCTTCTTAGGGGTTAATGACACATCCAAAGCATCATTTTGACAAATGGATGAAGGGGACTGAACTCCAGACTCCTGGAGCATAAGGCAAAAAAGTAGGTAACAACGAAAGATAGGTGTTTAAGAGCATTAGTAAATCCTAGCACACTTTGCCTCCAAGAAATTTGCTGCTACGGTTGCAACCACAAACGCTCTAAAAATGAAATCAAGAGCTCCTAGTAATTGCAGACTATTTTCTCATAGGATTTGATTTTTAACGAGATCTTTATCTAAAGGACAGAAATCAACACAAGGAGACATCTAGAGAAAGATTGATTTAGTGAGAAATTATATATCTGATTTAGAATTTAGTGAGCAAGGAATTTTATATCTGATAGTGGTCTTAAATTCTCTTCTGTAATTCTGACTAAATAACAAGAAGCCTATAAACAATGGAGAATGAGAAAAAATTGCATAATTTCGTATAAGTAAGATGACAGTTAGTCAAGAAAGCAGATTACAACGAACCAACCCGAACAAACGATATTAACGTCTGTTTAAAATCTGTAGGAGTGGAAGAGATGGAACCCAATGAAAGCTTCCAATACACCCAGGCAAGACCCAGCGACGACATCGAGAACGAAATGCCTACCGAGGAGGACCCGAGAGGCGGAGGTGGCGACGGACCAGACCAAGACGAGCCGCAACAAGAGCTCGGCGGGGTCGCCGCCGTAGTGGGCGCCGATCCAGCGGGGGGCGGCGAGGAGTTGGCGGAGGGACGCGTGGGAGAGGCGGAGGAAGGAGGCGATGAAGAAGACGCGGGAGGAGTGTCCGCTGGGGAAGGACCAGTGATCGACGGCGAATGCGAGGCTCATGCCCTTGTTGTAGACGGGACGGGGGCGGCGGACGAGGTGCTTGACGAGGCCGACGAGGAGGAGGTCGAGGAGGGAACCGAGGAGGAGGGCGAGGAGGAGAAGGAAAGCGGCGGCGGAGGAGGAGAAGGGGAGGAGGGATAGGGGGATGGGGAACCAGAAGCGGCCGTCGCCGGAGATCTCGAGGGCTTTGAGGAGGGAGCGGGGACAGTACGGAAAAGCGAGTGGATGCGGAGGGATAAGGCCGAGTCCAGCGTGATCAGACGATTGAGAAGGGAAGGGCGGGGCAGCGACGCCGTCGCTGCGGCCGCGGCGGCGGCCATGGCGGCGTCGGGCTCTATGGTCCGGGTCGCGCCTTGGTTTTCTTCTTGGGCGTTAAAAGTAAGGTCCACGGGCTTCCAAGCCTGATTTGGTTCTTTGTATATCTTGGCTGGGCCCGAACCGGTGTCGGCCCATCAATAGCTCCCGTTTAGTTTATGGAAATGTACAAGTGGGCCTCTGGCAATAGGCCTCGCCTCAATGCATGCCGCTGGAGGGAGGCATGATTCCCCTCTAATGTTTGTTTCTTTGCCTAACATGAAGGGAGATACTTGGAGCATAATTTGTTAGGAGCAAGGAGTAACGTCATAATTTTTTGATACTTGATACTACTGGTTTCTTTTTTCCCTTTTATTCTTTCTTTCTTTATTTTTGGATAGGTGTGTCCGATCTGCTGCAAATGTTGTAAGGAATACAACAGTAGTACTATAGTAGGGGTGCAGATATACGGCTCTTTGAGCGAGCATGGATCCGATCATGCTTGGTTTGATATATATTACAAATTATTACATAATAATTATTAATATATATTGCAAATTATTTGAAAATTAGTATTTCAAACTAATTCGAGCTAAGCTCGAGCAAGCTAAGATTAGTTAGCTTGGATTATTTTTTTAATCGAGCTAGCTAAATCTGCGCCAAAGTTTGAGTTAAACTCAAGCTAGCTTGTAAATAGCTTACTCATTTGCCAGTCCTAGGTTGCATTCCGCATCAATTTATTGCCTTGTTTTCCAATGAATATGTTCCCAAGGGCAAGCCACTAAATGCATCTCACTTTGTAGAGGACGATGTTCTTGAGTTGCATTATTTTTGTTTCCTTTTTCAATATGAAATTCAAAAGGCAATTCACAACTTCATGTTTTGTTGTTATAATCCTAGAAACAGCTGAATAAAATAATAAAAATATATAGAATAAATATAGCAAAATTTAGCATGTTCCATCCAAATTCCAGACCATCTTCATTATTGGAGCGAGCAATCGGCTAAAATGTACAGAGTATAGGGTATTTTATAAGAGATCATGAAAGAAAATAATCCAAAAAGATCTTGAGAGAACTTAATATAAGAGGAAGCCACCTATCCCTCCCAACATTTTTTACATTACTTTCCACTGAGTCTCTAACAGCATTTTCACTCTTTTCTTGAGAACCTAGATAGGATTTCCATGTCATCAGAAATGTCCTCCATCAAGTTTTATGTTACATCATCTTCACAAGATTAGTGAGATAACCAATCAGCGACTTTATTATTATAAATGTCTGGATAAATTTATCTTGGCACTCAAACTCAGCTCTTGGATAGCATGAAATATGCCTCGAATTTGCCTACAGAATTCCCTGCAAGAAGCCCTCTTAGCGCTTTGTATGTTTGGAAAACATGAAAACGGCTCATGCCCCAATCTAAAAGGACATCTTGTTGATGATCTAGTAGCAACTACTCGAATCTTGTGTGTAGTCCACTTACCATATCATTGAATTTTTTCAATCAATACCTTAGCCTTTATCCACTTCACCGTTTTCCTGGGCATACCTTTGCTAAAGCTCATTATGACATTATGGCTTATACATGCTCGATTCATGAAGAATCAGAGCTTAATTGCATCGGATGCCATCTATACCTAGGAACCATCGTGTAAAAGGTTAATAATAATCCAGCTATAGCAAAGTTCCCAAAGTTAGGGGATAGATCATGGAAGGAGAGCATGAAGGTTTAAAAATACAAAAACTAAAGGAGTTCATCATGTTATTATAAACACAATGAGGTTTTAATAACACATTCTTTATTGTTAATCGTGCTTCCAACAATCATGTTCATCTAGACGCTTTACAGGGGAACGGAATTGTGGAAGAATGTATAATTTCTATTACCTTCCATGATTCGTGATTGACTGAACCTTTTTACTAAAGAGAACCTAAATTGGCATTGATTCTTGGAGACAAGAGACAAAAACTAGTTGGGGGGAGAGGGGTGTGATAATAATCATCCCACGTGTCTCGTGCTAAAACTTAAAATTATTTTTGGAATTCCTCCTACTAAAATAATGACCTTGAAACCTGACCCAAATTGTAGAGGAATCAATCGAAAGTCATACAAATGATCAAAGTTCCATGTTTCTATTTTGTGATACTCAAATTACAATATAGCAGCATTATCATTGCTTTATGACCTGCCCTCTTTCAATGCGCACTAAGTAGCCTTGACAAATCACGCACATGAAAATGCAATACACCTGAGTGGTAGATTCGACCACGGAAGTCCATGAAGGCAGGCAAATCAAATTGATAACCATCGTATGCAGACGCAAGTCTTATTATGAGAGACATCGTTGGTATTACACAAAGATCATTATCACATCGAAGTAATTATTACAACAATTTTAAGCCATGTGTTGTGCTTTAATATACAAAATAGCTCGTGCAAATCATCATCATCATCATCATCATTGCATTATAAACTGGCCATATTGTGATTGACCTTTCTTCCCCTCCATTTGATGCTTCTTACATCAACATTTTTGTCAAATCGTGCCATATTGCTATATTCTCTAAATGGGAGTTTTTTGTTAGTCATTATTACAAGACAATGGTTTTATCAAGAGCTTTCTGAATGTGCAGTTCTGAGTTCCCACTTTACTCGATCCTTAAAATAAAAATAAAAAATGAGGAACACCAGAACCTCTTTCTATCAGCATACTAGTCTCCGAGTCTGGACTCGCCATTACCCAGGCCAAAGCCTCCATTTTTCCTCGCTACCGAGTGGTCCGAGGCGCACGCCCGGGCAGACGGCGCGTTTCCCGGGATTCGCATTAGCCCTGTGTCTCCCCCCTCGTTTAAAGCAATTTCGGAATCCTCGTCCCCATTCAAATCCTCCCACTGGCCTGCCCTCTGACTTTACTTCAGTTCCCAGGCCTTCCCCATGTTTTTCAATATTCCAACCTTTCTTTCATCATACCAAAAATCTCAAAGCTGTCGTCTTTCTTGTGGCCGTGTCCCCCCATCGTTTTACTCCACCAATAGTTTCAAGGGAGTGGGAGAAACTTTAGGCAACTTCTTCCACGGTTTCATTTTCCTCATCCATTCTATCCCTTCCTTCTGTATGCAAACTCTCCTTTTATCATCATGGGAATGACCAAAAAAGCCCACCCAACTACCAGACTGATAAGAGACTGCTGTGGGAGAGACTGGAGAACAGAAACCGAGGCTTTCTTGGTTTATAGCATCGGTTGGGTCTTCAAGTTTCACTTGACTACCGAACTCGGAATAAAAAGATTTCCCTTAAGTACAACATTTTAATATAAGCAACAAAATCAAATACATAATTCCATTTTGAATGGTTAATGATTTCAGCAAGGGTAGTGGTTAGAAACATATATTACTTTTTCTCAAGAGTTAAACCTCGAATTCTGTTCCATCTCTCTGATTGGAACATTAATTATTCCTAGCCCACTGCACCTGATGACGCCAGCGTCATAATCCAGATAAGTGTTCGGTCATTGGTAAGTTTGTTTTCTATCCATGCAATAATGCATGCATCTGGTTGTTGAGCACGCGCTTTCGGCCTTTCATACCGAGTTGAAAGAACAAGCCTCCGATGCAACTACTCTCCTTCTTTGTCGTGTCCTTTTTTTTCCCAATTTTTTTGGTACGCATATTTTTAATCCCACATCAATTATTTACTAAATAAATTTTAAATACTTATACATAATTAAAAAATCTAAATAATATTTTTTCGGCTAACTATTTTGGATGATTCCTTAAATTGTTACAAATAATATCAGAGTGGATCTGACTCATGACCTATGTAAACTAAGAGACACTGCAGTACAGGTCCATTGGAGCTGATCACGAATCCATCGTAATGTTTGTAATTATATTTGAATGGATTTAAACCCTTAGTCTGGCGAGGACATTAGAACTTAAATGGAGAGAGTATGTAAGGACCAATACGTGCGTGTATTTTGTCCCACATCGGTTATTCGCTAGTTAGATCTTAGGCTAGCCTTTTTGGGTGAAGTTTTGAGTTATTACATTTAATATCAATATCCCATCTATATGAAAAACTCCATGCAAAGGAAGGAACAAGGAAGCATTATCCTCTTTAGAGAGTGGCCACAGGTCTGGAGAAGGGAATAGGGAAACAGTTTGCTCACGTGAGCTTTAGAATGACTTCAAAGCAACCCCATGCCATTTCCATGGGCCTTACTTTTCATCCGGTGCGTGTTTGTGATGTCCATCGAATCCTAAAAGAAAGTTCTCGAGGGATGGAACAAATTAAAATAGCTGGGCAACAACCAACCTGGGCAATTGTTTGGGCTGTTCTCATAATTATCAGATCTTCGACTACTGAAAATTCTCACTTTGACACAAAGTAGTGCTGTCGGATTTTACTTGACTGTATATCGGATTGTGATTTACTAGTTAATTGTAATCTATTGTTAAGAATTTGTTAGTAGAGTAAGTTGTAGTGTCATTTGGTTTAAATTGAATAGTCAGAGAAGTCCTCGGGTGTTGAAATAATTCTTATAAATGCATCAGGGATGCTTTCATCTCCCTCTATCACCATGTCACTCACTGATACTTCACCAAAGATGATTCATATGGCTTCAATTTTCTTTTGAAGTTTGCATAGGTTCTTTTGAATGCGCGACACCATATATTTGTCCAAACAAAAGAAAAAAAGAGAGGACTATTTTGATAGACGATTGTTACAATGCTAATTGGTGGAGAGTTCAACAAAAATCATGTTACAGACTAGCAGTAATACCAATAGATTTTCAAAGACGAGCCATAAATAATGAAATAAAAGCAGCATTAGCACATAACATACACATAGACAAAGTACAATTCATAAGCATATATTAACATACTTCAGTAAAAAGAAAAAATTGTGAGCCATTGGCCACAAGTTGGTCATGCATCACATTTATCAGCAATGATGCCTTAGCCCTAACCACGGGGCATGTATGATAGACACAATTCATTAGTACCAAACACATAAATTCCTGATCGAGTAACAAGCCATGTACTGTAATGTTTTACATACCATCGAAATAATTGCATGGCTGCTAACAATGTAGCATTCATTCTACCAGAGAATGATATTATCGCTGTGAGAATCATATTATCTACACAGTCAAGTGCAACGTTAATGTACAGCATATTCAACCCTAGAAATTATCCGTAGATGATCACCCATCTAACCAAAATCCAAACCATAGATGAATCAAGCAAGATAGGATTCATTACAAGCAAAATTCAACCCTGGACCATTAAATGGGCCTAATTCTGAACCCAAAAATCCACGGGCCCACCTCAGCTCGGTCCAAGCACAATAATGAAGCGTAAATAACGTTTACACCAACTTGCCCCCCGCTTGCTTTGAAATTATACTTCACACCCTGCCCAAAGCCCGGAAACAGCGCAGCGATGAACGAGAAGATAAATCATCCCCAGAACCAACGCATAAAGCCATCGCCGAAGCCAAAAAACCAAATTCCCACCTCCGCCCCCCTCCCTTTGGCCTTGGTCTCGCTCTCTCTCTCACACGCACGCGCACATTTGTTCCAGTTTCGACTGCTCCTCGCCGCCGTTAATGGCGACGGGGTGGGTTAAAGCCCTGCAATGCAAATCCAACGCCTTGGAAGACGTCTACCCCCCGACGCCGTCAAAGAAGCCCCTCCTCCCTCTCTCCTGCGCCAACTACCCCCACGCCCTCAAAGACGTTGTCTTTCTCGTCCCTAAACCCCCCTCCTCTCTCCCCAAAAAGGCCTCCACAAAGCCCGCGTCACGACCCCAAACCAAACCCAGACCTAAGCCCCCGCCGGCCCCGGCCTCGCCGCTGCCGGCGGGGCTGGCGCACTCCCACCAGTTCCCGACCCTCGCCGAGCTGCCGGCCGGCCACTCGTCCCGTCGGGTGGTCGAGATAATCTTCGGCTCGAGCTGGTCCGCCCGGGCTGCCGCGTTCCCGGGCGACATCGAGATGCTCTTCCGGGTCCACAATCCGCACCGGACCGTCGCCCGGTTCGAGGAGTACCGCGCCGCGGTCCGCGCCCGCTGCGCCGCCGCGCGCTCCGACGACGCCCGCTGCGCCGCCGACGGCAACGAGATGATGCGCTTCCACCGCGCCCCCAACTCGTGCGCCTCCGCTGGCGGCGATGCGATCTATGACGGCAGGGTGGCGTGCTGCGAGGTATGGTCGCCGGGGGGGAAGGCGGAGGGTATCCGGACCTTCGCCGGGAGCGGCCGGGCCGACGAGATCGGCGGCGGCGGGGCCGGTCGGAGGGCGATGCTAATTTCCCGTGTCATCGCCGGCCGGGTCCGGGCCGAGTCGGACCCCGAGTCGGCCGGCGAGTCGTTGGCTCGGGGACAAGGAGAGCTCGTGGTGTTCGATCCCCGGGCCGTGCTCCCTTGCTTCCTAATTATCTACCAAGTCTAATCTAATCTCGGATTAGACCTCAATTAACAACGGGATTAATAATTTCTTTCTTTGTTTTTTGTTCTTTGTTAGTTGCGATTTACTGACTTGGTTTATGTTTGGTGTGCCGGGTCGGCGGTGTAGAAAGGGGTGGGGTTGGGTTGGGTTGGTTAAATGGCTAAAAAGTTTTCTATTTTATGAGTACAGAAATCCATTTGCCTTTTGTTATTATTATTCTTTGGAGTTGTTTATTTGTGCAATGGGTTGTGATGTTGGTTTTATGATGTTTGTTGCAAGCTCTTTTTTTTTGTTTGGGTTTGTCAATGTTTTAAAAATAAATAAGTACGTACAGAATATTTGGAGTTTGGTGAGAGGGGGCTTTTTTTTTTTTTTGTGTGTGTGTGTGTTGCAAAACATAGCTACTGTGAGGTGAACAATGCTACAGATTGAATGCCCTCTTTTATGGCTAACAACTTGGATGGTGTTCTGTAGACTGAATTGATGTTTGCTCAGAAGACATTTCGGGATGTGTTAATTTTGAGACTTCTTTTGGATGCATTGGAAGAAAAAGAAAATAGACCTACCTGGGCAAGGTGGAGTGCGGTATCTTGGCTTCTTGCAAGGATGATCAATGAGGACGGTGCACCCTACAGCGGGATCCTTGCGAGGTGTATCCATAGTTTCTATGGTTATCAAACACACTGGTGTAACTTGCATGATTTTTTACAATTAGACTTAATTGCTAGATTTCACAAACTTAGAACTAGGAACTGATGACTCCTTGAATTGAGTTGACGGAGAGAGAACTATGCTTTGGCTCCATCGGATAAAATTGATCTCTGTGTTGAATGGGGCGCAAGCAAGAGCCATACACATGGACGGTGGAAAAGAGAGAGATACAGATAAGACCAGTGCATTCTCTGGTCTTTTCATTCAATAGCAGCATCACATCCTTCATCAGTGTCCCTCTTTGTCCGCTTGCGATGAAAGGCCTCGTCAATGAATGCCTCCTATTACGAGTTTAGTATAATGCTCTAGCCGTTTTAAATAATCTGTTATAATTTAATGTGGGTTCCGAATTCAGAGTGTTGTTAAGAGAGTAATTTTTTATAACACCGCTTGTCTCTTAATATAAATCACAATCTATGTTTCCTGTTTAATCATTTCGGTTTTTTCTTTCATGCTTCATTAAAGTAATTCTCAGTCTTTTATCTTCTATCCATTATGATGAAGAGAGATGGGTATAACACACGGTTAACTTTTCCTTTCACAAAATATATGCAGTCTAGTGATATTAAATATTAGCTAGAACAGAGCTTGCTTATGGAATGTGCTTGGTGTCATTTGAACGGGTGTTGTGACCCAATTGGTTGAGTAAAATTTTTGTTGGCAGCAAAAGAGATTTGAATGTAGATCAATACATTGTAAACATCCTAATCTTAAAGGGCAAAAAAAAAAAAAAACATCCTTAATACATGCAGTGCTTACGTCGTTCATGCATGCGAGTACTCTATTATGCTTTATAACCTGATAGACCAACAAGAAATGCATGCTTCTAGTTCGAGGGAAATTTAGGCTACAAATACCTTTTGCCTTCACCCATGAACCATGAATTCGATTTCATTAGCCAATTGTCTATGCTTACAAATGATATCTTTTCTTAACAAAAAATACACTCCTCGCATTAATTTTTAACTGAAAGGATGAAATATAATAAAACATTTTTTTAAGGACCTAAAAAAATAAGATACATTTTTTTTCCAATCCTTGATTTGTGGGATCGCATCCTCATTGAATAAACTACATGCATGATGCATGTAGACATCTTGTCTGTCAACAATGGAATTATTCTATAATTATATACTGAGCTCATTCATTAAAGTTCTGGACACATTTAGGTTTAAGTCAATCTCTTTTGTTGGCGGAATTCGATTCAAAAATTTTCAGCTGCTGATGTTAGTCAACCTTCTATCTTGTGGGTACGGAAGCCCCTGCCATTCAAAGTTGTTATTTTGTGTGATGTGGTGCGTTTAAAGCATTTTGACCTATATGGACAAGGAGGAGGGACTGATGACGTATTCTGTCTTCTGCCTACGAGGTTGGTGGAGGGAAATCCAAGTCATGGAGGATCTCTCCGAGGAGCTTCCGTAGGTTATAAGATTATCAAAAACAATTCGAAACATTCTTCAATAGTTTTTTGTTAAAAAAAAAAAAATTGTCCAACTCTTAGAGTTATTAATGTTGCATAACAGCTATGAATATCCATGTCATTTATCATTTAAGTGATGATACTTGACCCGTAGGCCTATGGGTTTAGGTTAGGTATGATTTTTGAATGTTGGCCAGTATTACCATAACGAAAGATAAATTTGATGAACTTCTTAGAGCATTAAAGTTATCTACCAATTACACAACATATTGGACCGTATCCTAATAGCATAGATGAATATGTAGACAAAATGTTATCTAAATGGTGCATGTGCTGCATATTCAAATTACGTGCAACTTCAATCCTAAACATTTGACATAATTTGAAATATACTATTTAAGTTCAAATTGGGCGTGTTATTTTCTTGCACTGATGCAAGGATCGCCGTTAAAGACTCAGACATATTTCAACTTGTCGAATAGTTTTGGCTGAAAGGTCGGCATGGCTTTATATATATATAGGGGTGCAAATGGGATGGATTGGACTAGGTCATGAGTGACTCCGATCCAATCCGGTTTCTTATTCGGGTTTTAATGTTGGACCCAGACCCGCTCTAATAGAAAATCAGGTTAGATCGGGTAGGAGCCATTGCTAAAATTTCTGACCTAACAGGTCATTCAGATCGGATCGGGTGTATATATAATCCGATCCCAACACAAAAAATTTGGATCCGGTTCGGATCTGCAATGTACTTTTTTTCTTTTATTGGTGACCTTTTAAAAAGGCTTAAACTGTTAATCTGCAATGTATTAATGGGTTCTATTCTTGATAAAATTCGGGCAGGGACAAAAACACATTGATACAGTTGCGCACATCCATTCATTGCCCATACTTCAAGACTCTTTGGTGCAAGTGGTGGCAGAGTGATATCACATTGAGATTGTTAACAAGCAGCAATAAGTTATTAACTACCAAAATTTAAATGGTTCGGGTCAGATCGTTGGGTCTGAATTCAGTAAACCCAAATCCAACTCAGAAATGAAATGGGTCCAATTTTAGAACCCGGTTCGGCCCCACGAATCCTCCAAAACGGGTCGGGTTGGGTCTAAGCGGATCGGGTCAAATCAGGTTACGGGTCAACCCGACCCATTTGCAATCTTTTATATATATATATATATATATATATATGTGTGTGTGTGTGTGTGTGTGTGTGTGTGGTAAATTGAGTTTATTAAACCAATCTAGAATAAAACATCTACGGAATCAGTATATAAAATATTAAAAAGTTCAATAGAAATATCTAACAAAATTATCCATAGCATAGATCTCATATGATTAGCCATATATATATATATATATATATATATAGGGGTACAAATGGGACAAATTGGACTAGGTCATGAGTGACTCTGACCTAATTTGGTTTCTTGTTCTGGTCTTAATGTCGGACCCCAGACCCATTCCAATAAAAGATCGGGTCGGGTCGGATTCATTGCTAAAATTTCTAACCCAACAGGTCATTCGGATCAGATCGGATCTATGTATAATCCGATCCCAACCCAAAAAATCCGAGTCCGGTTCAAGTCCGATTCGGATTTGCAATGTACTTTTTTCTTTTGTTGGTGACAATTTAAAGAAGTTTAAACCGTTAATCTGCAATGTAATGAGTTTTGTTCTTAATAAAATTTGGGCAGGGACAAAAGCAAATTGATGTAGTTGCGCACATCCATTCATCGCCCATGCCTCAAGACTCTTTGGTGCAAGTGACGGTAGAGTGATATCACATTGAGATTATTAACAAGCAGCAATAAGTTATTAACAACCAAAATTTAAATGGGTTGGATCAGATCGGTCGGGTCTGAATGCAGTAAATCCAGATCCAACTTGGAAATGGAATGGGTCCATTTTTGAACCCAATCCTGCCCTACGAATCCTCCAAAACGAGCCAGGTTGGGTCTAAGCGGATCAGGTCGGATTGGATTATAAGTCAACTCGACTTATTTGCAATCTCTTATATATATATATATATATATATATATATATATATATATATATATATATATATATATATATATATATATGGGGATTGGTAGGTTATCAATCTACCTATTTTTTATTGAACAAAAAATACTCTTACTTTTTATAACTCTTAAGGATCTTTTATGTCTTTTTTCCCATACATATATATATATATATATATATATATATATACATACATACATACATACATACATACATACATACATACATACATATATATATATATATATATATATATATATATATATATATATATATATATGCACGACTCCTGCATCCATGGGCATTGGAAGGCACCAAACCCCTAGCTAAGCGGTACATAGGAGAAGAGTAATTAATGCTTCCTATCAGACACATTAAGGGCCAGTTGATGGATAGCAGGGCAACTAGATGGCTAGCACAAGGAGCAACCCGCGGCAAGCACCTCACACAACCATTTCGAAGTATCGTGCCGTCCACCACTTTGGCCTAGGGATCAAAGATCTGGATCGAGTTCACCGTTGATCATAAACCTGGCCATGATAAAAATCTCTGAGGAATTCCTTCTTTCAGTGCATATAGAGAGGTCTAGTGCAGCATATAAGAAAATTGACCGAAAGAGAACATTAACTCAAGGTTTTAAGAAGTTGCCCACAATCACACTAGCACAAGAACAAACATTGGTTCTGAAGGAGATGGACCTTGAAGTTGAGTTGTTTCGATTTCTCTCTCTAAACAACAGATGAGAAAACCAAAGGAATTTACCTGTTGGCCATATTAACTCAATTTCCTCCGGATCCGTTCCGGATCATCTACGGTGCAACTTTTATACTGTACCATCATGGAAGGTCATCATATTATCTATTTCAGAGATAAATAGTTTTTTTTTATCACCATCACATACCGTATATCGTACTAACAATATCTTGTCATATTTCAGAAATAAATAAAAGCTGTACACCTTTGAGATAAATGATGTGGTGACTATCTGTAATAATACAAGGCTGCGGTGCTAAAAGAAAATATCTATATGTACCGAAAGCTTACGTGCACAACAACTATGAAGTCTTGGTTACTCCATTTGACTGACTCGTCAATGCCCAAACACTAGACAAACTAATTACTTTGAGGCTTCTAGCCACTAACATGAGAAGACACATCAGCCATGCAAAGTTTTTGATGCAACAGAGGGGTATCAGGGCACCCCATTTAGTTACAGACATACACCTGCCGTTACTACTGCTTCTCTACATAGATTCAAATAATTAGCCACATAATAAAATTTGTAACATCATCCTTTTCCTCGTGATTGGTGACATGGTGTCAGTTGATTCTATCGCATATGTTCAACACATGGGCTCAAGTAGTAGTTAAGACGGGCAAAAAAATTTTCTACTCTTTCTCCGATTTCTCTCAGATGGATGATGCTTTGACACTTGAGAAAAGTCTTTTTCTTAGGTTTTAGTTGATCCAATCCGGAAGAAAAATTTTTTTTGCTCAACTCAAACCTCTTTAAAAAATTTTATAAAATAGTAGAAAATTTAGCAAAAGTAAGGTTTAGATCTCTTTTATTTTTATTGATGATTCAAAAACTGAGATGCGTAGTTTCTACTTATAATAGTGAGATTCGCCATTACGTAATTCGGATCAAATTTCTCTTCTAATTCTAATAAGACTAGCTTTTTAAAAATAGATATGGTTAGTAGAAATAAATATGAAAAATCTAAAATTTTATAGAAGATAAATATTGGCTCATATATCAAATTCGCTTTCTATCACTCTACCTAATTCTTCCGGATTATAAGATATATCCAATCAAAATATTTTCCAAAAGGAAATTTTTCTATTTAATTAGCCCATTTTAGAGCTCAAATGATGACATTTCAATCTATTTCAACCTCCTAATAATTTGCGCTACATCGTAAATGTAGAAAAGTTATTCGATTTGGAAAAAAAAGAGGAAATCGCCGGTTGGGTTGGTCCGACCAAGAAAGACATGAGATGCATTTTTTCGTTTCGAACCATACCTCGAGGAGAGATAGAAGTGAAAGACTAGCTACCTATAAAGATCCATCTCAATTAAGTATCATATGACTAAGTTATAGCTTCTAAAAATTTGATAGACAACTCTACTCGATTCTAGACCATACCCTACCCTATCCATTGCGGTCAAAACGGTGAAACGATCATTAATGCTAGCCTATTCAAGCTATTTAATGGCTAAACATATGGTCCCACCAAACTTATTTGCGCCCTAATCTAACAGCCAAGATTCATATAATTTATTCTCCAATGTAGTTATGCGCCATTTATATTATGTTCATTTATTTCTACGTTGAGTGCAACCTGAATTTTCACCATTTTGATCGCCAAAAGGAAACTAATAATAATAAAACTAGACAATGGCCGAAAGTTCCTAAAATCTGCTTGTAACCTCCCGTTTATTCATAGACATGATATCGTTTAAGCACTTGGTGCCTCTTGTTGAGTCAAAAATAATAAAAAGGCAATTAAATGAAAATTAAGCTAGAGGAGATCCAATATAACAATATTAGCACTAAGTAAATCTAAAGAGTCAGGAGGATCTTTCATCCAAAACATTAAATAGACAATGGACGACCAACTCACGTACCTAGTCATTAGACATTTACTGCCAATTAAACTGTGTCCTGCTACCTCTTTACTATGTCATTGCCTGATGATTCTTCACCCACGGCATAAAGTACAGCTCTGAACTGAACCCACAACATAATGTCCTCTGATTCCTCCATCAATGCCTCACCCTGCGGGCTCCGTATCAGAGAAATATATATCACAATTCCAATGACTACAGTTGCAGTATCACATGTAAACAGTAGCTAGTCCATTGCACTTGTAAAACCAGTAGGTATATATGCCTTAGCTTTACGCAAATCTTATGCTCGGTCACCCGACCAAAGACCAAGAACAGTACAACCTCCATTTTTTGCTAATGACTGAAATTATAGCTTCGTCACCCCCAGGTGTTTGATTGATAAGAGGAAAAATTTGGACCGTTCAGTTGCATGAATCCAAGGAAGAAGATCCTTGCATTGCTTCTCGAAACAAAGTAGCAGTCAAGCATAAATTTACAGGTAACCCACTTCATTAATCTCACTGCTTCATAATCCAACACCCTGAAATATAAAGTTTATTTGAAGCATCAAGCCTTCATTTTATTTCCTTAAAACACTTCAGGATGTCAGTGACGGTTGTGCCATATATCATTTCAAATATTTAGACTTTCTTTCCCGGGTGTTTGACCTGGATAATTTCTGCCATCATTTCATTGAAACTACTGGGCTATATACAATGTGCCACATCAGATTGAGAGTTATTTTGGTAAGTTGTTTGGGCCTTGTAGCCTTTTCCTAATTCTTATATGAGCTCGACCTTACTGTCGTTCGATCTCCAGTCTCGTATTTGGCTGGATTGTGTTTGTCCAACCATAGAGCAATCTTTTGCATAGCAGCACCAAATGGCCTCCAGTCATGTACGAGTACTACCAAATGAATGACGCCACCATGAAGGTCACAAGCTGTACTGTCTCATCTCGGACATGCCACAAAAATTCCGAGATGAAAGGTGTGAGAGCCCTGGCTTTTCCTACAAACAGGGGTCCTCAAATAATGTTCGCTAGAACCAAGAAGAGCAGGCCACCCACCTCAGATATCGTTTTCTAAGTAAATCTGGGTCCAGTATGTTTTGCCGGATGAAACCTGACAATGGAAATGCTGCAACTCAGATAAAGAAGTAAAGATATCAATGCCTCACTTCACTAAGTGGGTCAGAGCTGGGCTTGGAAGAAGAATCAGCCTGGAACAGTGATGGAGGGCATATGCTCGACACGTGATGGAGGGCTGAGATGTATCATGTATGTGCGTTGTATGTGCCGCGAATATGCAGACTCTCTATGGGAGTCACCTGCTTTCCAGCTTTCTCCGGTGAAATTCAACGTCGAGAGGGACTTTGGTACTTTCTATGGCTCTATTTAAAGGATGATGCTTTTCCTCGACCTTCCAAGCAAAGATCGCAGCCTTTGGTCGGTGTTCACCGGCAATTTGTTCGAGTCTTTGCTCAAATGCAGTCCGCCACCACCCCAGCCAAACACCGCTAGAAATCAAGTAACAACCCCTCAATGCTCTCCTTCCCTATAGAATCTTGATTTTCAGTCGGCTAATCGCTAGATTTTTGCTAGAAAAGGAGGATGCTTTTGTTTGCCCTGTTCTTCGAATTCTGGCCTTATTTCTTTTTTTTCCCGAACGTCTTTGATCCAATCGGAAAGGATGAAGAATTTCCTCAACTAGCTCAACTTGAATTTCTTAAAAAAAATAAAAAAAAATAAATTTTTTTTTGAAAATAGTATTTGTGTTCTTTTTTCTTTTATTGATACTCCACACCACACAAACTGAGATACGTAACCTCTATTTATAATAATAATAAAGGCCTTCCTCACAAAATTTGTGTTGGATTTTTCTTGTTTTTTGAATAGGACCAGAGTTTCAAAATTTAAATATAACTAATATAAATAATCATAAAAAAAATATATCCTATAAGAGATAGATATCAACTTCATTGGAGATGCATTGGCATTTTGACTATTTTTAACCTCACCATCTGGCCTAGCCACAAGGTATAAATATGATCATAGTTCATGGCTGATGAAAAAAATTTGATGTTTTGAAAAATAAAATTTATGAACTGATTAGATTCGCATGCACCTTGTTTCGATTTTGTTGTATATTTATATTTAGTTTTGAACTATGTGTTGTGGTTCAAATTTGGCCCGAGGGTGACCACGCTAGAGGAGTCGAGGGAGTCGCTGGTGGTTGGAAGGAGAAAATGGGAGCCACCTCCTGCGCGACGGCCGCGGACCTGCACAAAACCTCACCGATGTTTCCGGTGAGGGCCCTCCGATGATCAAGTTAGAGTGGGGTAAATTTGGTCCAGCCAAAAAGTCTCTTAAAAATTACCTGACCGAGCTATTTATAGTCATGGTGAAGAGGCCCAGGTGGCAGAGGCATTGTCAGCCCCCATCATGAGGGGGCGTGGCTCTGAACCGAATGGCGAGCAGCTTAGGCTGGTTGGTGGCATGTAGTACTGTCCGTTCTTGAGAACGGTAGGGTGTTGACAGTCACAACAGGGTATGACCGGAGTAGTCATGGTATCGTCCTTTGACTGTTGAGGGCAGGCTATGGAGACGTGGCATGGTGGAGTTGTAATGTACGGCCACATAGGTGGGCGTAGGCGCGCACATAAGTGTGGTTGTTGGCGAGGCCAAGCCCGTTGAGAGGTCGCATCATACGTTTGATGACGTCGGTTTGGCGGGTGCTGAGTGTAGCTCGACTTCCCAGATTCCGAGGTGTGTTCGGTGAAGCGCCCCGAGCTCGGTCGAGGCAGGTCGGCGAATACTGGAGACACCCCGAACTTGGTCGGGAGAGTCGGCGAATATTCGAAGTCGGTGGAGCTTTTGGCAGAGTCCGAAGTCGAGCTGACCCTAGATCGAAGTGAGGATTCAATCAGTTCACGTTGGCGTTTATTGGGCCGAAACTAAGCGGCCTCTTAGCTATGGGCTGGATGATCTATTTTGCCCCCCATCACTATGTATGCTTATTTTTAGTAGATTATTATTTATCTTAATATCTAATGCACCTAGTTATAATGTTCATTACTTACTAGGCTCTATAACACATTATTCGATTGGGTTATGCTTAAGGAGGAAGTTATTGGAATCAAAATTTTGATTTTTTTTATTTCAGATGAGAATTTTACTAAAACTGATGTAAGACTATCGAACATTTTTTTTGAATTTTTGTAATGCATTAAATTTAGACCTTAGTTATTTAAATTTTAAATTTATTTAAATAATTATTAAATTTTGCTGCTTGCTTTACCACGCGGTGATAAGTTGCTTTTTATGCTTATGGGAAAATTTTTATGCGGCAGTTGCTCACGATTTTTAGCCGGGAACGTGACACACACTCTCTCTCTCTCTCTCTCTCTCTCTCTCTCTCTCACACGCAGAGGAGAAAAAGAAACATCCGAGCTCTTTAAAGCATATTCATATGTTTTCATTCCATATTTCATTGCCTACAACGGCTCACGGCTTTTCTTTTCTGGTAAAAAAAGGGACCTCGGAACTAGAAATGGTGCTTTCGGTAAAAAGGCTGCTCACAGCTGCAACAAAGCATTGCAAGGGAAAGGACTTACACCACTACTGCAGTAAACGAAGGCATCTCAGCATCTGAGTCAATCGGAAAAATGTAAGATGGTTATATAGAATTTGACAATGAGAAATGCCTTTGCTAAATCCAAATGCTTGTACAGTGGATGAGAAGCTCTAAGTACACCTTGCTGTTCAACGGCAGTCTATTAAAGATACAGCCCTGTCATACCAGTTACAATACAGTTAACTGGAATTTGAGAGGGGAAATGCACATGAGAAATAAAAAGGGTGATTGATTTAAGTTATTTATTATTATTATTTGCTCACTATTTTTGGAGATGCACAAATCTTGATTCTTCTTCAAATAAGAACTGAAGTGAGTTAAATTTGTTTAAGGTAGGAGTGCAACTATAGAGATGGAAGACTGCATCATAGAGAGCCTAATGGACAGTGGAGGTGTTTTGAGTTTTGTAATAGAAATAGATGGCATAAAGAATGACTTCCCAAACACTTGGTTTTGCTCTTCATTCTCAGTCAATATCTAGATGTACAAAAGTAAATCACAGTGCCTGAGTTTTGGTGGTCCTACTGTGTTTATGTGATGAAAAATGCACTAAAGGAAAACACATCAAATTTGATTTTCTTTTCTCGAATAACAAACAGTTTGATTGCATAAATCCAGTTCTTGACATAAAATGAGGGATGGAAAAAAAAAAGAAAAAGAAAGAAAGAAAGCCCAAAAGGCAGTGAAATAATCAAAATTTACTGCTATCCAGAGGAATAGATGCCAGCTTCCACAATATCTGAATGAAACCCTCTAATGTACAGAATCGTGACTCTCATCAGCTGAATGTGAGAAAAGTATCATCAGCGGGACTCCACAAGTATGTATAATGGCTTACCATTTAACCTTTCACGGCCCTGCACATAAATTCAAGATTCTATTATGAGCTCAACGAAATGCTTTAATCTATTTTCTTCTAATTTACTGATGATTGTTATTTGCCAGGTGATGAAACTTGGGAACCAAAATTTAGACCAAAATATTTGAGAAGCTCGTTCAGAACATAAGGTGAATAATCAGCAGTAGTAGTACATAGATTGTATTGCTGTTACATGTGTTCATCTTTCCAAGAAATCATGCCTATCATGCTTTTCCTTGACCTAATGCAATGTTTCAAGATGTTTTTCAGATATTATTGGAACAGTTGACACATGAGCATGTGGCAAATGAAGCAATATAAGGCTAAGAACTTTTAGGTCAGTGGTTGGCACCTCTCCCCTTGAGCTTGCCCTTAGAGGAAGTCTAGGGTTCAAATCCCAGGTATTGCTCAAAAAAGGTACATAGAGTGCAACTAAACCTACATTTTTTAAGGGCAGTGTCACTGAAATTATTAGTGAGGGATAAATAGTATGATGGCATCATGTACGTAGAGAGCTTTCAACGTTCTCAATTGTGGAATCACACCTATAATCATACAGAGCTTTGTTTGGTCAATCTGACCATCTAGGCTCTAGAAAGAAGACTTGTTATTTTGCACCAAGAAGTGTAACTATATGTATACATCCAACAAACTATTACAAATGAAGGTCTGCTTGTTTTAACAAACTAAACCCGGTGGAATATGGTAGTTGAATTGGGAAACTGGAAGGCAGCTCATATCTAGAAGAAATACCTGAATTTGGGGAGGCTCCCCTTGAGGTACAATTTCTGAAACCTAAACATCATTGCACCTGCGGGCTCATGCTGAGTACAGCTTTAAGGCCATTGATGAATAATGATAAGAGAGTATAGTGAAATATGTTTGGAAATTGACCTCACTCAAGACCATTTGATGTCCCAAACTGCTTGGACAAACAACCTTATTATTTCTAGTAAATGCCGACAAGGGCAAATCCTCTAATCCATGAAGAATTTGCTAATGTAATAAAAGGTAAAGTTGATATAGGAATTGAGACTTAGATTCCTGACCAATTTTAGCAGTTTTTTATATTCTTCTACTCTCGACATTCAGCCTCTTTAATGAGAAAAGGTAACTGACATAGATTTGGAGAGACTGACCGAATAAAGTAGACACAGCTTTCTATGTCCCATAAATTTTGTCCTAAATTGTTTCATTTGTAAGATCTAAGTTGAGCAGATTGCAGAAAGAAGTTCTCTTTCTCAGATCAGATCAGTTGAATGGATAAGAAGGAATAAGAAAAACGGTAAGTTTCCTTTTGAAAGCACCCTTAGATATCTGTTTAGAATATAATAAGACTGATGGAAAAAAGCAATTGAGTGTTGCCATAGAGAAGTTAAGGAGACACATAGCATTACGGTCTACTGAACCAAGAAAGCACAATTAAATTGACAAAAAGAACTCAATTGAATATGACTTTGCTCAAAATAGAATATTTCATGGCTTACAGCAAAGCAAGTGGCTATTTAGATCAAAGCCATATGCAACTGAATGAAAAAAAAAAATATATATATATATATATATATATATATATATATATACTGATCTCCATCTTACAGATTTGGCAAAGACACATAAGGACTAATCATAGTCATGTTAAATGTAAATGTTCTGTAACAAAAACTCAAAATAGCTACAGATATTTACAAATTCTACATAAATTCCATTTTAGACCGAGCTACTCTGTGCAGATTGGACCTAACTTCTAAGAAACATAATGCTCAATTCAATGTACATAGGATTACCAAGTCCAAGGAACATCATGAGCAAATAAATAACTTCCCTGTGTCTTTTCCTATAATTTACAGTAATTTCTTTATAAATGCTACTGTAAAAGAACAACCAACCTCTCATGGTGAGAGGAGGGAAATGTTCTCAGTAATTTGGAGTCAGACGCTTCTGAGATATACAAAAGAAAAGAACAATGAGATTAATATTAAATCAGTTTCAAAGAAAACTAATACAAAAAGATCAAGCATAACTTCGGAGAGAGAAAACAAAACAAAATGAATAGAGGGAAGAAGGTGACTCCTACTCAATAAAGGGCGGCCTAGTGCACAAAGCTCTAGCCATTGGGGTTCTGAAGAGGGTCAAATATATGTAGCCTTACCCCCATATGCGAAGAGGCAGTTTCCATGTTTCAAACCCATGACCTTCAATTCATAGTGAAGCAGCCTTATTGTTGCGCTAAGGCGCACCCGACTCCAACTTGATAATGGGTAAAATTTAAAATTTGTTCCATCCGTTAAGCACAAGCAAGGGATGAGAACTACTGATGATGGAGTTGAATCATCTGATCAAAGTTGTAGAATATACATACATACATTGCCCGACTTATGCTGGTAACAGATTCCAAATAAAATCCCAAACACGAAATTCATACTCAACACTTGAAGAATGCACAAACAAACAGCCTCAATACTAATGTAAGCATGACATTCTTTAAACATGTCAATGAAAATAAGAATTATCTGATGTTACCTTAAGTTCTGGAAGTTCAATCACACATGCACATTCAACCACTTCAGCTCCAGCACGCTCTGTAGGAACAATTGGCATACATATAAAAGTGGTCTAACAAGAAAACATGAACAAAAGTGACCTAAAAAGGTGCAAAATAGTTCATGATGGTAAAAGAAATGACGCCAGAAATTATGCCCCAGGAATAAATATTAAAATGACATTACAGTTTTAGCAATAACATTGACAACATGACAAAATAAAAAAAATTGGGAATACTGGGTTTTTCTAATTGAAACCAAGCATGGTTGGGCATAGCAAATTTTTTGCCAACACAACTTACATGTTGTATGAGTCATGTTTCTGAGATGATTTGAGATCATTAAATTTCGTAGAAGATGTTTGCTTCAGTTAGTTTGATCGGGTGTATTTTCTTTCAAAAATAAAAGGATGAGAGTGATGTCAAGTCTGACTTTCATGGCTTAGTTTGATCTTATAAGCATAAATGTACCAGACTCAGACCAAAAGCTAACCTAGAACCCCCAAATTTAGATCACGATTAGGAACATTATTAGTTATCTAGGTCAGACTATCCTCAGTTTATATGTTTACAATATTCTTCTGTTGAGAACAAGTATGTTAAATGCTGATTTTCCTCCTCAAAGGAAATAAGAAAGAACAGGTAGCATCAGTAAACCTCATGTACTTGAATCTTTAGTTCATATTCATGTAACCCAGATAAACTTGATCAGTTTGTAAAGAAGGTAGCAGCGACAATACTAGATAAAATTACAAGCGAACTTCTGATTTTAAAGCCAATTTCGTTAAACAGGAAAAATAATGTCATGTTTCTATCATACATACCCAGTAATTTTATGGCAGCACAGAGAGTCCCCCCAGTTGCGATCAAATCATCAACTACTAGAGCACGATCACCAGGTTGGACTGCGCCAATGTGCATTTGAAGACAATCGGTTCCATATTCCAGCACATATTCTTCTGAAATGACTTCTCCTGACATATAATACAAGAAAGGCCCATTAAAATGATTAGAATAAACTACAGCCACAACCTTCAAAATACAAATCGAAGAATGACAAATAATGCAAACAAAACAAATTAAATTTGATCCATAATGGTTATAGTGAGTTGCTACGACTGCTTTCCAGAGAGAGAGAGAGAGAACAGTATTACAGTGACTAACTAAAACCCATATTCAGAATAATATGGACCACAAATAATTTATCTAGTATGGTAAACTCAAAAAACCCAAAGTTGGTGAATTCACATTTTCAAATATCAGGACTCCGCAAGCAAGACTACAAGGCAACTAACATAGGACACTCATCATACTCCAATGTCAAGCAGCCAGCAAACAACTTAATAAGGATCATTGAGCACCACTCTGTCTATCTTTTAATTTCCTGTTTTTACTTTTTCCAGAATTGCTTTTCCTGCTTGCAAGAAATGCCAGGAAAGACGGGGGCTACTGGTCAGCCAGTGGCTTGATTGAGCTGATACTTCTCAAAGTAGCCAATCAATTCAAATAAACCATACTGCAATACACCTGTTCAATTTTCAAAACCAAATTGTGCAGAGGTAGCTCGAAGTGCATAGAGACCACACTTCCTTCAAAACAGCAACAAAATTTCACAGTATGCAAGCGTTACTAGAAAATTTAGCCTCCAAGAAGTGATCCGCCAACATCCCTCACAGTCACTCCTGTGAAAACTGAGAGAACAGTACTAATAGTTACTCCCCTTAATTCTACCAACATTTCAAATGTACCTAATTTGGACTTGTTATCCACAATTTTTCTGAATGGGTCAAGTCAATTCTGCCAGGTTCCTAGAAAAACACAACCAAGAAGCCTTCTAGTAACTAATTTAAACATCATTTCAAGAAATGAAGTCTCCATGCCCAAAGTGTTTATCCAGCCACCTGGCAAGTAGTGTTTATCTAACCACCTAGCAAGTGCTTCTAGAGTCAATCATAGAACAGAATTGAAATGATCTCAAGTTGATTTGGTTTGGTATGGCATAGATTAATTTGGTTTCTCATTTGAAAATCCCATTTGGACCAGTTTATCTCAAGATCTTGGGGTTGTGCAGTCAGATAATACCCGAACCCAAAAATTCTATACAATGTATAAAGTTATTTATCAAGTTCATAACGTAATACATCACCTAACAGCTTTATATATCATGATCTCATGGTTTATGTTAACTAGATTTGGTTTTTGTTGTTACTGTAACATGACGTATTGAAGGTTTAATTGGCTTTCTTGTCACATGATGTTTTGAATAGATTATTTGTTATTTTGTTGGTTTGTGTTGTTCATTTTTCACTACTCAATGATTTTCTTACACAGAATAAAAATATAATCTCGATAAAATTTAATTTCCTTTTATTTATGGCATACCCGACAACTCATAAACCAACCCACTCTTTGCTGGGTTAGTCATTTTGGTTTCAACATTTTCTGGCTATGCTTAAGTTCCCAAAGTTGAGAGCCAATCAGAACTGATTATATTCTGAGGTGGGCCCTATCCAGAACCAACCCAAAGCAATGAGCACAGGTCCAATCAAAGGGGCACCATTAGAAAAATTTTACCTTTTGCTTTGTAAATGGCGGCTTACAAGAGAGGAAAAAGCTCTATAGGAGATAGCTTTTCACCAAATCAAATTACAACAGCATCTTTGAGGTCACTTAAGGAGACAAATGCATGAATCCGTAAGGAGCAGAACAAGAATTCCTCTTTGCATAGAAGAAACAATGAGACTATTTTTTTTCTTGGTTAGAAAGAGGGAACTCTTTGATCTTTAGGTCACAGTCCTACATTTGCTGGTTAGTGATATTTATTGGGTCAAACCTTGGATGAAGAAGGTTCATCACACTCTAGATTAATGCTGCAGCCACAATGCAGAATTCGACAAGTTTTAACTTTTATGGTGACCCTTTTAAACAATTGGTACTTGAAATCAGCAATAAGCAATTGCCATTACAATTATCCATCAAGTAAACTAAGGTCAGCTCCAACTTAGTTTGTTTCATCAATGAAGGAGGTATCCTAGACACCTTTTATCACAAATCAGCCCATAGGCCAACAGTCATTAGTTGGGCCAAAAATTACTAAAATAACATGGTGCAGGCCGGAACTGCACCCCTTGCATTATCTTCAGATTTTCCATCTAAGAAATCAGTAAATAAAATATATTTCCCATAACACATAATCAAATACTGCAAACAGGTTACCAGTTTCTTTTTTTCTTTTCTTTTTGCTTTACTAAAATCACAATTAATTAACTCATACAATGAGAAACACCACATTTTAATAGTTGCAATCTTCAAAATCTTTCGTACCCCTTCCTACCAAATGAAAATATTAAAATCAAACTACTGCAGCAAAACAATGATTTAAGCATATCCACATGATGGGAACAAGCACACAATAAATGCCACCATTTTAGGATAGGCCAGGATGACTGTAATAGGCTTGGAAAATTTTTATGGTGGATTTTGGGAATTTTTATTGTAGGACCTAGAACAAATATGAAAACATTAATTTGAATGTTCGGCCAAACTGTCAGCACAAGGTAGGTGCAGCTTTATTTTAGGTGCATCCAAACAGACCAGCCCATGCAGCAATGCATTTTAACACAAAAACACATCATGAATATACTTGCCGGTGTTTCAGAATATTAGAGTGCTCATAATGCTACATGGTATGAATAATGCTTCTTGGATCTGGTTATTGTAATTGGCTCGATATGGTTATGTCACAATGGACACATGCAAGTTTCTATGGCATTCATCTAATAACAATATAATTTGAATGATCCTATCGGCATAGGATAATTGAAATACCTGGCAACTTTCTTGGTTTTCTCAATGGAATAAACTTTGCACCAATTGCTAGAGCAATTGGAGGACCAAATATAAAACCTCTGGCCTCAATTCCTGACAAAAACAGAAATATCATCATGTAAATAATGTTAATATCAGTCAAAGGACTAGGGCATAATTGTACACATGCAATAAGACATACCAACTTGATACATTAAGAAGAAAAAATAAGGTGGCTCGCAAGTGTCTACATCCAACTTGATTTAGCAATGAGAAAAATCTAGGCCAACTGAAGGCTCACTATCACTACTTGCAGAATTTTGTAATTTGCCCTGTTCCATTTCGTTCAATGCCTTTCATGTAGTACAATTTCCATCAACTTTGTCTACTTTTGACTGTCCAAAATTGTCATTCAATCACAAAATCAAGACAACAAACAATGACATCCAGAACCATATGGTGTTACCTAACTATCTGGGATTAGCCTCCTCTAGTCATTCCCAACAAAGGCCAGATACTTCATCACTAAAAAAACATTTCCAAATACCTTTCTCATACTTTCATCCATTTTATCTTAAACCTTGCCCTTCTCTTTTGACACACTGGCTGCAAATTTAAGCTGCTCTGACAAGCCATGGGTATTGAGAACCCCATCACACATGCACATACTATATTGGAAACATCCTCATTTCTCATCCAACACCTTTTGTTCTTATACACAAAACTGCCACACACTTTTTACGATCTTGGAAGCCATTTGTTTTTTGGTCGATTGGACCCCATTTGTTGCTCAACATTATGATCCCCATGACGAATTGCACCTTAAATTGTTTATAAGGACTTTCCTTTAGTCTTGAAGGCAGACATACAACAGTCATGCACCTAACTTGCATCTCTCCCACTAATCTACCATGTTGAATATTTTGCTGCACTTTGGTCTCATGTATGCAAGGTTACAGTAATGACCAAAATACGATCGATTACATAATAACTCCATCAATGAATAATAAACTATGAAAATATTCTTTACATTTTAGTAATCAATAGGATATCAATGTACAGATATTTTACAAGAAAACCTTAGCATATGATACATCGGAGACAAATCTATCATGTTTTAGTAAAAATACATTTGAATAGAAAATTTTAAATCTCAATTTTTATGCACATGCCTTGACTTTAAATATTCAAAATCTAGAACTACAGCCATTTATAGAGTTTGATTTACAATGAACCTCATATGCTCTATGTTCATATTCATATTCTAGAATCAAGTGGTATTCCTATCTGCCCTTCCTCCTTGTGAGTAGTAGAAGCTCAACTCTTGTATTTATAAAACTACATTGTGTATGACTTTCTGGCTTCTTTGACCCTTTAGGTAGTTGTTCTTAAAAGTGTTATCCAAAAATCCCACCTTGCAATCAAGATTGTCTCTTCAATTGATAATACACCCATAAAGGTCTTGTAGTTTCATCTGTAAATGATGCCTCCGCATGTTCATCTACTTGAAACTCCAGTTGCTCTTGCATACTGTTTTTGCTTATTAACTCTTTGTTTTAAAAGCCTACTTTGGCCCCTCTCTCTCTCTCTCTCTCTCTCTCTCTCTCTCTCTCTGTGTGTGTGTGTGTGTGTGTGTGTGTGTGTGAGAGAGAGAGAGAGAGAGAGAGATGGGCTATGGCCTGGGACTGGATTGTACTTTAGTGCTAGGTTGGTACGTTCGAAATCTGGACCTCCCACTCCCATGTGCAAGAAATATATTTAAGTTGGTTTCCACCTTTAACTAAAGAAAGAAAAAGAAAAAAAAGGTTTCGAGACCAAGCAATGACTAATATTGCCTTCAAAGCAAAAGAATATAAAATGCAGTAACATAAATAAAAGTCATGAAAATTCCATTCAATGACTATGGAATGTGAAGACCTCAATAAAATTGGTTTCAATGAGAACTAGGTTGTCATGCAACAACTCGAAAACAATAGTTCATTTTTTTTTCCTTTTACAATGTCACATTCTAGCAGAAGTAAAAGGAAAAGGTTGGAAGTATCATCTAATTTTCAAACACATCCCAGCAAGAACCAAGAGAACTTTACTGACAATTCAGTAAATTATAATTGTTTCCAGACTAGCCTCTACATTACCATAACTAAGAAGAATGATGAGGTGGGACCTAAAGCTTTGTATGGTTACATCCCATATATGGAAAACATCAATATTTTTTGTGCCTAAACCCTAATTGACCTGAAAATTTAATGCAAATGATCGAAACCAACTCAAGCAACTCATAACCCTAAAGATTCCTGTCACCCAAGCACCTTACGATAATCCTAGGCAAAGCAGACGCATAATATAATCTCATCAAACAGCAGCCTTAGTTACCTTAACCAAAAAAACCTCTATGAGCCTCATTCGCTGGCACTTAAAATCTATTTCCACTATAGTTCGTATATACCAGCCCCATCCATCTATGGCCAACTAATCAATAAATAAACCATAAAAGTAACATATTATCTAAACTTGAACATATCACATGCCTATGCAAAACCTGATTAATTAAATAAAGAAAGATGGTAATGAAGAAATATTTGCTGAATGCTATGAAAATACCGAAAGGTACTTTAACATGTAGGAATGAAGTTGCAAGTAGTGCATGTTGATCGGGTAGATAAAGGAATCATTCTACCCCTTTGTTTGTATAGGTCAGAAGTTTTGCAAGTTAGCAACATATTAGATAAGGGCCACTGTTCACAATACCTTTTAATACTTTTTGGGCATCAAAACAATCACATGGTCAACTACTTTTGTTGGACATTAGAATGTCCACAGCAAACAGATGAAGATTATAACGGTCTTGATAGATATCCCAAAATTTAGACGTGATGCTTGAGAACTAAAAATAATCAAAGCCCACAACAACAAATATTAGCATCAAAAAGCTTTGGCACAAAAGAATTAGCAGGAGACTCAAACTTATTTAGGCCTTCTAATACTAATCATCAGTTTTAACACCATCATCTAATCCCAAACACAATAGACACAGATACTCTGTCAACTAAAAGAGGTTAGATTCTTCTCCTGCTGGACGACGTATATCTCAATTTTAGAGAGATTCCACGAGCATGGCCTGGGCTAAATTTATTGATGTTCCAAACTAGTGCATAAAGAATAAAGATGCATACTGTCTAAACTTACATAATTAAAGGCACATCTAAGGTATCGAGAGACCCAAAGACTCATACACAAACAATATTTATTATCCCTTGCTTTACTAATTTGAGCTTGTAGACAAGCTGGTACGGGCACGTTAACATGGTGGACCTGAAATAATGGTTTTCAAGGACTGCTCCTAGAATATAAGAGTACTATACATGCAATTGTCAAACAGCAAAAGCATGAAGGAAAGAATATTAAAGCATAGGAAGAAAAGGCATAGCCGGTCACTTTTAGCTATAGGATAGTGGAAGACAACAAAACATTTGATGCTACCACTGTTACACCAGAAGAATGGATGTACTGAAAAGCATCATTGAGTCATGATCATATACGAGCGACAGCCAACTAATGCACGGGTTATTGACAAATTGTTCGAATGCAGAGTAAAATAAGCAATTCATTTCAAGCTGCTACAGATATTCACAAAGAATTGGAGCTTAGTAATATTATTCCATCTCCCAATTATGTTGGTAATCTAGGGCAATCCTTGGAGTAAAGACTATCAGCTTAAAGCTATAACTTTGACAACATATCAATCTGAAAATGCCTTCAACCATCCCCAAGGTTAGGTCTCTTTGGATGGAGTCAATATATTGCGTGCACTTCAACTAGAAGAAGACAGTCAAACATCTCATATGAATATATGAATTTCTGCACCCACAAGAAAAGGCAAATAGCTCGGGCAGATGCAGTGCATCTAAGAAGCGATGAGTTCATAAGAATCATCAATCCAGAAGAACTAGAAGCATGAAATGCCATCTGTTAGTCCTAGTGCGTCAATAAATAAGCAAACAACAGAACTCTATCGAAACAGGGGCAGGCTCTGTCACTCTTACGAGCTCGACCCCGTAATTTTGGATGCTACAAATATACCAAGGGACCGTAACTGTGCGATTCAACGCTCGGATCACAATCATACCTACCAAATCCAAACAGGGGAGGAAAATAACAGGCAGCATGAGAACAGAATATGGAGATCCATCGAAGAGCAGAAAAGCTTTCAGAAATTCACGTCAGAGTGGGGGGAGGGGGACCAGGGAGCAACGTCAGCATCGAGACCGCCGCCTCCACAAAAACAGAAACGAAATAGAAGCCACAAGCGGGCAGTCGACAATTCACGGCTGGCCCATGATAGCATGGCCAATGGAGATGGCGATGCAGTCAAAGCAGGCGCCCCTACCACTGCCCAAAACGTCCTTGATGCGCCAAAAAGGCAGCCGAGCATTTCTCCAATGGAAATGATGAAAACTGGGGAGTTCTCTGTTCCTCAATCTACCACCCTCCCCTCCCATGGAAAAATAAAAAGAAGAAAGAAAGAACGAAGGAAAGAAGGAAAGAAAGAAAGAAAGAAAGAAAACGGTCCCACGACCGACATTTTAACGATAACAATAGGCAACAAGCATTGAAAAGAAATGAGCGGAAGAAGGCCGATTCACCAATGCAAGGAGGCGAAGGGGGGGGGGGAAAAGACAAAGAAGGAAATATCGCATCTTGGAACGGAAAAGAATGCGCAGTAAATCAAGAAATTTACCGGCCACAACGGTGATATCCTTCCCAGTGTAACGCTCCACGAACAAATCCACCGTGTTCTTGAACGCTTTGGGATCCAGAAGGAGAGTGGTGATGTCTTGAAACATAATCCCTGCCACACCCATCCATCAGTCGCACCAAAATTTCTAAAAAGAACCAATCTTTGACGCCAATATTTCAAGAAAAGGAACAAAAGAAAGGGTTAAAAAAAAAGGAGGGAGAGAGATCGGGTTCGGGAGAACCAGAGAGTTAGGAGACAAAGGCAAAGCAGGTGAGTGAGTCAGGGACCTGGCTTGGGGAAGTTGGGAACGACGCGGATGGAAGAAGCTATGCCTTCGATGCGGGGGTCCTGTTCCCTGTCCTTGCAAGCCGACATTGCTCTTAATGCGACCGAAAGGCAGAACCTTTGAGCTCTGAGACCTTTGTCCGTCGCTCTCTCTCTCAAGTCGAACAAGAGAAAGACAGAGAGGGAAGAAGGCTAGAAAAAGAGAAAGGAGACAGGGGAGGAGGAGAGGAGGGCAAGGGAGCTGGGGAAGAAAGGACGGGGAAGAAGCGTAAATATATAGAGGGGGAGAAGAAGAGAGGGAGTGAGGAGTTTAGGCGAGGAGAAGAGAGGAGGCTCTCTGCACGAGAAAAAGAGAGGAGTTGGCGAGGGAGGGGAATCGCCTCGAGACGTGCCTTTGGCCTTCTTTACCCGCCCGACCTGGCGGCAAACAAAAGGGTATCACGAGGGAGATCCTCTCTCTCTCTCTCTCTCTCTCTCTCCTATTTTCCGCTCTCCCCTTTTCCTTCGCCCCCTCTCTTACCGTTGTAACTTTTCAAAAAGGGAGGAGAGGTATTTATATTTTATTAAATTGCTCTGACCCGGTTGGGCCTTTGGACCGGGGGTCGGTTGGTCGGATCGACCCGGAAATAATTCGTCCCACACGTATGTCCCAAAATAAAAAAAAAGTCGCAATGGTAGGTACAGGTAGTTACACTCAGCACTAAGGCGAATAGTTCGAACTTTGACATCCGTGTTGGATTATCGTTCCTGTTCTGGGGATTAAGCACCATTTTTTTTTTTAACTCAACTTATGCAGCGAGTAGGTGAAGAAGATTCGCCAAAATAAAAAACAAAAAGAAAAAAAAATTCCAATTGCCTCTTGGCTTATCTTATACAGTGAGTGAATAGGTAGAGAACATTTGCCAAAAAAAAAAAAAAACCAACTGCCAAGCATGGCAAAGTATTGCTACAAACCTAAAATATTCACTCGATAAGAGGAGTAATAAGAAAACCTTGCAAAAATTTTTTCCTTTTGGCAAGCTCTAAATTACTAGAATGTTTTTTTAATCTTTTTTTTTGAATTATATGAACAATCTATATTGCCTAGATTAATAAAGAATAATTAGTCCCTAATAGTTTATAAGATTATTAGAGCATGTTGAAAACCATATCTCAAGCAAAACTCATTAGTACCTAATTTAACTAATTCTACTAAAACATTGGTTGCTTGAATCAGTTGATCACTCTTGCAACCCTTGCTGCCTTAAGTTCGGTTAAATATATAGATAGGAAAAACCAAACAAAATTAACTTAAGTTGAAGCCAGAATTACTCAAAGTTAGCAACCACACAATCTTCCTAGTTTCATAAATGTCAGTATGCAAGATGAAGAGCAATAGAGCAATGCTAAATCTTCATTTATTGTATGCTCAACCAATAGATATTGTGTGCCACATGAAGATCCCTGCTCATTTTACCTCGGCATCGTTCTCCCGACTCGAGAGATGTAGCAGAAAACTCTCGACTCCCATGCAATCACTGTGGCTCGACATGAAGCAAACACCAACATTACAAATCCTATGTTTCGAGCAGATCTCATGCTCGTTGGACCACTCAATACATTGTAGCTCTATACATGAACATGAGTCATACCAGCTTACATTCATGGACCTTATCATCACAGATATCAGTGCACCGAGCATCTCATGTATTGCAGTGCACAGTGTGGCACTAGCACTTCATCAGACTATTTCTGTCCACTTATCCAAACTTGAGGCATGACGGTGACTTACAAATGCTTGAAGGGGTGTCTTAATAAAAGCTAAGAGGGGGGCAAAAGATAAAGGAAAAGTTCGTTGTCTTTTTTTTCACCATTCAGGTTCAACTTCCTACTGTCCTGGGCGCAGCATCAAGATCCTCCTCACGTCATCCTAGAGCAAGAACAGGGCCGAATCCTCCAACAGAATCCCCTGATCCGCTGCCGGGCGCCTCATCTAGTCATCTGCGAACCCAAGGGCCCAACCCAGTCACCACGTGCCACGTACCCTTATCTGATGCGTGGGCCCAGGCTGAGCACCAGGAAATCTGGTATTCGTGGGCCCATAGCAGGGAAAGGCATGTGTCAGCCGTGGATTCTCTGGATTTCCATCTGTCGTTAATAGGGGCCCAGCGCTTAACACCTCCATCCGTCCATCGACCACCTTCTCGTGGGCCCCACGTCCGGCCCCGCATGAGCAGATGATCTGGACCGGACCGGACCGAACGGGACCGGGAACGTTCCGGTCGGGTCCGGGTTCAGAGCCCAGCACCTTGCTTGGATCCTAATATAAGCAGTAAGGGCACCAAGGAATAAAGGGGATGTGATCTTTCTTGTACCGTCTGGTCTCCTAAAAAAAAAAGAAGTGAAGATTCTTACGGTATAAAATCTCGTGCACTAAATATTTCCCCAAACTATTGTTCAAATTAGCAGTTAGTGAGCTCTTTTCTTTAATGTGTTTTGTCATTGTGGGTTACTAATTATTATCCGGCAACCAACACTATATAATTCCAATCATGATTAAATAAAAGACAAATGAGTGGGAAGACTGCTCCAAAAAAAGATAAACGCACTTAGGCATACAGTATTAGACTAAAGAAATCTTATTCACTATAAAGACATTTTAAGGAAGTGGTCACTATCTTCTAAAAAAACATATCAAGCAGTGGGAGCTTTTGCAGTTAAACATTGCGAAGTTGCTAGTTAATTTCTTACAACGATTTGGGGAACCTAATTAAAACCCGTCTTGTTCGCTACAGGACATCATATCAGGCATTTTTAGAGAAGCATGCACAAAATATAGGAAGTCTTAGCATGATGATTAGATAAAAAATAGCTCAAAGAATCAAAGTAACTGATTACTATTATTCTTTTACAATGTTAGAAGCACATCTTTTTGTTTTCCTCCCCTTCATAAGCTCAAAATACACTTCACTATGATTAATGCATAACTATATCAGCCATGTCTCCATCGTTAATAATAGAAGTAGTTGCTTCAATACATTGTACCTGATTCAACAACCTTCTCTAGCCTTTATTAAATGTGTATCATTTCTAGACAAATAATATATTTTTATTAGATTTGATGAAGATAAAGAAAGAAGACGAGAGCACCTCACTTTGATAATTAAATGGATGAAGCATCATAATAATATTCAAAATCCCAAATCCAACGTAAAGCACGCGCCACGGGGCCTTTAATCTACACAACCTTATGGTCAACCCCGCCGGCCATACTCACCAAAACATTTATAAACTGTTTATTTTAAAAAAGGATTTGACTTTTTTTTTGGTGGAAAAAAAGGGATTTGACTTGACCTTCATCCTTAAAATGTTTAACAATACTAATAAAAAAAATAACAGAATGCCAATTGGTGCCGTCATGTCTATTTCCATCAACGAAAATTGTGCTATTTTATTCTAAGGTAAGCTACGGCTAGAGGGTGGATTCTTGAATTTGAATGAGTTTTCTTTTCTTATGCTTTGCCGCATTGCAAACCTGCCTTTATCAGTGGTTCAACGTGCACTTTGTGACTCGATCAAGTGATTCAATCGTACGGGCAGTAGACCAAAATCATCGTACCTAGAGATTGTACTGGAATTGTGATAATACAAATTTGTGAGTTTTTAATTATATTGTGATTGTTTGCCATCATTAGATTTAAAACAGGAGTTCTCTCATTGGGAAAGATGAATGCCACGCTGAGCCTCCAACGGATGGTTAATTTTGAGCACTGGGCAATTTGAAAGTACATTTTTTTTGAAGTTCTCCTAGAAGACCTTGTTGGTCTGCAAGGAAAAGTTTTACCAGATGAGTTCGGTTAAGTTGGATCTCAAGTATGCAGTGGGTCATTCAATCGAAAAATTCGTATAGGCAGGAAAAATTGCAACATACTCATATCAGAACTATGAAAAATTTCTGACTGCTAAGAGAATAAACTATCCACAAAATTATATCAGATTGGATGTACAGCTCTAATTGATATCTCAAGTAAAAGATGGTTATATCAGCGAATTAACTGTTTTATATGCTATTGTCGTTGTTGTATTTAGATGGTCAAGGAGAATTAGAAGCTAAGTAATAGTAATTAAGATCTTCTGGAGAAAAAAAGAGAGATTTCTTCTACATTACCTGTAACATGTGAAAGTATGGACTTAAGTTCATAAAATTATTCAGTCTAAATGCTGCATGAGAGCTTTGTCTTGAGAATTTTCTCCCTTATCTTTGTACCTTTTGAACACTAGCGAGCTTTCTTTGATCCTCTCCATCAATGAACATATGTTGCACACTGAAACATGTAAAAGATGTCTTTAGTTTTATTTGTTTGCTTTACTTATTTTTAAACAAGCTTCTTCATATGCCATTATATATGGTCGACTAGAAGAACAAGCAAAGCCTCTTCAACACCTCAGGGAGTGACCAAAACATCAAAGTGGGCAGAAACGTTTAAAAAACCTCGACTCCACATTTGTCTCTGGCCCAAAACTCTCTTTCTTAAGACAAGAAAAAAGAAAACTACAGAGACACTCATAAGTCCTGGACCAATGCGCAGGCATCGGTACCCCTGCTCCAAATGACACGAATAATTCCATGCGCAGTGCAGGCAACGGAGTTCCGGAATTCCACTTCCTGAGAGGAAGGATTAAGGATATCAACCAAGGAACGAGCGCAGATAATTTTAGAATCCAACCATGCTCAAAAGAAAAAATCAAACTCAGAGAATGCACCAAATCACGTTGAATCGTCGTCAACTTACATGGGGTCCAGCAAGAAATTTATGTGGGATCCGGTAGAGGAGGGTGTAGTGCTGAGGAAGGACAGATCTTGGACGTGACTGCTCGTGTAGACTATGGCTAGTGTCTCATAAATGACATTGCGCTATTCGGGCCCATCTTTGGGAACCTAGTGTTAGGCATGCCTCTGAAACGAGATTTTTTAGTAGCCTAACTGTACGGAGGATCACGCTATGCCGGCCTATAAACAAGAGGAACATACCTTGTTAGGTGCAAGGGTTGTTCCTCTTTCAGAACCAGCCAGACGTAAAAAAATATTTTTTGATTATAAAAAAAATTCTCTGCCCCATGGTAAGTATGATTAGGTTTTTTTTTTTTTTTTTTAAGATCAACCGTATAGTTAGATTTTTTTCTTTCTTTCTTTTGGGACATTAGATGAGTTGAACCATCCGAGCAAGCATGTAAATTAAAAAAAAAATATTGAAGAATCTCGTAATGTAGGCCTAACATGGTTCGCCACATGAGCTGTCATCTAATCGATTGTACTACTAATTTTCTGTAGATATGAAATACCTTAATAAAGAGCAATTTGTGTATCATTTGTCAACAATCATGCAGGAAAAAGTAAATTCGAGCATCAGCAACCATTTAATAACTATCAAAGAAAAAGTGGATTTTGATATTCCGAGGCTTCTAAGAAAGAGCGGATCTTCTTGGATGTGGCAATTGGGTCATACAAAGATATATATCTTGGAACAAATAAAGGGATCTTCCATGCAATTTCAAAGAAATAAGAACCAATATTTTTTTGGGTA
Organism: Phoenix dactylifera; assembly: GCF_009389715.1. Taxonomy (NCBI): domain Eukaryota; kingdom Viridiplantae; phylum Streptophyta; class Magnoliopsida; order Arecales; family Arecaceae; genus Phoenix; species Phoenix dactylifera. The sequence continues at coordinate 10,409,157 of NC_052393.1, forward strand.
AAAAAAATAAGAACTATCATCATCTGATATAATTCTACATTGGGTTGAATGCCACTTGTTGGGGGGAATAAAGTTTCCCCCCAAATGACATAAATGCCCCTAAGAAGCCGTACAACCTCCGACCCCGGACAGCCGAAGTCAGCGTCCGACCTCGGAACGCTCAGCCACAAGACGACCGACCCCGAAACCTCCGACCTAAGAGAAACCCCGATGTCCGAGGACCGTACTCTAACACCCCTCCGGCATTTATTGCGCATGGCCGCTGTAATCTTCCGGCACACTCAACAATAAATGCGGATCTCCGGCTTACTCCATAATAAATGCAGATCTCCGGCTTACTCCATAATAAATGCGGATCTCCGACTTACTCCACAATAAATGCGCATGGCTCCTGACATCTACGGATCCCCAGCTCTCCACGGCAAATCGACCCAGCAGGGTCTAGTCGACTATGATAAGTCTCTGATCTCGGCCATACCACCGACATCAGTGCAATGATTCGCCTGACCGAGCGCCGACCTGAACAACATGCCAAGCCGTACTACGGCCTCGCCCTGTTACATCACAGGTAAACCGACCCCCGCATATAAAAGGGAGCCTTGGCCTCTCAAGAGGGGATTGGAACATTCATACACCCAAAAATCACTGTTTATCTCCTTCTCCCCACTATTTGCCCCCTCCCTGACTTGAGCGTCGGAGGGCCGGCGCCGGAGAACCCGGCCACCGGTTCGTGTGCAGGCCCCCGGACGGAGGACGCCGCCAGCCAACGGATCGCCGCCCCGCTGCGAGGACCTGCTGTTCCTTCTCTCCGACCGCCCCGGACGGAGGACGCCGCCAGCCAACGGATCGCCGCCCCGCTGCGAGGACCTGCTGTTCCTTCTCTCCGACCGCCCCGGACGGAGGACGCCGCCCGCCGACAGACCGCCGCCCCGCCGTGAGGACTAACAGTCATTCCCTCTCCTCGACCGAAGATTGCCCCCGGGTCCAATTTCCAGCAACAGTTGGCGCTAGAGGAAGGGCCCGAGTAGCAGTCATGAAGTTGAGAAGTAAGGGAACCTCTAACGTCTCCCGGCGTCCCCCGCAAAGTCCTGGACACTCCGTCCAGAATTCTCCAACTCCGGCTGACCTAGCTCCTCAGGTCCAGCCGGAACAGTTCAATGCCCTGGCACAGCAAGTCCAGGCCCTGGCCGCCGCCGTTCAGGGCCTGCGGCGCATGGAGGCTTTACCGGCACTTCCCCCGCAGGCCCAGGCCCCGCCGGAGGGTCTCCCCAACAGCCCGGTTCTCCCCAGCCAAAATTTGCATGGCTCCTCCAGAGCCAACAATGGAGAACGAGCTTCTCCCCGGAGAGAGTTACCGGGAGAAGGTTTCGACCGGAGACCCCAACTTTCTGAGGCGGAGTCAGCCCCGGATCACCGTGAGCTGGCGCAAACCACAGCGACAATCCCACGGGTGGGGGAGCTCGACCGAAAAGTCGAGCATCTGGAGTGCCAGATTGCGGCACTCCACAGCAAGAAGGCAAGATAGGAAGGGGACTTTGAGTTCACTACCAAGTCCCCCTTCTCCCGCCAGATCGAGGACGAGCCAGTTCCCGCGAGGTTCAAAATGCCTCAGGTGGAGCCCTACAGCGGAATCACCGACCCCCTCGACCACTTGGAGAGTTATCGGGCCCTCATGGCCCTACAAGGGTCCTCGGAGGCCATACTCTGCAAGGCCTTCCCAGCAACCCTCCGAGGGACCGCTCGGCTTTGGTTCTCTGGTCTGAAGCCGAACACGGTGTCCTCTTTTGAGCAGCTCGGCAGGCAGTTCGCCACCAACTTTGCTGCCAGCCGGCGCCAGCGACGGACATCAGACTCCCTCCTGGACATCAAGCAGAAGGAGGGGGAGTCCCTCAAAGAGTACCTGGACCGCTTTACCGCCGCCACATGGGAGGTTCGCGAGCTAGACCAGTCGATAGCCATGTCGGCTCTGAAGACTGGGGTCCGCTCCTACCGATTCCTCTTCTCCATCGAGAAGAGCTTCCCGGCCGACTTCACTGAAATGCTGGCCCGAGCCCGGAAGTACGCCAAGGCCGAGGAGGCAGTCGCCTCCAGGCGGGGGGCAATCGAGCCCACCTCGAAGAAGCGGAAGAAGCGCCGCGAGGAGCGCGGTCGACAAAGGAGCCGGTCTCCCCGCCGAGAGAAGAATCTCCCCAGACTGAGGAGCCCGCCCCGTCAGCAGGGGCGACCTCAGCAGAGGACACCTCCTCGTCCGAGGTCTCCACCACGGCCCCGGACGTACCAGGCGAGGTACGAGAACTATACACCCGTCAATGCTCCTCGGGCCGAGATCCTGATGGAAATTGAGGGTCGGGACTTCTTCCGACCCCCGCCTCCTATGCGAGACACAGGATTTCCCCGAAATTTCAGGAAGTACTGCCGCTTCCACCGAGATCGCGGGCACGACACGGAGGACTGCTTTCAACTCCGGGACGAGATAGAAGCGCTCATCAGACGGGGAGTACTCAACCGGTTCGTGAGGAACCGACATGAGGAAAGGAGGCCGGCGGAGAATGTCGCACCAACCGAAAATCCTGGCGGCAACAGGCCTATCGCCGGCACCATCAACATGATTGGGCGGACCTCGGCAGGAACAGCCGCCCAGGGAGCACCCCCGAAGCGCCCACGCACTGATGAAGTCATCTCGTTCTCGGACGAGGACTTAGAAGGGGTCGAGACCCCTCACGATGACGCTGTGGTCATCTCAATGATTGTAAATAGGTTTGATGTAAAGCGTGTCCTAGTTGACAATGGAAGCTCAGCCAACATTTTGTACTACCATGCCTACCAAAAAATGGGGTTGACAGAAGGACACCTCCGGAGAATCAATGCCCCGCTGGTCGGGTTTACCGGAGATGCGGTCCCGGTTGAAGGTGAGGCTAGCTTCCTTGTCACAGTTGGCCTCGCCCCCCGGGAGAGCACGGTGAGGACGGACTTTCTGGTGGTCCGTCTGCCCTCGGTCTACAACGCCATCCTTGGGCGCCCAGGGTTAAACGCCCTTCGAGCCGTGGTTTCAACTCGCCATTTGCTCATGCGGTTCCCCACCGGCCAAGGAGTGGGCGAGGTCCGCGGAGACCAACTGGTCGCCAAGCAATGCTACATGGCGGCCCACACAGTAAAGCAACCAGCCGAGGCACCAGACCGCCCGATGGGCCCTTCACTGCCCATAGAAACCCTCGATGCGAGGGACACCCTCTGGAAGAAGCAAGTAGAGCCCGGTGAGCTCCTTATTCAAATCCCACTACAAGAAAATTTTCCCAAGCTAACCGTGCAGGTTGGCTCCGGCCTCGGCGCCCATGAGAGGAATCGCCTCGTCAGCTTCCTGCGGGACAACGCTGACGTCTTCGCCTGGTCGCCCGCGGACGTGCCAGGAATTGACCCCGAGGTCATGGTCCACCGACTCCAGGTGAGGCCAACCAGCAGGCTTGTAAAGCAGAAGAAAAGAGGCTCCGCCCCTGAGCGACAACGAGCTGCGGCCGAGGAGGTGGACAAACTCCTCGGAGCCGGCTTCATCCGGGAGGTCTCCTACCCGGATTGGCTCGCCAATGTAGTCCTCGTAAAGAAGGCCAACGAAAAATGGCGTATGTGCGTGGACTACACCGACCTGAACAAGGCCTGCCCAAAAGACAGCTTCCCTCTCCCGAGCATCGACCAGCTCGTCGACTCCACTTCAGGACACCAACTGCTAACTTTTATGGACGCCTTTTCAGGATACAACCAAATCCGAATGGCGCCAGAAGACGAGGAGAAGACGGCCTTCATCACCGACAAGGGCACCTACTGCTACAAGGTGATGCCCTTTGGCCTGAAAAACGCTGGGGCCACCTATCAGAGACTGGTCAGCCAAATCTTTAAAGACCAGATCGGCCGGAACATGGAAGTCTATGTGGACGACATGCTGGTAAAGAGCCAAGCGGCGGAACACCACATAGCCGATCTCAGCGAGACATTCGCCAAGCTCAGAAAATACCAAATGAAACTCAATCCGGCGAAGTGCGCGTTCGGAGTCACCTCGGGCAAGTTCCTGGGTTTCATAGTGACCCAACGCGGAATTGAAGCCAACCCGGAGAAAATTCGGGCACTGCAAGAGATGTCGCCTCCAAAGATAGTTAAGGAGGTGCAGCGGCTCGCGGGGCGGGTAGCCGCCCTGGGAAGGTTTGTTTCTCGATCAGCCGAGCGTCGCCTCCCCTTCTTCAAGAGCCTCAAACGGCCGAAAGACTTCCGGTGAACAGAAGAATGCCAGCAAGCCTTTGAAGAGCTTCGGAGCCTTCTGGCCTCTCCCCCGCTGCTCACCAAGCCCCAGAAGGGCGAAATTCTTTACTTATATCTGGCCGTCTCCCCAGCTGCAGTAAGCTCGGTCCTCGTCCGGGAAGAAGACAAGCTCCAAAAGCCGGTCTATTACACCAGCCGGGTTCTCAGGGATGCTGAGACCCGATATTCTAAACTTGAGAAGACCATCTTCGCTCTCATCATCTCGGCTCGGAGACTCAGGCCTTACTTCCAAGCCCACACGATAGCTATATTAACCGACCAGCCTATGAAGCAGATATTGCAGAGGTCGGATCGTGCGGGGAGGATCGCCAAATGGGCGGTCGAGCTCGAGGAATTCGACCTAGAATATCGGCCCAGGCCGGCTATCAAAGCTCAGATACTCGCCGACTTCATCGTGGAGTGCACCCTTCCGGACGACCCCGAGCCGCCATCTGAGTCCGTGGAGGAGACCCCGAAGCAGCCATGGGTCCTGCACTCGGATGGGTCTTCGACCCCGGGGGGCAGCGGGGCCGGACTTATCCTCACCAGTCCAGATGGAGTGGTGGCCGAGCAAGCTCTGCGCCTCGAGTTCCCGGCCTCGAACAATGAGGCCGAGTATGAGGCTCTCATCGCCGGGCTCAAGCTGGCGAAAGAACTAAAAGTGGGAGACCTGACGGCCTTTAGCGACTCCCAGCTGGTGGTGAACCAGGTCCAAGGAGATTTTGAAGCTAAAGAGCCATCCATGCAAAAGTATCTCCAAAAGGTGCGGGAACTCACATCTGCCCTGAATTCTTTCAATATTCAGTATATTCCCAGAGCGGAAAACCTCAGGGCAGACCAGCTATCCAAACTGGCCACCTCCCGCATGAGCGAGCTTCCCAAGGGAACAGCGCTCGAGTATCTTCGGGTCCCCAGCACGGAGGAACCCGAGCCCACTATGTGCATCGACTCCGAGCCAAGCTGGATCGACGGGCTCGTCTGCTATCTTCAGGACGGAACTCTACCTCATGACGAGACGGAGGCTCACCGAATCAAGCGCCAGGCTCCCCGGTATGTCTTGTACGAGAATAAACTCTATCGACAATCATTTACTTCTCCCCTTCTCAGATGCCTCCGCCCCTCCGAGGCAGACTACGCCCTCCGAGAGGTCCATGAAGGGATCTGCGGAAATTACCTGGGGGGTCGAGCCTTGGCCCATAAGATCCTGCGGTAGGGATACTACTGGCCCACACTCCAGAAGGACGCAACGGATTTCGTCCGCAAGTGCGATCGGTGCCAACGAAATGCCAATATCCAGCGCCGACCTTCAGCTCTGCTGACCTCCATCATCGCCCCCTGGCCGTTTGCCCAATGGGAGATCGACATCCTGGGGCCCTTTCCCCTGGCCACCGGACAGAGAAAGTTCCTGGTCGTCTCCATCGACTACTTCACCAAATGGGTCGAGGCCGAACCTGTTGCCCGGATCACCGAGCAAAAGATACGGGACTTCGTGTGGAAGTCTATAATCTGCCGATTCGGACTACCCCGTATCCTTATATCTGACAATGGTCGACAATTTGACAATGTTCATTTCAGGAAGTTTTGCTCTGAGCTCGGCATTGATCATCGCTTCACCTCGGTTGCCCATCCCCAGACAAACGGGGAAACTGAGGTAACTAACCGAACTATTTTGCAGGGACTCAAAGCTAGGCTTGATTGGTCCAAAGGACAGTGGGTCGAGGACTTGTACAATGTCCTTTGGGCGTACCGGACCACGTTCCGACTACCCACGGGAGAGACCCCCTTCAACCTAGCATACGGCACTGAGGCCGTCATCCCATTGGAGATCGGCTTGCCTTCTCTGAGGGTGGAGCATTACGACCCCGATACCAATTCCTCCCAGCTCAGGAGCAATTTGGACCTCGTCGAAGAGACAAGAGAGGTCGCCCGGGTGCGCATGGCGAGATATCAACAGCGAACGGCCCAATACTACAACTCCAGAGTTAAGCCCAAGCTCTTCAAAGTAGGGGACCTCGTCCTCAGGAAAGCCGAGGCTTCTCAACCAACCGAGCAAGGAAAGCTCGCCCCAAACTGGGAAGGACCGTATCAAATCGCCCGGGTACAACGGCCAGGGGCGTACAAATTGAAGTCCCTGAAAGGGACTCTGATCCCACGAAGCTGGAACTCCGAGAATTTACGAATGTACTACCAGTGAAACCCCAAGGGGTTCAAGATAATCAGGATAATGGACTCAGCTCCTTTTTCTGCAAATATTTCTCTCATTTTGATGACTGTAATCCTCTTCTAATATTGGGTCGTCTGTGATCCTCAGATCCCCCGGCCAAAATCGGGATGCCTCGAGGCTCGACCGTAGAGTCCCAAACTCCCTCGACCTCGGGAAGAATCGCAGGACGGTGAAACGTCGACTGGTGCAAGATTCCTCGACTAAGGTCGAGATGCCCCGAGTGTCGACAGTGCGTGCCCAGACCCCTCGACACTTCGGGAAGACGGGGTAGTACCTTCGCAGTCCCCCGTGGCGCTCGACACCAACAACGGGGTAGTACCTTCGCGGCCCCCCGTAGCGCCTCCTCGACTAAGGTCGGGATGCCCCGAGGGTCGACCGTAGAGAACCAGACTCCCTCGACCTCGGGAAGGCGCCGTGAGGGGTGGAAAGGGTGGCTCCACCCGGGGCGCCACAAAGTGGACCCCCGGGAGCGGTCGACGATCCCCGATCCCCGAAGCGAGCGATCCCTCGACTAAGGTCGGGATGCCCCGAGGGTCGACCGTAGAGAACCAGACTCCCTCGACCTCGAAAAGCGTCGCCGGTCGGTAGAGCGTGCCCAGACCAGCCGACCTGACGAACGATCCCTCGACTAAGGTCGGGATGCCCCGAGGGTCGACCGTGGAGAACCAGACTCCCTCAACCTCGGGAAGGCGCCGTGAGGGGTGGAAAGGGTGGCTCCACCCGGGGCGCCACAAAGTGGACCCCCGGGAGCGGTCGACGATCCCCGATACCCGAAGCGAGCGATCCCTCGACTAAGGTCGGGATGCCCCGAGGGTCGACCGTAGAGAACCAGACTCCCTCGACCTCGGGAAGCGTCGCCGGTCGGTAGAGCGTGCCCAGACCAGCCGACCTGACGAACGATCCCTCGAGTAAGGTCGGGATGCCCCGAGGGTCGACCGTAGAGAACCAGACTCCCTCGACCTCGGGAAGGCGCCGTGAGGGGTGGAAAGGGTGGCTCCACCCGGGGCGCCACAAAGTGGACCCCCGAGAGCGGTCGACGATCCCCGATCCCCGAAGCGGGCGACCCCTCGACTAAGGTCGGGATGCCCCGAGGGTCGACCGTAGAGAACCAGACTCCCTCGACCTCGGAAAGCGTCGCCGGTCGGTAGAGCGTGCCCAGACCAGCCGACCTGACGAACGATCCCTCGACTAAGGTCGGGATGCCCCGAGGGTCGACCGTAGAGAACCAGACTCCCTCGACCTCGGGAGGTATCACAGGTCAGCAAGGCGTCCACGAACCCGCCGACCTGATGTGAGATCCCTCGACCAAGGCTGAGGCGCTCCGAGGTCCGACCATAGGGTCTTAAGCCCCCTCGATCTCAAAAAGGGCTACAAATCAACAGAGCCTCCCCAGATCCTCTCAACTCCGGCAGGAGTCGCCGGGTCCATGGGAAGCCCGAGCCCCTTTTACAAGTCAAAAATGACTCCGGAGGTCGACGAGGAAGGGAAGCGACCTACTCCACCACGCGAAGCATGACCCCGAGAATGCAAGAGGTACACCCAACTAGACGCCTTCCTTGTCAAATTTTATCTACATATTGCCGAGCGGGATCTCGTCCAATGTTGGAGTCTTATTTTGCCCCAAAGCCGGGCTTCTTCGCTGGGTCGGCTTAAGACCGACCTCCCAACCTCATTATGCCTGCTCTGTTCGTCAAGTCTCCGCAATCCGTACTAAGGCTTCATAAAGTAGGGCCCAACTCGGCTCTTCTAAGTAAACTCCGACGTCCAGCTGAGAAAGTGGTCCCGGCCACGAATGTACCAGCCAAGCACAGGTACCAAGGCGATCTTTAGGAATCCCAGCCTTGTTCACCGAAATCTCGGCAAGGTCCGAGAACGATAACTATGAAAACCTTCGACAATAACTTGTTTATTAGCCCGCGCTCCCTATGAGAGGTTCGGAGTTGAGTTCGGAAACCCGACTAAACTCCCCGAATAGCGGCACGAATAGACCTATTCCGGTCCCACTTGAAGGGCTAAGGCCCGACCTCGGTACCTTAAGATTTTCCTAAAGGCCAAACGTGGCAACTCCCACGACTCTAAGATCCGAGTTATAGGACTTAGAGAAATTTTCTAGAAACCTAAGCTCGGAGCTCCCTTTGGTCGAGACGACCGGAATCCGAGAAGGCTAAGATATAGCCAGGGAAAAGGGCAGCTTCGTTAAGCAGCCCAAAGATTAAAATACGAAGTTAGAGGTCGTCGAGGCGGTTAGCTAAGGTTCTAGCCTCATCCACGACAACAGAGGGAAAGATGAACACAGAATGACAAAAACATTTCTTCATTAACAAAGGGCCGGAAGGCCAATTACAAAATTGGAAGTCGGCCACTCAAGGGCCGACCCCGGATACAATGAAAAAGAAAAGAAAAATATGCTTAAGTCCTAAGCGGCGGGAGCCACATCCGGGGGGTCATCCGGCACATTGATGACCTCATGATCTTCCTCCGGAACAGGCTCGGGGCCGGGAGCAGGAGCTTCGGGCGCCGCCTCCGGGACAGCATCGATCTCGGCCGCCGGAGCCGCCTCCATGACACTGTCCGCCTCGGCTACCCCCGTCGAAGGCTCGGCGGGGTCCTGCTCATATATTCCCGCCTCGGACGTCAGGATGGCAGGAAGGGCTTGCACGTCGGACCCCCAGCCCCGGTCCTCCCTCGGACGGACCGTCGAGAAGTCGTACTGAGGGCAGTACCGGCGCACCTGCTCCCGGAAGTTCTCGAAGCCTCGAAGGAAACCGTCGACCGTCTCCTCCTCCAACATGTCGCGGAACTCTTGCGACTCTTTGAAGAGTTCCACAGCATGCTCGGCTCGTTCGAGGGCCCTCCTCTCCCGGGCCTCAAGTTGCCCGAGTCGGAGGCGCAAGACCCCCTCCTCATACTCGAGGGCCGCGACCCTGGCCTGGACCTCCCCTAAGCGCGCCTCCGTGCCGCGCATGGTTGCCCTGGTCAGGGCATGAGCCGCCTTCTCCTCCTCGAGCGCCCCCACCATGGCAAGGCGCTCAGCCTCGGTGGTTGTCCACCGAGCCTCGGCCGCGGCCAACGCCGCCTCCAGCTCGGCGACTCTTTTCTTGGCCGGCTCCAGTTGCTGGCCGAGCTGTTGAACTTCTTCCCGATACCCATGGGCAATGAACGCCATGGTGTCGAGCTCGAGAATATGCTGAAAAGAAAGAAACGAGGGTATTGTGAGTTGAAAAGCACATATGTACGCTAAAAACTCGGGGAAATTAAGAAGAAAGCTTACCCGGGCAGTGTTGCAGTAAGCACTGCCGACGACCTCCTCCAGCGAAATACCCCGGAACACGGCCCGGTCCGCTGGAAGCACCGCACGCCGCAACATGGAGCGTGCGACCTCGGCATCTTGAAAGGCCGAGCGCCCCTCGGGAATAGAAGAGTCCGGCTCGGCCGACTCTTCTCGGAAAGCCCGAGAAGAGCTCGGCACGATCGAACCCGAGGTCCCGGAGCCGCTCGCCTCGGTGCCTCGGGTAAGCCCGGGTCCTGGCTGCTGCGGCCGGACCACGGACGGCTCCCCCCGCTGGGAAAGGGGGGTAGGGCAAGGAGGGGCCGACGGGCCCGCATCACCAACAACCCGCTCCCGCCTCGGGTCGGCTGCAGGGGCCCCCGCCTCGGGGCCACTCGTCCCGGCCGACGAAGAAGCGCCGTCCGTCCTCGCCCTCTTCCGAGGCTGGGGCACAGCACCCCCGGCCTCGGCCTCTCGCCTCCTCAGGCGAGAGAAAAGTGATGTGTTGCTGGTTGGCATGCGTGGAATATCTGAAATCAAGAATTTTGTTAAGAGTCAGACCAGTGACCGTAAAGACGGAGAACAAGAAATAAATAAATAGAATAATGCAACCGCCCTTACCCTCGGGGCGCGCCGAGCTCAGACCCACGCTCGCCAGGGCGTCCTCCCGCAGGAGCTCGGTCAGGTCGTTGCCCCTCCCGAGGGCTCGCAAAGAGTCCAGGGTCCTCAGCTCCCTCCCCGTGGGCTCGGAGAGTTTGTTGAGGGCCTTCAGCCGAGGGTGTCCCCACCTTGGCTCGAACCCCCAAGGCGCCGCAGACGCCAGAAAGAAAAACTTCCTCTTCCACTCGTGAATCGAGGAAGGGGCACCCCGGAAGAGTGACATACCGCCCCGAAAGGCGAAATATAACCACCCTACGTCCGCCGGGTTTTTCTTTAACAGAAAACACCGGCGAAAAAGGCCTACCGAAATCGGGATTCCGTGCCCAAGGCACAGGGATAAAAACCCGATTATGGTCCTCCATGAGTTCGGAGCCAACTGCGCCGGGACGAGTTGGTACTCGGCCAGCAAGTCGCTCACGAACTCATGGGCGGGAAAATGCAGGCCCGCCCAAAGTGTCTCGCGGTAAACCGCGATCCGACCTGGGGGCGGCTGCGTCACCCTGTCTTCCGGCCCTGCGGTTTCAAGGCGAAACCCGGGCTGGAAGAAGAAACGGGAGCGGATTAACTCCAGCTCCTCTTCCGACAGACTCGACCCAACCTCTTCGGGACCGGAACCCATTCTCACGAAAGAGTGGAGCAAAAGTTAAGAGTAGAAAATGGAAGTTGACGAGGAGGAGAAAAGAGGAAACCCTAGTGAAAACAAGAAGAAAACCTACTGGACATTGCCGGAAATCGCTCCGGGCACCACCAGCAAGATTCAGCTGAGGGAGGAAGCAGGGGGGAAAGACGACGAAAATAAGAGGCAGCCAAACAAGACCTTTAGGGCAGACTCATGGGGTTTATATAGACCCCCCTGACGGCCCAGATCGACGGGGTCGGTTCCCATCCCCCCGACCGGGTTGCGCCACGTGTCGACCTCGGAAGCCGGGGCACCGTATTCACTCCGGTTTAATAAATCGGATACGAAATCGAAGCGTTGTCCCATCAGATCTCGGGGCCTTATCATGGGTCCACAGAATCAAATCGTCTTGAGGAACGAGCGGACGTAACCCCCGCTCCCCTCGTTTAATAAGATCTGGGACACGTGGAGCCCCGATGAGGCCTCCACTTCTTCGGAATTATGATCCAGTAACATGAAATCGAAAGCGTCCGACCTCGGGTCGCGCCGCGTGTCCGTTTCAAACCCCGTAACGGCACACTCATTAATGAGCCAGAAACGTCGATTACGGAATCGAGACACCGCCTCGACGAGCTCGAGGTCCCCCATCATTAATCCGCCGTAAAACGATCCTGGCGATTCAAGAAGCATGATGATACGAGCCCCATCATTAGCTCACCGAATAAAGCAGCCTCGAGACGCCAAAGGACGCATATCTCACCATGAAAGCTCCGGAAAGCACAAGGGGGCGGGCGAGACCTTCATCCCAACCTTAGTGACAGACTTTACTTCCCACGTCCGAGCCCCACAAGCCGCTCGAACTCGGAAGTCGGGGGGTAGTGTTGGGGGGAATAAAGTTTCCCCCCAAATGACATAAATGCCCCTAAGAAGCCGTACAACCTCCGACCCCGGACAGCCGAAGTCAGCGTCCGACCTCGGAACGCTCGGCCACAAGACGACCGACCCCGAAACCTCCGACCTAAGAGAAACCCCGATGTCCGAGGACCGTACTCTAACACCCCTCCGGCATTTATTGCGCATGGCCGCTGTAATCTTCCGGCACACTCAACAATAAATGCGGATCTCCGGCTTACTCCATAATAAATGCGGATCTCCGGCTTACTCCATAATAAATGCGGATCTCTGACTTACTCCACAATAAATGCGCATGGCTCCTGACATTTACGGATCCCCAGCTCTCCACGGCAAATCGACCTAGCAGGGTCTAGTCGACTATGATAAGTCTCTGATCTCGGCCATACCACCGACATCAGTGCAATGATTCGCCTGACCGAGCGCCGACCTGAACAACATGCCAAGCCGTACTACGGCCTCGCCCTGTTACATCACAGGTAAACCGACCCCCGCATATAAAAGGGAGCCTTGGCCTCTCAAGAGGGGATTGGAACATTCATATACCCAAAAATCACTGTTTATCTCCTTCTCCCCACTATTTGCCCCCTCCCTGACTTGAGCGTCGGAGGGCCGGCGCCGGAGAACCCGGCCACCGGTTCGTGTGCAGGCACCCGGACGGAGGACGCCGCCAGCCAACGGATCGCCGCCCCGCTGCGAGGACCTGCTGTTCCTTCTCTCCGACCGCCCCGGACGGAGGACGCCGCCAGCCAACGGATCGCCGCCCCGCTGCGAGGACCTGCTGTTCCTTCTCTCCGACCGCCCCGGACGGAGGACGCCGCCCGCCGACAGACCGCCGTCCCGCCGTGAGGACTAACAGTCGTTCCCTCTCCTCGACCGAAGATTGCCCCCGGGTCCAATTTCCAGCGACACCACTCTTCTTCTCCTTCTAAAGAGCTTCAAAAGGTGTGAGGCACAAAATTTTATTTTCCTTTTGGAGCCAATTTTTGTTTTCATTTCTTGTATCATGAAATGAATCCAAAGAAAAATAGACATATCATGCTTGCTCAACCAAAAGAAAGAAAGAGGAAGCAAAACCTATTCGTCGTAAATGCGAGTCTAATGGGCGTGTAACTGCATGCTGGAGAAACCTCATCAAGGAGTCCGCAGACATACTTAAGATTTTGGTTTGTGCACCATGAGATCATATATTCCCATGAAGGTACCAATGATATGTTGAACTATTCTTTATTTGTATTGTAGAAAATTCTGTTTTTTATTTGGCAGTTTGTCTGAATGGGGACCATGTGACGCAATTCATGAATCATTGCCCCACGTACGAGTTACGACGGATGTGATTCACGGGGTTCGATGGATCTGATCCATGATCCTTTATGACTTGCGTGCTATGGATTGGACATAGTTTGAAAAATTTGCCAGTGTCCTAAATTGCGTCCGTATGCGTTGGCACGAGAGATGAAATGCCATAGGGTGGCGAATGGTGGTCGTCGCATGAGCGGGTCCACATCTTGTTTGCACACCTAATGCCAGCCTTGCATACACCACTCTAATTTATGCAGCTGGATGTGGCATGTATTTTAGAGTAGTATTTTGGACAGACTTGCCAAGCTGGTTCGATTGTATTTTATAATATTTTATTTTTTTCATTTTACTGGATATATTACCTACACGCTGCTGCAGTAACCTACCTAATGCCTGCCTTGCATGCACCGGTCTAGCTTATGTAGCGTAAATAGATGTGACATGCATTTTGGAGGAGTATTTGGACTGATTCGTCAGCTGTTTCGATTGCATTTCATGATATCTTAGTTTTTTGTTTTACTGGATGTACTACCTACACGCTGCTACTGTAGCCTACCTAAGGCCTGCCTTGCATGCATCGGTCTAGCTTATGTAGCGTAAATAGACGTGACATGCATTTTGGAGGAGTATTTGGACTGATTCGTCAGCTATTTCAATTGCATTTCGTGATATCTTAGTGTTTTGTTTTACTGGATGTACTACCTACACACTGCTACTGTAGCCCACCTAATGCCTGCTTTGCTTGCACCAGTCTAGCTTATGTAGCGTAAATAGATGTGGCATGCATTCTAGAGGAGTATTTTGGACTGATTTATCAATTGTTCTTATTGCACTTCGCGATGTCCTTTTTTTTATTTTACTAGATATATTCAACTAGACATGTATGATTCATTTGTCTTGGCAAAAAAAAAAAAAGCATAATAACATTGGCCTTAGAAGGATCCTCATCTCCTCTATATAAAAATAAAATAAAATAAAATGATAGAACAACATTAGACCTGCGATGCCAGTGAGAAAACAAAAATCTATTTTTCTTAAGAGAAGGCAAAAATCAAGAGGGTCTTTGTTCACGTCCTCTAGGAAACAAAATGAGAGACGGAGAGAAAGATAAAATATTTTATTAGAGCTGAATGAATCCAAGCATTGCTATATCTGCATTCCTACTTAGTTGAATTTTTTAAAGAATTATACTTAGATACATTTGAATATAAATTATATAATGGAATGGGATTGAATTTCTTGTAGAAAATATTATGAAGCGCTATATTTGTATTCCTGACATTAATATTTTTTTTCACTGCCTTTGTATTGGGCAAGTATGGAGAAAAGTTAAAGAGAAAGTTGGATTGAAAAGGTTCCCTCCTTACTTTCATTTGTATATAAATTTATTTTCTTTGATTAATAAATTTTGGGGAAGTGTTTGTTTTCACTCCAAATGCAATCCTTGTAAATATTTTGGAGAACATGACAAAAATATCCAACTGACATGCAAATTCTTAAATTGAAAAATGAAGGCATGGAAGACTGGATTGCTTGTTATAAAATTTTTAGGATGTGGCCACATGACATCTATGTAAACTCTACCGTTCTCCTCGCCTTTGAATTTACTCTTACATTTAATAATAGATAAATAAATAAAAATTTCTTTAACTAAGCCGAACACGAGAAATGTTATACAATTTAGATATACTTTTTAAAATTATAGTTATTCGTTCTCTTCATATGTGTATTACACTTTCCTGACATTAATCATCTCTCAATGCATCTAGATGACGCGCGGATATCATCTTATTGCACACTAGCTGGACTATTTTACGGTATAATCATATCCATTTTATATTTATTTATTACATATAATATAAATCTCATGATCAAACATGTAAGAATAGTTGTTACAACTTTCCCCGACTACCTTTTCTTTTCTGGTGTCACTTAAATTTTCCTACCAAAGTATTTATATTTTCCTCAAAGGTGAACACTTCTAATGAGACCAAGCTTAGTTGCTCGGAAGATCACGTTTGTCACCATCGAATTCGGTCTCGTCCATCCATTTGGCCCGCCGTCTAATCATCACGGCGATGACCGTCGGCGGTCCGACGGACTCATGCCGTCCTCACATCATGATCAAGGACAGTCAACACCATATGACCCAGCTTTTAGGACCAATGAGAGCAGCATATTTGAATTTTTTTAATCACCGGGGCCCACATCCGAATCAACTCGAATTAAAAAGTATTTAGGGCTAGTTTAGTTCGCGGGAAGATTTTTCTTTTTTAGGAATATGATTCTTGGAAAACAAATTTCTAGAAAGAGGATGCCTAGGAAAGTACTTTTGGCATGTTTGGTTGATCATGGAAAAGTGACAAATTTCCAAAATGCTTATGTTTGGTTGGACATCCACTTTCCTAAGAAAGTTATGTATAATTCATATTATGCACTTAATAAAAATCAGATCTTTAATGCCTCTTTAATGCTTCTTTAATGCTGAAGTATTTTTGGAAAAAAATAAAAATAAAGTGATTTTCGCCTAATGGGAAAGTAACTTTTCCATGTTTCTCATGAGAAAGACTTTTTCATAAAATGTGGGAATCATATTTCCATGGAAATACAACTTTTCCATCTCTCTCTTTTGAAAACTCCAACCAAACAAGAGGCATCTTATTACTTTCCCGTTGATCACACTTTCCCCCCTTCTTTTTTCGCGAACCAAACG
This sequence comes from Phoenix dactylifera, assembly GCF_009389715.1. Taxonomy (NCBI): domain Eukaryota; kingdom Viridiplantae; phylum Streptophyta; class Magnoliopsida; order Arecales; family Arecaceae; genus Phoenix; species Phoenix dactylifera. The sequence continues at coordinate 10,425,142 of NC_052393.1, forward strand.
GGCCCTTAAAACCGCACCGGCGGGGATCACATGGTTCAAACTTGGTCAAGTCTTTAATTAAATAGTAATAATAATAAAAAGGTTTAGTTTTGGGGTCCCGCTCGCCGGAATGACGTCAACGCTCGATTGCTTTCACGAGAAGCAACAACCGACCGGAATCCAGCCGTTTGATTGTCCTGATTAGCACACACGTGAGCCCGCACGGAGATTTCGCGTATCCGTGGGCGTCTGATTGGAAGATAAGTGGGGATATGACAGGAAAGGTGTTGTTCAGTTATTTTGTTAAATAATAATTTGGTTTTGATCAATAGATAGCCAACTTATTTAAATATATTTATTCTATTTTATTTTATTTTATAAAAATTTTTTTGAAACTCCAAACATTATTTATTTACGACGAAAGAATGCAGAAAAATAAGTACAACTATATCCAAATTCATACATTTTGTTCTCTCACAATCAAGTGCGACATGAAAGAATATATATATATATATTGATTTATTCTTTAACACCAAGTGTTGGTTGCATGAATCTTTTATAGTAGTTTCTACATTTTTTTTTCTACAACTAATCACAATGAGATTCAATTATTGCAGTGTTAAAAATTAATTTTTTTAATTAAAACATGATTGTTCATAAGTTATTTGATGAAGTGCTTCTTAGTCGGTTCAATTCTAAACTAGACTGACATAGAAAAAAGTCTCTAAGAAACTATAAACAAGATATATGTGCTTTTTTCGTGCTGCATACTTGTCTACATTGTTTGGAAAGGTATAAATTATTATCTTGTAAACGGTTTAATTGATGCCAGTTTTGGCTGTTGTGGAGGAAATCAAACCACATTCGAAAGTGGAGAAAAATGAAGGTGATTATGCCCAAATTAAATTGAGACCCCACCTTAATCAATTTATCCTTTCTCCTTTTCCCCTCGCCTTCGAGCAATCAGGCAACCAATTAATTCGTGTGCCTATTGTTAGGAACATGTGTTGGGTGTGCAGCCATTCACGGGATTCCATGCGATTCATTGGTAGCTGGCAAGAATCCATGGGCAAGCAAACATAAAGTTAGATTGTTGCAAACTACGGTGGAAAAGATCAGTCAACAAAAATTATATATGAGACAACTGTTGAAATCCACGAATTTCAGCAACCACAAGGGTGCAATTGAGTCAGATAGCTAAAGACTTGAGCTCAACTAGATTCAAAATACTCAGATCTGAAACTTGACTTGAGATTGAGATTGATCGAATCTTAACATCTAAGCTCGCACGCGACTCGATCAGAGAAATAATACTCGAGATTGACTCGATTTGACTCAAATATCAACCAAGTCATACTCGAGCTTGAGTTCAAACTCGAATTCGAGCTTTGGTCATAATTTAAAAGTATAGTTAAAAGTTAGAAGTTAGATTAGCTTAAAAAAATATAAATATTATATTTAAAGTACTAAATATATTAAAAATATTATACATACACACACATATATTTGACTAGGTTCACAAGTTTTCAAGCGAGTATTTTGCTAATTGAGCTCAACTAGAAAGATAGTTCGAGCTACTTGAGCTTGATAGTAGTCATGCTATGTCAAGTTTGGATCCGAGTTGAGCTTGAGCAGCTCACGAGCTGCTCAACTCATTTGCACCTCCAGTTAGAAGATCACATTTAGAAATGTGAGATTGTCGTCATTAATCCGAAGGAGAATTCAAATCTACTTCACAACTACGGATCATTTACAAGAGAATCAAAGTATGTTAGTTCGTCTAGATGGCTTGTGTGTTTAAGATGGTCTTCTAGCCTTATAGTACATGTTGCACCACATTAGTGTGCACCAATAGCCAAGCATTGAGCTTGATCGTCAATAGTGCGTGTGCGCGCGTGCGCGTGCACGTGTATGTGAGAGAGATTTATTGCATCTCGATATCAAGCTCAATTCTTGAATCAATGATGCGCAAGCCACTGAGGAGCGCAAACGGCGAGAAGCACAGGTAAAGTGCGCTCCACATTTGTACCAACATTCTATCTCATAGAACACAAATGTTTTGACATTTAGAAATCAAATTCTAAATGTTTTCCAGATCTAGCATCTATAGGTGTTCTGCTCGGTACATCCCATTTACTCATAATATCATGTCATGCTTGGTCATCACTTTTCTTCAATTCAATATCGGTAGGAGTGGGATTTGGCGTCCATATGACAAAAGATATTCTGGAAGACTAATAAAGTTGCAGTGCCTACCTCTCACTGCATCAAATCCGTGCATGCATGAGATGGCCGGCATCCCTTCTCTTTTTTATTTCGACATCACTTAGAAATGTACACCATTAAAGGAGCAAGCAGGACGGTTTCACAATCACAATTTAGAAGAGCAATGGTACCGCAGACTAAACTTTCCTTCGACCTAATGGTAAAAAGAGGCTAAAAGTAAGTGCGCCATACATGAATGCGATTGCTGCTGAATTGCCAATCCACTGTTCGTGGATCTCGCTCACTTTTTAAGCGAATCAGTGCAGAAGAAAGCATCATTTTTTTTTTATTCGAACAACGACCACCAACCGCTACTTTCTTATCAGCCTTGCGACTCCTCAAACTTCTCCTCCATGGATTGATGTAGTACTCTGTGGTTGCATGTGACGCAGCTGTGCCAATAAATGAATGTACATCAGCTTTAGACTGCGTAAATGAGATCTTGGGGATCTCTTGGGCTACGGCATTGTCGAGGTTTTCCGCTGGCTGGGCTCTACGGCAGCGCATCATATGTTGACTTCCATGGTACCGGTAGCTGTACGGCTCATTAATGAGCCGGGGCTTCGATGCGTGCGTGCTGCGTTCACCCGGGGGTCCCGGAATCGCAGGGGCCATGCATCTGTGCTCTTAGAAGAGATTCTTTCTTATTTCCACCCACTGCCGGAAACCTCTTTCTTTTATATATATTCCTACAAAATAAGACGAAATCTTTTTTAACGTTTTCCCTTCTCCTAAAATTAAAGCAGAATTTTTTTTTGTGTCAATGTAACGTAACTAGTTGATTCCGGACGTTTAAATTGATAGGGAGGTGAATCGATCGTATGTATTAGAGTTTTTGTGAGAAGAGACATGCAGCAAATTAGGCTTTGAGAAAATAGATACCGAATGATACTCCAAAATCTTTTGGCCCGATATCACAAGCGATTGCAATGGCTCAAGCTATGCCAAAAAGATTATTTTTGATCCAACAATAAGCTAAGGTCATCCAAGTCCCAGGCAATTTCTTTCTTGATTTTATTGGTAAGAGATTAGTTATGATGCAAGTACTCTTATAATTTTTAAAGTAAATGTGGGAATAGTCGGCATAAAAGAGAATGATGAAGTGATGATGGAATATATTTATAAATGTGGTTCGTTCTTGTAGAGTTTAGATCAATAGTCCATCATTACCTTCTATTGGATCAACATTGACATCAAATCAATTTGTAAAAGGGTTCTAGAGGTCCAACTTCTCAATCCAATAAAAGAGATTTTTCTAAAACAGAAAAATAATATTCAAACAAACTCATGTATTGCAGGTCAAGGGAAGTATATATGGATGGCCATATACAATTCCTCATCTAATTAGAATAATTTAGTAACGTACACAACCTGATTCGATTCCTCATCTGATTAGAATAATTTAATTATGTATACAACTTGATTCATAGACTGCTGTCTTTGGAAACTGCAGTTTTCCTGATTCTTAGAAAGTATTATCGATGAACGGTAGCAGTAAAGACAGGAAAAAAAGAGGCGGGCGACGGGAATACATGAGAACGTCAGGCTTCAAGATCCATGCTTATTTTTCTTCAATAAAGAGAAAAACGATGCTGCATGAAGCTAGGAACAGAACATCTCATGTTATACGAAGTTCTGTCAGAGTCCAGGCATGGATATCTGGATGGCCAGAACTAAACCAGCTTCTATAATTTTCAGTGACGGCTAGCTATCGGCTATCCAATTCCACTAGGAGAGCGATGTCAGACTCTTTGTTTATTTGGCGTCCATGTATCGATTGGAATATTTTCTTGTCCTCTTCTCCTTTCTTTTCTCTCTCGTTTGGGAAGGGATAGAGAACATCCCTATCCAGCTTCATTTCAATAGATAATGAGATGAAAGCAGGATACAGAGCTTTCTACAGCTCTGTAGATTTCGATAGATTCTATTTCAAAGAGGAAATAATGCACAATATTTAGTCACTGGTTCACCGTAAAGTGAAAATTCCTTTCATGTCCTAGTCCAGTCTTTTCCTTCACCTGCCTGCTTTCACTCAGGCCACCATCAAACAGGAAGCTCAAAAATTTCTACTTCTTGCGTGCTATCGTATCAAATCTTTTCCTCAAGTGGGAGTAAAAGCTAAAATCTGAATACCGATGCACAAAGGTCTGAAGAGGACGGTGGACAGATCGATTGATAAGAATATCTTGGCAGGAGCTAACTATGGGTTTCCACCAGTCCATCAATTGCCATTATCGCTTCTTCTGTGGGGCAATAGAGTGGAGCCAAGACCATTGCTTTCTGTCTCTCTCAAAGTCTCGAGCAGCTTGTATTGGAGTGTACTAGAGAAAAGAAAGTAGCTCGTACTGGAGCATCAAAGATTTAACGCAGAAGCAACGAGATGAGCCGATGAGAAGGACATCATTTGCCACTTGCTTTGCCGCACTACTTGGGTCGGGCCCAGTAGTGATTACACCGAGGGCCGCATCTTTGAGGAGCTACGAGAGGAACCAGACGGAGGCAACTTGATAAGAGCACTCGTGTTCCTTCCAAGATGAGGTGATTGAGGGAGGAGGGGCAGGAGGAGGTGGAGCACTCGCCCATTCGTCGGATGCTACGGGAGTGCCGGATTCTCCAAAGGCATGTCCTGCAGGAGGCGAACCAGGCGGCTGACTGGGTCGCCTCCTTCGTTGCGCACCACTTCGGAGACCTTCTCTGAACGTAGTAGTCTTTTGTTCCTTTGGCTTTATGTTGTTTGCTTGATGCTGATGTAGCTGGCTGTGCTCATGCTAGGTTAGTGTGAGTTGCCGTTTTCAAAAAAAAAGAAGATGAGATGATTGGTTCTTGTAAGTTCAATTTTTATCATACTATTGCCGACGCATTAAATAATTCACTTGGTAGGCCTTGAGTTGTCGATCATCCTTATAAATGATGAGAAATTTTGGAGCTTAAAAAGCTCAAAATCTATATCCATTTCGTGGTGCTTCTTGCCCCCCGTCCCTCAGTTGTCGGGTCTAAAGTTGTCGGCAGATCCGATATGATCTAACCCGATTTTTTATTGGATTGAGTTTGGATCCAATATTTAAACATGAACATCAATTTCTGATCGGTATGGGTGAAACAGTGCAAGCGCATGAAGTTGTTCTAATTGCTGAGTTGTGAACATTTCCAGCAGTAAGCTTTCTCCATTGTAAGGTCCAACATCATGCTCTTTAAACTGCAAGATTTATTGTGATAAAGACCAATCTCTACCACCCTCTCCTTCAGTAGGGTATTATTTTCCCCGACTCTAATAGGGGTTTGCGACGTCGCTAATGTAATTTTTGGATGCCTAGATTAATTTCCAAAAGTTTTTGAGAAAAGTTTAATCTCCAAAAGTTATTAATGAGTTTGTTGACTTTTTCTTGAAAGAAAATAGATCAGAGGTTTTTTGGGGGTAAATATAAGAGTGTGATCTTTGGCTTTCTGTATTTGTGAATCCTACCAGCTAACTGCACGAAGCTTGCTCGTCTAGGCATAGAGAAGACAATACATAACTAATTAAGCGGAACATAACTTTTATAGACATAAGGTGGTGATTAAAATACAAAGAAAAATAGTATATATTGAACTTAAAATTAAAGGTGCAAATAGGTCGGATCAGATTGGGTCATGAGTGACCCCGACCCAACCTAATTTCTTATTCGAGTTCTAATTTTGGATCCAAACTTGACCCGATAGAAGATCGGGTTGAATCCGATCGGGTTTACCACTACAATTTTTGACCTAACGAATCATTCGGATCAGATCAATATATAACTTTAGGGGCCCAACCCAAAAAATTGGGTTTGGATCTGGTCCAGTTCGGTCTGATTCGAATCAACCCATCCATGGCTTTAAAACTTGTGTTTGCATCCGCGGGCTGCAACCCGCAGGTCCAAATAATTTTACAGATTCAGGTTGGAACAGATTGGGTCGTAGGATCAAAAATTCAAAATTATCTAAATTTCAAATGGGTCAGGTCGGGTCGGGTCTGAATTCAGTAAACCTAGACTCAACCCGACCCTACGAGTCCTCCAAAATGGATCGGATCGAGTCTAAACATATCGAGTCAGGTTCGATCGAAGCACGGATCAATCCGACCCATTTGCAACCTTACTTAAAATAAGTTGACCTATGTCTATTTGCAACCTTACTAAAAATAAGTACAACTTGGGGCTTTTTCTATTTGTACCGACAAATAAAGAGTTGGAAAGAATTGGGTAGATGCTAGTCATGAAGCACAAGTTACAATGCTTGATTTTTGGAGTACCACCTCGCTCCTCTTTCCTTTTTCCCCCTTATGAAAAGCACCCCGATCCTAAGAGGACTAATTAATCAAAACTAATGCCACCCTTAGCAATAATCAGCATAACCAAATCACATAGAGACTCAGATGAATCTTTGCCGACAATAACAGATTAGGCAAATTAATAATTTAATGACTTAGGCAAGACCTTTGCAGAATAAAAGTGAAGCAAGAATTCGAAGGCAACGAATAGGGAGGAGATGCTCCTAGCATTTGTTTAAAAGAACGTTTGTGGGACTCTTCATAGATTTTTCTATAAAAAAAGAAAATCCTCGATACCTCTCCTATCCAAAATCAAATTTTCTATAAACCTTCTCATGTGATATATTCTGCCAAACTGCTAGAGCGGGTGATTTTCATGCACCTTCAACAGCTGTTGGGTGACGATAGCTTTTAACATATTCGATCCAACGCTAGTTTTGGTAAAACTCTTATAATGCCGGAACATAATTTTTGACGTATAGGACTGAAATTGGATCAGATACTAACATATCTATATTCATATTTTTATTTGTGTAAAGAATACATATACGGTACAGATATTAGTCGGATGTAAAATTTTATATTCCTATTTATTTTAAAAGGATGCAGATACAAATCAAATACTGAAAGTATGTATATAAATCGAATATTTAAATTTATGACCACAGAATTAAAGCTATTACTAAATAGATAATAAATCCAGCTAATAGTATATTAATATGGGTATTTATTTATTTTTTTAAATATTTATGAGTATTATATAAAATTAAATAAGATTACAAATAGAATCGGATCTTTTGGATAAGGATTAGATAATTGTCTATTCATGTTTATATCCATTTTTTTTGACATATATATATTAGTCGGATGCTCAAATTTATATTTATATTGACATATATTTGAATATAAAAATAAATTTTAATAAATATTATTCCATTAACCTTCACTAATTGACGTGGCTTAGCTACGAGATCAAATATAATCTATTCACCCCATGGCGCTTTGGTCCCCATAAACGGCAAGGGGCGGGGCTCGATTCTACCAGTAGTCGGCCTTGTTTCACTCGACCCCGGTTATACTTCTACAACTTTAAAAAATAAAAAAAATCAGAAAAAAATATAACTTCTTTGAACCTCATTTATTGCCAGGCACGATAATAAATAAGGACGCATCCCACACCGCCATGGTTACAAGGCTCGCTGGTTTTCTCCACCTGCTTCTCAGGATCATCCCTAGCTCGATCAGATCCTTCCCATTGGACACGAAGGTATGCAAGAGCTTGAGATTGGTGGATCCAGAGGCCAAGGAGACCGAGGAATGAGGATTTGGATGAGAGGTTAGGAACTCGTAAGAGCGCCGGTGAGGCTCAAGGGCATGAAGACTGAGAGGAATCCAAGAGCAGTTAGAAGCATCGCCATTTTCTCCAGTGTGACGAGAAGGATAAGCCTTCTCTCGGCTGCGATGTCTCTTACAAGACTGCAACATGGCTTGCTTGTGTGTTGGAACGAGTAATGAATTACTCTTAAAAGAAAGAAATTAAAATATTAGAGTGGCGCTAGGAGAAATTATACATGCACTATATTTACCACGTCAGCGGTGCACCATAGGAACAATACAAAATGAGATAAGAAGAACAACAATATGAAACAAGCACAAGATGAATGAAGCCCATAGAAACGAAACTAGATAATTGGTGTGGTATATCATCATGTGGTGCACATCATGTTGGATATAAATGCTCATTTGAAGCTAACAACAAACTAACCATGATATTTATGATTGAATTTGGTTAAACCTAGATTTTTAGTCTATTAAGAATAGTAGAATTTAAATGAAAAAAAGTACGTGAGGATTCGTATAATCGTGTGTTTAGTTTTATATCCGCTATATGTTAGAAAGATTTTTATCGTATCAGTTTGAACCGAATAGTATGAGGCATACCGTATCGTACCAGTACGGTCTGGATATCTGTACTAATATTTGGTACATTGAAAAAATTCTATACCGTACTGTAACAATATAATGTTAATATGGTATCGATACGAGATCCAATACCAAAAATAGTGTATCTTATTTTGAATAATTATATCGCTAAAAAAGATTTAATAACATCCTCTAACCAACTTTTCGAGTCGCCGTTGGGAAGGAGATAACTTTTCAGTTGAAGTCTCGAGCCGTCGTAGGGAAAGAGATTTAAGAGTGCGGGGAGAAAAAGAAAGAGGGGACATTTTGTGTACTCGTAATGGACGACAGCTGCATTTGGAATTGGTGGGGAACAAGAAGATTGGTGATCGAGCGGCTTTGGTGGGTGGCGTTCCCCAACTTCCGCAGCCAACCCACCTTCCCCAAATCTATCTCGGCGTCAACATCATCGGGCACTCAGAGAGAGGGAAGTGCTGGTTGGATAGAAACATGGGACCCAACTGTATTGAAAAGGATTTTCCCCTGGAGGCTTGACAAAAGAGAGTTCTCCTTAAAAAGTTTTTTTTTAAAAAAAAACAGAATATAAAAAAGAGAAGCTTTTATTATTATTATTATTATTTTACAATGACGGCCCATATCGATCGATGTAAGTATAGCCAACAAAATTTTTTAAAAAAAAACAACCGTAGATGAGAAAACTTTTAATATATAAATAAGATAGACGCCGCATAACATTTCTGCCTACTTAACGTGGTCTTCTTGAGATTGCTTCTCTAATAAAAAGCAAAATCTAGGGTGTTATGCGTGCACCACAAAGTCATGCAACATTTTGTAAGAATTTGTAATTGTAAAAAGGTAATGCTAACTAAATTCGAAGAATATGATTCAAGTAATCCAACGGTGTGTAGCTTCTCAACTACTAATGCCTAGATAGAGCCGAGGTTGCACATGAAATGTCATGGATTGCCAGGTTTGGAGTCGAATAAGTTTCCTGAACTTAGGCAATGAAGCATCATGCTTGTGCTCATAGCCTTATCAGGGTGTCAGACATCACAAGCATTTTTCTTTAGATTGCATCCCGTTAAGTCGCATGTTACTAAGTCACACTTTTTCCTCTACGTCCGAAGAACGGGTGCCCTTTATCCTAGAAACTCTGGCATATCTACAAGCTACTTCAGATATATTGGTCCTCTAGAGAAGAAAGCATGGTCATCAAGAAAAGAAACTAGTTCATAGGCTGCAAGAGATCTCTGTCATTGGAGTGTGAAGAGCCTCCCACAAGAGCTCATGGGGTATAACCAACTAAAGCCCCAACCATGCCAAACCAATTTTGACTGTACCAAACCAAAGAGCCACGCCGTCAGCTTCATCTTAAATGGTGTACGAACTGTGCTAATCCATACCTACTTGATACAACCTGTATTAACCCGTTCTATACCATGCCATCCTACACTGCCGAAATGAAACCAATGGGCATCATGCCATAATCTGCACAATGCGAGATCTTACCCTACTGAACCTGTAATACTTTAGGGGACTCTCACCTCTCCAGACTCCAACGGGCTGCACCCAGTTGGCATCTCATTCCAATACCTTCTCCCTTCTTGAAACCCAGAAAACATAAATCGAATCGAGAGCTCAGCATAAACATAACTGCTGTAAATTGTAATACCTCTGTCATGGTCAAACAGGCCTACGAAGAGATTAACGTGCCTGTTATCGAACAGCATGGCTCATGTGGTATTGAGCCAATCATTACCTACAGCATTTTTGTTCCTACAAACTCGTTCAAAATCTTTTTTCTCCTCGTCGAGAAGGATTGTTTTCTTTTAACCAGATAAGTATAGCAAAATCTTTGTTTTGACGGCAGATACGGTGCATCAAAACGCTCTTATTGATCAACAATGCGCTCTCATGAACTCCAACCTGTAGCTAATCGGTAAGAGTACTGTGCATTTCCGTAGTTCACAGCCATGCTCTCCGTTCTCGTGCACACGAAAGATCATCGGTTTGAAAACTTACCTGTTAACTGTAGACGCCCTAATTTGTAACTGAGTTCAGGTAATATATATTCACAAAACTATCCAGAATCAGCTTCATCGACTTCCTGGCAAACCAGAAAGCATTCTGCTATGAGACTTCAGTCATATAAAATTTTTAAAACAAGTTCACATATAAGGGTCTTGAATCATCATCTCTCAGCGCCTCCGACCAACTGCATAACGCCTCGATCGCCTGCTTCTAACTGGTGCAAACCATGTCTCCCCACAGCTCTTGCGGGACCTGTTCCTCCTAAGCTCATACCCTATGGTATGCAAGTCTTCACAAATCTCATGCCTCGAAAGGGAAACAAGCCCTGGCAATATGTCTTTCTGAAAATCTCGTAATCTCCTTCCCCTCCGTAACTTCACCCCACAAGCATCATTCCCTGTTTCCTTCTCAGTAGGTTTTGCAGGCATTGACTGTCCATCATCTATGATTTCTTGTAGCTTCAAAGTAATTGCCTCAAAAGAATCAGAAGAATACGCAGGCTGATCGCTCCCTTCCTCAGTCTCGACTTCTACCTGTCCATTGCTAGCAAACTGATCCACAGGAAGTGCTACATTCTTTGAAGACATAGATAGAAGTGTCTCTGCTGCCTTGACAATCATAAGGTCCATTTCTACTGCTTCAGTTGTCTGCTGCTTGATGTTGTCTTCAGGTTTTGATTTGCTAACATTGAATGAATTTTCCGGTAGGCAGACACTAGTAGAAACTTCAGGAATGGGGACCTTCATGCTAGGAAGTCTTTCAGCAACCGGGGTGTCCAGCTGAGTTGTTCCAGAATCCGCTGTAATGGAGAGAACAGCATTCCCTTCGGCACTTTTGTCCAGCGAAGCACATTGTCTATTTCCAGTGACGTGTTCAGGCTTATTTCTGATGGAAGATTCTTCAAAACATTCATCCTGTTTCTTCTCACCTCGACTGACAGCATGGCTTGATACAGTATCTTCTTCGCTCCCCTCATGATTTGCTTGCTTGTCTTCTGAACCTCTGATTACTGTTGGTGGCAGATTGGTACTCCCAACTGATGCATGTAAGTTGTTATCTTCTATGTTGTTGCTGCAGGCCGTAATTAAGGTTGGCTTTCTGCTATCAATAAGTACATTGGAATGTGGCTGAACTGATGACAAGTCTACTTTTGCATCTCCTGGTTTACGGAAGCCCTTAGATGAGACGGCCGTTATGTTTATGCTATACTGAATTCCTCTACTAGAAACACTAGAAAAACCTTCCTCTAAGTTTTGGTAGCAATGTGCTGGACCCTCAGCACTGGACCTTTGAACCTCATGATCCAACCCATACTGATTATCATTATACTCAGAAACCTTAGTACCCACTGCAGAAGCTTGATGTGAATGTTGACTACCATGAAACAACCAATCGACATTCTTTTCCCTCTCTTGACAAAAATATGGAGCATCAGGCTGAAGTGTCACAGAGGATTCTTTTGGGCACCTGCTGCTTGATTCCCTCCAAACATCTCCATGGTGAACAACCGATGAACTTGTGGATGGAGAAGGAAATGCTTGCATGGTATCAGGCAAAGCTTGGATAGATTCATTACCTTGAGCTATGTTAAGGTCAATGTGCATTCGTTTGCACAAAGTAGTTTGCTGCTTTTGGGTTGATGGCTTGATAGAGGGATAACCAACAGATTCATTTAACTCTGTAAAGCAAAAACGAGATCATAAAAGGATGTGTAAGTTTATTGAAACATGATTAAATTGAAATACTTATGCCTTGAGTTTCTCTATGTCAAGTGACAGTTGATTTCATAAAAGGAATAAAATTCTTCAGGGTGCACACACAAATTAAGTTAAAAATGTATAGAAAGGGAGCAGCATTACGAAGGTAAGAATAGAGAGATCATGGGCTTTGTGCATCCTTTGAGAGGGAAAGATGGACCCTGTGCATCAGAGGTGTTTGATGTTATTTTTTACATCTGTCAAGATACCAGATTCAGGAAGATAGATGTAAAAAACAAGTCACGATGGGTGTACCTCAGAGTACCTAGTTCTGATACTGCTGGAGTTTTAAAGTCGGTAGCAAGTAGAATAGTAAACAATCAGAGACAGTGTTAGTCAGATTGAAATCACATTCAATAATCTAATATAGATCAAGGGAAAACGGCTATTGAATGCATGCTTCTTACTCAACAAATCACGAGTACAGCATCTGCCACAAACTCAAGGATTGATTTAGGATGGATTGATTTAGGATGTATTTGCTTGTAATCTAGAGCAGAACATGGAAGGTATTCCTAAATCCACATCTGGGCATAGACTATATAATTCAACATCTCAGAATTTGGATAAGCAGGTAGTCTAAAATATGGTCCCCGGTCACAACTTTTGCATATGTAGTAAGATACCTAGAGTGCAAATAGGAAAGGTAGACCTAAATTCTAGCCAATCTGAATACGACCCAGACAAAAAAAATGTGGATCCATAGTTGGATTGCCATGGTTATTACACGATTGGACTGACCCTACCTAACTAAATACAGCATAAAAGGATGGAGAGGAGAATTCTCGTCCATGAACTTGGGAAATTATATAAGAAATTGAATTCGAGCTAGTGTGATCTATTTAGAAATGAGTTGACATGGATCTAGCTCCATGACTTGGTGCTGATCAAGGTCAGACAACCGCCAACATGGTCATACATTGCATGTGAGATCACTAGCCCACAAAAGCTCCAAGACAAAACAGACTCTTTTAAATTCCCTGCCACCACCTATTTAAGCGACACCATTCTTGGTGATTGTCCCTCCCTTTTTTCGCTGCCAAACAGTGTTATCATTCCATGTAATATTTATGATAAAAATTTACCATGTTCCGAACACTGGTGGATACTTCCTAGGTAGATATACAACACATCCACGTAGTGGATACTTCCTAGACAGACACGTACATGCATTAATGTGCATGCACAGATGCACCCAAACAGCTGCCTGCACAGCCATGTGCCTGTAGGACCACACATATATATTGATGTATTTTCAAAATATAACATTTCCCTTGAACTGCAAGGAACACACCCTATTTGTTCATTACATGCATAAGTTTTCTTATTCTTCTTTTTCGCAACTTCCATGATATTTGTTCTATGATAACTGCACCAATTTTTTTTTTCAATTTTCTTCTCTTTGGCACAACAGAGATCTATTCATATAGAAATTGCAACTGCATGTGAAATATAGATATGGGATGAAGCTACACATTGCAAGAGCACAAGAAACATAAGAATCTAGAAGCAAAGATCATTTTAAATCTGTAACAACCTAGGACTTTACCCAAAAGGTTAGCCAAAAAGTGTTGCTTGGGTTCCTTGGCCATGTACAAGTACACAAGATTTGCCCGATGCTTAGTTTAGATGGGACTAAACACACGCATGCACAGATCCTCACATACTTCCTTATTCAAGTCCTAGCATTCTACCATGCTAAGGGACCAAAACCATTCAAATCCAATCTCAAGTACCACAAATCCAATCATAAACATCATAATCAATCTATGGTCAATCGAAATAACACTTTCACTGTGTAGATCTTAGGTACAAGAAACCCAAATAATACTTTCTGACTAGCTTTTTTTGGATGAAGTCCTGTGTTGTGACAAAATCATGCTCTAATAATGAGACAATATATAGTGTGAATGCTATGCAGCTTATATCGTAAGCTGTTATTGCTGTTTCTCGCATGCTTTAGAATCATATTCAAGCTATCTTATTGTTCGGACAATATTCAACTGCATCATTGATTGTGCAGCATTCTTGTCCTTCCAATCACTCTAAAAGTTCTAACTAACATAAATTGGACATCAAATTATATGTGAAATGAATATTTCCTATACTAAACATTGCACTCCGTTCACCAAGTTCATGAAAAAGTGGAAGGTTATTCAAAAGCAAAACAAGCTTAAGTCTTGTAATTAAGAACGTGTTGCTACCCACCAACAACTTTCCACCTTAACTAATTAGATACTTTGATTTCTAAAACTTATATATTTGTACATTTCTAAATCTTATACATTTGTACATAATATGCTAGACACTTTTTCATACATCAGCCTAGAATGTTCGTACTTAGTACTTGGCATCATAATTGAAATGTCGTTTATGATAACACTACAAGGTAAGAATTAGCATTATAAACTAATCATTCCCAAGTGTCAAACAAAATCAATCTGAATGGTTAAGATACTTCTAGTGAATTGTCAGAACGTTTCGAAGAAAAAAAAATGATATTTATCAAATGACAAACTATCAGAACCAATTTGTCAAAAAGTTTGGACACATTCACTTTTGATACTTATGCCAAATGTCCAAATAGTCAGGCCCCTCTCTTACCTTATCAACAGTTGAATTTCCACAACCAAATTTAATCTAACAAATATTTTATTACGTTAGGAATTTTGAACTTTCAGAAGCTTTTCCCCACACGGACTCCAAGCAAAACAAATGATAGAAGATCTGTCATTCTTAAATACCCAGTATACCATCTAAAATCTTCTAGAAGACCTGGTGTAAATTAATTTATTCATTTCAGATTGCAGATAAATCACAAAATCTAAATAATTGAAGATAACTTTAAATTTATTTGTTATTCTGCAGTTTTGCTTGGCAGCTGAAAGTTACACCCTCTGCAAGCCAGCCCAACTGAGAACAGATCCAGATTCAACTTTGACAGAATACTAGGCCTGAAACTGCTCCCTTTATGATTGCATATATACGATATTAATTTGCATTAACTGTTGTGATCAGCAAGCCAGCAAGACTTAGGGCTTGTTTGGATGCGGAAGATCTTACCACCGTGATAAGATCTTCCCCGCAAGTTTCTTGATGGGTTTCAACTCAGGATCTATTTGGATGCCCAGATGCTCCATCCATGAATGGTGGCTGTCCACTGTACCAAAATGGTAAGAGAGGGCCTCCAAGCACTCAAGGATTCTGGTTTTTTGAAATAAGGGTGCCATCCACAAGGTATTTCTCCTCAATGGGGATTAGTGAGCCCGAGATTTTCTCAAACTGACCCTAAATTTCTTCTAATCCCCATCCCAGAACGGTTAAGATCTTCTTATCCTTATCCAGGAATAGAAATATCCAGGGTATAAACTGTGCCGGCATCCAAACAACCCCTAAATGTATAGTGAAGGTGGGGTGGCAATTAGTCCCTAAAAAATAGGGATAAGATAAATCACCTCCACAACTGAATTAGTTCTCTCTTAAAATGAGGATCAGCTGATGCCAAAGCAGCCCCAGTCTATTTGAATCATCCATCTTTCACAATAATTTCAAACCAGAATGTCCGCCCAGAAATCTCTTATCGCATGGATAAGATTTTCCAGCATCAAACAGAGCGAAAGATGAGCAGCACTACAAGTAGTTTAAATAAATTGCACGATCCCAACAAATTTAGTCTGACAAAGAGAAAAAATGGTTTGAGAAAAAAAAAAAGAGAACATGTTTCAAAAATTGCATCGAAGCAGTGGGCAGTTATGTTGATTGAGAAATGAGAACGGATAATTATAGAAGATGATTAAGGATTCATGTCATGCAGCAGGTAAGCAAATTATAGACAAGGCGAGCAAGCAAGCACCACCTTATTAAGTGGTTGGTGGTCCGTATGTGATAACTATTAACTCGCATACACTATCCAAACTGAAATTGCATTAGAGACCCTGTTTGCTTCAGCATGCTGTACAATAAAACTGGTAAAACAGTATGCACTACTGCATTTTATATAATATACATACTGGGAATCTATTAAGTTATTAGATATTCTTTTTAATCACAGAGAATATTAAGCAACCAGTTGAAAGTTCATGGAGATTTGATTTCAACATTCTCATTGTTGGCAAATTCTCAATGCTGGAACGACTTATAGACAAGGCGAGCAAGCAAGCACCACCTTATTAAGTGGTTGGTGGTCCGTATGTGATAACTATTAACTCGCATACACTATCCAAACTGAAATTGCATTAGAGACCCTGTTTGCTTCAGCATGCTGTACAATAAAACTGGTAAAACAGTATGCACTACTGCATTTTATATAATATACATACTGGGAATCTATTAAGTTATTAGATATTCTTTTTAATCACAGAGAATATTAAGCAACCAGTTGAAAGTTCATGGAGATTTGATTTCAACATTCTCATTGTTGGCAAATTCTCAATGCTGGAACGACAACTTGTGGCTTACAAATTATGGTCTAATTTTGTGGGCGGGTCCACAGCAGTATCAATGCAGAAGTTGATCATGTTGTTTTTTTTGTAAGTCCAATATGCTACTAATTAGTGCAAATAAAAAATGAAACGCATGCAACAAACATACTGAATCAGTGATGATTGGAGAGAGTGACCAAATAACAATTTAATGCCGTTAAGTTTCCTTCTACCAGCAAATGCATCCAATTCACATGTTCAATGTGGAAGCAAAAACCTACAGCAGAGGATACTCATATCCTGAAACTATCACAAGATTCTTGATAGTTTACAGCAGAGGATGCCATTTGGATTTTGGAACCAGATTCTATATATCCAATATGTTCACATGTCCACTGTGGAAGCTAAAACCTACGGGCAGAACTCCCACGTGAACATATTGGATTTATAGAATCTAGTTCCAAAATCCAGATGGCATCCTCTGCTGTAAACTATCCAGAATCTTGCGGTAGTTTTAGGATATGAGTATCCCCTATTTCCAACTAGAGGTTAACAACATTTTGAGATTATAATGCAACGCCAGCAGGAGGCTTTAACTGCAATTCCGTGGTGGCTTTTAGTCCAATTGGCAATGCAAAATGGAATGCTCTTAATGTGCAAGTCCTAGATAACTAGCAGATACCTATCAACAGATGCAATGAATAAACCCATCAAACTCATTACGAAAAAGCTTACCAGCGAGACGGTACGTAGATTTCAGCCCTCCCCATCTGCCGCTACGATCCACATGCAAATGATTCTGTGCATGGACGCGATCAGATGAGATGGTTGGCGGCGAACCACATTTATCTGCAGCATTATTGATCGGAGCCACCAATCCAGAGGAGGAAATGAGATGCGCTTCCCCATTAGACTCCAATTCCACAGGCTCTTCTTCTAAATCAATAACAACACGGGCGTTCGAACAACTGCCCTTGTTGAGATCATCAGCCACTTTGGCATGCATATTAGCCTTCAGCCACTCTGAATTCGTGGCATTCTCACCACACACAGAACCCTTTACTCCCAAGCATCCGCCACCATTCTCTTTCCCTGGATGTCTCATAAATTCCTCCGCAGGGAGCTCCAGATCAAAATTCCTCACCCCATTCTTATGGACTTCATTGATGTTACCCTGTGCCCGCGTCGAGCTCGCCTGCACATTGCTCTCCTTTCAGAAATTCTCACCCATGCATTGCCAAGATCAGAACTTAAAAGAGAGTGGGCGAAAATAAAATTTCTTACCATCAGCAATCCGGACTGAGCAGTATTACCAACTCTTTTCTCCCCCGCGGATCCGCTGCACTCCGCCGAGCCCTTTCGAGGGGGCAGCGAAAATTGAGTATATACGCCAGATTCTTTCCGGCCGAGTTCGCTCATCAGGTTCTTCTGGGTCCAGTACAGCCGATGCAGTTCCTGGACCTAAAAATTCCATAACCGGAAAACACCCCATGCTTACATTATCGAATCGGAAAAAGAAGGAAATCGAAAAGGGGATCTATTCATGAAATTCTAAACAACTTTCTTTTTTCCCATAAAAAGAAAGAAGAAATCTCCGAACCTGATTCCTAAAGATGACTTCATGCTGAAGCATTGCCTGCTTCAATCCCTCCTTTATCGAATCCCCGTACGTCTGTACCGAGCTGTTCAGGTTCAAATCTCCTCCTCTCCTCAGCATCATCGTCGTCGTCGTCATCATCCCTCGACCCCTCTCATGGATCAAAAATCCTCACTCAAACCGGATTCCCATCCTCCATCCCGTCACCAATCTTTCCCTACAACTATTGCTGCGACGAGCAAAAACTATATAACGATCAGGAAAAACACCAGGGTTTATATATCCATATATATGTCTATATATATATATATATATATAGAGAGAGAGAGAGAGAGAGAGAGAGAGAGAGAGAGAGAGAGAGAGTTAAGGCCGAACCTTGTAAGAAGAAGATCGGAGGCAAGCTTGGGTTCCGATGGCGGCGAGCGAATCCCATTGGAGCGGGGAAGAAAGGGTCGAGGGGGGAGGGACAAAAAGGGAGAGAAGGGAGGGAGGATCTGGGGGGCGGAAATCAAGCTTTCGGAGGAAAGAGATGAGGAGGGATCGGAATAATTGGGCCTGAGGCTCTGCTCTCTCGCTTTCTTTTGCCTCTCCTTTTCTTTTATCAAACAGCTGCGCGGCAGCCCCTGCCGCTATTCCTGCGAAAAGGAAAAGAGAAGAGATGTAGAGAGCTGCGGGAAGCGAAGGGAAGGGATGAATCGATCATGGATGATGGATTGGATCGATTCCCTTTTTTTCTTCTCTTCTCCCCTCTTCGTGCTCTGCGGGGGGAAATTTATCGACTTGCAGTGACACAAACACACACACACGCGACCAGTGACACGGCAGGATCGGCTGCTGCTCCCACCACTGGAGATGGCTTCCTAACTTTATTAAAAAAAATCAGTACTGCAAAAAGCTTCGCGCGAGTATAACCATCTGCGTGTCTATTTCCCCTTCTGCCCCCACTCCTTCCCTATTTTGCCCACTGTCTGTCCCTTTAACTATTTTTGGACTCTGTTCTTCCTTAAATGCCCGCCTTGTTGTTTTGTCCCATGGGAGAGCATGCTTTCCTCATTTCTTTCTATGATGGACTCCGTGACTCTGTCTGATGAAACCAAACGGAGACTGGACGTGGGACCGCAAAAGCGGAGCTCCAACGGATTGCCGGCTTCGGGCGTGGGTTTGGATCCAATTCTTCGCCAATTGCGGCCTCCAAGCCTGGATATCGCGCATGATTATATCTTACACCCACTGTCCCAGCTCAGCAGTACATTAGACCAATTCTTTTCCGCCAAATATTTTCTTTTTTTTTTTTCAATAAACATAAAATACAAAAACAAGAAAAACTAAAGAAAAAAAAAAAAAACAAGACCCTCCTCCTCCTTCATTCTCTTTCCACCGATCTCCTCGCACTTTTTACCGTCGGAGCTGGCCACATGTTTCAAGGTCAATGCCCTCCTCCTCCATTTCAAGTAATCCTTCATCGATGCCATTGCCCTCACTCCCTCGATGATTCGGGAGAAGGGGCAGAGCGCTCGTTTTCTTTTTTTTCTTACTCTGAGGTAGCAGATAGACCCAAATGCTTGGAAGAGGATCGAAGAGCGAAGCACTTGACAAAGAGGAGCAGTACTCAGAAGATGGAGGCAGCTAGGGTTTCATTTGCCCAGAAGAAGAGGCGGAGTTTTCGCGTTTCGTTTCTTTCTTATGCTGAGGTGGCTAGATAGAAACACGTGATCGATTAAAAAAAATTGGTCCACTCTGGGACAAAACACACGCCCATACGGGTTCTCACAACGCTCGCTTCCTTTTTTTTTCTTACTCTAAGGTGGCAGATAGACCCAAATGCTTAGAAGAGGATCAAAGAGCCGCACTTGGAAGATGGAGGCAGCTAGGGTTTCGTTTGCCTAGAAGAAGAGGTGGAGTTTTCGCGTTTCGTTTCTTTCTTATGCTGAGGTGACTAGATAGATACACATAATTAAAAAAAATTGGTCCAATGTACTGCTGAGCTTGTACACCAGGCGTAGGATATAATTTCTCGAATGACAACAGAGGCATGTCACATGTGCGTGTCCCATGGGCAGGTTAGGCCGGCCTAGCCTTCCTGTCACTGTGTCAACTGTTATCCACACATTTGAAGTCGGTCAGCTTGCGGGCAGCACTAAGCATTGATCATTAGATGCCAATGGGACGATACATGCTGGACCAGTAAGGAGAGGGGACGGTAAAGGTCGAATAGTTCATGCGCTATTACGCTTCGAGTATCTTAATCAGGAGTGGCCCAGCGAATGTGACGCTTTTGGACCATGTAGCCAATTTTCCTAAAAGTATCCTGCATTGTAGTAACCAAAAAGCCTGTGTCAAGTAGCATATAGAGTGCTCGATTAAACAAATCAGTAAGGGGGACCGTGCATGCATGTATATTTTCCGAACTTGAAAGAGGAATTGATATGACCCTATATGTTTATATATAGAAACCCGACAGTGTTGGTTATCATATATATGCAATAAGATCTGCACTAAATTTACTGAAAGGAGAGAATGATCTTCCGGAAAATATGAAAGGTCTAAAATGTAACATGTTCATCGTTGCCCATGTATGGTGTGATGTCCAACTCGTGTTTAAAGATAATTATTTCAGAGCCTTCGACCATCATATTGTACAGGATGCTGGTGTTGCCCATTTAATTCACTTAGCCATAGCAGAGCGTAGTAAACGATCAAGTTACTGGGACGGGATGGACCACCGTCTGCGTCGTGACAGTTTGCTGTATATCTCTATCTGTGACACCTTGAAAGCTCGTTGTGTACTTTTCACACAAGAAATTTGATGGATTGATATTTGCGATAGAATTTGCATAAAATAGAAGTAAATACATCGTCCACTGCAGCAGGATTTATTTTCATTTTTCCATTATTTTTTATATTTTTTTGTTACAATTTTCAAATTTCGTTTTCATGTTTACGTGTCCCCGTTGATATTTTCTAGTAGTATAAAAAAAATGGCCGGCAAAGCTGTGGGCTTTCCGATTTCCAGCCTTCTCTAAAAGTAAATGAGTTGCGAAGGATGATGATGATGAGGGCCATCCAAACGGGTAGTTCTAAATACACCCCCCCGATTGCTCAGGACACCCCCCAAAAATTAAAAAAAAATTAAATACTCTCTACACCCCCCCATTTGCTAAGGACACCCCTAAAAAAATAAAAAATCCTAAATTACCCTTCACCCTCCCCACCCCCTCACCTAAATTGCTCTCTACACCCCCCAAACCCCCCCCCCCAACCCCGCTCTTCCCCTCCAAAACTCCACTCCAGCCGGCTTCTCCCTTCCGCCCAAAAAACTTCGCCTCAAGCACCTCAAGCACCTCGCCGGCGGCCAAACCCCCTCCGTCTCCCCCTTCTCCCTCGCCCAAAACCCCCCCGTTCCCCCTTCTCCCTCTCGTCGCCGGCATTCTCCCCTTCTCCCTCTCGTCGCCGGCATTCTCCCGGAACCACCTCCCCGGCCATCTCCCGAGCAACGAGCACCTCGCCGGCGCCTCCACGACCACGTCGAGGTAGCTCCCCGCCCCCCCGCCTCCAGTGCTCCGTTCGGCACTGGATCGCCGAACAGAAGGGTTCTGTTCGGCTGAACAGTGCCGAACAGAAGCCCTCTGTTCGACAACACTCAACCGAACAGAAGCCTTCTGTTCGGCTGCACGGTGCCGAACAGAAGCCTTCTGTTCGGCTGCACAGTGCCGAACAGAATGGTTCTGTCCGGCTCTGAGCAGCCGAACAGAAGCCTTCTGTCCGGCTCTGTGCAGCCGAACAGAAGCCTTCTGTTCGGCACTGTGCAGCCGAACAGAAGGGTTCTGGTGCATGCCGTGCTGAATTTTGTGCCGAACATTTATGTATGCAATTGAATTATTTTCTTTGATATAGCCTAACATTGAATTTCTATATTTTCAGACATGGATCCCCGTCCCGCCAGAGTTAGACCTACGGCGTCAGCTAGGAGACGTCGTGCTAGGATTGCTTCTCCCGAGCCTGCTCATATGCCATCGGACTCTCCTGAGTCAGAGCATGATGATATGCCCGCTAGGGGCGAAGACGATGAGTCCGTTGGACCATGTCCAGGAGGTCCAGAGGATGAGTCCGTCCTGATCAGTTTCAGGACGCATATAGCAGCTTCCATCTGGAGGCAACAGGTATTG
Source organism: Phoenix dactylifera (assembly GCF_009389715.1). NCBI lineage: Eukaryota > Viridiplantae > Streptophyta > Magnoliopsida > Arecales > Arecaceae > Phoenix > Phoenix dactylifera. Next base: position 10,447,569 of record NC_052393.1, read on the forward strand.
TTTATTTGTTATAGCATTATATTTTGTTTATTGATGTTTTATAAAGTAGTAGTAATTATACATTTATATTACAGGAACGAGCTCCACTAAAGTGCATGAACCATACTGCCAAGGTTGGTGAATGGAAGTGGTGGTCTTCAAACCAACCAAATACCAGGTTCAGAGCACTATTGAGGCAGTCGGGCCTCGTAGAGTTAGTACAGTGCTCTTATCGATTCATCGATAAGATTCTGATTTCGGGCTTCGTAGAGAGATGGCAGCCCGAGACGAACACCTTCCATATACCATTTGGCGAGATCACTATCACGTTGGATGATGTATCCGCCATTTTAGGGATTCCTGTCGCAGGTTCCTCAGTATCAGTTTCTCCTGAGAGGATGAGTGATCGGGATGCTGAGGAGCTACTTGTGGAGTTGTTGGGGGTGTCAGCTGGAGACGCGCGTCAGGAGGTACTGTCATCGCGCGGTCAGTCTGTGAGGATGGAGTGGCTGAGGACTCAGTTTCACTCTGTATCTGATAGAGACAGGCAGCAGAGGATAGAGTGTGCAGCACGAGCCTATTTGTTATTTTTGTTAGGCTGCACACTCTTTGCTGATAAGAGTGGGACCAGGGTGCCTATAGCGTATCTGTGTTTACTGCGGGATCTGGATAGGGTGAGCACATATGCCTGGGGTACAGCTGCCTTAGCATATTTGTATCGGCAGTTGGGGATTGCGTCGAGGTCATCAGTGAGACAGATCAGTGGTTATATGACGCTTCTGCAGGCATGGATTTATGAGCATTTTCCAGCACTCAGTCCTCACCCGTCGCTCGAGTATACTGATGCCAGTCCCCGCGTGCACCGCTGGATGCCCGGTACTCCATCCCGTACCACGATGGACCATTTAGTGGTTCTACGTGAGTCATTGGACCTTTTGAGCATCGATGAGGTACGTATCATATTACCATTTGCTTGTGTTTGTCAGTACATTTAATATGCGATATAGTATAAAACTGAAATGGACCTTTTGTTTTACAGGTTATTTGGGATCCCCATCATCGGCTTCGGGGAGATCGCCCATATATACCCGTCGCATTTTTTAGTGGCTCCATCAAGTGCCTTGATATCGTAGAACCCTATCATCCAGAAAGGGTTCTTAGACAGTTTGGTCGTATTCAGACCATCCCTCGAGCGCCACTAGCCCCTACGCGAGCCAACAGAGGTTCCACAGCAGGCTCGTACCGGATACATTACTCCTATATGGATCAGCTTTGGGAGCGGTGGGAGGACCACGTGCTGAGCCAGGCGAGCAGGAGCCACCCAGTTACCCGGCCATCAGACAGCGTACCGGGATACATGGAGTGGTATCTCCGTATCACGCACGTTGCAGTTCAGCCTCCTCATCTGCGCTCGAGTACTCATTCTGGAGCTAGGGGAGGTCATGATGATGCTGACATGCACCGGCGGCGTAATGCAGCTGCACTCGGTATCAGTACCGACATTGTACGGATGGGTCCCTCAGAGGCTACGTCACTAGGTGCCGGGCACCTATATGATGCTATTTCTCAGATGCATCAGGTACTTCTGGGTGATGAGCCTGGCCCGAGTACAGCACCCTCTCATTCGGATCCAGGACCCTCTCATTCGGACGTACAGCAGTACACGCGTCGACGATGGCGTCATAGGGATTGATGATGGAGCCTTTGTAATCTTTGTAAAGCCTTTGATATTAATGAAAAATATATATTTTTGGTACATTTACGTGTAATCTTTGTAAAGCCTGGCCCGTTCTATTTTACACAAATATAACAGTGCACATAACAATCAATCTAACAATGCGAAGACAGATATTTTTTGATTTATATTGATGATGGAGTTTCAAAAATTGTACATATATAAACAATCAATCTAACTCTACTGTCTTGCCTCCACCTCCCCCTGAGGAGATGGAGTCCCGTGGGGGGTTTGACCCTGAATCTGATATGACTGATGTTCTGCCTCCACCTCCCCCTGAGGTACCTCCAAATGTTGTTCCAATCAAAGCTGACCCTGGACAAAGTTCCCCTCCAAAAAAGGCAGCAAAGCCTAAGAGGGTGCCAGTGGCAAGACCTGGCCTTGCAAGGAGAGGGCAGCCGATTAACCTCTTAACCAAGAACATCACAGAGCCCTCTTTTCCAACAAATGTGTTAATCATCTGCTCAAGCTTGTCACCGTTAAGTTCTTGTACATCAGAAAGGTCTATTAGTTCCCCTGTTTGATTTGTTTGCTCCCACCAGCTCTTAAGTATGTTTCTGTTTACATCTGAAATCTCAACGGAAACAACAGTCGTCATATGTATTCCCAGCTGATGATGGAGTTTCACAGTACATGACTCTAAGAGCCCCAAAAAATTTACAACTTTCAAAAATTGTACATATATAAATAATCAATCTAACTCTACTGTCTCGCTAATTATAACATTAGGTGAGATGCTCTCTTTGAACTGTTGAATCCGTGCTTCATATGAATTTTCCCATCCAGTAGCACAAGGAAGATGATATTTTCGCCAGTTGGTCGCTACTGGCGGAACGGGATGTCCCGGCAACAAGAACACCTTCAAAATTAGAAATAAGAAAATATTAATAGCTACAAAATTATAAATAAGCAAAATTAAATAAGCAAAATTAAATATTCGCAAGTGTTGTGAACGTAGTACCTCAACAAAATGATTTCCATTTACGAATCCGATAGCGATATCTTTGCGGGATAGAAGAGGTACTGGCACAGAACGGAGAGGTAGGAAGGTCAGACATTGTTGCAACGAGAGATGGTATAGGACAACATTATAGCAGGATGCTATAAGATGACCCATGTCCGGCATAGTCATCCATCTGTCATATGGTGGACAATCATCATAATATGATAATGCATGAGTGATCTCAGCAATCGTCCCTTCCACACCATATAATGTGCGATAGTGGTCCGAATGACATTGCAACTCTTGCAATAAATCCTTCCTAACACGCACCCAGTCATCTTCTCCAAATCCCAGTAAGTCAGCTATTGCCCTAAATCCGCAATTCCCATCAGCTTTTACATCCTTGATATGCTGGATGTATGGTCTCAAGGCAGAAGGAATAGCATCAATATAGATAATGGGCGTATGTGACTGGGCTCTAGTACGAAAAATCTGCAAATAATATCAAATGATAGAAAATATGTAACAATGGCAGAACATGTCCCGTATCGGCACATCTCGGCACGGCACATCCCGTATCGGCACATCTCGGCACGGCACATCCCGTATCGGCACATCTCGGCACGGCACGTCCCGACATGTCCCGTATCGGCACATCTCGGCACGGCACGTCCCGACATGTCCCGTATCGGCACATGACATACCGGCACGGCACGGACCGTCCCGTAGACGTTGTGATACCTATTGTAAGGAAATAAATATTTGGTACTTACCTTTTGCTTGGGCTGTCTCTTTTGAATCTGAGTAGATGGATTGCGGATGGTAACTTTCTCAACACCAGGTGAATAACTATCCTGTCCAGATAGAACCAACTCAAACGCAGACGGGTCACGTCGAGTAGACGTATCAACCTTCAGTGAAGCGCGCCCACGTGAACCGGTCTTCCGTTTTGCAGGCTCTAAAAGAGGTGTACTATCTGGACTTGCAATCTCTCGTAACTTCTTGATCATCTGCAATTGAGAAGCCCCATCTAACTTCTTGAATCGTAGCGCAATCAAATCTAACTCTGCATCACAACTCAACTGAATTGGCTGCACGGGGGGGGTAGGCAGAATATCAAGTTTCCTCCAATGAGGATCTATGCAGTCGAGAGGAATGGGCCGACCTTCCACCCTGTACCGCGCAATCTGGTGAGCACATGGTATACCATGTGTGCGTCGAATAGCGCACCCACAATTTGAATCATCAAACCCAACTGAATTGGCTCGTTTCGATTGGGCGAGGACATGATTTAACGCACTTATAGATATGAAACCTCGCAACTCTTTGAATTCAGCTGGCTTGAAGTTGTGCTGCACTACCAATAAACTCTTCTCCAATGAGGCTTTAACGGAGCTGTGCTGCAACTCAATCAATCCATGTATTCTAGTCCAAGATGACTCGAAACTTCCTTGGCTTGATCCAAGCTGCTTTTTGAGCTTTGCATGTGCACTCTCGACCCTAGTAAACAAATGAAAGTTAGATATAAGAATTGAGGCAAATTAAATTTAAATGAGTCTTTATTTGTGATACCTATTTGTCGTCACATTTCCGTAGTGCCTGCATGTATCAGTCCACGCCGCAACAAATCTTTCCTTGTATTTGCTCAGCCAAGTATCTGACATATACTGTAGTGCATCTGGATAGGTACCGAACTCTCTCTGCAGTGCACTCCAGCGATCATTATACTCGTCTTTCGTGGAGGACAGCACTAGTACATTCCAACTCATAATAAATTTATCCCATTTCTCCTTCAATTCGAAAAATTTTTTGCACTTGGCCAAAACATTCCTACTAATATGCCATCTACATAATAAATGTCTAGCAGTAGGAAATACTCTATGAATTGCATTCATCAAAGCCAAGTCTCTATCTGTAACAATCAACTCAGGCAAAACATCATCAGCTATGACACTGCGCAATCTCTCTAATGCCCAAGTATAGCTTTCTTCCCCCTCAGAATTTAAGTATACAAAAGCAACTGAAAATGTCATGTCAGTAGATGTCACCCCCACAATCTCTAAGAGCGGAAGACGATACCTATTCGTCTTGTACGTGCAATCCATTATCAACACACGGGGAAATGCACGGAACAAATCAATGCTGCCAGGGTGTGCCCAAAATAAGTCATGCACAACATCCGTATTAGTACAATTCCTATGCCACTCAATATATTTAGCCTCTGATAATTTACCTAATAGATGTTGCATTTCAGACCTCCCGGCTTTCTCTGCAACCTTAAACCGTTGACGTACATTGTAGATAGTCTTGATAGTCGTAACATTGAGGGCATCTCTTTCCTTCAATGTGGATAATATGTCCTTTGGACGAACCAAACTCTTCGACATATCCACTAACAATTCCGTCTCCTGCTCAGATAATCTCCCTGCATATGAGTGCCCCTCCAGATTCTCTGCAGCGGGATGATTGTGCACTCCACATACGACCAGTAATATCCAATTATCCGCAGTATCCAATTTCTTTCCTCTTAATGCAAAAGGGCATCCACACTTCTTTGTCCCACAGGCAGTCTTTATTCGCTTTTCTTTTGTGGTTCGGTACGTCCCACCCCTCTCACAACCTAACGTAATTCTGGGTTTCTTAGAAATGGTACCTGCATCGGATGATTTGATTACAACAACAAAACCATTTCGCCTCCCAGCTTCACGACACCAATTACATAAGTCCTCTCTACTCTTGAAGATCTATACATTAAACAATTTATGTAAGTACACAGTTGTAAAAATAGCTCGCTAAACTAATACAAAATTGCACAATATATTATAATACCTCGTAAGTTGTAAATTCGCTTGTGTAATCCAGTACAAATTCTGATCCAATTATACTCGATTCGGTTGTAGCATAGCCCTACATATAAAATAATTTATCACCAAGAATTAATGAATCAGAGGATCTGTTCGGCACAAAATTCAGCACGGCACGCGATTTGGCACGAGAAGGCTTCTGTTCGGCTGCAGAGTGCCGAACAGAAGCCTTCTGTTCGGCTGCAGTGTGCCGGACAGAAGCCTTATGTTCGGCACTGTGCAGCCGAACAGAAGCCTTCTGTTCGGTAGAGCGTTGCCGAACAGAAGGCTTCTGTTTGGCACTGTGCAGCCGAACAGAAGCCTTTTGTTCGGCGATCCAGTGCCGAACGGAGCACGAACCGTGAAAAAAAAAAACTTTCGAAACAAGGTGGAACACGTATCTTTGCGGCCGATTCTTCGTCCCAAATCACTAGTTGCTTGTCCATGCTTCGAATGGGGCTTAAATCTCCTTCAAAGATCGCCTAAACGATGTAAATGGATCGAGGGGTTTAAGGGGGGTTTGAGGGGTGGTTTTTTTTTTCCTTTTCAAAACGAAACAGAGGAGGAGACGGAGGAGGAGGAAGGGGGGTGTACTGAGAAAATTTCAAGGGCAATATGGTAATTACACTAAAGGTTAGTTTGGGTATTTTTTTTTTTTGTTTTTGGGGGGTGTCCTGAGCAATCGGGGGGTGTATTTAGAACTACCCCATCCAAACCCTCTGTCCTCGACGAAAACGAACCTTCTTCCCATACTACCCCCACCCGACCATTCCCGGAATGCCCCCGGACTCAAATGTCCGTTACGGGGATTAAGCAAGGGGCAATTTGGAAAACACGGCCGGTGCATTTATTGGAACGTGAGCGTCGTGATCCGCGGCGCGGGCCCCACTAGAGTGGGGACCGCAGAACCCAAGCTAACGCACGAAAGTCTTTTAATATTTGTTTTTTATTAAAAAAAACAAAAATAAGGGAGTTCCTTATTTCTTTGTCCCTTTTATTTCCTCCTGCCGCGATCTAAAAGGGGCGCAGTATCGAATCTGGGAGCGTTTTTAATGAGGTCGGTCCTTAATGGGAACAGGACAAATGCTTCGTACTTGCCTTTAGGACCCTACGTCTGAACCCATGCATGACACCACCGCCTTTTCACCGTTATGTGGGTCCAACTACGGCTTTGTTGGGTGTCTTTACGGGTTCTTTTCTGAGGTCTCGGATGACGGACTTTAAATGGGAACTACGCTACGACGAGGACACGACATGAAGACACTCGTTGACCGGCCTGGGAAAGGGAAAGATTCGAAAGGATAAAGAAATGCGAGGACTTTCGGACATGGAGGATGATGTTGGAATTTTTCCAGTGCTCATGTGGATGCTGCCTAAACCTACCCTATCATTATCCTGTCATTTAAAAAAGAGAGTGGCTTCGTATCCTTTTTCCCTGGCCTTTAAACCAAGCTTTAAGAAAATAATTAGATTGTGGTGGAAGAGAATGGATGGTTCCTTTCTTTCAAACACTTGGGGAGCACAATCTACTAGGTTTGCTGCTCGGTCAAGGTTAGAACAAAGCCATGGAAGATACGAGTCATTGGCAGTTTGAGAACAAATGAAATTGACATGGACTAGAATGTTTGGCAGTTACTGAGCCACGAGGATTGACTCTGATTCCCATGGGTTGTATAATGATAAAGAAGGGTCCATCCTTCATAAAAATCTGCAACTAGTTGTATTTTTGGGAATGTTGGAGTTTAAACTCTCTTTCCTTTTTCTTAAAAAAAAAAAGTTGCTCCAATTCTAATACCAAACTCAAAGCACTAAATTGCCAATTCTTCTGTGCATATATGTACATCTACATGCGTTCCTAGGATTTCCTTTTTCTCCTTCTTGCCTATATCATTTTCGTCTTCCTATTTTTTTAATCTTTTTGGGATAGAGTCGAAAGTAAATACCATAAAAGCGTGTGCTCTTTTAACTCTCCCAAAAAAAAAAAAAAAAAAAAAAACTCCGGATTGAAAGTTTAGCCTTCGAAATTGGTAAGGGCATATATGAGATTTGAAAAGCCTTTATGTCATCACATTTACAAAAGTTATAGTATATTACTAACCTTATTCCCTCAAAAAAGACGGTATTTTTACTCTTTAAGTGGTGTGAATTAGTTCTGTTACGAAATAGACATGAAATTAAAGGGTAAAGTAGTTTTGATTGCTTTCTCAAAAAATTAGTTTTGGTGAACAGTAGTTAAATTGGAGTTTTTACGTGTTTTCAAACAATGCCATCTCCAAATTTTGCATCAGTAGATAAATGAAAATTTCAACAAATGCTTGAAGGGGTAGCTTCAAATCTTAAGAAAAATAATCTTCCTTGTCATACAATGATAATGCACCAGAATATAATGGGAGGCGGATATTTCTTAAACCAGTCTTCAACCTTTTATCTTGACAAGACCCCTATCTTAATCCTTGCACCTTTCTTCTATCACTTCATGCGCCCACTCATCAAAACCTAGAGTAATTTAACCACACTTCCTCTTCTGCAAGCCTCATGACAAATGAGATAGGTCATTCGACTGCCTAGTGCGAGTAGGAATTTCATTCATCACATATGCAAAGCAAGTCAAGGTGCAAAATTGCTGGCTTTAAGCAATGCATTGGCCAAGTGAATTCATAGGGAATATTGGCGTATACCTCAGGAATCTTGAATGTATCTGAATCTCTCCAATTGAACCAGAAAGCTAGCCCATGTCCGCAATATCTAAAGAAAAATAACTATAATTAATAGATGTATATTGTTTTTTCGGGGTAATGCTAAAACGCAACAATGCATATTTATCATAATTGTAGATTACTTCATAAAACTACTCTTTACATTGACATCTTCACTAATTTGAACCAAATACGGTGATCAAGCTGCAGCCCGAGACAGAGTTTGGACGAGCACTTTCACTCTTAGAAATCAAGTATAGATTGGGATTTGAACTAACTTGACAATTTAAAGGATTCCCCTCCTTTTGATCGAAGAATTCTTTTCAAGTTGGCTTGGACCTCAAAAGGAGAAAGTGCAATTCACTTATACGCCTTTGGTACCCAACATGAAGAAGTGCACTAGCAAAATACATGGTCCCTAACAGTTGCCGCTACTAAGTGCTTTGACATGCGTATCGATCAGTCAGGAGGCATGGCCTCATGCAATTCGTTTGGCTTGGAAACACTCATGGCGGCCTCTGCAATTTTCTAAGGGCGGAAATTCTGGTGTTAGTAACTATACTAGCATTAGTTCTCTGCAAATGCATTACAAATTAGATTAGTCTAAAAAAAAATGTTTTTGGGCATCTCATAGTGCATAGAAAATGTTCCTTGGACCCTCATAATACTAGATTACCAACTCAGCTTTTAACCATCTCTATATATTGTTAATTAGTCTGATCCCCTCATACTACATGGCATGAAACACTTTTGAAATGGATGTTCCATAGTATTATCTATGTATAAATGGTTGATACTAAGTGCATGCATGAACCCCGTGAGTCTTATGAATCTTAGAAGAGTTTATTTTTGATAGACATATATATGGCCCCTCCTTATCAAATAAAACAACTAACTAAACATGATCATTTCTCTAAATAAATTTAGTGTGAAATGAAAACACAGGAGTTATAACATGTTAAAAATGTAGTAATGCTTGCCACACACGCCAATTATAGCTGCCTGTTGCTAGGCAGCATAACGATTATGAAAATAAAATATTGCGGCATGCAAATAAATGTATACATACATTTATGATTGTGTGAGGACACGTGCAAATGTGTGTTTAGTTCCACATCAGTTATTTGCTGGATAGATCTTGGGTGCTTATACAGGATCAAGGGACCCAAATAATACCTTCCGGCTAGCCATTTTGGGTGAGGTTCTAGATTGTTACAAATAGTATTAAAGCAAACTCGGCCCATAGCCTACGTAGATTAAAAAACACTGTAGCCGGATTCATGGAGGCCGACCACAGACCTATCGCGGTGTTTGTAATTAAATTTGAATGGATTTGAACCCTTAGCCTGACGAGGACGTTCGGGCTTGAACGGAGAAAGTATGTGAGGACCTGTGCGGGCGTCTGTTTAGTCCCACATCGGTTATTTGCCAAGGAGATCTTGGGTACTTATACAGGATCAAGGAACCTAAATAATATCTTCGGGCTAACCATTTTGGACGAGGTCCTAAATTGTTACAAATGATATCAGAGCGGATCCATCCCATAATCTATGTGGACTAGGGGATACTGCAGCACAGATCCATTGAAGCTGACCACGAGCCGATTGTGGTATTTGTGATTAGATTTGAATGAATTTAATTTCTTAGCCTGACGAGGACGTCAGGGCTTGAACGGGGGAAGTATATGAGGATCCATGCAGGCGTGTGTTTAATCCCACATCGGTTATTCACTGGGTAGATCTTGAATACTTATACAGGATCAAGGAACTTAAATCATATCTTCTGGTTAGCCATTTTAGGTAAGGTCCTGGATTGTTATAGATTGCATACAAATATGTTTGGTCTAGGCATGGTCAGAGTGGTGAGAGTGGCCCTATTAGTTCAATATATAAGAAATAAATTGAAATACTAGGGCACATTCACCACAGGCAAGAGGGTGAAAAAGATCACTAAATATCCATAAACTCAGTGCGCATGGTTTATTCAAGGACCTTGCGATGAATGACAGGGATTCCAATGGTTAGATTGTCTTGCAAAACATCATGAAAGCTCGTTGTGTACCAATCTCCATGAAGCTTTACGAGGAGTTCATGCACCTATCAACTTTAGACCTCTCCAATTTCATCCTATCCTGAATAGGTGCCGGGCAATTTCTAATGTACAGTGAAGAATCCTGCTTTTCTTCTGGTAGAAAGAAATTAAACTTCGTCCATATGACATGTGGATTACACAAGCATTAAAATGATTTCGTGATAGTATTCAAAAACTTCTTATATCCTTTCATCTGCATCTAAACAGGATTCCGCTCGTTAAGCAACCAACACGACGGCTAGGACTGGAATCCGACCATGAAATCTTTGATGCTATGCCTTCCTCCCTCGTAGAACTACTCTGAGGGCATCATCCGTGGCAAACCGGTAGGTGTGTCATTGGTTGGTCGCCGTCAAGTGGGACCAGTACAAAATTCAAGAACTCCAGGCCTCCCGGCCTTTCCAAAAACTCCAAGCTGTGAGGTGGGCGTAGGTTCACTCAAGCGAATGCTTTCAGACAGGCTGCTGCCTCGGCGCTGGAAATTTTTGTGGGGTTTCATGGAGCCAAGGATAGGATTGGTCATCTACCAGTGCAGAAAGAGAAAGGCCTGCGACTCGCTCGCAGGGTTGTCTTGAAGAAAAGTTCGCCTTATTTCCAGTGGAATGAGGTAGGACCGTGGTTCCATTCTCCAGTGGGGCAGTGGACCCGGAGCATGCAAAGGAAATATATTAGTATTTTGTTTTCTTGTTGAGAGCTGGCCTCCAAGACTTTTCATTGTAGATAATATTAATATGGAGTCTTAAAAGAGACAATTATTATTTTGTATTTTATAGAATAATTTATTTGGAATTTTGTACTGCTGTTGTAATAGGAAATGACGTCTTTAGCCAGTAGATGCACAACTAGTTTATTTAGAGATGCATAACTATTCATGAAAAGATATTTCTATACTTCAGCAAAAAAAAAAAAGATATTTCTATAAAAAATAAAAATAAAGTGGGTTTTCAAACACACATCAAGCAGGAGCAGCTGCATTTGGTATAGAGTTATATGGCAGAAAATTGTTATTGAATTAGCATGCATGGATGCTCCTTTTTTTTGAATATTTTTATAAAAATGTTTCAAGTTATTTCTTAGTTTTGTGGACCGAAATTTTTTTTTTTAGAAAAAGGTATTTTAGTTTTTTCCCAACATGCTTGCTTCTGAAAAAAAACTGAGTTCATAAATATGCACTACAATGCTGGGTAAATATAAGAACCTGTACAAGAATATATTTATTACTCAGTATGTTGTTCATTATTGGAATATAAAATTGGTTTTAACTATATTAAAATATATGACTGGACCATATTGACCAGGGTCAAGAAGAAAAAAAAAATCAAAAATATTTATAAATAGATTAGATTGTGAAAAAATATAGTCTAAATTTATTGAAAAAATAAAATAAACTGCCGCAAAAACTTCTATTGTAGGGTCTCAAACTCTTTACCTATCAGGAAAGATATATATACACTTTTTGTTCCAAATAATTTCATTCCGTACTCCTACCATTACTAGCACCATGCCGTCACGTGAGAGAGAGCAAGAGAGCCTTTTCGAATGAAACCAAGCTAGCTGCTTCACTCATCTCAAAATAAATTTTGCGGTGAACTGGGTCGCATTTTATGTTGCACATTATTTGAAAGAGATCCTCTGGAAGAGTCATGAGTCTGTCCCTTTCTCTCACCATCATATTCTTTTTTTTAATTTTATTGGTTGTATTCATGCTTGACCAATGCGAGTCGCCGCTGTATCAGGAAAAAAAAGCTTAAATATTTTCTTCACATATAGCAACATATATAGTTTATAAATTAAGATAAAAGTATAGGTCAGACGGACTCATGCATGAGATTCATGTGGACCAGAATATGTCATCCACTGACCTCCAAGAACAAAAAGAAAAAGAAAGAAAGCAAGTATGCATGTCCTAGCCGGCATGAAGCCTCTCTGATTTTCTGAAGTCTTTGGACTTGAGTAGCTGATAGTTTGCCGGATTACACATATATGCGGTGAACTCAATTTGTGTTGGACCTACATGATTTGTATTCGGGGAGGAGTCACCGCTGATTGTTTATTTCAAACTAGCCTACCAGATCAACTTGAGTCCTAGAGATGGCAATGCTTAACCGTTTAATCTATTTGAGTTGTTTCAACCTATTGTAAATCGGATCGAATCATCTATTTAATAAAACAGCCAGGTTCGAGAGTGGACTTCTAATCTGTTTAATTAAAAGATCGGTTCGGTTTGTTAGATTTTTAACCTATTATACATGGATCCACACCTGATCCGTATCTGATCTGATTGCCACGTCTAAAGTCGGCAAGAGTGCCAAGGAAGCTGACATTTTTCTTTATCCCATCACCTTCCCTCCAGGTACAAATGAGGCGTTGTCACAAACCACTACAGTCTAGAGGAGTGACTTTTTTTTTATTCCCCCTTCGAGCAGCACAACTTTAAAATCGTGTTTCATTCTAAGATCAAATTGATTATGACTCTCAAAAAGTAATTGTGTACTTTTTAAAGTGCCAACCTCATCTTGCAGAGAGAATCGAAGGAAAGTTGATTGGTTAAATTAGAATAAATAGGTTAAAATTATCTAATTCGACTCTGTTTTTGAGCAAACGCAGCACAAAATTTGTTGCATAAAATTCCAGTGGCAGGGATAAAGAAGTCTAATACTCTTGCTTGGAAGCAGGATAACCAATTTGGTCATCGGAGGCGATGTAAACTATTCAGTCTATCCCTGTTATTGTGTTGGTGTGCTTGTCTTTACTCTGTTTAGTGACTTTGTTAAGATCTTCTCTTATCTTGGTTGTACTAAAAAAAAAAAAAAAACGCAGGATAACCAATTGGGCGGTAAGTTATTGTTATCCATAATGGGGTTCTTTAATTCCAAGATAAGCTGGGATGAGGTGATTAAGCATTTTGTCTTCTTGGATAAGTCATAATCAACCCTTACATTTGCATTATAGTAGATTATGATGATTATTCATGGGTGAAAAGGCAAAAAAGCCTTCATTTTTTGGTCATATAAGAAATCCAGGCCATTTTTTAATATATCTGGTATTTATCCCAGGGATGGAGCATGATTAACATCTGATCTCATTCCTTCTCCTGTATCTAAAATAGGCCTTAGGCTGCATTTGGATGGGGAATCAGTTTGATGGGGATAAGAAAAGCTATATTAAGCCATTTAGTTTATATTGAGTTTAGTGGCTTTAAACCTTATTTTCTGTTTCCAGCGAAAAAAATCTTATTTTATGTTTGGAAAAATATGTTGTTGTCCCAAGCAATATTTACACTTATGCTGTTTGTATGGTTGGATGCTAACTGAGAATAAGAAGTGCTGTTATGATATTACTTGGGAATAAGTGGAGGAAAAAAAATGGCATTTCATAAAATTGAACAAGTTTGCCCTTCCAATCTCCGTAATATAATAATACAACTGTACGATAATAATGTCACATAATACACTGTAAATTAGAAAATTATACTATATATTATACTATAATGTTATGATATAATACTATGACTTAATAATTTCATAATAATATTACAATATTATAATATCATGTGATATGGTATTATTATAATAGTTTCATATAATACTACTAATATTACTAATATTATTTTGTTATATTTATATTGTAGAAGGCCTAAATCAATTGTTTAATCGGTTTAAACTTGTACCATGAGACTTTATGTATAAATTATACTCGATAAAAGTATAGTCCTGGGAGTTTGATTGGATAATGAGTATAAAATATCCCACCTGAAATCTCGACGCATGTGACACTTTAGAGGATAAATGGGGTTTATCCCTGTTTATATATTGGGGATAACGTACATACACCTTCAGCTATTAGCTAGATAATTTTACCCTTTGTCCAGTCAAATTCTCATTTGACACTTATATCTAGTATAATTTATGCCTATGATCCTATGGTACAAGTTTAAATATGGCATAACTTGAGACACCATGAGAGTTTCTGGGTTATCTAAATGATGTACATAGGAAGGGCTCCAATTTTTTTTTTTTTGCCTTTCCATCCACGGGAGTATTGAGATGCTTTGGTGATTTGGTATGGTAGAAGTTCACGCAAAAAGCAAGATACACAATAACACAAAAAAAAGAGAGGAAAATAAGTGGTAGTAAGAAGGGAGCTAGAGAATGAGGAAAAGAAGATGTGTTGGATGAAATCGCCAAGCTTGATACCATCTAAATTTTGAAATTTGGATTTAAAATTTGAATTGCTAAAGGGTTGTGCAGCTTTAATTCAGATATTGGGTATAAATATATAGGATTGCAAGGGGACAATCATCCCATGGGTAAAGAGAACAATGAACCCATAACCAATGGAATAAAAGTAGGAATAAATAAAATGAAAGTAGGAATCATAGATATGTACAATGTGTCATAACTTTGACAAAAATCTTGAGGGTGGATCCAAAGTTTGTCCTATGGCATGTTCCCTGGCAAACAGGCAGAAATTCCTGCAAGACCAGTAGAGGGCACCAGTAAGAGGGTAATCTTGAATCTTCCTACAAGAGGAAAAACCACAGCTAAAGAAGTATGACAGACATACGCGTAACTTTAGGGGACCAAAAGGCTACCTATAGACTTTGATTAGAATTGGTTTTAAAATGAATATATCACTAGCTGCCAGGTTGCATGGTTACCCACCAACCAATTACTTTCTCCATGCACCAAGTAGTGGTTTTTCTTCTAATCGGTTTCTTCTACGTACTAAAGCTAACGGATTTTAGATGTCGGATGGAAGTAGCCAAGGCATATTCTCTGCGATGCCTTTAAAGTATCCCTCCATTAGCCAAGGAGATAGATTATCATATCTGGTATTCAATAAATATGTTAGTATAATTTTAGAGATCATGTAACAACCTGCATCATCCATAATATTTTTCTTTATTAACGTGATCTTATATCGATCTATATTATTTTCTTGTGTAAGCATGGTCTTGTTAGACTGATTTTAGAGATCACATAACGACTTGTATCATCCATAATATTTTTTTTTAGTGTGATAATATATCATTCTATATTAATTTTTTTTTTATATTAAGGATGTACAGGAGTATATATAACCCCTAAAATATACCGAATGTGACGAAATAGAGAAATAAAATTATTATTAGTATTTTTGTTTTTCTCTTCTGCAAATATTTTAACTTGGTATTAGAGCCACAGATCACCTAATCTACCGCCACCATCTTTTTCGTCATTGCTATGGCCATCGCTGCTATGTCTGAAGACCTCCATTGCCAATCTATCGATCTCTGTTTCCGAGTGAATCAACATCCGAAGATTCTCTATTTTTTGATGGATCCGCAGATCCTCTATTTTTCCATAGATCCTCTATTTTCTAGTTAATCAGCATTCGAATATCCCATATTCCTTTGTAGATCTAGATATCCTCTATTTCTAGTAGATTAACGCCTGAATTTTTTTAATTTTTTATGGATCTACAGCTCCTTTCTACTACTTGTCTTCTCAGCATCAGATATTTGGTCATCATTTCTCACTGTCACTCAACCATTTTCTCTTTCTCTGCTTTTATTTGCTGCCTCTGGCTCCTTCACCATCCAATTCGAGGTCTCTTACTCCTCTTCCATGGTGTCTCCATCTATGAGAATTTTTGACCTTCAGTTGCTTTCTCTCTTAGCCCTCTCCTCGCTATGTATTTTCTTGCTGCCACATCATCAGACAAGTCAATCAGGCACATCGACAGATACATCAATTAGTCATGTCAGTCAAATACATCAACAAACATCAGTTCAGTATGTTAGTCAGTCATGTTAGTGGACGTATCAGTTTGCTACATCAGCATTGCTAAACACATCAGTTTGTTGCGTTAGCTTTCTGATTTGCTACATTAGTTTCTAAGCTACTATGTCAGCTTCTGTTCTGCCATATCAAATTCTATATTGTCACATCATTTTAACACATCAGTCTGTCATATCGGCTTCTAGGTTGTTATGTCAACTTCTAATTTATTACATCAGTTTCTAGGCTACTATACTAGCTCGTGTTCTGCCACAGCAGGCTCTATGCTGCAACATCAACTCTTGATCTACCACCATGTCAGCCTCTGAGCTGCTATGTTAGTTTTTAGTCAATCACGTCAGTTTTTGAGCTATTACTTTGGCTCTTGATCTAACACATCAGTTTCTGGGTACATTCGTGATCTAGTTTTCAAACTCAAATTAGCACCTACAGTACCATTTTGAGTTTGAGAAGAGATATTAATATAATTATAGGGATCATGTAACAACCTACATCACCCATAATATTTTTCTTTATTAGCATGATCCTGCATCGACCTATATTATTTTTTTTGTTAGCATGATCTTGTTAGAGTGATTTTAGGAATCATACAACAATCTTATTACCCATAATATTTTTCTTGGTTAGCATCATCATATATCAATCTATATTATTTTTCTTATATGAAGTTTGTATATGAGTATATATAACTCACAAGATGTACCGAATATGATGAAATAGAGAAATAATTTTTTTTCCCCTCTCTATCTTTTTGTTTTCCTCTACAAATAGTTTAACAAAACATGGCCATTTTTTGTTCCATGACAAGCCGCTCTTTTGTCCATGGATGCTCTGATCGGGGATACGAAAGTTGAAAACAAAATAGATTGTAAAATACTTTTCAAATTTTGTAAACAAAATGTTAGGGCTAAAACCGGGTCGCATTATATCCAACCATATTCATATTCGTATCTAATTTGGATCGGATTCGAATACTAATTTTTTGGTCCAATCAGATCCGGATATGAATTCAGATAATCAGTTACAAAACTCCCAGATACGGATATGGATGCAGATGCACCTGATTTTTTCGGATTCGGATCTAGATCTGCATATCTATATAATAAGAATAAATGAAAAGAATAAATTTAAGTTAAGTTAAATCAAGGAACCAATTAAGTGATTAACCAAACTTAAACTAAAAGAAACAAGATATCGAATGACTGCTACTTAAGACAGTAATCCGAATACGGAATATCCGATTCAAATAAAATTCTTCGAATCACCTTGCATGCCTGAAAAACTCAAATCTCTCATTTGTCCATTTCGTCTCTCTTTCCTCTTCGCCATCTTTAAACAACTAGGGTTTCTAAGGTCCCGTCTATTTCTTAGTTTTCACCTGGCAATTGTAACCGATGACAGTTGTGAGATGTCTTGAAGGTGTCATAGATTCTGTCTACTTCAGTAACGATGAACTTTGAGCGGCATATCCTTTATGAAATTATTAGTTTTTATTATTAATAAATACTTATTAAAATTATATTTTTTAAATTAATTTTTTTTTTTGGGATCATGTCTTTATTGCTAATTTTTATTCTTGAATTTCGTTCAAATTTGATTAATATCTGAAAAAATATCTGATTTATATTAGATAAGAAATTATGAATATGTTTAAATGTGATTAGTATCCGTATATGTTTATAACAAATATGAAAATGTTTGATATTCGATTCATATCCATATCAGTTTAGAACAAATATAGATATTAATTTTAATATTTATTTTTTATTCATATCCGTATTTATTAAATAATATGAATATATTAATATTTGATTCATCTTTTGTCGGTTTTCAGTCCTATAAAATGCTCATATTATGTAGTCATGTATAAGGACGATCAGCCTGAGTATCATGCTTCAACGTGACTGCGCACTCTGCGGTAAACGGACATATTTCCTGTGATGGTGTAATTCAGTAATATCTAGTGCATCTGTTGTACTTATCAGCATCAAATACCATCAATTTTTCTTCTTAAAACCAGGAATTAGAATAGGAAAACATGGATACCGGACCAGATAAGATTTTGAACTTCTCGCTATTGGTAAACTTATTCTGATATTTTGTAAGAATAACTAAGATTAACATGCTGACATTTTACACTTACACTGCCAGCTTCATTCCCATATTCATTAAATATCAGCAATGAAAGCTTTTTAAAAATTTGGACTAATTTCACGTAAAAAAAATGCAAATGCGGCGATCGACCAATTAAATCAGCCATGAATGCACATTTTTTTAAAGAAAATAAAAAAAATTGCGACGAATGATGCGGATCTGAATGATTCCAATGCAGATGAGTTGAGTTCTAATATTTTTCTAAGTTCCCAGCAATAAAATATAAAAATATTGAAAAACCTTTTAAATAAATATTAATTGAAAATAACACCTGCCATCCACGATAAGATGATGAGGGTCTGGAGAGTGAGTTAGAGGAACACCAAATTTAAAAAAAGAATAATATGATGCATAGGATGATTTTTTTATAAATTTTTTCTAACTATTTTTGAAATACACGTAGAATGAATAGGTAAATAAAATAAAATAAATTTTAGAAAACAAAAAATTACAACCACGCATTGTGGGTTGTAATTCTTTTATAATAATCAATGCATGGTGCAGGATCGCTTTCATGCCATTCAGGAGATGCCACGTCAGGCTTCGCGGAGCCCAGGAACCGCGATAAGATTTCTTTCCTCACCAAGGTTCCATCACTCGTCGTCTCTCGCCCTCCATCTGCCATGCCCTCCTCCTCGCCTCTCGCTCCCCGCCACCTCCCCTCCGCCTCCCTCCATCCGAAGACCCGCCGCCGCGTCGCTGTACTTGGCGCTGGCGCCTCCGGCCTCGTTTCCGCTCGCGAGCTTCGGCGGGAGGGCCAGCGCGTCGTCATCCTCGAGCGCGGCGGTTCGGTCGGCGGGACCTGGGTCTACACCCCCGCCGTCGAGTCTGACCCCCTCAGCCTCGACCCCGGCCGCGAGGTCGTCCAATCCAGCCTCTACGAGTCCCTCCGCACCAACATCCCCCGCGAATCCATGGGCTTCCTCGACTACCCCTTCGTCGCCCGCCACCGCCGCGGCAACGGCAACGGCAAGGGGGACCCCCGGCGGTTCCCCGGACACCCCGAAGTGCTGCGCTACCTGGAGGATTTCGCTCGGGATTTCGATCTCTACGGGCTGGTCCGGTTCTGGACGGAGGTTGGCCAGGTGGAGAGGGAAAAGGACGGGAGGTGGGCGGTCAGGTCGAGGAGGGTCAGAGGCGGCGATGGCGGTGACGAGAGCGAGGTATATGATGCGGTGGTCGTTTGCAATGGCCACTATACGGAGCCTCGGGTCGCCGACATTCCTGGTACTGTTTTCTGTAGGATAACTAATGCCCAACGGAATATTTTATAAATTAAATAAATTTTACTAACCTCCCGCCATCGTTGGGGGAAGAAAAGAAGAGACTTGCAGAAGAGAGAGAAGTTCTGAAGCTTCCAACCTATGAGTGCCTTAGGTGATAGATCCACGGGTTTATTTATAGTGCTAGGTTAGGGATCCGAATCCTTATCTTTAAGGTTTGTCTCTAATTAGTTTCCATCCATCACAGAAACTATCAGATAAGATAAACTCTAAATAACCTCTAATCAGATTGGATTAAGTCACAATTTAAACGAGGTTTATCTTGATGTGGGATAAGCTTGATCAAGTGGGCCACATCAAGTCTCCTAAAATCAGAAGACATGTTAACATTCCCCCACCTGGCCCACGTAACATATAGGTGACAAAACTGTATTATGGCCATTAAATTTATCCAATCTTGTATCCTTTATCAATAAATACCATTATAAGAATCATAACAGTTATATCTTATTATGAAGACATTTCCTTCCATGTATTACAATGTAAGGTATCTATTGATGTGTACTTTATAAGATATATCCATATCTTACCAAATGACTAAATAATAGTCCCTTAGGGTTCTTTCTTTATGTATCAAAAGATACCATATATGACAAAAATAAACTTTATGTGCACAACCATAGTCATATATTATTCATCAAAGCTGTAAGCATTATTCACAAATGTAAATATCAAAATAAGAGAAAAATCATACATCAAATGAGCTAACAAGTCCCATATGATCCACATGATCAGTATAAACTTTAGTCGGCAATGCTTTGGTCACATGATCAGCAATCATCAGCTCCGTACTGATATGATCAATAAACACATCTCTATATGTTACTTTATCTCTCACAACCAAATACTTTATATCTATGTATTCATTACGGCTGCCACTTTTATTATCCTTAGAGAAGAAAACTGCAGCCAAATTATTACAATATATCTTTATTGGCTTTGATATAGAATCGACGACCGTTAGTCCTGCGATGAAATTCCTTAGCCATATAGCATGATAAGTCACTTCATAGCATGCAACAATTCTGCTTCCATAGTTAATGAAGCAGTTATAGACTGCTTGATGCTTCTCCAAGATATAGCTCCCCCAGCCAAGAGAAAAACATATCCTGAAGTAGACTTCCTTGTATCCGGACACCCAACAAAATCTGAATCTAAATATCCAACAACTTCCAAGAAATCTGTATGTCTATAAGTAAGCTTGAAGTTTTTGATTCCTCGTAGATACCGCATCACTTTCTTAGCAGCTTTCCAATGTTCCTGCCCTGGATTGCTTTGGTATCTTTCCAACATTCCTACTGCAAATGCAATGTCTGGACAAGTATATACTTGAGCATACATCAATCTACCAACTGCAGAAGCATAAGGTATGCTTTTCATATTCTCTAGTTCCAAACTATTTTATCGTGATTGTCTTAAACTGAATTTGTCTCCTTTGACAATGGGTGCTACTGAAGATGAACAAAATTTCATATTAAATCTTTCTAAAACTCTTTCGATGTAGGCCCTTTGAGACAATCCCAATATCATTCGGGATCTATTTCTATGAATCTCTATGCTAATGACATATGAAGCTTCACCCAAATCCTTCATCTCAAAGTGTTTAGAAAGAAAATCTTTAGTTTCACGTAGCAAACCCAAGTCACTAATTGCACTTAAAATATCATCCACATATAGGACTAGAAAGATATATATTTACTCTCACTGACCCTAAGGTATATATCTTGATCAACAATGTTCTCGGTAAAACTATATGAAGTAACAATGTTGGAAAACTTAATATACCATTGGCGGGAGGCCTGTTTAAATCCATATATGGATTTTTTTAACTTACAAACTAGATGACTATCCTTAGATAAAATCCTTCAAGCTGATCCATGTATACTATTTTCTCAAGATCACCATTCAAAAAAGCTGTTTTCACATCCATCTGATATAGCTCTAAGTCAAAATGAGCTACTAATGCCATGACTATCCTAAAAGAGTTCTTCTTAGAAACTGGAGAGAAGGTTTCATGAAAATCAATTCCTTCCTTTTGATTCTAGGTGTGTGTGCGGGACAATAGAATTTGAATTTTTTGGAGTTTTCAGCATACCCAATAAAGAAACCGCTAACCGTCCTGGGGTCTAATTTCTTCATGTGTGGATTATAAATCCTCACCACAACTGGAAAACCCTATATATGTAAATATCCTAAACTTGGTTTCCATTCTCTCCACAACTCAAAAGGAGTTTTAGGAATAGTCTTAGATGGAACCCTATTTAGTACATATACAGCGGTTTTTAAAGCTTCACATCATAGCTTGATAGGGATATTCGAACGACTAAGCATGCTTCTTACCATGTCCATTAGCGTACGATTCCTTCTTTCTGCCACACCATTTTATTGTGGTATTTTCTGCTTTGAATATTGAGCAATTATTGCATCTTCTTTAAGGAATGTAGCAAATAGCCCAGGCATCTGTCCAGATTTTATGTACCTTCCATAATACTCCATCCCTGTTTGACCTTACAATTTTAATTTTCTTTTCATTTTGTTTCTCTACCTCTGCTTTATATGTTTTAAAAGCATTAAGTGCCTCAGCCTTATCATATAAAAGATAGATATACATATACCGAGTATGGTCATCAATGAATAAGATAAAATATCTCTGACCATTCAGACAAGGTGGGATAATTGGTCCACAAAGATTTGTATGCATTATCTGAAAAGTCTCAGAACTCCTTTTGGCTCCTTTAGTGATCTTGTTGGTTTGCTTTCCCTTTATGTAATCCTCACAATTACCAAAGTCAGTAAAATCAAGAGTATCTAGTACTCCTTCATTTACTAATCTATTTATTCTTGCCATTGAGATATGTCCCAGTCGCCTATGCCATAATAACGAGGAGTTCTCCTTAATAATGTTCCTCTTTATGCCAATCTCATCATGCAGGTTTGAAAAATTAGTTTTATATGAAGGATCTAAATTAATTTTGAATAATCCATTTGTCTGAAAACCATCACCAACAACATCATTGTTTTTCATCAAAACAAATTTCTCATTACTGAAATTGAATTGATAACCAAATGGCAACAATCTTGAAACAAAAATTAAATTACTAGAAAAGGATGGAATATAAAAGGTTCTTTCTAGATCCAAAACATAACCAAAATGCAAAACTAATCTAAATGTTCCAACTCCTTCGACCGATGAACTCATCCCATTTTCCGAATAGATGCATCGTTCATTTGTCATTGGTTTTTTTAGGGAGAGGAAGCCCTACATGATATTGGCAATGCGAATTGTAGTATCAGAGTCAATCCACCATGTATTATTAGGAATATTGACAAAATTAGACTCATAACACACAAGAGATAGTAGATTACCTTTTCTCTCGAGCCATTTTCTGTATTTGGTACAATCCTTCTTCATGTATCCCTTTTTTTTGCAAAAGAAGCATACAACCTTATTATCTTCATGCTTGGAAGACACTTTAGTATTCTTCCCTTTAAGGGCACCTTTTCGTTTATGAGCCTTTCCTTTACCTTGAGATGCCAAATTAGCAACTTCAAGAGTCTCACACTTTAATCTCTCTTCCTCTTGAACACACATGGTCAGAAGTTCATTAATTGACCATTTTTCCTTATGTGTGTTATAGAAAATTTGAAAAGGACTATATTTTTTAGGAAGAGAGTTCAAAATGAAATGTCCCAAAAATGACTCTGAAATCTCTATCTCTAAGACTCTGAGTCGAGCAGCAATGTCACGCATCTTCATAATGTATTCACGCACACGTTTAGAACCGTTATGCTTCATGTCTGAAAGCTTTTTTATCAGGGTGCTAGCCAATGCCTTATCAGAGCTGATAAACTGCTCTTCTATGGCCTTCATGAAATCCTTTGCCTTATGGCAATCAGGGATCAAACTCCTGATGCTCTTACTGATATAAGACTTAATGAGCATTAAACTTAAGCGATTAGATCGCTCCCACCGCTCATAAGAAGCCTTATCAGTTGGCGAACTTGATTTTGTGGGGATGGGTGGTTCATCCACACGAAACACCAAATCAAGGTCCATGCACCCCAAAGTCAACAAAATTTTATCTTTCCAGACAAAAAAATTATCACTACTCAATAATGGAACTCTAGATGATTCAATACTCAAAAATGTAGTAGGAACAGCTGCAAATACCAAGAATATATTATGCTATGAAATATTTCCAAAATTAAAGTAAATTCAAACCTCCCTATGGGCAAAGGTTGCAACATGCACTGAATTCACTTAAACTTTATTAATAAGACTAGTAAATATCACACACCAAAAATAAGAAATTTTCATTATCTGTGGACATAAAAAATTCTTATTTAGTGATGAATTCACTATCTTATTTCAATTAAAATAATAAAATAATTATTTTTCTGTGGGCATAATAATTATTTCACTAACTTAATTGCAATATTAGATAACATTTTAATCTCTTAATTTTGTCTCACGACTCTGAATGTGATCCAAAATTACACATCATAATAATTTAAGATGCTGTGGCTACTTCCAAATTATCATGACATTTTTCTTTATAAACGGTATCAAAATAAAGCTTTAATGGAATAAATACTTTATATGAATTATTATAATTCATCTTAATTATCCCAAATAATAACTTTATATGATTTACCCCTTTATGATAAAACTAATGCATTAAGTATAATAGTTAATGAACTTTAGATGTCTAGTTAAAAAATCCAAAAAATAACAGCCAGATCAGCTCCAGATCGGTGGTGTAGCATTAGGTTCACTTAAGTACCAGCCTTTCTTAGGCACGTATGCCTTTTTGATAAGCTTTTCTTGGGCACCGTTATTCAATGGATAATTTTACTTGATATCCAATAAGATCTCATCATAAATATCATACTAATAATATTATTTTATCCCATCATTAACCTTATATAATGAGTTCCCTTTGGGGCCGGATCATTATGTATGATGCAAGTGTTCAATTTCATGAAATGGTGATAAAAGACCTTTTATTGACTAAATTAAAGCATTCAAAAATTTATGGGATGCTTTGGCTGTTATCACAAATATGCAAAAATTTAATCATCTTTGTCTTATGCATATATCACCCTTGACCATGAAAATATAAACAATTTAAATAATCATGATTAATCATAAGAAAGCATCTAAATTGATTATTTACACAATACAATTCATTATAGGGAGCAATATATAATTATCAGTGTACTATTCTGTAATGAAACTTGAGTACATGGACTAAATAAATATATTGGAGGACCTATATGTAATAAAACTTACATCTGTGGACCATATGTACGTTTCTGAAGACCCTTTTTGTGAAATAACATATGTCAGGGGTCTATTAAACATATTTAGAGACCTTTATGTAATTCAGATTTCCTCTGGGGATTAAATATAAATTTCTAAAGCCCCTTTATCTGAATTAATATACTGTCAGGGGGTTAACTATAAAAGCACAGTTTAGGCCAAACGGATTCAAATTTGTGGGTTTCGGGTTGAAACCCAATAACCCGAAACCTGTTAATCCCTTCATATTTTTTTTTTTTGTTCTTCTTCGCCCGTGGTGGCCATGGCGGGTCGCAGCCGTTGCGGGCTCGCTGGGCAGCGGGCCACAGCAGCTGCGCCATGGCTAACTCCTCTATTTCCTTTAAGCATGGTAAGAAGAAATAGATGGGTTTAGTCCCACATTACCCAAACAAAAAATCTACACATGCTTAACTAACATAGCCCTCTTACTTCATGTCAAAAGTATGAGTCGGAGGCCGACTTTGTTAAGTGTTTTCACAAATACGGCAATAGAATTTTGACATGTGTGAGAATTTTAGTCCCACATCGCCCAAACAAAAAACTTATGCATGCATAAATAACATGGGTTCTGAACGAATGCCAACCAACATGCCTTTGATACCACAATGTAGGATAACTACGCACAGTGGAATATTTTATAAAGTAAATAAATTTTATTAATCTCCGGCTATTATTGATTAAGTACCCTTGAGATTAAGCACACGAGAGGGAAGAAGAGGAGAGAGAGAAGATCCGGAGTTTCCAACCTATGCAGGATTTGAGTGTCTTAGGTGATGGATCTACAGGCTCATTAGTTTCCATCCATCACAGAAACTACCAGATAAGATAAACTCCAAATAACCTCTAATCAGATTGGATTAAGTCACCATTTAAACGAGGTTTATTTTGATGTGGGATAAGCTTGATCAAGTGGGCCATATCAAGTCTCCTAACACATGCTAACATATTCTTCTCCGCCTATTTTTACTCTGTTCTTGACTTCATGTTATTGCTGAAGGATAACCAGAAGATTGACTTGGGTCACCTATTTTGAAGTCACATCTCAACGGATGCAACCCACCGAGTCACTATATTATTACTTATATTCCTTCCTCAAGAAAACTCTTGTCTTGTTGAGGATTTTTTTTGTCGATAATTTTTAAAACAGCATCATGAACCGCCTTTATGAAATCTTTTCAGTTTAGAGTCATTCATTCTGTCATCTAATTGTTATTTGTAGAGTACTTCACCCTATTTTGGTTGCCTCGCTTGAAAAAAAACTTCTTGTGTGCCATTGCATAGTTTTCTTTTCCACTTCGTGTGTAGACAAAGATTTTCTATAGTTTCTTATTATTTCTAATTTATTATAATTATAGCAATGTTTCCAGAACTTGTGTGTAAAGAGTGGACAGAATTGTTGGTACCAAGCTTGCTAAAGATATATGTGGCAAATAATTCACATTTATCTCATTTAATTTATTATTGTTAATGCATATTATGTACCATGCATTATATATACGTGCATATGCATACACACGCATATATATATATATATATATATATATATATATATATATATATATATATATATATATATATATATATATATATATATGCAATTTCAAAAAATAACCTGACATAATAATTTTGTCAATTGTTTTATGGGTTACTGAAGCCAGTGTTTATGACATCCAACTACCCATTGATTTATGTTTCTCATATTAAATCCATCTTGCTGTTTCTCATGATTTTTACTATATCAGTTGGCACTAATATTACTTTTGCCATGTCTTCCACAAGATTCTTTTTTTAAAAAATTCTTTCGCCTCTAAAGCCCTACTCACAGTTTGACCAAATTCACTTGTTATTTGGACGTGCTGCTTAGCAATATACATTGATACACCTAGAGAGGTAAGGAAACAAAAGATGATAAATGTTTTCATTGTTTTGAACTATCAAAAGTTTTGCTAATTATCGTCAAAACCTTCCAAGGAAGTGCTCTTATGTGTAATGTTGGACAAATAATCTATCCATATTCACTGTAGGGTTTCTAATTTGCTCCTTAAACTTGCTGCTGATTGGTAGTATGTGTTTTTTTTCAGGTATTGATGCATGGCCTGGGAAGCAAATTCACAGCCACAACTATCGTGCCCCGAAGCCATTCATTGACCAAGTATGCATTCAGCTAAATTTCCCTAAAGATTTATTCTCACACAAAACATCATCTAGAATATGTATATTGGGGGAAATCACCTATAAGAAGTCATTACAACATCCTAGATCAAGGTTTGCCGTCTAGGTAATGACCTCATGCTAGTACCATCCTATTACAACATCGGCACGTCTGACATGGGGCCAGTTAGGATTAGAGGTGCAAATAGGTCGGGTCGGTTAATAAGTGACCCTAACTCAACCAGTTTTGTTATTAGGGTCCCAATTTGGATCCAAACCCGACCCGACCCGATCCGACCCGGTTTCTTGTTTGGATTCTAACTCAGACCCGACTTGATAGAAGATCTGGTCGAGTCAGATCCACAACTATAATTTTTGACTCAACGGGTCATTCGAGTTGGGTCGGATCTATGTATAACTCGGATCCAACACAAAATATTTGGGTTCGGTTTGGGTCAACCCATCCATGGTTTCAGAACTTGTGTTTACATCCCCGTAGACTGCAGCCCAAATAATTTTACAGATTTGGATAGGATCGGATCAGGTCGTAGGATTGAAAACATCAAATTAGCCAAATTTTAAATGGGTCAGGTCACGTTGGGTTGGATCTAAATCCAATAAACCCATATCCGACCTAAAAAATAAAACGAGTCCAATTTTAGGACTCGACCCGGCCCATAGATCCTTCAAAACGGATTGAGTTGGGTCTAAGCAGGTCGGATCATGGGTCAAACCGACCTATTTACACCCTTAGTTAGGACGTAACGAGTATTGATACATACTCTATATTGTACGGCTGTTTCGTATCGATATGGTACGGTACGGTCGGTATATACTGATACTGACTGGTACAACAAATTTTGTCCTAAATAGATAATACTATCTTGATCTAGCTCGAAAAGATCTACAAACTGTAACCACTGTCATGTCGGACCCTTTATGTTTTTGACAGGTGGTTGTTATAATTGGGAGCTCAACTAGTGCTCATGACATTTCAAGGGACATCTCTGGATCTGCTAAAGAGGTTCATATTGCAAGTAGATCAGCACTTGTCGGAACTCCCAATAAGCTGCCTGGTTATGGTAATGTGTGGCTTCATTCCATGGTAAATATTCTTTCCCCTGGTGAGTCACGTGAGGGAGAATCGGGGTGATCGTGTCCATTGAGTGTGATATTCTGAATGTAGATAAGAAGTTCTAATGCCGGTTGAATTATCACAGGTAGAAAGGGCTAATGAAGATGGTCATGTGGTGTTTCAAGACGGCAGTTCAGTCCATGTTGATGTCATTATACATTGTACTGGGTATGCATACAGACATTTGTTGAGAATTCAATTCCTATAAAATCTTTAATTTTGGGTGAGGGGTGGATCAGCAAAGTTGATTATACAGCAGAGGGTAATAAAAATCTTTAAAAATTAAAGAGAATAGATGGTGGGCTGTTCACATTGTTTAGCATTTTAATTCTTTTTTCTATTTCCTATTTCTTCTTTTTTTTGGTAGGTCGGTTGCTCAAACGGCTCTCACACGAGCACAGCCAGCTACATCACTAAAGTTGCTGAAAGTTGTGGAAATGCTTGTTTTCGTTTTGCTGTTTGTTTGCTATTTGTTTTCTTTGCTGGATAAATCTCGACTTATTTTGACAACATGCCTCAACCCTTTTTTTTTTTTTTTCAAAAATTATGACGGTTATTGTGGAAGAAGTATATAGTGCTTAGAAAAGACATGCACTAATTTATGTACGGGTTTTTACGTTAAAAACATTCATAGACAAACTGAAAGTGCGGCATGATGTAAGCTTTAGCTAGTTTTACTTCTGCTGCTTACACATCTGATCAGCTAAGCATGTGATCTTATATTGTTTCAGTGATTTCAAGATATGCTAGTCTGGCACTTATAAATAAGTTTCATAAGGACAATATTTGGATGGTATTTTTCTTATGATATTCCACTTTTCTTTATTTTCTTTCAGGTACAGGTATAGTTTTCCTTTCCTCAAGACCAATGGTATTGTGAATGTGGATGACAATCGTGTAGGGCCTCTCTATAAGCACATTTTCCCCCCAGAGCTGGCCCCATGCCTTTCCTTCATTGGAATACCACAGAAGGTGTACTTCATAGATATTTTTCTGCTTCTTTTTCCGGAGATTCCTTCTAAGGCACTGTAATGTTTAACATGATCATAACCTTGGTGCCAGGTGCTCCCTTTTCCCACGTTTGAACTGCAAAGCAAGTGGGTAGCAGGTGTTTTATCAGGACGGATCGCACTTCCAACCCAGGAGGAAATGATGGAAGATGTGAAAGCCTTTTACTTGCAAATGGAAGTTGATGGATGGCCCAAAAGATACACACATAACCTCTCAAAATTTCAGGTACTTATGCATACGGACAATCATTGAGCTGTTGAAATTTCTAAAGAACCTGGCATTATTAGAATAATGACATGAGTCTCAGGGATCGCAAATGGATTCGGGTACCATTCTTATTGCCACTTTCATGATCTTTTCTATGGGTAGGACTACTGTGAGCGGTCTAAACTTCGACCTTTCTCTCTTTCTTCATTTTCAAAAAGGGGAGGAGATATACTATTGCTATAGTATGCTGCAAATTCATTTACAGGCTTTTATCAGAGTTCTTCCTGTCAGGAATCTCAATAAAGGAAAACGAATGTTAAGAAAAAGAAAGCTTTTAGGATTAGCAAAGATAACCTGCTGTTTCGTAAAATCTTGTGCATGATCCCGTTTTTTTTCTATTTCTAAGCGTCTAAAGCTCTTATCCTGGCTAATATATAGCATTAAGTGAATTTTTGAGAAAATGTAGTTAGTATGAGTTAACTTTAATCAAAATATACATACCATTAGGTAGTCATCAAAATGAGAATGCAGAGAACACCCAGTCGGTGGCATGGAAAATGTTGGCCCTCTGCAACATTTTCCAGGTCTCCTGAACCCACTTGCTTTCCAATGTTGCAGTTTGAGTACCTCGACTGGCTTGCCCATGAATGCGGGTACCCGGCCGTGGAGGAGTGGAGGAAGCAGATGTTTGTGGAAAATACGAAGTACAGGAGAGACCATCCAGAGAGCTTCCGAGATGAATGGGATGACGATCATTTAGTTGCAGAGGCACATAGAGATTTTCAAAAGTTTTTATGACCGCATGTTGTTTTTGACAATTGTTTCACTTATTAATAGCTATTTGTAGAAATATGTATTTTTTTGAGCTTTTTTTTTAATTAAAATGGATGTATCATACAGTACGGGTACAGATCCAACCAAAAATTTTAAAAAAATATAGATCTTGGAGTGCACTAGGCAACTCCCTCTCCTCAACCCAAATAGTACCTCCGAAGTGGTTGGCCACATACGAGGCCACTCGGCTACCTTCGTCCCCACACGGACCAACCCCTCACCGACGCTTGTGCCCTCGGTAGAGCCCGATCCATCCCCCATCACCACCATCTTCGCATTGTACCAGGTATCAGCCCCTTCTCCACTCCCAACAGGGGCTCACCCACCTTCCCCTCGAGTTGGGCTGGCCAATCATCTACACCATAACCACCATCATGGCCGGACGCTTTCCCTATCACGACCGCCAAGAGCTTCCTCACCATCGAGGAGTGGTCCGATTGCTTGACTGCCCCGTGGGGGATCGGCTAGCCGACTGCTGGGCGCATCGTCCTTGGTCGTCACCCTGACAACCCCCTTCCTCGGCTCGGACTCTTGAGGACCCATGTTTGTGCCACCCGGGATGCCGACGCACAACACCTCACCTTTGGAGGCTGACCTAGGGGCCCTGCCACCTCCCCCCCCCCGGTGGAGGCCCGGATGGGGGTGGGGGTCACCATGGCCCAGGCGGAGCCGGCGCCAAATCGTCCGCTGGGGAGGGCAGGCCCTCCCGCTCCTGAAGTTGTGGCTGGATGCTCGGCCCAGACTCCCGAGCTGCCCCACAACGGTCTGGCCTAGATCCACGCTGGTGGAGTTGGCCGGGGTTCTGGGCCGCTTATTTGACAGGCCAACGTCTGCCATGTGAATTTCTGGGGCTGCTCGCACCCAGTGCCGAACTCACCTTTGCCGGCCGACCTATCCTTGGGCAGGGACCGATGCCTAGCCACATTCGTTGGTTTCTGCCACCCATCCGAATTCGGCGATGAGCCAGGGGAGCTCAAACAATTAGGTGGTGAGTGCGGCCTCGAGGACGACGACTCGGAAGTCGACTCAATCACCTTCCTCGGACGCGGCGGCCCCTTCGCCACCCGCGGTGGCTGGATCCAGTGGCCACAAGCCATGGCCCAAAGGTCGGCCGCCCCGTGTCCTCTCCAAAACTAGTTCCCGGCTCCCAACGGGAGGCGCCGGTCTCCATCACCATGGGCGTCCGATCCAGCCCGTCCTCCTCCAACGCCGGCGGTGGAAATGTCCAGGATTCCTCCACGTGCCTGATCCGTGAACCCATCGACGACAATCGCCTAACCCGCCACCATCGCGATCTGAGGCACTGTCTTGCTTGACCAGTACTCCACTCGGAGATGTGGCATTCGGAACTAGACCCCTGCCATTTTGACAGCGTCCTGCCCTATCACAAAATCAGGAGCTCAAAGCTCCTTGGCAAGCAGCTGGCCCACCACCACCCATGGCCCGTCGGTCAACACCCGATCCCTGTTAGTCAACGACTTGAATCGGAGGACCAGATGGTCGTCGGTGAGCGACACCACCTTGGCCTCCGTCTTCGTCCGAGCGGTGACATCCTTCGCCACTCATTCCGCCAGCACCCAATGACTCAAGTTCCGGATCACCACCGCTTGGTCCTCCCATTCCCGTTGCGAAGCCTTGTACGGGTTCTCTGGTAGCTCGAGGACCACTGAGAGCAGGCATTGGAGCTTCTCCACCTCCACCTTTGAAACGGGATGCATGGCCCATCCACCCAGCCTCGCCCAACTACTCGTCACCTTTTTCCAAGCCGGTGGGTGGCTTGAACTTGAAGATATATATGCCGTTTCTTCTTGGGTTTAGTACATGGCTTAATTTCTATGTGACTCACTTCCATTGCCTCGTAATATCGCCTTCTGTATAAGTGGAATATTTCTTATGGCGGTGCACCGGAGGTCCTCCGCCAGGTTCCTTCAGACCATTTTCGAGTTCATCTGGAGCAGTGTACAAAAACATGTATCACGGATGCACGGAAACTCTCCTACCACCGGACCCCGCTCTAAAAGTCACATTCCAAAAAACTTTATCATCGAGAAAAATACCGAACGATTTGACTAATTCACCATTCCCTGCTTTCCTCTGACCACTTCGCCACGTGGGATTCCGTGCCCACCCTTTCTCGAGCGTTGATCGATTAATGCCATACTTTTCTTGAGCCGTTCATTCGTCCAATAGCAATACCCCGCCGCGCTACGGAGTATGTCCTTATTTTCCTCAGAATTTCCCGCTTCCCGTTCCAACAGTCCCGGTCTTTTTCATCAATACATCCGCCCGAGCCCAGTTCCTTCCCTCCATGTGTCACTGACCACATGCTCAGGTCGCTCTTGTATCTCCACAAAAGCCCCTCTTCTTCCCCGAAACCACCCCCCCAACCGTAATTTCTACCGGACATTCCCGTAATTTTTCCAAATATGGAGGTCGTCCTTCCATCAAATCCCAAACGGGTCAGAAATATGCGGCGATCCGCCCGGTCCTCCTTACACGTTGCGCCCAACTACCCATATTCGGACCCTCCCTCCTCTCGTCCTCCGCCATTTCTTCTTTTCTTTTCCCTGCTCTTCATCTCCTTCTCTTCCCACAATAACCGTCGTCTCCCGATCCTTCTCTCCCTCTTTAAAAATGAGCGGCTTCCAGCGATTCGACCTCCTCGATCCTTCTTCGTCTTCTTCTTCTCTCTTCTACAGAGAGACCTCCTTGTTCTCCCGGCCAAGAGCTCTCTTCCTCATTCCCTCCCCTTCGCGGACGCCGTCGAGCTCGTCGAGGAGCACCTCGGCCTGAACCCTAGCCCAAGCCCCCTTGATCTCCCCCTCCAATGCCTACAGCCTACTCCCCTTCCCTCCGTCCATCTCCCCGCTCGGCTTCTTCTTCTTTTTTTTTTTTTTTTTTTTTTGCTAAAACAAAAAAAAAAGGCGGTGAGGAGACCTCATCACCTGCGTAGCAACCCCCACTGGGCCCCTTTCTGCGCAGACCTAATTCAAGGTAACCCTTCTTTGAAACACTTTGGTATTGCTTCTAGATCAGAATACAAATGATGAATTAGAGCACATGGAGCCATCTTATTATTTTCCTGTAAAGAAAAATATGGTGGACTAACTGATCTTTACATCAGTTTATGAAAGAGCCCCATGCAGCCACCAAGGTGGTAGCCCA
The DNA here is from genome assembly GCF_009389715.1 of Phoenix dactylifera. NCBI lineage: Eukaryota > Viridiplantae > Streptophyta > Magnoliopsida > Arecales > Arecaceae > Phoenix > Phoenix dactylifera. The sequence goes on from NC_052393.1 coordinate 10,480,902, forward strand.
GTTGGAACGGGGCGTTTGCTTCCAACCAAGTGGTTCCAGGTTCGAAACGCACGGGCGTCGATTAAATTCGGGGACCGGATGCCCCACGCCTGGACACGGGGTCTGGAAGCGCTACTGGTCGGCTGGTAGCCTGGGTGGTGCCTGGTGTGACGTACTCACACGGAGGGTCGGGTCGGATAACTGAGCCGGCCCACGGGTGGGGAGGGTATGAGTAAAATAGGTCGGGGTGCCCAACACACGACTCGGTCTACCCGCATCGAACATTCTCCTGGCGGGGTGGGGGCCCAGTGGTCGGGGCTGCTACGCGGGGGTGGGCTTGTCCCTTCCTCCCCCCTTCCCCCTTTTTTTAAGCAAAAAAAAAAAAAAAAAAAGAGCCCCATGCAACAAAATGTATGTTGGGTCTTTAAAATATGAGAATTTTTTGATATGGATAGACAAGTTTTATCCATACCCTCCCCACCCGCGGGGGAGCCCCACCAACGTGGCAGCCCCTTCCACATGTGAGTATGTCACACCAGCACCATCTAAGTATCGGCAGACCAGATGGCGACTCCACCGGACAAACCAGACGGGGGCCATCCGGTCTCCGCATTTAATCAACGCCCGTGCGTTTCGAACTTGAGCCACTTCGATAGAATTTTAGCCCCATTCCAACCGTGCTACCCTCGTTCGACTTCTTCGACGGCGTGGCCAATCTGATCCAGATCGACCACCCGGCGGATCCAGAAGTGGGCGGAGACGGAGCGCTGCCTTCGAAACCTCAGCGACCGGGTCGCCGCACTTGAACTAGGGTTTGACGGGGCCCTGGGCTCCAAGATTGACGCCAGTGAATGCAGTACAAGTGGACGAATGAGATCAAACGGCGAGAGGATCCATATCTGTATCTGTTTATAATAAATATAAATATTAATAATAATATTTATTTTATATTTATATTTATATTTTATTAAAAATATAAATATGAATATAAATATACTAATATTTGATTTTTATTCTATCCGTTTTCAGTCTTATAAAATGTTTATATTACGTAGCCACGTATAAGGACGATCAGCATGAGTGCCATGCTTCAACGAGACCGCGCACTCGGATGTTTTTCTGTAATCCAGTAGTATCTGGTGTATTTATTGCTACTTATCAGCATCAAATGCCATCAATTTATGTTTTAAAAGCCAGGAATTAGAATGGGAAAACATGGATACTGGACTAGATAAGATTTTGAACTTATCAAATTGGGTGCGGCTATCGGTAAACTTATTCTGATATTTTATAAGAATAACTAAGATTAACATGCTAATATGGTGAACATCATTTTAGACTGTCAGCTTCATTCCTATATTTATTAATTATCAGCAATGAAAGTTTTTAAAATTTTGGACTAATTTCATGTAAAAGGAATGCAAATGCGGTGACCGACCAATTAAACCAGCCATGATTCATGAATACACATCTTCTTAAAGAAAAATATATAAAATAATGCAACGACTGATGCGGATCTGAATGACTCCAATGCAGATGAGTTGAGTTCTAATATTTTTCTAACTCCCAACAATAGAATATAAAAATGTTGAAAAACCTTTTAAATAAATATTAATTAAAAATAACACCTCCCATCCACGGTAAGATGAGGGTCTGGAGAGTTAGAGAAACACCAAATTTATAAAAAGATTAACCAATTTATAACCTATGATGCATAGGATGTAATTTTTTTTAATTTTTCTAACTATTTTTGAAATACACGTAGAGAGTGAATAGGTAAATAAAATAAAATGAATTTTAGAAAATAAAAAATTGCACCCACGCATTGTGGGGGGTTAGAAGCTAATCCTTTTATAATAATCATGCATGCGCAGGATCACTTTGATGCCATTCATGAAATGCCACGTCTGGACCTGAGGTTAGAACGCCAAGTGCGACTAGTGGGTATATGCGTCGATATTCGTGCAACTTCAGTGACTTTCTATCGAACACTTGGCAGTCCACAAGATGAGTCAACGGAGAAAGGGGAAGACGATGGTGGAGGAGGATAGGCAGGTCAGCGAGGCCAAGGGAAAAGGCATTGGGGTCGAACAGCCGATTCCAAGAGATGCGAGGAAGCTTTCGTCGTGGTCGACAGTGGCCCAAACACTGCCTCGGCAGCCGATGTGGACCGGCCACCACATATCGGAAGAGGAGCTCGAGCTGCCGTCAGAACGAGTGGAAAAGGCGTGAAGAGCATGGGCGTCTGCGACGGGTATCGTTCGGAGCTTGGGAAGGAGGGTCCCGGCTGGAACTGAGACTCTGAGGGAAGCTCGACTATGACGTCGAGGTGTTCCCGATGGCGGATAGAGGTGCAAATGGGCGGGGTCGGGTCGGGTCGGGTCCATGCTTACAATTTTTGACCCAACGGGTCATTCAGGTCGAGTCGGGTCTGAGCTAGGTTCGAGTCAGGTTCGAGTCGGATCTGGATCAGATGTTACCACTTTTTTTATGCTTTTGGAAAATATAATCTTTCATATTCTCTCATATTAGATGTGGTTATGTTACTTAGCTGTAGGCAGAACCAATAAAGCCATATCATAATCATGACCGTCCACCCTTCGGCTGACTATCAAGAGTTGGGTTTATCCTATATATATCATTTGCCAAATGCTGTAGTTTAGAGCTATCTTTGATGTTGCTTTTCGAAGTAGTACAATCATGATTAATGTCATAAAATTTGAACAGTAACAATTTCAATTGGTCCTAGGCACGTAGGGCTCGTTTGGTTCGCGGGAAGCATTTTCCTTCCTAGGAATATGATTCCTGGAAAACAAATTCCTAGGAAGAGGATGCCTAGGAAAGTACTTTTGGCATGTTTGGTTGACCATGGGAAAGTGACAAATTTCCAAGGTGCTTATGTTTGGTTGGCTATCCACTTTCCTAGGAAAGTTATATATAATTCCTATTATGCCCTTAATAAAAATTAGGTTTTTAATACCTCTTTAATGCTTCTTTAATGCTGAAGGGACTTTTTGGGAAAAAGTAAAAATGGAGTGATTCCCGCCTCATGGGAAAGTAACTTTCCCATGTTTCTCATGGGAAAGACTTTCCCATGAAATGTGGGAATCACATTCCCATGGGAATACAACTTTTCCTTCTCTCTCCTTTGAAAACTCCAACCAAACAAGAGGCATCTCATTACTTTCCCGTTGACCACACTTTCCCCCTTCTTTTCCCGCGAACCAAACGAGCCCGTAATGGGTATTGTTATGGGAATAAAGGGTCCGAGCTTAGTCCCACATCGACTAGATAACGGAGAGGTCTGTTTTTTAAATGGAGGGGAGCTACCCCTTTTTCTTCAGAGGCGCCTTTTGTGAGGTAAAACCGTGCGCTGGAAAAGAGACTATGAAACCCCCTTCAAAGCGGACAATACCTCTGAGGAGAAGCAGTACCTTCCGCTATCTGAGCCCGATAGGGACTAAGCTCTAGGGTTCGAGGGATATCCTCGGCCTCATCAATGGTGCTTTCATTGAGAGCTCTTAACCCCGGCACAGACCCCTTCGCTGGGGGGCTATGTTATGGGAATAAAGGGTCCGAACCTAGTCCCACATCGACTTGATAGTAGAGAGGTCTGTTCCTTAAATGGATGGGGGCTACCCCTTTCTCTTCAGAGGCACCTTTTGTGGGACAAAACCGTGCGTTAGGAAGAGACTATGAAACCCCCTTCAAAGCGGACAATACCTCTGAGGAGAAGCAGTCGCTTCCGTTGTTTGAGCCCAGTGGGGACTGAGTTCTAGGGTTCGGGGGATACCCTCGGCCTCATCAGGTATCCTTCTAGCTTACTAGAAAAGAGTATGCTCATAAGTGCACTCCCTAACTCAAACCACTATCTAGCTAATCCCTACCATTGGAATCATATGATAAACAAAGCAGCAAACGAATCAAACTATTTTCCAAGAATTTAGATCTAAGCTCATCCAAAACCCATGCTCCATTTTGGGTTCGGGTCGGCTCTTCGGGTCGGGATCGGGTCCAGATTCAATAAACCTGAAATAAACCCAAAAAAATAATGGGTCGAGTAGGGTCGGGTCCAGATTCAGTAAACCCAGACCCGACCCAGAAAATGGTTCGGGTCCAATTTTAGGACCCGACCCGAACCTGCGGGTCCTAATATTCAGGTCAGGTCTACGCAAGTCGGGTCAGGTCATGGATCGACTCAACCCATTTGCAGCCTTAATAGCAGAGGAGCACCTGACCTTCTGGTTTAGGTGCAAGGGGATAGGGAGGCGGCGATGGCCAACGGTCCGTGACTGGTGGCCGGCCAACTTTTGGCTATGGAACAATGATGCCGAACTTCGTCCCTAGCATCAAGATGGTGAATCAGCTAGTGGTGTGGATTTGACTCCCTTCCTCCCGCTGGCGTACTGGGATAAAGAGTCGATCTAGGAGATTGCGGCGGCAGCCGACCAACCGTTGGCCTTGGACAGGTTTGTTAATCAACTGCAGAAGCTAGAGTACGCCCAGGTCAAGGTGGAAGTGGATGCTCTCAAGCTGCTCAAGCCGAAGATTTTCATCAAAGGGGAGGAGCTGAGCTGCTGGCAGGCTTTTATTTACGAAAACCTGTCGACGTTCTGCTTCAGGTGTGCCCAGATCGAGCATCTAGAGGGGGAATGTTGCTTCCCTCCCCCTAAGCCAATGCTTGTGGAGACCCCTTCAGAGCCTTGGAGGGAGGGGTCTGGTGAGGGATGCTGGTCGGTCTTCAGGTCGTGGTTGGCAACTAATCAAATCAAGCAGCCAAGGGCGGCCGATGCTGCTGGGATGCAGCTGAGGAGGATGGATGCGTCGACTCCTGAGTCGACATCCGGCCCGTCATTGAGCCACTTCAGACCGAGTTCTCCGAGGGTCTGACCGAGCTCATCTGAGTCATCGTCGGACTCGGATGGTTGGCAAAAGCCCTTGAAGGTGGTGCAGAGGAGGTCGCCGGTGAAAGATGTCTCGACCGGCAACTCGACAACGTCGGAAGACAAGGTGAGGGCGAAGGCTCCTAGCTCTAAGTTGGGGTCGAGTCAGGGCTACGGCCTAGGCCAGGCGCAGGTGTTGGGCCTGGCGGGCCGTGCTGAGACGACCCAAAGTGATGTGGCCAAGGTGGAGGCGGGCACTGGGCTGGGCCCGTTGAAAAGGGCTAGGAGCCCGCCCAAAGCTCACACGAAGGAGGGGTCGGTGGAGGCGAGGTTAGGCCAGTTGAGCAAGCCCATTGGGCACGTGGAGGGCGGGGGATCGGAGATTGGGCTTGGCCGTGGGGGCCCAAGTGGAGCCTGCGGGGAGGGCGGGCCGTTGGTGGGCGAAACATGCCCTCAGGGGCTTGTATGTAGGCCTCTTCTTCAGAAGACGGAGGACGAACTCAGGGAAGAGGGCCCGACCAGCTGCGATCCAGGAGCCCTCCGTCCTCTCTTAAGGCGGCGGAGGCAGGACCCAATGGAGGCGAGGAGGGGGATGATGGTGTCCGAGCAGTGACCGAGGGTCGATCGCGATCTAGGATGGAGCATCGGCAACTAGAGGCAAAGCTACGCGGGCCGGCTTGCTTGCCTCGGCTCCGGCACGGCGGATGTGGGTGTTGGTGGCGACGGTGGACGCCGGCGAAGCAGAAGCCCTCCCGTTTCTCGGTCAAGTGGGGCCGCGGCGGGGGATGGTGGCGGGTCCAAGCAAGTGGTGCACGGTGGTCGTCCACATGGCATGAGGCGGGTGACCCCGCAGCAGCGCAGCGGGGGAAGATGGTCAAGATGGGGTGACGGCGAGGATTTGGAGGTACCACTCGCGGAGTGGGGGAAGGACGGGCTGCAGGGGCCTGCATGTGAGAGGAAGGCGTTGGTCGGAAGGGGCATGGAGGGCAGGGGAAGCCCTGGGGATAGTACGGCTGCTGCTTTGGCTGGAGTAAACCCGAGTCAGCAGATCACGGCGAAGTGGTGTCACAGTTGAAATAGACCCTTCAAGGACTGGCGGAGAGGCAGGACTCGGTAAAGGTGGTAGTCAGGGAGACGCGGGGGGTGGGTTGGTGTGTGGAATGAGGGTCGTGGCCAGATCTCCAAATTAAATGTATGAAGATCTTGTTGCTATGGAACTGTTGATCTGTCAACCAACTACTTACTTGGGATGTGATTAGTCAACTAGCCACTTGAGGAGGTTTGGGTATTCACTCTGGGGGGGGGGGTTGGTGTGTGGAATGAGGGTCGTGGCCAGATCTCCAAATTAAATGTATGAAGATCTTGTTGTTATGGAACTGTTGATCTGTCAACCAACTACTTACTTGGGATGTGATTAGTCAACTAGCCACTTGAGGAGGTTTGGGTATTCACTCTGTAGGGGGGGGGGGGGAGATATTATGGCGACTAGACATGTAGCTAGGTATCTTCTAGAATCCGAGAGCTTATGGTGCACCCTGATGAGGGCAAAATATGGAGAGCTCGTGGCTAGGTCAATCTTCCGTACTGGACATCATTGCTCCATCTGGAGAGAAATCTGCTCCCGTACCCCGATGGTACTTTCCCTGGTCAGATGGGCCATTGGGGACGGCCGAGCTATTAATGCACTGGAGGATAGTTGGGTGTCTGAGGTGCCTCTTGGTCGTTGGCCTACCATGTTTGACCCGAGATGCCTCGCAGGAAGAAGAGTATGTGACTTGTTCATTCCTAGGAAGAAAAGATGGGATGTGGACCACGTTCGTAGAGCTTTTGGAGAGCAGCTGGTGGAGAGGGTCTTGGCCTTGCCGATTTCCACTAGGGTGGCCATGGACAGGATGGTGTGGAGCACGACTGAGGGGACGAGGGTGGGTGCACGAGACCTGCATGCCTTGGTCAACAAGGGATCAGTCGACGAATTGATGGAGGATGAATTTGGAGACCACGCATCCATCCCCCTATCGCCATTTTTCTTTGGAAGGTGACATGGGGTTTCTTACTGACGAGAGGTGTGTTGGCAAGGTGGGGGGTGTGAGTCACTTCAAGATGTGAGGAATGCCCCGGTGTGGAGGAGATCATTAGTCATGTACCATTTGGTTGCCCCGTGCATTTCAGGTGTAGGGTTGTGTCATGGATTCACTGCAAGGTATGATTTTGGAGGACTTTCTAGGCCAGTTAAAGGAATCCCGACGATGACCGAGCATTATGAAGTAGGGCATCAGTGCTAGCTGAACAAAAACGTATGGATATTTGAGGGCAGAGGAATGCACCTGAGGACTGTGGCGGACAGTGCTTTACTTCATATTGTGGAGGTCACCAGCACCTTTGCTATGTCGATGCCTAGATCGGCCAGGGACATCTGGGGCTCCCACTTAGCTCGTGCAACGCCTAGGACCATTTTGGTCTTCTGGGAGCCCCCACCTCCTGGCTTCCTCAGGGCTAACTTTGAAAATAACATCACTAGCAATAGAGGTAGAGGAGTGGGTTATATGATTAGGGATCATGAGTCTAGGCTTATAGCAGCCGGGAGATGAAAAATTTTTGATGAGTCACTTAGTAGTGCAGAGTTGAGAGCTGCATGAGAGGGCATTATCTATGCCAGATTGATACTAAGGGCGGATTGTATTCATCTTGAAGGTGACGCGGCCATGGTGATCGATTGGATTTAGAAATGTGTTGATATACATAGCCGTCTTAACAAGCACCCACTACGGCGAGATATATGTGAGCTTGAGGGAGGGCTTGTAGGATTTCAGGCCACTTATGTTTATCGAAAGACGAACAATACTACTGACTGGGTTGCCTCTTTTGTTGCACATCACTTAAGATAGTTTCGCTGGCAGAGCCTTATGTCTGCTCTCACCTCCCTCATTCGACTTCTTCTTTTTGACTTTTATAGGTGTACTTATGCTTGTATGGTGTAAGTTACTACTGTAAAAAAAAAAAAAGCCACATCAGTGCTTCATCACCATGATGGAAATCTTAGTCCACCAGGCCCTCAAAACATCTAGGCCTCGTGGAACCCAGGAACCGCAATATGAATTCTCGTCATCATTTTTTTTTGGTTACAACGGTTATTTACACTACTCTAGCTTGAGTACAACCAACAAAATCCAAAGACAAGAAATGCCAAAGTAATAGGAGGGGATCCCCCCTGATGTGTCCAAAGAACCTCGCCGGAGTACTGCGGAGCAAAGGAGGTGACCCAGTCCGCTATTCTGTTCGCCTCATGGTATGCATGTATTGCCTGAAATGCCCTGCAGTCGCCTGCCATCTCCCAGATGTCATGTAACAGAGGGTTGTCCCTCCTCCTCGACCCCCCAGACCAATCCAATCGATCACTGTGGTTGAGTCCTCTTCCAGCAAGATACGCTCTATCCCTAACACCCGTCTCGAATAGGTAATACCTTCCCATGCTGCCCTGAGCTCCGCGTCGGTGGCAATCAGTCCGGCCACCTGTCGTCTCCCACCGCAATCAGTCGCGAGTCATGACTCCTGATCACAAACCCCACACCTATATTCTCCACACCACCGGACACACTTCCATCGAAATTTACCTTCAGATAGCCAGGAGGTAGGGGCTCCCACGAGACAAGAACAATCCTAGGCGCTGTAATAGCAGAAGGGGGGTCCCATATGTCCCTAGTCATCCTCGATGGTGTCGTCGTGATGACCCTGGTGATCTCAGCTACTTGAAGAAGGGCTCTCTCCACCACACTCCCTAAGAACACCCGTACATCCTCAAAAATTTGGGCATTCTTATCCAGCCATATATGGTACACCATGTAGGCGCAAGTAATCCTCCACTCAATCCTTCTTGGGTGCATGGCCTTCCTCATCTGACGGAGAAAGTCGTTAGCGGAGCTACCAACCTGAGATAAGGGAAAGGAGGCCATCCTCCATATTTGCACTGCCCACGAGCACTCTAACAGAACGTGGTTAATGGTTTCCTCCACATTAGGACATTTGGCGCAACATGAAGAAATCCTGACGCCTCTCCTGCACAACATGCTCCTCGTCAGAAGGCATTCTCAATTAACCTTCCGTAGGAATAAGGCCACCCGAGGATGGGTCAGCGATCTCCAAATCCATCTGCCTTCCAATTGCCAATCAGTGCCCCCACCCAAAATCCCTTGAATGTTCCGAGCACACACCTTGGGCCTCCTAGTGGTCGCCCATAGGCAGTGGAATAGCCAATATCCTCTCCACCAGCTGCTCCCCAAAGGTCTCCCTAATCAGTATCTTGTTCCATCTGTTCTCCTCTGTAACCATCAAATCCCGAACTCTGCTCCCCTCAAGGTTGGCAAGCAACTAAGCGGTTGCTCGGTCACCCAGCTGTCCCCTAGTACATCTATGGATTGCCCATCTAATCTCCGCGAGTATCCGAGGAGCATGTAGGCATATCTCCCTCCAACTAAAGGAACTCTGTCGCCCGACCTAGAAGTCTGCTACTCTTCTGTGGGCACCATATTTGGCTCTCAGTAAGGCACTCCATAGACTATTCGGCTCCAAAATATACATGGCCGCATGTCTCGCCGTCAGCACCCCCTCGCCTCGCCAACAGTGAGTGAACCCCCAATCTACCCCGCCTGGTCGACTGCTAGATCACCTCCCATGCTAACAGGTGGATGCCCCCTCTGTCCCCTCATCTACCCCATATGAAATTCTTGAGCATTTAATCCAGGGACCTCAACAACGCCACCGACACAATTGTGTTCGACAATAAGTAAACTTGGATAGAGCTGAGGACCGACTGCACCAAAGTAATCCTATCTATCATAGAAAGTGCTCTCATCTGCCTCCCCTCAAGCCTACGCCTAATGCTCATCTCAGCATCCGCGCAGTCCCTACCACAATCGATGCCCAGTGATGAAAACTCCCAAATACTGTAGAGGGCCCTCCTGTTCACCCACACCTAGGATCTCCCTGATGGATGCCTCCACCTGCATCTTGGTCTTTGGGCTGAAAGTAATCGCAAACTTGGCCACATTTACCCTTTGTCCAGAAGCTGCACAATAGTCCCACATGATCCCCCGTAGAGTCCTAGATGCCTTCCTCGTGGCCCGCACCAGTAGCATGCTGTCATCAGTGAATAAAAGGTGAGATATCTAAATAGACCCCACCACCGGTTTGTATGCCTCCAAAATATGAGTGCCCGCTGCATGCCGAATAGCTTTGGACAGAACATCCAAGCATAATATAAAGAACAGTGGAGATAGTGGACAGCCCTGCCACAATCCAACAGTGGATTTAGAGAAATGTGTGGGCGTGCCATTCACCAATATGACGAAAAAAAGGTACCTGATGATCTCAACATAAAGTCCCATCGCATCCTGTCGTAGGCCTTCTTCATGTCCAGCTTAATCCCTACAAAACTCCTCTTGCTCGGTGCTCTCTGGAGGTCATGCATAAACTCCTAGGCAATAAGAACATTGTTAGATATGCTACGTCCTCTGAGAAATGCTCCGTGCTCTGGGCTGATGAGTCTCGGCAGTATGCTCCTCAGTCTAGTTACTAAAATCTTCACCGTAACCTTGTACAAGATCGTACACAGGTTGATCGATCAAAAGTGGGCCGACTCCGTGGCATCTTGTCTCTTTGGAAGCAGGACAACAAATGTCCTCTTCTAGTTCGTCAACATCAGTGCTGTGCTAAAAAACTGCTGAATCGCCTTCACCACATCCCGCCCGATCAGTGACCAGTATCTCTTAAAGAAACTGGAGTAAATCCATCGGAACCCGGGGCCTTATCCTCAGCAAGGGACCAAACCGCCGCTTGAATCTCGTTAGCTGTGACCGGCCTAGTCAATGCTTCATTTTTCTCTTCTGAAATTCTAGTCCCTGGCGGCTGCATGATTGGCGAGTTCTCACTCCTTCCATGTTCCCTCCACTTGGTGCGGAAGAACTGCTCGAATACCCCCTTAATAGCCTCCGGATCCTCCCCCATCCTCGCCCCTAATGGCTCTAATTCTGTTTCTCTGCCTCTGGATGATCGTCGATTGATGAAAGAATCTGGTATTCCGATCACCTTCCCTAATCTACTAAACTTTTGATTTCTGCCTCCACATAGTCTCCTGTTGCCAAAGCAGCGAATCATGCAGGAATAACTGACTCCTAAGCTTTTCCATCTCCCCATCTGTCAACCCTCCCCTTTGTGTCTCCTGTGTCTGCAACTCAGCAATAGCAGCTTCTGCCTCCTCTATCTTTCTAAATATGTTCCCCACCTCCTCCCTATTCCACTGCCTCAAGTGTCACTTGGTTATTTTCAATCTACAGGACACCCTGTACATAGCCCCACCCGTACCGGCACCTTCCACGTCTCCCAAACAATCTCTCACGATCGAGGGTACGACAACTAGATTTTTTCAAATCTAAATGGACAACAATAAGCAAGTTGGGAAGAGGTACTCACTAGTAGCGGACAGTGATTAGAAGCAATGCAAGGTAGGTGGTCCACCCAGTAGTCTATATAGCTCTGGATCCACTCTGCCGTGGCGAAGACTCTGTCCAGTCTCTCCCATACTTTAGCCTGCCCATGCCGATTGTTGCACCATGTGTATCTCGGCCTTGTGAAGCCAAGATCTATCAGTCTATTCCCAGTGATGAAATCTTGGAATTCTCTGACCTTTCTCTTGTTGGTGAAGCTCTTCCCTCCCAACTTTTCCTGCAGTCCGTCGATATAGTTGAAGTCCCCAGCAATGACCACTAGGTATCCTTACCGTGATAGCTTCGATACCTCCCAGGGCCGGCCCGAGCCCTAGGCGACCGAGGCGGTCGCCTAAGGCCTCGGGCCAATAGAAGGCCTCCGGGAGGCAAAGGAAAGAGATGGTTCCTTGCGATGAAATAAAGAGAGAAGAGGAGAGAGAGAGATTGAGAGAGAGAGAGGGAGAGAAGAAGGTTCCTTGTCTTGTTTTCTGTGTTGACCGTGACTAAAAGGAAGCAAAGGCCCATATAAAACGGGAACATGAGCTGGCTACGAGCCTTCCCTCTTGATGGAAGGGAGGTGGAGAGTTTCCTGGCCGGCAGAGGGGCAATTTGGGAAGTTGGGGGCAGTAGTTTTGTTTTGGGTGGAGAGAAAGAGAGGGGAGGGATTTGGTTGGCATGATACACGTGTGAAGCCACTCTTATCTTTCATCCCTTCTCTTTTTTGGTTTTGGTCTTGTTTTTCCTTCCCTCGCATTACTCCTGATCCAGCTGGGCCATCAGGAAGAAAGATGGGGGGATTGGGATGAGATTTTTATTAGTTAGATCAAATGAATTTTCCATAATGCCCCTACTTTCTCTTATTTTTTTTTTTTGGTAAAAAACGGCTACTCATTTCATATAACTCTAACGTGAGTACAACCTGCTAAATCGCGAGAAAGTAAAGAAAGCAAAGAAGGAGGAACGTCATAATCAGACGTCCAAGTAAAATCTCCGGAATGCCGGGCAACATAAGAGGCGACCCAATCTGCAGCCCTGTTCGCCTCCCTGAACACATGTCCTATCTGAACATCGTGCATCAACCGCACCATCCTCCGGGCCTCCCGAATAAGGGGATGACCATCCCCGAACCGATCCGCCCCTCGAAGCCAGTCGACAACCACAGATGAATCTCCCTCAAGGTAAATCCGCTCCACACCAAGTACCCGCCGCACATAGGTTAATCCCTCCCAAGCCGCCCGCAACTCTGCTCCCACCACTGTGAGTCCAGGCGTGCGCCGTCCTCCTACTGCTATCATCCTACCAAGATGATCCCTAACCACAAAACCAACCCCTCCAGCCACACCATCCACTGACCGGCTGCCGTCGAAGTTTACTTTGAGATAGCCAAGGGGTGGGGGTACCCAAGAAACAAGGGCAAAACGGGGCGCTGAATCAGCGTGGAGAGTACCCCAGATGTCCCTGACTATCCCAGAAGAAAACCGTATAGTAGCCGCAAAAACCTCCCTCGCAGATAGCGTCGCTCTATCCACTACCCTCTTCGGGGACGACCTCCTCCCCTCAAATAGGCCAGCATTCCTATCCAACCAAATGTGATAGGACAGGTATGCCACCAAAATCCCTACCTCCACAGATCGAGGGCTCGAAATGGATGCTCTCACCATCTGTATCATATCCTGCACAGAGACTATCGAGTCGGGTAGTAGGACCGGTGATCTCCTCCATATCTCTCTGGCTCTGGGACACTGCAAGATGACATGCTCGATCGTCTCCTCACTATCTGCACACTCCTCACAGCACTGAGAGACCGCCATACCGCGCGAGGCTAACAGACTCCTCGTAGGAAGGCAGCCCCAGGCCACCTTCCAGATGAATAAAGCCACTCGCGGGTGAATCCGCAATCTCCATATCCAACCTCCCTCAATCTGACGAGCTGGCTCCCTACCGAACAATGCACGGAGATCTCTAACACGCACGCGTGTCCGTCCCGTCGGGCCCCATACTGGCCTGTCGCCCCCCCCATCGATGGGAACCGGAAGAGACAAAACCGACTCCGCCAACTGCTCCCCGAAGACCTCCCGGACCATCTCCTCCCTCCATCGGGCCCCCTCTGATGTCAGCAGCTCGCTAACCCTACAGCCCTCTAAACTCGTCGCATCAACCATAGTCGGCATACGACAGATCGGTATCTCGGTCACCCAGCTATCCTCCAGCACATCAATAGATCGCCCATCGCCTATGATCCATCTAATCTCTGGAAGTACCACCCCTGCTCGAGTACAAATCTCCCTCCAAATCGGAGAATGGTGACGACCAGCTCGCATCCCAGGAACCAAGGCACCATATTTGGCCCTCATCAACGAGGACCACATACCCTCTGGCTCAAGCACAAGTCTAGCTGCATGCCTAGCAATCAGTGCCTCCCGTGTCGACACTAGGGACTGCACCCCCAAACCTCCATAGCTAACCGGCTGGCACACAACATCCCAAGACAATAAATAGATACCCCCCCTGCCACTGCATCTCCCCCAAATAAAGTTCCTGAACAGCTGCTCAAGAGACCTCAGGACTGTCACTGGAATGAGAGTATTAGAAAGTAGATAGATAGGAACCGAGGTAAGAACTGAGCGAACCAGAGTGATCCTACCCATCATCGAGAGTGTATGCATCTGCCACCCCTCTAGTCTACGTCTGATGCTGAGCTCCATAGCTATACAATCCCTCCGCCGCAACCGCTGACCGTAGAGTGGGACCCCTAGATATGTCATCATGCCCTCCTGCTCCCCCACCCCCAGGGTCTCCACTATAGACCTCCTCACTGCCACCTTGGTCTTTGGGCTGAAGATAATAGATGACTTGGTCAAATTGACCCGCTGTCATGATACTGCACAATAGTCCCGAATAATCCCACAGATGATCCGGGCCGTCTGCACCGACGACCTGGCCAAGAGCAAACAGTCATCAGCAAATAACAAATGGGAAATCGGAGAAGCTCTCACCACCGGTCTATAAACCTCCAACTCCTGAGAGGCCACTGCCCGTCGTAGTGCTCTGGACAGTGCATCTGAACACATGATGAACAATAGGGGAGAAAGGGGGCAGCCCTGACGCAACCCCCCTGCCGACACAAAAAACCGAGATGGCGTCCCGTTCACCAGGATAGCAAAAGAAGGGGCACACACACAGCCCATCACCCACCTGATCCACGTCTCAGAAAAACCAAAACTCCGCAAGGACTGCTGCAAGAAATCCCATCTCACCCTGTCATAGGCCCTCTCCATATCTAGCTTGATCCCCATCAAACTCCTCCTCACCGGAGCCCTACGAAGATCGAACATAAACTCCTGGGCAATAAGTACATTGTCAGAGATACTCCGCCCCTCCAAAAAGGCCCCCTGCTCTGGGCTAATCAACCTAGGAAGAACACACCGCAATCGGGCCGCAAGGATCTTCACCGTCGCCTTGTACATGGTCGTACAAAGGCTAATCGGACGAAAGTGACTAGGCTCCGTGGCATCCTGCCGCTTCGGTATCAAGGTAATGAAAGTCCTCTGCCACTCTGCTGACATCACAGCTGTGCTGAAAAACTGCTGTATAGCCGCCGTCACATCTCGACCCACTATCATCCAATATCTCTGAAAGAATAAGGGTGGAAAGCCATCCGGCCCTGGAGCCTTGTCCCCTGCGAGGGACCTCACTGCCTCTCTGATCTCCACCTCCGATACTGGTCTAGTCAAATCTGCAGTCTCCTCCTCTGATACCCCTACCTCAGGCGAAAGGATATCCACTATGCTCCCACCTGTAGGCTGCTCTGTCCACCTGGCCCTGAAAAAACTCTCCATAACCCTCTGAATCTTCTCCGGATCCTCCGACAGCTGCCCCCCCTCATCCCTGATAACTCTGATTCTGTTCTGATGCCTCTTGATAACTGTCGCCTGGTAGAAAAATCTAGTGTTTCTATCCCCCTCCACAATCCATTATACCCTCGATTTCTGTCTCCAAAAAATCTCCTGCTGTCTAAGAAGGCCATCATGCAATGTCAATAATGATCTGAGCTCCCCCATCTCCCCATCCGCAAGGCCACCCCCCTGGTCCTCCTGAGCCTGCAACCTAGCAATAGCCTCCTCAGACTCCTCAATCCTCCTAAAAATGTCTCCCACCTCCTCACGGTTCCACCTCCTCAGCCTCCTCCTCGTCAACTCCAATCTACGAGACACCCGATACATGGCATCTCCTCTAACTGGTGCACTCCAGGCCTCCCTCACAATCTCCCATGATCTCGGATAACAAAGCCATATTTTCTCAAATCTAAAGGGAGATCGTACTGGAATATAAGTGTCTGTACTCACCAGTAATGGATTATGATCCGACGCAATCCTGGGCAAGTGGCTCACACGATGATCCGGGAAGCACTGAACCCACCCAGCGGTCGCACAGGCCCTATCAAGTCGCTCCCAAACTCTCGCCTGGCCCTGCTGATTGTTGCACCATGTAAACCTGGAACCGGAGAACCCCAGATCTATCAAACCATTCGATGTCAGAAAGTCTTGGAATTCCCTAACCTTCCTCTCATAAGAGAAAGGCTTCCCCCCCATCTTTTCCTGAGGATCAGCAATGCAATTGAAATCACCAGCCACCATCATAGGATACCCCTGACTAATCAACTGAGACGCCTCCTCCCACAGTCTCCGCCTCTCCCTGAAGTCAGTACTGGCATACACTGCAGCAAGCACCCATGAAACTCTGCTGCCCTCCGAAATCACTACAACAACCTCCTGTGTACATACATGGAACACATCCACCCTGCAAGAGCCCTGCGCCCAAGTGACTATAATACCACCCGCCAGCCCCTGGGACTCCACTGCATAAAATCCCCACGACCGGGGAACCGCTCTCCTAGCCTTCTGTAGGCTCCTTCCGGATAGCCGGGTTTCAAACAACACACATATCTCCGGACTATGCAACTACACCATCCTGCGGAAAGCCGGCGCAAAAGAGGGCTTCCCCGCGCCACGGCAATTCCATAAGATGACCTTCATGGGTCACCCAAGGAAACATCACAACCCCCTACCCCGGGGCTGCAATCATGAAACACAGCATCATCATTAGTCCCTTCACTCTCCGAGCCTGCCATCCTCGCCCCCTTTGCTGCATTCATCAACCGAGCAACCATTCGGTGGTGCTCCTTCCCGCCACCAGCTTGTGCCAAATGGCACCCACGGTCTCCAGTAGCATCCTCATCCACCACAAGTTCCCCTGTCAGCCCCTCTCTTACCTCAATGTTGGCAGCATCACCAAGCTTGATGGAGCCTGACTCACCCGCCACCTTCTTCCCCAATCCCAAATCAGAAGAAGGGTGGTTTGGTAGGATCGGAGCAACCTCACCGCTGTGCCCCCATGTCGCACGGCACACACCTTGCTTCGGACTATTCCCCACACCACCTGGAGCTTTTACACCAGCATCCGAACCAGCCGCTCCACCATCGGACTCCACCATCAGACCCTTGCCGGCACCGGACAACCCCGCCGCCTTCATCTCGGCCGAAGCTGCCGCCGCTGTAGGCATCGGAGCCAAACGCCTCCCAAACGACTCCGCTCCCCCCGATGCCTGCGGACCATTGCTACCAGCCCGGAGCACCTTTTCCCTCCGGGGAGGCCGGCCGCGCACCGTCGCAAGAGGCGGAGGGGAGCTCTTGGACCTCCGGCGGAAGATAATCCCCGGCCGCCCTGGCTTCACCACAGAGGGAACAGAGAGAAGTTTCCCTCCCGTGGACGAACCTCCCATCTCTTGGCCCACCGTCTTAGGTGGGCTCCTCGCCCGTTTAGACGGACTCGGGCTCGGTCCACCCGAGCACTGCCCAACTCCGGAACTGGGCTTCCCCACACCCGGGCCCAACTCGACATCGGCCTGCCCCTCCGGCTTCTCTCCCAACTCGGCACCCGACTCGGATTCGGGCGCGAGTTGACTCGGTCCTCCCGTGGCCGCTCCCAAGGAGACGTCCTTCTCCGGTGTCCGCCGGCGAGCCACCTTGGTTGGCTTCTGCCACCCCTCAAGATCCACCGGAGAGGTCGCCGAAGACGAGCCAGCCCCCACCACACTCGGACCAGGAGAGGAAACTGTGGGCACCGAACTCTTCCCCGCCCTAGGTTCATTCACCTCCTTCCTCCGGCTAGACGGCATCGGAGCCCGTCGGAATTCGGTCCGGTTAGTGACCAGCCACGGACCATAAGCCCGCTCCACCCCCCCGGATCCCTCTTCCTCCCTGACCTCCTGCCCAGTAGCCTCCATAACCTCCTTCTCAACACCAGTTTTCCTCCCCTCCTCCATCTCCGTTTCCTCCACCGCCTCCCTCGCCGGAGACCTGAAGGTGCACTGCACCTCTGAATGGCCAATCCTCCCACAGTTAAAGCACGGTTCCGGCAAGTTTTCATACACAAAACCTTGCCAAAATTTCGTCTCTACCCCTGCCGAGCTCCCCATCATGAAGGTTCCCGGTGTGAGCGGGGCGGAGCCGTCCAGCTCAATCTTCACCCGAGCAAAGCCGAACCTGCTACCCTTCTCTGTGAAACCATCTAATGCCAATGGGTTGCCGGCCCTCGCTGCAATCCGAAGGATAGTTTCCTTCTTCCAGTAATCCAGAGGGAGACCCGGCAAGCGGACCCAAACAACTACACGCCCGATTCCTCCGGCAACCGGAATGAAATTGGGCCGCCACCGTTCCACGGCCATCATCTGGCCGCCGACCATCCAAGGTCCATTCCGCAAAGCTGCCTCCCTATCCGCCTCATTTGCGAATCTGATGGCCGTGAAGCCCTCCGCCAACGGGAAACACCCAACCCTGTAACCCAGCTTCCCGACTCGTTGCATCTCCCTCGCCACCCACTCACCGGAAACGATCCTCCCCAAGCTCCTCACCAAGACAGTGGTGCTTCTCCATTCCAGACGTGCCGCCTCCAGCTCCTCCTCCGGCACCACCACCACCTCAGTAAAGCGGTTCTTCATTACCTCTAGTTCGCGGGGAGAAATCCGATGGCTCGTCCATTCCGGCTGCCTCGTCGCTCCCCGCGACGCACCCCTTGCCACATCCGCCCACGACGGGCCCATCGTCGTAGACTTGGGAGCATCCCCACCAACCTTCCCCACCTCCGGCGACTCCCGCCCAACTCCAGGACCGACCATGGTCCACACCCCACAACTGTTCGACCTAACTCCCCACAGATCCCCACCCCACCCGCACTAATCTCAAAGCTCCCCACAGATCACCACCCGGCGATCACCTCCCCACAGATCCCCACCCCACCCGGCGACCTTTTTTTCCCTCCGGGGTGCCTCTCCTTGCTCCTCTCTCTCTACTTTCTCTTATTGAGAGGTTCCTTTCTGGCCAAATTTTTTCCTTTACCTTGACCATGAAGTGCCATGGGATAACCTTTTCCTATTCTGCTCTTGCTTGACATGGTAAACAGTACTGCCAAGCATTATCTCAGTTATTTAATCAGTTTTTATCTATTTTTGTTGCATTCATGCATTCCTGTTGAAATAATATACTTGATGGCTATTTATTTTCTTATTTTTTTTTAAGTATTTTATATTTATTGAAATTTTTTATTAGAAAAAAAAAAATCTCATTCACTGAATCTATCTTAGGCCTTTAAATGTATTGGGTCACCTCTGATATCTTCTCCTACAGTACTCGCCTCTTCCTGCTCTCTCTCTCTCTCTCTCTCTCTCTCTCTCTCTCTCTCTCTCTCTCTCTCTCTGCTAGCGCACACAGCCGCTACGATCCATGATGCACCAATACCTTTCGTAATCATCATAGCATCCAGTTTGCTTGCATCGATTGAACACATCCAGCTTGCTCGCGCACGTTGAATACGAGTTTGGTCTGTGGTCATCCTTCCCCGCGCTCACCATTTCTTTTTTCGGGGTGATGAATAGGAGAGATTGGACAATTCATCTCGCGGACCAAGACGCCTCTCCTGCCCCTTTTGACGCCTTCGTATTTAGACGCAATCCCTGGCGCTATTCCCCCCTGGCGCTGCGACGCCAAGGTTCCATCTCGCTTCGTCTCTCGCCCTCTCTATCTGCCATGCCCTCCTCCTCGCCTCTCGCTCCCCGCCACCTCCTCTCCGCCTCCCTCCCCCCGATGACCCCCCGCCGCGTCGCTGTAATTGGCGCCGGCGCCGCCGGCCTCGTTTCCGCACGCGAACTTCGGCGGGAGGGCCACCGCGTCGTCGTCTTCGAGCGTGGCGGTTCGGTCGGCGGGACCTGGGTCTACACTCCCGCCGTCGAGTCCGACCCCCTCAGCCTCGACCCCGCCCGCGAGGTCGTCCACTCCAGCCTCTACGAGTCCCTCCGCACCAACCTCCCCCGCGAGTCCATGGGCTTCCTTGACTACCCCTTCGTCACCCACCACCGCCGCGGCAACGACGACGGCGAGGGGGACCCTCGGCGGTTCCCCAGCCACGCCGAAGTGCTGCGCTACCTGGAGGATTTCGCTCGGGATTTCGATCTCTACGGGCTGGTCCGGTTCTGGACGGAGGTTGGCCAGGTGGAGAGGGAAGAGGACGGGAGGTGGGCGGTGAGGTCAAGGAGGGTCAGAGGCGGCGATGGAGGTGACGAGAGCGAGGTCTATGATGCGGTGGTCGTTTGCAATGGCCACTTTACGGAGCCTCGGGTCGCCGACATTCCTGGTACTCTTTCCTTCTCCGTCGATGTTTACTCTGTTCTTGACTTCATGTTATTGCTGAAGGATAACCAGAAGATTGACTCGTGTTAAAATGCTAAGACTTCATATAATTTTTTTTCTTGATGAAACCGTTCTAGTTATACAAGGAAGTATGATCACAAGCACTCCACATAATAATAATCTTGAAGTGAAGTTATTTCTGACCTCTGTTTCTGATTTGGGATGTTTCTTCCAGGGTGTCCCCTGTCCCTGATGAGAGAATCGGAATTGTTTTAACTAGAACATCATAAAATTACTTAAAGTTCACTTTGGAACATCCTGGTATCACAAATATTAGTGATGATTGGTGTTATTTTTGATAGGAACTTGTTAACTCTTTTCCATAGAGTCCTTGTCTCTCTTATATAGTCGTGGTCTAATGAAAATGTACTGCTATCTTTCGATGCTGGATTATTTTTTTCACTATTTCTTGTTAGGCAATTCCAGTTAAGAATGGAACGTTAGTAGGTGCAATAGCTAGGTGTCATAGACGTTCCATTTCATTTTTTTCCCCCTCCTTTGGTAAAATTGTTAATTTGGTATTGTTTTTCGTTCATTTTTGAAGTCGCATCTCAACGCATGCAACCCAGCGAGTCACTATATTATTACTTATATTCCTTCCTCGAGAAAACTCTTGTCTTGTTGAGGAAATTTTTTTGTCGATAATTTTACATCTTCATCATGAACTGCCTTTATGAAATCTTTTCAGTTTAGAGTCATTAAATCTGTCGTCTAATTGTTATTTGTAGAGTACTTCACCCTATTTTGGTTGCCTCACTTGAAAAAAAACTTCTTGTGTGCCATTGCATAGTTTTCTTTTCCACTTCGAGTGTAGACAAAGACGTTCCATAGTTTCATATTATTTCTAATTTATTATAATTATAGCAATGTTTCCAGAACTTCTGTGTAAAGAGTGGATAGAATTGATGGTACTAAGCTTGCTAAAGATATATGTGGCAAATAATTCACATTTATCTCATTTAATTCATTATTGTTAAATGCATATTATGTACCATGCATTATATATACATACATATGCATGCACAAGCATATACATATATGCAATTTCAAAAAATAACCTAACATAATAATTTTGTCAATTGTTTTATGGGTTACTGAAGCCAGTGTTTATGACATCCAACTACCCATTGATTTATGTTTCTCATATTAAATCCATTTTGCTGTTTCTTATGACTTTTACTATATCGGTTGGCACTAATATTACTTTTGCTATGTCTTCCACAAGATTCTTTTTTAAAAAAATTCTTTCGCCTCTAAAGCCCTACTCACAGTTTGACCAAATTCACTTGTTATTTAGAAGTGCTGCTTAGCAATATACATTGATACACCTAGAGAGGTAAGGAAACAAAAGATGATAAATGTTTTCATTGTTTTGAACTATCAAAAGTTTTGCTTATTATCATCAAAACCTTCCAAGGAAGTGCTCTTATATGTAATGCTGGACAAATAATCTATCCATATTCACTGTAGGGTTTCTGATTTGCTCCTTAAACTTGCTGTTGATCGGTAATATGTGATATTTTCAGGTATTGATGCATGGCCCGGAAAGCAAATTCACAGCCACAACTATCGTGTCCCAAAGCCATTCATTGACCAAGTATGCATTCAGCTAAATTTCCCTGAAGATTTATTCTCTCACAAAACATCATCTATAAAATGTGTTTTGGGGGAAAATCATCTATAAGAAGTCATTACAACATCCTAGATCAAGGTTTGCCATCTAGGTAACGACCTCGTACCAGTACCATCCTATTATAGTATCGGTACATTTGGTACAGGGGCTGGTTAGGACGTACCGAGTATTGATACGTTCTCTGTACCATATAGCGGTTCGGTATCGATACGGTGCAGTATGGTCGGTATATACTGATACTGACCGGTATGACAAATTTTGTCCTAAATAGATAATACTATCTTGATCTAGCTCCAAAAGATCTGCAAACTGTAGCCAGTGTCATGTCGGACACTTTATGTTTTTGACAGGTGGTGGTTGTAATTGGGAGCTCAGCTAGTGCTCATGACATTTCAAGGGACATCTCTGGATCTGCTAAAGAGGTTCATATTGCAAGTAGATCAGCACTTGTCGGAACTCCCAATAAGCTGCCTGGTTATGGCAATGTGTGGCTTCATTCCATGGTAAATATTCTTTCCCCTGGTGAGTCACGTGAGGGAGAATCGGGATGATCGTGTCCATTGAGTGTAATATTCTGAATGTAGATAAGTTCTAATGTCAGTTGAATTATCACAGGTAGAAAGTGCTAATGAAGATGGTCATGTGGTCTTTCAAGATGGCAGCTCAGTCCACGTTGATGTCATTATGCATTGTACTGGGTATGCATACAGACATTTGTTGCAGAATTCAATTCCTATAAAATCTTTAATTTTGGGTGAGGGATGGCTTAGCAAAGTTGATTATATAGCAGAGGGTAATAGAAGTCTTTAAAAATTAAAGAAAGTAGATGGTGGACTGTTCACATTGTTTAACATTTTAATTTGATTTTCAAGAAGTGAAAACATGCTGAAAGTTGTCAAAATGCTTGTTTTTGTTTTGCTGTTGGTTTGCTATTTGTTTTCTTTGCTGGATAAATCCTGACTTATATTGACAACATGCCTCAACCCTCTTTCTTTCAAAAATTATGATGGTTATTGTGGAAGAAGTATATAGTGCTTAGAAAAAGCATGCACTAATTTATGTACCGGTTTTTA
Source organism: Phoenix dactylifera (assembly GCF_009389715.1). Taxonomy (NCBI): domain Eukaryota; kingdom Viridiplantae; phylum Streptophyta; class Magnoliopsida; order Arecales; family Arecaceae; genus Phoenix; species Phoenix dactylifera. The sequence continues at coordinate 10,503,693 of NC_052393.1, forward strand.
TGTTAAAAACATTCATAGACAAGCTGAAAGTGTGGCATGATGTAAGCTTTAGCTAGTTTTACTTCTGCTGCTTACACATCTCAGCTAAGCATGTGATCTTATATTGTTTCAGTGATTTCAAGATATGCTAGTCTGGCACTTATAAATAAGTTTCATAAGGACAATATTTGGATGATATTTTTCTTATGATATTCCACTTTTCTTTATTTTCTTTCAGGTACAGGTATAGTTTTCCTTTCCTCAAGACCAATGGTATTGTGAATGTGGATGACAATCGTGTAGGGCCTCTCTATAAGCACATTTTCCCCCCAGAGCTGGCCCCATGCCTTTCCTTCATAGGAACACCATGGAAGGTGTACTTCGTAGATATTTTTCTGCTTCTTTTTCTGGAGATTCCTTCTAAGGCACTATAATGTTGAACATTATCATAACCTTGGTGCCAGGTGCTCCCTTTCCCCACGTTTGAACTGCAAAGCAAGTGGGTAGCAGGTGTTTTATCAGGACGGATCGCACTTCCAACCCAGGAGGAAATGATGGAAGATGTGAAAGCCTTTTACTTGCAAATGGTAGTTGATGGATGGCCCAAAAGATACACACATAACCTCACAAAATTTCAGGTACTTATGCATATGGACAATCATTGAGCTGTTGAAATTTCTGAAAAACCTGGCATTATTAGGATAATGACATGAGTCTCAGGGATTGCAAATGGATTCGGGTACCATTCTTATTGCCTCTTTCATGATCTTTTCTATGGGTAGGACTACTGTGAGCAGTCTAAACTTCGACCCTTCTTTCTTTCTTCATTTTCAAAAAGGGGAGGAGATATACTATTGCTATAGTATGCTGCAAATTCATTTCCAGGCTTTTATCAGAGTTCTTCCTGTGAGGACTCTCAATAATGGAAACCGAATGTTAAGAAAAAGAATGCTTTTAGGATTAGCAAAGGTAATCTGTTATTTCGTAAAATCTTGTGCATGATCATGTTTTTTTCTATTTCTGAGCGTCTAAAGCTCTTATCCTGGCTAATATATAGCATTAAGTGAATCTTTTTTCAGAAAATATAGCATGAGTTAACTTTAATCAAAATATACATACCATTAGATTGTCATCAAAATGAGAATGCAGAGAACACCCAGTCAGTGGCATGGAAAATGTTGGCCTTTTGCAACATTTTGCAGGTCTTCTGACCCCACTTGCTTTCCAATGTTGCAGTTTGAGTACTTCGACTGGCTTGCCCATGAATGCGGATACCCCGCCGTGGAAGAGTGGAGGAAGCAGATGTATGAGGCAGCTGCAGAGAATAGAAGAGACCATCCAGAGAGCTACCGAGATGAATGGGATGATGATCATTTAGTTGCAGAAGCACAGAGAGATTTTCAAAAATTTTTATGACCACATTTTGTTTTTGACAATTGTTTGCGTTATTAATAACTATTTGTAGAAATATGTATTTCGAGCTGGCATTGGTTCGGCTTGACATTGTTTCTAACAGCTTGATCCTGCTTGATTGGTGGGTAGCTTGAACTTGAAGATATATATGCCGTTTCTTCTTGGGTTTAATACATGGCTTCCTATGTGACCTACTTCCATTGCTTTGTAATATCACCTCGTGTATAAGTGGAATATTTCTTTTGGTGGTGCAGGTGTGATCGTGTATCAGGTTCCTTCAGGCCTTTTTCGAGTTCATTTGGAACAGTGTACAAAAACATGTATTTTTTTTTTTTGGTGAAAACGGCAATTCATATAGCTCTAACCTGAGTACATCCTGCCAAGTCAAAAGAAAGTAAAGAGTACAAAGGGGGCGGGAGCTCTGCTCTGGATGTCCACAAGAACTCCCCGAAATGTCGTGCAACATAGGAGGCGACCCAGTCTGCAGCCCTGTTCGCCTCCCGAAAAACATGTGCAACCTGATGCTCGCCTAGCTCAGCAACCAGCTTGCGAATATCGCAAATAAGTGGGTGACCATCCCCATACCGGTCAGCACACCGAATCCACTCGATCACCGTCGATGAGTCTCTCTCAATGTGCACCCGCTCAGCACCGAGCACCCGTCTCGTATAGGTAATCCTCTCCCAGGCAGCTCGAAGCTCTGCCCCAACTACAGTAAGACCTGGTACATGACGACCCCCTGCTGCAACCAAGCGACAACATGTATCACGGATACTCTTCTACCACTGGACCGCGCTCTAAAAGTAACATTCCAAAAAACTTTATCATCTAGGAAAATACCGGATGGTTTAGTGGTGGCGTAGTTTTTCTTAGGTCAAACATCTTTACAAAAAGGCTAACAGAATTGCAAACCAGATGACCTAGTAAAAGACCGGATGACTTTGTAAAAGGCCAATTACTTTGGAGATGTAACTAAAGTGTTTCGAGTTTTATTTATTTATTTTTTTTATACATCCAGTGAATTATCTATTTTAGTAAAAAAAAATATTGATTTTTTTTTTACTAATTCATCGTCCCCTGCTTTCCTCTGACCACTTCGCCACGTCGGATTCTGTGCCCACCCTTTTCCAGCGTTGATCGATCAATGCAATACTTTTCTTGGGCCGTTCGTTCGTCCAATAGCAAACAATTCTCGTGCGTCTCATCCCACGGGAATAGCCCGTCTCAGAAGTTCTCGCATCTCGTTCCAACTATCCCGGTCTTTTTCATCAACGCATCGGCTTGAGCCTAGTTCCTTCTCTCCATGCGTCGCTGACTGCATGCTCAGGTCGCTCTTTGAATCTCCACAAAAGCCCCTCTCTTTCCTCGAAATCACTCCTCCAACCGTAATGTATACCAGACATTTCCGTAATTTTTCCAAACATGGAGGTTGTACTGCTTCCAAACGGACCAGAAATATGCGGCGATCCGCCCAATCCTCGTTGCACGCTGCGCCCAACTTTCCATATTCCAATCCGCCCTCCTCTCCTCCGCCATTTCTTCTTTTCTTTACCCTGCTCTTCATCTCCTTCTCTTCCCACAATAACCGTCGTCTCCTCGGTCCTTCTCTCCCTCTTTAAAAATGAGCGGCTTCCAGCCATTCGACCTCCTCGATCCTTCTTCTTCTTGTTCTTCTCTCTTCTACAGAGAGACCTCCTTGTTCTCCCGGCCAAGGGCTCTCTTCCCCTTTCCCTCCCCTTTCGCGGAGGCCGTCGAGCTCGTCGAAGAGCACCTCGGCCTGAACCCTAGCCCAAGCCCCCTCGATCTCCCCCTCCAATGCCTACTCCCCTTCCCTCCGCCCATCTCCCCGCTCGACTTCTTCGACAGCGCGGCCGATCTGATCCAGATCGACCGCCTGGCGCTGCCAACCGCCGTCCCCCGGCGGATCCAGGAGCGGGCGGAGACGGAGCGCTGCCTACGGAACCTCAGCGACCGGGTCGCTGCACTTGAACTGGGGTTTGACAGGGCCCTGGGCTCCAGGATCGACGCCGGTGACTGCAGGTACAAGTGGACGACCGAGATCAAGGGGGCGAGGGGGGAGGGGCGCGATCGGAAGTATAAATTGATGGCGGAGACGAAGCGAGGGTTAGAGAGGAATGTCAGGTGGACAGTGGAGATCAAGGGGAAGGGGGAGGATGAACCCATGTCCCACACCTACTCGTTCCACGCGTCTACGGTTCCGGCTGGGGCCAAGCATGATAAGTTGGAGAAGGTGAAGAAGAGCAACAAGGGGGTGGGGAGCACCGCACGGGTGGTGGAGATTGAAGAGTCCTCGAATCATAGGCCCGTCACCTCAAGAAAGGTCCGTCATCTTAGCTCCTTTTAATAAGAATTTGTTTTTTCACTTACTAATTTTAATTTTTCAGCAACAGTTATAAATTTATGAAATTTTATTGGATTATAGTTTATAATGCTTCTTTTTAGATGCAGATAAAAAAATGGACGCAAGACAGTAACAATCAATGAAAGAGATAAGATTGTTCACTAGACTTGAAAGAGATAAGAATTTAGTTTGTAACTTGGCTTGTTAGAGCAATTGATGGAAATACTAGAATTGGGGATTTGAAAACGAAGTTAGGCATAGAGATGAAAGAGATGAGTGAAAGTAGGGACCTGCAGATGGTACACTGAAAAGAGTAGAGACAAATTATAAGCCAATTACTCTATGGGGTAATTTAATGAGGGATAATAGAGGAGTTGGTTTAGGTCCAATGTGACAAGATGGATTATTTGATATTCATAAGGTGGAGATTGGTCCATGGTGAGCACCAAAAGCAATCTTGGTCTCTTCTATTATCATCTCTTGTTGTTATTTGCCAAAAAAAAAACCGTATTCAAAAAATAGGCTTCCTAGGCATGAGGTCTTTAGGTGGGCAGTCAATGTAACAACTCAACTCGTTAATGCATGAGGCTTTCTCTCAAAATTTGTTTTGATTAATTGCTGGAAAATCCAGATTACTACAGTTAGGTGTTTGTGTATGCTAAATTAGATGTATAAGCTATGATGTCAATATCTGGTTCCTTCCCAAACCAGGTTATGGAAACTTGTACTGTGATGGATCTTACTCTGTTGGGAACTCAACAGCTAGTATTAATGACATTTTTCAAGCTAATACAAGCACAAGTACTCGTCATGCACAGAATTCATTGCAACGACTACTTTAGAGACTGAGGTTGACTATAAAAGTTTGAAATTGTTACTGATTGTGCTGGCTTTTGCTTGCATTATCGACCATCATCGGTGCCACCACCGTGCCCAAAGTTGATGGCAAGTATAATCAGCAGTCCCTGGAATACTTTCCAAAATTGCCAATATTAACTTTGTTAACCATTATTTTAAGGCTTTATCTGATTTCATGGGTTGATGAGGAATGAGCAGTAGTTTTCAAGGAGTGAAAGAATTTTATTGTTTTATGTACCAATCCACAAGAAAAATTCTTTGCAATGAAATCTTCATGCAAGATAAATTTTCAAACCCTAAGGAAGTTATTATTGCAAAGTACTCTTGTCTCTTTCTAACCTTTTTTCAGTTTAATGCATTTAGGACTGATTCACAAAGTCTTCTTGTCGCAGATAGTCAATTGATTGTCCCAGATAGTCAACTGATAGTCACTACCAGAAGTGTTACTCTGAGAATATATGAAAGTGATATTCTTGCCATCGTTAATTTATTTAGTTTGTGGTTTGGTGATTGTTTTGCTTTTCAATTGGCATGAACAATAGATGCCTGATGTACTATTGGGAAACCGTCTCAGAAAAACTGGTAGCCAAGTTTACAGTTATGACTACATGAATTTGAAAATTAATATGGTACTGAGAAATTGTTAAACTGTCTCATGAAAAAAAAAACAAAGAGAGGAAAAGTTTTTGCCATTTCTACTCTTGTAATCATTTATTATCAGGGTGGAAGTCAGAGCTAATGATCAGTTACAGGTTTAAGAATAGCCATCTTCATGCCATATTATGTGTTTTGTGATAACAATTTTACTAATCATGCATCGGAACATGAATGACCATGCTAAAGCAATTCCATGACTTTCTTAAATGTAGCTTACCTGAGTGTACTAATTGCAAACATTTGATAAACTTGTTTTTTTTCTTTGTCAGTGCATGCCATATTTCAGCATGATATTACCATGATACTTGTATATGCCAACCCTAAGTCACCTAATGCATGATATTATGATACTCTAATTATTGGTCATGCAAAGGTTCCTCTTATATGGTTTCTATTAATGTCTTTGTTGACAATCTTGAGTAGTGTCATCTGAGTTGTATTTAATATTTATTGAGATATAACATGCTAGTCTGTCATGCCATCAGGAATAAATTTATAATCCACTATGTTAGTACAAATTTATAATCCAGTATTTAATATTTATTGAGATTTAACATGCTAGTCTGTCATGTTAGAATGTTAGTACAGATTTTCCAAAGTAAAGCCACCAATGCTGATACAAATTGAATGCCCATGAAACATCATCACATCAGCATATTTGATTTTATTTTTAGATAATGTCTCTACTTGCCAATTTCTCACTGTTCAATGCTAATATGTCTATTCTGATCTTCTTTATAGTTTAAAGTTATAAGCTTGTGAACTTATGGTCATTTGTATGTAAAAGGAGTTCTGCATACAGCAAATTGCTGTTACCGACTTGAATGGATGAAATGCAATGGTGGCTAGATCTTAAACCAGCAAGCTCTGGCTATATATGTGGTCATCTTCTGGATCAAAGTGACTACTACTGAAATGACAAACTGAAAGAAATGATTGGCTAGTTAAATTTCAAATTCTAAAAATATGTTCAGTATGACTGAAGCAGTTAAGCACTTTTAATATCATCTTGCATTTCGTGGATGCCTTGTTAACAATTTTCAGATTGTTTTTCCTCCTCTCTGTTAAGGCTTTTTCCAAGAGGTCTCATACCCAAGAAAAGGGTAAGAAGAAGGAATTATCACCACAAGATGCTGCAATGTTAATTCAGATGAGTTATAGAAATCATCTGGTCCAGCGTTCTCAAGTACTTCGTGGACTTCGGGATCTGGCAGTGGCCAAAACCAAGTTGAAGGAGATTAGGGCCTTATTCAACAATTTCTCTTATCGTCAACGTATAGCTATTGATGCAGAAGAACGCCAAAGGTTCTCTGAGAGAATTATTATTCTCCTCCTTACAGTAGATGCCATTGAGGTACTGTTTCTACCATTCTCAAAATCTATCATAATTCTATTTTTTAACTAATTAAATTTCTTCATATGTATTTATCTAGTTGTGTTGTGGACTGAGAGGTCTTTGTGTTGATTCTGGCCACTCAATTATGTGCATGGAACTCAAATTGGTTTAGTGTCACTATGGGCATGTTTGTTTAGCTTCATTTTACTTCATAGCCCATATTAGTATTCTTTCCTACCACTATTAAATTTTATCTATTTCTCTTCTCAAACTTTCCATCCAATCAGCACTGTTCACTGTGTGCATTTTATTAATCATTGTATCTCGTGTCTATTGAAGAACCTTGCTAGTCACAACATGGTATACGCCACAATGGCTAGCTTAAAACATCTTGCTAATTTTCATCAGTGACATGGCTTAAATAAAGATATGTTTCACGATTTGCATGTCTTTTTGACAGATTAGGAACTAACACTGCTGAATCAAAACATTTCAGTTTTAATGGCAGTCTCTTGTAAAATTAGGAGACTGCCAAGTGTACAGCTGCACCTTGAGTTGAAACCATTATGTTTGTCATAAGAATGATCTAAGGAGAAGCATCACTTGATGACTTCACATTTGTTTGTCTCCTTCCCCTAGAAAATGGTGATGATATTTCTAAGCACACTGAGAATGAAATCCAATTTTTTCTTCTTGAAAGAAATGCTTCTTTCATGATCCTCAGGTGTTTCATTTACATGTTTAGAAAGCACATGAACAAGCTTTTGGTGTTGAAGGTGATGTAACCCTAGCTAGATCTTTCATCTTATAAGATAGACCCCTAGACCTACTCCTTTCCACCTGATTTTTGATCTATTTACATGGTCATTGTTAAACAAGAAAATTTTTCCTTGACTATAACCACCTTTCCAGACTTTACATTGAAGTTAACTGCAAACCGTTGTATTACTTTTCCTTGTTTTTCCACATCCTCTTCTAAAAGTTATTCACCTAAGGCCTTCATTATCATTCTCTACCAGGTCTATTTCCTAACCAGAAACTCTGATTAACCCAATTATTGAACATAATTCTTCTTTATACTCTCATGTTTGCCAATCCCTGTTTAAATTGTCAATCCTTATTCTTTTCCATAGGAAACTTCTTTTTCAGCTACAGGTCTTCGGATAATCTGTTTAGGTATGGAGGATAAGCTTTTGACTAGCTAGAATTGATTCAGGCACTCCTTAGGAGTCGCAATATCAAAGTTTGAAATAATTTTTGTTTTATTGCGATGTTGGATCTTCTGTGCACTGGTAAATTTACATCTAATATTTAGTAGATGTACCATCTTTTCTTGATAAAATAAACAGGACTATGAAGTGAAGTGTGGCTTCAATATGGCGCCATGAATATCACTGAAAGCTCTGTTTTTATATTTTGTTGATGAGTGAACCTACTTTATAATTTTGAACTACTACTTCCAAATTAAGCCTCCAAAGGTAAATAATGTAAAAGCAAATAGAACACTGCATTATATTGTGAAATCATAATCTAAATTGCATTTAGTTGTCATGTTGAATTTGACTTCAAGAATCTAAATCCATTAGGAAGAAAAGTGATTATGGTTCATGTCAAACAATAATTTTGACCAAATCATTTCATGTATTGTCGTACTGAAATTTTTATTGTGTTTTCATGAACAGCAAGTAGATTTAGTTAAAAATATTGTCATTTATTCTTAACCTAAAAGAGAAACCAAGTGAGAGTGGATCACATATCTGACTATCCTTTCAGAGATTTATGAATAACCTATCCCTATTGTAGTGTTTATCATGGACATGGACCAAAATATTTCATTGATGATGAAGAAATTGATATTAGGGACTTAAAAATGGCTGCCTGGAGAGAAAGGTCTAAAAATTGCATATTATACATGAAGTGAATCCTATTTTACAAAACATATTCAAGTGTTTATTGAAAAGGAAATAGTTGTAGAACACCTAAACAAACAAGGACAGTGATATCATCCGGACATGCATGTGGTCATGCATGTTCCATCCTTTTTTTCACTTTTGTGAATTGTGCAATAACCTTTCTGGTGTGAAGTGTGATGCATGGTCAGCTGCAGTCCTTTCTCATGTCTTATAACTCTCTCTCTTTCTCTCTCTCTCTCTTCTCACTCTATGTGTGTGTGTGTGTGTGTTTGTCTGTCTGTCTTGAGAAATCCATCCAGAAAGGAGTCTGGCAGACCCTTACTGCAGAGGCTGAAAAGTAGCTATTCCCTTTATGTACTCTATTTCTCTGTTTTGATACACATCCATCTGTTATTTGCATCCATACAAAAACAGTCTTTTGTGTTTTTGTTCCTTGGTTTCTAGGGGCACAGGACTATATAGAATGGTACATTAAGTTTTAGAGTAGATAGCATAGTGCACCAACTCAGAGTTCATGGTTTTTGTTATTGATTAGGGCTTTAGTATAGAACCAATTCCCATGACTTTGGATCACTGAAAAGAAGCTCAGTCATGCTTTTTTTTTTCACGTTCTATTGCCTGTTTTTATGGTAAGTAAATCAGTAAGCTCAAGTTGGTGTCTGTCGACCCAAGACAAATGGCTTGTGCTCAATCTGACTGCTCTTGCATTTGCTTCTCTTTTTAGGGCTCAACTTTAATGGTTCGGGCAGCAAGGAAGTTAATGGTGGAGGAGCTGGAGGCTATGCTGGATGTGGTGGATCCGCAGCCATCTGGGAAGTTGGGTTCGATGAAGCGCAGAAAATTTGATCTGCCTGCTGGTGGTTCCATCTTAGATGATATGGCTGTAGGTGTGGCACAGGTCGTCCATATGCTTAACCAAGAAGATAGCCAAAGCAATGCATCCCCTGACATCTTGTGAGCTGGCCACTCCATTTTCTAAATCTCTGGAAGATTTTCCCTCAAAAAGCAGGGAGAGAACTTTTGCAGTTTCTAACTATTTTCGAGCATTACAAGAGTTGTGCTGCTTGCTTTGCTATTTTTTTGTAGTGTGGTTTTAATTTCATTGGTGGAACTATTTGGGAGGGTTTTGCTAGACCTATTATGTCCTAACCAAAGCAGCATATTTTCTATTTGCCTCTTTGTCTGGAATCAGGTTGGTCCTGTTACCACCGTTTTGGTGGTAAACTGGTCGTCACCAGAAGATGCTTCCTTGGACTAAATATGTTGCTTGTGTAATTAGTTCCTATTGCTGTGAATTGATGGTAGGTGATATCATTAGACAGGACAGTATGGAAACAACAGGAGATAATCCAATCCCAAAAAATGATCAGCTGACTTTATCGTCGATGCACAGGAATTTGAAGGACTGGACTGAAACACACTTGGCAAAGATCCGAACTGCAGAAAGTCACCTTATCTACACCCATATTTGCATCCCATGGAACATGGAGTCATCTTGATATCAGGTGCCAGAGTTCACCCCCACCCTTATTTTCCCCTTTCGAGGAAATGGTATATTCTCCTTTCACTATTTTATAACCTTATTGGAGCTCTCTAATATAACTTATTTGTTTGTGTGCATAATCTATCAGGCAAGAAATAATATATCTTAGTTAAAATCTATATTTTTATATTTTATTTTTTTAATATTATTTATTTATTTATTTGACCTCTCGTGTAGGGGTATTTTGCTTGTTTCATCTAAAAGGATGGATGTTGTGCTTCTCTTTAAGAGGGTTTGGATTGTATCTTTCGCATGAAAGAATGATTAATCTTCTTTTACATCATTGTTCATTAGATCATATGTTGCATAGATCTCAAAGCATGCTAAACTCTCTCATTCAACAAGTTGCAAGGATCTTGAAGTGATGATTCGCAATCCATCAGTGAATTTGTGTGAAAGAAGTTGATTTTTTCTTTTGCGCTAAAGATACGACCTCTACCCTTTTTGAGAACCTTCTGATGGTCCTAAAATGATATTGTAGGAAAACTTGAGTGATAGTATATGTTGTGGTTCAAATTTGGCCCGAGGGTGACCACGCTGGAGGAGTCGAGGGAGCTGATGGTGAGTAAAAGAAGAGGACGAGCGCCACCTTTCGCACGGCGGTGGATCTACACAAAGCCTCACTGGTAGGGTTTCGGTGAGGATCCTCCGACGCTCAAGTTAGAGTGGGGTATATTTAGTCCAGCCTAGAAAGGTCCCTCTTACGTTACCTTACGGGGCTATTTATAGTCCTTGTAGAAGTATTCAGGTGACGGAGGTATGGCCCATTCCCATCATGGGAGGAGATGGTGTGCAGTCAGAGTTTGCTTGTGGCGCGTAGTATAGTCCGTTCTTGGGAACGATGAGGCGTTGATAGTCGTTGCAGGGTATAGTTCCTGGTTGATATGTTGTGGCGTGGCCGACAAGCAAAGCATGGTGTGGTGAGGCTGCTGCAGGGCATGGCTGCAGCATGTGGATGACGAGGTCGGCCTTCTGGGGTCGGCCTTCTGAGCTCTGCCTTCTGGGGTCAGCCTCCTGAGCTCAGCCTTCTGGGTTTGGCCTTCTAAGCTCGGCCTTCTGGTGTTCGGACTTCTGGGGTCGGCCTCCTGAGCTCGGCCTTCTGGGTTTGGCCTTCTGAGCTCGGCCTTCTAAGGTGGGCCTCCTGAGCCCGGCCTTCTGGAGTTCGGACTTCTGAGCTCGGCCTTCTGGAGTGCGGACTTCTGAGCTCGGCCTTCTAGAGTTGATCTTCTGAGGTGGGCTTGGCCAAAATTGGGTGACTTATACCGAAAAATAAGACGATCCATTTTGCCTCCCATCATTTGTCCCCCGACTTTCGAGTCCGAGGTGTCTTTTGTCTCGGACGAAGGAAGTAGTCCAATTGCTGATCGTCCTGTAATATAGCCAAGTATCTTTGGAGAAGTATGTGCCGAGTAGGGTGTACTCTCGTGTAGTTGGAGCTAAGGGCTTTAGGCCGAGCTGTTCAAGCCGAGCTAAGCGGCTCTGCTTCGAGGTCGACTTCAGCGGCCCTTTTTGGCTTGTAGTCGACTCAGCAGGGAGTCCACACTTAGATCGGGGCACGTCGTCGCAGAAGGCGTCGAAATAGCGTCAAAATGGCATCGAATTGGCATCGAAATGGCGTCGAATATCCTCGAATTGGTGTTGAATGTCGTCGAATTGACGCCGAAATGACGTTGAAATGACGTCGATCACTTAGATGAGCTCGAGGGCAGAAGAGCTCGAGTACTTAGATGAGCTCGAGGGCCAAAAAGCTCGAGTACTTAGATGAGCTCGAGGACCGAAGAGAGCACTTAGATGAGCTCGAGGACAGAAGAGCTCGAAAGAGCTCGCGCACTTAGATGAGCTCAATCACTTAGATGAGCTCGAGGATCGAAGAGAGCACTTAGATGAGCTCGAGGACAGAAGAGCTCGAGCACTTAGACGAGCTCGAGAATATAAATGAGGGGGCGATGTTGGGGATGGAGATACCTTTTGGAGACATATTGACAGCTGCCGAGCTTCGAGGTCCCTCAGGACTTGGCTCAGCACCAGCTGGGAGTCGTTGGAGGCCGTTAGCGGTAGGCGTTGAGCTCTGGGGCGCGTCGCTGCCCCCCGAGGCCGCGTCGCTGCCCCCCGAGGTTGAGGAGCCATGATCATGCAGGATCCATGGCTACCCAAAAGCATTTTCTTTTGCCAAGCCGGACCGATCTCGTTGTTGCCTTGGCCAAGAATAGTGTTGTAGACCGAGTTGACGTGGGCTACGAGAAGGTTTAACTTCATAGTACTTTCTTGGGGTGGAATCTCCTGTGAATCTGGCCAGAGAAGCGCTTTTCCTTTGGAAGGCATTATAAAATAAGGCATCAACCGAGCTCCCATTATGTACTAAAATCCTTTTTAAAGTCTTACAATGATAAAGGAAATAGCTACAACATCATTATAAAGAGGGCTCAACACCCTTTTGGTCTTCATCGGAAAACGAGATGACTTCTGCAGTGCACAGATGCTTTGAGGAAGCTCCTTCTCCCGAGCTCGATGCTTCAGGTGCCTTTACTCACCCACCCTCTGATGGTATTGATGATGCCCGCGATAGGTCAGTTGTCATTTATCTCCTCACGCAGTACTGGATTTTATTCCTCGGGCTCTCTCCTGTAGGCATGATCACGAACAAAACAACTCAACCGATCTCGGCGGATAAGTGCCTCGATCTCATCACGGAGCTCATAGCAATCCTCTGTATCATGGCCGCGATCTCGGTGGAAGTGGCAGTACTTGTTCGAGCGCTTCCGTGCTTCCGCGACTCTGTCGGTCGCATCCTTAATGGAGGTCGGAGGTAGTCCTGATCCTCAATTTCTATGAGGATCTCTGCTCGAGTAGATGTGAGGGGAGTGTATGTCTGAAACTTTTGGAGGGGAGACCTCAGGCGAGCTAGGCTCTTGGGCCAAGAAGGCTCTTTCTAATGCTAGAAAAATTTGCTGCTTGGTTGGGAGCACTCCTCATGGTGCTTCTTCTGCATCTTGGTAGGTCGTTCGGTTGCCTCCCGCCGGGAGGCCATGGCTTCCTCAGCCTTGGCGTACTTGCGAGCTCGGGCCAACATTTCAACAAAGTCGGTGGGAAAGCTCTTCTCAATGGAGAAGAGAAATTTGTAAGACCGAGCTCCAGTCTTTTTTTTTGGTGAAAAACCAAGATCTAGTCTTCAATGCCGACATGGCGATTGACTGGTCGAAATCGCGAACCTCCCATGTGGCCGAGGTAAAGCGATTGATGTAGTCTTTTAAGGATTCTTCCTCCTACTTGATGGCGAAGAGGGAGTCTGAGGTCCGGCGCTGACGCCGGCTAGCGGTAAAATGGATGGCGAGCTGCCTGCCTAGCTGTTCGAAGGAGAGAATCGAGCTGGGCTTTAGTCCGGAGAACCAAAGACGAGCTACCTTGCGGAGAGTCGCGGGGAAGGCTTTGCAGAGTAGAGCGTCTGTGGCTCCTTGGAGTGTCATAAGGGCCTTGTAGCTCTCCAAATGATCCAGAGGATCGGATGAGCCATCATATTGCTCAATCTGTGGTATCTTGAACCTCTGGGGGATTGACTCATCTATGATCCATTGAGGGAATGGAGACTCTGTTGTAAAGTTGAGGTCGGCATCTCGAATCGGGGCTCGGTCTTGAAGCGTCTGTATCTGCCGCTCCAAGTTCTCGACTTTTCTGCCGAGCTCGGCGCTCGGATGGGGCTCCTGTTGCAGCTTGGCATAGAGCAGACCCCGCCTCAGATGGGTGCTCCCGTGCTCGAGGCGTCAGGCTTCGGCGCAAGCTCTCAAGATAATGGATGCACGACAAGCCCTCCCGGCTTGGGGGTCGAGCTCGGTGGGAGCTTCGGTGGTGGCGACGCTCTACAGAAAAATGACATCGCGAGCGGCGTCCTGAGGATTCATGCTCGTGAGGAGGGAGTAGAGGTTGGTCTTCTACTTGCTGTAGGCCTTGAATGGCCACAGTGAGTGCTTGGACTTGTTGGACAAGCAGATTGAACTGCTCTAGCTGGACTTGAAAAATTTAGTCTGTCGGCTCTGCAAGGGGTGGACTTTGGAGTGAGTTGCTGAGAGCTGGTACCTAGTTCCTTGATGCATTTGAAGCTCCTTGACCCCTCAACTTCATGATCACGACTCAGGCCCTTCCTCTAGCGCCAAATATGTTGTGGTTCAAATCTGGCCCGAGGGTGACCACGCCGGAGGAGTCGAGGAAGTTGCCGGTGAGTGGAAGAAGAGGACGAGCGCCACCTCCCGCACGGCGGCGGACCTGCACAAAGCCTCACCGGTGGGGTTCCGGTGAGGGCCCTCCAATGCTCGAGTTAGAGTGGGGTATATTTGGTCCAGCCCAGAAAGGTTCCTCTTACGTTACCTTATGGGGCTATTTATAGTCCCTGTAGAGGTATTCAAGTGGCGGAGATATGGCCCGTTCCCATCATGGGAGGAGATGGTGCGCAGTCAGAGCTTGCTTGTGGCGCGCAGTGCAGTCCGTTCTTGAGAACGATAAGGCTTTGACAGTCGTTGCAGGGTTTGGTTTCTGGTTGATATGTCGTGGCGTGGCCGACAAGCAAAGCATGGTATGGTGAGGCTGCTGCAGGGCATGGCTGCATCATGTGGATGACGAGATCGGCCTTCTGGGGTCGCCTTCTGAGCTTGGCCTTCTAGAGTCGGCCCCCTGAGCTCGGCCTTATGGGTTTGGCCTTCTGAGCTCGGCCTTATGGGTTTAGCCTTCTAAGCTCGGCCTTCTGAAGTTCGGACTTCTGAGTTGGCCTTCTAAGCTCGGCCTCCTGGGGTCGGCCTTCTGAGCTCGGCCTCCTGGGTCGGCCTTCGGGAGTTCGGACTTCTGAGCTCGGCCTTCTGGAGTCGGCCTCCTAAGCTCGGCCTTCTGGAGTTGGCCTTCTGAGGTGGGCTTAGCCAAAATTGGGTGACTTATGCCAAAAAATAGGACGATCCATTTTGCCCCCCATCAATATATATATAGTCCCATATAGCATGGATCTTGTGCGCCACATAGTTGCGTGCATCATATATTTTAGATTTGCACCAATATATATTATTTTTGGGCAAACTTTGCACCAACATAGATTATAGCATTTGAGTTGTTACCTTGAAACTTAATTTGGGTCTGTCTATCTGACATTAGAGTGGCTCTCTTTATTTTGTTTCGAACGTTAGTGGCTCTATTGCAGCCATCCCTTGATAATAAACTACTTGGATATGGATTTGATCATGTTACATGTGCTTATAGTTCTTGGTATGAGAAAATATCTCAAACAAAATAATTTTATGCAGCGATAATGTTGGTGATGCATACCCGTTCAATTATTTGATCAAAATCTAGCCATAAGAAAACTTTAAGAAGACGGAGGATTTTAATCTATGCTTCTATAAAAGTTATAAAACTGATGGAATGTCGGATGTTTAAAAAGAGAATAGGCTAGGGATCTTCATCGAATAACAAAAATCTGGTTGGTTTTCTTCCATCAAGAAAACCTACGATCCATAATTAACTAATAACTAAACCATATTTATGTATCCAACAACTGGTGCTGTGATCTGGCCGGAAATGGAGGAAAACAAATCAATCGAAGATCCTAACTGGATAAGAGTTTATTTTTTTAATCTAATAACTAGAACATATGCATGGATGCATCTACTAGCAACAGAGTCATCATGTAGATCATGATAAACATTAACACCTAATAAGCGCCCATAGACAACGCGATATATACCCTCAGGACATCCGCATAACGCAAGGAAGCAAGAGAAGTCCTCATAGAAGCTTCGCCTAGCTTTTGGCGATCCAGACAATGTTGTCTTGGGGTTGGAAGTGGCAGACGTTTCCAGTCCGTTGCTTCTCTTTGAGCTCTTGGAAGGCCAGGATCTTCGGGTTCGAACCCTCCTTGTAGTCATGGCACACGGCCAGCGCCTCCACCTTCGTTCCATCCACCCCCACCATGGAAACCATGTATGCCTTGGATTTACCCTTCGTGTGGCAGTAGAACACGGTGTATGCATAGGGCTGGACATGACAGACCACCCAATCGGAGGACCCCGTCACCTTTCGCACGCCGACCACGCTATACTGCTGCTCCGGCGAGTCCTCCCTACCGAGTCTCGTCGAAACGGTGTGGATGTCGCGAGTTCTCAGGGCCGATGTAGTGAAATCCAGCATGGATTCAAGTGAAGTGGCGCATTTCTTGATCTTACAGTACTTTGCCGGCTCTTCACACTCTTCAAGGGTTGTCTCGATCGCCTTGGCTTCGTGAGAACCCGGCTCGATGGAGAAGCGGGCGAGGATCTCTGGAAGCTTGGTGGTGGTGAAGGGGATGGAGTCGGCCGCTTGGCGTGGCAGAAGGGATGGCCTGGAGCCCGTTCCTGGGAAATGCAAAGTAAACTTGGCACCCGCATGCACGTCGTTCTCCAGAAAGAAAGAAGAACGGAGTTTAGCGCTCGTAGACATGGGCTTCACTGCTGGATGGCTGAGAGCTAGTTCTTCCCCAACATTGGTGCTATGCTTTATTAGATCAGCAATGGCACTTGGCATGGGAGTGTCGGGGAGGACGCTGCGCCAGTAGAGCTCAGAAGGCGAGGCTGCATGGGTTGCTCCAACTGCAAGCTGAAGCAATATCTTGTTCGGGTTACTGGTCTACGTACAGAGTAATCTCATAAAAAGCAATTAGATAGAGCAAAAACAAACGAGGAAGAGGTAATTAGCTTTCTTACCGCAAGAACGGAGAGGAGAGGAAGGAAGCGATCCATGACCGTGAGACGATCCCAGTGAATGCTCAAAACACACAAGAGCTGGCGGATTTATAGAACAAATCAAGGAAGTGTTCGAAGAGAGGGGAGAGAATAGAGTCAAGAATGGTCTTCGTTTTTTTTTAATATCCAATAATGTATAGATTCCATATGATTTGAGAAAAAAACATCGGTCTTGCATTCGGGCCGCTCTTAAAAAATTGGCTCTTTGTTTTTAAGGCTGGTGGATTTATAAAAGAAACAGAGGAGAGAGAATAGAGTCAAGAACGGGGCTCATTTTTTTATATCCAATAATATAAAGATTCCATGTGATTTGAGAAAAAAACACCGATCTTGGTTTTGGGCGGTTCTTAAAAAATTGGGTCTTTGTTTTAGCAACTAAAGAAATCAAGGAAGTGTTGGAAGAGAGGAGAGAGATTAGAGTCAACAGCGGTCTTCTTTATATATATATATATATATATCCAATAATTTGTAGATTCCATATGGTTTTGGGGAGCTCTTAAAAAATTGAGTCAATGTTTTTGGCGAATTTATAAAAGAAATAGAGGGGAGAGAATAATTCATTTTTTCAATATATAAATATAAAATACAATAATATATTTCTACTACAATTTCAAATAATTATTGAATAATAATAATATGATTAATAATATATTGTAATATAATATATTATAATAATATAATGTAATATATTGATATATTGATATAATATATTAATGGTATATTGATATAGCAATTTTTTTTGCTAGACTGAATAGTATTCTTTTTCTCAAATTTCAGTCTAAACTCACTGCTCTAGGAAATCTTCGATATCTAACCTCACATATCCTAATACCAAGTTGGATAGTGATTTGAAAAGTAGGAGTGATTTGGAATCAATGCTTTGTAGGATTTTTGTTATGCAGCCAAATATGGTGATCTTTTTACTTCCATCCATATTTCTCTTGATTTTGAGATGATCACACCATACCAAATATCCTTTTCTAGTTTTTTAAATAAAAAGGTGGGAGACATCTTGACCGCCCAATAGGTAAGGGTTTCCATGACATTTATTATTTTTTTTTGAAAAAGAAGAATATTCTATTATTCTGGTTGTGCTCCCTATTTTTTATTTTTTAAAAAAATATTTTATTATTTTCTCCCTCATTAATTAGCCCTCATGCACTATCGTGCTTCTGGAGGAGTAGGGGGTGGGCGGCGGCGGCGCTAGATTGGGAGGATGAGGAGGAGGAAGAGGCATCGATGCTAAGGATGGAGGAGAGGAGGGAGTGGAGGTGGCGGAGGAGACCGGCGAGTAGGACCCGCTTGTACATACGCAGGCTGAGGACTGTGAGCCAGATACCATGGAGGCTTTATTATTTTTAATATATTTTGGAACAAATAGGACTGCTCAAAAGTTTTCGGCTCCATCTTTTGGGGCCTGGTCAAACGTTTGGGCTTGAAAACATAGCCCAATAAAAGTTTTTCACGGCTGACATCAGACCGCTCAGGCTTCCTCAGATCATTGACAGCTCCAGAGCAAGGTTTTCAGGAACTGATGATATATACTTTGGTCATCTCAACGGATGACTAAAGCAAGATGAGTTGTGGTCCCCTTTTTTCTCAGTCAAGTTGAAAGGTGCAGAAATCTAAAGAGGTTTAAAATCTTATTATTTAATCTTTCAGAATCTAGATATTGAAAGCTTAGGTGAAATATTATTAGTTAAAGAACATGATTAAGGAAGAAATAAATGGAAAAAATTCGCAGATATGTTAGTGTTGCATACAGGCTCTAGTACGCATGGGGCACATTGACTCTGTCGGCTGGAATAAGGTAAAAAATATTTCCCAACTCTAGCATTCTCCCATGCTAAGACTTGACCACTTCTAAGTCCTGGTCACAAAATGACAATGAATCTTTAGATATTTTAGCTGAGCCCCAGGTGAACATAGAGAGGCGAAGGCGGTTTCCTTAGCTTGAGATGGAGAAGGAAAGAACAAGGGGGAAAGTAAAGGAGGGAAAGAAAGGGAGAGGAAGGCAAAAAATATTTTTCTCTTACTGTTAATCTCAGTTTTCAAATCCGGCAATCTCTTGGTGTACTTCTTCTTTATAATTCCTTGATTATTTTTCTCTTATACTAAGCTCTTAATTTTGAAATTTTCTCTTATTGATTTCTCTTGGTTAACACTTGTAAAAGTAATGTATTCTATTACTTCCTTGTAAATATAACTTAGGTTTTAGACAAATCATGTTAATTCTTGGTATTCATATTAGTTTTATTCTATAATATATTTTTATTATCTTTTTTTAGATATTTCCTAGTTGTAGTTGGTTGTGGTCTCTATACCATTTTTAATATCATTTTTAGATATTTCTTAGTTGCAATAATAAGTTCTGTTCTTCATGGTGCAATAGCTCAGTTATATCCATTATTCCAGTGGAAGCCCGTCAATAGACGTGCTGTTCAATTTCAAGGCTTTCTCAAAAGAAAATGAATTTTTTTATAGAAGATCGATTGTATAAAAATTTAATTTTTAAAATCTACATATGCCTAGGGTTTTGCCATCATGGACTCATCTTGTTCACCCATATGACCCTGTGAAGTAGCCAACTTACCATTATGCATGGTTTGGCACATGGAGGGCTGCTTACCTTTATGCATGGTTTGGCATGTATATGGAGTGGGCACTAGTTTGAAAAAGTAGTACTAATGGCAGACTTGAACACTTATATATAAATTTTTATACGAATATGAATCTCAGTAAAAAAAATTTGAATCTGAGCTAGCCACTCATCGAAAATAAAAAAAAGTCTCTGAATTCATAGTTCTTATAATTAGATAAGGCTCGGATTATCTTGTTAATTGAATCATTTTACATTTGGCTCTGGCATCTTTAGGACCCAAGAATATTAGTCTTCTGGGTTGGTCCACCAGCCTGGCCATAGCTTCATTCTATCTTTTTACTCTCTTTCTTTCGAATCTTGCTTTACATTTAACTTCAAGATGCATAACCAACAAGTTTATATAAAACAGATGGATGAAATATAAATCTGGTCTTTAAATACAGTCCCGTTGATATCAAATTATAGTGTGCAACTTTTGGGTAGTGGCTGACGCTTGTCTCGCCAAACCACTAGATGCCTTGATACTAGCAGTACGTTGACTCTCTGTCGACTAACATTAGAGTGGCTCTCTTTGTTTTGCCTCGAACATTAGCGGCTCTATTGCAACCATCCCTAGATATAAACCTACTTCATTAGAAACATCATGGATGTAAGAGTTTATTTATTTATCTAATAACTAGAACATATACATGGATGCATCTACCAACAACAGACTCATCATGTAGATCATGATAAACATTAACACCCAATAAGCGCTCATAGACAACGCGATACCCTCAGGACATCCGCATAACGTAAGGAAGCAAGAGAAGTCCTGATAGAAGCTAGCTTCGCCTAGCTTTTGGCGATCCAGACAATATTGTCTTGGGGTTGGAAGTGGCAGAAGTTTCCAGTCCCTTGCTTCTCTTTGAGCTCTTGGTATGCCAGGATCTTCGGGTTCGAATCCTCCTTGTAGTCATGGCACACGGCCAGCGCCTCCACCTTCGTTCCATCCACCCCCACCATGGAAACCATGTATGCCTCGGATTTACTCTTCGTGTGGCAGTAGAACACGGTGTATGCATAGGGCTGGACATGGCAGACCACCCAATCGGAGGACCCCGTCACCTTTCGCACGCCGACCACGCTATACTGCTGCTCCGGCGAGTCCTCCTTACCGACTTTCGTCGAAACGGTGCGGATATCGCGAGTTCTCAGGGCCGATGTAGTGAAATCCAGCATGGATTCAAGTGAAGTGGCGCATTTCTTGATATTACCGTACGCTGCCGGCTCTTCACACTCTTCGAGGGTTGTCTCGATCGCCTTGGCTTCGCGAGAACCCGGCTCGATGGAGAAGCGGGCAAGGATCTCTGGAAGCTTGGTGGTGATGAAGGGGATGGAGTCGGCCGCTTGGCGTGGCAGAAGGGATGGCCTGGAACCGGTTCCTGTGAAGTGCAAAGTAAACTTGGCACCCGCATGCAAGTCGTTCTCCAGAAAGAAAGAAGAACGCAGTTTAGAACTCGTAGCCATGGGCTTCACTGCTGGATGGCTGAGAGCTATTTCCTCCCCAACATTAGTGCTATGCTTTATTAGGTCAGCAATGGCACTTGGCATGGGAGTGTCGGGCAGGACGCTGCGCCAATAGAGCTCAGAAGGCGAGGCTGCATGGGTTACTCCAACTGCAAGCTGAAGCAATATCTTGTTCGGGTTACTGGTCTACGTACAGAGTAATCTCATAAAAAGCAATTAGATAGAGCAAAAACAAACAAGGAAGAGGTAATTAGCTTTCTTACCGCAAGAACGGAGAGGAGAGGAAGGAAGCGATCCATGACCGTGAGACGATCCCAGTGAATGCTCAAAACACACAAGAGCTGGCGGATTTATAGAACAAATCAAGGAAGTGTTAGAAGAGAGGGGAGAGAATAGAGTCAAGAATGGTCTTCGTTTTTTTTTAATATCCAATAATGTATAGATTCCATATGATTTGAGAAAAAAACATCGGTCTTGCTTTCGGGCCGCTCTTAAAAAATTGGCTCTTTGTTTTTAAGGCTGGTGGATTTATAGAAGAAACAGAGGAGAGAGAATAGAGTCAAGAACGGTGTTCATTTTGTTACATCCAATAATATAAATATTCCATGTGATTTGAGAAAAAAACACCGATCTTGGTTTTGGGCGGCTCTTAAAATATTGGGTCTTTGCTTTAGCAACTAAAGAAATCAAGGGAGTGAAGCAACAGAGGAGAGAGAATAGAGACAACAGCGGTCTTCATTTTTTTATATCCAAAATTATATAGATTCCAAATGATTTGAGAAAAAAACACCGATCATGGTTTTGAGGAGCATTTAAATTATTGAATCTTTGTTTGGCGGATTTGTAAGAGAAATAGAGGGGAGAGAATAATTCATTTTTTATTATATAAATATAAAGTGCAACAATATATTTCTACTACAATTTGAAATAATTATTGACTAATAATATGATTAATAATATATTATAATAAAATATATAATATCAATATAATATAATATATTGATATAATACATTTATAGTATATTGATATATAAATTTTTTTATTAGACTGAGTGGCATATTTTTTTCTCAAATTTCTGCCCAATATCACTGCCCTGGGTGATCTTCGATACCAGACCTCCATATCTCAACATTGAGTTGGACGGTGATTTGAGTAAGACTGATTTAGGATTAATGTTGTGTAGGATCTTCGCTGTGCAACTAAATGTGGTGATCTCATCACCTCCATCCACATTGCCCTTGATTTTGAGATGATCACCCCATACCAAACATCCTCTTATAGTTTTTAAAATAAAAAGATGGGAGACATCTTGATCGTCTAATAGGTGAGGGTTTTCGAGCAATTTTTTTTCTGAAAAAAAGAATATTCTATTAGTTTGGCTATACTCTCTATTTTTTATTATTTTTTTGAAAAAATATTTTATTCTTTTTTTCCACCTTAGAACTCATGCTCTATCGTGCTCCTCGAGGCATAGGAGGTGGGCGGCGGTAGCACTGGAGAGGGAGGGCAAAGAGGAGGAAGAGGCAACAATGCTAAAGATGGAGGAGAGGAGGAAGTGGAGGTGGCGGAGGAGATAGGCGAGGAGAACCCGCTTTTACATCCCTAGACTGAGGACCATTAGCCCAATTCGTATGAGGATTTTCCAAGATGGCCCAAAATTAAATGGGGGCTTCATTATTTTTATTTATTTTGGAACAAATCTAAGGACTGCCCAAATGTTTTCGGCTCCATTTTTTGGTGCCTGTGAAATGTTAGGGCTCGAAAATGGAGCCCAATAAAAGTTTTATCAGACCACTACAAGAAAAATAGTTAATTCTAACACCTAAATAAGCCGATGATTCTAAATAGCATCGGAAAATACTGACGTTCATGAGCGAGAGCCTGATTTAGATAACACTAAAAAGTGTCGTCGAAAACCAAAATAAAAACGACGCTTTAGAAAGCGTCGTCACATTGGCCATTTTTGAATGCCGACGTTTTCAAAAGCGTCGTCGGAGGCCACATTATATTTCCTATTATTTCTCCCCCCCCCCTTCTCTCTCCGTCGCTCGCCTCTTGATCCCTAACGCCTCCAGCCGCCCCCTCCTTACAAATTCCTAACCCCCCCTTCTCTCCCCGTCGTTCTTTCTCGATCTGAGATCGATCTTTCTCTTTCTCGATCTCCAGATTCAAGAAGCCATCTGCTTCCCCGTCTAAGTCCTCCTCTTCCTCAAATCTCCCTCTTCCCTTTCCATTTCCGACCTCCTCTGTCTCTTCTACTCTTCCTCTCTCTCCATCACCCCAAGCGGCGGCGGTGGCGATTGGCGGGCTGGCCCTGTGGGAGGCGGCCTCATCTTCTACTCCCCTCCTCTTTTCCACGCTTCTCTTCATGGCTTTTCACTCAAGAACTAGTTTCGGATCTGCTGATTAGTAACTGTATCCCTTCTATCTCTCGTCTAGCTAGTCTTTTTCTTCTTCGCGAAAGACTAAGCAAAAGATTAACTAGTGTTTTTGTATTGTTTTTGTATTGTTTTTGTGTTGTTTAAGCAAAAATATTTTTCTCTTAGTTTTTATCACAGGTTTCAAATCCTCGGCAATATCTTGGTGTACTTCTTCTTTATAATTCCTTGATTATTTTTCTCTTATACTAATCTCTTTGGAAATTTTCTCTTATTGATTTATCTTGCTTAACACTTGCAAAAGTAATGTATTCTTTTGCTTCCTTGCAAATATAACCTAGGTTTTAGAGAAATCATGTTAATTCTTGGTATTCATGTTAGTTTTATTCTATAACATATTTTTATTATCTTTTTTAGATTTTTCCTAGTTGAAGTTGGTCGTGTTCTCTATCCCATTTTTAATATCATTTTTAGATATTTATTAGTTGCAATAATAAGTTATGTTTTTCACGGTGCAATAGCTCAGTTATATCCATTATTCCAGTGGAAGCCCGTCAATAGAGGTACTGTTCAATTTCGAGTCTTTCCCAAAAAACAATGAATTTTTATGGAAGATCGATCATAGAAAAATTTAATTTTTAAAATCTACATATGCCTAGGGCTTTGCCATCATGAACTCATCTTGTTCACCCATATGACCCTGTGAAGTAGCCAACTTACCATTATGCATGGTTTGGCACATGGAGGGCTACTTACCTTTATGCATGGTTTGGCATATGGAGTAGGCACTAGTTTGAAAAAGTAGTACTAATGGCAGACTTGAACACTTATATATAAATTTTTATACGAATATAAATCTCAGTAGAAAATTTTGAATCTGAGCTAGCCACTCATTGAAAATAAAGAAGTCTTTGAATTCATAGTTCTTATAATTAGATAAGGCTTGGATTATCTTGTTAATTCAATCATCTTACATTTGGCTCTAGCATCTTCAGGACCCAAGAACATATACTGGGTTGGTCCATGAGCCTGGCCATAGCTTCATTCTATCTTCTTACTCTCTTGCTTTCTAATCTTGCTTTAAATTTAACTTTAAGATGCATTACCAACGAGTGTATATAATACAAATGAATGAAATATAAATTTGGTCTTTAAATACGGTCCCGTTTGTATTAAATTATAGTGCAACTTTTGGGTAGTGGTTGACGCTTGTAGTAGGTTGAAACTAGTGGTACGTTGACTCTCCATCGACTAACATTAGAGTGGCTCTCTTTGTTTTGCCTCGGACATTAGTGGCTCTATTGCAACCATCTCTAGATGTAAACCTACTTCATTGGATATGGATTTGATCACATTGCATGTACTTATAGTTCCTAGTGCGAGAAAATATCTCAAATAAAATAAATTTATATTGTGATAATATTGATGATGCAAATTCTAGTCATGATTATTCAAGTACTTGATTAAAATTTATCCACAAAGAAATTTCAAGAAGAAGAAGTATTCTAACATGCCTCCATAAATATTATAAAATTGACAGAATATCACAGGTTCAAAAATAGACTGGACTTGGTATCATTGAGTTTCCTTTCATCATGGAAACTATTTTGGCCAAGATAGTAAATAGCTACCCACCACCAATAATTATCAAACAACTAAACCAAACGTATGTGAGCTGTGAGCAACTCGATAAGAGATTATTTATTTATATAATAACTAGAACACATACATGGATGCATCACCCAACAACAGACTCATCATGTAGATCATGATAAACATTAACACCTAATAAGCGCCCATAGACAATGCGATATATACCCTCAGGACATCCGCATAACGCAAAGAAGCAAGAGAAGTCCTGATAGAAGCTTCGTCTAGCTTTTGGGGATCCAGACAATATTGTCTTGGGGTTGGAAGTGGCAGAAGTTTCCAGTCCCTTGCTTCCCTTTGAGCTCTTGGTAGGCCAGGATCTTAGGGTTCGAACCCTCCTTGTAGTCATGGCACACGGCCAGCGCCTCCACCTTCGTTCCATCCACCCCCACCATGGAAACCATGTATGCCTTGGATTTACCCTTCGTGTGGCAGTAGAACACGGTGTATGCATAGGGCTGGACATGGCAGACCACCCAATCGGAGGAACCCGTCACCTTTCGCACGCCGACCACGCTATACTGCTGCTCCGGCGAGTCCTCCTTACCGACTTTCGTCGAAACGGTGTGGATGTCGCGAGTTCTCAGGGCCGATGTAGTGAAATCCAGCATGGATTCAAGTGAAGTGGCGCATTTCTTGATCTGCCTGTACCCTGCCTGCTCTTCGCACTCTTCAAGGGTTGTCTCGATCGCCTTGGCTTCGCGAGAACCCGGCGCGATCGAGAAGCGGGCAAGGATCTCTGGAAGCTTGGTGTTGGTGAAGGGGATGGAGTCGGCCGCTTGGCGTGGCAGAAGGGATGGCCTGGAGCCGGTTCCTGTGAAGTGCAAAGTAAACTTGGCACCCGCATGCAAGTCGTTCTCCAGAAAGAAAGAAGAACGCAGTTTAGAACTCGTAGCCATGGGCTTCACTGCTGGATGGCTGAGAGCTAGTTCTTTCCCAACATTAGTGCTATGCTTTATTAGGTCAGCAATGGCACTTGGCATGGGAGTGTCGGGGAGGACGCTGCGCCAGTAGAGCTCAGAAGGCGAGGCTGCATGGGTTACTCCAACTGCAAGCTGAAGCAATATCTAGTTCGGGTTAGTGGTCTACAGAGTAATCTCATAAAAAGCAATTAGATAGAGCAAAAACAAACAAGGAAGAGGTAATTAGCTCTCTTACCGCAAGAACCGAGAGGAGAGGAAGGAAGCGATCCATGACCGTGAGACGACACCAGTGAATGCTCAAAACACACAAGAGCTGGCGGATTTATAGAAGAAATCAAGGAAGTGTTCGAAGAGAGGGGAGAGAATAGTCAAGCACGGTCTTCGGTTTTTTTTAATACCCAATAATGTATAGATTCCATATGGTTTGAGAAAAAAACATCGGCTTTGGTGTCGGGCAGCTCTTAAAAAATTGGCTCTTTGTTTTTAGAGCTGGCGGATTTATAGAAGAAACAGAGGAGAGAGAATAGAGTCAAGAACGGTCTTCATTTTTTTATATCCAATAATATATAGATTCCATATGATTTGAGAGAAAAACACCGATCTTGGTTTTGAGCGGTTCTTAAACAATTGGGTCTTTGTTTAAGCAACTATAGAAATCAAGGAAGTGTTTGAAGAGAGGAGAGAGAATAGAGTTAACAGAGGTCTTCTTTTTATATATATATATATCCAATAATTCATAGATTCCATATGATTTGAGGGAAAAAAAAACATTGATCTTGGTTTTGGGGAGCTCTTAAAAAATTGAGTCTTTGTTTTTGGCGGATTTATAAAAGAAATAGAGGAGAGAGAATAGAGTCAAGAACGGTCTTCATTTATTTATATCCAATAATACAAAGATTCCATGTGATTTGAGAAAAAAACACCGACCTTGGTTTTGGGCAGCTCTTAAAAAATTGGGTCTTTGTCTTTTAGTAAATGAAGAAAGACCTGTCGATTTATTGAATGAGCAAGTTGAGCAGAAAAATCACCCTAACTCTCTTCCTCCATTCTCGTTGCTTTATTATGAGGTACAGTTCACAATGCAATTCGCAGTGGTTTTCTTGAGTAACATATTTGCGTTATCAAGGCATTTTTGTTTGTAGAAAAGGTAGAGAAAGACAGACACATTTTATCAAGATCAGGGGCACTATAGCTTTAATAACTTGAACGTCATGAAGTTGTTTCAAGAAATGAGCAATGATACTGTAACTCAAAAAAAGACAGAATTGGAAGGTGCACTATTCTGATCTTTTGAGTTTTATCTCTTTCCAATGTGGGACTAAAGAAAGTACACTAGATAAAAGGCAAATGATAGAGAAGGGCAGAATTGAAATTTTGAAATATTCCAACAAAAATTATGTGAATGTTTGTTTCATATATGAGAGATTTCTTACACCCCACTGTGTGCAGCAGCTTTCTTAGTTAAGGTGAATGACATTACAATTGGATTCCTGTTATAATGCACATTGCTGATGTTATTATACCTCGATATGATGATAATGATCCTATAAATGGAATTGTGTTTGGACTTTGAGATACTGATGATAGATCAAAGATAAGTAGGAAAGTGTCTTGTCTTCTTGGGAATTCATGCATGCTAAGGTCTTATAGCCCTAGTTTGCAGTAATTGAGGCCCCACCCTTCTGTCATCACAAATGGTCTTCATTGTTTGTAGTTACACGGTGGTTGCACGTCCTTTTGAATAGCAGTCAGGCTCCAAATCGAGACATTCTGATTTGAGATTTTAGAGAAGCACATATATTATCATTGCTCCTTGCAGTAGAACAAAAGCTCGGTGATGCTCTGTTCTGTGTTCTATGCTCTGTTAAGGTGGTAAGCAGACCAATTAAACTGAGCTGAGAGGTTTATGGAATCAAGTACTTGATCTGCACTTGATCACACTTCTCCTGCACCGATCATTCCTCGTTTTAGGAGGCAGGCTTTATCGTTCAGGCAGCAGGCAAGTAAATGGTGGAGGAAGTGGAGGCAATGCTGCATGCAGTTGATGCACGATTATCTGAGGAGTTCGTAGATGAAGCAGGGGGATTTTGATTTGCCTTCATCTCTCCATTGATGTCCTAAAATGGCATAGAGAGAGCTTGATCCTAAAACCAAAGCCTTAAACTTTTATTTAAGGT
The DNA here is from genome assembly GCF_009389715.1 of Phoenix dactylifera. NCBI lineage: Eukaryota > Viridiplantae > Streptophyta > Magnoliopsida > Arecales > Arecaceae > Phoenix > Phoenix dactylifera. The sequence goes on from NC_052393.1 coordinate 10,531,746, forward strand.
TGGTGGGATGTCAATGGAGCCCGATAAAAGTTCTTCTGGGCTTGACATGAGCCCAGTCAGGCTTCTCAGATCATTGACAGCTCTAGAGCAAGGTTTTCAGGAGCTGATGATATCTATTTTGGTCATCTCAACGGATGACTAAAGCAAGATGAGTTGTGGTCCCCTTTTATCTCAGTCAAGTTGAAAGGTGCAAAAATCTAAAAAGGTTTAAAATCTTACTATCTAATCTTTCAGAATCTGGATATTGATAGCTTGGGTGACATATGTGATCTAAGATTATCAATTATTTTTAAGTATCAATCTTAAAATTTATTTGTCAAAGATTGTGATTAAGAAAGGAATAAATGGAGAAAAAAAAATCGCAGATACGTTAGTGTCGCATACAGGCTCTAGTACGCATTGGGCACATTGACTCTGTCAGCCGGAATAAGGGGAAAAATAGTGCCCAACTCTAGTATTCTCCCATGCTAAGACTTGGCCACTTCTAAGTCCTGGTCACAAAATGACAATGAAACTTTTGATATTTTAGCTGAGCCCCTGGCGAACATAGAGAGGCGAAGGTAGTTTCCTATGCTTGAGTTGGATAAGGAAAGAAAAAGAGGGACAGACAGAACAGAAGAAGGAGAGAGAGGCAAAAATAATTTTCTCATAAGAATTAACCTCGGCAATTTCTTGGTGTACTTCTTTTATATAATTTCTTGATTATTTTTCTCTTATTCTAAGCTCATTTCTCTTGGTTAAGACTTGTAAAAGCAATGTATTCTATTGCTTCCCAGTAAATATAACCTAGGTTTTAGACAAATCATCTTTATTATCTTTTTTAGATATTTCTTAGTTGTAATAATAAGTTCCGATCTTAACGGCGCAATAGGTCAGATATGTCCATTATTCTAGTGGAATCCCGTCAATAGATGTGCTGCTCAATTTTAAAATTTCCCAAAAAATATTTTTTAATAGAATTTGATTATATAAAAATTTGATTAGAAATTTCGCCCATCATGAACTCATCTTGTTCGGCCATGCGACCCTGTGAAGTAGCCACTAGCCAACTTACCTTTTATGCATGGTTTCGCAGATGGGTAGGTAGGCACGACTTTGAAAAAGCTGTACCAATGGCAGACATGAATACTTACATATAATTTTTTAGAGTGATATGTGTCTCAGACTCTCAGCAGAAAATTTTGAATCTGAGCTAACCACTCATCCAAATAAAAAAAAAGTCTCTGAATTCATAGTTTTTAATAATTAGATAAAGCTTGGATTATCTTGCTAATTGAATCATTTTACATTTGGCTCCAGCACCTTCAGGACCCAAGAATATTAGTATACTGCGAATTTCTTTCTTTGTAGTCATGCTTTAAATTTAACTTAAAGATTCAAAACCAACAAGTGTATATAAAATAAATGAATGAAATATAAATTTGTTCTTTAAATACAGCCCCGCTTTGTATCATTAGAGTGCAGTGGTTGACGCTTGTCTGGCCAAACCACTGGACGCCTCGAAACTAGCAGCACGTGAGACCGGTCGCTTAAAGGCGCGGGATTTAAGCTCGACCGGCAACGCCGTGACAACCTATAAACGTTGACTGTCCGTTGACTAACAGCACGTCACGGTTGCACCTCCCGATGCGACGGCCCCCGCGGCAGCGCGCGTTGCGGCGACGCACACCTGGCCTCCCGCGCCGTCCCGTCCGAAAGGGACCGCGCGAGATCTAATCACCCGATCCCGTGACGTCATCCATCCGGAACAGGCCTTCCGACGCGATCAGCGGTCCCGATCGATCCTCCCGACGGATGCCAGAAGGCCGGAGGGGGCGGGAAATGCGGTAAGATGCCATGCAGAGGTTCGAGGGCGTACGATGGAAAGAGGATGAGCCAGTAGGAAGAGGATACGTGGCATTGCGTGCCGACCTCGCGCAGCTGATCGTGGGGTCATTTGCGGAAGGTGCGCATCCCGAGAGCGGTGGTCGCGCTTCGCTTCCCACCTGGGCCTCGCCGCCCAGTTCCTTGATTCGCTCTCTCACCCCGAGCTGTCTCCCTCCGACTCTATTTACCATGGTAGAATATATTATTTTACTGCCGGCCCATCCCAATTTATTAAACATTTATTTCTGATATTTTGATCTGATAATATTGGTAATCAATAAAATATCTTCCAAAATTGAAAGCTAAGCCTAGGCAAGGAATTAGGTCAGGCAATGAACCTGTGGATGCCTGCAGTGGAATGCAGTCTGGGTTCCATGCACTATAATCACTCCCTGGTAAAGACACAGATAGCCTTTTATAATCATTTTATTTTCTTACCACTAATTGTTATCCTTAATGGTAGGTATCAGTATATCCCATGCTATTGCATGAGTTTCTGCGGTAGGGTAAATTTGGTAGACGTCCGAGAAGCAATGGATCAAAAACCAGATTTTCTTAGTTATGCTTTGTTTTTATATATAACACCATGCCTTTTGATAGTGTTCAAAGAAAACATAATATTATGAGTATTGTTTTCAACCCATTCAATCCTTGGACAATTTGATCTCATCAGAGCAGCTTAAGCCGCCCAACTTAATTTTCTTAAAGCCTAGATTTTTTTATTAATACATTATAAAATAGAGTTACATAATTTTTATATATAATAGTGAGGTTCCTCTATGTATAGTACGAATTGAATTTCTCGTCTAGTTGAAAAAGGATGCAATTATTTGAAACATAAATATCCAGTGAAAATAATCATTAAAAGCTAAAATTTTACAAAGGTGGATCTCAACTTTTATATCAATTTTGTCTTTATCCACTTTATCTAATTCTTCCTCAATTAAGAGATGTATCTGGAAAATCAATTTTTGCTTTGATCGCCCTATTTAGGATATGAAATTTAGTAATGATCGCTAGGTGCCTTGTACCCTTAAGAATGGTGCTATATTGTAGAGCTCAAAAAGGTATCCAATTTTTTTTAAATTAAAAACTCAAATTGGATGAGATACCGATAAGTTATAGTCATCAGAAATTCAGCATGAGAAGTTAGCTTCTGAGATAGATGATCACCCCGTCCAAGATAGAGCATTAAAGTTAGCAATTTAATTTTTAAAATCTCCAAAATGGCCCACATTAATGCTGATAATTGTTAAGTATATTTTATTTATTCAAGGAAAGAAATATTGTTTATCCAAAAAATCAAATTTAATTAAAAAAAGGAAAACATTCCTTGAAGACTCCCTTACTTTTTAATTTCTGGATTCTCTCTTTGATTTCTTTATGATAAAATAAAATATAGTAAATATGAGAAATAGATTTGGTAGATGAACGGGTCGAAAAAATAAAATCAAGTGACTGTCTAATTAGAAAGAGTTTCATTTTGATTAAAATTACAATTGTCGAAAAAAACTAAAAGTGAATTTATATATTAAATAAAAAGCTCGCACATTAACTTATTTAATATTGGATCTAGAGCAAGTGCGAGGGATATGAGGGGAGAAAAAAACACGGTGAAAGCTCCATCTTGCATTCTTGCTAGTTAAAAACAGAGCTAGAGTTTGAGTCCAACTCCTATCCCATATTCCTTATGGAGTCGAATGACGCATAAAGCAGAGGAAAAATAATTATTTTATTGGAAAGCCTTTATATGAAAATCTCTAAAGTTTGCTTTATAATAGTAAAGAGTATAAATCAGTCATAATGGAAAAGGATAACTTAGCATCAAATGATACAAATTAATATTATATGGTTGAAAATTTGATTAATGTTCAACACTTCTCACCCTACAAATTTCTATTAGAAAAATCTGGATCGTAAAGGGTTTTCTTCCCTCAAGCGTTCCTTTTAATTAGGTGAGGTAGAACCGTCTTAAAAGAAGGAATCATGAGACAAATATGAGTTAGCATGGGGAAGACATAGAAGGTATTGCATCAGAGAGAAAATGCTAGAATTTGACTGAGACGGTAAAGTAATGTTTACATATGTGTTTATAATAAGAAGAATGGTTTGAATATGTGTCTAGAACTGAAAAATGGGAGGTTAATGACTTGGATAAAGTTTGAAAGCAATGGGTTATTTCTCAGCAGAATTTAATGGTAAATATAGAATCCATGTAAATCCAGACGAGTGCTGTTATGATTGTGATTGTTGACGATTTGATGTCTTAATAATGTGCCTTGATTTTTTTTAAAAAAAGACAATCTTGCGTGTCTTCCTTGGCCATTTATAAAAGTATCGATAACATTACAAATCAGAAGGCTAGTTTTCTCATTATGAAGATTTCATGAATTTATGTTTAATCATGCGCTCACTAAAGATTCAAAATTCTCTTGACACATGCGATTATCAGTCAATCCAAATGATTGCGATGCAACAAGAATAGCTGCAAAGTAGTTTTCTAGTTATTATTTTACATTTTCTAGAAAATACACTTTGTTGCTGCTGAGAGTATTTAGCGAGGGCTTTTAATATTTAAGTTAAACACAGCTCTCAAAAAATAGAAAAAATATTGTAAGAATGATAGAGCAGCGGCGTAAGAGAAAAGATGCAAAAGCATTTCAAAAGCTTAAGAGCACTTTATCTAGAGAATCTTTGGAGTAGGTTATATATATAGCCAAGCATTGACGCCCATGGTCAAAAAAATTGGATATGCAGACCAGCCATTTTTGGTACTAGATTGTACGTACCAACATTTCACTCATCTCATCCCCACATTTTGCTCGTTTATCATTTAGTTATGAGAACTATTTGCAATCGTGACTGAGTTGTCGTTAGTCGGAGAAATTTAAAATTTGGAGAACTCTCTGCATGTCTTTAAGGTACTAGATTTTTATTGGTAAGTTAGTGGCTTCGTGCCGAGTTTGTATTGGTTAGTTTGTTACGTACCATATAGAATATAATAAAAAAATTAGAAATATACTACTTTAGTTTGCTTATTCAATAACAATTAAAACTTATAGTTTATGTACCAAAAATATTAGTGAAATATTATTAGAAACTTCGTAGTTGTATCTACTAAAAGTATGGTGCTATAATTATGAAAATGGTCGTTACACTTTTCTGACATCGACATGTGACGAAAAGACGTTGAATGTCAAAATGGTCTGGGCATGGACCACGTGTACTGCCTCCAACAGTCGATTAAATGGACCCTCGCCAACGTGGCATTAGGTTTTATGTTCCTGTCGGGATAGGGATAACACCACAAGACCCTCTTCCAAATGACATACGTGTATAAAAGAATTCTTTGCAAGCATCCGATCTATCATCCAAACTTCTCTTTCAACCAAATCATTCTCATCCAATTTTTTATGACATAAATTACAAAAATGATATTGGCACATGACATCATGTCTTAATGATGCCCCATCCAGGGATTACAGGTTTGTTTGGTCGGCAGATATTATAAAAATTAAAATAAATAGTTTCAATTCCAATTATTTGATATATATATATATTAAAAAATAAAAATATCTTAATCACCTAATATATCATAAATCAAATCAATCAGAGACCATTTCGGTCCTCGTCCAATCCATTTTAATTCCGATTTCCGTTACAACCCGGCTGCATCCTATAATTTTTGGGATTTTTTTGTGCTTGCAATATTGATTGGAGCCATGTGTGAACTCTGTTAAGCTGCACCAGAGCCGGGGTACTGGGCCTTTGTACCCATATTTAGACGCTCCAGGCCGGCTGTCGATCAATTAAGGTCCACCGTAGTAATCTCGGGCCCATGCATCGCTGCTCGCAAACCGCGTTACAGATATTTCCTCTCTGTTTATTTATCACCATAATCGAAACTTAAAAAAGAGTAACTTTGTCAGTCCCATTATTTGTTTCCGGAGCACAAAAAAAAGAACCGTTATAAATGAACAATAAACAAAGAAATAAAAGCTAAAATAAAATGGTGCACGGCAATGGGCGGTGGTGGGGGTGGGTGAGCTCCAGTACCCAAACACCGCCATCCTCTCGTATTCCACGCAAGCGGCTTCTTTTCCTTGGTTTCTTTCACCGAGATGAGAGGGAGCGGGAGTCGCCGTCTCAAGTCTTGTCACCTTGCGCCAAAGATCCGCTGCCGTCAGGGTTGTGGGCTCGGACTAAGTATTTAAATTGGATTGAGTTAATGAAGTAATCTTTATTTCTAACTTTAAGTTAGTGATAAAAATATATTAGGAGAGAAATACGGAGAGAATTGGATTTTTTTTTCTAAATTCAAATAGTATTTTTATATTAAAAGGTGGGGTTGGGGGAGCCCAGCGCTGCTCTCTCCATAAATGCTGGCTTCGCCATTCCTTCTTGCTTCTTTTTTGGCAACACCCCCCTACCTCGTCAGCGGGTGCAGGCGCCGTTTCCGTTTTCCTCTTCCTTCTCTCGCCTTTCCTCTTTTGCCTCCTCTCTACTCCTCTTTCCTCGTCTTTCGCCTGGAGTAGGTGATGGGGAGACTTACTGCTGCTTAAAACTGGGAGACTTGCGCTCTAGTTTCTTCTTCTAGTTTTACTGAGCCGAGAGAAGGAAGCGAAGATGGTGGGTTGTCTTGTTTTCTTGTTGAATCTTTTTGGATGGTGTTTCTCTTTTGTTTGCATGAGAATTTAATTGATTGCTGCAGTAGCTGGTATAGAAATTCGATCTTTTTGTTGAATTGAAAAGAGAGAAGGATGGGGCTTCTTGGGCAGGTTGGTTTCACGAACGGGATGCCGAACTGGCTGGAAGCCTTGCTGGGAGAGAGATTCTTCAATCCATGCACGATCCACGAGACGGCCAAGAAGAACGAGAAGAACATCTTCTGCCTCGACTGCTGCTCAAGCTTCTGCCCCCAGTGCCTCCCTCTTCACCGCCTTCACCGCCTCCTCCAGGTTTTCTTTAATCCAATTTTCTTGGAAAAAAAATTAGATTTTGAAGCAGAAAAGGATACAGAGGCACGATTCTTCTCTTTTCTATATCGTTTTTTTTCGATTTTTTTTTTGTGGTAGATTCGGAGATATGTGTACCACGATGTTGTTCGAGTCGACGATCTGGAGAAGTTGATCGACGGTTCTTCCGTTCAAGTAAGTGAACAGGATTTGCTCTTTTCTTTTTTTTAAAAAAAAAAGAAGAAAAAGAGAGAAGTTTGGAATTACCTTACGCAAGTGGACGAGAATTATTACTTTTTAAAAGAACGAATTGTTGGAGTCATATGAACCTCTTTGGATTAATTTACTGGATCGTACTGTTGGATTAAATGGGTTATTTTTGTGCTGAATCGCTCGTGGAATTGGTGGCAGTCGTACACGACGAACGGCGCAAAGGTGGTGTTCTTGAACCAGCGGGCGCAGAGCCGGCCTTTTCGCGGCTCCGGCAACGCCTGCCTCTCCTGCGACCGCCCCCTCCAGGACCCTTACCTCTACTGCTCCCTCTCCTGCAAGGTATTCGATCGAATCCGATTCCATTTTGCGAACAATCTAGAGCCATGCAATGCCTTCAATTATTCTTAACGATTCTTGAAAGGTTAGAACCGAAAATTCTCGCTTCCTTCTGATGATTGCCATTCTTGTTGGTCTGAGAGCAGGTGAAGCTGTTGTTGAGGAGCGAGGGAGGGCTGGCGAGGGAGCTCCGGGAGTGCGAATTCCTGCCGCTGCCGAGCTCGTGCGAGCTGGACGAGGGCCAGCTCACGCCCGACTCCATCCTGGAGTCCGCGTCCGCCACCTCCTCCGGCTCCTCCGCCGGGGGCGGCAGCGGAGCGGGGGCCCGGGCCACCCGGAGCACCGCCGGGACTGAGTCCCTCTCCCAGGGGCGGCGGAGCGCCGCGGGCCGCCCGTCCTGTCCGGAGGTGGCGAACCGGAGGAAAGGTGTCCCGACCCGGTCGCCGCTGTTCTGAACCGGAGGTGGGCCCGGTTCCGTGAGGTTCGCTTCGGATGCAACAATTTGGGGACTAAATTTTGGGATATCTTGAGATTTAAAAAGGGAAAAGAATATCTTCCCAATTTTGTAAAGGAGCTTACTCCCCATAATCTTCTCATCTGCAATTTGAAAAAAAAAAGAAGAAAAATTATGCGTATGATGTTCTACCTCCAATCCAGTTCAATTTTTTTTGAAAAAAAAAAAAACTGTCTCTCGTAACAATTTAGTTCAAAAATTCAAACTTTTTATGAAGCGTCTTTCTTTCTATCTCCATTACTCAATCTCTATAATGGGAATTTTTGTTAAGAGAGAGTTGTTTGGGTTGCTCCGGTTTCTTGGAAGAGGAAATGGTGGTCAAAAGGAAAACAGACAAAAATCTAGGGAGGAAAGAAGGTAAAAGAAAAAAAAATTGAGGAAAAGAAGATGTCCGCTTTTTTTTTTCAGCACCTGTTGTGAATGATGTGTACATAACCATACTTTTTTTGTGTGCATGGATTCACGAGCTGGTAGATTTTTATTTTTTGGGAGAAAAGTGGAATACGATCTGTCTCTTGGAAGGGGGAACATGATCTTATGTATTTTAATCAGAAAATATTAGATGTAGTATTTTAATCTGGTTAAGGGTTGCGATTAAAGTAGCAAACAAAATGATGAAAGAACAAGCCACCCTGCTATGCTTGATAGCCTGCTTCTCATATATATATATATATATATATATATATATATATATATATATGCGTGCGTGCTTGCGTCTATATATATCTGTGCGTGCGTGCTTGCGTCTATATATATCTGTGTGTGTGTGTATATATATATATATATATGTGTGTGTGTATATATATATATATGTGTGTGTGTATATATATATATATGTATGTATATATGTATGTATGTATATATATGTATGTGTATGTATATATGGTGTATATATGTATGTATATGTATGTGTATATGTATGTGTATATATGTATGTATATATATGTATGTGTATATATGTATATGTATGTATGTATGTATGTATGTATGTATTATTCGCTCATGCCTTGCATGTGTAAGATTTGAGGCACCGAGATGATTGAGGAGTGGGATTTGAAAGCTATGATTTTTTTAAGTAGAAGTTCAAGTTTAGTTTTATTTTTAAAGAAAGGAAGATGACGATTAATTGCAAATCATATCTCCGTGCCTATGTGATAATTGTGAATAGAAAATCATCGGCAAAATTAAGAGTTTTGATATCATTAGACATTATTTCTTAAATTTTTGAATGTGTATGAGAAACTGTTAAGAGTATGGGCGGATGCTGCTAGCTAGAAGAAACTCTGTAGATTTTTTTGTGCTTGACAAAATAAAATTTTGGATGAAAAAGAAAGATAATGAATTTTTGTCCAAGGAATTGTTGTTACTTCTAATACATAAGCTATTGTCAAATTATTATTTGAAATACAATTTTTAAATAAAGTTATAATGTATGTGTATTTATGTGTGTGTGTATATATGCATATGTACATAGAAAAAAAACAACAGCATGATATGGAGGTAAAGCATGTTAGATGCCAAGAGCAAGAGCATATTAAAGATTAAACAGAAAAAAAAGTCTTGGATCTCTATGATATCATATTCTATGGTAGTGTAAACTATTTGATGAAAAAATGATTGGCACCTTTCAAGCAAGAACCTAGATATTTTTATTGGTTGTATCTTCATCTCAGCTCCATATCAAACCACATATTAAGGATTCATAATTTTAAAAATTTTGAATTCTAAATTTAAAATTTAAAATTTTTAGAATTATGGATTCTCGATGTGGGGCTGAGATGAAGATACTGCCAATATGTATAGACTGCAAGCCAATTAATTTTGATATATAGAAAGGTTTAGTATCATTTTGACTATACATTTTTTTTTATACAACATATTTTTGTCTTTGAATACTTTTAATGGTGTTAAACCATTACCAATTACGTGGATCCTCAATGTGGATGCTCGATTATTAATTACCAATATACAAGGACTAGATATTCTCTCCTTTCGAGAGAAGAATATTCCATCTCTCTCTTTGTGTGTGTGTGTGTATACGTAATTTCTCAACTAAAATATTCAAATTATTTTATATTTTGTTGCATCAACATTATTTCATATCAAATTGTAGGTACGGTGAGCTTCACATTTTTCTTAAGCACGGTGAGCTCCATTCAGCTTCTAAATGACAGCATTTTACCCACGCTGCCTTCCTGCTTACCCCCCCGGAAATTAGGACCCTTTTCGGTCTGTCTTCGTACTGAAACATACCGCTAACATCCATTGTTCGTGCATCATGCAACATGGGGTGACTGGGTGGGATTGACATGTATGTCCCCCCCTTACCCAATCATCCATTGTGAAATAGCATAGAAAATTAGGTGATTGCAAAGAGAATTATGGAAAAAAAGAATATGTGAGAAAAAATATATTGTGAAGAACTTTTTCTACCTTCCTTATCAGATAGTTATCATGTATATTTATAGTTGAAAATGTACAAGAGATTACAACTAAGATGATACAAAAATAGAAAGAAATAATAAATAGATCTTGAGGATCAATCTCAAATTCATGCTATTTGAAATTCAAAAATTAAAATTTCTAGAATTATCGATCCTTGATATATGGCTCAATATAGGGTTGAGATGAAGATACTGGTAATACCCCCCTCCTCGATAAGCTAAGGTGGCTACCACTAAGAGCTTGGAATGCAACTGTTGAAAGCATTGGGGAACAAGACCTTTAGTGAATATATCAGCGAGTTAGTCGTTGCAGAAGATAAATTGGACATGAAGCTGACGACAAGCTACTCGCTCTTGAACAAAATGAAAATAAATTTCAATATATTTGGCCCAAGCATGAAACACGAGATTGGCAATCAGAGATATGGCAAATAAATTATCACACCAAAGTTTAGGAGCTTAAGAAAGTAATATACCCAATTCCTGTAGTAAAGATGGAATCCAAATTAATTCAGCAGTAGCATTGGTAAGCCTTTTGTAATCAAATTCGATACTTGAACGTGCCATAGTGCGTTGCTTTTAGCACTACAGGAAAAATATTGAAGTCACTTATAGAATGCCGGTCATCAGGATCAATGGGCCAATTGGCGACAGAATAGGCATGAAGAGAAGAAAATGGGCTTTTGGTTAAATAAATATCATAGTCAATAGTATGTTTCAAGTAGCGAAGAATAAGCTTGACTACAAGCCTATGGAAACGGGCCTATTCATGAACCGACATATTTAGTTGATTGCAAATGCAATGTCAAGACGTATAAGAGTAAGATACTAAAGCACACCCACCACATTCCGATATTGAGTTGGATCAAAAAGTAACAAACCATCAGACTGAGGAAGTTGAGACCTAGTAGATATAGGTGTCAAGTCAGGCTTAAAACTATTCATGTTTGTACTGAGAAGAAGATCAGAAATATACTTTGATTGAGTCAAATGAAGTCCAGAAGTAATAGTCTTAATCTCATAGACCAAAAAGTAGTAAAAAAGGCTTAGATCCTTTATGGCGAATTCAGTTTATAAAAAAGCAATAAGGTCATCCAATGGAATAGTAAGAGTACCGATAAGAATAATATCATTAACATAAACAAGAAAAAAATGCTACATATTCTTTGGTGCACTTAATAAAAAGTGAGACATCAGCTTTAGATCCATGAAAGCTAAGAGAACGTAAGTGAGAGCTCAACTGCTGAAACCAAGCACGTGGCGCCTTAAGACCATAAAGAGAACATTGTAGCTTGCAAACATAAATGGGATAGTCTAGGTTAGTGAAATCAGGAGGTTGTTTCATATAAATATTTTTGGTGAGATGCCCATAGAGAAATGCGTTTTTGACATTCAATTGCCAAATGGGTCAATCTTCGGAAACTACAAAAGGAAAAACAGTGAGAATTGTGACAAGCTTAATAACTAGGTTGAACATCCTATCATAATCAACACCCTCTTATTGATTAAAGTCTTTAGCAACCAGGTGGGCTTTATAGCGCTCGATAGAGCAATTAGATCATCTTTTGATTTTGAATACCCATTTGCAATTACTAACATGCTGCGAAGGAGAGGATGCAACTAAAAGCCAGGTACTGTTAGAAAGCAAGGCATTGCACTCATCAATCAACGCTTTGTGCCGTTGAGGATCACGTTGAGTTTAAGTGAAGCAGGTAGACTTGGAGGGATAGTGGAAGCCACATATGCCAAAAGGATATTTTGTGCTAAAGTGACGTAGCTTGAGCGTGCCATTTTTGGAGTGGGTGACCATGTGATGACCACCAATGTAAGAAGAAGACGTCATCGGTTCAGGAGAAATACGTTCAAAAGTGGCTATAGAATGTTGGTCACATATCGTGGCTAGATCATTGTTATGTGTTTGTAAAGAACTGTGCTGAGTTTGAGGACATGGGGCTAAAGATGCGGGTGGATCAATGTAGGTTAATATTAATGAATCATTGGGCTAGGGTGTAAGTCATGCTAAAAAAGAGGCATTATGAGGGCTACTGGTTGACTTGGAAGTGTCACTAGAAAAGTTATGTGCATAAGAAAACACCGTCTCATCAAAGATAATATTACGAGATGTGAAAATGAGCCCAGAAGAAGGATGATGGCACCGGTACTAATGGCAACCTGTAGGATAATCCGACCACATGAACCATCATTGTATCAGATATGTTGTTGAGGAGCCACGCTAGAACGATTTGATCATGGAGAAGCCATGACTCATAAGCCGGATTAGAGATTGGCTTCTTTATTATTCCATCATTTGAAGTTAAGACAATCGTTGGAGGTGGAGACGAGGTCATGCCATCTATAAGAACCCATAGTCGGTTGGTTGTTAAGAGAGGTTGGATACGTGCCTTCTAGGTAATCAAATTATCTCTGTTAAGTTGAACAGCAACTAAAGGTAGAGTGGTAGGAGTAGGTATGGAGTTGGAGGAGGATGCCATGGAGGTAACAAATGTTGAAGGCTCTGATACCATGTATAAAAATAAGCATATATGGGAAAGAAAATATTGTGAAGAACTTTTTTTTATCTCCCTTATGAGGTAGTCATCATGTATATTTATAGTTGAGAATATACAACAACTAAGATGATACAAAAATAGAAAGAAATAATTAATGGATCTTTAAGATCAATTCTAATTTATGCTATTTGAAATTCAGAATTTAGAATTCAAAATTTTTAAAATCATGGATCCTTAATATGTGGCTAAGATGAAGATACTAATAATAATACACACACACACACACACACATATATGTCATGATCAATAAGGTGGATTCTCAATTTTAATCATTTTTTAGATGTTTTAGCATAATGGCACGATAAAAATTGTCTATTTTTGTACCAACTTAAGTGATATATTGGATACCTCATAAATTAGTGACTTTAATTTCTGTACAATATTATCAATACATATTAGAATCAATGGTGTGAATTTTTGATTTGGTTATTTGATTATTGATTTTGGACATGGTAGGATAGACACTCCTAGTGGATTGTAGATTTGCAGCCTATCCGATATATATTTATATATTATATGTTTATATTTAATCGAAGAAGTTAGAAATATATTTCAATCATGACACCAATAGTTATTAATAGTTCCTCGTAAAAAATGTATAATCAAGGCTATATTGATTGTTGACCTATGCTTTGCAACCATTTGGCTAAACAAGTTTGCTAGATTTGCTTGTCAATGAAAAGATCAAGAATTAAATATAAGCTATTGTTGAGGAAAGAAAATGCTACAAAGATACATTTTGTTTGCACTATATTTTCTGTCGATCAAAAGCTCAGGAAAAGTCCCATCTTCTATATCTTCCTTTATCTTGTATGGAAAAGCACTGCAAAAGAAGCACAAGTATGATCATCAGGACATAATATTTTTTTGATAAATAAAATAAAAATTTCCTTCGAATCCAATGAGATTGGCACGCAATCACTAAGGATCTGGAATAACTGAGTAAGTTCCAATTGCATACTAAGTAGAATGCTGCATGTGCTATGTCCTTGAGTTCTTTGTTTGAAATCCGTTGCACGGAGGATTTTGTAGGTTTGGCCATCGGTGCAGTTAAAGTTATTTAAACTCATGTAGTTGGGTTCTACTTGTCCGGCCAATAAAATCAGAAAACAAAATACTACATAAAGACTCTGACACCGGCCTGTGATCTGCCCAAGTAAAGCCTCTTGAGTGGTGAGCTGTATAGGAAGCAATTCAATCTGCGGCACAGAGGCCATCCAATCTGCCGCACCTTTCAGGCCATTTTCACGGGACATTTTATTAGCTTGTTAGTAGTTGAAATACTTGCTTAGGTTCACCATAATCAGCATTCCAGATACATTTATTAGATTGGTTACGAATTATTCTGAAACCTGCTTACTATAAGAGATCAAGTATCCATAGCTTTTTCTCGTATAACAAGAAAGGTAATAATAGTTCACTTCATTTCTAATTCAGTTTGTTTGCTTAATTGATATAACGAACAAGGACAAAATCTGTGACCGTACATCCTAAGACAGGTGGTGGTGGTGGTGGTGGTCATCGCCGTCGTCATCGTAGATGAGAAGATCCGGATCGCCATCCTCGAGCGCCCGCACCCGGTGGCGGACCGTCCTTAGCACCCCGTCGATGGCCAGATCCACGGCGTCCTTCCTCGCCCGCAGCCCCGCCGAGCTGCCGTGCCGCCGGTACATCACCCTGGGCGCCAGCTCCAGTACACGCTCCCGCATCCGCCGCACCTCCGCCGGCGGTATCGACTCCAGCACGTCGCCGATCCGGACCCCGCCGAACACCACCTCTTCCTTCGGGATGAACACCGAGAACTCCTCGAACCGGTCCTTGGGCAGGTGCCACCCGTACTGCGCCCGCGCCCCGATCTCCTCGAAGAACACCGGGATGCACCCCGCCAGGATCCCGTCGAAGGTCGACCGCCGGGTCGGCGTGTCGCCGGGCGGCTGGAGGCAGAAGCTGGACCGGAGCATCGGCCGCATGAACCGGATCGGGTCGTGGGCGCAGGACCCATCGGAGCAGTCCACCACCTCGCAGAGGTCGGTCCGGTTCTCGCACTCGGCCCGGATGCTCCCCCGGATGTTGGGGGCGCCCCCGCCGCCACCGCCGGCGAAGAGCATGAGGGTGGTGCGGCGGGCGCGGCGGGCGCGGGCGAGCCAGGCGTCGAGGCGGGCGAGGGTGGCCGGGTGGAAGGAGGTGGGATGGGGTACGGCGCGCTCCTGCCAGGGCCAGGGGCGGGCCTCGAGGGCGAGCACCGTGACGTTGAGGAAGTCGGGGAGGTGGAGGAAGGAGGTGCCCCACAGCGGGGGGTCGGCGTCGGGTTCCTGGGAGTAGTCCCAGGCGGGGCGGGCGAGGACGAGGAAGTGGTCGTGGCCGCCGCGGCGTGCCGAGACGGCGGGGCTGTCGCGGCGAAGCAAGTCGGCGAGGTCGCGGCCGTGGAGGGCGCTGGAGTTGAAGAGCGCCGGGTTGTAGAGGAAGGGGAGGGAGTCGAGGGAGGCGTAATAGGGGAGGAAGACGGCATCGGCGCGGGCGGGGTCGGGGGTGAGGCACGGGTACTCGAGGAGGCGGCGGTGGAAGAAGGGCTCGAGCATGTGGGGGTCGGTGCGGTACCAGCTCCGGGAGCGGTTGTGGGTGCGGGGGCCGAGGCCGTGGTTGGCGAGATAGGGGCAGAAGTCGCCGTCGTCGTAGAGGGGGAAGGCGTTGCAGGATCGGAGGAGGTCGGTGTTGAACCGCGGCGGGAGGTCGCGGATGTGGATCCACCGCCCCTCGCACTCCGCCCGCCGCCGCTGCCGCTGCGCTTCTGCTCCCTCTTCTCCTGCAAGGACTTCCTCCCCCTTTTCTAATAACGGAAGGCCGCCGCCGGTTTTGGGGGAGAATCGGGATTTGGCTTGGTAAGGGACGAGGAGGAGAATAGAGAGGACGAGAAGGGTGGGGCGAGCCATGGATGCGAACGGGACAGAGGGGAAGGGAGGAAAGCAGAATCTTGTTATTTCTTTTCGGCCGCCGTTCCTAAAATTGGAAGTGGACGATTTAGGATCTCTCTTCTCCGGTTCTTGTTTCGATCAATTGATTTATTTACTAACCTGTTTCCCTTTCCGTTTACAGTTTTGTAGGAAGAAGGCATAAGAGGTGGGAAGGGAACGGTTGATGGGGGCGGGTTGGGGTGGTTTATTTTGGGAACGGGTTTAGACTGTGGAGGGTGGACTGGCCCAGAGGAATTGGGTTGGTTCGTGGAGTGCGGCGAGGGGAAGTTGGGTTTGCACGAACTCCGCCGGTTGCGGTGGGGTTTGGGCGAGTGGCGTAGCGAGAAAGGTGAGCGGCCAATCTCCCACACATCACATGCTTGGCTTTGGTTGCTCTCCAACCGGAATTTGGGCGGGTACGGAGCGAACCAGTTACCCGATTTGGGAGCACCAAGGAGAAGAACCCTTTATTCGGAACTAGTGGGTGGGCCTCCTCAGTCAACTGAAAGGGCTGAGGATATTGGTGGTTCCCCACGTTGGGTCTTCTGGGGATTTACTCTAGTCTTATATTTTTCACGCAAAGTATACTTTTTTTTTCTTTTTTTTAGAGAGCAATGTTGAGCTTTTGAAGGGCCAAAAAGCACTTTTTTTTCCCTCCAAAAATACTTTTAGATAAAATAGAGGTGTTTGCTAAATTTTCAGTAAGCTATTTTAGCTTTTTCAGAAAACTAGAATGGCTTTTTGAACCGAAAAAGTACTTTTAGAAATTGTAGAAAAGTTGTTTTAAGTTATAATATTTTTTTTGAACCAAAATACCCATTATAAAATATACTAATTATATAAAATGTCTTTTTATAATAATATTTGTTATGGGGGAATTGAGCCGCCATGCCCCACGTGATCGGCACGCGTATCCAGGAAAGCTACAGCTGCCCTATGATCCAGCACTCCGACCCCGAGTCGGACCTCCTCGGCTCCGCAGCCCGACCCCGGGTCGGCTGCCCTATGATCCAGCACTCCGACCCCGAGTCGGACCTCCTCGGCTCCGCAGCCCGACCCCGGGTCGGCTGCCCTATGATCCAGCATTCCGACCCCGAGTCGGAGATCTTTTGATAACGACAGGCTATTCTCCAGAGGCACGCCGCGGCCTCCTGCTCCACTACTCCCTGCAACGGCTGTACCCGATGCTGCCCACGATCTCCTGTATCAACCGTACAAAGCGGAGCTCCACTACGCCCTGCCATGACCGTACCCAGCGCTGCTCCACGACGCCCCGTAACGGCCATGTCGGTGGCCATTCTATCGTGCCCCACGACGACAAACCCCCCTGAGAGACCTCCCAGCCAGGTATATATGCGGCTGGGGGGAGAAGGGGGGGGTAAGCAATACCTCCCAGAGCACTCTCTCCCACTTGTGATTATCATCTCTCCTCCTCCAATCTCCTCTGACTTGACCGTCGGAGGGCCATCACCACCCTGGTGGTGGTGCAAGGCTTGTTTGCAGGTTCCTTGGCGGAAGGTGGAGCGCAACCAGCACCAACCAAGACAACTCAGGCGGAACCCCGTTCACACCGTCGTGTCAATCGTTCTCGGTTTGGACCACCAG
The DNA here is from genome assembly GCF_009389715.1 of Phoenix dactylifera. Taxonomy (NCBI): domain Eukaryota; kingdom Viridiplantae; phylum Streptophyta; class Magnoliopsida; order Arecales; family Arecaceae; genus Phoenix; species Phoenix dactylifera. Next base: position 10,549,200 of record NC_052393.1, read on the forward strand.
CAACAGTTGGCGCTAGAAGGAGGGCCGAATCTCAGAACGATCGTAATGGCACGGCGAGGTGGTCGCGGAGCTTCCAATGCTTCCGGTCGCGGAGCCTCTCGCGCCTCTAGCCGGGAGGCTGCTGCGTCCCCAACACACTCTCAGCAGCATTCCACCGCTTCTCCTCCCATTCAGACGGTCGAACCTGCTCAGTTCGACCAGCTAGCCCAGCAGGTTCGCACCCTCGCGGAGGCAGTGCAGAATCTGCAGGGTGTGATCTCTCGGGTGCCGCAGCGGGCTCAGGAGCCGCTGCTCCCCGAGCACTCGCCTCTTCCTCACAACCCGCGCTCCTTCCTCTCCCATGGAGAGGAGCGCCGGCGCGGGGAGGATTCTCGAGTGCGGTCCATTCTGCCAGGACCTTCTCATCGGAGCTGCGCGGGGTACGAGAGGCGGACCCGGGCGCGTTCTCAGACACCCCAGTCCTCGAGGGGCCCGCACTCCAGTCGGTCCCCCTCGCGCCGCTCCTTGTCTCCCACCCACCGGTCGCGCTCCCTGGACCGGCGGGTGGACGATCTCCACAGACAGCTCCAGGTCCTGAAGGGCCACTCCAAAGATCCCTTCGCCGACTTGGAAATCTCCTCCCAGCCGGCGCTTGCCTCAAGGATCCTGCGAACCCTAAACCCGCCGGGGTTCAAAATGCCGGCGATCGAACCCTACGACGGGGCGGCGGACCCACGGGACCACGTGGAGAGTTTCAGGACTCTTATGCTCCTCCATGGAGCATCGGATCCTCTCCTTTGCAAGGCCTTCCCGGCGACCCTCCGCGGCCCGGCAAGGGCGTGGTTCGCCGGCCTGGAGGCTAATTCCATCCAGTCCTTCCACCAGTTCACCCGTCTCTTCATCAGCCATTTCGCCGTCAGTAGCCGGCGAAGACTGGTCTCCGACTCCCTCTTCGATGTCCGGCAGAACGAGGGAGAGAGCCTGCGGGATTATCTCACCCGCTTCAACAAGGCAACACTGGAGGTCCGGAATTTGAGCCAGGAGGTGGCTCTCTCAGCCCTGAAGCGAGGCTTCCGGAAGGGCAGACTCACCTTCTCCCTGGACAAACGCCTGCCGCGGAGCTTCCCGGAGCTGTTGTCTCGGGCAAACCAGTATGCAGACGCCGAGGAGGCAGCCTCCCACCGGAACAAGGAGGCCGCCGAGGCCCCTCTAAAGCCCGGGAAGAAAAGGCGAAAAGAGGCACCCCAGAGGAGGAGCCCGACGCCTCAACGCCGGCGCAGAAGCCCGTCACCAGCAAGGAACCACGACGCCACACGCCCTCGTTCTCCGCACCGATGCTTCAACCGGTACACCCCACTCCTGGCCCCCCGGGCCCAGATCCTCATGGAGGTCAAGGGGCGGGAGGACCTCCCGGTCCCGAGGCAGATGAAGAAGATCCCTGGGAGGAAGCCTTCTCGGGCGTACTGTGAGTACCACCGAGACCACGGCCACGATACCGAAGACTGCTTCCAGCTTCGGGACGAGATCGAGGCTCTCATTCGCCGAGGGCGTCTCGGTCGATATGTAAACGACCGACGTCCCCCCGCAGACCCGCGTCCAGCCGACCCGGCCCCTCAGGAGCCTCGGGAGCAGAATCGACCCGTTGCGGGAGTGATCCACACCATCACTGGGGGCTGCTCTCGGCCCGTGAGGAACGCAGGGGGCTCGGCGGAAGTATCAGGAGTGGCCGTCGCGAAGAGGCAGCGGGTCGGAAATGTAATCACTTTTTGTGATGAAGATGTAAAGGGGGTTCAGACTCCCCACGATGACGCCATGGTGATCTCTCTCACTATGGCGGACTATGATGTAAGGCGTGTTCTTGTGGATAGTGGAAGCTCAGCTGATATTTTGTATTACGAGGCCTTCCAAAAGATGGGCTTTTCCCGACAATTGTTGCACAAAACATCCACCCCCCTCATAGGATCCACTGGAGACGCTATCTCGGCCGAAGGTGTCATCGAGCTGCCTGTGACTGCGGGCATTGCACCCGCAGAAGCCACGGTGCGGCTCGGGTTCTTGGTCGTCCGTGTCCCCTCGGCCTACAACGCTATCCTCGGACGACCCGGACTGAACGCCCTTCGCGCGGTGGTTTCTACCTACCATTTGCTCATGCGGTTCCCCACAGCGGCCGGGATTGGAGAGGTCCGAGGTGACCAGCCGACCGCACGGCAGTGTTTCCTAGCAACTCTCAAAGGGAAGAAGCCCATGGAGGCCCTAAGCGTCGAGTCACTTGACGCCAGAGACGAAGTGGCCTTGCGGCACGGGGAGCCGGCCGAGGGCGTAATCGAAGTTCCCCTCGAAGAAGGCCGCCCGGACCGCACGGTCCGGGTCGGTGCCAACCTCGACTTGGAAGCTCGGCTCCGGCAACGCTTGGAGGAGAGGAGAAACACGGTCGCGGCTGGGCACAGAGAAACCCCGATGGGCGGCGAGCGACAAGTGGCCGACCAACGAGTGGAATGTCCCGAGGCTCGGCCCTCGGATGCCTGGCTAACCCGATGATCATCCCGGGAGCAGACTAGCCGGAAGCCCCGACCGGTCGCCTCGGCTTGCGCCAGCCTTGGCCGACCAACGAGCGGAATTTCCCTGAGGCTTGACAACCCTCAGATGCCTGGCTAACCCGATGATCATCCCGGGAGCAGACTAGCCGGAAGCCCCGACCGGTCGCCTCGGCTTGCGCCAGCCAAGGCCGACCAACGAGTGGAATTTTCCTGAGGCTTGACAACCCTCAGATGCCTGGCTAACCCGATGATCATCCCGGGAGCAGACTAGCCGGAAGCCCCGACCGGTCGCCTCGGCTTGCGCCAGCCTAGGCCGACCAACGAGTGGAATCTCCCGAGGCTCGGCCCTCGGATGCCTGGCTAACCCGATGATCATCCCGGGAGCAGACTAGCCGGAAGCCCCGACCGGTCGCCTCGGCTTGCGCCAGCCTTGGCCGACCAACGAGCGGAATTTCCCTGAGGCTTGACAACCCTCAGATGCCTGGCTAACCCGATGATCATCCCGGGAGCAGACTAGCCGGAAGCCCCGACCGGTCGCCTCGGCTTGCGCCAGCCTTGGCCGACCAACGAGCGGAATTTCCCTGAGGCTTGACAACCCTCAGATGCCTGGCTAACCCGATGATCATCCCGGGAGCAGACTAGCCGGAAGCCCCGACCGGTCGCCTCGGCTTGCGCCAGCCTAGGCCGACCAACGAGTGGAATCTCCCGAGGCTCGGCCCTCGGATGCCTGGCTAACCCGATGATCATCCCGGGAGCAGACTAGCCGGAAGCCCCGACCGGTCGCCTCAGCTTGCGCCAGCCTTGGCCGACCAACGAGCGGAATTTCCCTGAGGCTTGACAACCCTCAGATGCCTGGCTAACCCGATGATCATCCCGGGAGCAGACTAGCCGGAAGCCCCGACCGGTCGCTTCGGCTTGCGCCAGCCTTGGCCGACCAGCGAGCGGAAGAATTTCCTGATGCCTAACCCTCGGATGCCTGGCTTAGCGCCGGAAGAATTTCCTGAGGCCTAACCCTCGGATGCCTGGCTTAGCGCCGGAAGAATTTCCTGAGGCCTAACCCTCGGATGCCTGGCTTAGCGCCGGAAGAGTTTCCTGAGGCCTAACCCTCGGATGCCTGGCCTAGCGCCGGAAGAGTTTCCTGAGGCCTAACCCTCGGATGCCTGGCTTAGCGCCGGAAGAATTTCCTGAGGCCTAATCCTCGGATGCCTGGCTTAGCGCCGGAAGAATTTCCTGAGGCCTAACCCTCGGATGCCTGGCTTAGCGCCGGAAGAGTTTCCTGAGGTTTAACCCTCGGATGCCTGGCTTAGCGCCGGAAGAGTTTCCTGAGGCCTAACCCTCGGATGCCTGGCCTAGCGCCGGAAGAGTTTCCTGAGGCCTAACCCTCGGATGCCTGGCTTAGCGCCGGAAGAATTTCCTGAGGCCTAACCCTCGGATGCCTGGCTTAGCGCCGGAAGAATTTCCTGAGGCCTAACCCTCGGATGCCTGGCTTAGCGCCGGAAGAGTTTCCTGAGGTTTAACCCTCGGATGCCTGGCCTAGCGCCGGAAGAACTTCGGGAATCAAAAGTCAGCAAGAAGCAACCAAGAGCTAAAAAAAAAAAAAAAAAAAAGAGGACGAGGGCGAGATGAAGAAATATTCAACGTGCATTAATTTTCAGGGCCGAGGCCCATACAATTGGGCAAAACGCCGACATACAAAAATAAAAAAGACAATGAAAGGTACAAGAGGTCAGCTTGGAGGAACTCCCGGGTCGGGAACGCCGGGCTCGTCCGCGGGAGGTAGGGAAGCAGCAGGAGAACCAGCAGGCGATGGCGCCGGAGAGGAGTCCAGGAGGGAGATCTCGCTCAGGTCAACTTCGGGATACTTAGCCGACACCCTTGCCAAGCCCTCCTCGAAGCCCAAGGTGAAGGCTTCGGCCCCCGCGTCCGACGCGACATGGACAAACTCGTCAGACTGGCGATAGGTCCGCACTGCCTCCGACATATCATGGGCGAACTCGGCGGACTGGCGATAAGCCTCTACCGCCTGACGCCCGATTTCCGCCCTCTTCTTGGCCAGCTCCGCCTCAGCTCGCTCCATAATCTGAGCCTTGGCCTCCAAGACCTTCGCCACAATCCGGCCTTCGGCCTCAGAGGAGACCCTCAGCAGATCAGCCTGAGCCTCTTTATGCTTCGCCTCGGTAGCAACCCGAGCGGCCTCGGCTTCCTTCAGGCGCGAACGGAGCTCTTGGACGTCCGTGCATGACTTCTCCAGGGCCGACTCCAGTTCGCCTAGTTTGGCTTCAAAAGAGCGGATTCGGTCGCAGGCGTTGTCGGCAGACCGCTGGGCCTTCTCCCACCGCTCTCGATAGTCCACGATCTTCCGGGACTGCTTTTCAGCCCGTTCCTCCGCCTTCTTGACCCTGCTTTCGAGGCCCGAGGCGGCTTTGAGTTGCTCCCGAGCCTCTGACAGTTGCTCCTCCAGGGCGGCGAAGCCGAGTGCCCGCTCTTCGGCCTCCCGGAGCCTCGCCTCGAGGTCCCCGGTCGTCCTGCCTGCCGCAGCCCGGCCTCCCTCTTCCATTGCTTTCAGCCGGTCCTCGGCCTTCGCCAAAAGCCCCGCCTGTTCCTTGTAGCACTCCTCCAGACGGATCATGTACTGGGCGAGCTAAGAAATAGGAAAAATAAGGGAGTCAGGCGGAGAACAACAGAGCCAATAAATGGTGAAAGACGGCCAGAAGAACACTCACCGACATGAGACAGACGCAGCTGGCGGCCCCAACGTCAGAGACATCCAACTCCCGGACCCGCCGACGGTCCTTCTCCAGCAACACTGTTTCGATGAGATTTCGGGCGCCATCGGTAGTGAAGGCAGACCCCGATTTCTCCCCGGAGCCGGATGGTGGTTCTACAGCCTTACCCTTATCCATCGCCTGGGGAAGAGTCCGGCTGATCGCGCTCGGGGCGGGGGTCGCCCCAGGAATTGATAGGGTCCCGCTCGGCCGGGGCCTCGGCGCGTCCCTCCTCGAGTCATCAGGAGCCGACCGAGTCGAAGGCCGGGTCGGGGACCGATCACGTCCGACCCGTCCGTCTTGAGCAGGCTCAGGTGGCACCTCCGGAGTAGCGGCAACAATGGTAGCGCAAAGGAGAAACTCGAAAATGTCCGTAAAGAAGAAGACGGACGGGGGAGGGCCCCCGATTAAATAGGCGAAAGGGCAAGTGACACCTCGATGACGCCAGAAGACGCCTGGCCGCCGAAGGGTCGCTCGCACCCCAAAGGCGAATCGACACCATTAAGGAAGGATGTCCGCCGAAATCCTCAGGTTGCCAGGTCAGCAGCAACCGCCATACACCATAAAGAAGGCGGGAAGCTTGAAGCGCGCGCGCCTCTCCGAAGGATGGCGGCAATCTCGAAACATCACTCCCTTCACCTGTTCCCCTTCTGGTTCCAGGCTCGGAAGTGGGGGGCTACTGTTATGGGGGAATTGAGCCGCCATGCCCCACGTGATCGGTACGCGTATCCAGGAAAGCTACAGCTGCCCTATGATCCAGCACTCCGACCCCGAGTCGGACCTCCTCGGCTCCGCAGCCCGACCCCGGGTCGGCTGCCCTATGATCCAGCACTCCGACCCCGAGTCGGACCTCCTCGGCTCCGCAGCCCGACCCCGGGTCGGCTGCCCTATGATCCAGCACTCCGACCCCGAGTCGGACCTCCTCGGCTTCGCAGCCCGACCCCGGGTCGGCTGCCCTATGATCCAGCATTCCGACCCCGAGTCGGAGATCTTTTGATAACGACAGGCTATTCTCCAGAGGCACGCCGCGGCCTCCTGCTCCACTACTCCCTGCAACGGCTGTACCCGATGCTGCCCACGATCTCCTGTATCAACCGTACAAAGCGGAGCTCCACTACGCCCTGCCATGACCGTACCCAGCGCTGCTCCACGACGCCCCGTAACGGCCATGTCGGTGGCCATTCTATCGTGCCCCACGACGACAAACCCCCCTGAGAGACCTCCCAGCCAGGTATATATGCGGCTGGGGGGAGAAGGGGGGGGTAAGCAATACCTCCCAGAGCACTCTCTCCCACTTGTGATTATCATCTCTCCTCCTCCAATCTCCTCTGACTTGACCGTCGGAGGGCCATCACCACCCTGGTGGTGGTGCAAGGCTTGTTTGCAGGTTCCTTGGCGGAAGGTGGAGCGCAACCAGCACCAACCAAGACAACTCAGGCGGAACCCCGTTCACACCGTCGTGTCAATCGTTCTCGGTTTGGACCACCAGCAACAATATTTTATATCTTGTATTATACTATAAATATTATATTATATTACATTATATTATAATACATTGATATGTTATGTTAAATAATTTAATATTATATTAAATTATTATACTATAGTATACAATATTATATTACTATATTAAATAATATTATATTGTATTATATTAATATTATACTATATCATATATTTTTGTATTAATGCATCTTATATATTTTATTATGTTCTATTGTATAATTCTATGTAATGTCTTATGGTAATTTTGTTGTACCAAAAGCACTTTCTCGGTTTGTTTACCAAACACATATTAAAGTTTCACAGTACTTTAAAAATGTGATTACCAAACTGCAAACAACTTTTTATAAAAGCTCTACTTCTAAAAGCTTCCATGTAGGCTCTACTTCTAGTACCTTGGTTTTGTTTTCTATTTTTGTTGTCAAAAACCCAAGGAGGAGGAAAATTAAACTGAACATAAAAGTGATAGAAATTCATATAATGGTGTAAGTAGCTGGTTTCTACATCAATCTCCATCCAATTTTTCCCTAATTTGCAAGGAAACAAAAACATAAAAACAGCAATAATACCAAACTGGTCTCAAATTCACCACTTTCCACAAATAAGTCAGTTGCGCATATGATTAACGATTTGTTATTCTATCTCATTCTCCACTTGTGCTCCATCTAAGATTACATAATTACATCTTAATATTATTTCGAAATATTTCAATTGATTTACTTTGTATCCTGAGAGTTTATCTCCTCTCTGCCATACTAGTAGACCTGTTCAAAAGCTGGGAGGCCCACATGAGCCCGGACCCTTTCGAACGGGCCTGAATCTGGTTTTTGATCTCGGTGGGCCGAACCGGGCCTAACATTTAGGAGCCCGGTTTTGGTTCTTACCTTTTTTTTGTTAACTTGATCCCAGTTTTCCTCTAAAAGCCCACTCTTCCCAACTTCAGCATGGTTTTGATATTTATTTTTTTTGGTAACTAGAGCCATATTTTGATTAAGGAAAGGAGGTCACGGCGGGTAGGATTATCATCAGGCTCCTCCTCCAGTTCATGCTTGCCGTCGCCGCCGCTGGCGAGGCCCACCGCACCATCCCCATCCCCTTGTCTATGGGCTCCGCCCTTGCCGCCGCCCTTTGTGATTCGGGCATCTACATGAATCTCATTGAGGTCGACACCAGCCATGACTTCCACTCCCCCAAGCTGCTCCACCCTGGCAACGTCCTCTTCGGCCACGACTACCACGCCGCCGCCGACAACCACCGCATCTGCCAAGCTGTCACGCTCTTCGTCAAGGACATGGGCCTCCAGTTCCGGCCCCACGGCCAGCACTGGGTCCTCTCTCCCAAGCCGCTCCACCATCGGGTCTTGAATAGCAAAAGAAAACCAGCAAGTCCGAAGCCCAGAAGCGCGAAGCCCTTGGACTTGGAAGTAGGATGGAAGGCCGGGCCGAACCGGGCTTAGGCCTAACTAAATGGGCGTTATTTGTTGAGCTAAGCCCGGCCTGGCCCACCCGTTGATCAGGCCTGCACGCTGGCCGCTCGCTGGACGCAGCACATATATATATTGGCGCAAGAACTTAATGGCTATATAAGCCCAACGTACACAGCAAGTTGGGCTCCCTCCAAACTCGTTTTGAATACGAGAGACCCTCCCCCTTCCCTTCTTGCCTCGCCACCTTCCAGGCAAGATGATGAGATCCGCGGGTGAGCTCCTCTCCTGCCATCTCTTCTCCAATCCAAGAAACGAGACCAACCTCAACCCTAACCCTAATTCCAGATTCCTCTCCCCTACCGGTCGCATTGGCCGCAAGAAGAGCTCCCGCCCCCTCAGGGACTTCTACGCCGAGTGGGTCGACGCCCTCCGGTCGACCCTCCTCCCCCTCCTCCGCCACTCCATGTCCACCGCTCCCCTCGACCACCCCGTTGCCCACCGCGGCCTCCTCGGCGGCGGAGCCATGGTCTCCTCCTCCGACCTCCTCTCCACCCACGTCCACGCCCTCCACGCCCACTTCCAGGCCTACTTCCAGGCCCTCGATCTCGCCGCCCGCCATGACGTCTCCCAGCTCCTCTCGCCCGACTGGCGCAACCCCCTCGAGACCCCCTTCCTCTGGCTCGGCGACTTCCACCCCGCCGTCCTTACCACCCTCCTCCGCTCCTTCCTCCACCCTCCCTCCGACGAGCCCCGCCGCCCCCTCCCGTTCGCCCTCGCCTGGACGTGCCCTTCCCGCGACCTCACCGCCCGGATCGACCAGATCGAGCGCGGCCTCCGCCTCATCGTCCCCGCCCTCGCCAGCCGCCTCCGGGAAGCCCAGGCCAGCTTCCTGGAGGCCGCTGCCGCCGAGTGGGCCGCCAGCAGGGGCAAGGAGGAAGGATCGTTGCCGCCGGCCAAGGCAGTGGATGGAGCTACCGGGGCTCAGTTGGAGGAGCTGGCGAGCGTGTTCTTGGACGCCAACAGGCTCCGGCGGAGCATCCTGGCGGAGATAGTCGAGGTCCTAGATGTGTATCAGGCCGCCCTCTATCTGGAAGCGCTGGCCCAGTTCGTGGTGGGGTTCCGGGACCCTGAGCTGCTGCATCATTTCGATCAGTGCCGGATGCCTCCGTCGCCCCCTGGCTCTTCTTGATTCTAAGGATTCTTGCATGTCTTTGGTCGCTTCTGATCTTGAATGGCTTTCTTTTTGAGTCATTTCTCATACGAGCGAGAATTTGGGTCCTTTTTGTTGCAAATTCTTTGTTCTTTCATTGTTTATTCTGTATATCCATTTCTATCACTGTATTCAAATTTTTATACAAAGGAAATCGAAATGTTATTTGTTGGGGGAAATACAATAAGAGGACGAAACCAATCGGACTGAGGCACGAGAATCTCGCTCTCTTTAAGGAGATTCAAGCTCTCTGCGGTTGGCAAAGCCTTTAGTAACAGGTGAGGGTCAAACTTTATATAGGACCTTGAAAAGCGATTACTATTGCTAAGAGGACAAATTTAGTAACAAAAAGAAAGGTTTCTGAAGACTCAGCAGTGGTCTTGTAAGTTCTCTACACCATCTTTGTGAAATTCTTTCTGATTTTATTTGATATTTTTGCAATATTTGAAGGTTGAATGTTGAGTAGTATGTTGTGAAACATGGTTTGAAGTTTTTGACCAAGTTGATGTGAATTTGAGGCATCTTTATTTAGTCCATTGCATGGTATTATATACTTGAAGATATGTGCTTCAACTTTATGTACACCATTGAGAAAATCTTTTGCAATAAGTCTTATATGTACATGCACTTAAAACCATTTGCCCATTGAGCATAAATATCCAGATGATGTGACTGATTGCTTATAATTAGTCAAACACATTAGGTAATAACAATCCTGCTGTCATATTACCTTTGCTAACACGTTTACGATGATAATAAGGGAGAGTAGGCCCTGTAGTGAAAAAAAGTGAAACATCAGCAAGAGATAACAATCATGGTCATCACTTACTGACAGATAATAGAAAAATTTCAACTTCAAATGGTATTTTCCCTCTATTGCATATTTCATTTATTATGTGATTTTGACCAAAATTTGTTATCTCACACACCTTCAGAAAATCCAACTTCTGCTTAATCTACATTTTCATCTTACTGATGAGCTCGAAGATGCCATTATCTATAGTGATTATGTGGAAAAGGGATGCATGTGTTTTCTCAAGCTTCAACAATCCAAGGAGGAATGTAATTGTTTAATTGTCCAAGTATGCAATTCTGATGAATTTGTTTAGTAGGTAGAAATATTACTAAATTGTATATTTTGGATTAGAAGGAAAGCAAACATTGTCCAAGTACTTTCTTTTTAAGCCATCATGCGCATGCTAAGTGATAGTTACAACTAGTTTTGTCTAGAAAATAGAACCTCTACCTAGGAACCTCCATCATGAATCACAAAACAAAAATTGTTATTAGAGCATTAGGGTTAGCAATATCTAAAGGTTCAGAAAGAGAGTCTAGAGTGAAGATTTACCAATGAATGTTTGTAAAAATTAGTTCAGCGACAGAAATCATATTTATCAGGGTTCGGTTATTCTGATCTTGCTTTATATAATTATACTTTATATGCAGAGAATCTAGGAAAATGAATTACTAGTTTGAGTAAATTCTAGTCTAAATGAAGTTTAGTACAGATGTTCTGTAATTTTGGTCTAGCTCAATTATTTTGGGCAAGGGGGAACTTGAACAAATTACATTGAATAAAATCTTGCAGGATTTTATATAATTATATTTTATATGCAGAGAATCTAGGAAAATGAATTACTAGTTTGAGTAAATTCTAGTCTAAATGAAGTTTAGTACAGATGTCCTGTAATTTTGTTCTAGCTCAATTATTTTGGGCAAGGGGGAATTTGGAACAAATTACGTTGAATAAAATCTTGCAGGATTTTATATAATTATATTTTATATGCAGAGAACCTAGGAAAATGAATTACTAGTTTGAGTAAATTCTAGTCTAAATGAAGTTTAGTACAGATGTTCTGTAATTTTGGTCTAGCTCAATTATTTTGGGCAAGGGGAACTTGAACAAATTATGTTGAATAAAATCTTGCAGGATTTTATATAATTATATTTTATATGCAGAGAATCTAGGAAAATGAATTAATAGTTTGAGTAAATTCTAGTCTAAATGAAGTTTAATGTAGATGTTCTGTAATTTTGGTCTAGCTCAATTATTTTTGGCAACAGGGAACTTGAACAAATTAAGTTGGATAAAATCTTGCAGGATTTGGAGGACAGTGGGGAACCTGAATCTGAATTATCTTTGGTTGGGGCTCAAAAGGATTTGTCACCCTTCCCTAGACCTAGTTTGCTTTGTACAAGACTGCAAGGCTGGGGTTCTATAGCAGCATATTATTCATGCCATTATTTTAAGCCATACTAAGCTCTTGCTCTGCCACCATAATGAAGCTACTTGTGTCCGAAAGGTGTAATCTCCAGGATCAGTTAATCTAAGATGCTTGTTTCTGTACTGGACTGAAACCATAATCTTGTCTGGCTCAATTAATTTAGGCAAGGGAAACTAACAAACTGTCTTAAATGAAATCTTGCAGGATTTGGAGGCGAATAGCCAACCCCAACTAGTTTGGGATTAATGCTTAGTTAAGTTGAGTTGAGGATTTGGAGGTCAACGGGGAACCTGAATCTGTTGGTGGACTGAAGTTGGAAGGTTGGAATGGCTTTTTATGGGCATAGGTTTGGTAATAAAGGGTAAATCAACTAAATTCTGTTTCTCATGGCTTACTGTTTCAGGAATCTAGAAACAGTGAGGAATGGAATAGACTGTATGAACCCGTCTCTTAAGTATATTTTCTGTCATTATGGCGAGGGCTCAAGGGGGCTTCCACTAATCTTGCTACAACTTGGGTTGTGTGCTAGAGGAATCAAAGCAACCACTCTGTTAGTGCCACTCTATCAGAGAAATTGCCATATGATATTTGTCAATGTAAATTTATGAAGAATGGGCAAGTAGTTTAGCTGAGACGTGCTTGCTTAGTTAAACTAATTAATGACATGCTGATCTTGGCACATTACCCTTCTCTTACTTATTGGCTACCATAGAGAAGGTCCTAATCTTCTAATGCTAAATGGAGAAGCTGTCCTTTTTTAATTGAGCTGTACAATATTGTAAACTCAGATAAGTCTATCATTATTATATTATGAGAAGTGTCATCTATGCTACCCTGATTTTTTTTTACCAGGCTACGAATTCTCCACGAACAGGAAATGACACTTGTAATTAAGCTTACAACAGAATACTGTGCGAAAGAATCCCAATACTGACCCATGCCAAATCTCATGAATCTGCTATAGTGCTATCTGCTTCTGTTAATATGCTAATCATCTTGAAAACTAATTAATATCTGACAAAAAGATTAAATTTACTCAAAGAACTGGAATAATTATGAGACATTGATGGTATAACTTTTGGTTGATTGATTCTTAGTTAATCATTATCGTGCTTTGGCCAAATATGCGTTTTTTTGCCGATATTTATGATAGTGCCCTGGTCTTTGAATATCAATATACATGCTTTGGCTAAATCTTTTTCACTGATATTTATGATGGTGTCCCGGTCTTTGAATATCAGTGGAAACTCAATATTTTGCATAACTGATACCCGATTCATAACTCGAGCATGCAGCCGATCCTGGATACAGAACTATAGAAAGTGTGCAGTGAGGGATCTTTATAGGTAGCCATACTATATATATGGATTGATTTTAATATTTTAAAAGTTCAATATTGTAACAAAACTGTAAGTTCTTTAAAAGGTAGTCATTTTTAATTTGGGAGATTTAACTTTGAATTTAATGGATAGAAAGATTCATTCAATCAATTCACTGGGGTTCTCTGTCAAAGAGTTGATAAACAGTGATGGCACTAGTTTTTATAGCACAATGGGGGCATTAGAGTGTTGCCATCAATAATGTGTTGGTTGTTAGAGTTTGGCACTAATAGGAAGAATACTGCACATACATTCAATGAAAGTGGGCCTAATTTTACCTTGCTAGAAGGTGATTGAAATGATTGAAAAGATTGGAAAATTGACAAGACCCTGTAGGGCCCAAAGTGTGCTGCTGCCTCCTTTGATATTATAGTTTAGAATCTTTCCAAATTTGATCAGAAGGGAACCAACTAATTGAACTATGACTTCCATCTGCCTTTCTGTGACTCTCTTTTGCTTGTCAAATTTGGGAGATCAATGCAGTTGTGGGACTTGGGTCCAATCATGGCCATGAATTTGCTATCTGTTACTTGCGGTGGCCCTAACAATTATGAGTGTCCGAGCAGTCTGTCTATCAACCAAACAACTGCTTCTTGAAAGCCAATGAAGCAGTAAATCTCGTCTATATAAAGCAAACTCTAGGGCGTGGAGACAAAGCATCTCCTTCCCCTACCTTTTCAACTCCACTTGCATGGGTTATTGCTCTCCAACAAACATATTCTACAGGGAGAGTGTTAAAATCATATGATTGACTAGAATCTTGATTTATTTGTAATTGATTGTGCCAAACTTAGTTAGGCTTTACTAAATTTCACCTCGATTGATTTGTAGTTGATTGTGCCAAACTTAGTCAGCCTTACTAAATTTCGTCAGCCTCCTAGTTCTATATAAACCTCCTAGTTCAATATAAAGGCTACTCCTATATATCATAATTAATGGGCAGAAGTACAATTATGTTCTCTCTTTTTTCTTTTTCAATAGAGCGGACATGCACTTCTCTTCCCTCTTTTATTTACTCCCTCTTTTTTAATTCAGATGTTCTTCTTTCTAAATTAAACGACAGAAAAAAGGACAAGGCATCATAACAAATGGAAAAATATCAAATTTACTTGAACCAAATTGATTTTTGATGTCACAGTTGTCCATCAGATACTCCCTTTCCTTGGATAAAGCACATGAGACAATACATGGCAAATGCTCCTGTAAGCAACCCATATGACATTGGTTTCCAGGTGCAGTGATATGTCTACCCATTTAGTTTTCTGAAAGAAGAATGGCTCTGTCTTTGGTCCATAGGTGATGCTGCCAGGATTGTTTGTTTTAGATAGCTGGCTTGTCATGGCATCCAGTGATGGCAGTTGTCCCTTTATTGTCAGCTGATTTGAACATCTTATGACCCTTTGTTTTGTTTTTTTTTTTCCTTTTGTTCTTATCTTGTGCTAATATTTGAAGCTATCTTTTTTTTTTCAAGAAAAAAAAATAAAGTCATTTTAAATTTGCAAATATATCTAAGCCAAGTAAAGGCAGATGGCTCCCAGAAAAATAATGATAAAAATACCAGGCAATATCTTGCGCTGCTTTGTTGGGGACTTGCAATCTCATAATCTTTGCTTTCTTGTTGCAACCTATGTCGACATTGGCACTTCTAACTACCTGATTTTAGGTATCTTAGTGCAGAAGATCTGATATCAGATCTTTGATTGAAGTATTTTTGGTACCTGGGATCTAAATCAAATGTCCTGAGCTACCACATTAGGAACATAGCATCATTGGGTATCTCCCTGAACCATGTGATGTCTGTTAGAACCTGGCACTTCCAGGGAAAGCATTTGGACATGCACTCAAAACAAAATTTGACTATGTTTACCTTAGCCAGAAGATGATTGAAAAGATCTAAAACAACACCGAACATTAAGTGAAAGATTACAAAGTGATCCATGATGTTGCTGCCCCTTCTGATATTTTGGAAAGAAATCTATGGATTATCATTTTTATTGCACATAAACTGCTGCTGGGTCCACACATTGCACCTGTACTTTTTCAACACCATTTGTACGTATCATTTGTTTCCAGCGAACACTCTTTCCAGTGAGAGCAGATGTGCACTACTTTTATTGTATATTCATCAAATTTACTCTATCTAAATTCATCCTTGGTATCATAGCCATCTATCAGATACTCCCTTGGATAAAATAAGTACTTATTGAAGCTATCTTTGCTTCTTCTTTTTTTTGAAAAAAAATATTTTTTGAAATAATATATTCGGAAAGCTATTTTCAGTGTTTTGAACATGATCCTTTACTATTTCCTTCTACTTTCTTGTAAAATTGAAAGCTATCTTGATTTTTTTAAAAAAAAATATATATTTAGAAAAAGTATATCTTAGCCAGCCATGGGCAAATGCCTCAAAATAAAAAACTCATAAATATCAGGCAACGTCCTGTGCTTGTTTATCGAGGGCTAGCGACGGACTTTGTTGAAGGAAAATATGATGATGATTAATTTGCGATGATAGTTCGTGCCACAAAAGCCCCTTTATGGAATGTTATGTCATGTAATAAGTCGGAACCACCATACACTTTAGAGCACGACCTATATAAGTGCTTGTGAGTTATGATGCAGACCATAGACATGATGAAGCTGTTGATGTAGTTTGGTAGATCAAAGGCTTGATCTATTGAGAAAAAAAGAATATTCATCTTGGGACACTACCTAATATGGAGTTGGGTAAGGTCTAATGTGACATTTGGATTGCAAGCCAAGGAGATGTCTCATTTAGAGGAGGGCATATTTGGTATAGAAATAGTTTATGCAATTAGGTTACATATTCTAGAACGAGTTTAAGGAAATCATGTCCATTGGTAAAAATTTTGATTGGTTATTCATTCAGTCTCCATTTGTCAAAAGAGATGAAATCTTAAAGAGCTCTGGTTGATCTACTTGAACTTTATTTGCCATTGATGAGCATTTGGGTGTACTGGCAAGTAATGTGAGGGTGCTATCAGATATACTGCAAAGGACTTTCAATTTTTAAAGAGATAGATGGACGCTGAAAATCAGAGAATTATCATGATCCTGCATAATATTCAGTGATAGATCACCTTTGGATTGAGTTTGGAGCCTGATGCTATTAAACTTAGTATAAACAACTTCTTGTCGTCATTTGATGCCAAAGTAAACACTAAGATTTTTATGCTTTTACGATGACTTAAAAATTTGCTTAGTGACACTCAACATGTTGCCTTCTGTACAGTCCAGGTACGACTCTGTAACAATTACTTCAAGCCCTATGCGCTATTTATCAATCAGGTAAACTTGCATTCTTCCATAAACTAGGACTAATCATGAATCAAACGTATTAGCAAAGTTAGCTATTCCGATTTCGATTCCAATCCCTTATGATTTTAATTTTAATTTTGATCGCGAACCAAGTGCACTCTCAGAAAATTTTATTATAACTCAAAGTCTATTGACAATAACATGGGACCAAACAGCAATTGCAAATTAGGTACAACCCGGAGTTGGGCCCTGTGAGGGTGTGCCATGCCTCCCTGCTATCGCTTCGACTGTGGAGGGAACGCCATGGTCGTTAAGATGGCCCCGGTGTTAGGTCTCCGTCCGGGTTGAGAGAAATGGAGCGGCCTTTAAAAGACAGTTGGAGGCTTTTGTGGCAACACCTGATTGGACATGCAACAGTGCAAATCTAGACATGCAACAGTGCAAATCTAACTCAATCACAACTCACAAGGGCTTCATGCCATCAGGACAGCATCTCGGACAAGCTTGGAGGAGTTGAGAAAATTCTCTTGCAATATTTCTGGGCCCTAACCGCCAATCTCGGCCGCGGTGTGGTCTCCATATGAGCCACTGTAGCATTAGGTGGTGGCCTCCCGGTAGCCACCCAATTATTTCCATCATCTCACATGGATCAAGGACTCAATTATGGAACTGAGGTTATGGGATTTGTTAGGAAGTAGTTATCAGATACTTCTTAGACAGGTGCATCTACATGCAGCCTTGGTGGCAGCATCTCCTTCAAAGGCAAACTATTTTCTGGATCTTTATTTTTTTTTCTTCTTCTTTTCCATGAACTACAGCAAAACATGGGAATGTGGTAGTGATGGGGCATGCGGTATAAATTCGGATTGGCTAGAATTAGAATTGGAAAGAGACTTGAATAGTAAAGAAGAGTTTAGATTGAGTTTTGGAGGAATGGGCATCTCCATTTCTGTCGGGATCGGAATCAGAATGGGAGGCACTTATTTCTATTTCTATTTTCATTCAAGAGCCTTTGATTTCATTTTGAGAGGAGATTGGCCGCGTATATGAGCCAGAGAATAACGCTGGATATCACGTGTATTTGGGATATAAAAAAGAAGTGCAGTCCCCCAGACTAGCTGTAGGAAATAAGGGGATCCAATGTTGGAGGCCGGTTCTAATGTCACAGTGTACTTGAAGCAGTCCCCACCTATAATAATGAGTAGTCTTCCGCGCACTTTGTACTACAGTGATTTGCCATCAAAATTATGTCATCAAGATATGCCAGCCCAAAAACAAGAAGGCCTTCAAGGCATGGCCTTTCTAGTTTTGTCTCTCTTCCTGTTTCTGTTTTAAAATTTTTCTACAGGATGAGCAAAGCCCTAACAAGCAGGAGGCTGTAGGAGCCAACCATTAAAATTGACAAAAAACATGTGAAGACGAATGCGACCATTCTCACTGTGGGACGCAACGTCACATGCCGGTGTTCTTCACCTGTACGTTGGAGTTGATATTGATATGATTTGTAGGCACATCAAGTATGGCCGTTTACACTATCTAGTACTTCTTCTGGACCTCTATATTCATAATATCTTTTAATATTTCTTTGTTTTTGTTTGCGGACAAATCTTTGAGAAACGTACGTTATCTTGGAAGTGACGGCATATCTTAATGTTTCAGTCATGTCTCGTCATGGTAGGGAAGGTTTGTAGGCCCGCACGAACTATTTTTCGTGTGGGTCTTACCACGCCTTTCGGTAATTTTTCGCTTGTCCTTCTTCTCATACGAGGACGGAAAACAACTCCATCTCTGAAACTAGAAGCATAGGATGCTCTACTGGTCATCTCTCTTTATGGTACAAATTATTACGTTATGCGTCATAAGGCTTGCAGATCCTAACTATGTTAGCTAACATGTCTTGTAAGTGCTGTACTTTTCTTTTGTCCATATTGGTATGGTGAAGCATTAGTATACTGGTGATTTGTCCATACTATCACTTATTGTTGCTGAGAAAAAATCTCTGTTATTTTGACCTCCGAAATATCTAGATACTATAAAGTAAAAAAAAAAAAAAAAATCGGACAAGTGCACTACGGTTCGTCTGCCAATTATTGTGTGATGGGTGCATGGCAGCAGCCATTTCTTAAAATTAATCTCACTTAGTTGTTTACCATCCTATTGTCTCAAATGAGGTCGGTTCAGTCGCTAAAGAAAAACCACCAGGCTAACTTTCCTAACTCTTCTGTTACAAATCACCACTATACTAATGCTTGCCCACATTTTGTTAGACAAGTGCGCATGTTAATTAAAATAATACACACTTCCATGGGGCAAGGTGCATCTTTTCTGCTTGTATGCCATGGGTAATTGGTGTTTAAATTAAGATTTTCATGCACTAATGGTAATGTGTTCGATTACCTCCCGCTGATCCAACTCCATGTCTCAATAACAAGACAACTAGTGGCAGCCTAACACCCTACACCTTTAATATTATGCATGTCAAAACCTTGTTGTTCCCATGCGCACGGTGAGTCCCCCATGAGTGCAATGTGCGCACTTATCTGCACACTTATTGATTCGACCTACCGGTCAGATGTGCACCGAATTATTGGCGCACTCAAACTAGTTCCAGATATCAGTTGATATGTTCAATCGCAACATTTCGAAACAATCATCGGGCCACCATGGTTGTTGCTGCATCATTGGTGACAAGTCTACAAGGCCTTGTGAAGCTTAAGGTCATTGATTCAATCATGGCCATTAAGGTCTGATGATGCTCTCGGTGGCAATTTTACAGACACTTGCATGAGGCTTCCATGAAGTGGTTGCAGGCCTTCCTTTGTGGACTTGACCTCAAGTGATTCCTGAAGGCGACTCAGAGAATCTCCGCCCTGCATAATTTGTGGTAATTGTCACCAGACGTGACCGTAAGCGGAATCAATTCTGTCTTCCAAGTTCCAACTTGCGATCATTGAAGCGTGTGGAATTGGAAGGGACGCGACGACTTTTGGTAGGAGTCCAACTGGCGTTGGTCCACCTCAGCTCCGAGCCAAGCGGGAGCTGCGCGCTGCCACGTCATCTCGACAGCTAAGTCTGGGTGGTGGCGGGGCCCAGCGTGGTAGTTAGTTAGTTGGACGCGCCCGCGGAACGGCGAGGTGGGCCCATCGCGCCACGTAGCCTGCCGTACACGGTGGTCGAGTCCCAGATTGGGCGTGCACGAGGACAATTGGAGACAGGACGAGTGGCCAGTGGGGCCCGGCGGGTCTTGTCGATCCTCGGTCCACGACAAGCTGGCCTCGTGGATCCGAGGTGGATCCGAGGTCGCCTCCCTCCGCCCGTCGCCAATTGTCGGGCGTTTATATGATGACACCCTTGTTTAATCTCATAAAATGCAGCTGTTTGGTGACTTTAATCACCAGTTCTCTTCTTTCTTTTTTTCCCATCTTTTTCTTTATCAGTTGTTTCATGTGGTTTCAAGAGTGGCGGCGGATGTTACGTCACATGATGGACAGGGCTGGCTGGAGTTTTGCATGTGTGTCCGTTGAAAGTTAGTAGCGATTCAAACGCATTCTGTTGATTAATATACTATTTTTTAGTGAGATCTTGGTCTAAAACCAAACTAATGCTATGGGTTACGTGGAAGTAAGTATCACCATGGCTTGGACATCCGCTAAGTGGTCATTTCATGATGTAATTGTGGATTTACTGCTTCTTCTGTTTTTCAGTTATTAAGAGTTTGGATAATTCTATGCATCAAAAAAAATTTAATTTGCTTAATTTTATATAACCGAATAATAAAATTAATACGAATCTCAATGATATTAGGCTTGAATACAATTTACTTATAGCAAAGCCATTCATAAACTTTTAGATCAAAATTGCTTTTGCAATATCTTTATATCTAAACCATGTGGTGCCTCAGCACATGCATATCATATAGAACAATATATCTATATTAATTAATCCACCTTGACAATAGAGACACATGAATGCCAAGTCAAAGAGTGCATGAACAACATCCCACTCCGAAAAAATTAAAAGCTACATTTGTTAAAATATTAGCAACCCTTCAAGTTGCATTCACATAGAGGATCAAGTCAATAAATGCCTTTTAAAAGGACTTGCCTTGTAGGTTTACATTTTGCCATAATCAAAGTTGAAAAGGAATATTAAAGTTTTGTTAATGATATAGTACAGTAGTACTTCACCATACATTCATAATATATAGAACAATGCAAGCATGAGAATGGCAAAGTCAAAGGGCATGCGAGTAGCATTCTACTCCATAAAAATTGGACATTGACAAACATTACCAACTCTTCGTATTGCTTGCACATGGAGGAATAAATTAAAGTATGCAATGTAAAAGGATGACATTTATGTATTGCCATATCAGGAGTTTATAATAGGCATTCAGGTTTTATTATATATCAACATTGTCTGGATTTTATGTCCATGTTAGATAAACTTATCATCAAAAAACCATGAGAATAGCAAACAAAATATTTTTACAAGTGCAAAAAGAATATTTCGACCCTTTTGCCAGGAGTAGCAACAAAGATAATGCCGACCCTAAGACCTTCTATCACTTCTACGACCTCATCTCCCTCTCCATTATACTATAATTTTGGTGAAAATATTTGATAAATTGCATTGAACAAAAATGTGGAGAGAACAAGTTCACCTTGCACCAAACCCAACACTTCAACTTCTTCACTTTGATGTGTATTATCAAAATCTTGTTCTCAGCACCCACCGCATATTTTAGTTATCAAACATATCTAATACCAATTCATCCTCACTTATCTACCATGCCACCAACTAGACTAGCATAGATGTTCATCTTGCTAAGATAACCTATCACTTTGCATATCCATGTAAATATTCATGAGATCAATACATAGCCAAAATTGATTAGGTTCAGCCGATATGGTTTTTCCCTCGCTTTAGAGTGGGTATTTCTTGTATTTGAATGTAAAGGGGAGCAACGGTAATCCCAAGCTAGATAATTATGTCCTATTGCTATTGACAAGATATTATAACATTTTGTCCACCATCTTAAATTGCGTGAGGATAGTGAATGAAAGGAAAGTTTACATTATCCCAATGATGCCCTTGAGTGTCTAGACCACTTCCTTTATCTCCTCGTGATTTTTCGTCGCATTTCAAGGTAGGGAAAACTTGTAAACTTCTCAAACATTGCATACCTTGTCTTCATTAACAAGCAAGGAAGATTAAGAAATATTTTGAAAAAAAATATATGATTTGATGCACATAACTTCATTTGAAAGGCCGGAAAAAGAAATACTTTCTCGTGGCACGTCCGTCTCCGCAATATAGGCAAATATCCACGAAATACTAATCAAAAGAATCATACTTATTTATTAACAACGCCGTCATTGATGATTGAAGACTTGGTTGTGCAACATTATGATGTCTTACCAACTAATCAGATGACATGAGAAAGGTGTTTAGTTAAAAAAATAATTTTTCCTAATCTAATAATTGCATATGCGTAAGCCTTCTTCTATGCTATGATTGTAACACAACAATATTTTAATACGGAAAGGAGCTTAAAGTCACTCTCCCTAAACTCGACAAGGTCATCGGTTTAACAAATCCTAGTCCGGTAAATCCAATTTTTCCACATGTGCGGCAGCACCGACACCTATACCACCCAAAAAAGTTTGGTCAAACCCACTCTTTCTTTGCCAAGTTTTCAATTGAATGCGTCCCAACCATCCTCTTTTCCCTAAGGGCTCGTTTGGTTCGCGGGAAGCATTTTCCCTCCTAGGAATATGATTCCTGGGAAACAAATTCCTAGGAAAAGGATGCCTAGGAAAGTACTTTTGGCAAGTTTGGTTGACCATGGGAAAATGGCAAATTTCCAAAGTGCTTATGTTTGGTTGGCCATCCACTTTCCTAGGAAAGTTATGTATAATTCCTATTATGCCCTTAATAAAAATTAGGTTTTTAATGCTTCTTTAATGCTGAAGGGACTTTTTGGGAAAAAGTAAAAATGGAGTAATTCCTGCCTCATGGGAAAGTAACTTTCCCATGTTTCTCATGGGAAAGACTTTTCCATGAAATGTGGGAATCATATTCCCATGGAAATTCAACTTTCCCTTCTCTCT
This sequence comes from Phoenix dactylifera, assembly GCF_009389715.1. Classification (NCBI taxonomy): domain Eukaryota; kingdom Viridiplantae; phylum Streptophyta; class Magnoliopsida; order Arecales; family Arecaceae; genus Phoenix; species Phoenix dactylifera. The sequence goes on from NC_052393.1 coordinate 10,571,616, forward strand.
CCTTTGAAAACTCCAACCAAACAAGAGGCATCTCATTACTTTTCCGTTGACCACACTTTTCCCCCTTCTTTTCCCGCGAACCAAACGAGCCCTAAAAGTTCCTCAAAATCTCAGTGAAAACTGAAAAGAAATTGTCCGGTACTTGGAGCCCTCCGTCCCTTTCGCGTGCCTTTTTAGAGGAACAAAAGTCCTCCGGGGCATGTCTAGGCCGTGTGAAGCAATTTTTCTTTTTTAACTATTTATCCTATAGTATTGGAGTCAACATGAGACTAGATTTGTACTAGTAAAATCCATCCATTTTGTGACTTGAAAAAAAGAAATACGTAAAACATTGTTCGTCAAGCTATCCATCTATATTCCTAATTTCTTCCTCAATAAGACATCTTTTCCTCTCCATCCATCTATGAGATCTTCCCCCTTCTCTCTGAGTCCCCTTCTTCTCTTTCGAAATTTGAAGTCCCTTCCTCCCCGTGGCCATGTACTATGTTCACCAGTATGTAGTATATGACTAGGTGATGCACATCTAATAAATTAGTCATCCAATAACTCATACATATCTCTAAGCAAATTGTTGCACGGTTTCTAGAATATCGAATTCATCGGTACATTGTACATGTTTAGGCGATATATACTCAACAGGTTTTTGATATATATTTTAAACTTTTTTATGTATATCTAACAACGATCTATTACTGTTACGGGGGAACTTAGCCACCATGCCCCACGTGACCGGCACGCGCGCCCAGAAAGACTACGGCTGCCCCTTGATCCAGCAATCCGACCTCGGGTCGGATATCTTCGGCTCCGCAGTCCGACCCCGAGTCGGCTGCCCCTTGATCCAGCAATCCGACCTCGGGTCGGATATCTTCGGCTCCGCAGTCCGACCCCGAGTCGGTTGCCCCTTGATCCAGCAATCCGACCCCGAGTCGGTTGCCCCTTGATCCAGCAATCCGACCTCGGGTCGGCAATCTCTTGACAACAACAGACTGTTCTCCTGAGGCACGCCGCGGCCCCCTGCTCCACTACTCCCTGCAACGGCCGAATCCGGCGCTGCCCCACGATCCCCTGTAACAACCGTACGAAGCGGAGCTCCACTACGCCCTGCCATGGCCGTACCCGGCGCTGCCCCACGACGCCCTGTAACGGCCATGTCAGTGGCAACCCCATCGTGCCACACGATGACCAATCCCCAGAAAAACCCCCCAGCCTGATATATATGGGGCTGGGGGGGAAGGGGGAGGGGGAGCAAGATTCTCCATAGCATCATCTTACCTGCTACCTCTCCTTCTCCTTCGATTCCCTCTAACTTGATCGTCGGAGGGCCCCCACTACCCCAGTGGTGGTGCGAGGCTTGCTTGCAGGTTTCCCGGCGGAAGGTGGAGCGCAACCAAAGCAATTCAAAGGAAACCCCGTTCACACCGCTGTGCCAATCGTTCTCGGTTTGGACCCCCAGCAACAGTTGGCGCTAGAGGAAGGGCACGGATCTCAGAGCGATCGTAATGGCACGGCGAGGTGGTCGTGGAGCTTCCAATGCTTCCGGTCGCGGGACCTCTCGCGCCACTGGCCGGGAGGCCGCTGCATCTCCAACACGCTCTCAGGAACACTCCACCGCCCCACCGCCCATTCAGATGGTCGAAGCCGCCCAGTTCGACCAGCTAACCCAGCAGGTTCGCACCCTCGCGGAGGCGGTGCAGAATCTGCAGGGTGCGATGTTCCGGGCGCCGCAGCGGGCTCAGGAGCCGCTGCTGCCTGAGCGTTCGCCTGTCCTCCTCAACCCGCGCTCCTTCCTCTCCCATGGGGAGGAGCGCCGGCGCGAGGAGGATTCTCGAGCACGCTCCATTCTGCCGGGACCTTCCCACCGGAGCTGCGCGGGGTACGAGAGGCGGGCCCGGGCGCGTTCCCAGACCCGCCAGTCCTCGAGGAACCCGCGCTCCAGTCGGTCCCCCTCTCGCCGCTCCTTGTCTCCCACCCACCGGTCGCGCTCCCTGGACCGGCGGGTGGACGATCTCCACCGACAACTCCAGGTCCTGAAGGGCCATTCCAAAGATCCCTTCGCCGACTTAGAGATCTCCTCCCAGCCGGCGCTCGCCTCGAGGATCCTGCGGACCCCGAATCCGCCGGGGTTCAAAATGCCGGCGATCGAGCCCTATGACGGGGCGGCGGATCCACGGGATCACGTCGAGAGTTTCAGGACCCTTATGCTCCTCCACGGAGCATCAGATCCCCTTCTCTGCAAGGCTTTCCCGGCAACCCTCCGTGGCCCGGCGAGGGCATGGTTCGCCGGGCTGGTGGCTGACTCAATCCGGTCCTTCGACCAGTTCACTCGCCTCTTCATCACTCATTTCGCCGTCAGTAGCCGGCGGCGACTGGTCTCCGACTCCCTCTTTGATGTCCGGCAAAACGAGGGAGAAAGCCTGCGGGATTATCTTACCCGCTTCAACAGGGCTATGCTGGAGGTCCGGAACCTGAGTCAGGAGGTAGCTCTTTCAGCCCTGAAGCGTGGCTTCCGGAAGGGCAGACTCACCTTCTCCCTGGACAAACGCCTGCCGCGGAGCTTCCCAGAGCTGTTGTCCCGGGCGAACCAGTATGCGGACGCCGAGGAGGCGGCCGCCCACCGGAGCAAGGAGGCCGCCGAGATCCCTCAAAAGCTTGGGAAGAAAAGGCGGAAAGAGGCACGCCAGAGGAGGAGCCCGACGCCTCAGCGTCGGCGCAGAAGCCCGTCGCCGGCGAAGAACCACGGCGCCCCACGCCCTCGTTCTCCGCCCCGACGTTTTCACCGGTACACCCCTCTCCTAACCCCCCGGGCCCAGATCCTTATGGAGATCAAGGGGCGGGAGGACCTCCCGGCCCCGAGACAGATAAGGAGGATCCCTGGGAAGAGGCCCTCCCGGGCGTACTGTGAGTACCACCGAGACCACGGCCACGACACGGAGGACTGCTTCCAGCTTCGGGACGAGATCGAGGCTCTCATCCGCCGGGGGCGTCTCGGTCGATATGTGAGCGACCGACGTCCCCCCGCAGACCCGCGTCCGGCCGACCCGGCCCCTCCGGAGCCTCGGAAGCAGAATCGACCCGTTGCGGGCGTGATCCACACTATCACTGGGGGCTGCCCCCGGCCCGTGAGGAACTCAGGGGGCTCGACGGAAGCGTCAGGGGCGGCCGTCGCAAAGAGGCAGAGGGTCGGCAATGTAATCACCTTTTGTGATGAGGATGTAAAGGGGGTTCAGACCCCCCACGATGACGCCATGGTGATCTCCCTCACTATGGCAAACTATGATGTAAGGCGTGTTCTTGTGGATAGTGGAAGCTCAGCTGATATCTTGTTTTACGAGGCCTTCCAAAAGATGGGCTTGTCCAGATAATTGTTGCACAAAATATCCACCCCCCTCATAGGATTCACCGGTGACGCTGTCCCGGCGGAAGGTGTCGTTGAGCTGCCTGTGACTGCGGGCGTCGCACCCGCAGAAGCCACGGTGCGACTCGGGTTCTTGGTCGTCCGTGTTCCCTCGGCCTACAACGCTATCCTCGGACGACCCGGACTGAACGCCCTTCGCGCGGTGGTCTCTACGTACCACTTGCTCATGCGGTTCCCCACGGCGGTCGGGATCGGGGAGGTCCGAGGCGACCAACCGACCGCACGGCAATGTTTCCTAGCGACCCTCAAAGGGAAGAAGCCCGCAGAAGCCCTAAGCGTCGAGTCCCTTGATGCCAGAGACGAGGTGGCCTTGCGGCAGGGGGAGCCGGCCGAGGGTGTGGTCGAAGTTCCCCTCGAGGAAGGCCGCCGGGACCGGGTGGTCCGGGTCGGCGCCAATCTCGACCCGGGAGCTCGGGCCCGGTTGGTGGAATTCCTCCGAGCCAATGCCGATGTATTTGCCTGGTCGGCGGCCGATGTACCTGGGATCGACCCGGAGGTCATTTCTCACGCCCTCAATGTCGACCCGACCCACCGGCCAGTGAAGCAGAAGAAGAGACACTGTGCCCCGGATCGGATCCGGGTGGTCGACCAGGAGGTAGACAAACTCTTGGAGGCAGGATTCATAAGGGAGGTGAGTTACCCCGAGTGGCTGGCAAATGTTGTACTTGTCCGGAAGGCGAGCGGGAAGTGGAGGATGTGCGTCGACTATACCGACCTAAACAAGGCGTGCCCTAAGGATAGCTTCCCGCTTCCGCGGATAGACCAACTGGTCGACGCGACTTCCGGATATCAGCTGCTGTCTTTCATGGACGCCTTCTCCGGTTACAACCAGATAATGATGGCCCCACAGGACGAGGAGAAAACTGCCTTTATAACGGACCGGGGGCTGTACTGCTACAAGATAATGCCCTTCGGTCTGAAGAACGCTGGCGCCACTTACCAGCGCCTCGTCAACAAAATCTTCAAAGAGCAAATCGGCCGGAACATGGAGGTATACGTGGACGATATGCTGGTGAAGAGCCACCAGGCAGACCAGCACATCGTGGATCTGGAGGAGACTTTCACCACCTTACGGAAGTTTCGCATGAAGCTGAACCCAGCGAAGTGCGCCTTTGGCGCTTCGGCCGGGAGGTTCCTTGGTTTCATTGTCAACCAACGGGGTATCGAAGCCAACCCGGACAAAATCAAGGCCATCCAAGGTATGTCCCCTCCGACCAAAGTAAAAGAAGTTCAGGAGCTCGCTGGAAGGGTCGCCGCGCTCGGACGATTTGTGGCAAAATCGGCCGAACGCTGCCAACCATTCTTCAAGGTGTTAAAACGCCCAAAAGACTTCCTCTGGACGGCCGAATGTCAAGCAGCATTCGACCAGCTCAAGGAATACCTGGCGTCTCCTCCCCTACTGTCCAAGCCGCAAGAAGGGGAGATGCTCTACCTCTATCTGGCGGTCTCCCCAACCGCGGTCAGTGCGATGCTGGTTCGGGAAGAGGCAAAGCTCCAGAAGCCTGTGTACTACATCAGCCGGGTCCTACAGGACGCCGAGACGCGGTATACGAAGGCCGAAAAGATCGCCTTCGCGCTGCTGACCGCGACCAGGAGGCTCCGCCCCTATTTCCAGGCCCATTCTGTCACCCTCTTAACTGATCAACCGTTACGACAGATCCTCAGCAACCCCGAGAATGCGGGACGGCTGGTGAAGTGGGCAGTAGAACTCGGTGAGTTCGACATCCGCTACCAGCCTCGACCCGCCATCAAGGCCCAGGTGCTCGCGGACTTCCTCGCTGAGTGCACGGTGCAGGAGGCGGAACCTAGACCGCCGGAAACGCCCAGCCTCGACCTCCCGACCTGGACGCTTCACATCGATGGGTCGTCGAACCCCAAGGGTGGAGGGGCTGGGCTGGTCCTTACCAGTCCTGATGGAGTGATAGCCGAGTATGCCTTGAGGTTTGGATTTCCAGTTACCAACAACGAGGCGGAATACGAGGCCCTAGTCGCAGGACTCAAACTCACCGGGGAGCTCGGCATCCGGCGTTTGAAGGTCTTCACCGACTCCCAGCTGGTGGTCGGGCAGGTCCGTGGGGAGTTCGAGGCCCGGAGCCCGACCATGCAGAACTACGTCCGGAAGGTGCAAGCACTCATTCCCGACCTCGGCAGTGTCGACATCCAGCAAGTTCCCAGAAGTGAAAATGCCAGGGCCGACAGGTTGTCCCGCTTGGTGGGCGCAGAGGCGCACAACTTGTCGAGGGCAATCTACCTGGAGACCCTGGATGCCCCGAGCATCGGCGAGGCTGGAGCGGTGATGGCGATTGATCCGGAGCCGTCTTGGATGGACCCGCTCGTCGCCTACCTCGCCGAAGGGATCCTCCCTGAAGACGAAGATCAAGCTCGGCGACTCGTCAAGAAGTCCGCCCACTACGTACTCTATGAAGGGAGGCTGTATCGGACCTCGTTTACCGCCCCCCTCTTAAGGTGCCTCCGCCCCTCGGAGGCGGCCTACGTCCTCGGCGAAGTCCATGAGGGCGTCTGCGGATCGCACTCGGGGGCTAGGTCCTTGGCGCACAAGATCATGAGGCAAGGCTATTATTGGCCTACCTTGTTGGAGGACTCAAAGGATCACGTACGGAAATGCGACGCCTGCCAGCGCCACGCCAACGTCCAGAGAGTCCCTTCTGTCCCCTTGGCATCAATCACCGCACCCTGGCCCTTCGCACAGTGGGGAATGGATATCCTCGGACCATTCCCCGTCGCTTCCGCCCAGCGGAAATTCTTGATTGTTGCAATCGACTACTTCACCAAGTGGGTGGAGGCAGAGCCGCTGGCCACTACAACGGAGGCGCAAGTCCGGAAGTTCGTGAAGAAAAACATCATTGTCCGATTTGGGGTACCCCGGGTCCTCATCTCGGATAATGGTCGACAGTTCGACAACAAGCATTTCCGTGACTTCTGCGAGGAATTCGGGATCGAGCATCGGTTCACATCTGTGTCGCATCCCCAAACCAACGGTGAGGCCGAGGTGACAAACCGGAAAATCCTCCAAGGAATTAAGGCGCGAATCGGTCGGACGGGGCAAGCTTGGGTCGAAGAACTCGAGAACGTCCTTTGGGCGTATCGGACCACGCATCGGACCCCTACCGGGGAGACGCCTTTCAGCCTAACCTATGGCACGGAAGCGGTTGTCCCCGTGGAGCTCGGACTCCCCTCGCCCCGGGTGGCTACGCACCGACCCGAGGCCAATTCGGAGCAACTCCGAGGAAACTTGGACCTCTTGGAAGAAGCGAGGGAAATGGCGCAGGTTCGGATGGCGATGTATCAGCGGAGGGTGGCCCGATATTATAACTCCAAGGTCCGATCAAAACTTTTCAGAATCGGAGATCTGGTGCTAAGGCGAGCCAAAGCATCTCAACCCGCGGAAGGTGGGAAGCTGGCGCCAAATTGGGAAGGCCCGTATAAGGTTCGCTGGGTAAACCGACCTGGCTCCTACCAGTTGGAGGCCCTAGATGGTCGAGAAATTCCAAGGAGCTAGATTTCCGCTAACCTACGGGTGTATTACCAGTAGAAAGACAAAGCCAGAAAGACAGTTCAAAAAATGTATAGTCCTTTTCATTTCAATAATTCCTGGTCGCAATGGCGTGTTCGTGTGATTACAAAGAATTCCCAGAGGGGGATTGGGGAGTAAAGAAAGTAAGGAAGAGGTGGGGACTCCGTAGAGTTGAAGATCCGGGATCCCGAACCCTCCACCCGAAGCAGCTGCAATCCCACCGGGCGTGGGTGCTTCTCCCCGGAGGCGCCATCGACGCCTCACGCAAAAGACGAAGAGCCGGCGCGGACGAAGAAGAAGTGGACGAAGGAGGAGTTCACACTGCTCCTAGAGGAACGCCACCTCCAAAGGATATTCCGGCCCTCCCCAAGAGAAGGGGAGGGAAGGAATACAAGGGAGAAGAGCGCGAGGAGGCGCGATCCCGGATGAAGTGTCTGGCGCAGAGCTCAATCGGGAGGTGGGACGGAAAAGAGGGGGGATGTGATCCCGGATGAAACGCCTAGAGCGGAGTTCCACCGGGGAGAATCTCCCCGTTGATCCCAGATGAAACGGCTAGTTGGCGGAAGTCGCGAGGGGCGCACCTCCTGTTCTTCCGGCAGGGGCTTCCCAGCCACGCACCGGAGAGGAGGTCCACGATCCATGGCAACCTGAACAGCTCCGGCTTGGCAGGCTCCACCGCACCTGCACTTATATTTATAGCCAAACTGTGGCCCCCCGGTCGTTCCGATGCGGGTGGCTCCAATAAATGCGGGCGCATCGAATCCGGAGCCGTTCCGGCTCTCGAGGCGTATCCTCCCACGACCTCCTAAGCGTCGTTCTCCTTAATTGCATTCTTCATGCAGGACACTCCGGGCGGCGTGTATCCCACGGCACACGTATCTCCGCACGCGCCCAGGCCGCATCCGCCTCGAAGAACGCGCGTATCGCGGCCGCTTAACTGGCACTCCTCGCAAGCAGCAACTGGCCGATCCGATTTCCCAGGTAACGCCTCAATTAGCATTTAATAGCCTTCTGGTGTTCCCCAGGCGACGCGTCGAGAGGAGGAGAAATACGATCGCAGCTGGCCACGGAGAAACCCCGTCGAGCGGCAAGTGATAGGCGCGCGACCAACGAGCGGAATTCCCCGAGGCTCAGTCCTCGGATGCCAGGCTAACCCGATGATCATCCCGGGAGCAGACTAGCCTGAAGCCCCGACCGGTCGCCTCGGCTTGCGCCAGCCTTGGCCGACCAACGAGCGGAATTCCCCGAGGCTCGGCCCTCGGATGCCAGGCTAACCCGATGATCATCCCGGGAGCAGACTAGCCTGAAGCCCCGACCGGTCGCCTCGGCTTGCGCCAGCCTTGGCCGACTAACGAGCGGAATTCCCCGAGGCTCGGCCCTCGGATGCCAGGCTAACCCGATGATCATCCCGGGAGCAGACTAGCCTGAAGCCCCGACCGGTCGCCTCGGCTTGCGCCAGCCTTGGCCGACCAACAAGCGGAATTCCCCGAGGCTCGGCCCTCAGATGCCAGGCTAACCCGATGATCATCCCGGAAGCAGACTAGCCTGAAGCCCCGACCGGTCGCCTCGGCTTGCGCCAGCCTTGGCCGACCAACGAGCGGAATTCCCCGAGGCTCGGCCCTCGGATGCCAGGCTAACCCGATGATCATCCCGGGAGCAGACTAGCCTGAAGCCCCGACCGGTCGCCTCGGCTTGCGCCAGCCTTGGCCGACCAAGGAGCGGAATTTCCCGAGGCTCGGCCCTCGGATGCCAGGCTAACCCGATGATCATCCCGGGAGCAGACTAGCCTGAAGCCCCGACCGGTCGCCTCGGCTTGCGCCAGCCTTGGCCGACCAACGAGCGAAATTCCCCGAGGCTCGGCCCTCGGATGCCAGGCTAACCCGATGATCATCCCGGGAGCAGACTAGCCTGAAGCCCCGACCGGTCACCTCGGCTTGCGCCAGCCTTGGCCGACCAACGAGTGGAATTCCCCGAGGCTCAGTCCTCGGATGCCAGGCTAACCCGATAATCATCCCGGGAGCAGACTAGCCTGAAGCCCCGACCGGTCGCCTCGGCTTGCGCCAGCCTTGGCCGACCAATGAGCGGAATTTCCTGAGGCCTAATCCTCGGATGCCTGGCCTAGCGCCGGAGGAATTTTCTGAGGCCTAACCCTCGGATGCCTGGCCTAGCGCCGAAAGAATTTTCTGAGGCCTAACCCTCGGATGCCTGGCCTAGCGCCGGAAGAATTTTCTGAGGCCTAACTCTCGGATGCCTGGCCTAGCGCCGGAAGAATTTCCTGAGGCCTAACCCTCGGATGCCTGGCCTAGCGCCGGAAGAATTTTTTGAGGCCTAACTCTCGGATGCCTGGCCTAGCGCCGGAAGAATTTCCTGAGGCCTAACCCTCGGATGCCTGGCCTAGCGCCGGAAGAATTTCCTGAGGCCTAACCCTCGGATGCCTGGCCTAGCGCCGGAAGAATTTCCTGAGGCCTAACCCTCGGATGCCTGGCCTAGCGCCGGAAGAATTTTCTGAGGCCTAACCCTCGGATGCCTTGCCTAGCACCGGAAGGATTTCCTGAGGCCTAACCCTCGGATGCCTGGCCTAGTGCCGGAGGAACTTCAAGAGTCAGGAGTCGGCGAGACGCTACCAAGAGTTAAAAAGAGGAAGGACGAAAGTGAAATGAGGAAACACTTTGTTTGCATTAACTTTCGTTGCATCAGGGCCGAGACCCATACAACATGGCAAAACGCCAACATACAAAGAAAAGAACAAAGAAAAAGTACAGAGGGTCAGCTTGGAGGAACCCCTGGATCGGGAACGGCGAGCACGTCCGTGAAGGGTAGGGAGACGGTTGGAGAACCGGCAGGCAATGGCATCGGAGGGGAGTCGAGGAGGGAGACCCCACTCAGGTCAATTCCGGGGTATTTAGTGGACACCCTTGCCAGGCCTTCATCGAAGCCTAAGGCAAAGGAGTCGGACCCCGCATCCGACATGTCACGGATGAACTCGGCGGACTGACGATAGGCCTGTACCGCCTGACGCCCGATTTCTGCGCTCTTCTCGGCCAGCGCCGCCTCCGCTCGCTTCGTAGTCTGAACTTTCGCTTCCATGACCTTTGCCACAATCCGCTCGTCCGCCTCGGAGGAGACCCTCAGCAGATCGGCTCGAGCCTCCATGTGCTTCGCCTCGGCAGCGATGCGAGCAGCCTCAGCCTCCTCCAGGCGCGAATGAAGCTCCTGGTTGCTCGCACGAGTCCCCTCCAAGGCCGACTCCAATTCGGCCATCTTGGCTTCAAGAGATCGGGTTCGGTTGCGGGCGTTGTCGGCCGACTGCTGGGCCTTCTCCCACCTCTCCCGGAAGTCGGCAGCCTTCCGGGACTGCTTTTCGGCTCGCTCCTCCGCCTTCCTGATCTCGCTTTCGAGACCCGAGGCAACCTTGAGTTGCTCCTGAGCCTCCAACAGTTGCCTCTCGAGGGCGGCGAAGCCGAGTGCCCGCTCTTCGGCCACCTGGAGCCTTGTCTCGAGGTCCCTGGTCGTTCTCCCCGCCGCAGCCTGGCCTCCCTCCTCTACAGCTTTCAGTCGGCTCTCGGCCTTCGCTAGGAGCCTCGCATGTTCCTCGTGGCTCTCCTCCAGACGGATCATGTACTGGGCGAGCTAAGAGACAGAAAAAATGGGAGCGTCAGACGGGGATCAATAGAGCCTATAAATGACGAAAGCGACCAAAAGAACACTCACCGACATGAGGCAGACGCAGCTGGCAGCTCCGACTTCAGGGATCCTCATCGGCCGGACCTGCCTACGGTCACCCTCCAGCAGCACCGTCTCGATGAGGTTTCGGGCGCCGGCGAAAGTGAAGGCCGACCCCGACTTCGCCCCGGAGCCGGACGGTGGTTCTGCGGCCTTACCCTTACCCATTGCTTGAGGGAGAGTCATGCCGACCGTGCTCGGGGCGGGGGCCGCGCCAGAAATCGACAGGGTCCCGCTCGGCCGAGGCCTCGGCGCGCCCCTCCTCGTATCATCCGAGGCCGACCGAGTCGAAGGCCGGGCTGGGGACCGACCGCGTCCGACCCGGCCGTCTCGGGCGCGCCCGGATGACACCTCCGGAAAAGCGGTAGTCTCATCACCGGAGGGCTGATACGGCGTCAACTGTCGGTCCGAGCCCGTGGCGTCCCCCTGATCGGTGGGCCCGGACCCGTCTGTCGGCGTCGGAGTCGCCTGCTGGCGGGGCTTCTTCGCCGGTGGGACCCCGCTCGGAGGAGTCCGTTTCTTCCTCCGGACCGCTTCCAGTAGGGACGCCCTACTAACAGCCATTGCCCTGTCCGACTGCATGACGTCATCGATTTCTGCAAAAAGAACGAGATAGTTAGAAACTGAGAAACTGATGGAAAGAAGAAACGAAAGAGGAGAAAAGAGCTAAAAAAGAAGAAGTGATGGCGGGCTCACGGTCGGCGGGGACCGAGCTCAGACCGACGTTCACCAAGGCATCCTCGGAAATAAGGCGAGCCACCGGGGGGAGCCGGCCCTCGGCAACCAACCCCCTCAAAACGGCGACGCCATCGGACTCCTCCCTTGACAACCTCGATAGGCCGATCGGGGACTTCATCGGCGTCTCCCAGGTTGTCCCGATTCCCCAAGAGGGATCTACGTCGATGAAAAAGAAACGCTCCTTCCAGCCATGAATGGAGGAAGGAGCCTCCTTGACGAGGCCGCACCCTCGCCGCGCCGCAAAGCACCACCACCCTCTGTCCCGGGGGTGGCCGTTCAGGCCGTAGCATTCCCAAAAGACATTCAGGGTGGCGGGAACCTCGTGCATGCGGCAGAGAACCTGGAAGGCCGTCAGGGTACGCCATGAGTTCGGCACCAGTTGCGTCGGCGCCACTCTTAAACCTCGAAGCACCTGCACGACTAAGTCCGAGGGAGAAAAGCGGAACCCAGCCCGAAGGATGTCCTCATTAATGGCGACCTTCCCTGGAGGAGGATGGGACATCCTCTCCTCAGGCCCCGGGAGCGTAACGTTGCAGGCTTCGGGAAGGTGGTACCGGGCCACGAACCTATCTAGGTCTTCGGGGACCAGCTCCGACTGAATGCGGTCCGCTCTTACTTCGTCCATCCCTAACGGCCAGAGAATCTACGGTCAGGACGGGGTCAAGAGGGGAGAAGGGACCGGAACGACTGGGGTACACTAATACGAAAGGAGAAAGTACGGAGAGCCCTAAATTGAAGAGTGGGGCAACTCACCGGAAGGGAAGGAAGAACGGCTCCGATAGCGTCAAAGGAGGAGCGAACGAACAGTCCGACGGCAACGGCAACAGCACAAGGGAGAAACTCGAGGATGCCTGTGAAGAGAAAGGCGGACGGGGGAGGGCCCCCGGTTAAATAGGCAGAAAGGCGGGTGACGCCTCGGTGACGCTAGAGGACGCCTGGCTACCGAAGGATCGTTCTCGCCCCAAAGGCGAATCGACGCCATTAAGGAAGGATGTCCGCCGAAATCCGCAGACCGCCAGATCAGCGACAACCGCCATACGCCATAAAAAAAAAAGGGGCGGGGAGCTCGGAGCGCGCGCGCCTTTCCGAGGGATGGCGGCAATCTCGAAGCATCACTCCCTTCACCCGTTCCCCTCCTGGTTCCAGGCTCGGAAGTGGGGGGCTACTGTTACGGAGGAACTTAGCCACCATGCCCCACGTGACCGGCACGCGCGCCCAGAAAGACTACGGCTGCCCCTTGATCCAGCAATCCGACCTCGGGTCGGATATCTTCGGCTCCGCAATCCGACCCCGAGTCGGCTGCCCCTTGATCCAGCAATCCGACCTCGGGTCGGATATCTTCGGCTCCGCAGTTCGACCCCGAGTCGGTTGCCCCTTGATCCAGCAATCCAACCTCGGGTCGGATATCTTCGGCTCCGCAGTCCGACCCCGAGTCGGTTGCCCCTTGATCCAGCAATCCGACCCCGAGTCGGTTGCCCCTTGATCCAGCAATCCGACCTCGGGTCGGCAATCTCTTGACAACAACAGACTGTTCTCCTGAGGCACGCCGCGGCCCCCTGCTCCACTACTCCCTGCAACAGCCGAATCCGACGCTTCCCCACGATCCCCTGTAACAACCGTACGAAGCGGAGCTCCACTACGCCCTGCCATGGCCGTACCCGGCGCTGCCCCACGACGCCCTGTAACGGCCATGTCAGTGGCAACCCCATCGTGCCCCACTGACATGGCCGTTACAGGGCGTCGTGGGGCAGCGCCGGGTACGGCCATGGCAGGGCGTAGTGGAGCTCCGCTTCGTACGGTTGTTACAGGGGATCGTGGGGCAGCGCCGGATTCGGCCGTTGCAGGGAGTAGTGGAGCAGGGGGCCGCGGCGTGCCTCAGGAGAACAGTCTGTTGTTGTCAAGAGATTGCCGACCCGAGGTCGGATTGCTGGATCAAGGGGCAATCGACTCGGGGTCGGATTGCTGGATCAAGGGGCAACCGACTCGGGGTCGGACTGCGGAGCCGAAGATATCCGACCCGAGGTCGGATTGCTGGATCAAGGGGCAGCCGACTCGGGGTCGGACTGCGGAGCCGAAGATATCCGACCCGAGGTCGGATTGCTGGATCAAGGGGCAGCCATAGTCTTTCTGGGCGCGCGTGCCGGTCACGTGGGGCATGGTGGCTAAGTTCCCCCGTAACAGTAGCCCCCCACTTTCGAGCCTGGAACCAGGAGGGGAACGGGTGAAGGGAGTGATGCTTCGAGATTGCCGCCATCCCTCGGAAAGGCGCGCGCGCTCCGAGCTCCCCGCCCCTTTTTTTTTATGGCGTATGGCGGTTGTCGCTGATCTGGCGGTCTGCGGATTTCGGCGGACATCCTTCCTTAATGGCGTCGATTCGCCTTTGGGGCGAGAACGATCCTTCGGTAGCCAGGCGTCCTCTGGCGTCACCGAGGCGTCACCCGCCTTTCTGCCTATTTAACCGGGGGCCCTCCCCCGTCCGCCTTTCTCTTCACAGGCATCCTCGAGTTTCTCCCTTGTGCTGTTGCCGTTGCCGTCGGACTGTTCGTTCGCTCCTCCTTTGACGCTATCGGAGCCGTTCTTCCTTCCCTTCCGGTGAGTTGCCCCACTCTTCAATTTAGGGCTCTCCGTACTTTCTTATTTCGTATTAGTGTACCCCAGTCGTTCCGGTCCCTTCTCCCCTCTTGACCCCGTCCTGACCGTAGATTCTCTGGCCGCTAGGGATGGACGAAGTAAGAGCGGACCGCATTCAGTCGGAGCTGGTCCCCAAAGACCTAGATAGGTTCGTGGCCCGGTACCACCTTCCCGAAGCCTGCAACGTTACGCTCCCGGGGCCTGAGGAGAGGATGTCCCATCCTCCTCTAGGGAAGGTCGCCATTAATGAGGACATCCTTCGGGCTGGGTTCCGCTTTCCCCCCTCGGACTTAGTCGTGCAGGTGCTTCGAGGTTTAAGAGTGGCGCCGACGCAACTGGTGCCGAACTCATGGCGTACCCTGACGGCCTTCCAGGTTCTCTGCCGCATGCACGAGGTTCCCGCCACCCTGAATGTCTTTTGGGAATGCTACGGCCTGAACGGCCACCCCCGGGACAGAGGGTGGTGGTGCTTTGCGGCGCGGCGAGGGTGCGGCCTCGTCAAGGAGGCTCCTTCCTCCATTCATGGCTGGAAGGAGCGTTTCTTTTTCATCGACGTAGATCCCTCTTGGGGAATCGGGACAACCTGGGAGACGCCGATGAAGTCCCCGATCGGCCTATCGAGGTTGTCAAGGGAGGAGTCCGATGGCGTCGCCGTTTTGAGGGGGTTGGTTGTCGAGGGCCGGCTCCCCCCGGTGGCTCGCCTTATTTTCGAGGATGCCTTGGTGAACGTCGGTCTGAGCTCGGTCCCCGCCGACCGTGAGCCCGCCATCACTTCTTCTTTTTTAGCTCTTTTCTCCTCTTTCGTTTCTTCTTTCCATCAGTTTCTCAGTTTCTAACCATCTCGTTCTTTTTGCAGAAATCGACGACGTCATGCAGTCGGACAGGGCAATGGCTGTTAGTAGGGCGTCCCTACTGGAAGCGGTCCGGAGGAAGAAACGGACTCCTCCGAGCGGGGTCCCACCGGCGAAGAAGCCCCGCCAGCAGGCGACTCCGACGCCGACAGACGGGTCCGGGCCCACCGATCAGGGGGACGCCGCGAGCTCGGTCCGACAGTTGACGCCGTATCAGCCCTCCGGTGATGAGACTACCGCTTTTCCGGAGGTGTCATCCGGGCGCGCCCGAGACGGCCGGGTCGGACGTGGTCGGTCCCCAGCCCGGCCTTCGACTCGGTCGGCCTCGGATGATACGAGGAGGGGCGCGCCGAGGCCTCGGCCGAGCGGGACCCTGTCGATTTCTGGCGCGGCCCCCGCCCCGAGCACGGTCGGCATGACTCTCCCTCAAGCAATGGGTAAGGGTAAGGCCGCAGAACCACCGTCCGGCTCCGGGGCGAAGTCGGGGTCGGCCTTCACTTTCGCCGCCGCCCGAAACCTCATCGAGACGGTGCTGCTGGAGGGTGACCGTAGGCAGGTCCGGCAGATGAGGATCCCTGAAGTCGGAGCTGCCAGCTGCGTCTGCCTCATGTCGGTGAGTGTTCTTTTGGTCGCTTTCGTCATTTATAGGCTCTATTGATCCCCGTCTGACGCTCTCATTTTTCCTGTCTCTTAGCTCACCCAGTACATGATCCGTCTGGAGGAGAGCCACGAGGAACAGGCGAGGCTCCTGGCGAAGGTCGAGAGCCGACTGAAAGCTGTAGAGGAGGGAGGCCAAGCTGCGGCGGGGAGAACGACCAGGGACCTCGAGACGAGGCTCCAGGTGGCCGAAGAGCGGGCACTCGGCTTCGCCGCCCTTGAGAGGCAACTGTTGGAGGCTCAGAAGCAACTCAAGGTTGCCTCGGGCCTCGAAAGCGAGATCAGGAAGGCGGAGGAGCGAGCCGAAAAGCAGTCCCGGAAGGCTGCCGACTTCCGGGAGAGGTGGGAGAAGGCCCAGCAGTCGGCCGACAACGCCCGCAACCGAACCCGATCTCTTGAAGCCAAGATGGCCGAATTGGAGTCGGCCTTAGAGGGGACTCGTGCGAGCAACCAGGAGCTTCATTCGCGCCTGGAGGAGGCTGAGGCTGCTCGCATCGCTGCCGAGGCGAAGCACATGGAGGCTCGGGCCGATCTGCTGAGGGTCTCCTCCGAGGCGGACGAGCGGATTGTGGCGAAGGTCATGGAAGCGAAAGCTCAGATTACGGAGCGAGCGGAGGCGGCGCTGGCCGAGAAGAGCGCAGAAATCGGGCGTCAGGCGGTACAGGCCTATCGTCAGTCCGCCGAGTTCATCCGTGACATGTCGGATGCGGGGTCCGACTCCTTTGCCTTAGGCTTCGATGAAGGCCTGGCAAGGGTGTCCACTAAATACCCCGGAATTGACCTGAGTGGGGTCTCCCTCCTCGACTCCCCTCCGATGCCATTGCCTGCCGGTTCTCCAACCGTCTCCCTACCCTTCGCGGACGTGCTCGCCGTTCCCGATCCAGGGGTTCCTCCAAGCTGACCCTCTGTACTTTTTCTTTGTTCTTTTCTTTGTATGTTGGCGTTTTGCCATGTTGTATGGGTCTCGGCCCTGATGCAACGAAAGTTAATGCAAACAAAGTGTTTCCTCATTTCACTTTCGTCCTTCCTCTTTTTAACTCTTGGTAGCGTCTCGCCGACTCCTGACTCTTGAAGTTCCTCCGGCACTAGGCCAGGCATCCGAGGGTTAGGCCTCAGGAAATTCTTCCGGCGCTAGGCCAGGCATCCGAGGGTTAGGCCTCAGGAAATTCTTCCGGCGCTAGGCCAGGCATCCGAGGGTTAGGCCTCAGGAAATTCCTCCGGCGCTAGGCCAGGCATCCGAGGGTTAGGCCTCAGGAAATTCCGCTCATTGGTCGGCCAAGGCTGGCGCAAGCCGAGGCGACCGGTTGGGGCTTCAGGCTAGTCTGCTCCCGGGATGATCATCGGGTTAGCCTGGCATCCGAGGACTGAGCCTCGGAGAATTCCGCTCGTTGGTCGGCCAAGGCTGGCGCAAACCGAGGGGACCGGTCGGGGCTTCAGGCTAGTCTGCTCCCGAGATGATCATCGGGTTAGCCTGGCATCCGAGGGCCGAGCCTCGGGAAATTCCGCTCGTTGGTCGGCCAAGGCTGGCGCAAGCCGAGGCGACCGGTTGGGGCTTCAGGCTAGTCTGCTCCCGGGATGATCATCGGGTTAGCCTGGCATCCGAGGGCCGAGCCTCGGGGAATTCCGCTCGTTGGTCGGCCAAGGCTGGCGCAAGCCGAGGCGACCGGTCGGGGCTTCAGGCTAGTCTGCTCCCGGGATGATCATCGGGTTAGCCTGGCATTCGAGGCCCGAGCCTCGGAGAATTCCGCTCGTTGGTCGGCCAAGGCTGGCGCAAGCCGAGGCGACCGGTCGGGGCTTCAGGCTAGTCTGCTCCCGGGATGATCATCGGGTTAGCCTGGCATCCGAGGGCCGAGCCTCGGAGAATTCCGCTCGTTGGTCGGCCAAGGCTGGCGCAAGCCGAGGCGACCGGTCGGGGCTTCAGGCTAGTCTGCTCCCGGGATGATCATCGGGTTAGCCTGGCATCCGAGGGCCGAGCCTCGGGGAATTCCGCTCGTTGGTCGGCCAAGGCTGGCGCAAGCCGAGGCGACCGGTCGGGGCTTCAGGCTAGTCTGCTCCCGGGATGATCATCGGGTTAGCCTGGCATCCGAGGACTGAGCCTCGGGGAATTCCGCTCGTTGGTCGCGCGCCTATCACTTGCCGCTCGACGGGGTTTCTCCGTGGCCAGCTGCGATCGTATTTCTCCTCCTCTCGACGCGTCGCCTGGGGAACACCAGAAGGCTATTAAATGCTAATTGAGGCGTTACCTGGGAAATCGGATCGGCCAGTTGCTGCTTGCGAGGAGTGCCAGTTAAGCGGCCGCGATACGCGCGTTCTTCGAGGCGGATGCGGCCTGGGTGCGTGCGGAGATACGTGTGCCGTGGGATACACGCCGCCCGGAGTGTCCTGCATGAAGAATGCAATTAAGGAGAACGACGCTTAGGAGGTCGTGGTAGGATACGCCTCGAGAGCCGGAACGGCTCCGGATTCGATGCGCCCGCATTTATTGGAGCCACCCGCATCGAAACGACCGGGGGGCCACAGTTTGGCTATAAATATAAGTGCAGGTGCGGTGGAGCCTGCCAAGCCGGAGCTGTTCAGGTTGCCATGGATCGTGGACCTCCTCTCCGGTGCGTGGCTGGGAAGCCCCTGCCGGAAGAACGGGAGGTGCGCCCCTCGCGACTTCCGCCAACTAGCCGTTTCATCTGGGATCAACGGGGAGATTCTCCCCGGTGGAACTCCGCTCTAGGCATTTCATCCGGGATCACATCCCCCCTCTTTTCCGTCCCACCTCCCGATTGAGCTCTGCGCCAGACACTTCATCCGGGATCGCGCCTCCTCGCGCTCTTCTCCCTTGTATTCCTTCCCTCCCCTTCTCTTGGGGAGGGCCGGAATATCCTTTGGAGGTGGCGTTCCTCTAGGAGCAGTGTGAACTCCTCCTTCGTCCACTTCTTCTTCGTCCGCGCCGGCTCTTCGTCTTTTGCGTGAGGCGTCGATGGCGCCTCCGGGGAGAAGCACCCACGTCCGGTGGGATTGCAGCTGCTTCGGGTGGAGGGTTCGGGATCCCGGATCTTCAACTCTACGGAGTCCCCACCTCTTCCTTACTTTCTTTACTCCCCAATCCCCCTCTGGGAATTCTTTGTAATCACACGAACACGCCATTGCGACCAGGAATTATTGAAATGAAAAGGACTATACATTTTTTGAACTGTCTTTCTGGCTTTGTCTTTCTACTGGTAATACACCCGTAGGTTAGCGGAATTCCAGCTCCTTGGAATTTCTCGACCATCTAGGGCCTCCAACTGGTAGGAGCCAGGTCGGTTTACCCAGCGAACCCTATACGGGCCTTCCCAATTTGGCGCCAGCTTCCCACCTTCCGCGGGTTGAGATGCTTTGGCTCGCCTTAGCACCAGATCTCCGATTCTGAAAAGTTTTGATCGGACATTGGAGTTATAATATCGGGCCACCCTCCGCTGATACATCGCCATCCGAACCTGCGCCATTTCCCTCGCTTCTTCCAAGAGGTCCAAGTTTCCTCGGAGTTGCTCCGAATTGGCCTCGGGTCGGTGCGTAGCCACCCGGGGCGAGGGGAGTCCGAGCTCCACGGGGACAACCGCTTCCGTGCCATAGGTTAGGCTGAAAGGCGTCTCCCCGGTAGGGGTCCGATGCGTGGTCCGATACGCCCAAAGGACGTTCTCGAGTTCTTCGACCCAAGCTTGCCCCGTCCGACCGATTCGCGCCTTAATTCCTTGGAGGATTGTCCGGTTTGTCACCTCGGCCTCACCGTTGGTTTGGGGATGCGACACAGATGTGAACCGATGCTCGATCCCGAATTCCTCGCAGAAGTCACGGAAATGCTTGTTGTCGAACTGTCGACCATTATCCGAGATGAGGACCCGGGGTACCCCAAATCGGACAATGATGTTTTTCTTCACGAACTTCCGGACTTGCGCCTCCGTGATAGTGGCCAGCGGCTCTGCCTCCACCCACTTGGTGAAGTAGTCGATTGCAACAATCAAGAATTTCCGCTGGGCGGAAGCGACGGGGAATGGTCCGAGGATATCCATTCCCCACTGTGCGAAGGGCCAGGGTGCGGTGATTGGTGCCAAGGGGACAGAAGGGACTCTCTGGACGTTGGCGTGGCGCTGGCAGGCGTCGCATTTCCGTACGTGATCCTTTGAGTCCTCCAACAAGGTAGGCCAATAATAGCCTTGCCTCATGATCTTGTGCGTCAAGGACCTAGCCCCCGAGTGCGATCCGCAGACGCCCTCATGGACTTCGCCGAGGACGTAGGCCGCCTCCGAGGGGCGGAGGCACCTTAAGAGGGGGGCGGTAAACGAGGTCCGATACAGCCTCCCTTCATAGAGTACGTAGTGGGCGGACTTCTTGACGAGTCGCCGAGCTTGATCTTCGTCTTCAGGGAGGATCCCTTCGGCGAGGTAGGCGACGAGCGGGTCCATCCAAGACGGCTCCGGATCAATCGCCATCACCGCTCCAGCCTCGCCGATGCTCGGGGCATCCAGGGTCTCCAGGTAGATTGCCCTCGACAAGTTGTGCGCCTCTGCGCCCACCAAGCGGGACAACTTGTCGGCCCTGGCATTTTCACTTCTGGGGACTTGCTGGATGTCGACACTGCCGAGGTCGGGAATGAGTGCTTGCACCTTCCAGACGTAGTTCTGCATGGTCGGGCTCCGGGCCTCGAACTCCCCACGGACCTGCCCGACCACCAGCTGGGAGTCGGTGAAGACCTTCAAACGCCGGATGCCGAGCTCCCCGGTGAGTTTGAGTCCTGCGACTAGGGCCTCGTATTCCGCCTCGTTGTTGGTAACTGGAAATCCAAACCTCAAGGCATACTCGGCTATCACTCCATCAGGACTGGTAAGGACCAGCCCGGCCCCTCCACCCTCGGGGTTCGACGACCCATCGATGTGAAGCGTCCAGGTCGGGAGGTCGAGGCTGGGCGTTTCCGGCGGTCTAGGTTCCGCCTCCTGCACCGTGCACTCAGCGAGGAAGTCCGCGAGCACCTGGGCCTTGATGGCGGGTCGAGGCTGGTAGCGGATGTCGAACTCACCGAGTTCTACTGCCCACTTCACCAGCCGTCCCGCATTCTCGGGGTTGCTGAGGATCTGTCGTAACGGTTGATCAGTTAAGAGGGTGACAGAATGGGCCTGGAAATAGGGGCGGAGCCTCCTGGTCGCGGTCAGCAGCGCGAAGGCGATCTTTTCGGCCTTCGTATACCGCGTCTCGGCGTCCCGTAGGACCCGGCTGATGTAGTACACAGGCTTCTGGAGCTTTACCTCTTCCCGAACCAGCACCGCACTGACCGCGGTTGGGGAGACCGCCAGATAGAGGTAGAGCATCTCCCCTTCTTGCGGCTTGGACAGTAGGGGAGGAGACGCCAGGTATTCCTTGAGCTGGTCGAATGCTGCTTGACATTCGGCCGTCCAGAGGAAGTCTTTTGGGCGTTTTAACACCTTGAAGAATGGTTGGCAGCGTTCGGCCGATTTTGCCACAAATCGTCCGAGCGCGGCGACCCTTCCAGCGAGCTCCTGAACTTCTTTTACTTTGGTCGGAGGGGACATACCTTGGATGGCCTTGATTTTGTCCGGGTTGGCTTCGATACCCCGTTGGTTGACAATGAAACCAAGGAACCTCCCGGCCGAAGCGCCAAAGGCGCACTTCGCTGGGTTCAGCTTCATGCGAAACTTCCGTAAGGTGGTGAAAGTCTCCTCCAGATCCACGATGTGCTGGTCTGCCTGGTGGCTCTTCACCAGCATATCGTCCACGTATATCTTCATGTTCCGGCCGATTTGCTCTTTGAAGATTTTGTTAACGAGGCGCTGGTAAGTGGCGCTAGCGTTCTTCAGACCGAAGGGCATTACCTTGTAGCAGTACAGCCCCCGGTCCGTTATAAAGGCAGTTTTCTCCTCGTCCTGTGGGGCCATCATTATCTGGTTGTAACCGGAGAAGGCGTCCATGAAAGACAGCAGCTGATATCCGGAAGTCGCGTCGACCAGTTGGTCTATCCGCGGAAGCGGGAAGCTATCCTTAGGGCACGCCTTGTTCAGGTCGGTATAGTCGACGCACATCCTCCACTTCCCGCTCGCCTTCCGGACAAGTACAACATTTGCCAGCCACTCGGGGTAACTCACCTCCCTTATGAATCCTGCCTCCAAGAGTTTGTCTACCTCCTGGTCGACCACCCGGATCCGATCCGGGGCACAGTGTCTCTTCTTCTGCTTCACTGGCCGGTGGGTCGGGTCGACGTTGAGGGCGTGAGAAATGACCTCCGGGTCGATCCCAGGTACATCGGCCGCCGACCAGGCAAATACATCGGCATTGGCTCGGAGGAATTCCACCAACCGGGCCCGAGCTCCCGGGTCGAGATTGGCGCCGACCCGGACCACCCGGTCCCGGCGGCCTTCCTCGAGGGGAACTTCGACCACACCCTCGGCCGGCTCCCCCTGCCGCAAGGCCACCTCGTCTCTGGCATCAAGGGACTCGACGCTTAGGGCTTCTGCGGGCTTCTTCCCTTTGAGGGTCGCTAGGAAACATTGCCGCGCGGTTGGTTGGTCGCCTCGGACCTCCCCGATCCCGACCGCCGTGGGGAACCGCATGAGCAAGTGGTACGTAGAGACCACCGCGCGAAGGGCGTTCAGTCCGGGTCGTCCGAGGATAGCGTTGTAGGCCGAGGGAACACGGACGACCAAGAACCCGAGTCGCACCGTGGCTTCTGCGGGTGCGACGCCCGCAGTCACAGGCAGCTCAACGACACCTTCCGCCGGGACAGCGTCACCGGTGAATCCTATGAGGGGGGTGGATATTTTGTGCAACAATTGTCTGGACAAGCCCATCTTTTGGAAGGCCTCGTAAAACAAGATATCAGCTGAGCTTCCACTATCCACAAGAACACGCCTTACATCATAGTTTGTCATAGTGAGGGAGATCACCATGGCGTCATCGTGGGGGGTCTGAACCTCCTTTACATCCTCATCACAAAAGGTGATTACATTGCCGACCCTCTGCCTCTTTGCGACGGCCGCCCCTGACGCTTCCGTCGAGCCCCCTGAGTTCCTCACGGGCCGGGGGCAGCCCCCAGTGATAGTGTGGATCACGCCCGCAACGGGTCGATTCTGCTCCCGAGGCTCCGGAGGGGCCGGGTCGGCCGGACGCGGGTCTGCGGGGGGACGTCAGTCGCTCACATATCGACCGAGACGCCCCCGGCGGATGAGAGCCTCGATCTCGTCCCGAAGCTGGAAGCAGTCCTCCGTGTCGTGACCGTGGTCTCGGTGGTACTCACAGTACGCCCGGGAGGGCCTCTTCCCAGGGATCCTCCGCATCTGTCTCGGGGCCGGGAGGTCCTCCCGCCCCTTGATCTCCATAAGGATCTGGGCCCGGGGGGTTAGGAGAGGGGTGTACCGGTGAAAACGTCGGGGCGGAGAACGAGGACGTGGGGCGCCGTGGTTCTTCGCCGGCGACGGGCTTCTGCGCCGACGCTGAGGCGTCGGGCTCCTCCTCTGGCGTGCCTCTTTCCGCCTTTTCTTCCCAAGCTTTTGAGGGATCTCGGCGGCCTCCTTGCTCCGGTGGGCGGCCGCCTCCTCGGCGTCCGCATACTGGTTCGCCCGGGACAACAGCTCTGGGAAGCTCCGCGGCAGGCGTTTGTCCAGGGAGAAGGTGAGTCTGCCCTTCCGGAAGCCACGCTTCAGGGCTGAAAGAGCTACCTCCTGACTCAGGTTCCGGACCTCCAGCGTAGCCCTGTTGAAGCGAGTGAGATAATCCCGCAGGCTTTCTCCCTCGTTTTGCCGGACATCAAAGAGGGAGTCGGAGACCAGTCGCCGCCGGCTATTGACGGCGAAATGAGTGATGAAGAGGCGAGTGAACTGGTCGAAGGACCGGATTGAGTCAGCCTCCAGCCCGGCGAACCATGCCCTCGCCGGGCCACGGAGGGTTGCCGGGAAAGCCTTGCAGAGAAGGGGATCTGATGCTCCGTGGAGGAGCATAAGGGTCCTGAAACTCTCGACGTGATCCCGTGGATCCGCCGCCCCGTCATAGGGCTCGATCGCCGGCATTTTGAACCCCGGCGGATTCGGGGTCCGCAGGATCCTCGAGGCGAGCGCCGGCTGGGAGGAGATCTCTAAGTCGGCGAAGGGATCTTTGGAATGGCCCTTCAGGACCTGGAGTTGTCGGTGGAGATCGTCCACCCGCCGGTCCAGGGAGCGCGACCGGTGGGTGGGAGACAAGGAGCGGCGAGAGGGGGACCGACTGGAGCGCGGGTTCCTCGAGGACTGGGGGGTCTGGGAACGCGCCCGGGCCCGCCTCTCGTACCCCGCGCAGCTCCGGTGGGAAGGTCCCGGCAGAATGGAGCGTGCTCGAGAATCCTCCTCGCGCCGGCGCTCCTCCCCATGGGAGAGGAAGGAGCGCGGGTTGAGGAGGACAGGCGAACGCTCAGGCAGCAGCGGCTCCTGAGCCCGCTGCGGCGCCCGGGACATCGCACCCTGCAGATTCTGCACCGCCTCCGCGAGGGTGCGAACCTGCTGGGTTAGCTGGTCGAACTGGGCGGCTTCGACCATCTGAATGGGCGGTGGGGCGGTGGAGTGTTGCTGAGAGCGTGTTGGAGATGCAGCGGCCTCCCGGCCAGTGGCGCGAGAGGCCCCGCGACCGGAAGCATTGGAAGCTCCACGACCACCTCGCCGTGCCATTACGATCGCTCTGAGATCCGTGCCCCTCCTTCTAGCGCCAACTGTTGCTGGGGGTCCAAACCGAGAACGATTGGCACAGCGGTGTGAACGGGGTTCCCTTTGAATTGCTTTGGTTGCGCTCCACCTTCCGCCGGGAAACCTGCAAGCAAGCCTCGCACCACCACTGGGGTAGTGGGGGCCCTCCGACGATCAAGTTAGAGGAAATCGAAGGAGAAGGAGAGGTAGCAGGTAAGATGATGCTATGGAGAATCTTGCTCACCCTCCCCCTTCCCCCCCAGCCCCATATATATCAGGCTGGGGGGTTTTTCTGGGGATTGGTCATCGTGTGGCACGATGGGGTTGCCACTGACATGGCCGTTACAGGGCGTCGTGGGGCAGCGCCGGGTACGGCCATGGCAGGGCGTAGTGGAGCTCCGCTTCGTACGGTTGTTACAGGGGATCGTGGGGCAGCGCCGGATTCGGCTGTTGCAGGGAGTAGTGGAGCAGGGGGCCGCGGCGTGCCTCAGGAGAACAGTCTGTTGTTGTCAAGAGATTGCCGATCCGAGGTCGGATTGCTGGATCAAGGGGCAACCGACTCGGGGTCGGATTGCTGGATCAAGGGGCAACCGACTCGGGGTCGGACTGCGGAGCCGAAGATATCCGACCCGAGGTCGGATTGCTGGATCAAGGGGCAACCGACTCGGGGTCGGACTGCGGAGCCGAAGATATCCGACCCGAGGTCGGATTGCTGGATCAAGGGGCAGCCGACTCGGGGTCGGACTGCGGAGCCGAAGATATTCGACCCGAGGTCGGATTGCTGGATCAAGGGGCAGCCGTAGTCTTTCTGGGCGCGCGTGCCGGTCACGTGGGGCATGGTGGCTAAGTTCCCCCGTAACAAACACCATTTTTAATTTTTGTTACAGGTTGATGGAGGTTGCAAGTACTTCCAATGGTTAGAACCCAAGTAGACCCGACATGCATCTAAGATAATCAGCAAGCCACATAAAAATTGACAAGTTGGAGGTTGACAGGCGAATGGTCCAGATTGAGAAGGAAAGTGTAGAACTGAGAGAAATCTTTACTTGGAAGTCATCTTGCTGAGCTAACACACCAATCTGAGTTAAGGGAAGGGAGAGGAAGATGCAACCGATTTGCAGCCATATCTTGTTTGATCATGATTATTGTGATTTTCCTAGCATATAGGCCTAATCCATCTGTTTGTCAACCCTACCTACCATGACAATGTATTGACTTCTTGTAAAAGTTGTTAATAGCAATGCAAATCAATTTCATGCATGTTCTGCTTATGGTGCAACTGGATTGATGTCTATTTATAAAGCCACTTAGTTATAAAGACAGTCTATACAAAGCCAATTACATTGCAAAGCCGATCTATTAACACGTCAGTTGTTAAGATCTGATATGAAGCATGTAAAATGGTTTCCATTCATATCGCAGCAATATAAAATCTGATACATATAAGTTAATGTGATATACATCCTAGGATCTGATATGTAGTACATTAGCAGCACTTTAACTGCTAATCCAATACAAAGATTGATATATTAGTTAAATAAATTCACATTATTCAATTTTAATCTTTTTTCACATCACTAAACAAATTGGACACACATTCAGGCTCTACCATTGTAATCACAATCTTAAGCATTCACTTCCAACATAATCAATTCAACATACTGTTAGGCACTTAAAACCTGAAACAATGTATTACATTCATAATACATACAAAACCAGTATATCGCATTCACAATACATTCAAAACCAGTGTATCACATTCAAATTAAATGCACTCACAATACATTAACAATTACATGACATTGTCCATCACAAAACAGTATATCATATTCACAAGACATTCAATCATATGTTCACAGCTCATTTACATTCACAAAATATTCAGAAGCCGTAACAATCTCTTAGCAGTCGCTATCTTCTTTCAGAACCATGTGCAGTGATGTCTTGAGTTAGTGCAATGCTGTCTTGACTTGATATGATGCCTTGATGGCTTCTTACTGGTCTTGTAACTGTGCCCAGACTGCATATAGTTTGAGCACCTCACAGGATGCTACCTAAGTCTCACCCCAGCCTATTTTTTAGGCTCTTTAGGGCCTCTCTTCCTACACTTTTTAGGCCTTCCAGGTTGCTTCTTCACAGTAGAAGGATCAAGAGATTTGAAGTTTGTTTCACCTGCTGTTCCTCGCTAGGAATAGAATATATCATAGGCTCATAAGCTTTTATATAGGCCTTCTTCCTATATTAATGGCTAATATACATCTCATGCTGCTGCTTTGAGGCATATATTGCAGCAATTGCATGCTTACAAGAGGGACTCCTGTGAGTTTCCACTTGGAACACCCAGAAGACCATTTGTTTAGATCAATACAAAATGTCCTATTGCCACAACTCACTTGGTATACCAAATATTCAGCATATGTAGGCAAACACAGATTTGAGGCTGATTTCTCATTGAATGCTCTAACTCCCATCTCTTTTCACCTGAAACTCTGCATAAGGGCAGTTCTAATCCACTCTGCCGTTGTGAGGATTAGCTTATCCTTTGCCTCCAACATGTAACAATTAAAAGACTCACATAGGTTGTTCACTACTAAATCTACCTTGCTCCTTGTGCTGATTAATGTGTATCTTGCCCATGTCTCCTTCCTTATGCCGGCCGGCCACATAAGCATAAGCTGACTTGGATTTCATTTTCAGCTTCTTCATGTCCTTGTTGAAATCAAACTGTGTGTATGCATATGCTAACCAGCTACAAGTCATCTTTCAAAGCTTTGCCTCTCTGCCCTCTATCCATGAAGTTTGCATACATATACCGTATGCATATTATCTATTATGCTACAGGAATCACACTTTCAAAAGTCTCTTTCAAACCCTGCAACAAAACACGAGAAATTAGAAGATATTCATGCCATAAACATCAAGCGCTAAAAGCCTAGTCTATACCTTCAATTTATCTGACATGAAAACCCATCCATGCTGCTCCACTGGGCCAATGCAGTCCAATGAGCACTCTAGAAAGAACTCCCATGAGCTTCTTGTCTCGCCTTCAATAATTGCATATGCTAGAGAGAAGAAATTGTTGCTGCCATACTTTCCCACTGCACTAAGAATTTGTCCATCAAATTCATTCTTTATGAATTAAGCATCCATCCAAACCTATGAAGGGCCTACACCCTCCTACGACTGCTCCATGTTATCTCCATGCACATCCTCCACAATTTGCTTCTTTGCTCTATAGATCATATGCCTGCTCACATCTGCCTGGTACTCTTTCTTAACTTGATCCTTGAAAGCTTAGATTTTCCAATCAGAATTAGACCTCAAGTTCTCCATATATTTCTTGCTCAACCACTTTGCTATTACCTGTTTGTTCGTAAAACTTCTTCCATAGTTATGATCACTACGAAAAGTCTTAATCGGGAAGGACATCTCCTTGGTAACTTTGGAAGCATGAAGCCTCTACCCACATCACTGCTTGCACTCAGCAGTTTCTCTCGTCTTCTCATTCTTGATGAATGCTATATCTCTACCATCTGTGATAGTGAAATTTTTCGATGCTTCCCTCAACTAATACACATCTTTGAACAATAACCCCACACATAACTAATTAAGGATCATCCATGTTTCTTAGATCAAATTCAATATCCTTGGGTCCCCTAGGAGTATTATGATTAGAAGGTCGTGGAGTACACAACTCATCACTTAGGGCTTCCTCAGCATTTTCATCTACATCTATGTACCCTAGGTTCTTTACCCTTTTCTTCGCAGGCAGTGGGTCTCCCACCCTGTTGTTCCTTGACTCGACTCCCTGACCCACCATTAGGACCAACTGAGGGTACGTAATTCAGCTGTGTCCTTGGCCCTTGCATCAAATAGATCCTCATTCTCACTTAATTCTTCAGTGAAGTATATCCCATTGTCATCAAATTGCTCACTCCCCCCACTATCTTCTTCAGTATCCTTATAACCCACTGCATCGTTTTCGACATCCTTATCAGTTACTCGTTTTTCTTACTTTCTTCTTCTTCATTATCACCACCTTCTTCTTCATTGTCAGCATCATTGTCACTTAAACTTTCTATCCCACCTAGGTCCCTATCAGTCACTCTAGGATTTACAATTACAGCAGATTTCTCTACTTGACCTTGACTCATAGACTGAGCGAACTATCCATAGATATCAATCCACTTCCTACCTTTATGACAAACTCGCATCTCCATGTAGTCCTTTATCATCCCTAAAGTAAAACAGCTGATCCCCTTTTACATAACTAAAATTTTCTATAATAGCCCCAATCTCAAAATATGAAACTTAAGTCTCTGCCAAAATCTTGCTAAAATCCTCTCAGCAAACTTTCCTCCATGATGCACTCGGAAAGAGATTACGCTAGGATCTGACAAAACTACAAGAACACAAAAGGAAGCACGTAAACATGTCACAAGAAGACTAACATAACCTAGGACCATAGTGCATGAAGAATAAATAATTGTCACATGTGGACCACAACGCCATAGTATGAGCCAAAGTATGGGATAAATAATTGTGGGCAAAGCACTAATCATTATTATAAGAGACCACTAATGCCCGTCGTGCCCGCAATGACCATAGTGCCCATAATGAGCATATTGCTCACTAAATCAAACTTGTATAACCCCCCATAATGCAATACTCACGTGCAATAACAATCAAATTCATGCAAAACAAGCAAAACCAATGCATACATAGATCACGAACATAATAGAAGGATGCGGACAAAAAAATCCAATTTTAGAAATTATACTTTAAAAAATTACAAAATATATGAAGCACAATTGTTGTCGGCAAATACACACCAAATAGAGAACAAAACTCTAAAAAATTGTCGGATTATTGTAGGATTATTCATTGGAATTGTAAAATTAAAAATGCTTGCGGGACCTCTTTTTAGTTGTCCGAAGCAAATGGCGTACCAAATAGCGAGTATTTTGAGTGAAATTTGAGGAAAAAAGATTTTTAAATAAAAAGAACCAATATGTGAAGTTTGCTGCTTGAAGTTCATCCGAGACTGGTTTTCTTGTAAAATTAAAAATAAAAGATATCTTTCTTAGATCGCACTGTAGGTGAGGGATATTATAATAAATTAAAAAAATATAAAGTTGGTATTACAGTAATTAAAAATACAGTAAGTTATTTGGAAACTATGTAGGATGTTACTTATTTTTTATAAAAAAAAAAGTATGCGGATTTTCCGTGTGCTTCGGGACCGGCGGTTTCCTCGGGAAAAAAAGGTGATGACACTAGCTGGCGCCACGTCTTCCCAACACCATTCGTTTGGCCCCAATGTTTCGATGACTATGTCACCATTCATACGTGAGGTTAAAAATATGCCACGTTAGTTGGTCACGTTAATTTGGGTCTAGAGCCATTCGAGTTGGGGAAGCCCACAATATGGAGATTTGGTCAATATTTTATTGATAATTTGATACAGTGAACATTTTTATAGATTTCCCGATTTTTTTTTTCTGATATTATATTTTTGGGCGTATGTGATCCCTGGTGTTGGTGTTTCCTGGATCGGCAACCGGGTGCCTTCTCGAGCACGTCTCCTGCGCGGCAAAACGCTATAAATACTACGTCTCGCCTCGCCTTCCCTTCTCCTCTCCATCCATGCTCTCCCTACGCTTGCGTTGAAGTCGCCCTCGCCCTCCGCCGCAAATCTCTAGGGTTCGTTACGACGACCCCTCCCCTCCCTCTTGACCACTTCCGCTCTCTCTTTTTGTCTAGCCTCCTTATTCTCTTCTTTGATTTGATTCTTTCTTTGTCTAGCCTCCTTTGTAGGC
This sequence comes from Phoenix dactylifera, assembly GCF_009389715.1. Lineage (NCBI taxonomy): Eukaryota > Viridiplantae > Streptophyta > Magnoliopsida > Arecales > Arecaceae > Phoenix > Phoenix dactylifera. Next base: position 10,601,675 of record NC_052393.1, read on the forward strand.
TTTGGATTCTCTCCGAGCTCTTCAAATCTCTCGCCGCATCGCAAGAACCCGATCGCGTTCGATCTCGATTCCGCGGGAATAAGCTGGTGTATAGCCTTTTGGATTCTCGATCAGGTATTCTACGTTCTTGTTCGTCTTCCTTTTTTTTCTGATTAGAGCCTTTTTTTTGTTTCTCTCTATATCCGATCCACCGGCGATGGCTTCGGTCTTTAGTGCAGTAGGTTCGGATTCATGACATTTTCTTGATTTCTTTTTCGAATCTTCAGTATTTTCATCAACTGTTGATTGTTTTATTTAATAGATCTAACCTATGATAGTTTGTTTGGTGATCTGGCATTGCTTTGATTTCCTTTTCTCCCTTTTTATGAGAGTTTTTCTTGTTTGTTTGATGGGTTCTTGATTTCTATCTGATGTCCTATTTGGATCTGGGTGGCGAGATCTTAATATTTCGTCCCTTACTCGATCTCTTTTTCCGCCCCTTGCTTTATCACGGTCGGATGCGGGGCCTCGGTAGATTTCGTGAAATCTGGGGTACTTTGCACAGTCTATGGTTGCCGGACAAATGTCGCCTTGCGGCTTTTGCTGTATACAGATCGGAGCGATGTCTAGCGCTCGCGTTGTCTCGTTGTCTTCGTTCTTCTTGGGCTGCCCATGGTTTCCTTGCATCTCTCGTTATGGGTGTATGTACCTTTAATGGACAAAAGGAGAGAAGCCCCACCGTCCCCATTTTGTCCCAATCTGTGTTCCCTGATGGAACCCCAGCGTCTAAAAAAACAGTTAGAGAAATATAAATCGGATGAAATATTACCCCTTATGTAATGCTTATGTTTCTGTACATAGATTATTATTTCTTGCGGCTGTAGCAGGGTGCCTAATTATTATCATCCGTACCCTTTGTTAAGTCGTTTAGTAGCGTGTTTTACCTTGCGTATTAACGAAACTTGTTTGTTTCGGCCGTTGTTCATGGTTCTGTTACATCATTCTTTATCACATGTGATGTGGGCCTTCTTGGCATGTCCCACCGTTTCCAGCCGTCTCTTTTTACCATTGTTGCATTTGATTTTATGGGGTTTTATTTGGCGGGTTTTACCTTTTGTTGCTAATATTTGCGTGGCGTATGGTGTACGACCGAATAATGTCCAGTTTTTCTCACACCTAGGCATACGTTTTTCTTTTCAAGGATTTGTTTGAATGTGTACCATCTCATGAGAGCTGTCATGTTAGCGATCAATCAATCATAGGGTTTTTTTTTTTATTTTATTTTCAAGTCGCCAAATTATATTCTCGTGAAGGTCGGCTATCATTTTAATCATTTTTAGTCGGGGTCCGCTCACCATTTTCATTGGGGGTGTTAGTTGTGCTGGGACACTATTATGGAGATGATTTGATCTAGTTAGGTGCAGCAGCTGGTCGTCTAATGTTCACGATAGCATGGACCTTTTACTTTGTTTGTTTAAGAATATATTAACAGATTTTCTATTTTGACGGTCTAGAATCCAGATGAGCTGAAGCCAAGTTGTCCATCTCATTATGTTAATATAAGAGAACTGTCTTCAAAATTGAGTTGTCTTTCATATGTTATTTTTTTTGGGCGATCAAGATGTATTGGCATTTAATTGATGCCATAAAGTGGTGTGTTCTCATTATGTATCACCGGAAGAGTGCAGGGACCTTGGTTTGCCTCATTAGTTTCATGTGCCATTATCTAATCTGACAATATGCATAAACACATGTAGATTTGTGAAGTTTTTATTCATAGCTGTCACCTGCATTCTGACTCCGAGCTTGATGTAATATTATAAATTAGTGAAATGGTTTGTTGGCCTATATTAAATTTTCTGGATTGAGCATTAGATTTGCTAATGACAGCTCTCTAGTACCAAGACTCATTATTATAATATGATAATGGGGCCATCTACACTTCTTAGGGATTTGACTCTAAATATAGATTGGTTACCTTACATTTCACTCGCCATACTGCTGAAAGGAAACATAATATTGGGAGGAAAATTGGTTTTCTTCCTCCTAATAACTTTTGTATGTTGCATTTCTATTTTCTTTTTTGGGCCTCCTTATATATGAGTGCCTACGTTAATAGGTTAAGAGGAAGCCCTCGAATGTGCAAAATAAATTTATTGGAAAAAGAAGTTTCTTTTACATTGGAATATTCATGTTAATTTTGTGAAAAATAAAGTACTTTAGAGTTACATGTGACAAATTTACTTCTTTGAGCTGTGATTGTGTGCTAGGGAAGGCAAATTTCAGCTGTATGATTCATAAGATAAGTCTTATGTTAGGTAAGCGACTTTGTTTTGGTGTTTGAGATAATTCCTGCTAGTAATGACATTCAGGGGATTTTCCTTATTTTCAGTGTCAGTATGTTAGTATTTTTAGTTAAGATGGATATCTTGCTTATGAAATAGTCTTTTTTTTCGCCTGAGGATAATTATTATGCCACTTCTCTGGTTCTAGGTTTCTGGTATGTTAAAACATATATGTTTTCTTCAATATTGGCATAAAGATTCCTCATAGCATTCTAGCATCACTTTGCCACTGTTTTTCCCCCTAGACTATAGATATTTGTACTCATCTATGTCCAGTAGCTTACATTTTTTTCTTCTTTTCCAATATATGCAGTCAATAATTTCATCCGGTCAAGGTGATAGGCTTTTGTAGACCACTTCCAACTCAGATGTTTGATTGCATGATCTAAATGCTCTTTAGTTCTGGCAATGAGAAGGTATATCTTCTGTTGATCTTAGATTTTTATGCATCTTTTTTTGCCACTATAATGACATTTTGGTCATCAGTTTTCAGGAAGCCTTCGCTTAATGGACTGCACTCACAACTGCAGTGACAAGAAGACACTAAAGAGGTGGTTTTTCATTGACAAAAGGGTTGGTTAAATAACAGGAGCAGAGAAGGTGATTTAATAGCTTCTGAGCTAGCTGTTAGATATCATTAGTCCGTTGAGGATAATTTTGGCAGTGGTCTGGATTGAATGGATTTGAAGCCAAAACATAATTCCCCTGTTCTGACCGACCCAGTGCCTGTAAACAACTCAAGATTAGGATTGCCTTCTAATATTACACCATATTCACCTCAAGGACCTGCATATCCTTCTTCTAGCATGTATTTAACAATTTCCAGAAGAAAGCCCATGCCCAGTAAGCTCGATGATGTCCGCCATGGTGGTTTGCCAGATGCCATGGGATCTTCGTCACCTCCTCGCAAAAAGCTAAACAAGGATTTCAGCTCTGAGTCTGCTTCAGTTGAACAAGATGCTGCATATCGTACCTGGATGGTATGTACAATTTGCTCGTGAATATGGAAATATCTTGAGTATAAACTTTATAAACCAATGCATATAACAACTTATGGAACTAAACTCTGTTCACAGTTGAAATACCCATCAGCATTAAATGCACTAGAACATATCACCACTTGTGCCAAAGGCAAGAAGATTGCGTTGTTTTTGGATTATGATGGAACTCTTTCACCTATTGTGGACAACCCTGACCATGCTTATATGCCTACTGCGGTAAACTGATTTCCTACTGAAATTATTACAAGGCTAATTAAGTAATAGTTAATTTGTTAATATATCTATAGTTATCTTCTTTCTGGTGCTTGAGCTGCAATTATTTGTCATTCTAACTATCTTCTTTATTTTCAGATGCGTACTGCTGTTAAAAATGTTGCAAAATATTTTCCAACGGCAATTATTAGTGGAAGGAGTCGTGATAAGGCAATGCTACTTGTTTTTCTTTTTTATTTAATATTTCTCACACTTCTATGCGTATTAATTTGAGTTGCCTGTTCAATCTGAAAGCTTTTAACAGGCTGTATTCTTTCATCGTTTTTTGGATATTCTTCAGGTGTATGAATTCATAGGACTAACAGAATTGCATTATGCTGGTAGTCATGGAATGGACATTATAGGCCCAGTCAGAGAATCTAAGTCCATCGATGACCATCCAAACTGCATTAGGTCTACTGACAAGCAGGTGAAAAATCCCTTATATATATGTTAGGTTACATCTTTAAGTAATCGTGATTCCTTTGACCCTCTCCCCATATTGTGCAAATGTTATTATTTTTTTAAAGGAAGTCATCTCTTATGATGACCTGCAAAACTAGAAACTCTATGAGATGCTTTGTGGTGTACGCAGTGTGAACCAGAGATTTGGTGATATGAGGTCTAAGACTATCAAATCAAATGCCTGCTCTGATGATATTTTCCTGATACCTTATCACGGTCATCAATCAAAAAGATGATAATGATAGGTTGATTTATTGATATAAATGTATTTTATTCTTGATTAAGAATTCATGATTTATCGATATAAATGTATTTTATTCTTGATTAAGAATTCATGCTTCCTATATGGATCTCAGTTCGTATATCTATTCATTGCTGTCTTTTTTGTGCTTTCCTTCTAGGGTAAGGAGGTAAATCTCTTCCAGCCTGCTAGTGAGTTCTTACCAATGATCAACGAGGTACGTGATCCTTGTTATCTAAGGCTACATGTCATCCACCACATTTTATGTTGAACCACTGAATCCTGAGTGCATATTCGTAATGATTAGGTTTTTAGATCCCTCGTTGAGAATGTTAAAGATATAAGAGGTGCAAAAGTTGAGAACAACAAGTTTTGTGTCTCTGTACATTACCGCCTTGTAGATGAAAAGGTAAATGCTAAATTTTTATTGAAATGACAGTTTGCATGTTGCTGCGCTTGTAACTTGATCGAAGCTTTTCTTTGTTGGTCTATGGTTTCCAGAGTTGGCCTGCCGTTGCACATTGTGTGCGCGATGTCCTAAAGGACTACCCTCGTTTGCGATTGACTCATGGGCGGAAGGTAAGAAGAAGACAATATACCAAGTAAATATTTGCTTTGTATGTTTCCGCCGAAGCCAATCTTCTCTGCATTTGGCCCCTTATTATTCAGGTTTTAGAGGTCCGCCCTGTGATTGATTGGGACAAGGGTAAAGCTGTCGAGTTTCTGCTTGAATCCCTTGGAGTAAGCAATTGTGATGATGTGCTCCCGATTTATATTGGGGATGACCGTACTGACGAGGATGCATTCAAGGTAAAGGAAAAATGATTGATTTAGAAGTGCAACTAAATAATTTGCCAGAGTATATTTCCCATTGTGAACACCATTGGATAGGATGGATATTTATTCTTGATGGTTCGTAATAGGTTCTAAGGGAGAGAAACCGTGGCTATGGTATTTTAGTGTCATCAGTGCCAAAAGAATCCAAGGCCTTCTACTCTCTTAGAGATCCATCTGAGGTATATCTATTCTCGCTTTCAACTTCGCGTCGCCAACTTGCCGAATCTATGTTTATTTTTTTTCAAAAAAGAAATTAATAACCTCTACCATGGCTTTCATTCTGTTCTGCAGGTAATGGAATTTCTGAATGCGCTGGTGAAATGGAAGAAGTCGGCAGCATCATAAGAAGAGGAATTTCAAATAATTCCACCCACAATAAATGTTTATAAATATATATAAATAGTTGTGTCTGACAAATAAGCCAAGGCCCAAATGTGATTGAAGGAACTGAGTTTTTACCCTGCGGGCCAGAGTTTGGCATTTGATTTTCATTTGTTATTATTTTATAGGGCAATGCGTTTCTCTTTTTGCAAGCTCTCCCATTTTGATCCGTAGTAGATTCTCTAGTTATTTGCTCATCTTCAGTTCATACTGCATATTTGTTTATTCATTCATTGTTGACAGTTCAAAGCTTAATCGATTGTTGTTTTGTGAAGTATTCTGGTTTTATTAAACTTGTCTTGCAAAGCGTTGGAGAGAAAATGTTTTTAGATTTCTTCTCTCCTCCAGTTAAAAAACTCAGGAAACTTTTTATCGGTCGAGATAATTGTTGGTTGGACAGTGCAACTCTCGATCTTGCTCATAGGCCACCGGTGCTGAGCTGTACTGATGCTCCGCGATTACATTCTTGGGCTGTCACTCATAGCATCAGTGAGAAATCTGAGTGTTTGAAACTACGAGTAGAGACAGGTCAGGATTGTGGACTGTATTAGGATATAGACAATGCTCTCTCTCTCTCTCTCTCTCTCTCTCTCTCTCTCCCGCCCACCCCACCGCCCCGGCTTCCCACTCTCCTTCAACAAGTCCTATCCCTGATGAGCAACTCGAAAACTGACCAGTGTCTAATTGGTTTTTCTTTTAAAATACTATTAAAAATCCAATCAGTCAGATTGCCAGGGGAAGCCGCATCCTGCCATGCAAGCTAATTAACTCCTCTCGCCAGCATGAAATAGAAAAGGAAAAAATGCAAACAAAATGTTTACACCGACCAGGAGATGCTAATTTTACATAAAATGTTCTTGATATATATGCAGGACCTTGAAGGAAATTACCACACACCTCAAGTCAACCAGTGAGAATCTTAATGTTGCAGGATAGTGGTGGCTATTTTAAGCAGGTGGCAGTTTTCATCTGCGTTACTTAAGAGATGCCCATTTAAAGGACGATGCAAAAGTTACAGCCCATGCAAGAAGCTTAACTTGGGCGAACGACCACTGCATTCCAAGCCCGAGCAGAAGCAAGCCCTAAATCTTACAGCATAGATACTAATGTACAACAAAGGAGCGTACAATTGCTGCCTATGGCACCTTACCATGTTCACCAGATCAATCGCATCCTGAGTTCAAACACATTCGAGCATTTATGAAGGTAACATTAGAAAATTGAACTCCCTATATCTATTACCTTTTCGCTCTATGAAATGCCAAAGCTGATGTAGATTGTGCTCCACAGTACAACTATGCAGGAGTTTTGCAGAAGTTCATTGTATTTGCATTTTTTGCAAAATTGAATCACTTTTATTGTGCAAACACCATCCATTTCTAGCTTTTTTGGACTATGATGCCCTGCACTTAAATGAGAACATGCTCTTTAGTGCATAACACCGTACTCAATATACACATATTGATAACGCATGCCCAGATAAATACACATTGATGCACAAATAAAGATATTGTTATAGCCATGGGGATGGGTATGACCATCCAGTGCAATCCAACGGAAACTGTTTCCGAAAATAAATAAGTAAAAAAAGATAAATGAAATAAAATCTTGCTTGTTTCTGCAGAAATGAGAACAAAGTGATTTATCTTGCATAATTCTGGCCGGAACCCCTAAGTGCATAAAGTTATAATACACAAATACTTCATTAAAGCCTTATTATTGACATGAGGAAGGTTAATATTATTTAGCTATATTACATTATATAACAAGCTCACATGGGACCACTAAAAATAAAATGATGATAATATGCCAGAGCCTAGAATTAGAACTCCATAGGATGGTCATCAAACTGAAGTGGCAACTTAAAAGGTTATCTGCATGCTCATAAGAGAGGATCACATTCATTGCTTTGCGAGAATAATCAAATTCCAACAATCTCCAATCAGATTCATGGTCTCTTGGGCAGCACGGGTTTCATCATAGACCTGGGGAGGAAAGTCTGGTTTCAAGTACTGAGAAAGAATGGCTGCATACAATTCCCATCTCTGTAGCATAACAGATGCGGTGCAAGATGAATCAGGAGAAGAAAAATGGATAGAACCATAAAAATGCCCAAAATCTGAATGCTGGCACTTCCCATCACCAGAAGTGAATGGATTTGGAAAGACTTCACTCGCTACACGATTGATCGACCCAACTAAGTAACTATTTGCTATTGCAGCATTCCAAGCCTGCAACATCACAAAGATTGACAATTTCTTTCTTACATAAAGCAATTAAGGACATTTGATCCGCGACCAAAATCTGAATCGGAATCAGAATGCATAGTAATAAAAACTGGAATGATCATATCACTCAACATATTTGGTTCGTGATTGGAATCGAAATCGGAATAAAATTTGAATATTAAAAGAGAGTAGGATTGGATTTGGGAGGATTGGGGCATTTCTATTTCCTCCCGAAATCGAAACTAAAATGAGACACCTTCTATCCAAACGGCCAGAATAAGAGTCACTCATTTCCATTTGCATTCCGGAGTCCAACTCCCGCCACCAAATATGCCATAAACTGTGAAACCCATGAAAAAGGGGAAAAACTAGTAAGACGGGAAAAGGAACCAAAGTGCAAATACCTCAATAGGCCACATTGGTTCACTTAGTTCTCCAGCTGTAGCAGAGGGGTTGAAAACAATCTCAGCTCCCTTGAGTCTAAATGCTAACCAATTTAAAGGATGGTGCCTTCCATAACAAATGTTTACAGCAATCTTCCCATAAGCAGTTTTCAAAACGGGGTGCCCATTATTTCCTTCCACACAGTATGTGCTCTCATTGGAATCCCCAACCCTAGGAATGTGATTCTGATGAAACTTTTATAAGAGATATGTACATGGAGACAGGTGATTAATAATACTACAGGCAACAATTGAATAGCAGCATTACAGTTTACCTTGTGATGGATGCCAATTATGTTACCATGGTTTTTCCGATTATGACAGCAGTATTCCAAACTATTTCTCCATGGTTTACATCCCTTTCGAGAATTGGATTCACAATTACCATGTTATATTTCCGTGCAAGGTCCTGAAGAAATTGAGTTGACTCTCCATCAACAGGCTCTGCAAATTCACACCATCTGTTCTCATGGGCGCAGAAGGCAAAGGGCATCATCCAAGCCTCCTACATTCATAGAGACAAAGCTAATTTCAGGATAACTTCATTAAAGGGATAAGTAATTAATCTGGCAAGAATTGTAACTGTCAGATCTAACATTTTTTTAAAAAAAAAAGAATGATAAACAATAAGGAGAAAAGGCTCAGAATGGTGTGTAAGTATTAACGATAAACTGTAAATTAATTGGAAAAGTTGCTAAGTTTTCGATATCGGGATTTTCCTGATTCAAAATAATAAAAGGTAAGAAAGATCTGATGAAAATTGATAGCATCTATACAATGTGTACAAAGCAAAAAAGACTACTTTCAGAATTCATGAAGGGATGAGGGAAACCTAAACAGTGCATAGAACTTACTTGCAAGCATAAAATGTTGACACCAGAAGCACCAGCTGCATCAATCATGGGTTTTACTTTCTGCATGATAGCTTTCTTCTGGTGTGCAAAGCGGGCAGTAGTTGGAAGGGCAATAGAGTTCTGGACAAGACCCATACGAAAAATTCAAGCTTGCCGCAATAATTCTTTGTCAGCATGGAAGCAGTAAGCCCATGAAAAAAAATCAAAAACCATGTAGATGTATCTCCTTCCCTAGGTACCACTTTAGTTACAATCAGTGAGCTAATAGTTGGCTAATGCTGCAAGCCTACAACTTCTATCAGTGAGCTAATAGTTGGCTAATAGTGAGCTAATAGTTTGGCATCATATTCACGTAAGAATCGCTAGCCCAGAAAAGTATAATCAGCTTTGCATTTATTCAGACCCAACATGAAAACTAAATGATTTTCTTTTCCGAATAAATCAGGTGGCTTTGCCGCCATTCCTAAAAGAAATGTTTTTCTTTCCCAAACTCAGTGCATTTTAGGAACATCTTGCTTATCGGTGGAAGACGGTCATGAACCAATGTAGAAGTGATAATCACAAGTTTTAGTATCTAGACAAAAATCTTTCATGTGAAAGAGAGGAGGCAAGGGAGGGTAAAGTAGAAGTGATCTGGCAGTCTTTCAAACCCAAGATTCTCACCATCAGAAATGATCTCTTCGGTGATCCCATATCCTGGAAATCCTGGGGTTACATTTGCAAGATCAATGGCCTTAACAATCCTTCAATCCGGTTACCACATCCATACGATATTTCTGACATGAGTTGGAACTTGTTAAGAAGAGGAGGCTGGAGCTATGGGCAGGAATAGGAAAGCCATTGAATCCGGAATCTTAAGATTCATAAGATATTGCAAAGCAGATAAAGAAAGGGAGAAGTAGGAGGAACTGGAAAGTCATTTATCCTACAATCATGAGACTTTCAGGGTACTATAATCCATTTTGATGGCGATTCCTGGTAGCTTACATAACTTGAGAATGCATATTGATGGCCTTCTCAATCCTTTCTGCTTCAGTCTACTCCTACCTTCAACCAATCCTTACTCATGCATGAGATACAGAAAGAATATGGAAACCAGGAACACATACTTGTAATGGCCATCCATGGCTTTGCATATGCCTAGCCACTAATCTGTGTGATATCTTTTAGATGGCGATTCCTGGTAGCTTACATAACTTGAGAATGCATATTGATGGCCTTCTCAATCCTTTCTGCTTCAGTCTACTCCTACCTTCAACCAATCCTTACTCATGCATGAGATACAGAAAGAATATGGAAACCAGGAACACATACTTGTAATGGCCATCCATGGCTTTGCATATGCCTAGCCACTAATCTGTGTGATATCTTTTAGATGAGTGGAAATTAGTTGCAGTGAGAACGTGGAGGAAGCCAAAAGGAAATGGTAGGAAAAAGGAAGGACATTAGATTTCAGTAAGCAGGATTTTGTTATATCAATGTTCATCTACAGATGATTTTGAATGAGACAAATATCTTGGGATCAGAAGATCCATGGCATTCCAATCCCTTGTACTACGGTTGGGCAAACAGGCCTATGAAAGGTGGAAGCACAGAGGAAGAGAGAAGTTTGAGGAGGCTGGCAATCTCTTAATCTCAAGATTTTTGACATTCATAATCCATCAAAAGAATGATACATGGTATCTTGAAAAAATTGAATTTGCAAGACCATTGGTCTACCCTGATCCTCCCCGACTCCCATCCTCTTGCTTCATCTTCTAATACCTTCCAAGAGATATCACACGGTTACATTAGCAAGATATCTTAATAGGTCCTTGAAGAGCTAAAGTAGCTGATGGCGTTATCTTCATTGACAATCAAATTGTATAACAATAGATGAATAGATAAGTTAATAAGTCTATAGAGACATGCAGCTAGAATGGCTAAATGTACAACCTAGAGCCCAGAAGGTGGGTGCTAATCATTGGACAGAAGCTTATGCCCATTGTCCTAAACATGGTTAGCACATCATAGATTCATATTCTAGTTTCAGTTTTCTAATTTTTTGTAAACAACATTTTCCACATGAAGGCTTAACTTTGTATATATAACTTCATATCAACATTAATCATGCTCACCTTTGTTTGTAGCTTTGTAGCCCCTTCTATCAAAACCAAACACTACATAGCTGGTCCCCTCGAAAAACTATAGTCACAAGCTTGTATTCGGCTACAAAATCAATTAGTGGATCTTACAGTAAGATAGTCCCCCAAAGAAAGGGATTTTCTTTCAAGGACCAATAAGAACTCCATCTATGTTTTGTACGTAGCTGGTCCCAAGCCCGGATTGGGGAGGAGGGTTGCAGAGTTGATAGCCAGCATAAAACTATAGTCACATCCTATGAACATGAATCTATATATGGTAATAAAAAAAGATAAAATAAGAAATGAAGATATTCGTAGAAAGGTAGAGATAGAACTAATTGACGATAAATTGAGACAATAATATCTTAGATGGTTTAGACATGTAGAATGTAAACTATGAATCAGGGAAAGAAAGATAAAGATCGACTAAAAATTACATGGAGTGAAGTAGTAAGGAAGGACCTGATATCTATATATTTTTCAGAAAGTGTGGCCCTAAATAGAGTGGAATGGAGGAGAAGGATTCATACAGCCGAACTCGACTAGTTTGGGATTAATGTTTAGTTGAGTTGACTTTTCAAGAACCAACAAGTATGGGCCTTCCAGCTCGACAAAGAGGTGAATGAGAATTATTTAGACATCCTCGCAATACTGAATATGCTGAAGCAAAGAAGAGAGACCTCGTCCGGTATATGTTCAGAGATTTGATTCTTTATATACTAGCATAAGAATATTTCTCTGACCACAGTTCTCCACATCAAGGATACTAATGAGTAATGATGATAAGTACTTGAACTAACATCATTAGATAGAAACTTTTTTTCTTTTTTTTGATCAAATCCAATTAAGACTCGCTCCTAATTTTATTTGTGTTTGGACGTATTAATAAAGAAATAAAACATCAAATTCAACACTAATTCCCAACATGCATCAACTACCGAAGAAAAATCCTAGAATCAGATGGAGTACCCACTCAACTTAAACAAATGCTAGTGATATTAGTATTTGATTTTAGTCCTAAACCACACCGAAGAATGTATCTTGAGCAAGCGCCCTAAAACATAAATCTCGATCGTAGAATACGAGGGGAAAGACAAGAATTAAAAGCAAGGGTATGAGAGAAGACAAAGAACCTGGAAGACTTGGGGTTTTAGATTGGCTTCGAGAAGGCAATGGAAGGATTCAAAGCCATGAATCGATCCATCCGCTCAGATCTCTCCGTTCCCCTCCGCTTCTCCGTTCTCCTCTCGGTGCTGGCCGCTCGGTTGGGATTCCATTTATTTTATTTTTTTGTTCTTCTCGGAAGCTGGCGAGAGAGAACGGAATCGAGGTTCGCCGCAGCGAAGAAGCCAAGAAGGTATAAGCATTTAGAAACTTGCTCGTATTCAACCAATCAAGCCTTGTGGACGGCTAGGATGGTCTGGACGATGTGTCGCTGTTTGGTACTGTTCAGCAAAACGGCAAGCGCGGTGGGTGCTTATTTGGGTACGATTGGGAGTCACAGACTCCAAAAAAAAAAAAAAAATTCCAAAAAAAAAAACAACTAAGAACTAGGGAAATGAACTCCTGTTCTGTCAGCTAGAACAAGAGTTCTTATTTCTGGAGGCAAAAGGGAGGCAGAATAGACTGTTATTATAATAGTTTAGGACTTAAAAAAAAAAAAAAAAAAAAGAGAAAGAAAGAAAGAAAAAGCAGCAGCAGCAGCTAGTCTAAAGATATTATTTGAATTTTTTGATTCTATATAAATACCCAAGATTTACCCAATAAATAATCAATGTGTAACTAAACATAAGCCTGCACACGTCCTCACATACTTCTATTGTTTAAGTCCCAACATCTTTGTCTTGCTAACTGTTCAAATTCATATAAATCTGATCACAAATACTACAATTGGTCCGTGGTCAGTTCCAATGGATCCATGTTGCAGATCTGCAGTGTCCTCTAGTATACACAGGTTAATAGATTATGGGTCACATCCGCTCTGATACTATTAGTAATAATTCAGAATTTCACTTAAAAAGATTAGCTGAAAGATATTATTTGGATTATTTGATTCTATATAAGTATTCAAGATCTACCCAATGAATAATCAATATAGGATCAAACATATGTCCATATAAGTTCTTATATAAATACCTTTCCGTTGGTCATTATAGATGAGGTTCTGAGTTGTTATAACTATCTTGGAGATCAGAAATCCATTTGATCATTATAGTCGAGTCTTCTTGTAGCCAAAAATTGCTTTAAACCCAAACTGTTGAACGGGGAAGTTCAGCAAGGGGCACAGAAGATATTCGACTCTTTCTTGAGGTAGCACATAGCGCCCTCCGCTTTCTCTCCAACCCCCATACCAGCGCCGCCCAAGATGTCTCTCTCCACAACGAAGTCAGTTCGCCAATTGGCCACTCCTTTTCGTGTCGTTCCCTCTGTCCTCCTATTCTCTCATCGTAGCTCTGTTCCTATTTTTGCTGATGGCGATTCAATTCCAGGTACTCGTGGAGGGCAAGGCGAGCGCAAGGGCAGCGATCCTTAACAGGCCATTTGCTCCGAATGTTCTCACGACGAGCATGGTATTTGTTTCTTGAATCCCATCCGTGCTTGGTTTTGTGATCGGTTCTTTTTCTTTTTATTTTTATATTTTCCTCTCTCGCCCCTTGTATGCAGTTGCGGCGTTTGATTTGTTGTCTCAATGAATGCGGAGTTAGATTTGTTTAATAAAAGGTCATATATCGGTGATGATTATTTTTAGGCGCTTAGGTTGAAGAAGCTGTACGAGTCGTGGGAAGATAATCCTGATATCGGGTTTGTCATAATGAAGGTAGGATTTCAGTTTGTTTGGATGCTAGGTTCCTCTTTTTATCTTAACATGGGTTTGTTATGTGTTAAGAGAACTCATTTTCTCTAGCAGTATGAGGAGAACTTAGATGTGGTTTTAATTTCTCAAGTGCAGAGCATTCTGTGCCAGGGGAGATGTTGTCGCCCTCTACCGATTGCTCAGTGAAGGTCAGTATCGCTTTTAGTTAATGGCTTGCTGTTCTGATCTAGATTGAAAGCTCATTTTAATTTAACATTTATAATTGGTACATGTAACGTGATATTTTGTGCTCAATGTATATGGTTCTATTATTTTATATATGAATTCATGAGATGCATCAAAAGGGACAGAGGATCTTTCCAAGTATTGCTAGTTCCATCTGCTAGAACTCGAACATGTCTCGAAGAATCGCATCTAGGAGCCTTGTATACGATTTTGGAGTATCACCAATCAAACAAAAATATAATGCAAAAACTTTCATGTATAATGTTTTAAACTAGTTTATGATCCATATAGGAAGAGCAGGAAGATACAATAGTACATGCCTGAACAAAGAGAAGAAAATGGTACTAAGATTCAAGTGATACCTTCCAACACCTTAGGCTAAGCATCAATGATATAAACTTGGGGCAGGGGGACGGGGAGAGAATACACTCTTTTTTTTATTGGATGGGATAGAAAAGATGGGGTGGTTTCTTTTAGTAGCGGAGATAAAGGAGAGTGGAAATGGATAAGAAGAAGGTGATGAAGAATATTGAAGGATTAGCAAGATAATAATAAGAAGGGAGAAGCAGAGAAAAGAGAAAAAGAAGAAGGAATTAGTGGATAGAAGGAGGGTTATAAGGAGAAGAGATAGGAAGAAGTGAAGGAGAAGTAGAATAGAGTAGAAGAGGATGATGAATAATGATGATCTGGATTCATTTGGGAGCTGGAGGTTGTTGAATTGTGGAATTCAAAATGACCACATGAGATATTAAAGTTCCACCTTGGAAGCTTTGTTTAGGAGGACCAACATGTGATGATATCTACCATGGTTTCCCTTAATGCATTTAATACCATGCCGATTTGTTACATCTCAGCCTATGTTTCATGCCATACCTTAATAGGAGGCCAAGGCAACAAAGGTTAAAAAAAATTTATGCATTAAAATTAAAATTGTTTGGCTAGTTGGTAAAAACAGCAAAATAGTCAGAAAAGAACAAGATGACTTATAACTTATAAGCATATCTAAAGTCATTCCATGTACTTCAAAAAGGTAGAGAGGATCAAGAGGGTAGTCTAACTGTTGGCTCTAATCAATAAGGACACTCTATAACTTTCCCACAGAAAATGGTGTTTGGATCAGACCTAATGGTAGAAGCTATTTATTAAGATAACATGCATAGATAGGGAAACTGTTAATGGAAAAAAGGAAAAGAAACTGATGCTTTACTCAGAAGAGATAAACTATATTTATCGATCCCATGTTAAATATTTATCAATAACCAAATGCAGAAGTATGATAGATGAAAACTTATTCATGTACAGAACTAATTTTCAGCCTGTTTCTGATATTTTGTTAGTCCGAAATTTTAATTTTGTCTTATGCCATCTGTATAAATTAACCGCTTATAAGTTTAGTCCCCGGAAACTGCCATTCCTCTTACATAAAAGGTTCGTTTGGTTCGCGGGAAAATAAGGGGGGAAAGTGTGGTCAACAGGAAAGTAATGAGATGCCTCTTGTTTGGTTGGAGTTTTCAAAGAAGAGAGACGGGAAAGTTGTATTCTCATGGGAATATGATTCCCATATTTCATGGGAAAGTCTTTCCCATGAGAAACATGGGAAAGTTACTTTCCCATGAGGTAGAAATCACTCCATTTTTATTTTTCCCCAAAAAGGCCCTTCAGCATTAAAGAAGCATTAAAGACCTGATTTTTGTTGAGGGTATAATAGGAATTATGCATAACTTTTCTAGAAAAGTGGATGGTCAACCAAACATAAGCACTTTGAAAATCTATCACTTTCCCATGGTTAACCAAACATGCCAAAAGCAGATTCCTAGGCATTCTTTTCCTAGGAATCTGCTTTTCAGGAATCATATTCCTAGGAGGGAAAATGCTTCCCGCGAACCAAACAAGCCCAAAATATTTTACATGACACCCACTACACTTGTGGCTTTGCATGTTTAAATTATGTATTGTAGCTTTATTAGATCAATTGTGCTTATCATTTGACTGTATTACAAGTTATTATTAGTTGTATGCAGGGAAGGTGGAAGATTGCAAGGATTTTTTCAGGAACCTATATATGTTCATTTACATTTTAGGCACATATTTGAAGCCTCATGCAAGTTTGTAGCTTTCCTAAACCTTCAGATGTTGGAAATGTGTTACTGAATCAGGACCTTGGAGTGTTTTTTTAACAACTGATACAGATATTTAATGTAATATTAATTATTTGAAATTACATATAACCAGATCTGTAGAATTCCATTTATTGTAGTAGTTGGACTGTAAGAATTACTCTCTTTTTTTTTTTTTTAACCATTTTGCTTGCATATATGTAAGGCTGTGCTCTAGCCATAGCCAGAGGATCAAGTTTTAAAATGATTTTTGACACCCAAGTATTAAATTATATCATTTTTCAAAATTGAATTTCTATTCGTATGTAGTAACATCACTAGTATGTACATTGAGAATTAGTTACAAAATTGGAAATCGTTTCCTCAACTTAAGTTTGAAGTTGATTAGGCATTACATGATTTTTGCTCTGTGCAAATCTGTTTTTTTATTTTTCTTTTTTCCAGTGCTGTGAAAAAAAGAGCAACAGATTCTTTTTCTTCCTATGATAATTTTGTAAAGCTCTATGAAAATAGGAAGAGGAGAATCAACTTATTAGCCCATGTAATTTGCACCGGCTTTGCTCTCTTGATTAAAAGTAGTAAAATTAAATAGGGCCATCAATTATGAAGAAAGTTTTACATTTCAAATTCCCATTTCTTGCTTTCTTTTGATATGGCATGATGGCAATAGAAATTGTTTTCCTAATTTTAATCATAATTCGACCATCAATTATGAAGAAAGTTTTACATTTCAAATTCCCATTTCCTACTTTCTTTTGATATGGCACGATGGCAATAGAAATTGTTTCCTGAGTAATGAGAATCTTAGATGAGAATAGAAGAGCTCAGAATGAACTATGACTTGACCACTTTGAAGTCAGGTATACACATAATATTGTTGTGGTTAGTTTTTGTTTGCACAAGCACTAAATATGCTCATCTACAATGCTTTATAGTGCATCTCTGGTTTTAGTTTGTACAGATGATAATATTTTCTACTTCCCTAGAAAACTGTGAATGATCATGGTTTTCCTCTTCAAAAGGAACTAGATGTATTCATATGTGGTGGATCTGTTATTCTTTCTTTCTTTCTTTCTAGAATATTTCGCAGAAGACATTTCTTCCCCTCCTATAGCATTTAGTTGATATAATATTTTAACAAATTGTGTAGAAATATTTCCCTTTCTAAATAATGCTATTTGCTAGACATTCATTTTGCCATTCAACAGTTTGGCTGCTATGTTAAGTTTTACTTACCTTATTCCATGAAAGTGGCCATTTTGGATGGTATTACCATGGGGGGTGGAGCAGGAGTTTCAATTCCTGGGACATTTCGTATTGCAACTGATAAGACTGTATGAGTAATATATATCTGCTCCAAAAAATTGTAATGATATATTGTTTGCTTTTGTGCTCAAATTGTCAACAAATAAGTAAACAAGTTTCAAGCATGTGATGTTATATAATTCTGGAAGCATGCTACATGATTGTTCTTTCTTCTGGTTAAATTGACATGCCTTCTGTCTGGGTGACTCCATGGAAGAGCATATAGATACTTATGTCACAAGCAAACTAAATGTTGTCTTAAAATGAAGGTTATAAATATTTTGAGGTTTCTTATACAAGAAATGAAATAGGCATAACGACTTGATGGGGACATCAGAGCCGTTCGTTCAAACAATCGAGCCATCAGAGCCGCTCGCTCGCGTTCGCACCACGGGATGACATCATTATGGCTACGAGAGGATCCTGAGCCACCGGATTGAGTCAGGCCCAGATTGGGTCCATTTGAGTCTGCTTTATTTTTTGCATTTTGCTCTTGTTTAAGTCAAGTCAATTTGGTCAGTTGTTTTGTTATTAGACAAGTCAATTGGGTTAGCTGTTAAGTCATGTAATTAGGTCGAGTGATTGGATCGATTTCGGTATATAATCAATTGATTGACTTAGTCAATTAATTGAAGGGTCCAAGTTTGGTTAGTTGTTAATTGATTGATTTGGTCAATTCAAGATGTAAGGCCTATATAAAGGCACCCCTCTCATGATTTAAGCATTGAATGATTGAATAAAAAAAACCCTAGCCTCCTCCTTCTTCTCTTCTTCCTTCTCTCCTTTGATAGGAGTCCATTTAATTTCTTTACATGCAAAGTTAGCAAGACCCACATATCATGTATATTGGTATTTTTTTCCCTTGTTGGAGTTTATGCTATTTCTTCATATTGGAGATCAAGCCATCTTTTTCTTTCCATTTTCTCATCAGGTCCGTATACTGGACAGCATAACATATTATATTCCCAAGCAAAAATTAAAATCACCAAAATGGCATCACTAGTAAAGATCTGACTACATTGACCTTTCTAGTCAAACTAATGTTTATGCAACATGCAACAATTGATCAACAGTTAAATTGCCATGTTTCTGTTAGTAAATATATTTATAGACTTTCATTTGCTTTCGTCAATGTTTCCTTTTTGTTTGAATGTTCTCATGATTTCAGCCATCTTATTCGTTAAAGAACTATTATGCTGTTTCCTCATTCTAACAATTGTGGAAGGTAACAGTTATTTAGGGTATATGGTCAGAATCATTTCATAGAGGACTTATTAATTGACTTAATATCAGGGGCCTACCATCATTTTGTGGCCATTAGAGGACTTTGTAATTAACTTGTACAAGTAATTTACACGTGAGAGCGAACTACTTGTAACTAAGGTCTACAATCTTGGTACCGGGCACAATACCTGTACATTATGATTCAGTACGATATGGGCCGGTATGGTACATCATGTATCTCGTACCGAAACAGCTCTTAAACTATTTTTCTTACCTTTTATGTCAGTATTGCTCAGTATAGATTAGTACATTTCTGTATGCACCTTCGTACGTCTCAGTACACACCTTAGTACGTGTCGACACCCTTTGGTATGGACAATATGAGGCTTGTACCTATTTGAATATGAGTTTCATACTAGTTCCGACCTGGTACGGTATGGTACACCCTGTATCGGACAGTTCGGGGTGGTATGGCAGTCTATGTAGAGATGGGCACTGGGCCGGGCCGCCCATGGCCCGGCACGGCCCGGCACGAAGCGGGCCGTGCCAGGCACAACCCGCTTGCTACAGTAACGGGCCGTGCCAGGCACAGCCCGCTTGCTACAGTAACGGGCCGTGCCTAGCACGGCCCATAAAAGGGGGCCGGGCTGGGTTACCACTTTCTGGCCCGTGGGCCGAGCTCGGCACGACCCATAAGGGCCTGGGCTGGCACGACTCGTGGGCCAAGCACGGCACGGCCCCGCGGGCCAGCCCGGCACCACCCATAAGGGCCTGGGCCCGGCACGGCCCGCGAGCCAGCCCGGAACGGCCCATAAGGGCCTGAACCGGGCCTGGGCCGGGCCAGGCACGGCCCGTCCCCCTTAAAATAAATGAAAATAATTTTTTTAATAAATTAATAAATATTGAAAACTAAGGATTTATTAATATAAAGCCACCTTAATGGTGGGAGGTTTGGTATAGACCCCTACCAGTTTATTAATTTAAATCAAAATGGTACATGAAGGGAGGTTTGGACTTTGGACCTTTGTCTGACCTCCAGAATACAATAAGAAAGGAGAAAAAATAGAGATGACTCACTTTAACAATTAAAAAAATAAAAATGTACAATTATAAAAAATTAAGAAATCTTACTAATCATCAGTGATTCAGTATTCACTATTCAGTAGTGTTTGTATCATCATCATCAGAGGATGTTGTATTATGTCCACCTTTATCTTGAAGTCTCGCCTCAGCATCCAACCAATCTTTGAAGCAGAGAAGCATCTCAACCGTTTCGCCAGTCATCCTACTTCTCTTTTCGTCAAGAACACGCCGACCTGCACTAAAAGCGGATTCCGATGCTACTGTGGATATCGGCACAGCTAAAATATCGCGTGCCATTGCAGACATAACAGGATATTGATTTTTAACACTCTTCCATCAAGATAATACATCTAGACTCTCTATTTGATTTTCATCATATGCAGACTGAAGATCATTTCGTAAATAAAATTCTAGTTCACTACTTAAAGATGAAGAAGATGAAGATGAACTTGAAGCATGTGTGTGTTTTCTCTATGCAATGAATGAAAAAATAGATGACGAACGAGAACTACTAGAAGAAGAAATAGAGCTTTGTACGGAGAATCTAGATCCACGAATTTTTTCATCATATATAGCATAAATATCATAAAGAAGTTGTTTTACCTCAATTTTAGTAGGTTCAGGATCTTGAATCATATTTTCACAGTATGCATCAAGTAAAATTAGCACGCCATTCAATTTAACTCTTGGATCAAATACAGCAGTTAAGTTATGCATAGGACATATCTTGTCCCAATACTCATTCCATTTAGATTCCATTTGTTCAATAATAGGCATTAAAACATCATCAAATCTATGTTCTGCAAATTTTTGACTAATTATATATGCTTGTTGTAAAAATGAACATGAAGTTCGATAATAAATACCAGAAAGAACATTAGTAGCATTATAAAAACTAAGCAAAAAATCTTCCAAAATTTTTTCTTTATTCCAATCAGTTTCAGTCAATGTATAGCCTAATCCACGATCATTAATATATGCACTTAATAAGTTTTTATATGGGTATGCATCATGTATCATGCTATATGTTGAGTTCCAACGAGTAATTACATCAAGTTTAAATTTTTTAAAACGTTTACCATGATTTATACATAGTTCCTTAAATTCTTGAAGTCTTGATCTTGAAGCATGAATAAAAGAAACTGCATTTCTAATTTTTGAAATCACATCTTGAATCATGCCCATGCCAGTTTGAACAGAAAAATTTAAGATATGACATGCACATCTAATATGCAATAAATTTTTATTTAACATGGGATGCAATGAGTCCTTTAATAATGTAACAGCAGAATTATTATTAGATGCATTATCAAAAGTAATAGACATAATTTTATCATTAATATTATATGAACATGCAGTTTGATAAATGGCATTTGAAATTTGTTGCCCAGAATGTGGAAAATCAAAAGCACGAAAAGCAAGAATACGTTTGTTTAATTGCCAATCATTATCAATATAATGAGCAGTAATGGCAATAAAACAATTACTACCTATAGATGCTGACCAAATATCAGAAGTTAATGAAATTTTTACATTTAAAGTAGAGAGTGTTTCAATTAAACTTTGTCTCATTGCTAAAAAGTTAGTCATAGCCACTCTTCTAAATATACGCCTACTAGTTCTTTTGTAAGCAGGTTGTAGGTTTAATTGAACATATTCTTCAAAATTAAAAGATTCACATAAACTAAAAGGTAATTCATCCTTAACTATCCATTTTACAAGTGCTTTTCTTTGAATTTCATGATTATATGCAAAATTACCTACAAGTGATCCCCCTTGTATATTAAGGGTACTTTGAGCATGAGAATCATGTATCCTATGACTCTCTTGATGTCTTTTAAATGGCCTGTTCCCCCACTACTACTACAACTATAAAGTTTGGCACATTTTTTACATTTTGCTTTCCAGACTCCATCAACCATAATTCTATCAAATTCATTCCATACAGCACTAGTCCTCTTACGAGAAGAGGTTTGATCTTCACTCGGTTCACTAGTTCTAGAGGAACTAGGAACATGGGGTTGAGGATTAGTTTCTTCTCCCTCAGAAATAGGAGGAATGCCAAAATGACTTTCCTCAAAAGATGACATATCTAAATTGATGAATGCAAAAAATAAAAACTAACCACAAGAAGGAATTGAGTAGAGGGTCAGAGGGCAGAGGTAGAGCTGAGATTTCTGAGCTTCCTCTTGTGCTCTCAACAGGAGTGACATTCTCTTCTCAACAAGAACCTCCTCTTGTGTAGCACTTGAACACTTGCTAAATGCAAACTAAAAATTAAATTGCTATAAGAGCACTTTAGAAGAGAGAAATAGTAGTAGTAGAGAAGGAGAGAATAGTTGGTTTGGTGTGGTGAGAATGAGGGAGGAAAGGGGTATTTATAGGACTCCAAATATTTTTTTCCCAAAATACCCCTCAAATTAGCCGTTTTGGACTGTTGGGAGGGGTATTTTGGGAAAAACTAAAAAATAGCCGTTTGGAAACGACTATTTTCTTCCCCCTGCCAGACGGGCCGTGCCAGGCACGGCCCGTAACGGGTCCAAACGGGCCGTGCCAGGCACGGCCCGTCTTGTGCCAGTCACGGCCCGTAACGGGCAGATTTTTTTTGCCAGACGGGCCGTGCCAGGCACGGCCCGTTTGGACCCAGGCACGGCCCGTCTGGCAGCCCGTGATGGGCCGTGCCTGGCACGGCCCATCTCGTGCCGTGCCGAGCACGGCCCGCCACCCCACGGGCCTAGGGCCAGGCCGGGCCTAGGTTTTAGGCTAAGCGGGCCGTGCCGGGCACGGCCCGTTTACGAAGCGGGCCGGGCCAGGCACGGCCCGTTTATTCTGTGGCCCGGTGGTTCTGGGCCGGGCCGGCTCGGCACGGCCCGATGCCCATGTATAAGTCTATGCTTCCAATGCATTAGCAGAATTCAGCTTAAGCATGTGTTCTGAACTCAGATTTTAGAGCATTGCATTACCTTGGTTTAGGCACATGGTTTTTGTGAGAAATTGTTTAGCTGCATGTTGAATGATATGCATCTGATATTATGCTTATTTGCGAATTAATAGCTCCGTGATGAACTGGAAATGGTTTTGTGCAGTATATACGTTAGGATATCCTAGTTGTCTGCATGCTTTTGAGTTAAAATGAATGTTTATAAAGGTGTTGTCTTGATTTTGTCATCTTTAGTTGAACATAGAATTTATTTAAATTACTTTAAGACTATATGAACAATTTCATATCTTCGCCACTCCTGAAACTCAAATTGGCTTGCATCCTGATGCTGGGGCTTCCTTTTACCTGTCACATCTAACTGGTCATGCAGGCAAGTCCTTGGGATGAAATCTGCTGAACTTGCTTATGACTTAAAAGTTCATGAAAAAATTATTATTATAGTCCACTTCTTGAAGGTATAGTCATCTGTCAGTGTCTGTTACTGCTTGATATTTGAAGCTCACACAAGCTTGATGTGGATGCCCATTTTGACACTATGATATATTAATTTGATGAAAGTTAAATGATAGAGCAAGTTTTCAAGTCTTGCTACTGATGTGGCTGGAGACAAAATAAGATATGTACTTCATTTCATAACTCTCACATTTTCTGAAGAATGGAATGCTTTTGACACTCCAATTAACAAATCCAGTGTAGCTATTTTACTTAATCCTACCAAGTAACAAATTCATATTCGTTTTTCTCTTTCTAAGGTTCCTTGGGTCAGTCCATCATTTTGCACCCGAAATCAATTCTTTATTCTTTACCCTGATCCTACTTGTGGTATATGCTGGATTATACCTATAATCTACTCACTGCATATCAACATGTTGCTAGCATTTTATTATTACCATCTATTGGAATTATGGTTGAAATTGATTTCTCACATGGGTACAACTTCTGGAAAATGTTTTTCCATTGTCTCACAAGTCCAAGAACTATTCCTTCTTGTAATCTAAAAACTTTGGGTGTATAGTTCACTTTTCTATGGTTTATTTTTCTTTTTAACAGGGTTTTTTCTGAAAACTCTTAATCCTTGGCCTCAGATTGCTGATGACTTTGACTTCTTACTGTGAAAACTTTGGCATACTTATTCACGTTTACTTTGAATATGATTTCAAGTTTCTTTTTTTTAATATAAATTTCCAGAGTATCAAGTGGTACTTGGCAAACCTTGAAATCTATGTAGCCTTGCCATCATATACCATAGCAATACAGAAATATATGTTAATAAAAAATTTAATTGTCATATATAGATGATTTCAACCAGCCTTATAAAGATGAAGCAACATGTTCTGAGCCCTCAGAATACATGATTATTTTTTATAAGCATATCATCACAGTGCTTCATAGTGGACATGTGTTCTTACTGAAAAATATCACTGGAAATGCGCGAACCACCATATCAACAGCTTTCAACTAATGCAGATTTGTCCAAGTGCAATTCAATAAATTTTAGGTTAATCACTATTGACTAATGTTATCCAGTATGATAAAGAATGATAATAACTGATAATATGTCCATACATGTTAATATTTGGCGACCTTAAACACATGTTAATATTTTGAGGCATGAGTTGAGGGGTAATGCCAGGTATTATTTACAACATACTATATATTGCATGATAAATTCTAGGGTACATGTGATTTATTATTAGAAAATGTATTCATGTTTCTGTTTTTTTCCTCAATTAATATACATTTATGTATTTGAGTAGTTCCTACACATAGTAATTGATTAGACTAATCTTTTTTTGAGATGAAGTGGTCTATCAATTCTCATCCAAGATGAATCTCTGCCTTAAGTTGCATTTCTTGTCCCCATTGTCATATGCCTCTGCGTGCTTGTGCAGATGTTATTGAAGCATGTACAGTGGATATTAAGAATTCATCCAAGGTGCATGCTGGCGAGACATAATCACCTTGCACCATAGTGACTAATTTTGCATTCAAGGGAATCTATTTTTGTATTTATATTTTCTTTCATAAACACCATCAAAACCTAACATTTCATTTTTCTAGGGCTGGCAAATGAGCAAGCTATTTGCGAGCTGGCTCAAGTTCTGCTCAAAATTTGGTTTGAGTTTGGCTTGCTTAGTTAGGAAACAAGTTGAGTTAGAGTTAGTTTAACTCGCTCGAGATCGGCTCAAATTAGCTCTAAATATAAATATATAAATATATAAATAATGTATATTATAATATATTATTATTTAAACTATTATTATATATAAATAATTATTTTATAATTATTTGCTATAAATTAATACACGTTATATAGAATAGCATAAATTTTAACTATAAAATTAAAATATAATCGAGCTTATTACCCCAAAATATATAAATAATTTTAATTTTTTTACTTCATCCCTTAAACAAGTTGTTCATGAGCAGCTCGAGCTTTGCTTGATTATAAAATGAGCCTAGCTAGAGTAGGCCTTGCACAAGCTCATGTTCGGCTTGTTTGCACCTCTTCATTTCATATTGTTTATCTTTTGCTTTTAATGACTATCTTAACTAGTGTTTCTCTTGCAGCATACTCGTTGCATTTGTTTTCTCATCACTGTTGTGCAAATTGGTTCCCTGTATTCATTTTGCAGGGGAATATCTGGCTTTAACTGGTGAAAGGCTCAATGGGATAGACATGCTTGTAGTTGGCCTTGCTACGCATTATTCAATGAGTGCTGTTTGTTCCTTCAGTCCCTACTATATTTTGGAACTCTATATCTAGAATTTCTAAGATAGAAATATCTTCTTTCACCTCCGTATTAATGCTTTTTTTTTTTCTTTTAACAGAGGCTTAATTGATGATCCTTCTGTCATAGGCTCTTCTCTTGCACAATATGGTGATATTGTGTATCCAAATAAAAAAAGAACATTTTGCACAGGTGATGTTCATATTTTAAATTCTTTGCAGTTCTTTATTATATCAAGTGATCATTAAGGACAATCATTGCTATCAAGTAGAACAAATATTTACAAATGCAACTTTTGCAATCTAAACATATAATGTCACTTTATTTTCTTGTTTGAACACTAAAAGTTTGGTGTCAGAAATAGAGAGTGGAAATTTAAGATGACTGATGTAGATGTTCCGCAAGTTACATAAAGTTTGTCTGTTTCTATTATGTACCATAATGTCCATGTTCCCATAATTTTAGCATCACCAAACTTTATGCTAAAAAGACAAAAACCCAGAAAATATTATTGATTCTGCCCCGATTAGTAAAGAAAATGCTCCAGGTTCATTTCTTTTTTTTTCCTCATATAATAGCCTGCACTTTATCAATATATTTTGTGAAGCCATAAGTAAACCCAAAATGGCTGCTTCATAGATTTCACAATTTGTGCAATCAAGGTCAGAGAACTCGATTACAATTGGGCCTGTGGAATTTCAACTCCAAAAATTTTGACAGTTTAAATAGTTCTCCATGTTGTGTATTTTTGGTCAAAAAAGGGGAAAAGAAAAAGGAACAAAATTAGGATTAAATTGAAAGAAGCCAAGCTATTATATAACATTTTGGACTAGTTCATGTTGTTTAGGTTCTTTCATTTACTTATTGGACCTAAATCATTCAAAAATTTATTATGTGTAACAGCTTTGAGCCCCTTAGCACCTAGTGTCAAGGCTTGCCATCTTGGTACCGGACCCTATACCGGTGCCACACTAGTATTATGTTGGTACAGGATTTTTTCGGCGTATCGAGTACCAATACCGAACTGGTATGGTACGGTACATCCTATACCGCCCGGTTCTGTCCGGTGCGAAGCATGCCTAACGTATTATTGAAATCTATTTCTAAATAATTTTGGATAGGACATGCAAAAATCCTGTATTTGATCACTTTATTCTCATATTTTTTGAGGTTTTCTGGCGATTTATTTGAATGCATTTAGTTATGGAACATTTATTTGTTTTATGTAAAAACATGCCTGTTATTGTAGTGATGGTGTTTAGAATTCGGTTGTTCACACTAGTCTCTTTAAGGCACTGTAATAGTGGTTTACTGTGATTATAAGACAAATCTTGTATAACGGCTTTTGCCTGGAACCTGCCTAAACTAACTGAAACATGAAAATGTGTTTCTCAGTTTGGCCCAGGCTAAAACCAATCTGTCTCTCAGCCGAAATGGATCAGTTTCACTGAAACGTTGAACCTTCTAAATTATGACCTTTTCTCTTTATGGATCAATTTCTCAAGTTAGGAATAGCGTCTTTAATTGACATACTTTCTGCGTATATATACTAATTCTCTGATATTGCCATTTTTTCAGAAAAAAATGAAAAAAATCTATAACTGATAAAAAAGATAGACCTTGGTTCAATTTCATGTCTTCAACAAGTTTAGTAATAAGCATAACAACCCTATTGTTCCGATGGAGAGAAGAACCTATAACTTCTTTATGTATTCATGACTTTCACTCCTGAGTATTTCATGCATTTTTAAACATCAGATTTATTCTTATATCACAAGACTTTAACATTTTTTACTGATTTAAGTTCTTATTATTTATTAAGCTAGTAGCCTGACCTAGTTTCTCTCATGAGTGAAGACAATTCTACTTCACCATTTTAACTTGATGAAACAAGAAGTCATTTCCTGACTTTGATTCCTCTGAACAAATACCTTTGGCAGAATCTTCATTCAATATTTTAGGAAATAATTTATCATCCATCTTGCTTAAGATTCCTCTTCTATCACAAAAAAAATGCTACTCTACTTTAACACATTCATTTGTATGCCTCTGGTTTTTCTTTCTCTCCCTCGAGATAGCTAGTTTGTAGATTTCTTTGTTGCCTTTTATATGGTTCAATCCATCCAACTGATTCAAGATTTATGAGAATAGTCTTTAATCATCTTGAATACCATTAAGAAAATCTAAACAGTAAAATACTTCCAGGTCTGCACGTGATTTTTGTTAAATAGAATATGTTGCCTATTGTCTTATCACCCAAGAGTACAATTAAACAAACCTTTTTGGCATATGCAATGCAATTTTTGTTTAACATTGTTTCAAAAAGGAGTCTTAAGTCTTGAATATTTCCATTTTGTTTCTTCTTTTGCCTGTAGCCTAAACCTGTGTCAACTCTGTAAGATGCCTTTCGAACGTAGCATTGGGATCCATCTGCTGAAGTGGCAAGCTTATTCTGGATTCTCATACCTGCACCCACTTCTTGTCACATTATGTTTTCTAACTTAGTCATTGATGACATGTTATACAAAAATCAATCTCGGTTCAGATGGTGCTTTCCTGAAATTTTGATTATTTATATTATCTTGTTTTTTATGAAATAAAATAACTAAATTTGCTTATAGTGAAAAGCTATTCACAAAGGACATGTCTTTAATCTTTATAGAAATCAAATAACTGCAGAAACACTGCCACTTCCTAAAAATTTTGAAGAGCTCTGCTTCCATGCTCCTGAGACTGATCCTAGTCTGGATTATTACTTTGAGATTCTATCAGCTACTTGTTTGAGAATTCAGGCATGGGAATTGGCCCAAAGCTTCGGAGGGACAACTTACTGACTAAAAGATGATCAAGACTCTTGCATTTCTGATATAAAACCAAATAATAAGATTGAAGAAAACCCTTTTCTTTCTACTTCTTCTGTTGATAGTTTCTGATGCAGAGACTTCCTCATAAAGAAAGCAACCATGAATAACTTGCTTGTGCCAAAATTTAACTGGTAATAAGCATGGGTTGCTCTGTCTTCATAGTATAAAATCAAGCAACTATCTTCGTAAGTTGATATTTTCTTCCGGAACGGTTAAAGGTCATTGAGAAGTCTCTGCTACTATTGACAATGAGTCTGCTACCTTGTAGTTCCTGCTTTGGATACTTAAATCATTTTCCTTACTGTATTAGCACTCATCTGCAAAGGTCATTCAAAGGTATTGCAGATTTTAAGATATATATACATATATATGTAATATGTATATATATGGTATTATATCTGGAAATATATGAAAAGGGTTGCCAGCTGCTACTGAATTTGTATGTTAAAAACATATTAAAATAAGATTTTATTTCCTTTTGAATATATTGCAGATCATGCTTTTGACCCATTATCCGTAATTTCATATATATTGTCTGTGGCATGTTTCTCATGTAGAATATGTAGAATTTTTATCAATGTATTTTGGGAATGCAATCAGTTTTCGTGCTTAGTCTCTCTGTCAATTCTGTAATATTAGGAAAAAAAATTGTTGGATATGATATTTGGTATGTTGACTTTTGTGGTGTATTTTGTTCAGGCTGGGGGTCATCGATAAGTGTTTTGGCCATGATAAAGTTGAAATTGTGGATGCTTTGGTGAGTGTTCCTGTTTTATCTATTAATCTCCATAGGCTACTGACAACTTATGCAAGTGTCATTTTGCTCTTAGCATCATATTTCAGTTTATTAAATTAGAGGTGAAAACAAAAGAATGATGAATGCAACCGTGGTAATGAATCTTAGATTGTTAGGATCACCACTAGAGTTCTATTACAACCATTTTTTATAGGTCATACAAAAATCAAGGTTTGCCATGCCGTCCTGAACCGCCTAGTTTGGGGTGTACCAAACTGTACCTAGGGCGAACTAGTATGGTTTTGTCCCTCGGTTCGAAAAATGCAATGAGGAGGGGAGAGAGGGAAGGGTAGAGAGGAAGAGAGGGGGGGGGGGGGAGAGAGAGAGAGAGAGAGAGAGAGAGAGAGGAAGGGAGCGAGGGAGAGATAATGCTTGAAAGCCCTCATCTCATCCGTTGTTTGCTGTCCATTATTTGACTTTAAGTGAAGTCATAACAAAATTTATGGCACAACCCTGTTTCGAATGAAATAGGGGCGACCCTCTGCCAACGGCAGACGACCGACAAGATGAGAGCTTTTAAGCCCTCTCTTGGGCTCTCTCTCTGCTCCCTTTCCCTCACTCCCTCTGTTCCTCCCTCTCCCTCTCCCTCTCTTTCTCTCTCTCCTTCTCCCTCTCCCCCTCCCAATGCTGTACCATACTGTACCGCTGAGCAACTAGTATGGGTCCCGGTTTGGTACAACCAACCTTGCTCTCCATCTTTGTGGTATGTATTTTCTCTATCAACTTCCCTTTCCAGGCATTCTTAACACCCTTCGAGTGACATGCTTCAGCCTGTATGTGGTCCTTTGCAATGAGGAAACCAAGTCATTGTTTCTCCAGCACTGTCTTTTTATAGAAGAATCTCTGTCACTTTATTATATTACTTAACAATTTACTTAAAGCCTTTTTTTGGAAATGCACTTTTCAACTGTATAATTGCCTGGGTTTGTTCTCATCATATAAGCATTCTCATTTCTGCCTTGTTCCTTTATGCATGATGTGACATGCCTATTAAATATGTTCTAGCAAAGTGAATTTAGTGTCCCTTTGATTCTCTCAAAAGTGAACAACTTTTGCCAAATCCTTCAGAAATTACTGAAAGAAAATATGGTCTCAACTTCTCATAACTCATTTGGAAGATTAGCCCAGCTTCAGCAGAAGTCATTCTGGTGGTCACTCAGTGGAACCTTGGTTCTTTTATGCGTAGATGACATTTTACACAAAGGTGAACCTAGAGAACAGGAAACTTCGGCATGTTTGTTATGCACCTGGTTTTGTTTAAGCATAAGATGCAATAGTCCTCTTGTTGTGCCACTTAAAAATTATTCTTTAAGTAACATGCGACAGGAAAGTGAGGCAGCTAGACCAAATCAGGATCGGTGTCCATCTGCAGTCAAGAAACTCAAAGAAGCCTCTCCTTTGAGTTTAAAAGTTACCCTGAGATCTGTAAGCAACTTGAGCACCTTTTTAGTTGCTTCTTTATTGTGACATGCCTGCTGATAATGCTAGTGGTTGCTAAATAGATACGGGAAGGTAGATTTCAGACTCTGGATGAATGCCTTGTTCGTGAATATCATGTCTCTTCATGGTATCTCAAAACAGTTTTCTTAAGAATTCTGTGAGGTATTTGGAACTATTCATCTTGATGAAACATGATATAGTTTGTTCTTTAAAATTACTGACCTACCTCCTGATTCTATAGGGTGTTTGAGCACGATTAGTTGATGAAGACTTGGCTCCAAAGGTATGGACCTTGATTCCTTGATCTATTTATTTGTTTATTGGTGTATTTGATAGGTACGTTTCTGATTTAAACCTGATGCAGTGGGATCCTCCGACTCTGGAGCAAGTTCCAGATGACATGGTTGACTACTTCTTCTCACCTCTTGGTGAGTTCGAGCCTGAACTAAAGCTACCCACCCATTTGCGAGAAGCTTTTATCTAATTGTGGATGGTGGACCTTGGCTCATCATACATCTCCTAAGCAGAGATGGGAGCAGAGAATTTTTTTTTCCCCCATGTCAGTTCAGAAAATATATTGTATTATAACCTCGCTGCTGTGCTGATGAAAATATAGATCCTTGAGCTATAGTTTGCATCAGAGCATCATCGTTACTAGATTTCAGCACGTGCAGTGACATGGTCATTTATTGGAGAGGAGTGCATGTTTGGGAGTGTATTGGTATGGGATATGTTGATGCATGGCTTGAGGGAGACATCCATAAGAAACCGATGCGAGTCTCAAAGTAGGTATTTTCTCTTCCTGTCTCGAGGTAATGGAACTCGAATGTTTCACGCGTAATTGAGAACGATCAGGTGTTAAATACTTATCCCGTGCTTTCTTCCACAGCTAGGCTTTGTTGTAGTAGGAGAAACTGCGAGGCGATTTTTTTTGCATTGAAATAAAAATTATCTATGGCCTCATCCGCCGTGGTAAAGGATTTTCTTAGGTTGCGTTTCTTGTTGCTCAACATTCCAGCAATTTTTTTAAAAAAAATATATAAAAAATAAAAGCTTTGAAATCATTCTTTTATTTTATTTTTAAATCATCTTTCTGTTTTTAATTTTATTGAATCTATTTATTACAGTAATATATAATCTATCTGTTCTATGCTATATATATATATATATATATATATATATATATATATATATATATATATATATATATATAGATTCCAAGGACGTAAGCACTTCTTGACTGGTGGTCACCTCGTTTAAGATAAAAAATTACAACCATCCATCAGGATGGCAACGAACAAAGGGTGGAAAGAGGGGGAAAAAAAAAAGAGACTATGGGCGGCAGGTCAGCCTTTGTAATTTATTCTGCTCTTTGGTAGATTATAATGGCTTTCCAAGACTCAGTTGCATCGCTATGTGCTGTTACATCATTTAATCTATATTATCTGATTCCAAAGTAGGGCATAACAGCAGCAATCAGCAAAATTATTATAGCGATCGGATTGGCGTCTCTCAGCTGAGCACCGGCGAGCTGCGGAAATGGCCGTCTCCCTGCCTCCTTGTTCGTCCACTCTCTTCACCACTTCGAAGGTTTTTATCTCATCTCTCTCTCTGTCGCGCGCGCGCTGGGATCTAAACCGTTTCCTATCTTTTTGGGACCGAAACAGTTCGCGAGATGCAATGTCTCCCTTCGGCTGCCCTTAAATCTAGTCTCGACTCTGCGACGATCTGTGCCGAGGGTGTACGCCTCCATCAGCAACGCATCCTCAACAATCGATACTGGTTAAAAATGCCCTCCTCCCTCATCTCTCATTCTTTTTCTGGATCGCTTTATTTTTCTAATTCCACTCTCTCGATATCAAGATTTGACCACCGAGCTGGACGCCGTGTCCAGTTTCAGCGAGATCGTTCCGGACACCGTCGTTTTCGATGATTTCGAAAGGCAAGATTCTCTCTTCCATTTCGTCAATTATTCTCGCTTCCAGCCTCTTCTGTCTTCTTG
Source organism: Phoenix dactylifera (assembly GCF_009389715.1). Lineage (NCBI taxonomy): Eukaryota > Viridiplantae > Streptophyta > Magnoliopsida > Arecales > Arecaceae > Phoenix > Phoenix dactylifera. Next base: position 10,634,368 of record NC_052393.1, read on the forward strand.
ACTAGTTATCTAATTCTTTAAATGGGGTTATAGGTTTCCACCGACAGCCGCCACTGTTAGTTCTTCCCTCCTCTTGGGTATTTCCGGCCTTCCCGACACCAAGTTCAGGGTGAGGAGAATGCTCAGGCTTTTCGGGAATTAGTTGTCGATAACTGGATGTTAGTCATCCAGGAGAACTTAATTGGCCTCTCCTATTAATCTTGTGCAAGAAAAGAAGGGCTTGTTTTTTGATTGGTTTGACATGGATGGATTTTTGGGTTGTAGAGTGCTATAGAGACTGCATTGGTGGATAGCGAATGCTATGAGCAGCAGAATCCCAATGACAGACTGTCCTGCTTCTATGATAAGGTCAGTGGCTGCAGTTTTGGGTTTCTGGTGATTTAAGGAAGACATTTAATTCTATTGGCTTGCAGGCGATGGTGAATGTTGGAGCTGACTTGGTTAAATTAGTCCCCGGTCGGGTATCAACTGAAGTGGATGCTCGTCTGGCTTACGATATACATGGCATTGTTCGGAAGGTATGGTTACAAACTCTAGACATGCTTCTTCAGCTGTCCCCTTATTAATGGACTAATCCAAATTTCAGTGTAACTTGATAAGAGTACATTATTAGGTGTTTATTACTTTAATAAGATAATAAGTAGCTTTTCTGTGAGCCAAAAAAAGCTGGATCAAATTGGTTTAGGTTACATCAACCCTACCTAATATTTTTAATTCCTTCTTTTGCTGATCATAACTGTACTAGCTTTAATAGGGCTTCACGAGATGGCTAACTCAGTTTGTTATTTTACTGACCATTATTGGGCCATGAAAAACATGACAACTGATATTACTGTTCCACAATCCAGTTTTGGCAGCTACAAATCTGTATGCTGCTTATTTTTGTCTTCAACCATTATCTGTCTAATACAAGCCCAATTATGCTATACTTCTGTTTAGGCCATTTATCTGACATTTAGGAATGAGATTATTCACATAAGATCATGGTATGCCATATTGTACCGTACCGGACGGTACACAATGTACCGTACAGGGCTCGTTCAGTTTAGTGTTTGGCGAAATCATTTAATTAAACCAACGCGGATGGTACACAGTATACCATACCGAACGGTACACAGTGTACTGTACCGTACCGGTTTGGTACTGGTACATGGTGCAGAGGACGTACAGACATTCAGTATGCCAAACTAGCCCGCCATATTGGATGTATCGATATAGCAACAAGGTGGCACCGGTAGGGAGCTTGGCACTGAGACGGCGTACCTTGTCTAAGATTTTAGGTATTCGTGATCTCCTATCTCTCACCTACTTTTTCAATGTTTGCAGGATTACAGTAAAATCAATTGTATGTGATACATTTGATCTCAAAACCATTTTCCACATATTTTTCCAGCTGCTATTTGACAGATAATTTAGGTGGATATAAGTGTTGGTTTACCATTTTTTGTTTGGAAGCTATAGAAAGGTCTCTGAGATCAGTGATGTGGTGGGTGTCGATAAGGTACTCTACTTGTAGCAAAAAAAGAGGTTAGTTTTCTTGGTTGGAGGAAAAGATGAAGGTTGTATGCACATAAATGGATAAAGACATTAAATAGACACACATGGTGCATTGTCATGTCATATATCATTGTTCTGTTTTGTGTTGCTTCCTAAACTACTTTTGCGAGGTGTCTTTTCAAGCTCATTGATAGAAAAACAATTAAAATGAAAATGCTCTTCACTTTGAAGCATGGTTAGTAGTAAAATAATGCAAAAGAGCATACGAGGTAGATTGTTACAAGACTTTTGTAAATTTATAATCTTTGACTCGGTAAGTTGGAATTTTTGACTCAATTGTGTGTTTGCTTACTTTTTTGCTACCCTCAATTAGATTTGCAAGAGAAAGCATATAAATAGAACAGCATGGGTTCATTATTAGAAGGGTGGGGAGTTGGGAGGGGGATCAAAGGTATGTGGACTGACAGAATCAATCTTTAGATTATTTCGAATCAAAGTGTCATTTGATCATTTCAGTTATGGTTGTGAGTTCAAGATTCTAAAGGAGCATCATTGTTAATTTCACCTTCAAAAATATTATGAAATCGGAGTGGTAGACATACACCGATGTGTATGCAGAACTCATTCACTTGCAATGAGAGCTACATAATTCACTCCCTTACAATGGGCCTTGCATCTAATTCATGCACGCATCACATTATAAGTGGGAATGTGTGGTTCATGTTGGCTCATTTAGGTTAAGCCATTTCCATATAATGATCATAGCAGGGAACAATATTTTGGGGTTGAATGGTCGAAATTGTTTTCAAATATCTTAAAAAACCTGAAAAAGTTTTGTTATTTCCTGAACATTGAAGTAGCACTTTCTGGATGGGAGATTGATCTTCTACAATGGACATGTAGCAATCTTTTCATAATAATGTTTTATTTCAGGTGGTAAGCTAGTCAATATCCGTCGGGCCCTAATATGTAGCTTCTAGTCAATGGAATTGTTAGCTTTTCTTTTGTCTTTAGTTCATTCCACTCGCTAAGCAGCCCGTATGATGGATACATTTTACATATTGGCCATGTGAGGACTAAACTAATTTTAAACTACATTCTAACCATGGTATATTACAAGGGATTGGTGCCTGAGTTGCATTGCACCATGTATAATCATGTTAACCCCCACTATCTGGACTGCTGACTTGGCAGATTGCACTCCCATCACCTGCATTTTGAATCATGCACACTGCACTATGATTCAAAAATGGAACCTCCCCCTCTCAGTTGCTAGGCTATTGCCCCTGCAGCAAAAAGTTCTTTAACTGGTTTAGGAAGATTTCATTTATTACTTGGTTGTCTGACAACTATGAGACCTGCAATTGTTGTCGCTATGAGTATTGAAAGTCTATTTACGTATGGACACGTAACGTCTAATTTCTGAAGCTCTAATTCACTTATTGAGGGATCTGAAAATGTGTTCCAGGAAGAGGGATCTTTTATAAGGCATTATATGTAATGAAGACTTGGGAGATTCTTCAATGGATAGAAGACCAATGGCAGGCTGTTGTGTATTTTGGGGCTGACTACTCTCACAAGTGCAAAGAAACAGGGTGTTGTTGCTTATTCAAATGTAAAGGCTGAATAGTAAGCCACGGGACATGCTGCACGCAGACTGTGAGCATCTTTAAAAATTTGTTGTTTGGAATGAAAATTTGGATTGGATGTCATTACTTCTGTAATAATCAGGGTTTCACTACATTGGACGACTATTCTGACACTACTTGAGAAAACCAAGCATTAGGAGCTTGATTATCACTTGTCCTGGTAACATATTTGAAAAACAAGAAGTTTCCACCCATGTTTTAAGTTTTGGATTTAAGTTTTCAATTTGTTAAGTTGGGAACTTCGACAAGGCAAGTTATACACCTTGGCAAGCTGAGATGGTTGGTCTTTCGGGGGAATTAGTTGAAATATTGGTAGCAATTTTTTTATTAGTGGGTTTATAATGTTCATACTCTATGTAATTTTGGAAGAGTTATACTTGAGGTTTTCCTCCCCTGGGCAAATACATGATTTATTTCCCTTTAGTGATCGATTAATCTGTCTCTTAAGCAGCTAAGTGATTTCCTTAGCTTTGTAATAAAAGAAAAAGGGATATCTAGAGTGTGAGACCAAACTGTTTCTTTAGTCTCTTTCCCCTCTTTCTTTTGTCTTCTCTTTTGTTTCTATTCTTTAATATGTTTTCTCTTTTTCTTTTTTTCTTTTTTTCTTTTTTATTGTAGCTCCTCCCCTGAAGGACATTGTTTAGAAATTTTGGTTTGTTATTCACCTCTATAAGAGTGTACTGGATTTGATTGCAAAAGCCAATACAGGGATATTTAGAGTATGAGACTTGGATCACAATGGGTAATAGCTAGGTCACAGTACTCAATTAGTCATGGGTGAAGACTGTAATGCATGGAAGAGGCAGAGGGTGCTGGATACTGCTGGGTCATTGAGAAGTTGAACTGGTTTCCCCATTTTGCTTTCTGAGGAATAAACTTGTTTTAGAGAAAGTTTATAGGCCATGTTTTTTTAGAAGGCATACTAAGCAGCCACTTTTTCGTTGAAGTGACTGGCCCTTCTGTTGCACTACGCGTCATGCAAAAGTGAAATTTTAGGCTTTTGAGAAAAGAATACCAAGTTTAAATAAAGAAGTTTCCATCATCTTCTTAGAAAGACTGCACTTTTCCCATTAGCAAAGCGGCCAACTTCTCTGATATGTCTTGCACGATGCAATTGACATAGTTTCAGGTTAGAAATATTAAAGATTCTTGTGCCTAGAAGGATAGAAACTTGGGTTGTTTGGCCAAACTCGTTTCTTTCATGCAAGGTTTGCCATCTTTGTACTGGACTCCGTACCGGTGCCATGCTGGTACAGTGTTGGTACGGTACGATACATGATTTTTTTAGCGTACCGAGCATCGGTACATCATCCGTACCGAAAATCGATACCAAATTGGTATGGTACAGTACATCTCGTACCGCCTGATTCGGGTCGGTACAGCGTACCATGCTTTTATGTGACCCCAACACTTATGGCTTCCTGAATTCATTTATTTTCTTTATTCTCGGGGCTTTTGTATGATACCAGCTGTATGAATTTTTTTTTGGATACATTTAGGTATATAAATTTGCTGTAAGAGTTCCTCAAGAGTAAATCCGATCAGAAAATAAAAGGTTGCGATTGACCCTCTCTAGACTCTGTATTCTAGCAGATGCAATACTTCGCATCATTTTTAAATATATATAAGAAAATTAGAGAATTTGCTGCTTTGACCAGCACAGAGCCCATATATAATAACGATTTCTTCTAAATACTTCGGCGATGACTCCTGACCTTCGATGGTTGTAATGACTCCATTAATTGGCTGTCAAATGTTTTTCGCTATTAATTCCTGTTTTCTTGATTTCATTCCCTGTTTCACTGTGAAACCAATCTAAACATACGTTCTTGCAAGAATGAAAGCTATACCTAAATCAAAATTTCATGGTGCGATACCCTAATTTGCATTATTTTTCCCACCTAAATAAAAAAATCCTGGTATGATATCCTAATTTACAATAATTTTCGCAAACAATATATAGTTAAACTCAAGTGTTCCTCTACACTGAAAACTTTCAAAAAAAAATGACCTTTTGCCCTAGTTTTATTATGACCTTTTGCCCAAGTTTAGGATAGTGTTAGGCTTCTTAATTATACCTTTTGAGTATTTTTATTGCATCTCTTTTACGGGTAAGACAGATGCTTTTGTTACATTTTGGTCTAAACAATACAAGTTTGGCTATAATCTTGTCTCCTTGCTTGCTAACCAAATTTTTAATAGAATGTACTAAAATAATCTACTCAAGGGAAATTTTATAAAATTCTGCTCATTATTTTTCTTTAACCAAGGCATAGTCATGTTTTATCATGTTAAAAAAAATTTCAGGTGCGTGATCTAATGAAGTTGTACTATGAAATAGATGTCCCTCCAGAGCGTCTTCTCTTTAAGATTCCTTCAACTTGGCAGGTGAGAGATACCTGTCATTCATTCCCTAATTCCCCTAGCTTGAAAGGTTAAAAATATGTGACATGGTGTAATTTTTGATCTTTGTCTGTTTCATCTATAACCTAAATCTTCATTTTCGACTCAGGGGATAGAAGCTTCACGGGTTCTGGAATCTGAAGGAATACAAACGCACCTGACATTTGTTTACAGGTATTTGTATGGATTTTTAACATATAGTTTTTTTTGTATCAGAAAAAGGCAGTTAAAACTATTCTTAGTTTTCAAGTATATATTCCAAACATGATTCGCTAACAAGTGGAAACATTTGTACCCTATTATCTCCTTTTGATGACATCCATATTGATTCTTGATTTGCAACTTCACCTTATCTCCATTGCTCTGTAGTGGAAGTAAATGGAGGGTTTGCTGACATCAACACTGCCTTTCTTGTAACATCCATGAAATAAGGTGCAGAAGTTTATATGTTTAAACACTTGAAATAGATCTTATTTGCCCTTGAGGTGAATTAAGGTGTAAGTTGGCAGGATTGCTGATGCTTGGTGGCAGAAAGGTGCAGAAGGAACCAGGGAAAGAGGTCCATCTATTCGTGTTTGCAGAAAACCTATCCAGCTTAGCCACAAACTTTTTTTCCAGCTCGAGATTGTATAAAACAAATTTATTCAATGCCAGGCTATGCCCATGTACGTCACCAAGGCAGATAACGATTCCATTCAGATGGCTTATCCTTCTGAGTCTTGGTAGTCATATCAGACTCCTCACTTCTACTTGTCTATGGTTTATCTATGGTTTGAAGATCATCTGAATCACAAAATGCAATGTCCCAATTTGCCCTCTGATTTTAGCCCTAGTTGACATCATCCGTTACTGCCTGTGAATCTTAAGCTACTCGAGAATGCCTTCAGATCCTTTCATAGCTCAGCTCTTTCATGAAGAAGGTTAATATAATTAAGCATTTTGACGGAAAAAAGTTAATATAATCAGTGCTAGTAATCATCTAATTATCGTTGTTGATTACAGAAATGCCTTTTTTGACAAATTACAATTTTATTTACTGTGTCCTTCCAAAAATTTCTTGCTTTAGAAGACCTTTCCTGCCCATACCTAATGTGCAGTTCTTAGTGAGTTTATCACTTGCCTTCTTCCTACATTTCAATTGGGACCTCTTGACATTCCAAGACCTATTGCAACGAGGATAATGAGAATGAGCAGGCCTACCATGGCTAGCAGTTCCTCTGGTCTTTACTGCAGGAAGTGATAATCCATTGTCTCCTAGTCTCACCCTCATTTTTCTTCTCACAACTATTATGGAAAAGAACATCCCAATTTGCTGGTTCGAAATATGGAAATTTGTTATAAAGGTTTTTTCCTGTTAGAGTTCTAACATGTTTTTCTCTTTCTAACCTGCCTCCAACACTTAGTAATCACTTCATGTTTCCATGCCTGACTTCTATTTTTCAAGATGCCCTTTTGCAATTTCAGTATTGCTGAGCAAAGTGAATCTCTTACAACCTAAGATAGCAGTAAGCTCAGATATCTGCATGCTTTATCCAATTTTCAATGACTTTACTGCTGTAGATTCTGCAATCATTTTTGCAATGTTGTGTATATGACATTATTGTGAGGACTTTCTTTCGGTTCAGCTGATTTGGTCTTGTATCTTTTCGCATATATTAGATGCCCTTACCGTAATATTGCCTTGCCAGTTTGCCTTGTGCATAGGGTCTTTATTGGTCTCTCAGAATTTTGTAAGAACCATTTGGGAATCTTCTGTTCCTCTAAATGTTGAATTTGAGGATGCTAAGCTGTCTTTTTCCCAAAGCATCTTTTCTACCATTTTAACCCTTTCCTACTTCCATGGCATTTTTTTGCATGTCTTAGCAGATAGGTAGAGCTTCTTTTCCTGATTGCTTCTCAATCCACATTAGGGTGCTACCATGCTAGGATACCTCTTGCTTGATAGTACACATTCTTTACAAATTGGTAATTCAAATGATGATCTCTCATACCTCATGTTCACTACTTCTACTTCTTCACCATCAAATTCTATAAAAAAGAGATCTAGGAGTTCCTTTAAAGCTTTCACCTTCAAATAGACAGATAAGCAAATAACTACCTCATGCTTCTAGAGATCTGTTTATTCGTGTATGGGGCAGACATGAGACTCTCAGTAATCTGCATATGTTGGTTCTAATTAAATAAGCAGAGATAGGTTTGAGAACCTCGACCAATTAGTTATAGTGCTCCCTTCAATTTCTGATTCATAGTGGCTCCACATTTCACATTCATTCCGTTGACATAATGTTCATCAGCATCCTGGTCCTTAGATTTCATCCTAGAACAAACAGCAATTTTTTTACTCCTCGCCCCTTGAAAGAGCCAATATAGTGCGAATAACAGCCAGAAGGTTGTCCAAATTGTAGAGCATCTAATTATACTTCCTATATGGGACTTTATTTATGAAGCTTTCTCTTATCCCTTGGGTCGTAGAAGCTTAATCTCCTTAGCAATGGTTCAGTCAACATATGCTTCTCACCGAACCTTTTCTTATTAGAGGAATTGCTTTTTTTGGTGTTTGATAGCTGGCACTTATTCCTTTACTATATCGATATCATAAACGGGCATTTACTGTATTTCATGCCTATACATGTTGCTAATCCATTTTTTTTAATCACATCTTGCATGTTATCTACAGATTTGTCAATCTTGTTACTTTCTAGGGTGCAATTGACAGTAATTTCTTATTAATATTGTCAAAAATGATGTCATATTCATATTCCTACATATGTCAATTATTTCAGCCATAACTAGGGCACCCTTGATGCACTAAAATAAAATCATAGATCTGACAATCATATAGCTTGCACTGCCTTCTACTTTCTCTTAAGCTTACTGAGCATTCAAGGTAGATAACAAGTGATGTAATTTCCAGGCACAACTTAATATTTCACAATTTGTACATTATGGTGAACTATTTAGTAATTGACTGCTTCAGTCATCCTGGTAAGGTGATTGGGTTTTACAATAAGTAACTCTAACTGAGCTTGGAAATTTTGACGATCATGTTCCCTTGATGTTTCTGTTTTCTGAAATAGTTCTAATCGATACAGTTCTTGATGTCCTTGTTCTAATGATGGTTTCAATATCCTTGTGCAGCTTTGCTCAAGTAGCAGCTGCAGCTCAAGCAGGCACATCTGTCATCCAAATATTTGTCGGTCGCATTAGGGTAATTCTTCGTATCAATGTGTGCATATTTTAGATAGCGGTAGAATATAGTTGTGATGAGATTTATTGCAGGATTGGTCTCGCAATCATTCTGGTGATCCTGAGATAGAAGCTGCTTGCAAGAAAGGAGAAGATCCTGGACTGGCTTTGGTCAGTTCCATCTTTTTCTTTTTTTAGTTCTTGTTATCTCAAAGATGCATTTCTGAATTCTTTGTATAATATATATTTTGCTTAACAACTTCAAATAGGAAGATCCATTCTAATATGCCGTTTTGGAGCTTTTTTCTCCACATTAATTCATCATGCTTAGTAGATGTAGTGGTACTGCTAATTGGCTTTCTAACTCTGAAATGAGAATTTCATGTAAAGTGTATATCAATTATGATGTGAATTTAATTTGGGAAGAAGTGGTCATCTACTGGGTAAAAGATTTATAATTGATGATTGTGCATGCTCTTGTGTGCATTTGCAATCACATGTTCACCAAGATAACTTTTATTAATGTTCTTCTATGCTCCAGCTCCATCACCAGCCACCCTTACATTCATGTATGTTCTTCCTGTGGGGATCGCATTTAAGACTGTTGCATCTTATAGTGTATAATAATCAGGTTACTCTGGGGTTACACTGGATGTAGTTGTTCTCATCTGATGAAAAGTTACCCAGTGTGCTAACAAGGATGGGGGGTGTTCAAAACAACTCTTCAAAGGTGATGAATTATGCTTGCTGTTTTGTATGATGAGATAGATGGGATGACTTCTAACATGATGGTACAATCTATCTAAATTGTATAGAGGAAGCACTTAAATAGGCTATGGACCATCATGCATTAATTTGCTTCAAAAATATGTTCTAGTAATAGCTCCATGAGTAGGGCAGTGAGTTTACTTATTCAGCTTAAAGTAGATTTTTGAATATGTAACCATGGAAACGGCCAAAAAGACAAATTTTTGGCTGAATTCTCTTTAGATTTTTGATTGTCTATTTATGCATGTTTAGGTAACAAAAGCATACAATTACATTCACAAATATGGGCATAGATCAAAATTGATGGCAGCGGCAATCCGCAACAAACAGGATATATTCAGCCTTCTTGGGTAAGTTCAGTTCTCATATATTTTGTTTGTATGTTGCAATTGTTGTTCTTAGAGTTCATTATGAACTAAACTCAGTTCTTTGTTGTTAGGGTTGATTATATAATTGCACCTCTGAAGATATTGCAGTCTCTCAAAGAATCTCTCACCTATCCTGATGAGAAGTACTCATTTGTTAGGAGGATGTCTCCTAGTTCTGCCACCGCATACAGTTTTAGTGAAGAAGAGGTAAGATTGGTTGTCTTTTTCAATTTTGGAAAGATTCCTAGCAGTAAGTCTTTTATTTTCGTAAGATTCCTAACAAGGGACCACCTTGATACATACCCTACATTGATAACGACCCCATTCAAGGAGGGAGCTTTATCGTTTTATGACCAATGTTTGTAATACACAACCATTGTCCCAACAAATTAGCAGGTTCATGTTGCAAAGTTTTCTGGTTCTGAAAACAAGTTCTGAAAATGTAGTCCTACACACACTGAAAGCAAGTTCTGAACATGTAGTCCTACACAGTCAAATTTCTTTTCCTTGTTCACACATGCACACACGCACGCTGGAAACAAGTTCTGAACATGAAGTCCTACACAGAGTCAAATCTCTATTCCTTGTTCTGCTATGCTGTTAGCGTGCTGTCTGACTTCATATTGTCTACAAATAAAGACTGAAGAAATTATGTTCTGGCAAACCAACATGCCATGAGTCAGGCAAACACTGTCTGAGTTCGTATTCTCTAGAAATAAAAACTATGAAGAAATTATGTTCCGGCAGACCAACATGCCATGAGTCAGGCAAATACTGTATGAGGTCGCATTCTCTACAAATAAAAGCTATGAGGAAATTTTTTTCCGGCAGACCAACATGTCATGTCATTATTTGCCTGATCACACACACACACTGAAAACAAGTTCTGAAGATCTAGTCATTTGAGACACTCATTATTTGCCTCTCAGAGTTTATATTCTGAACAAATAAAAATTATGAACAAACTATGTTCCAGGCAGACCAACATGCCATGAGTCATTATTTGCCTGATCGCTCTCGACACATACACATGGGAAACAAGTTCTGAAGATCTAGTCATTTTAGACACACTCATCTCTTTTCCAGGTTCCACCATGCTGTCAGAGTACTGTCAGAGTTCATATTTTGTACAAATAAAATCTATGAACAAACTATGTTCTGACAGACCAACATCCCACGAGTCATTATTTGCCTGACCACACACATGCAAAGCACATCCAAGATAAGGCTGACCAATTAATCATTGGTCTAACTACAGCCTGGGGCCCGTGCTTTCATTAGATGTGAATGTGTAATTGGTAGAACCTAGAATTTTATTGCCATTTTTGGTACTGCTTCACACATCCGTGCGTGCCCATGCGCACATTTATATAAAAAGCACATCCAAGATAAGGCTGAATAATTAAGATTATGACTCATTTGTCCTCTAGTGTGGGACCTGTGCTTTCATTGGATGCCAATGTATAATTGGTAGCACTTAGAATCTAATTAGCATTTGCTCTCATTAAGGTACAGAATCACATTGCTCTCCTTTTTTTGGTACAGCTAGTGAAGTTGGACCAAGAGAGCTTTTCAGCAGCTATGGGACCTGGGGCTAAAGAGCTTTTGGCTGCCGGACTGGAAGGGTATGCGAACCAAGCACAGCGCTTGGAGGAGCTTCTTGGGAAGATATGGCCGCCCCCTAATGTGTAGTTTCTCTTTTATGGGAGCTCTGAGATATTAGTGGAAATAATAAAGTGACTTGGCCTGTCAAGATGGAACTCTTCTTGGCGCTGCTCAGCGTCCTAGTTGCCTTTCTTCTTCCGCTGTATTAAATTTTTGATTACACACCATGTGTTACCAGAGAACAATCACTCTGATGTAATTCACCACGGGATGTTGCACTACAATGCTTTATTTTACGAGTAACTCATTCTTGGCGTTGGGGCATTTTTAACCCATTCAGGATACAAAGATTATCTCAGGTGAAAGAGTGATTTCTGTTTGATTGAATTCAGATTTTAGACCCAGGCACAAGAAAGACATGAATTTAAAACGAAAAAATCATTTTATTTGCTGTTGTCCAAGACCAATTATTTGTCGTTGATTGAGCATAGATTCGATGAACATAATTGTTGCTGCTTCGTGGAATTGTGGTAGTTTGCGAGGTTTGAAAACTCTTGATTCAGACTTGACGTGACCGCTACTGATTGTTTTAGTGGGCAAGCCAACTCAGCAACTCTGATGAGCTATGCTTCTCCATGCGTATCGATGTGGCTAAATTGCTTAAATCTAGAAATATCATTTGATTAAAAGAAATGGAAGATTGACAAGTTTCAACTCAGATGGGTCATTCTAGACTTGGTATGTTCGGCTATGCTCGGTTAGAGCCATGTTTCTTGTCCAAAGTCAACCAAGTCGCATTATTTTTAACTAATGAGACTGAAAAGGGATGATTCAAATTAGTTGTGTCATGAGTGAGCTCATCAAAATTTCCAACCTTAATACTGTGACAACAAACTCCATAGCCTCTGTTTTCAGTTACCCACATGTGGGGACCGGCAGCATGATGCTTCTTCGTAGCCGGCTCGTTCATTCAGCTAAATTAAATTGCTAGCAAATCAGTGATGGCTCCTGATTATTTTAAAAACATTTTTTGTGGGAACTTTAGGTTCGACAAGATGGTGGAATAATTTATGCCCAAAACTTAGCCGGTCATTTGCCAACTATAGATAATAATCAAACATATTAGATCAAGATTTGGTTAATTAATTTATATATATATATTGGCCACTTGACACCCATATAAGAGGTCGGATATTTTTTTTTTTTGCTGGAATTAATTTCCTAAGGATGAAAAATGCCTTCCTTAGGATGAAAAATCGTTGGCCTGCTTCAATTGATGAGTATAGAGGTGGGCGAATTTTGGGTGGCTGAGCTTCCCTACAGCTCAAAAGAAAGAGAGAGATAGAGAGAGAGAGAGAGAGAGAGAGAGTATAGAGGTGGATGAAAGAGTACAAAGCCCTAGCTCAATAATTGAGCTAAACACTGGCCATATTGAACAAGCCACACGCAAATGGAATAACAAGACCTCACAAGAAAGAAACTACTGGTTCTGGTGATGCCCAGTGGTACAATTATTGCCTAATATTCGAGACTTGGATTCTTCTAAACAAAATTATGCACGTCCCACTCTGATGTTAGTGGCCTGTTGAAGTCCAAACCTCTGGGTCAGGTATATGTGCTGTAGTAGGATCGAAATTCCAGCTACGCCAGATATAGATCTAGTGGAATTGGACCTGCCCTATGGGAGTTGAATGTGGCTAGATCTAACAATAAAATTGCTGAAAAATTCATGGCATTCGGATCCAATTCTAAGCTGGATTCGTTGTCCACGCCTCATGCCTTCCCCCCCCTCTCTCCATCCTGGCTCTTCTACGTGCTCTGTATATGCATTCAAATCCGTACGTAAGTTGTGGGGTTCGGAAGGAAATCAAGCTAACATGGAAGTATCATAGGGATCAGTTTCATTGCCCGAATCCTCCTCGTGGCTTCAATGTCAGAAAAAGATAGTACTTGACACGTGGCAAATGACAGGGGTTGGGTTATCCGCGTGGACGGTGGTGGCCATGGCAGTCGATCTCTCTTAGCCCCGTGCATCGGTGTCAAGATCTTATCTCCGTATCCACCAAAAGATATGGAAGCGATATCTCCACGTCATGCCAATAGGCCCGCTATCATTGTGTTAGGTTCTTGGGATCGACTTGAGAGAGAGAGATGCCCTGGAAACTGAAACTACATTTCTGCACTTGTGACCAATCAAGAAGGACTACAAGTCTACAACTGCAGAAATAACCCAGCCAGCGTGCAGTAGATGATCCATGAGAAAGAGAGAGGCTTGTAAATTAAGAAGAAAAATTTAATATCTGTTTTTTTTTAATTTGAGTGCCATTTGATAATTAATACAGATATAAGGTTGTTCTTATGTTTTCATCCAAAAATTAACCGATAAACTGTAATAAATGATCCAAAGTATAAGGTTGATCAAGATTTCGTCAATCATTTCAATGCCATACTTGATTTGCACTCAACTACTCTTTTCTGCAATCAATTTTACGGGTTGCTTCTTCTTGTTTAGCTGTAAGTTATTATTTCTTCTTTTGTTTTCTTTCTTTATGATGTTCTCATCCTTATTATAATTTTTAAATCTTTAAATGCTTGCGATCTTTGATTTACCAATTTTGTATTTTCAGAAAGCAAGTTATTAAAGATTCAGGCGTGGTATCATTAGAATATTAGATGTAATTTATAAACGGACTAGGCTAGCTCCAATGACTTTGGGATTAACTCTAGCTTTTTTTTATTTTCTATTTCATTGCCATTGCACAGGTGCAGACACGTAGACAGGATTTGATATATAAAAAGTAAGCGTTCTATTTATCCAGTCCATATATGTGGCCCGCTTTCGGATTAAGCTAGGATAAGGTCGGATTATCCTGAAATGTTGTTCAAATGAAGGCACGTCAGCCACATGAGAAATGCCGGGGAGCGTCGGCGGGTCCCACGAAAAAAAGCTTCTCGCCAATAAGTGACCCTAATTCGGTGTTTTTAGAACAGCTCATCTCTCAATTATAGCAAGAGCTCTCGTGTACGTTGTGCCAATCCTCCACTTGTCACAAGACCCATGAATTCCTATCATATGACTGAATAACGCCAGGGAGCATACGTGGACGTTGGCCGACCTGTCCCTCCCTGACTCTATGATTATTGGACAGCCCTCCGGCGGGCGACCAATCCAAATCCAATCCGTTGCAATTATCGCCATCTTTGAGACCTGCCGGGGCATCAGATGACAAATTAGGATTTTTTTTTTTCCTTTTTATTTGTATCAAGTTCGCTTTAGGATGGTTCCAACTTCTTCTTCTTTTTTTTTTCTAATAAGTGTGCGTTTCTTAACAGATTTTTTTTATGAATATCTATTTAAACATCGAATTTTATATGAATATTCTTTCAAAATTGATATATGCATTTTTATCCTCATAAAACACTTATTTTACTATTTTATCTATTTTTTATTCTTAATTTTGCATACATACCCACGCCATCTAACACCATTAAAAAATTAACAGTTTCAAATTAAAATAACTAAAATATTTTTAATGGATAGATGTGTAAAAAAAAATATTTATGAAGTGATCGCAATGAAGAATAAAAAAATAATTTTAATATTTTATTTTATTTTTAATTAAAATAATATGATTTTTATTAACGGTGTACATTTATACAAAAATAGTATTTTATATAGATATAAAAATAAATATAATTTTTTTTAAAAAATATTAATATAAATTTAATTTTTAGAAGGTAATAATGCAAAATATATATATATTTTAAACAACCGTAAGTTTCTGAATATTTTATACTCTCCTTCCCCTCTTATATGGCACATGCCTTCTTTTTTTTCTTTTTCTTTTTTTTTGTGGTACATGCGACATGCCTATTGAAACGGCCCGAACAGCCAAGCTGGCGCCACGTGAAATTGGAACCGTCCCAAGCTCGCAGCATTTATGCAGAAGAATTATTTTAAATTAATTTGAGCCAACGACTAAAGACAAAGTCTCAAGGCCGCTTTGCCATCCATGTGCCCTCTACAGTCTACTTCCAGCCTATAAAGCTAGCCGAGAACGTACACTTGAACCGGCTCCTTAATTGGTCCCCGTGCACCCGGAGAGGCAACCAACCAGTTCACGGCCCTCGTCTTTCTCTCTCTCTCTCTGAGAGCTTAATTCTAGCGATCACGTCCCCCTTTGTTCTCCAATCTCCACCACTCCCAGTACTCATTCTCTCTGCACATAATATATATGTTCTCATACTGCTGCAACAACAATATTATAGTCTAAATTTACACCTGTTCCTTCTTCATCCTTCCATATCCATGGACGTCGCAGATCTCGAGTCCCCCATCTTCATCCCCTATTCCTACCCTCCGTTACCACAAGTGGAGGACTGCGATGACTCCACCATTCCCAACTCTTCTCATAAACCTCCGAGGGGGGCCTTAAGGCTGGTCTTGCTTGGCATCACAGCCATAACGCTGCTGGGCCTCGTCTCTCTCTTCTACCATGGCGGCGGACTGAGAGGGGAATTGGAGTTCGATCCGGCACGAGAGACACCCGTGGACCGGTGGACAGTGTCCCGGGGCACGGCCGAGGGCGTGTCGGAGAAGTCCAACGGGCCGATCCTCGGCGCTACCCCGGCCTACCCCTGGACCAACGTCATGCTCGCCTGGCAGCGCACAGCCTTCCACTTCCAGCCCCAGAAGAACTGGATGAATGGTTCCTTCCTTAACTTTCTTCTCCCTTCTCGTTCCCTTCTTCCTTCTTTACTTCAAAAATAAATAAATAAATAAACAGAATAGGAGATGTCCATACTAATTCTTATCTTTTCTTCTTCGCTTTTCATCTCCCATCTCCGGGGAATCTCACTCGCGTTGGCTTCCGTGCGTCAGACCCTAATGGTAAGAAGATTTAATAAGAAAAAGATGAACTGTTTTCCACACCTTTTGGTGTACTGTTTTTTTTTTTTTTTTTCTTTATGGGATTTGTGTTCTGTTTTGGGGATGGAATCATGGGAATGAATTGTGACCGTCGGATTGGATTTGATTGTTAACTAATGGATCGCAGGGCCGATGCTTTACAAGGGGTGGTACCACCTCTTCTATCAGTACAACCCGGAGTCGGCCGTGTGGGGGAACATCACGTGGGGGCACGCCGTATCACGTGACCTCGTCCACTGGTTCTACCTTCCCCTCGCCATGGTTCCCGACCACTGGTACGACGCCGGCGGCGTCTGGACCGGCTCCGCCACCCTGCTGCCGGACGGCCGGATCGCCATGGTCTACACCGGTTCGACCGCCGATTCGGTCCAGGTCCAGAACCTCGCCTTCCCGGCCGACCAGGACGACCCGCTCCTTATAAGATGGAACAAGTACGAGTCCAACCCGGTTCTCGCCCCCCCGCCGTGGATCGGGCCGACCGACTTCCGCGATCCGACCACGGCCTGGTACGTGCCGACGGAGTCGGCCTGGCGGCTTGCCATCGGAGCCAAGGACGCGGACCACAAAGGGATCGCGCTGGTGTACCAGACCAAGGACTTTACATCTTACGAGCTGCTGCCGGGCTTGCTCCATGGGGTGAACGGGACAGGGATGTGGGAGTGCGTGGACTTCTACCCGGTGTCGACCGGGTCGGCGGTGGGGCTGGACACGTCGACCGGGCCGGGGCCGGCGGTGAAACACGTGCTGAAGGCGAGTCTAGACGTTAACAAGCGCGACTACTACGCGATCGGGACGTACGACGGCGACAAGGGGACTTGGACGCCGGACGAGCCGGAGATGGACGTGGGGATCGGGCTGAGGTACGACTACGGCAAGTTCTACGCGTCGAAGTCGTTCTACGACCCGGTGAAGGAGAGGCGAGTTCTGTGGGGTTGGACCGAGGAGACCGATAGCGAACGGACCGATCTCGTGAAGGGCTGGGCCTCCCTGCAGGTAAAAGTGAACGTCCCTTTTTCGTTAAGATTTTGTCCGTGTTTTACTTGGTGGATTCGCGAGGTGGCATGGGACACGGGTCGTATCTTTCGCGCGAAAGAAGGATTCACCTTCCTTCGCCAGAATCCACCGTTGGATCCCGCAACGGGGGATTCGAGATCTTTGCAGGTGGATTCATGGAGGAGTTCGGATGCTTTGAGATGTATGCTGGGCATGATCCGACGGTCATTCTTTCGCACGAAAGATACAATCCGAGCCCGGTAATATGTCAGCTTGAAAAGTCAAAATATCGTCAATCCGTCGTCCTTGTTTCTTAAAAATATTGAGGCCCGTGTTAATAAAGAAAATAGGCGGATTAGACAGACGTAGGAAACTGAGACACTTCAATTTGCTACCTTGTGCATGCTACACCTGGCACGCTATGAATACTAATCCTATCTACCTAGTTGATGGATAATAATTTAGAAATGGACCTCTTTGGCCGCCTTTGAAAGTGAAATAAAAAGTTTAGGATAACTAAACTAAATAAATCATGTGGAAGGAGAAAAAATATAAATTATTTTATTTTTTGTTTGATTAAACTATTTTTGGAATTAGTGGATCAATGATGTAGTTGGAGACAAAGTAAAAGATTTAAGTTGCATCATTTTTTTCCAATTTTGTCTTTTCTAGAAAAATTGTTCCATATGTTTAAGTGATCTGTTTGTCTAAAAGACATGAAACATGTGGGTGAAGAGATTTATATTTCTCTTTCTTCTACTTCGAAGGGCAGCATTAGTATTTGACACGTACACGGTAGATAAGTAGATTCTTACCTGATCGGCGTGTCCGGCCATATATGACTCTTTTTTAATTGGATAGAATGCCGTACAAGTAAGTAGATAAGTAGATTCTTACTTGATCGACTTGTCTTGTTTGAACAAGCAATAGATAAAATTATTTAAAAATAAATCACCATACTCTTCCATGCTGATCAATTTTCTTTTTCTTATTTAATTACAATTTTATGGCAATTCCCACAGGCTTTGCATTAGGCTTAATTGTTATCGAATCGAAGGGTTTTGATTGCAGTAGCAAAATAACTAGTATAGTATTTATTTATTTTTGAATCAATAAGTTTATAGGCTTTGTCCAATGTACCGTCGTGGGCGATTATGGAATCGGATAATTGTCAACTCATTAACTTCCAAACATAACTGGTAGATAGACGATGAGTTATCATCATATTCTTCCTAGTGAAGTGATACTCATCATTTTTGCACACTTGATCCCCAGTAATTAGTAACTATAACTTTACCCCGTCAAACTGGCCGGGACTGCAGTTGTCGCCCGAAATCCATGATTCCCCATGAATTATCCCTTAACTCTATCTAGTTTGACACCACAGGCCATTCCAAGGACGATCCTATATGATGACAAGACGAAGAGCAACCTAATACAGTGGCCAGTTGACGAGGTGGAGAGCCTAAGATTGAACAGCCAAGAATTCAGCAACATCAAACTTAGCACAGGATCGGTGGTGCCATTGAACGTCACCGAAGCCACGCAGGTAGTAAATCTTCATGCGCTCTTGTGCTAATATCTCCTCGTGTCACTCCTGATCACGGGTAGGCAATCTGCATCGCAGGTGGACATCGAGGCCGAGTTCGAGATAGACTCATCGGCCTTGGAACGGGCTGTCGAGGCCGACGTCGGGTACAACTGCAGCACCGGCGGCGGTGCTGCCGGGCGTGGTGCATTGGGACCCTTCGGATTGCTTGTGTTGGCTGATCCGGACCTGAAGGAGCAGACCGCAGCGTATTTTTACCTCGGCAGGAGAACCGATGGCAGCCTAAGGACATTCTTCTGTCAGGATGAGCTGAGGCATAGTTCCTGCTTGCTCTTTTTGTTGCTCCTTGATATATATACATATATACACTAATGGGATCTGACTGTTGGTAATTTGCTAAAACGTTCGCAGGTCATCGTTGGCAAATGACCTTGTGAGGAGGGTTTACGGCAGTGCGGTTCCCGTGCTCGATGGTGAAAGCTTGACAGTGAGGATTCTGGTAAGCTGGATTCTTTGGATAATGAATCTGTGGTAGTAATTGGTTTATCTTTAAATTTTCTCCCATGGTTGAAATGGAGAGCTGTTGCTCGGCATTTTATCAATTAGCTTGGATGGTATCACCGGCAGGGATTCAATTCACAGTATGCCACGGTTTCACGAGCATTAGGCTAGGTCTGCTCTAGGATTAGAGTTTTGGCCGAGATGAAGGGGTGCAGCTGTGAAAGGGTAGGCTGTGGAGTTAGGAACCCCCTAATCATTCTCCAAAAAATAAAAATAATAGAAGTAAACATGGATCTAGACATCAGCATTGTGTCCATCAACTGTTCAAATTTATGTCTTTCTGGCACTTTTGGTTGTCTATGCTTAATAGAACGTGATGTGTCAAAATCAGGACACGTAGCATAATATTTTTAAACCTACAACCTTTTTCTCATCCCCGTGGGTTAGGACAGTGGGCCATCTTCTCACCTACTAGGGTTTATGAAGTTGATATCAATCAGTTACAATCAAATCCTTCATAAAATTATTGAGGCTAAAAAAAAAAGTCTTGCCACAAATCCTAATAACATGTGTCATGCATGACACATCATGCTATCTTGTTTAATGGCTGTCCAGGTAATAATTTATTAAATGCTGCATATTACTGTATGGTGCAAATCACTACCATTTGTCGATCGGCAGGAAAGATATTTCTAGCATTTCCTAAACTATAACACGGTGGAAGGTAAAGTCTGGTTTAGGAACTCCATTCATCTTTGGTACAAAACATAAGGGGGTCCACTATTCTTGTATCTAGTTAGAAGCTAGCATCTCACTGCCCGCTGGTAAACAGCTAATTAATGCTTGAAGATAGGATGAGTTCTCACACCATTTCAATTCATCATAGGTGGATCACTCCATAGTAGAGAGCTTTGCTCAAGGTGGGAGGACAAGCATCACATCACGCGTCTACCCAACGAAAGCAGTTTATGATGCGGCGAGAGTATTTCTTTTCAACAACGCGACCGACGCTTCCATGATCGCCAGATCACTCAAGATATGGCAGATGGACTCTGCATTCCTTCATCCGTACTCAGCCCAGACTGAAGAGCTCGCGATTTAATCTCCTTCAGCCTTCAACAGCTTCAGTTCTCCAGCGAGCTACCAAATAATCCATGTTCCATGCATGTCATCTCGTTATCTGCATCCGCTAATGCCATTTGTCGAGATATTCATAATAGAGTTGTATATGGTCCCATTGGAAAAGCCTGTAGAGTTTTTTTTTTTTCCTTCCTTCACTTTGGCAGTATTTGTAAGCCTATTATATATCATATTTGTCCTCAGTCCTCTCACCTTATGGGTCAGAGTCTGGTGGCAATTTCCTTTACATATGTTCCGCTTTGGTCTTGGTGGATTGCTCAAGCGTGCAGTTTGATTAAAAAACATTTATTTCGCATTCTATAATTACACATGCCTTCAACTGATGTTTTAAGTGGGTGAGTGAGAGAGATTTGATAGAGCTTCCTCCTCTAGAGAGGACTATAAGCGAGGGTTCTAACATAAATATTTGATATTAATTCCTTTTCTAGGGTTCTTGGTGCCCTAATTAAATGTCAATGAGACTAGCATTCATGATGGTGATGCATTATTCTAGTATCTAGCTTGAGTGAATCTTGTTAACACGTTTTCTTTTCCGTACAATAATACAAAGTGGGCACTTTGCTGAAATTAATTATTTCTATATATTCGTGCTGTCGTGTGAGCTGAGTCATGCCATGTTGGTCATACGTATCTAAGGAAATAGATGTTTTAAGTTTTATATCATTAGTGGTGTACCCTAATTGCTTACAGTCCATTCTTGCTTCGTCAAAGTGAATAGGAATGTTTGTCCTCGCCCAAAAGACTAATGTTTAGGACCACATCACGTGTCACATGTGCTGATGGCTGCAGACCCAAAATAATGGAGGCCAAACCTGACGTGCACGACCCGTGTTCCTAAGGGGGCGTTTGGTAACCCCAACAGGATCCTCACGGTGATTCAAGATCCCCGGTGATTCGAATGCTGGGATGATTTGATCTCCGGTGATCTAAGATCAATGTGCTTGGTAGGTCATGGTCCAGTGATTAAAAATTTCTGGATATCCATGAGTAACTTGTTTGGTATGGTGCGGAAATTCAAGATCACTGGCTACATAATACCGTAAATACCCTTGATATATCTTAGATGAATTTTTTATGTATTTTTAATTCTCATGAATTAAAAATATAAGTCAATATACTAATTTCTATAATAGCTCCATAATTTTATCACATATTCTACTTTTAGTAGCCCTTATCATATATTTATTAATCATATAAAATATATTATAATAAAATATTAATATATTTATGAATATATTCTATAAAAATATATTTATTACTCCTATAAATTATTAATCTTATAAAATATGTTATTTTTCATTATAGAATTAATATTTTTATTTATACTTATAATAGATTTTTTAATACTAATATTTATTTTGATTAGAAAAATAAGGTAAATAGGAGTAATATAGTAATATATTAAATATTTTCATTATATAAATATAAAATATAACAATATATTTCTACTAGAATTTAAAATTATTCTTCAATAATAATAGGATAATAATATGATTAGTAATATATTATAATATAATACATATCATTAATATAATATATAATATCAATAATATATATATATATATATATATATATATATATATATATATATATATATATATATATATATATATATATAACATTGATATAATATATTGATGGTATATTGATATATCCATTTTTTTGCTAACTTGAGGGGTATTTTTGTCTTTAACTTTCAATCCAGGATCACTGCCCTGGGGTGATCTTGGATTTCCGACCTCAAGGACGGGTATCCCATCACCGAGTTGGGGGATGATTTGAGGAGTGGAGGTGATTTAAGATCACCGCCACGTAGGATCACCGTGGTGCAACCAAACACGGTGATCTCATCACCTCCACCCACATCACTCTTGATCCTAGGACGATCACCCCATACCAAACGCTCCCTAAGTTTCTAATTCCGAACCTGCTTGATAGCCAAGGAACGCCGATAATTTTGCCTCTCTCAAGCTTCTATTCCCAAATTGACATTGATGCTATTGCACGTAATTGCTGCCTGAGCTAGCGAAAGATTAAAATCTACCCAAGAATTCGCATGATTGGCTGAAACTGATACAAATGGATGAGGCGTCCACGAGTCTTGGGGTAGTGCTTCATGTTTTTCAGATGCTTTTACAAAGAGAAGCAGCTTGGGCTTTCAACATCATAATTTCTGCAAAAACTCCAGCTTGTCCTCGTTTTGTTAAATCTGGACTCCATCTTTTATCGTCTTGTCTGTTGCATATGGAGCTGTCGGATTGGGGGCAATCCCCCCGGTTTTTACTGGAAGAATCCAAAAGACATTAAGACTTAAAGGCCAGGAAATGGAGATAAGGATGAGCTAAAATTAATGCTACTTGGTCTTTTAGAACACAGCCAACTTTGTCAGTTCTCGAACCTCGTCATGCAAAGCTCAGAAAAGCAATGGAGAAACGAATATTTCTTTCCAAAGAAATTTAAGCTTATAAGCTTGGAAGGTGATGGACAAAATATTGGCGACTTCGATCTTGGGCTAGATCGATCTTCTTTATTTCGGATATAAACTGAGAATAACTCCGGCGCCCCTGGCCGAAGAGTCAATAGTCGAGAAGCCAAACATCCGAAGAGAACAATTAGCACATGTCGACAAGGACTGACAATTCCAACAACCGACAGCCCTAACAGCTCGCAGTCGTGGCAGCACCACAGCATGCGCTCGACCAACGCTGCACGTCGCCCACGCAAACTGCTCTCGCGCCGCAATCATACTATCGGTCGTTACCTAACCATCAGCGTATTCCACATCAACCCAGGTAACGACAAAACGAGCTTCCCTATATAAAGGGGCGGCTTGGGGACCTCAGGGGGACAAAGGTAACATAATACACAGAGGATGATATTCTACTGAAATTTCTTCCATCTATACTGTTGTCTAAGGGTGCAAATAGGTCGGGTCGGATCATAAGTGACCCCGATCCAACCCAGTTCCTTATTCAAATCTTAATTGTGGACCCAGACCCAACCCAATAGAAGATCGGGCCGGGTCGGGTCCATTGCTAAATTTTTGACCCAACGGATCATTCGGGTCGGGTCGGTCCATGTATAACTCGGACCCAACTCAAAAAAATCGGATCCAGTTCGAGTCAACCCATCCATGGCTTCGCTCTTCCTGCTCTTCCTCCTTGTCGTCCCCTGCGCCGCCCTCTTCATCCTCCACTTGACAGCCGTCGTCTTCCCATGACGCATCCGGATCCCCATCAAGGGCCACCACGTCCTCATCACCGGCAGGTCTAGCGGCACCGGCCTCGCCCTCGCCCTCGCCCGCCGCGCAGCTGCAGAGGGCGCTCGCATCTCCATCCTCGCCTGCAACCCCCACCCCCACCCCCCACCCCCACTACCGCCCGCTTCCAGGAGGCCCACGACGTCATCCAACTCGCCACTAGCGTCGATGCCGCCGCCCTCGCCACCAACGTCCGGGACCCCACCACCTAGCTCGGGCCCTTGAGGAGGCTGGCCCCATCAATGCTCTCATTTGCAACCAGGGCGTGCTCGTGCTTGTGCCCCAGGAACTGGAGGCCGGGTTGCTAGAGGACGCTTCATGGTGGAGCCGTGGAGGTCAACCTCATAGGCTCTCTCCACCTCATTAAAGCCACCCACCTCGATCGCCATGAAGGCTAGAGCAGGGAGACCAGCTTCCCTGCCTCCATCGCCCTCATGTCCTTGCAGACCGGCCAGATCCCATCTACAAGCTCTCCCTCTCTCTCCCTCTCCCTCTCCCTCTCCCACCCTTCCTCTCTCTCCCGTGCCTTCGTCGCCCATCCGATTGCCCCTCCCCCTTGCCTAAGCCTCCTTCACGGTACTAGAAACCCTCATGAGTAGTGAGTCGCGGGCCTCGCAGCCTCGCTTTCTATTTTATAAATGCTCATTCAGCTTTGGGCCTTTGGCCTCTAAGGCATGAGCGTGATTTCAATGTTTACATGGATACAGAGCTTGTGCTAGGCCTTAAGAGAACTTATTTGCACCCATACAGGCCGCAGCTCATAGGCCTAAATAATTTTACAAATTCGAACCAGATCGTGTTGGGGCAGGTCGTAAGATTGAAAACCTAAAATTACTCAAATTTCAAATGGGTCGGATCGGACCCAATTTAGTAAACTCAGACCCAACTTGAAAAATAGAATGGGTCCTATTTTAGGATCCAACCCGGCTCCACAAGTTTTCCAAAATAGATCGGGTCATGGGTCAACCTGACCCATTTATAGCTTTACTGTTTCTCTCTATTCTGATTTAGATATCAGGGGGTCCTCCGTCGGAAACTCTCCGACAAACGGACTTCCACCTTTGGAGGAGTTCCACTTTTTCGTATCTTAGCCAGCTTGTTCAGCTCGTCTCTAGTTGACCTCAAGGTCGTTTAAGCTACACTCCGACCTTGATTCCAGATAAGAGATAAGAAAAAGTAATGATTACTTTTCCAAGATCCTTCTCTTTCAAGTCGGAAAGCCTCAAATTGTGCTCTGATTTTTTTTGCTTAAAGTACAGCGAATATGATTGTCCGCGAGATGCCTTGTGTTGATAAGATCTTCCCGCCGTTTACATAGGCACCCGTTCTTAAAGTATACAAAGTTGGGGATTGGCTACTAGTTTATGTGGGATTATCTGGAGCTCCCCCACAAACAAAAATGGCTTAAACTTCTGAAACTTGAACACTGTGAGCATGCAAATCCTCTGTAGCTTCTCAAGCATGAATATTTACACATCACCGATGGTTGGTGTCCAACATAACACCAATACACACTTAATCAGAGGGTTACCTTAAAGCATTACAGTTCTCAGAATTATGCGTAATCTCGTCTATTATGTCTATTATGGCATATACAATATTGGATATCATAACTGCTACATATTGCATGCACAATTTTAGTATAATTTTTTTATAGAGTTTTATAAAACACATAATCTATTTTTTTATAATATTTTCTGTGGGATTTTGTCAATTTTTCGCGTCCCATGCTGACATCTCATTAATTAAAAACTTTTCCTCAACCCATCGGCCCTCGCCCCTTTTCTTCCCCCCTAATGCCCTATTTTCTTTTGAGGCTCGGAGGGGCTACTCTCTATGTGTCTACCTTGTGTCCACCTCCCGCTTGGATTAGAGACCAGACTCTATAAAAAGGTTCAGGTTCTACTTTTCGTAAAAAAAATTATTGATCTTTTTTCACGACGTCAACCAGATTCTATCATGCACAGATCTTCAAGCACTTTAAACTCTTTCATTCATCTGTTCACACAAATCTCAAAATAGTAATTGCCCAATCCAATGTTGGATTCACGTGAAGGAAAGTGAATGGTTCATCTGCTCGCGGAACTTGAGGTTTATATATACGTGGATAGAATCGGTGCCTTGCCATGGACTGTACCTTGGGAGCCAACCAATGTTCAGTGGTCCAATTAACAATGTCTCCCCCTTTTCTGCTTTGAAAGGTTTATTTTGGGCGTCAGCCCATGAACCTGCGCTGGTGGCCTGGTGCTGTCCATGCAGCGAGCTTGATGTTGGCCGTTAGGTTACCTTTTGAGGGTCAATTGAGCTCCACTCACCGTTTCACAGTAGCCGTGCTCGTGAGGAGATCTTTTCACGTTCTCTTCCCACTTTTAGCGCTTAAAAGTTAAGAAGACGTGGTTACCTTTTAAATTCACGACCAGAAATGCCTTTTACCATCTTTTCCCACTTTTGAGCAAAGCTGTCAATGACTTTCCCTCAAGTTCACTCCGGCAATTTGCTTAAAAGTAAAGTCTAATGCTGCAAGCTGTTTTGGAACTAAAGTTGTGATGATCCGTACGGACATGTATTTTGACCCACATCAGTTATTTACTAGGTAGATCTTGGATACTTATATAGGATTAAAAAATCCAAATAATACCTACCAGTTAGCCATTTTAGGTGAGATCCTATATTATTACAGATGGTATCATAACTGATTCGGCTTATAACCTATGTGGACTAGGGGATACTGTATCACGAATCCATTGGAACAGATCATAGGCTGATCGTTGTGTTTGTGATTAAATTTGAATGGATTTGAACCCTTAGCCTGACGAGGACGTTAGGACTTAAACATGGAGAGTATGTGAGGACCTGTGTAGACATATGTTTAGTTTCATAGCGGTTATTTGCTGGGTAGATCTTGAGTACTTATAAATGATTAAGGAACTCAAATAACACCTTCCGGTTAGCCATTTTGGATGAGATCCTGAATTGTTAGAAAAAATGGTGGTGGCAGGGTCATACTTGTTTCCATTCTTATCATCACTCTATTTAGACATGACTGGAGCCTAAGCAAACTTTTTTGGCATTGTTGGTTTGCTGTTGCCATGCCTTTGATTAACTTCCCAAAGTTACAAATCATTCATTAAGTAAAGATCAAGCAACATATGAAAAGTATATGCTTGTTTTTAAAGTTTGCAAACGCTATTAATCTATAGCAACTTCTCTTTATCTTCAGTAGGTTGTGTTCATGGCTAGTTGAGGAAGTTAAAAGGAAACATTTTTAAAGATTGCCTCGTAGCTAGTAATCCATTATATATCCCCAGCAGATTGCTTTCATTAGCATGCATGCTCCCAAGGAGGCAGCTTAATTTGAAAGTATAGAATTGAAATAGTTCTTGACCGTTATCAAACGTTTGGTCGGATGCTATAACCCTTAGCGGTCGTAGCAAGAAGGATGTCGACCCTCACTTGGATCCCTGATGTATGAATCTTTGGTTCCGCGAGTGGTTTCTTGGTCTATCCTGGAACCTGGGCTCCAACCTAGGTAGGGGGAGGGGCAGTAGAGGGCAAAGGATAAGACTCATTTGTGGAAGAAAATATTAGTCTAAAACTCATTTCACAAACTTTTTCATTGTGTCATAACAAATGAAACTCTAAAGATAAAGTTGCAGATCAAGTCCTGCAAGATTATTGGGCGTCTGAACCAGCCCACCACTTTACCATTTCGTGACAGGTTTTAGATGCAAATGAATCTCAAATCTAGCATTTTCACCACTTCTATATAAGTGTTGGCCAGTATCTTTTTTCATGTGGCCTAATTGTGTTGGTAAAATCAAACTTGCATTAGATATTCTGCATCCAGAATTTGATTTTTTGCATCTAATAATAGCTCATCCTTGCTTCACACCACCCCTTCTTCAAACTTCAAGTTTATAGAAGCAGAAGTCCTGAGTTAATAACAAAAATTTTGCTTATACTCATTGTTAATTCCACATCTTCTGGATATTTTTGCCCCGAGTCTTGCACTTTACTGACCTTTTAACCCTTGCCCCTCCATCGCTGATCCCGGACCAGTCAAGTCTTCAGCAAGAAGTCGTCAGATCCTGAATCTTATCAGTTGTTACGCCAAGGATTATGTTCTTCTGCAATCCTAGTTATGTTTAAACAATCAACAAAAACTAGTGGAAGGGCTGATTTGCATACACAAAAAGTTTCACAATTTTTTTAATATAAATGTGAAAAA
Organism: Phoenix dactylifera; assembly: GCF_009389715.1. Classification (NCBI taxonomy): domain Eukaryota; kingdom Viridiplantae; phylum Streptophyta; class Magnoliopsida; order Arecales; family Arecaceae; genus Phoenix; species Phoenix dactylifera. The sequence goes on from NC_052393.1 coordinate 10,662,444, forward strand.
GATAGAGATTAATATGCAATATAGGAGGTTCGAGCATAAGCTAAAAAAGCATGGTCCACCCATCTGTTTTTTCCCATGACATTGTATACGTCCATAAAGTTTTGGAGAGTTACATTTATTTGATTTACAAGGAAGAGCATGCATGGGCCTGCTGGAGGCCAACGGCCTATATATAGATATGAACCTCTTCCCAAAAATGAAAATGTTGAATGCATGCTGGTTAATTGCCAAGTGCATGGATCCTCTCTGAAGCACGGTATACACCGTAGAGTCCGATGCAGTGCTCGACGGCCATCTTCAGAAGATGGACGGCCATTAAATAAGGCGCTCTTTTCTGCCATATATGGCGTGTCTTGTTTGATGACCATTCATTTTTTGATGGCAGCTATCGAGTGCTACATCAGACTTTGCGGTGCAAACCATACATTGTTTCCAAGCACATCAAAACCATTCAGCTTAATCTTGACCTAGCCCGAAATTTCTGTATTTTCTTGAGACACTCTTGGCATCGCTTTGGTGGCTCCATTTGCATCATAAAGACCTATTGATAGTTAAATTAATCATCCTGAAAGGACCACATGATGAGCCAATATGCTTTCTAACACCAGTCAAAACTTTTGGAAATGGGTTTTGACATCAAAATTTCTGTAGCTCGTCATCTTGAGTTCCTCGTAGCTCCAAGAGACTGCCAACGTAAGAGTCCAGCATGATGACTCTAATAGAGGCACCTGTGTGGCCGCAGCAGAAGAAAGTAGAGGGGCCAGGTAAACAAGCTAAACAAGCACGCAGGACGGAAATATTAGGAGCGGCTCAATAAATTTGGAGGCCTAAAGCGAACTCATTAATAATAATAATATATGCATTTGAAAATTATTTGGGGGCCCCAATGTATTTAGAGCTAAGAGCCTTTTGGAAGCCTCAATGTATTTATAGCTAAGAGACTTTAGGCCGGAGCCTTAGATGACTGCCTCAGTTGCCTAAGGATTGAGCCGGTCCTGGAAAAAATTTAGATCCAACAAGTCGGAAATAAAATCAGACATGTTTGTTGACGAGCCTATCAGAGATTCTAGGATTGTTTCTCTAAATGTTGTAGTGAGAGGAGTTAAACAAAAAGTTTGTACATGGAATATATTCAATAAATACCATAAGGATTCATTCTATTGTTCTCCAATTTGAAGGATTAGTTTTCTAAAATGCCAAGGCTTGCCAAGACTTCACTCATAAAATAAAAAAAAATCATGCAGGGCCGCATTGTATGGACTTACAAACATGCCCATGATTGTCCTGTGAAATATATTGACTTCTGCCTATTTCATTGTCCTGTGAAATCTTGTGGTTCACCAAAATCTTTGAGACAATTCATGACCGCTCCTTATCTTTCTTCAGCATATGCATTGTGAAGTGTTTCCTTTATTCTAATTGTGTGCACAACATTCTTGTTTGCAACGGAGGTAATAAACCAAGTAGGATTATCCTTCTATTGAAAGAGGATATTGTCTCACCATCGCCATCAACCGTGCTATTGTCATTAACTTGATAATTAGATCATCACCTGAGGGTTAGTCTAACTGAAGGTGCAACTCAACTCATTTTGGTTGGACGGAAGACTAATCAAATCTCATTAGGATGCATCAAACAACCCAAAACAGATAGACCAAAAGTATTTTTTTGGGCCGTGACATCCTCCTATTCGACATAGCCTATGGGCCGAGTTCACTCTGATACTATTTTTAACAATTCAGGACCTCATCCAAAATAGCTAACCGAAAGATATTTTTTAGGTTTTTTAGTCCTGTATAAGTACTGAGGATTTTCTCGATGTATAACTAATATAAAACTAAATACACGCCGACATGATTGCTCACAATGCAAAATTAACATTCGTTGTTCAGAATCTGTCGCTTTTGTAAGCCTGAGAGCATCCTAACGACAAAACATGGGAATGCAGCAATCGGCATGCGAGCTCCCATCACCGCAGCCCAGCCCGGTGGAAGCTCCAGCGGTGATCAGCAAATGCCAACCGTTTGACCAATAAGAATCGAGAAATTAGAGATCCATAGACCATAGTGGTGGTACTTTATAACCTTTGTTGGTAGCTAATATTTAAACTTGTGGCGTTTACGTCGTTTGCCGGTGAATGATGACTAAAGTTTCCTTTTCTTGTGATAGATTGGAAGGTGTAGCTCATCGATGCGAGCAGTTTCCTTGAAGGAAAACGCAGTCTCACAGAGCTCTGTACTAGCGGACGTGCTTCACGGAGCAAGCGCTGGATCTTGGCTTTTTTTGAAAACCTTTTGGCAGCTCTCTGCAGTCCTGGATGAGTGCGAGTTTTACCAAGGTAAGTCGCAAGCCTTGAGCCTACGGACCGTTCTTGTCTCTCTTCTTTCCTCCAACGGCCCGCTTCCACAAGGTTAAGATTAAACAAGCCCCATCGTCTGTTTCATTTGAAAATTTATATCAGCAGACAAAACCTTCAGTGGTGGACCAGATCCTGCCTAGTTGCAGGCGGAAATCGCATCATTAAAGATGGCGTTTGTGTGGCGGAGCGGAGCGGGGAGGTGAGCACACTTCCGGTGAACAGACCGCGCCAGATCTACTGGCTGGACTCCGGACTCCGGTGGAAGTTAGTGCGGGGGCCCACAGTGCACATGCCTCTTCAGATGTAGCAAAGATCAAGAGTTCTATATCCAACATCACGTACCTAACCAACGAGCTACTTGCTGACACGTGTGGAGTTGCGAATGTTGGTAGCTCCGAATTGTTGATTACCATTCGGTGTGTACAGAAGTGCACAGCGGATCCTCCGCCGTTCCCACGGATCGGCGCCTTCTCCTGGCGATTCGCTGGCGTCGTCGTCGGCCAATCAGGATTCAGGATATTCTCCGCACTTTCAAGCCGTGGGTGCTCGAAGAGGAATACCATACGCCTCAATGCTCCAATCTTTGAGTGCCAAGTAAGTGACTTACCTTTGATTTTTTTTTTTTTTGATACAGGGGCAGCCCACAAATAATCCACAAATATAAAGTAACAGATACAAAATGAGTTCAAATAATTTCTTCAGAATCTCTCCAAGTAAGTGACCTCCACCTATGATTTAAGGGCATGATCCAGGTATGCTCCAAAGCATCGAGTTGTAACTTTGATGATTTGTATTTTCCATAGTATAGTCAGCCATGCAAACCTCAAAGTTTGTTGTTCATTAATTGAAGATGGAGGTTAAAGTTGAAATTTATTCCTGTCCGATGGAGAGGCATTGCAAGTAGTGGACCCAAAGTTTTGATAGCATATACCTCATCAACTGTCTTATTGAATGACTTGAAACAAGATAATAAAGGACAAATAGGACCAAGATAGAACAAACGGGGTGATGCATCAATCACATAAATTTATAATAGTCACAAATTTGATGTTTATAAATAGCTTCTTTATAAGGAGAGAGTGAGGAGGATGAGCGTTACTAGAGCAGTATTAAATGCAACTGAAACTTGATCTTGGAGACATGAGAATCCTTCGGAATTAAATTCAACATTTTTATATGATCAAGAATGTTTTAGATCTTAAGCTTAGCTATGAGAAAGCAAACAATTGGAATTGCCTACTTTTGGTTGAGTATAAGTTGTAGATCCTCACCACTTCTCTATGTCCTTGGTTGTTAGCTGAAGCGTGCCACTACGGCCAGGTCAGGGTTCCAATAGTGATGGAGAGGGAGAGAGGAAAAACAAAGAATGAGGCACTTCAAATATGAACTACGTGAAATTGACAAATGCCTCGCATGAGTGGATGTGATTGAGAGGCAATTGATTATTATGGAGTGCCACACCAATCGAGGAAGAACAAATTTTGCAACAAGTTTGAGCCTAGTAGCCTTTTTCTTTAAAATCAACCATCTTGGTCCGTCTCGTCTCACATGAGCTCAAGTCTCACAGCCAATATAAATATATATAAATATATATATATATATACATATATATATATATAGAGAGAGAGAGAGAGAGAGAGAGAGAGAGAGAGAGAGAGAGAATCTCATAGGCATAATTTTTCTTTCCAGTTTTTCTGCAACTAAGAAATTTGGTCAAACAAGCATCTCATATTTTATTTATTTATTATCAAAAAGCCATTTAGTTTTGAAGATTTTAGGTACTTTAACCCTTGGTCCCATGGCTCGACTAAGTTCCAAACAATATATGCATTTGATATTATATATATATATATATATATATATATATATATATATATATATATATATATATATATATATATATATATATATTCGAGTTTGTCTAAATTTACTTACTCCTCCTTCATTTCAGCAATCCTCGAAACCATCCATCATTGCATGGGGGCCAATTGCAGGCTTTTAGACTGTAGGTGAGCACCAGTTTGCTGTCCATGGAATAATTCATTGTACAAAAACTTAGACCATCCATCACCTTGCTCATCTTTCGTTGAACGGGTTTAATCAGTAAAAAAACTTTATCACAGTCCAAGCAGCAGGTAGCTAACACCAGACCTCACTGCTCTCCGTACTCCAACTAGGGGAGCAGCCTGCGAGGCACTCTGATTGCGGCAGCACACTTTGCTCCTTTACGTTGTCCTTCTCATCCCTCCGCCATTCCTCTCTCTCTCTACTCAACCCTCTTCACTCCTTCGCAACACGCCCCCATTTGCACGCGAAGGGCGAGCAGCCGGTAATGTGAATCCCAGGCACTCCGACTGGTAAGCAGGCGACCGCGTCTTACTTCCCCCTCTTCTCTCCGGTTCCTTGGACTACCCTGGAGGTGCGGTCAGATAGTAGAATGGCGGAGCGGTGGCGTATTCCGGCGGCATTGGTGGCGGCGGTGGTCTGGGCGTCGATGGTGGCGGTCCCCTGCTCCGCCGAAGATCCCTACGCCTACTTCGACTGGGACGTCTCCTACGTCACCGCCGCCCCCCTTGGCGTCAAGCAGCAGGTCTGCCTCTTCCCTCTGTTTCTTTTTTCTTTTTTTTTCATAAATGACCTGTCGACGTAATTTTTGGAATCCATTCATCAATTGAAACTATTTTTTTTACTTAAAGCCTTTTTTTTTTTAGTTCCTCGTTTTTATTCTTTTAACTTTTTCCTTTCCTCCAATCCTTTTCTCTTTGTTGGTGGCAGGTCATAGCTATCAACGGCCAGTTCCCCGGTCCAATCGTCAACGTGACGACGAACTGGAACATTGTCGTCAACGTTCTTAACGATCTCGATGAGGATCTCCTCCTCACTTGGTAGTACCGACCGTTAGCCTCTCAACCCCCTTAAAATTTCTCATGGTGATGAGCACCGGATCTTTAAATCTTTTATGGTGGCTATAGGGATGGCATCCAGCAACGCAAGAATTCTTGGCAAGACGGAGTGTCGGGCACGAACTGCCCCATCCCATCAGGCTGGAACTGGACATACCAATTCCAGGTGAAGGACCAGATTGGGAGCTTCTTCTACTTCCCCCCTCTGAACTTCCAGCGAGCGGCCGGTGGGTTCGGCGGGATCACGATCAATAACCGGGATGTCATCGCCGTGCCCTTCGGGAAGCCGGACGGGGACATCACCCTTTTCATTGGGGATTGGTATATCAGGAACCATACGGTCAGTACAATTGCGAAACTTTAACAAAGAATGCCTGATATGAACTACTGGATTTTGGCTCAAGAAGCTTGACGGGAAGTTTTGGGTGGTTTAGGACCTGAGGAAGGCTCTTAATGAAGGAAAAGATCTTGGGATGCCAGATGGTGTTCTTATGAATGGGAAGGGCCCGTATCGATACAATAAGACACTTGTTCCGGCTGGTATCGACTACGAGTCTATCAATGTTCATCCTGGTAATTAGTCTTCCTGTTAATGATTCTATATTTCTGTGGATATGAGGCATTTTCTGGTTCTGCCATTTAGTTTTGTGATATGCTGAGTTGGTGCTTTTATTCCTGATAGGAATTTTATGTATAGCCTAGAAACTCTACTCCATCATCCATTTAAGCTGAGACTGATGTTTCTATAGCAATTTTCATAAATTATGCACAAATAGCCTATCTGCTTCATTCCATCAAGAACAAAAAAAAGGAAAGAAAAAGAAAAAACTGTGAGTCAAAAGTTAATACCGTATCTTGAATTTAGTCCTCGACCAAATGGATAGAATGTAACATGTACTGCAATAGTTATATACTTGGTTATATTAGAAGTTCACAAAAGCATATATATATATTGGCACAAATTTAAGGAACTAAAAATCTTGTATGCTTTTCTGATTTAGGCATATGATGGCTGACTATGATTTGGCCTTGGAGCAGGCAAAACATACCGTTTCCGTGTGCACAATGTTGGCATCTCTACTAGTCTGAACTTCAGAATCCAGAATCATAACATGCTGCTTGTGGAGACAGAAGGCTCGTACACTGTGCAACAGAATTACACCAACCTAGATATTCATGTGGGGCAGTCATACTCCTTCTTGGTTACAATGGATCAGAATGCGAGTAGCGATTACTACATTGTGGCAAGTGCTAGGTTTGTAAATGAGTCACGTTGGGTAAGAGTTACTGGTGTTGCCATTCTGCACTATTCAAATTCCAAAGGCAAAGCATCCGGTCCTCTTCCAGATCCTCCTCAAGATTTCTACGACAAGACTTACTCAATGAATCAGGCAAGATCCATCAGGTCTGTGTACGTTGTCGAATATGGTTCATTTGCAGGTGTAGCTTGGCTGTTTTTCCTAAAAATTTTGGTATCTGTGCTCCTGCTTGTTCATCATAAAATGGCATTCATGGATTATATCACTTTGCCACTTTATATCTGCATTCGTGGATTATATCACTTTGCCACTTTATATTTGTGACTATGTAGGCTCTTGTTTTTGACCATGTCTATATCAGAGCCTGTTTATAGATAAAGCATATATGACTGATCTCTGGTATTTACAATGATTTTTATTGTCCTTCCACCCACAGTTTTTTTTAATCACTTCTTGTTAGATAGGTGGACCTTGTTGGTGTATTGAGAAGAGATTTGGTTCTTATCTCACCTTAAGTGGCGTTGATGGGAGATTTGGGTACTTCTATTTTTTTCCTTCTCTCTCTTTTCTGAAAGAAAATGAAGGGAGAGTCGGCTCCCTCGCTACCTGCATGTTTACTTGTTTCTCCTGCTTGTCATATATGACTTCCTAGCCTTCATTCTGAGAGTTCATTGTACTCTATCAGGTGGAATCTAAGTTCTGGTGCTGCACGGACCAATCCTCAGGGATCTTTCAGATATGCTTCAATCAATGTGACCCAGTTGTATGTGTTGAAAAACACACCACCGGTGGTTATTAATGGAAAAAGTCGATCTACAATCAATGGAATTTCATATTCTCCTCCTGCAACACCACTGAGGCTTGCTGATCTGTATAATATCGAGGGAGTATACACACTTGATTTTCCCACAAGGCCACTCAAGGGTGCTTCTAAGATTGGAAGATCAGTGATCAATGGTACATTCAGGGGATTCATGGAAATCGTATTTCAGAACAATGATACTAAAGTTCAGAGTTACCATATGGATGGATATTCATTTTTTGTTGTTGGGTAAGGACTGCATCACAGTTCATATTTAAATGTGTACATATGCATGTGTTCACTTATCTTGCTGCTAACAGCATGGGCTTCTGTTAATTGCAGGATGGACTATGGAGAGTGGACAGAAGATAGCAGAGGAACATATAATAAAGGGGATGGTGTAGCACGCTGCACGACACAGGTGTAGAGCTTGAAACTTTCCTCATTCTCATGCAATTGGATACAAAGATTAAGTTATCATCCTTATGTATTCTTGAATCTGCTTGTTTATGAATCATCAAAATTACCTGATAGTTTGATTATTTTTCATTTTTTTTTGTTAACGCCATCAGCTTGAGCTTCTTAAGATGGGTTTGTTTTATAGTGATACTTGTGATGCATCTAATACATCTGTGCTATTCAATTTAGCAATGCTCCTTACAAAAACTTTATTGACCGAGATATCAATTGGCTACTTGAATAGTATTTTTGGAACTTTTAAAGGTCACCAAATATTATCCTACTTCTGGATGTGAAGCATTTTATTTTATATACTTTTTATTTGATTCTAATATAAAGAAGTTTTTCTGGATCTAGCCAACTGCTTTTTTATTTCAGAATTTCAGCAGTAGTATTTTGCCTCTTTTTTCATTTTTATTTTTTTTAAGAACTAGCTTGGGAAGCCAGTGCTCCAGCCTAAATCAGGGCCATGGATTTGAACCTATGTCACTGGTACCCAACACCGAGTAACTTTACCATCTCAAGGAGTTTTCACTAGTCGATGATGATACTCTTGTTAGATCCTAGGTATTCTTGGTTTGAAACCTACTAGCATGAATTATTAGAGCTAATGCCTTTTTACCTGCTAGTTCAGAACTTGCATATTTCCTTTTTACCTTCCAGTTTCCATTTTTCAAACTAGTGTTTGGCATATGAAATGAACTTAAGAGAAGGACGGATTGCTATCTTTTCCTGAGCAACGCATGCGAAATTGGACTGTTTTTCAAAATTCAGAAGTGGCTGAATAAGACATGTTACTAGGTGGTGGGGTTCCTATAGCAATAATCAGGATTTCGTCGGCTTTAAACAGTGTGGGGGCTGCAAGGCCAGATTTTCTGGGTGTTCATGTCATTGTTTTGATTGGTTGAATTTATTATAGTATTCAGTACCTAGTATCCAGTTTTATAACATAGTCTTTGAAAATACTCCTAGATGCACGATATGTTCTTTCTGTATGATTTGTAGCACACAAACTATCAAGGTCGCTGTTAATTGCTCTATCATTCCTATGTATGAATGCTTTTTATAAGAAATGTGTCATTTTGTATACTGGGAATCAGGAACATGCTGAAATGTTGCTTACTGTGATATCCTAACTGTGGAGACAATGATCACTTAGTAACATGTCTGCCCGCATTATTCTCAGGTTTTCCCAGGAGCATGGACTGCAATCTTAGTCTCTCTGGACAATGTGGGATTCTGGAATGTGCGAGCGCAGAATCTTGACTCATGGTACCTTGGGCAGGAAGTCTACGTAAGGGTTGTCAATCCAGAAATGACCAACAAAACAGAGTTGCCTGTGCCAGATAATGCCCTTTATTGCGGTCGCCTCCAAAAGTATCAGAAGTATGTCAACAAAACCTGCATACTTTATCTTCTTGCTAGAAGATAGGCTTGCTAACATGATGCATGTATTCTTGTTGCTTGAAGTTTACAATTACTGATATTTTGGTTACTTTCAAAAATTTTCAGTGAGCAGACTCCTCATCACAAAGCAACTTCATCTTCTTCAACCACCTATATAAGAGGCATTTTGCTCATTCTGATGCTGCTTCTGGTTTCGGTTGCTGTGCTGCCATAAAAAAGTCCAATTTTCTTGTGAGGAACATTACCCCATGAGCAATTATGTGGTTGAGTTTGTAGGTTGTGCATCTTTTGCTATGGATGTGTTCTCTGTGATTTATAACTTGTTTCCTGGATTGTGCCCATCTAATTTTCAGTTTGGGTTATTTAGGGGGACCAACCATTCTTTCAACCTTGTGTTTATGTACCTGTTATTTATAGCTTCCATTCTGTGTGGCTATGTAATACAAGCTTCGGTGTCGATCTTAAATGAAATTGCATCCGCTGGCTAGCGTTTCCATCTATATTTTAATTCTTTGATCTTTTTTGCTTCCACTGGCTATGTTGTTGGTTTTCACAGCGAACTGTGGATAAGAAACAGAAAGGAGTGCTGGCGTTTCTTCAGATTGGGATACGGGAGGCATGCATGCGAGCTGTTCATGTCCGCTCGTATAGCTATCTCAACAAATAATTAACAAAACACGATGGTCTCTATTTACTCGTATAGCTATTCATGTTCCTTCCGCTGAAGCGGTTTATAAGTAATTGTAACGCTTCTATTTACTCTCTTCTGTTTATGAAGTTAGAACAATTTAAGCTCTTGCTAGTTCTGAAAATCAATAATGAGATGGAAAAGTTTCATTCTTATCATATCTCTTCCTGAGGGATTAGAAGCATTTTCATCTCAGCAAGCAAATAAGAGATCAAAAACAATATTAGTCTGCACATGGTAACTCCAAACTTTAGTCTCAAACTACGGCCTTTATAGAACTTCTGGGATACATGTAAGTGGTATGTAGTTGTATGATGCATTATAGACACTATAATGATGTAATATCTGTTTCAATAATATATCTGCTTATTTTATTTTTTTTTTGGTACAATGGCCGCTCACACAGCTCTTGCATGAGTATAGCCTATAGAGTCAAGAGAAAGGAGATGATGCAGAGATGAATGGGCAGCTATATAACTATGTTCGGAAGAACTTTCTCGAATGTTGAGCAGCAAAAGAGGCAACTCAATCTGCGGCCTTATTCGGCATATATGAAGAGCCTGAAAGGAGCCGCAATCTCTCACGAGCCTATAAATGTCACATGCAAGTAACGGGTGTCCATCCCTCCCATCAGACTTTGTCCCATATTAACTTGATCACCTTAGCTAAATTCCCTCCAAGGCAGATGCGGTCAGCCCCTAGAGCATACTTCGTGTAGGTGATGCCCTCTCATGTTAGCTCCGTCTCTGTAATTGTTACATCAAAAATGTGTCGCCCTCCAACTGCAATTAATCTGGAGCGATGACCCTGATCGCCTCCTCTTTCTCCATACCTACTTATCTGTTCAGGTGGCTGTGTTGCCCGCGTGCTGTCGACTAATAGAGAGGATTCTAAAGACGCGGTCCCCAGACTTGGCTCATTTTTTGCCACTTGCCCGGGCTTGGGGGGGCCTCCGAAATATGTTTCTCGGTGTAAACGGAGGAAGAAATAGTCTCATGCATGTTACCGTGCGTCCCAAACTCTCAATTCACCGAAGCAATATGATTCCGGCATGCGACCCCAAGAAAAGCATGCGTACTTTGCCTTGATTTTTGGTGTGCATGGTGCTTTCGGTCCTCCTCTTTTAATGCTTCCCCTTTTTTAATCAATGTCGAGCCTACCACCGAAATCCTTGCCTATCATGTTGTCAGCCTTCACCGACAAGAGAACCTACTCAGAATTCAGAAAGCAAGGAGCATCAATAATACAAAAGCAAATGAGTATTTATCAACTCATTTCGCACCAATACTGCTCTAGATGCTGTTTTCCTTCTAAGAATAGCTTCTCACTTCTAGCTCTAAAAATATTATGTGGATACCGTCGTTAAATAGCTAGATATACCCTACTTGTACATTCTTTGTAGGGCCAAAACTATCTCATAAACTCGTATGGCCAAAACTATCTCATAAACTCGTATGAAGTGTCATGATAGAAAAGCATTGCTGTAAATTCCAGATAAGAAAGGGAATGATACAAGAGATTAAAGAGGCAACAGAAAAGCAGGAAAGGTTCTCCCACTGGGGCTTAAGGTGGAGTCTTCACCAGCTAGGGTCTAGGGACCTGGTAAGCTTTTTTTGGAGCAGAATCATTAGGCCCAGCGAAGATGGAATCAGCAAGTCACTATCGGTTAAGATTGAAACATTGAGAGGGACTGACATCGTCACTATCGGTTTGAATGATTGAGCTGAAAATCCTATAGAATTTGTGGGTTGGACCAATACAACCAGCAAAATCATAGGATTGCTGGCTGCGCTAGGCCTATATTCATAAATACCCGGAAGTAGCTTTGGAATGGACATCCAAACATGCCCTTAATGTTTTAACCATTGAATCCATTCATTTATAAGAAAACTTGAATTCTATATATCAATCTCATTGGCCACTGAGAGTTTTCTCATTTATTCCATGAGATGAGCTTCGAGGGGAAGGATTTGATCCATTTGAAGCTTGTTAGTGTCGTAAGACAAAAAACTTGAAGCGATCGGAAACCCTAGGCTATAATTTTGGGCCTAACCTTGAGTAAGTAGAAAGAGAGCACCAAAAAAAGGTTCTACCAGCCTATACTGGATTTTCGAGTCAAGTTCACTTTGGCTGGTTATGATCTTGTTCATTTTGTACAACCTAGATTACTTCTCATGGTCTATGCTGATTTTCATGAATTATATACAAGTCAGTTGTTTCATTGTTCTTTAAAATTTAAGTGTTCATATTTTTCCTTGACCGCATGACTCCTTGAAGGTTTTTTTTTCTTCTAGTAACTGTTGTTCAGAATCAATGAATATTGCAAATTATTTAGAGTTTACAGATCAAGTATTTGTTGACCTTGAATAGTTGATGTCATGTGCCGTTGCTTTTGCCTTTTCCGCACCTTGTTGTCAATGCCTTTGCTTCCAATTCTTCTATGCACTTATATTGATAGGAAAAGTTATTTTCCTTTTTTTTTGTTAATTTCTTGTAGTTATTTGGTTCCTTTAAACATTTCTAGGTTTCTCTCTAACTTTTTATCAGAATCATTACAACATTTTGTTACATCTGAAACACTTGATTCACTATCTTTAAAAATAATTTTCAAATGCCTATCTTTAATGACGCTCATTCACACAATATTGTGTACGGGAATTGATGATTCACTATCTTTTTGATACACTTGTTTGTGAATGTCTTTAACCTAGAGGGCAGTTAGGATGATGCAGTTGGCTTGCGAGCCACCCCAAATTTCATCTTCATTACCAACCGACCAAAACCCACCTGCAGATCCAAGTCCTGCCTAACTTCACATTTTCTAACTCAGTTACAATCTGGTCAAGTCCATACGAGAGAGATGAGCTATTAGAAGATTTCAAATGTGATACAACAATAGCTATCTAAGAAGGAATCCTGGCAGTTACATGTAGTAAGTCATATTAATCATTATATTTAACCTTTTATTTAGTTGATAGATACTGCAGCATGTTTCTGATCGAGGATCCTTATGTTTATTTTAATGACACGTGGTTATCGTATATACCTACATCATATGAACCGCATAGAGTATGTACATACATAAATGCATGGGTACGTGCATACATATATATAGTTTTAAGTTATATTTTAATGCATATAAGCTATTTGGTCTGGCTTGGCCGGATTCAGAGCTCTACTACAACAATTTTGGTTCAGTTAGTTTAAGATTTGGGCAAAACACTTTCCTTGTCATTAACCTAACTCAATACAACCTTGGAATCAACTTGGTGAATGCAAGCCACCAACTTCACCTTCATCCAAATAAAATATGTCCTTTTAGTACAAAGTTGTAGCTCTTTTATTTAATTAGTTTCAACCTTCAAGTCAATCCCAGCCACAATTAGAGAGGGGTTTTGACCAAAATAGAGTATATTCTAAAAAACAAAAGTGGGACACCTTTTCTCCACACCCATACGTACTATGTAACAAATAGGGCTGATGATGGGCCGATTTTGGGCCAAAAAGCTATCAATTTTAAATTAACCCAGCCTAAAGTTTGATTAAAACAATAAATATAATTTAGACCCTCTCGTTCTGGATTCTCCTGTCGCGACTTGGAAATGGAATGTTCATCCGCGGATACCACACCAATAATTAGTACACGAAGCGCAGGGCAAGCACTCTCTTCTCGAGATTTAACGTTCCACCTACCGTGTGATGCCTACCACCAAGAGTCTTAGGAAAATGCTAATCACTCCTTTAAGTAATCCAATTCCGCAATCCATAGACCACGCACGCCATGCCAATCTCAATTCTTCAAGCCTCTGACAAGTAGTTAATGCAATATTATTTATCCAAAAAATACCACTTATAACATTGTAATCCCATCCGGCGCTCCATATCAAAAAATAGCAAAGCATCATTTTTTACTTTTTTTATTCTAACAATAAAAAATAAAAGTATATTTTTATTTTATTTAAATTTTAAAAATATAAATCAATTTGATAAATATAAATATAGTAACAATCACTATAACAACGACAATGATGGTAAAATAAAATCATGATGATAATGATGATGACAGCAGTAATAAAATCGACAATGATAACAACTAAAATAACAATTACAGCAGTGTTAGTGGTAGGGATCATGATATATTGACATGTAAAGCCGATGGTAGGAGGTAGAGATGACGCTAAAAGTGATAGTAAAAAATACGTATTTTTTATTTTTGAAATTTTTTAGAAGTAATTTTTTAAATAATAAATTAATATTAAATAAAAAATAATCAAATATCTTTTACTTTAAATTTATTTTAAGAATAAAAATATATAATATAAAAATAAAAATAAAAAACAAAAATGATGTTTAGCAGGCTAAGGAGATCGTCGGAACGGAAAGAGAGAAGCCAGGCCCATTCCCAGCTCAGCAGACAAAACTTCTCTCCTGGGATTTCTCCAGATCCAACCCTCTCTCTTTTTTTTTTTCGTACACAACCTTCTCTCCTTCACCCGACATTCCGTCTTCTCTCCTCAGTCCTCCCCTCTCCTTCGCAGTCCAGAGCAAAAGCAGTGCTCCCGACCCAGAGAAAGAAAAAACTAAAAGAGAGAGGAAAAGAAAACTTCTCTTCCTCGTGAACTACTCGGTCCATTCCAATTCCCCTTTTTTTTTTTCTCACCCATCGGTCGGGTCAGTCCCTCTCACCCGCAAAATGCTTCAAAAATTCGCACTAGCCTTCAAGACTAAAACCATCGAGCTCTTCGCCGAGGACGAAGAGGAGGAGGAGGACAGAGCGAGCATCTCCGCCGCCATCGACCTCGACCCCGCCCCGGAAGAGATCATCACTGGCCAGCGCGTCGTCGTCCTCAAGCCCGACCCACTCCCCCCTCCCCCCCAGCTCGACCCCGAAACCCTAATCCTCGCTCTCTTCGCCACCCTCTCCTCCTTCCGCGCCGCCTACCTGCACCTCCAGACCGCCCACTCCCCCCTCCTCCCCGACGCCGTCCGCTCCGCCGACCGCGCTGCCGTCTCCCACCTCCGCCGCCTCTCCGACCTCAAGGACTCCTACTTCCAAAACCCTAACCCTAGCACCAGGCCGGTTCTCCCCTTCTCCTCCCACTTGCAGGCCCAGGTGCTGGAGAACCAGCACCTCCTCCGCACCTTCGAAGCCGTCGTTAACCGCCTCCAGTCCGACATCGACCGGAAGGACGCCGAGGCCGCCGCCCTGAAGCAGAGGCTCCGGGACGTCGAGACGGCCAATTCGAAGTTGGCGAGGCGGCTCGACAGGGCCTGCACGCCTCCTGATGGGAAAGTCGAGGCCTTGCTGTCGATAGGGGTCTTCGACTCGGTGCTCAAGGATACTTGCCGGGTCGTGCACCGGTTCACTCGGCGCCTGGTCGATTTGATGAAGAGATCCGGATGGAGTTTGGATATGGCGGCCAACTCGATCTACCCGAATGTGGATTACGCCAAAGCAGAGCATTGCTCGTATGCAATTCTGTCCTATATCTGTCTGGGGATGTTTAGAGGGTTCGATTCTGAGGGCTTCAGTCGCGAAGGGAGTGGTGGAATTGGGTTGGATGGGATTGATGTAAATACTCAGAGAATGAATTCTCTTACACAATTCATCGAGCATTCAACCGTCGATCCGTTGGAGCTGATTAGCGGCAGCTCAAGTTGCGATTTTGCGAAGTTCTGTGAGAGGAAGTACCAGCAACTCATTCATCCTGCCATGGAGTCCACTTTTTGCAGAAATTCAGACCATGGGGAATTCGAGTGGGGTGCATTGCGGGCCTCAGGCCCTCTTTATGAGCCATTTGTTAGCATGGCCAGCTCGATTTGGACCCTCCACAAGTTGGCGTGGGCGTATGATCCGGTGGTTGGAATCTTTCACGTGGCAAAGGGGACTGAGTTCTCAATGGTTTACATGGAGAGCATTGTCCAAAGGGCAGTCACCATGGGCTTGGACCGTGAGAAGAAGTCACGACCGAAGGTCGGGTTTACTGTGGTTCCGGGGTTTCGGGTTGGGAAGACAGTGATACAGAGTAGGGTGTATCTGAATGGCTTGAAGGAGGTAGTATAATTCCATGTTTAACATTGTAAATGGAAATATTAGAGATGCCCTCTTGGTATAGGAGATGATACAAAGGGTATGCAAAGATTGTATTAATAAAATGAAGGATTACAGAATTTAATGAAATATCTATTTGAACTTTTAATTGGATTTGCTGTAAGGCCTACTTTTCTTTGACTCATTTCAACACATGTTTGATTAAGGGCTGTTTTGGGTAAGCTATCTTGATTAAGTCTGTGACCTCGATGGCATTTTTTTTAGTTTTGATAGGTCAAAGAGTGTTTCTTTTGTCATTTCCTTTAAGGAAATGCATTTGGTTCTATGACCAGAGGCCTGTTTCTTTATCATGAATATAAAAAAAATATACAATAGAATTTACAAATTGGTTGTATCTGATGGACGCTTCATTGTGAATGCTGTGAGTAGGTCTAGATCTCAGCTATTCTGTCAACTGATTGTGTTGAGCTTCTTCTCTAAATTCTTATTTTATGTTGGATAATGTGTTAGTTCTATGAATTAGCATATAGTATTCAATTCCAAATATTGTCCTATGTGTCTGTTAGAATGGAATGTGAAGCATTCCATAATCAAGGTATATTAGAGTCAGAGGAACAGATGGTGTGAGATTATTATTATTATTATTATTATTTTGGTTTAACAGATGTTGCATTGGGCCTGAGTCATCGTTGTTTACTTATTTTCAAGGTAGATATCTAGCTTACAGCCACTTTTGGCACATCTTTTTAATTTTTCGTTGTGCCCTTTTTGATTAGATGTAGAGTTGCATCCTGACAATGATCAGTATTAAATCTTCTTGTTTTTCCTTATGGTTACTGAAGTAGACCTTCAAGGCTTCAGCTTCTGCCGTAATCATATTGAAAATAGTTTCTGCATCTTCAGCTGGCTGTAGCATTTTCTAGTGAAAATTTCCACACAATGCAAGCTTGTGAAAAAAAAAGAAGATTATGCTAGACCACTTTCCTGTGATTTTGCTAAAGTGAGGTCATTTGTATATTGATTTGCAACCCTGCTTCTGTAAATTATTGCTTAATAGGTGATTTATATGAGCCTTTTTTTTTCAATCAATCATGGTGTTCTGAATCCAAATATCTCTGTGGTTGGGCATGGTGATTATGGAATTGATACTGGCTTACATTTAGTAACTGCATTTTTGTTTACTAACCTGCTAAATATATTTCTAATTCTATTAGACTTCTTGTGTACATTTATCAGGTCATTCTCTATAATCTGAAGTGTATTTGGTTACCGGAGCTAGTTACATCTGGATATCAGCTGGTTTCCTTTACCTTTAATATATTGATGCCTGCATGTGAATGAAGCAGGTATGTTCTTTGCTTATTCATGAGTTCATCTGCTAAGATTCCAGTTTTTGCAGTAGGCAGCATGATGCATGATGTGACGATGAGAAGGTTTGCCCTTTTCGTTAAAACAAGAAAAGTTGGTGGAGCATTGAGAAGTTTTGCTTTTGACCTCTGTACATAGATTGCTAGATCCCTTTCCTGACATTGGTCACTAATGTCTGGAAGTCTTTCAGGACTTCTTTCTCTAGGTTGAGAAAGAATACACCAGTGAAGTTATCCCCTTCCGTCTGTTCCTATGACTTGTCAAGCTGTAGGACACCAACTTTAGTGTTAGGACTTTTTGGTTATTCATACCTAACTGTAAGAATACAGATTTTACCTTATGTTTCTTCAGCCATTCAGGAAAGCAGGGCTATAAATGTATACTTATCTACATTGATGCATGCATACAGTCATATACCCCACAAAAGAAGATTCAAGACATTGTTTGCAGTACATTACCTGACTTAAACTATTTTTAACAATACAAAATTATCGATGTGCGGTATTCGTTTGGTATATTCTGTTGCAGGAGTGACGCATCCACCAATACCTAGAAAAACTAGTTAAAGCTGGCTCTCTGGTCACCAATATGTTAGGAGCCATTAATCTCTAATTTTTAGCATAATTTCTAGGTAGAAATTTGTTTCATGGTTACGCTACAATGACAAATGACGTATCTGCATATTAGCAAAGCTTTCTAGCCAACACCTTGTATTTCTACAATATGTAGATTGGATACCATGTTTATCTTATTCTATTGTTCTTTTCACAAATGATACAAGGCCATAAGTTATATACAAGTTTTTCTTACTTGGCAAGAACCTCTTTAAGATCTTTGTTTCAACCATTGCCTGACCATATGATTTAACTGGAGATCCTTATCGTATGACAAAGCAATCCTTTGAATAATTATGACCATATAATTTAACTGGAGATGCGCATCGCTAGCCTTCGACTCACTGATGTGCTGGTTTTATGATTGTAAAATTTAAATGAACAAGGTGTCTCATTACTCACGTATTTTTAGTTTAGGAGGCCCAAAGGCTCATCTGTTCGCCATTAAGATGAATCTCCTGTAAAATTATCACGTAGCATAGCTAGCATATTTTGGTGCTCTTCTCTGAAGAAAGCTTATATGAAACCTTTACCTCGCCAATTCTGCTGTTCGGCGATCTTCGCCTCCCTTGGACCACTTCCAAACCTCTGTATAAAGAGAGGTGAACTCATTCACTAATATACTTACCAATCTGAATCATGAGTGTGGTTGAGACAGTATTCAAGGGACCTCATTCCTGTGCATTTATGACTCCATCATGGCCGAGCATGCTGCAGGAGAACAATTTAAGTTCCTACGATCTCAACAATAAAGACCCAAATTTATAATAATCAGCATAATACATGGAATCAGAGGACAGATCTAATATAGCAGAGATGAAACTCTTCCTCATCTAAATCAGCTGAACTGACATAGCTGGCCATCAATAGATTGCCAGCATGGAGGTCTGAATGGCTGTAGGCGGTCGGAACGAACACATCAAGGACTATCCTAGAAATTTAGCTTCACATGACTATTTTGATATCAGTCTTGGTATGTTGTTCTCCAACCTCCAAAATGAGAAGACTTGGTTTAAATTAGCAAAACCGACTTGACAAGGCATTAGTCATTGCTGTGGGGATCACTAGGTCCTTTCAAATAGTTCCTTCAGGCCCCATGACTTTCAGCAGGCTTGGGCATAAAGCTAGCCCCGGTGGCCTGTCTTTATCGGTTTAGAGTCGGGCCTTCTTTTGTTGGTCAAGGACTCAAGTCATGCTTGCTCGAGGTTAGAGTTCCATTGGAGTTTTATGATTAGAAACACTTCAGCTGCTATCTCCGTTGATCTGTGCTTTGTTTCATTTTTAAGTTCTAAGCTACCAGCAAATGGATATTTGCGAAGAATGGTGAAAAGTAATCGGCACTATTCCCATTTCTTAGCTGACTTCACCACCCAGGTCTGTTCCAGTGACTTCCGTAGGGCTTTATTGAGGAGATGAAGGTGCTTAATAAATACTAAGAGGCTCGCTGTTTTGGGATGCCCAAAAGGTCATATGATCTCGGTCGATACACAGTGTTAGTGTTTATTTTGTGCACTTGTTGCGACAGCTTTACTGTTCATCACAAGTGGGGATGTCTGTAGGCACTTTTTTTCTTTTTTGTTTGGGGTAGAAATTGGCCCAAAGTGAAGCACATAATTAGATTCATCCCTAAGTATTTGGATGTCTTGTTTGCGCATCTAGCATGTAGCATACCTCTTCAATGGCAGTACATAGTATATTAGTTCCAGTATACTGACCGTTTCATTATTTTGTGTTATATTCTAATCATATGATGAAGTTAAACCAAAATCAAACGGCGTAGTTTTAAGTTTGCTGCAGAAACAGAGAGTTTACCTTGGGGAAGCGTGTTCTGCATGTCAGATCTTTGAGATTTATTCTTGGCATATATTTGTAGGTTAAACGTTTTAGACAGGCTTGCATGGAAGTGATCATCTTTGAACAACAAATCTCAAATTCTGGGTTGCATTTATCTCCTGCTCCTCTCGGAACCACGTTTCCACCGGCCTGAGAACCTGAACTGCGCCCAAACTAAATTACCATCCTCTTACATTGCTTCTGTATTAGATCTTCAAAGAATGAGTCAAAATGCTAAACATTGGTGCTATAACTCTTTTGAGTAGCAGCCCACGAAGTTGGAGACAAAACTGATGAGCAAATCTTTAGCGGCAAGGGCGAGGTAAGTGGATGGCTGGAGAATTCATGGACCAAGGCGTCTTGGAATAAACTCTATTATAGGACGCCTACTCTTAATGCAGATCACTATATCCTGGAAACTTGCATATCATACAATCCCCAAAACTGAGGATGCTGGATTTGTATTGTGAAGTGATCTCCACCATCTCCATTTTTATGGATCCTACGGGCCAAAAAATTATTATAACAGTTGTGAACTTCTGGTTATGACTCGTGCGCTTTCACTAGATGAGTAGGCATAGAGAGACTACAGGGTCTTGGCCACATAGGACCTAGGCTTCCGCGTCACCAGGCACAACCAAATGCATGAAACTTTATGTAGAGACAATTATAGAAATTCTTAGATTATTATCGGTGACAATTTGCCACCATCTAATTTCTTTTTTATTTTTTACCACCACCGTCGATCGATCAGTTATCTTGAGAAAATATGGCAAGAGCTTTAAAAAATATTAAATTCAAGTGACAATCATTTGACTACTCTTTACAACAGTTTACCGAGCAATGCTCGCCGAAAAGTTTTCTTCCCTCAATTGTTGTATTGTGGAAGAGCCACCTGAAGGAGTTGAGATTCTATCTAGTTCAGCATTGGATTAGTAATGTCCAGCAAGTATGGATGTCCGTCTATTATATAGTAGTTATTATTCCATAAGCCCCATAGTGCTTAATTTGGTTGCCAATGTGCCAGATGGATCAAATCGATCAAGTTGATCTAGGGTTTGCTTTAGCTCTTTTCTCATAGCTGCTTGGAAACCATGAATGTCGCCAAAGCTAATTGACGACAGGGGTTTCTCATATGTTTGACTCTGGCCTCGTGCACCACCTGCTCGCTTCTGGTGCTTGATGGAGTCATGCACCGTCCTTTCTCTAATACCATGTGGTTTTAACAAACTTTGGGCGTACAAATGAGTAGACTTAGATTTTTCCCTTTGCATGGGTGATGGACTAAAAAACCTATGCATGAGCTATGGATGAATATATATAGTTCAGTAAGTAATAAACCAAGATTATATTACGATAGACTACGGTGCTTTTTTCTCTTTTCCTCACACTTCACGTTGATCAGTAGGAGACTTATGGTCTAAAGATTAAAAAGTTACCATCTTGGCAAATTTTTCTAGGGGTGTTACCAGGCTGGGCTGCATCCAGGCCACGTAGGCCAAATTCCGTTCTAAAACTTCGGGCCCCAGTTTGGCCAAACGCTGGGCTCGAATCCGGATTTCTTTCTGGTTTAGCTTTCCTAAACTTATACAATGGGCTCGACCTAAGCTCCTGCAGGCTTGACCCTAGCTCTCATAACTGAATGCGACAGTTCCTCCTTCAAGCCATATATCTGGGTTGACTGGGCTGGCATGGCCCATTTACCAATGGATTGACTATTAGATCAAATCTAATCTTAGTGACATTTTCTAACATCATTAACTGAAAATTCTAAATTATTTTAAAGATTATGTGCCAAAAGGGAAGATATATACATGGCATAACTTTTTTTTTTCCGGAAACATCAACGGTACTCTAGAAAACAAAAAATTATTTCCTACACTGCCTGCACCTAGCAATCACAAATGCTCATGCTTGTGGGCTCCATTTATCAAGCGCATACTTTAGTACACTGCTACAGGAACGAGCGGTTGTGATTGAAATATAGCACAGATAATTTTTTGATGGAATACCGCACAGGTGATTTCTTTATAGAGCTGATGGGACTAGTCTTTTTTTTTCCCCCTCTTAATAGTAGGAAGCAATATCATTGAATGAATCTCGCGAGCACCTGATAGGAAACAAACTAGATTCGATGCATTTGTTTTAAATGCTTAACATAACAAAATATTCATATCAGGAAGCATAATCACGTAAATTTCTCTAATATTATTATTGATTTTTTTTTTTGTATCATTTTGGTGCTGTTTGGTTGTTGTCAGCTTTGTCAGAACTGTTTTTAAGAAATGATAGTTTTGTAAAAATACGTTCTGGTAGAACATGTTTTACTAGATTTATCGTTCGGCGAGAGAAACTGATATTGTGTAAGACTTCGGAGAGTCCATCTAAATCCTGATTGCGAGGTCTTGCGTTTGAGAAAAACATGGAAACCCCGGTGTTTCAAATAAAACCTATTTTTCCTATTTTGGCTGTCAAGAAACTTTTGCCAAACAGCTAGTTTCATAAAATTATGGAAATTTTGGTTTTAGAAATAATAATTTTGCTAAAACTATCTAACCAAACAACATATATGCTATATACATTGCATCAAACCTATCTTAGGAAAGCTTAATTCACTAGATTTTCTTTTCAAGAAATGGGTCATAAATGGATCCTTCATCATGGCGTCAAGTCCATCTCTAATTTTCTCTTTCCATCCTTGTTATTGATTTATTTTGTCCTCATGTACGTTAAGGAAAGGATTCACTAGGCATAGAGAATGTTTCTAGCACTCCCTCTCTCCTTCCTTCCATTTATCCATCTGTTTCACCCTTCTCTTATTAGTGTTTGCTTATTCATTTTCTTTCTTCTTTTTTTTATGACAAGAGACACCACAACCACGAGCAGTAGGAAAACGATCCTAAGATTATATCACTTTTCTTATCACGAATCCGGTTCCATAAGTTGGTGGATCTTTCCTCAATATCATATAAGATGGAGGAGATCCAAGGTGAGCTTTAATTTGATAGTTTTTTCCCTTTTTTTTAAAAACAAAGATCATATTAGATTAGTCATGCAGTCCATACTTTCAAGCAATTTACATCATTTATGATGTGTTAATTTTCTTCTTTTGGTTTTTAAGTAGGAAGAGATGCATGAGAGAAGGAGGCCTTGAAAAAGTTGATGGAGTTAGCAATAAAAAGATCATTGGATATGTCAAGAATCAACTCAAATACTAGTGTGAGGATGGCTATACTAAATTATGGCATGTCCATTGGATCAATGTTTCCTACTATTTTTAACATGTCAGAATATATAACTACTATTAGTCTTTCTTCTTTCGATAGGAGTTCCTTACAAACCAAAGTATGAAACTTGAGCTAGAATTTAGCAACTTTTGATGTACACCCCCTCTTTTTTTTTTTGAGTGAAAGAGGTAGGTAAACCCAAGGCATTATGATGTACATATGAAGCATATTTTTTGTTGACTTAAATATAAACTCTTCTTTTCTTGGAAAGTAAGTTCAGGCATAGGCTGCCCTTGCATTGCTTTCTACTGCTTTGTAATGTTTATGTTGCTTCTAATTTATCTTCGAAATGGCTAGCCTATCCTATGCAGTTAGTCTGTCAGTTGAATGTAACAAGAAATTCATTTCATTGAACTAGCGAAAATGAAAGACCAAGCAGCAAGAAAAAGAAAGAGGACCAAATGGAGCCCTGGAAACCAAAACTGTATTTGCATCAAAAAACTTAAAAACCTCAACGAAAGACAGCTCAAGTTTCTATTCATGATTAGCCAATGGATTCTTTCGTTGAGAAATTTCGGCCATGAAAGTAGGAAGAAAACGTATCATTTTTCAGCTATCATTATCTTATAACTTCAAAGGTCTCCAATAAAGGTCGTAGAGGAATAAGCTGCTTTATGGATGAGGTTTTGGTAGGTGAGGCCATGAGACAGCCTGATAAGAATGAATGGGAAATATTAGGATGTCTTTTAGACATCCCTGCTACACTGGATGTTGTGTACCGGTTGAAATCTCATAAGATAGTTTAGGTAGAGGAACTCTCCATTTGAGATCCAACATTGCTTGCACATTTCAAGAGAAAATTTATTGTTACCGTCCACATTCTCCATTGTCAGACTAGTTCCTGGTATACTAATTTTCAACACATGCAATTCTTTTTTCCACCATGACAGGTGAATCTAAATTGCTATTGATCAATCTACATCCCGAGGCACATATACACCTTCAATTAGACACGTAAGAGTTCCTTGATCCATTTTAAGTCCTTTCTAGCTTTGTTCTACCCAGTCTTCATTATTATTGGATTTCCACTTGGAAAAGAGAAGACCTCTCTATCTTCCTGACTTGGAAATTTCTTAATCTGACCTTAGAAATCAACTATGTTCTCTTATTGTTCCTTTGAGAACCGATATAAGAATCATGGCGATCCAGATATGTCAAGATAGTCCTTCTGACACCTGATGAAATGAATTGATGTGGGTGCTATCACTATAGCAAAAAAAAAAAAAAAAAAAACTACTACTCTTTTTAATGCATATACCGACGCTTATAAGCGTTGGTATTTTTATTGCCGATGCTTTCTAAAGCATTGCAAAAACATCGGCAATGTAAACGTCGAAATTTTATTTACCGACGCTATTAAGCATCGGAAACTACCGCTACTAATAAGCATCGTTTCGGCAGTTGCCAACGCTTATTAGCGTCGTCAGTTGCCGACGCTTAATAGCATCATCAGTTACTTCTTTTAACGACACTTTAAAGCGTCACTAGAGTTAAATTTTTTTAAAAAAATATTTTAAAATATTTTAAAATTTTATATACATTTACCAAACACATATATAGAGGTGGGTATTGGGCCGGGCCACCCATGGCCCGGCACGATGCGGCCTGCTTGCTACAGTAACGGGCCGTGCTAGGCACGGCTCATAAAAGGAGGCCAGGCTGGGTTAAGGATTTCTGGCTTGCAGGCCGAGCCTGGCACGGCCCATAAGGGCCTGGGCTGGCACGATTCGTGGGCCAAGCACGGCATGGCTATTTTTATGGCCACAAAATAGCCGTTTTATGGCTGTTGAGAGGGGCAAAATGGGTTAAAAGCCACAAATAGTCGTTATGGACCAAAAAAAATAGCCAGCCACCTATAACGGCTATTTTTTTTGGACAGGCGGGTCGTGCCAGGCACGGCCGTCTCGTGCCGGGCACGGCAGGGCCCGTCACCCCATGGGCCTAGGGTTGTGCCGGGCTTAGCCTTTAGGTTAAGCGGGCCGTGCTAGGCACGGCCCGTTTAGTAACAGGTCGGGCCAAGCACGGCCCATTTGGTATGTGGCCCGGTAGGTCTGGGCCGGGCCGGGCCCGGCTCGATCCCGGCCCGGGCCCGGCTCGATGCCCATCTCTACACATACACAACAAGAGTCACATATCACAATCAAGTGTGAAGCCATTCATATTTTCAAATATGATTACATTTATATTGTCGATTTACATTTACAATGTGCTTTGAAAACATAAAAAATATCCATATGAAATTTCTAAATAAATAGTCTACGAGGTATCAGGGATCAATGGCACCACCATCATCATCATCTTTACAAGTAGATGAAGTATCATGAACCTATATGAAAAAAATATAAAATTTAGAAGTTAAGAATATGAAAATCATTAAGCTCATACAAAAATACATGATAATTATGTAAAATATTCAAATAGATGTAGTTATTTACCTGAGGAGAGGCAAACCTATGCAACATAGATGCAATCTGGTCAAACTATGTCCTCAGAGATTGTATCTCTGTCTCAGGACTCTATCTCATCTACTTCATCTTTGTATGATGACTTTGCCTCATCTCCTTCATCACTGCTTTGAGACTACGAATCTCTATGGTGCTACTACATTGTCTGGCATCTTGTATATATCTGCTCACTGCGGATAACTTAGTAGAAGTAACACCAATAGGGTCTAGTCTCTAGCTTCAGAAGTGATTATAATATCAACTTTTACCGCAACTAGAATAGGCAAGGAAAAGGGAGGAAACATATACCTACATCTCGTTATTATTAGATAATGATCCTTATAGCTCGAGGCGGACTTGTTTTCAAGGTACGGAAAATGATAACTATCACTGAGCTCTGGAATATTGTCGTTTCTGTGGAGCGAGTGAAGCTCAGCTCATGGTAACTGTAAAATATGATACCCAAAGCTAAAAACGTATGGCCTGTCAACTTCTGAAAGCCCTAGAACCCTAAGACATATTGCACCAGTATCCATGCTGGATCACATCGACACCCTTATGAGCATGACAGGACAAATACTTCACCCGCAAAAGGACCCCTTCTGCGTCGTTCCTATTCGCTCAACCTTTTCCTCCCGACGTTTCTCACCCTTCTGTTTCAGAGCACCATCTTGCTCTTGTCCCCACGTGTAATAGAATGTAGGCTTTCTTTTTATCTGAACGAGAGACACCTAGTGGGACTTGCAGACAAATGAAGCATGGACAGCTTCATTGCGTTCATGATCACATGGTCCATCATCTCCCATACCTCCCACTGTATCAACAGCCACTTCTTGGATGCCGGACATGTCGTCATCACTCAAAAAGCCAGGGCCTCAAATCATTCAGAACGCATGGGCTGACATCTGCCATCATCTTACTTTCACTGTGTCATTAGTTGGCATTACTGTCTTGCCATGTAGACTCATTAGTTCTCATCATTGGTGCTTGTAAATCTATGGTTCTGGAACATCATGGAAGACCAAGGAGTTAGGATATTGCCTGTGGTTTTAAATGAAGACCGGGAAAAAAGCCATTCCAATGAGCCTTGTACCTACATGCCTCGTACGAGTACACGCGCAAGATAAGAAGTTTTTTTTTTTTTTTTCGGATTCTATGGAGATGGCAGATCGAAGTTGTGTCTAACCTCCCCAAATCCATTAATTCAGTAGTTTTTTGATGAGGTTGCAAGACATGGAGCAAGGCAATGAAATTTTGTTTCCAATTTTTGCACGGATGTTGCTTCCTTCACCTCTTACTGTTCATGCATGGCTGTGGAGTTCTGCAATATACGGTGGGATCGAGGTATCTTGTCTAACGGGATGTATTCTCTCTGAATAAAATTTCTGAGCCATGATAGGCATCAAATATATGAAAGAAAAAAAATCCTTTTTACTGGAGTAGTCTAGAGTTGGTAGCTGGGACTCACTTGAGGGGAGGAAAAAAGTTCCGAAGAAATTACAATATTGGTTTGATCAGTGCCAAAACGTTAGTTGTTGGAATATGAAGGCTAGGCAAATTGAACTTGTGCCCAACAAGCGTGACATGAAGGAGGAATTTAAATCTAAATTCTTGCTTTTCTCCAAAATTTCAAATCTTATTTGTGTCTTAATTAGCTATTGAATTTCAAGTGAAAAGATCAAACGGGCAGATGCGATGGTTCCACAGGGTAAAGGTATTCTCTTGGGTGTTCATTGAAGTGATTCATTTATAGTATTTTTGTATAAGTTTTAATGCTGAAGTGCCTATTAGGTTATAAAACTTAACTTTTAGAGAGAGATCATCTTTTTTTTTTTTTTCTTTTTTCCTAAAATTCAGGATTTTTGTGGCAAATAACTTGAGAGGAAGCTGACATCAGAACTAGAATTGAATACCGGGTCGAATATTAGGAGGTGGCACAAGTGGAACTAGAAGAACACTCTTCTCCCACTAGAAATCCACCAAGGGGATAGGAGCAAAAAGATAACAAGAAGGAACTCTTTCCCCAAAGCCAAAGGCTAAATTCTCATTCAAAATATCATATCATTTATGATACCTTCTTCCATACCAGGTTAGTCTTTCACAAGCATAGGATGGAATAAGTCTCCAATTTTAGGCATGCAACATTAATGACATAATAATTTTCAATAAGTCTTTTCAAGTTTCTGCAAAAGACTGCACAAGCAACAAAGAGTGCAGGTATTAATTGTAACATTAAATCTAACATTTAATTAAACCACTACTTAATCTAATAAATGGCAAATAATTGAGAATCCAAAAGAGCGTTGTAATATGAGCTTAATTTATGAAATGAGCTTTCTAACAGATTTCAAGTATGGATTTCTTTTGTAGGATCTTCAGGCTTGAATAATGAATATCTCTGTAGCAAAAAAAATAATGAATATCTCCAATGTTCTTCTAATTCCCAAGAGTTCAAGTCTATGTACAAAACTTGATGATATAATCCAATCAATACCCTTCCACCATGTAACTCTAATTTTCTCTTTTACGGCGCCTTATGCACCAAGCATCTTA
Source organism: Phoenix dactylifera (assembly GCF_009389715.1). NCBI lineage: Eukaryota > Viridiplantae > Streptophyta > Magnoliopsida > Arecales > Arecaceae > Phoenix > Phoenix dactylifera. Next base: position 10,690,472 of record NC_052393.1, read on the forward strand.
CGCCAGAATTGTAGGTAGAGTCCTTTAATGCTGTGTTCAAGAAAATTCTGCAAATCTTTCAGCCACACATGTTCTTTTGACTCAGATAATGTTCTATCGGTCAAAAATGATGAGCATGTTACTCCTTGCAAAAGGGATCTTCATATTCCTGAATTAACTAATGGGAAGACCAAATATGATTCTCTCTTCTCAACCAAATCTTCTAAGGGATCAATTAGTTGATTCTCATGATGAAGCTGAGACTTATCATCATGATCAAGAGCCAATTCTTCATTCAAGGATTCTTGAAAATGCATTGGAATGGAGACCTGTATACCATTCTCATCAATGTCCTCAACTTTATCAACTATGATGGACTCAACTTTTCTAGGAATTGAATCAATAGCAAGGAAAGATTAAAATACATCATAAAGAACTTCATTTGGAGAAGTATCATAGATAGGATGTGAATCAAAATCAAGAGTTGGTGCACTTTGAGTCTACCATAAAAGAAATTATCTTGATTGTTGCATATCTTTAATTGTATCATGATAGGAAAGCCTTTTAACTTAATGCCCATTCATGTGCATGAGTGAAAGAGTGTAATGTAATCCTTATCCTTGTATGATATGTTATACTCCAAAGAGTGAAGAGATTCATCATGTCTTGGAGGCCTACTATGAACCAGATGCTTTTGTAGACATTTTATTTGTTTCCATAATTTTGCTATCAACATGTTGTTGAAGGTCTCACACTTGTCTCTTTTCCTGCAAGTCATGTTCCATGACGGCCTAAGCTCTGATACCGTATCTAACACCGGAACTAGTGGGCTTGACTGCCAAGTTGGAGATAAGGAGGTAACACAATTGAAATCGGAAAACACTCTTATCTCACTAAGAAACCACCAAGGATTTAGGAGTGAAAAGATAAGAAGATCCAAAGACAAAGGCTAAATTCGCATTCAAAATGTCATATCATTCACTATGCCTTCTTCCATATAAGGCTAGTCTTATATAAGCATAAGATAGAACAAACCTCTGATGCCCAAGATCCAGCTAGTACATAGCTGATGTAGGACTAAACACATACCTGCACAAATTCTAGCAATTACTTATACTATTCCTAGGATCCTATTTGGATGTTTTTGCCGATGTCATTGTTTTGACCATTATTTATCAGTTAGATTAGTCGAAACCTACCTCCTCTTATTGGTAGTGCAAGAGAAATCCCATGATCAGCATTCCACTTCAGCATAGCCATCGTAGGTGTTTCCCCTTTTTTGACCATATCATGGCTTCAGACTAATCTATGAAATCAAACATCCAATCTTTTCACAACACCAAGCATAAAGGAACCATGAGTGAATCTAAACTATACTCAATTAAGTCAAAAAAAAATTACATGCTAAATACTTGGCACAAATCCAAAGCTTTTAGATTTTCCCTTAGCTCAAAGTAGCATTGTCAGAAGTGAAATTAACAAGGGAGATTGAAATTTCATTCCATATAAAAGAGCTGATTCATTATCTGAAATTCTAACAGTTTAAAGCTCAATTTAGATGCACTAGAACAATTTTTCATAAATAAAATCTTATTATCACAAAGGAAATGTAGGCAAATGCAAGTGAAACGGTAGAGACTACCATCATTATGAAAAGCATAGGAAGAACTGACGAGTAAAGTCTTGCAATTTTCATCTTCAAACTTTACAATCATACTTGTGATGCACAAATTATTATCTAGGAACAATGAATTGGAGAATCAGGTTGCCTTCTACCCCCTCTTCGCTGGTCTAATCCCAGTTCACCTAGCTAGTTGTTAGGTCTTCTTGCCATGGTCACCTTGAACCAAGAGGAGATCAGATCATTTGGAAGTTGAGCAGCACAGGCAATTTTTAATGCTTCTCTCTACCAATTTCTTAATGCTAGAGGCATTAAATGCAGGTAACATTTTCTCTTTGGAGCCTTTGAAGCCCTCTTAAGATTAAATGTTTTCTTTGGTTGTGTTGGCGAAAAAACTAAACACCAAATAAATAATTGGGAGGAAACTCTGTGAGGACGTTGGCAAGTGTGTATTGTGCAGCCAGACTTCAGAGATAATAGACCACGTTTTTTCTTGCTGCCACTTCTTCTCCTATGTACATTTGGAAGGCTATTTGCTCGACACTTAGAATGCTCCATCCTCAATCCTCCTGTGCTTACCTATATCTCGACTGTATTCAGAGGAACTTTAAAAAGGTTTAGCCAGTTGTTTTTATGCTACTTATGGCTATCGCTTGTGTCCGTTAGAAAGAATAGAATTCTACGATTTTTCTCAACAAACATTCATCTATTGCAGCCGTGGCATAAGAAGGATTTGGCATCTTCAATGACCAGTCTTTATTATGTGACCGGAATCTTCCATTAGAATTCGGAAGAGTTTGAGACGAAGGTTGGAAATATCCCTAGAGATTTTTATGAATGTTACTCTACAAGATGTCTACTTCCTTTTTCTCATTTTCTTATGTTTTGTTTCATCTATCAGATTGTAATTCAACTTCTGAGGATCTTCTTTTCCTCTCTTCTAATTTTTTTTCTAATCTTCAATAAAAGCTGGGTGGCTATCTCCTTTTCCTTCCATTCAGAAAAAAAAAAAAAGGAAAAAACATAATAAGTTTATGTCAAGGCTATCCTGCCGCCCCAGGCCTTCCCAATCCGCCCTCCGCCCCCAACAAAAAAAGATGGGGTCTGGATAAAACATGACACTTATGTTTTACAATTTTACCAACAGATAGTTGGTCCATTGAAAGTTGAAGAACAGAGAAAAACACATGAAAATGGAAACAAATGACCTTCCTCTTCCAGTTTAGCTATATAAACTCGTTCGTATAGCATGAATTTATATTATAAGATTGTTGAGAAGTCTAAAGTTTTTCTACTGTACCAGAACTTGAGTGAATGAGATCGTAATCTCTACTACTAGACATAGCATCATGTACTCATTTCATTCACCATGCTCAACTAAAATAGAACAAGGTCTTAGTATTCCTGCCGTACCAAATGAGGCTGAAATTAGGTTTGAGATCTGGGCTACGGTTGATGGTACAGAGGTTATAATGAGACATATACCAAACTAGACAACTTCAAAACCTAATGTGAACGTTGTGGACGTCAATGAAGTAGCAGGACCATGCTTGGTCTGCCCTCCGTCGAGCAATGCATCACTACTGATACCATATTAGTCTTTGATTGTTGGAAAAAAATCAAATAGAATTATAACTAGGTGATTGTAGATCCTTGTAGCTAGTTTTACTTCTTTCGTTGAATTTTATAGTTTTAAGGTCTCAGAGAGACTAACTATATTAACTATATGCTTTGAGTACAGGCTTAGCAGATGTCCAGTTTCATGGAAGAGTGATCTGGCTTCTCTGATGAATCAATCTAGTCAAAAATTCTGTGTTGACAAATATTCATCTTTTTTTTAATTGGAGGCTATAATTTTCAACTGAGGTTTGGGAAGTTTGATAGTGACACTGATATAGAATCAATTATTAAGGTGTTTGTGATGTCACTTGGAATAGTAGTACTCGAGGTCCCTGACAAGAAGAACTCAGTCTGTAATCTTATCAAGATGGGCGCAACTGATATTATTTGTCTGCAGAAAGATCAAATTGAAGGTGATGGATGTCTTGATGCTGAAAGCAACATGGGATTTAGAGGTCTTCCAACATGCGACATTTGAAATCCTGGTCTGGGAACAGCAAACCCTGACAGATTCAAGGTTTGACAGATTAGTGGGGACTCGTGCAACTTCTCATCCTATCTCAGAAGCAAATGCCATGAAGCAACCGTTTTATTCCCAGCTCAAGTCTGCCCCACTGCCCCACTTTCTCTAGCGTGATGACTATAGGTTCATTTATTCATGATAGCATACGGGGAGTATCCCGTAGACAGTGAAAATAGTTCAGAAATATATACATTACTGTCAAGTTGGCATACGGGAAGGATAGGTTAGACAGCGAAAAAAGTTCAGATATATAGTAGGGCCATTCAGGTGAGATCGAGTTTAAAATCATGGAAATAAGTGGCCAATGAAAATTTTCAATTCATGTCAGAAGGGAATATATACGTACATGGGAGTTCAGTATGAATGTCATGTATTTTGCATTTTGAGTCGAGAATAGGTCTTAAGTCTGGTACTGTTGGTGCATGACTCCTTTAAGCCAATATAGTTAGCAGTGGTGCTCGACTGAGACAATTAAGCTCTCTTTCCTAAGCTTTTGCAATAATAATAATAATAATAATAATAAAGAAGTACTATTTTAGGTGAAGAAAGTACGACTAATTCTTATTAGATTTAGTTATCATTCTAGACAAGAATACAATGACTCCCCTATGCGGCTGTTAAGACCCTATCACCAACATATTAGCTAAGGAGAAGAAAGACTCTGGATCACTGGACAAAATCAATGAGAAACTTAACAATTGAAAACATAACCAACCTGGAAGCAGGGCTCCCTAGTTCATGAAATTTTACCGTAAAATGACAGCAAGAAGGTGGAAGGTATATTTGCCTCAAAATTGTTTTATCACTTTCCCCCCTTAAACCATGGAGACCGTAAAATATTTCTAGTTGTGAGAGCGAACTTCCCCAACGTTAACTTGGTATCGAGGTGCTTCATTTATCTGCTCATATTGCCATTTGGTTTCTATCTTTTATTAGTTATTGTCATTATTTTGTAGTGCTTTGTTCATCGTTCTCCATTTAGTTATTTTTCCCCATTACATATGTCTACATCGATGACATTCATAGAGAACAAGAAGGCGGGATTGAGAGACAACTAAGCTCTAAAGGTGAGTGCAACAATGTCTATCATCTATAACCTTGATATCTTAACATTAATAACGTTGTCCTTAGAAGGAACCTTGTCATATCTATATATTAGAAGAGAATAACATAGCGAACAAAAGGCTTAAAAATCTTTAAAAAAGGAGTAAAGCTCTGAGCAAAAAGAGAAGGATGCAGAAGAGGAGAGATAAAAGAGAGTAAATGGCAACAGTAGACTAATAAGTAGTTTTAAAGAGATGTTTGTCCATAACAACACATTTGGAATATAAGGCAGCATACCGACCTTTCCCACAGGCGTTCTCAACCTTTTTCACAGCACACAGCCCCCCTTTTACTCGACATTGAAGCCAAGAAGAGAGTAAAAACGAAAGAAAGAGAAACCCTAGAAATAAAGGCTGTTAACAGTTCCTTTCCACATAATAAAGCTAGGAAAGAAAGAGGAAACCCTAACAGTAGTGGCAGCAGCAGAAGCAGCACAAGCCCAACGAAACCCTAGAACCAACCACAGCCAGAGTCCTTGCCGCCTAGAACGGAGTGACGCCCATGTTCGCTGCCGCGGCGGCGTAGAAACCGTCCTTGAGGAGAACGTCCTCTCCCTCCTATATATAAAAGAAAGAGAATTAATCAATCAAAACCCTGAAAGGGGAAACCCGTGAAGGAGAGGAACAGTCCACAGAGGAGGTGATCAGAGAATATGCTTAATAAACTACTTTAGTTTTTAAGTATATAAAAACAAGTTAGTTTTTTCTTTGCATTACCTGCTGGCGGACGCTGCTCTTCTTCAGGCCCTGATCGGGCATCAGGCCGAAATGGATGTGGGGGAAGTGGGCCCACTAAAAATAGGAAGCAAAAACGTTATTACGTTAATAAATGGAAACCCTAAAAGACGGAGGAAGGTGGCTCGCAAAGAAGCCTAGCAGTAGCGAAGTAGAGCAGTAGTGAGGGGAAGTAGTCTTATACGTTCTTAGCAGCGGCGCTGAAGGCCTCTCTGTGGGTGATGTCCGGATTCCCAGCCTTGATGCGTTGGATTTCGTCCCTATGATGACCAGAAAAAAAAAACGGGAAATTAAAAAAAACCATGCTTCTTAGCATCAATTACTGAGAGAGAGAGAGAGAGAGAGAGAGAGAGAGAGAGAGAGAGAGAGAGAGAAGAGCTAGCTGCTTCTCTTCTTGATTCTTTTGGTGTTACCAAATCAAAGTTTGGACTTCTACTTACTTGATAAATCGGTTGTATGCCGAGGGAACTCTCTGCCTCTTCTCTGGAGCTGCACTCACAACACCAAAGCAATCAAAGACGCTAGTTAATCTGTTGTTTAACCTTTTATTTTCTAGAAAAAGACTAGCTAGAAGACGAATAGAAGGGAGGTAGTCAGTAGATCCTGAACTGTTCTTTGAGTTCTTTGTTAAATTAAGTAATTGCATAGTACTTTGGATATGATAACATGGGGTTTGATTTCCGAACAGACAAAGGGGAAGAGAGGATGGAAGAGCTACTATAGCTACAGGATGCCACGAGGAAGAAGATAGGTGCATGCTTGGAGTAAATCCAGCTAATGGTTTTCTTATAGAACAGCACAGAAGGCAACTATCAATGTGTAGATGGAGACTTTTCAGGCAGGCTTTTTTTACTTGCTCTTTTATTCCACATTTTATCTTTCTCAATCATTTTCTTGATTAGGTTGGTAGTAGATGGTGACAATCAAGTAGAAAGAATTTCATTGAAAGGACTTTGGTGCAATTGTTTATATTATTTTAACTGCACTACCGTCAAAAAAATTTTGTTTCAAGGAAAAAACGAATATTTGATAACAATAGTGTAGAACTATGCAAGGAAGAGATCACTAAGGAATCGAAGAGGGAGAAAAGAAAGAAGAAGGCAAGAAGAGTCTTCTCACGTCTGTTGACAACTGGAGTCTGAGGGAGCTCTTCTTCGGTCCCCTTGACAGGCGCCATCGCGTTGTGGTTGTGGTTATGATTGCCATTGCTGCTGTTGTTGTGGAGGATGGGCTGATCCATCAGCAAGCTTGGTGGTGGGCACGTTATCTCATCCTGACCGTTAAGACCACAAATAAAAGAACAATAAACGCAGGAAATAACAAAAAAAAAAGTGATAACATGCACCAAGTTAGAAGAAACTTATAAAGAAGAAGCTAGTGAAATATAGGAAGAGAAGAAAAGGAGCTCCAAGAGCTTAAAATGGGCTACCAAGATGTTGTGGTGGGAGGGAGCCAGGAAGGGGTGGCCAAGGCCAAGCTGGTTGGCGGCAGGGAGAAGCAGCCCCCGCATGTTGACGGAGAGGAGGTTGGTGCAGTGGCCGCACCTCACCGTCACCGTCTTGAACAAACTGCTACAGGGAACACTCACCTGCCACTCCACAGAGTAAGAAAGCAAATAGAGGAGAAAAACCAAGCAACACCAAATTGGGTAAGTCGAATGAGCTGGCATGAGAAATGACCGAATGAGAAACAGAAAAAAAAAAAAAAAAAACGAAGAGCAGGAAATGAACAGTGGATTAGGTCTCTAAAGGGAAAGAGTAGAGAGAGGGAGGGAGGGAGTAGAGGGACAAGAAGAAGAGGGGGAAGGGAGAGAATAATGGTATATACCGCGAGGACGGTGTCACAAAAGTTGCAGTGGACGTAGCAGAGCTGCTCGGAGGGGGGTGAGGAGAGGTGGTCCAAAGAAAAGGCGGCTGAGGAGGATGACATGCTGCTCCCTCTCTTCTGCTGCTGCGCTGCTCCTGATTTGATTGACCAACCGAAGGAGATCCCTGGGGAAGGGAATTTCTTTCTTTTCTCCTCCTCCCGCTGATGTGATGATCTGATTTGATGCCTTGATTTGATGCTTTGATTGACCGCTGATTCAATAACCTCGGATCTGTTGTTTGAATTTGATAATTGGTGGGGTGGGGAGAAGGAAAGAGAAAGAGGAGGAGAATGAACGGAAAGATGGTGGAAAGAAAGAGAAGAAAGGAGGAAAGAAAGAGAGGTAGCAAGAAAGAAGTCTTGGTTGGATGGGTAGATGGCTCAGAGCGAGGGTGAGAAAGATAAAGATATAGGCCAGGCCAAGCCACACCCCCACTCCCCCCAACTCTCTCTCTCTCCCCCCTCTTCTGTGACACACAAGACAGCTACCACCGCTGTTTCCGAGATGAAAATAAAAAGAAAATAAAAGCAATCAGAATGAATGAGTGATGGGGAATTGTCTGTTGAAGTTACTGTTGGCGCTGGTGCATGAACGAATGTATAGTGATCATGTTACGTATAATGTCTCATAGACGATACGATATTGTATAATAATAGGAGCTATGATGAGCCAGGGAAGCTAACATACGCCGGGGGTTCTGGCTTTCAGGTGATACAATAATAAAGATAAGTTGGGGGGGGGGGGGGGGGGGGGGGGGACCTTTGATGCGAACTTTATGTAAAAACGATACATGCTCGCATTTTAGATAGCATGGGTTTATCTAAAATTAAGGTATTGGGAGTCCAAAGGACGCCAATGATCACCAGGGTGGTGGTGAATCCCGTTTGAGGAGTCCATGGATTGGAATGGATGGATGACCATCTGATCAACTTCCTTTTCCTCAAACGCATCTTTGAGGTGTGGAAATCTTGGTGTGTCGCGGGTTGCACCGGAATGGACGGTGAAAGTGACCCCTCCCCTCGTGTGTCCTCCGTGAAACTCCTATAGTAAGTTCCCCCAAGAGATGGAAAGAGAAGACGCGAAGACTTAAGACTCGTGTGTGGTGGTCGGCATTCCCAATGAGAGAGAGAAAGAGAGAGAGAGAGAGAGAGAGAGAGAGAGGGCAGGGGCGGCAGAGGTGGGGGAGAGGAGCGAGAAAGGGACGTTTGCATGGGCCGCTTAGCTTTCCCTCACTCACCCGTTGTTTTCGTAGTAATGAGCGAGAAAGAAAGAAGTAAGAAAAAAACAGCAAGAAAGAGAGTAGGAAGAAGGTTGATGCCTTTCTCGTTTCCCGGATCCCCTCTTCTGCCTCCCGGGCAATAGCCCAGAATAGCTGCAGTGCAGTAGTAGTAGTGCAGAGAGGGGCATAGCCCCGCTTAGCCTCCGCCTCCGTTTCCGCCTCCTAAGGGTGCTGTCTTTGCCTCAAAAGTTCAAATAGAAGCATACACATAGTGAAAATTAAAAAGAAAAGAGAAAAGAATTGCTTCCACTTTTTATGATTTGACCGCACATGACCCCTTCTCGCTCAGTAACAAAAGAGCAGCAGCAGCAGCAGCAGCAGAGGACAGAGATCCTCCACTCTCTCTCTCACTCACTCTCCTTCTCTCTTCAAATCCCCCCTCTCTCTCTCTCTCTCCCTCTCATCTTTACCACCTTTGTCCTTTGCTAAAATTCCCTTGTTTTTCTTTGCTTCTTTTCTTTTTATTATTTTCGTCGCTCATTTTGAGTAATTTTTGTTGTCTTAACTAGTCTGGTTCCGGTTCTTTAAATTTTTCATTCTCCTCCACACATTTCTAGGCTTTTCTATCCGACCAAACTCTTACTAACTTCTGAGCCCAAAACCGAGCGACCACCCGCATGCGAACCAAGCATTCCTCCCTCCTTTCCTAACTTGTGCTTCTACTTTTTCACTGCGCCCGGACCGACCCCCCTTTCTCCATTTACACTAAAGCCTGCACTGCACCCACACCACACACACTCATGCTTCCTTGCTTTAGCTTTAGCTCTTGTATTATTTTGGCCTGCCTTGGGGTGACCAGTCCTTGGTATACAGTACCCCCCCACCCGTTAAATTCCAAATATGACCCCCAGGACCAGCCCATACCCCCATCTCCGTCCTCATCCTGGAGCCAGCTGCCGCCACGTCATCATTCCCCCCCCCCCCCCCCCCCCCCCCCCCTTGGAGCCATTGTATCGCCATGGTTCATGCTCTTATTATTGGGCCATGATGCTTCATACGTGTCGGCCTCTCAACTGGCCGCGGAAATGGTTGATGCCGAAGTAGAGCCAGCAGGGAGGGGGAGGGCCCTTTAAATGATCCGGTCCGGTCTGGGTGGTGGTGGCAGCGGCTCTCATTCAATGGCTGGGCATCACGAGTAACTCGTGATACGAGAATTTGGCAAAATTTGTCTTCGCTCGCCACTTACTTTTACCCTCCCCTCTGACTGCCACGTTGTCACCTACTATAGGGGGCTTTCCGCCATCTTCGTACTTCTACTGTTACCTCCGCCGTCTCCTCCCCCGCCCCTCCCCTCCAAGCGTTACGTGAGGACACGGATCTACAATGATCATGTCGGCGTGGACGAACTAAGGGAGGAGATGATGAGAGAAAAAAATAACGAAAAGCAAAGCGATGGGTGAGAAGTTAATGCACTCTGTCCGTGTTGTTGGCTGTTTGGTGTCAACCCCTGACCACCATCACCCTTGTCTCTCCATCCTCCATTCACTCATCTCCCCATCTCTCCATCCATCCATGCGCCTATATCTACGTCTCTCTCTCTCTCTCTCTCTCTCGTACTCATGAAACATCTATATCTACATCTTTATATGATAATCTATACCCAACCACCAATTCCATTTCTACCCCTCTCATCTCTCTCCCTCCTCTGCCATGCAACAACAGTACAGAGTTCAGAAGACCGAGTGAGGCCACAAATTCTACGCATCCACTTCGAGGTAATATTTGGACGTGCCCTGAACGTTGCAAGACAGAAACGTGGCATCCATAAATATATCTTAAGATATATTAAAGGGAGTGATATCCTCTAAAGTCAACTCAAATCGTCTCTCTAACCGACGCATGAGAGAGAGAGAGAGAGAGAGAGAGACAGAGACAGAGAGGAAAGCTAGCTTAATTGACCGAGTCATTGCCGGGTCAAACCGAGCGAGCAGTCCGTCTACGAGGGGCGCAGTGAAGGAGGGGCCACGGTGAGAGGTGGCTTGTACTGACGCCGGGTGGCTCCGATCGGGGGCCATTAAGATCCGCTTGGGGGTCCATGTTTGTGATGGTGCTCTCACAATGTAGCCCAGCGACCCTCAGATACAAAGCGGCCGGGTAGTCGGTGTACCTCCTCGTACGGCTCTCTGGGTACGGTTTAGTCTTTTGGTTCGGCATCTAGACCGGCCCGTGCTCGCGTGGTTTGAACCTTAAAAGCTTGCTTTCCCACCTTTCCTTGAACACAAACCTTTTTCCCCTCGTCTATTGGTGCATGGTAAGAGCCACGGTTACCTTTTGTTACGCTTCACTAAATGTGCTAAGCCCAATTTGAAGTACGTTGCTAGGCTCCATGCTCCGCTGCCTAGGATTTAGGCCGCTGTTGTGGCCGAAAAATAACAATAACAGGCCGGGGATAGGCACATGCGTTGCACCAGTCTACATCCTAAAAGTACTATAATTACTTGATACGTCGACTTGTTCAGTACAAAAGTTAGCAGTGTTATATATTTTGGTTAAATTTAGGAGTAAAGGACAAACATGGATGGTGTGGGATGATTCAGACGGTGGCCACATCAATCATCATGCAATGAAATGAGCAAGAGAATTTTTTTTTTTTTTTTTTTTCACTTTCGTCATCTTCACCGTGCAAAATGTAGGCTTTTTTGGTTTGGGATTGCCCAGAATTAACTCCACTGTAAAGAAGTGCGACCATGGGAAGAATCTAGCGTTCCTACCTTACCTCCTTCACAGACAGCTTGCTTGCAGCCTAATAAGGCCAACTATAGAAAAACATAGCCTGCGTATCTTATTCTAATGGACATGTCGTTTTTGGTTATGGAGGCTCGTGATTTTTAGCTCCTACCGATGACTTGTATTGTCGCAAGAAGATTAATTTCTGCTTGGCAGAGATTAGTATCCGGTTTCGAGAATTATTTGTTTATCTGGTATTTCGTTAAACTGATGGATCCTTGAAGAGTTTCAGACAGTTGATCAATTTTGAGCACATCCATACATAGGATGCTGTCTTGGGCTAAACCATAGACTGCATGTATATGCAAACTTCATGTATGCATACTGCTAAACCTAGACCGTTAGCATTCTGCTGTGACATTAAACATAGTCATGTCAACGCGCCAACTGATCATATATACTTGTGTATTGGAGAACAAATGCATGTATTCTTGAGATAAATGATGATGTATAGATAAATGAGCCGCTTCTTTCAGTTATCCTAAATACACATGCAATGTACGTACTGGGCACTAAACTGAATTGTTGCGAAGTCTCTCTCTCTCTCTCTCTCTCTCTCTCTCTGCCGGTTGGTAGAATTTAAATGATCAACAAATTCTTGACAGATGCTTCCCTTTTCTATTTCTTTTTTAACTTGTCCAACTTTGACCATGAACCATTTTTGTCGATATTGGATTATTCAGCTGGTTAGATCCCTCTCGACCTGTGAGAGATCAAGGGTTTGCATCCTATTGGTGGTGTTCCCACCGTATTCCTCCAAAAAAAAAAAAGGATTTTGGTTGCATTAATCTAAGTTGGGTTAGTGACAATGATACGGCTAATGGTGATAGAATTTGATATACATGCATGGTCATGAGTATGATAAAAAAAAATAATGTTGGTCAAATCATTGACTAGATAATTGATAGAAAATCAATTTTGATGGTGTTATTTGATGACTGACTAATGCTAGAATAATCGCTTATTAGGGATTATCTATGTACAATTGATACTTGCTAGGTTCTCTCTTTTTGCTTATTCTTTAGAGTTTACCAAACTTTACAGAGCATGAGAACGTCATAGTTTGAGGGAATTGGCAAGAAATTTGGCTGCAAGGAGATGGCAGAGAAATAATGTGATGATTGAAGGTATTTAGGGCCTTAAAACTGTATACATCTTCTTTTCAAACCAAACATAGATGACCTAGTTGACTGCTACTTCACTAGCTAGACAGCTCTCTCAAACCATTTCTCTTGTATGACTTTGAATAAATAGTCTTGTGAAATGAATCAACGGTTGCCCGCATCTTCTCTCAAAACAAAACGTAGACGAACTGAGTTGACTGCTGGTACACTGCAAAGCTCTCTCAAACCATTCTTTTTGGATCACTTTCAATATTAATCCAAACTCATATATGAAAACTTCCATTGCAGCAATACTTAGCCTTTATCTAATCTGACAAAGTTAATGATTATGGGGTATAACACGAAGATATGGCAAGTCCACACATCCGGTGAAATTGAGTGGTGAACAGCAGTCACTACAGTAAAAATAGGTTTTTCCAACCCTTTATTGCCGACGCGAGAGAGAAGCGTCGGCAATTTTGTCACTATGCCAATATTTGCCGACGCTTGTGGGTACGTAGCATTTAAAAATATTATAATTAGACGACGCTAATAAGGGTTATAAGCATCGTCGAAGGCCAAAATCCCCCCCCCCCCTTCCAAAAACCCGCGAGCGGCCAAAATATCCCCCCAATACCCGCGGACGGACTTTTTTTTTTCTTTTGATACAAATCCCTAACCCCGTCTTCATCCCAACCCCCAGCAAAACCACTTTTTTCGTTCCCCCAGCCGCCTTCGTCCTCTTGGGCTCCATCGACGTGAGGGATTTCCTCTCGGTCCAGGACCTCGACGAGTCCTCCCCTCTCTCCGCTCCCGACCTTTGTCTCTACAAGCCCCCTCCCTCCCCGGCCGACACCGACGACGACGATGCCGTGGACGCGCGGGGCAAGGTCTTCTCCAGGATGGGGCTGGCCGAGTCCGCCGTGCCGCCCGCCCTCCAACGGCTCGAGCAGTTCCGTCCTCATGTGCCTCTTCGAGGGCGACCGCGGTGATCTCCGCATCATCCTCACCAAGCGCTCCTCCGACCTCTCCACCCACTTCGGTTCGTTCCATCTCCAACTAATGTCTCCCTTCCTTTCTCTGATCCAAAGGGATTGTCGAGATTCGGGCTTTTGCTTTAATTCATTGCTGGGTATTATTAATTAGGTGAAGTGTCGTTGCCGGGGGGGAAGGCGGAGGAGAGCGACGCGGACGATAGCGAGACGGCCATGAGGGAGGCCAAAGAAGAGATAGGGCTGGATCCATCCCTCGTTACAGTCGTCACCGTTCTTGAACCCTTCTTGTCTAAGGTATTACAGCTCCAATTCGGATCTCTGTTATTTCCAGATGAAATCCAATAAATTATTTTTACCTACGTTGATCGACTCGTACTGTCTAATGAAATTGAGAATATTTAAGTCTCGCCGTTTTTCGGGGAGTAAGATTTTGAGTGTTGCCATTTGATGTCAAACCTAATGGTCAGTGGAGAGCAAGAACCGGTGCAATGATCCCTAACCCATTGACTGCCAGGTCGAAATTTCTCCAAGTCACAGTGATCCCTAACCCCTTCTTTCATTCTCTTTTTCTTAATTTTTTTTCTTGATGGATACATGGGTTTTTTTTTCCCAAAAAAATAGAAAACAAAAGCTCCCGTTGAAGTGTCATTTGTTGTAAAATAAAAGGTAAAGAGATTGGAGACAAGAAAATAAATAAGACACAGAAATTATAGAAAATTAGTTCTTCATGAACTAATAGTATTTTCCATTTCTTTCTAATGCCTTTCTTTCTCTTTTTACTTGTGTACATTTCATCCTCCTCAAGGTACCCTTTTATAGGCCTAGGGTTATAATGAGGAGATATAATAGTCATAATCACAAGACAATTAAAGGACAAGAGAAGGTGAAAAGGTGGATGAATGTAGACATCCCCAAGGGATAAGGGGCACATCTAGAAGTTACAAAAGATGGAAAACCCAAGAGGTGGGGAAACTCAAGAGGTGAAGGTTAAGTGGTCATCCACCCAAATACGGTAGATTCATAACATCATTAAATTTGTAACTGAGCTTTTTATTTTTTTTTAAAAAATAACTATAATGATGCTTTAAAGCGTCGTTATAATAACTATTGCCGATGCTTTAAAGCATCGGCAAAAATTCCGTTATTTCCGATGCTTTCCAAAAGCGTCGGTAAAAAAAATCCACTCTGACATAGGCGACGCTTTTAAAAGCATTGGCGTTGAAATTACCCACGCTTATAAGCGTCGGTATACACTTTAACAAGCGTCGGAAAATATGTATTTTGTTGTAGTGGGTGTTTTATTTGGGATTGCCATATAATCAGACACAGGTGCATGAAAATAAATGTTCAGTAGAGATAGTGCTTACCCAGATCTTCTTGTTCAGAATTTGTTCATTATTTAGGTCCATATATTTAGGACTTGTCTTTAGAATGGATCTCTACCTACTTGACATGATGGCATTCTAGTGTTTTTGACATGAATGTTATTCTTAAGGATGATAACTTTTTACCCGAGCCACGAGGTCTTGAAAAGCCATTCTTACAGTGTCAAACTATACCAGGACAAGCTTGGCCCACAAAGAGTCAAACACTCAACCAAGTGTCATTTTCTCTACCAGCTGGATGCTGTACATTTGAAACTCAATCTTTACTATTGCAGCGCGGACTTTTTTCAAGCCGTTTCCACAGGTTCTATTTACTTTGTTGCTCCATTCTAGTGCAAACTGTCTTGATTGGTGCATGGGACATAGCCATTATTTGGGTTCTCATCCTTGAAGTAATCACGTGCGACGTACGTGCTGATAACTCGTCAATGTGGATGGCCTAGTAGCTATCACTATGCAAATGGATCGACTCCAACAAGACATTCTATCAAGAGCTGCAAATGGATCGAGTCCGACAAAACATTCTAGCAAAAGGTGCAAATGGATCGAATCCGACAAGACATTCTAGCAAGAGGTACCAATGGATCGAGTTGAACAGACCATTAGTGACACCAAGCCGATCCGATTTGTTGTTTGGATTCCAATGTTGGAGCCAAACCCAACCTAATAGAAGATCGGATTGGGTTGGATTGGATCCACAGTTAAACTTTTTAACCCAAGGGATCAATTAGATTAGTCGGGTGCATGTATAATTCGATCCCAACCTAAAAAATTTTGGTCAAGTGCAGCTTGGGATCGGGTTCAGATCACAAATATGGAGTTTTAAAGTCAAAGAGTTGAATTTGGACAAAAGAAAATTCTAACTTCATCATAAAACATGAATATCTCTTTAGAAGCATGCTATGACGCATTCAGCATGACAATTTTTTTCCAACAAGGCTTAGAAAGCGATTGAAAAGAGTTTCAAAAGTCGAGCTTCCCCAATAGATTATATAAATTATTATGTTTAAAGATATCTAATAGAGGAAAACATAGCATGGATAAGATGCCAGTTAGTCACGATATCAATCTTCAATCTAAATGTCAAAATTTTCATCCAAGGATATCACTCAGCTATCAAGTTTGTCTCAACATCTTCTATGTCATATGAATAACATCATAGCAAGAAGCTCGAATTGGCTATTTCAAACCAATTGATTGATGATGGATGCCACCATTAGATAATTCTACAAATTCTAGCACACAATTCCTAATGCTTTCGATCACTATGCTTTTATTCCTACCATATTATGCATAGCTGAAGTTTACAAATGTAGTTCACAGATTTTTTTTTATATGCTAAAGCCTATATGTGGATTAAACCATCAATTAAAATAAATTTGTACAATCTATTCTCTGATTAATACTTTATAATCATCGAGTAAAACAAGGAATAAGGCCAAGAAATTTAATAACAAAGGTACTTAAAGGTTCCATTATTTATGGTTTTTAGTTTTTTTACCTACTTTTCTGGTTACACAATTCCACAATTGAAGTATGTTGAGACAAAATCCATATATTTTGTATCGAGTCAGGTAATAGGCCAGAAAACCCAAATTAAATCCATATAACAATCGAATCGAGTCAAGTCAAACGGGTCAGGTTGGATTGGGTCAGATTAGAACCCAATAAACCCATATCCGATCTGAAATGTGGAACTGGTCGACCCTACCTGTTCTTAAACCGGATCAGAATCAGATCTAATCATGTTCGGATCGGGACATGGGTGAACCCGGCCCATTTGCAGCCCATTTGTAGCCGCGAATATAGGCATTCGTTTCGTGGTTGGATAGAAAACTTTCGACGCAGTCACACGTGTTCGCTCCCGAGCCAGAAAACACCGAGTCGGGATACTCAACACCTCCCCATCATGGCTTCTCGCTCTCGCCTCTTCCCTTCTCCCACCTCCGCTCATCTCCTCTCACCTCCAATATCCCGTTCTCGTCTCCATTCCCCGACATCATGGTTTTCGCCTCCGCTTCTCTGCTCGCGACTGCAGTGCCCAGAACGCTCCCTCTCTCTCGCGCGCAGCGTCATGCGCGGCCTCGCTCGACTCTCATCGTCTGCCACAGCTCCGGCGAGTGCCTTTGTCCTCTGCTTCTCACTGCGGCATTTAACCAAACAGTTAATGTGCTATGTGTTAATGTTTGACTCTCCTGAGTGCAGAACCCAAGAAGTGGCGAGCGGTCGTCTCGACCGCGCTAGCCGCTGCCATCGTGAGCTTCGGTGGCATTGGACCCATGACGGCGATGGCCGACCTGAATAAGTACGAAGCGGAGATGCGGGGCGAGTTCGGGATAGGTTCCGCTGCTCAATTTGGTTCCGCGGATCTCAAGTTCGGCTCTTCAACTAGTTGCTCTGTCCGTTTTGTTTTCCGAATTTACTGTTTTTCGTTTAAATTCATCGTAATATCTTTTTCGTTCTCTTTTTCCCTGTTTGTTTGGTCTTATTGAGCAGGAAAGCTGTCCATGTCAACGAAAATTTCAGGTAAGATCTTTGCTTCTTCAGTTGGTATATGTCTTTGCTCATTGTCTGTATTGAGAGTTAAGTGTGTTACTTTTTGATGGTAATGTACAGAGCTACTGGTGTTGACAAGGTTTGCAGGACATTAAAGCTTTTTTTTTTTTGATACGTATAAAATTGACCCACTATTTCAGAAAATTTGATGATTTTTTTTTTTTGCTCAAATCATTCTTTTCATCCTTTCTATGTCGAAATTTGAAACTTAGTGAATTTGAATGCCTCTTATAAATATAACATGCCATATGTTAAGTGTCGACCCAGCAGTCATGGGGATTATCTCTAGCGCTGAATCCGTTTATTTTATGTTTTTGGCACCTTGTTTGATGTCATTAGTTGAACATCTCATGGTTATCAATCCATTTGGATGAAAATCTTAGAAGACCATAGTGAATCAGTGGAGAATGGAGATAAAGGTAAGTAAGCTCAAATGGACAGAGGAGATATCCCTTATAAAAGGAACAAATTGATTTTAAAAAAAAGTGTGATTCAAGCTCAAAATATTACTATTACCTGGCACTGGCTCAGTTATGCTACTCCAACACTAAGTTAAATGAAGCAAACATCTTCTGTCCAACTAAAATGTGGCTCCCTGATATCATTACCTTTAAGGATGTCAGAAAGTCCAGCTTCACTTTCTTATTTTTTTGGCTAATGAATTCACATCCTCTCTTGGACCAATCTTTTTTTTATAAGCGCATTTTAATCATCTTTTATTGCTTCACAAACTCAGTTTGCCTCAGTTGTTTTGTGAAAATATCTTTAATAATCCCCGCTTTTGCAAAAATGAGGATAGTGTCATTTACCATTAGTTCTAATCAAGTGATAATGGATGCTGCTACTACAGTAGTAACGAACTACTTAGGATAGCCCACTTCTCGAGCAATCCTTTGGCTGCAACAGCCAATTACTATGCAATAATACATTGATACCAACAGCTTTAGTGATTTATAAAGGAATAATAATTAACTTCCTTAAAGACCATGGAAGAACATCACTACTACAAGTCAGATGTGCTTTCCCTTTTACTACAAGTCCCTTCCGGACATGTGCAATGCATGTGATTTATTCAAAAGAAGGAACATTTGATGTACAATTTTGAATTCATCAAATATGATTGTTTGGAGAGAATTTGATAAACTTGATCTCTCTTTAATCTATATACTTGGAGAGTAGGTATGGACTATAGAGGATGGATGTGCTATCAAATGAAAAATACATTTATATAAACGTGGATATTGAGTATCCAGAGACATAGTATCCATGAACATTCTTTCTCTATTTATGTTGAAGCCTAATAAGTGTGAATAGTTTTCTATGAAATAATTCAGAGATTTGGCATGAGATCATGGACTCCATACCAAGATATACATGCATGGTTCAAAACTCCAATTAATAACCATCCGGCTAGCCTTTTTGGGTGAGGTCTTGGTCTTTTATATAAGGGTCCAAATAAAATGCTATTCCCAGTGCCTTGTAAGGCCCCACAGTTTTCCATACAGTTAAAAATTGGCAAGGGCAGCCCTTCTTTTCTCCTTCTTTCTGGATTTTCTTGCTTTCCCAGTGTATTGTGACAAAAGTAGGCCATGCTTACAATATAGAGGAGTTTGACTACAAAGAACTGGAGTTCAAAATATTGAGTTGTTTGGCTACAAAGAGGAAAGTTCAACTGCAAATAAAAAGGCTTTTGAATTTGAATTATAGAGAAAAAATTAGTGATTATTTCAGATAAGTTCCACACCTGTAGCACACTTCCTATAAACTAACCAAAGTCAGCTTTGGTCTTGATTTCAATCAAATAAACTGTGTTTCAACTTTGGCAGCTTTGGCAGTTTTTGTTCCGTTTTTAATATTTGAACAGAAATTAATAAAGGTCTTAAAATTAAAAAAAAATAAAAATAGTAAATACTCGAAAACAAAAATAGAATAGGCTAAGAAAATGTATTAGATGTTGTTTTAGAATATGCTCATTATTTGGGATTTTTGGTTATCTACTTTGGTCATCTCTAATTTAAAATGCTGATTTAAAGAATTAAGAATTAAGAGCTTTGCAACTTAGGGAGCATAGATCTGTAGTCAACTTCTAGTTATGGAGAAAATGACTCCATTTTTACTGGTTTCTTGATATGTGCACTTTAGAAATTGGTTTTCAGCTGAAATATTTGACACTAAGTGTCACATGTGACACAGATATGGGTATCTGAAAGTACCGGTTTGTTGAAGCGACATATAGTGGACAAGTTTAACTTATAACTAGGCAGTCAGCGTTAATCAAGTGGTAACCAAGGATAGGGCTTTGAAATACTAAATTGATGGTAGCCAGGCTGAGTAGACAAAGCAGTCCAACCAAGCCAGTTAGGGAGTTTCCTGGTCTGTTAATGCATATGAAATTCAATATGAGGTTTTTTACTTGACTATTGGTTGTCTAAATATAAACTGTCTTTTGTATCATAGTAAAATAAAAGGTAAAAGGAATAAGAAGATTTCATCTATAAGAAATTTAGAATACAATGTAGCTTAATCAGTAAGTTCAATATTCGTGTTGCAGTAGCCTCAATATTTATGACCCTAATCATAAAAGCCATATGGAGTCAAGAATGGCACTTTTGGAAATTGTACCTGCTCGGTCTAGTTGAAATTTGAATTATGCTTCTGAGTACTATCTGTACGCATATTAATATTATCATGAATGGTTTTTTTGTACTAGTTACTTGTCATTTATAAGACTTTTTCAGAATACTTGCAAATATACATTATCAGATATTAGTCTTGCCATGGTAACATTATAGGACTATATGCCAGATACACATTGCACAAAACAGCACAGCCACCATCTTCACTAGCAAAAGGAGTGTTAAGTGGACGGTAGTCCTATAAGGAATGTTATCGGGTTTAGCAGGATTTGGTGCCCAAGGGAATTTTGTAAGAGCACTCCACTTTATCAGGACACAAATCCTCAATATAATACTTCCAAAAAATTTTGAGAACTGAATCTCTACATCTGCAGCAGTATTGTTTCAGTTCCTACTTCCAAATTTATGCGAATGCATGATTAGGAATTTTAATAAATGTTATTAAATGGCCATAATGGAAAATCTCTAACATGATTGGTGCATATCATATTTGGGTGGATTAACGGAATTTAGCTTCTCATATTATAAGTGATAGGAATAGTTACTCACATCCCAGTATAACCTTAATAATTTCAGTATACCTGTTTCCTGTTATTTTGTCACTTATTCTCTGAAAAACTTATATAGAAACTAATGATTTGCTTATGCACTTGAAAAACAAGGCAATAAATATTCTGGAAGTCTGATCTTGAACCTTAGCTATAAGAAAAATAATGGAGCACTTCTATCACAAATCCTCGAAAGCTCACGTAGCCCTCTAGCATATTCTCTTGGTCATTACCTTCTAGGTGACAATAACTTTCTCAAATACTTTATTCTGCAGTTTATACTCAGTCATGATTTTTTAAGAATGCAATGTATATACTACAGAAGGGCTAACTTCACAGCCGCTGATATGAGAGAATCTGATTTTAGTGGTTCAACATTCAATGGTGCTTATCTTGAAAAGGCAGTTGCTTATAAAGCAAATTTTTCAGGTAACTGTTAGCAAATTTTTGATAATGCTACTCTTATGTACATGTGTTAAACAAGTTTTCGTTTTTTCCCTCTTGTGGCATTTAAGCTTTTGTCTGTATCGACTATATATTTGCTATCTCATATTTTTAAAGGTGGAGTTTATGGAACACTAACACATCTGTATCTATGTCAGGGTTGCTTTCATACCATAAGGAAGGCAATTACTAACATCTTTCAGTAATTTATACCCTTTGGGGGAGACTATGTAGAATCTTCACATTCGAATCAGTTGTCCAACAATTAGTTTAACCATGTCTGAAGGTGCTTACTGCTTACGTAGCTGTAATTTTTTTTAACTAAAATATTCCTTTGCAAACTGATGCTTATCTAAGGCCTTACTTGAAGAATTCTTAGACATAATTTGGTATATTTCATCTATCCTTAGCTTATCATATTTAAGTAAAAAGGAACTTTTTAAAATTAATTTTTTTTTCAAAAGTTCAGTTATTTCAAACAATCGAAAAATATTTATTTTGTTTCAAAAGTTCAGTTATCTCAACCAAAATTTTTTAACTTTTTGTAATTTTTCGAATCATGCACATCAGTTATTCTCTTGGCTATTTAAGATTTTTGGTGAACTTCTGAGTCTTCTAGACTTTCACGACAGAAACAATTTTGATTCCAGTTTGTTGTGCTTTAGACTCATCAGAAGTATTAATTTTTGAAACTGATGAGGATAGATAAAGGAGCAAAACTCGTATACAAATTATTTGCGTTGTCATGTGGCTAGAGTTTAGAGATCAAGGTCGAAGGAACGGGTACCGGGCACCGTACCGGTTCTCCGTTGGGATGACTCAGTAAAGGCCGTGTCGGGCTTGTACCGAGAGAGATTATTGGTACCGTGAGAGAGAGAAAGAGAGAGAGAGAGAGAGTGAGAGAGGCTGGCGGAGGGTTGCGAACGTTGGCGGAGAGCCGCGAGGGGCCAACAGTGTCGCAACAGGTGAGGCCACGACTGGTTTTTCTGTTTCGAACGAAATAGGAGCCCGGTCACAGCTAAAAAAATTTAAAATTTTTAAGTATTTACCAACTTCACTTAAAAATTTCAAAATTTTTTAGCCGCGGTCGGACCCCTGTTTCATTCGAAACAGGAGAACCGGCCGCGGCCTCGCCTACCACAGCCACCGCCGACCCTCCGCCAGCGTTCGCCACCTCTCCCTCTCTCTTCCTCCCCCGCTCGCTCTCTCTTTCCTTCTCCTTCTCTGGCTACGGCAACGGGTCTCATTTTTGTTGTCGGAATCGTACTGGTTAGCCACCGGTTTGGCTCGAGTGGGCTGGAACCGTCCGGTTCGGGATGGTTCCGCCGACTTTGCTAGAGATGCAAATTCTCATGTGCCTACACATATAGGAGAAACCATTAGTCCCATTAAGGGATTGAATCGACTATTATGGTCAGCTTCCTTTGTCAAAGGCAATGGATTGAATCTCCAAAGAGACAAGAAAATACAGTATAAAAGGAAGATGGGGATGAAAAGACAGAAAGTTTAAATGTAAGAACATATGAAATGAGAGAGAAATGAAAAGTAAAAGATGAGGAAAGGAGGGGTTCGCAATTTGAGGTTGTAGATTGTTTATTTGTTTATGGATATATCCATCTATAGTATTCATATGGAGTTGGTCGAATGACTAAACATCCCTTTTTTTAAGGTCATAATTGTACATGCTCGAGTTAACTCCTCTTCTGTATGGATCCAAAATAAGATGCATTACATAAAACATGAAATTTAGTCACAGCATTCATTCCATGTAGGAAAACCTAGCAAAAGAGGAAGGGGAAGAAGATAGATAGTGACGGTGGTGGTGGTTCCTGGTAGTGAGGAAACAGAGGGCGAGGAAGGGGGGAGACTCGATGGTCGTGGCTCTCGGTGGAGGGAGGGGGGAAATAGAAGAGGAGCCTCGCTCCTCCCTCTCCAAGCCCATGCTTGGCCAGACAACGGCCATGCCACCGTTGACCCTTTCTCTCCTTGGGTGCTGACTGCAGGTCTCTGGTTCTGGCCCACTTAGCAGGTCTGAACCTGGACCCTTGTTATAAGATTAAGATAGAATAACAATCATGACATTATTGAATCCTAGGAAAACATAATCACCTGAATGAAGGAGTCACATCATTCCTCTGGAGATAATTTGAGCATTTGTATAAAGTTCCTTAACTTGCCCCTAAGAAACAAACCTAGATTTTGCTCTATATAAATTGATACATCTCCATTGAGAATTCCTAGTGCAACCATACTCTTTTCATCTTTTATATTGCAGTTTTTAAGTAATCAAGTATCAATTGTTGGATTTTTGACAAAATGCTTAGGCTCACAAGGATTAAAGTGTTGTGAGCTCATCCATGTTGGTCATAGGTTGGCACATACCATACTTTGCCAATCACATGTCTGATTATGTGCCAAAGCTCATAATAAAAAACTTTGAGTCTTTGTGTAGTCTGTTTGTGAGGAGACGTGCGGGCGTATGTTTAGTCCCACATTAGTTATTCGTTGGGTAGATCTTTGGTAGTTATACAGAATCAAGGAACCTAAATAATACCTTCCGGCTAGCCATTTTGGGTGAGATCCTGGGTTATTACCAATGATATCAGAACGGACCCGGCCCATGACCTATGTGGACTAGAGGACACTGCAACACGGATTCATTGGGGCTGACCACAAGCCGATCATGATGCTTGTGATTAGATTTGAATGGATTTGAATCTTTAGTCTGACGAGGACGTCAAGGTTTGTTGCCCAAGGTGACAATCCAAGAGGGGGGGGGGTGAATTGGTTTCTTCTAAATTTTTGGTACTTTTAAAAATTTCTTAATTAAGTGCGATGGATGCTCTCTTAGGTTATTTAAGTGAGTTAATCTAATGCAAGAAGAGAAGATAAAGCAAGAAAAAATGAAAGCACAAACACAATGCAAACACACCAATATATAGTGGTTCGGTGCTCTCCTTAGCACCTACGTCCACTCCCCAAGCGTACCCTTGGGAATTCACTATAATCTTGCGGATTACAGTTGGATTGTTTTCCGGGCTCACAATCCAAAAACCTTGTTGGTTTTACGGGCTCACCAACGAACCTATACACTTAGTTTTCCGGGCTCACCAAGAACCTTGTTGGTTTTGCGGGCTCACCAACGAACCTATACAACTTTGGTTTTCCGGGTTCACCAAAAACCTTTGTTGGTTTTGCGGGCTTACCAACGAACCTTTGTTGGTTTTGCGGGCTTACCAACGAACCTTTACAAAGTGTTTAAACAAATGAAAAGAAAAGATTTAAACTCCTAGATGAGCATATAAAGCAATATGAACAACAAGAAGAGTTAGAAAGAAATTATCGCTTTGAAGTCGCTTTGCTCTTCTTGGTCAAGGAAGCTTCACTCTTCAATGGGGGAAGGAGCTCTTAATGCCTCTTTGAATCTGCTCAATCCCTTTCTTTGATTCTTGAATGAAGCTCTTGATGAAGCTTGTCTTGCTAGGGTTCTCTCTTGAATGCACTTGATGTATTTTCCCCCAAAAGCTTGCTTCCTCTGATGAATACTCCCTCTTAAATACTTCTCCAACCTCCAAATAGTCCTTTCTGACCGTTGGATTGAAGAAACTAGCCGTTTATAGCCGTTGGGAGTCCAAAAAGCATTTCTGCACAACTAGCCGTTATGTTCAGCCCGTGTTTGGGTCGGCTCAACCTGTCCTTGGGTCGACCCAACCTTCACTTGGGTCGACTCAACCATTTCTTGGGTCGACCCTCTCAGAAAACACAGAAACTTGAAATTCAGCCTTCTGTTGCCTTGGGTCGACCCAACCTTTCTTTGGGTCGACCCAAGGTCAGCTTCAGAAAATTCAGAGCCTTGAATTTCAGCCTTTCTTCACTTGGGTCGACTCAACCTTTCTTTGGGTCGACTCAAGGTTTACTTGGGTCGACTCAACTTCTTCTTGGGTCGACCCTCTCAGTAAATCCAGAGAGCATTCTTCCTTTGCATTTTGAGGTTCTTTGGAGGTTGGGTCGACTCTTGCTTACCTTGGGTCGACCCAACTCACTGTTCATTTGTGCTGTTTTTGCAGGAGTGTGCCAGATGATTCCTCGATGTGCCGGGGTCGACCCAATCAACCTATGGGTCGACTCAATCCACACTTTGCTGCATTCTCAAGGTTAGTTTCATCCAAATGAACAAGACCATATATATATTTCCAATTAAGCAAATGTACTGAGAGCAATGAACTTATAAATGAAGTATCAATTTTAACTTATAGCATACTCTAGAGAATTGCTTGTTAATCATCAAAATAACACTATCATCCTCAATCTCCCCCTTTTTGATGATTACAAAATAAAGAGTATAAGCCTATTGATACTTGTCTTTAAAATCAGTTTATAAAAGGGATTGAATTTCAGAATTTCAGCTTTTCATATATATAAGTGAAATCTCCCCCTATATCATTCAAAATTTGCCAATTTGATTTTTTGAATGGCTCCCCCTTTCATTTATAATTCATTAGCAATGAAACTTCAAAAATTTGAGATAAAATAAGAGTTTCAGCTTATGTATCGGGGTGAGAAAGGAGCGTGCCAAATTCTGAATTTATATGTGCCAAATTCTGAATTATGATAGAAATTTTTGATTTGATGATTTTCATTGTTACAAATTGCTCCCCCTTAGATATGTAAGCTTTCTTATATGATTTTCAATTTGTTTGCCCATTTATTTCTCTTTTCTTTTCATAACTTCTTTACTCACTCTTTCTCACAAAAGTAATACTCTTTCTTCTCCCTTTATATACTCTTTCCTTCTCTTCTCTTTTATATACTCTTTCCTTCTCTTCTCTTTTATATACTCTTTCCTTCTCTTCTCCTTTATATACTCTTTCCTTCTCTTCTCCCCCTTTTTGTTATCATCAAAAACATATATATGGGAAAAGATGCAATAAAGAACAAACTTCAGACTTCATTGATCAAAATAGGAACATTTTC
Source organism: Phoenix dactylifera (assembly GCF_009389715.1). NCBI lineage: Eukaryota > Viridiplantae > Streptophyta > Magnoliopsida > Arecales > Arecaceae > Phoenix > Phoenix dactylifera. The sequence goes on from NC_052393.1 coordinate 10,716,567, forward strand.
ATATATTAATGCTCAAAATGATGAAAAGTACAATGTTCCACAATCAAGATTTAAAGATATAAGGGAAAGACAAGATTCATAAGGGAAAAAGCAAGATACATATGAGAAAAGGCAAGATACATACGAGAACTAGATTTCTAGCCTAGGCTCTAAATATAGATGCTAAGATCAGCCTAGGGAGACTCTAATTGAGAGTGGGAAATAGGGTTTTCGGAAGAGGACAAAGGGTAAACAGTGCCCTAGATAGCTCACGGGTCCCCCTTTTAATAGTGGGGTCCCGACGTTGGGTCGACTCAAGAAATTTCTTGGGTCGACTCAACGTTGGGTCGACCCTATTCTGGGTTGGGTTGACCCAAGTGCAGAATTTTTCTTTTTCGTTTTGCTTCTAAAATGTTTTCCTTGCTTCCAATCCTTATAAACTCTTTATGGGACAATGATACATGAGTAAGGAATCTATAGATAACAAGTTTTGACTCATGTTTCATGGATTTTTAGAAATTGGAGGAATGTATCATGAGACTACTTGCTCCCTTTTATATTTCTTCAATAAAAAGGATCACATATGCCTAATTTCCTCCTTAGCGTGCAGAATCTATCTTCACTCAAGGATTTTGTGAATATATCGGCTAATTGTTTTTTCAGTGCATATATGCTCAATACATATGTTTCCATTTTGCACATGATCCCTTATCTTATTTCTATGTGTTTGTCTTTAGAAATGAGATATTTAGGATGTAAGCCAGAAGTGATTTCTAAATGTAGATTCCAAAGATAGTTTTCTAATCAAGTGTAGGTGGAATCTTCCTTAGGTTAATTCAAGAAGTACCATGAATGATATTCAAGGAAGGACATGAGTGGAAATCTACTCTCTCTTCACTAAGTATGAAAGCTTGTTCGTTTAAGACCTTTTGCCCAATTTATTAAGTATTTTATCAACAGGAGAGTAATTTTAATTAATTTTCAGAGTGAAAGATCAAAACTTATATACTTGAAAGTCATATCATCATGTTGGATCATTAACTTTTAATGACTTCAAGGTTCTTTTATGATAAAAAGAGCATTGGGGCACAAGTACCAAAATGTGAATTCATGTAGTTTTTGATACATCTTAGAGTTCTTTTACAAACTTTCTTTTATCCCTTTAGAAAATAAGCACAATTTGATACATAAAAATATGAATTGGCACACAATTTAAGTTCTAAAGATCAAGTCAATTAGGATTCATTAGTGAATATCAAAAGAGATTTTCTAAATCACAGTTTTTATAGATGATCATTGAGGTACGTGTATTTATAGAATTCAATTTCTTAATCACAGTTTTTCAGCAATGTATACATGAAGCTCAATGAATTTTTAAATATCAAAACATAATCATATATTTAAAAATGTTTGCTTGTAATCAAGATCATTGAAAGACACATCATTTAGACCAATATTAGTACATTTTAATGATAAGAAAAGATATGTTTCGGATGCGTATCAGAGCAATCAACCAAGGCATCAAAATTAATTCTGTTTTTCTTACATTAATATTTTATTTAGTAAAATATATCATGTGTTAAGTCATGCATTAAAATACTAAGAACAAGAATGTCAAGGATCAAAATCAGTTCTTTTCAAATAAACTCCCCCTATTTAAATATAATTTCGCACTGATATATTCCTTAAAGTATGTTTTCAAGTGATTAACCATTTTGACTTGATTCTTCTTATATACTTTCATTTACTTTGTCTTTCATTTTTACTTTCTTATGCTCTATACTCTATTTGCTCCCTATCCGGTGGAGTTGGGAAGGGGCACGAGGTACTACCACTAGCCTCCCTCTTGTGCCGTCCCTAATATGCCCTACACCGAATAGTTGGGTCAAATAGTGCCGGGTACTACCACTAGCCTCCCCATTGGCACCATCCCTATAATGAGCAATATAGAAGGGTTAAAATGTTTACTTCGAATTCTTCCTGTTTTAGTGTAATTAATTATGGATTTTATCCCTTCCAAATGTCCCGAATATATTATGCTTGTTTTACTTTTCCTTAAGATTGGAGTATTTGCCTTTGCTTAGATTCTACACCTCTTGAATAATATTCATTTTCTTTTCTTTATCTCTCTCTCTTTTTGTTATTCTCAAGTAATTTACATGAAAGAGCAGAATGAGGAATTAATCTTGTGTATCATACAAACAACATTTTCATTATGTTCATGGATTCATAATTTCACACAAGTTATTTTAGATCAAAATTTTAAGCATAAACTTGTGTATTTCATGGTTATGACATATGCAAAGATATATTCTAGTTTGGGCAAACCATGAAACAATCTCTAAAAGTATAAGTCAATCAATTATAGACATGATATCAAAAATTAATAATTAAAGGCCTCAATCATGCCATAATAAGATTTAAGTTATTGACTTTGCTCAATTAATTTATGAGAGAAGTATCTAGAATTACCATTTCATTCTGCATTCTTCAGTCAAATACCTACTAGATTTCTTATGTATGAACTTTTGGCTGAGGAAGGTCCTCTCTCTTGTTTGCATGTGAATGTTTATTGTACCTTATATGGAGATATCCTTCAAGTTGAGATCTCTCATTTTTCTTGCTCAAGGATCCTGCATTATTAACAAACTCCTTTTCTTTCTTGAAGGAGAGTCATTAGTTTCTTCAAGATACAAAACATTCATCCAACATATTCTTTGTTTTAAACTAGATGACTCAATATAAGATATGACAATAGTTGCTTGTTGAGTCACTTTACTCAAGAGATTGCCTAAATATAAGCAAGCACATATCACTTGAACTAAAGAGATAGTTTCATTAACCAAGATAGTTCAATGACAAGCATGTGAGCAATGGAAAGATTTATCAAGGTCAAGTCAATTTTTATTTTCAGAATCAATTTAGCTTAGATTCTATTTCCTTAAGATAATTATCAATAAGACATATTAGCTAAGTTTTAATCAATTTTATCTTAATCAGTTGTTTCTATCAAAAATTCAGATTATGATTTATTTGTTATCAATAAAATAAGATTCATTAAAGTTAGATTGAAGTCTTGCCCAAGTGCACATAATGAGCATACATTCTGGTCTATTAGCTGTAAGATGAAATAATTATTCTATCAAGCTTCAATACAGCTTTAAACAATAGATCTACTTTGCTCATCCTTTTCAAATTCTACAAGATGGGGTCATAGATGTACCTTCTTCATGCCAATCTTCTATAAGAATTTTCTTGTGGACTACCGTTGGTCAATGAAGATCCCCTTTCTTGTTTGTCTTAATTTGGAGATTGAGAGAAGATGTTAATTCATTTATCACACATATTTCAAACTCACCTTACATGAGCTAAGTAAAATCTTCATTATAATTCTTCATTAGTAGAACCCAAAAATGATGTCATCAATGCATACTTTGAGCAAATAAGATATTACAAATTCTTCTTTTTGATGCATAGATTTATCACTATTACTTTCTATCAAAAAGGTTACTTAAGCTTTTATATATCATGCTTTTGATGCTTGTACCAAATCACATATTGCTTTATCATATATGTAATGTGTATTTTTAAGTATGGTGGTTATTTTACATAGATCTCCTTTTTAATGAAATAACCACATAGGGGTGAGTTCTACACATTCATTTGATAGCATATAAAGCTCATAAAGCAAGCAAATGATAATGGTGATCTTTACTTCTAATCATACAAGAATCTCATCAAGATCTATTTTATCTTTTCTTGATTTAGTCTTTTAGTAGTCATCAATTTTTCTTCATTAAGTGCATTTCTGAAAAACTCAATTTGGTTCTAATTATTAACATGTTTTCAGATTGTTATATGTAAAAGATTAACCATATACATATATATAATTTGTTTTTAGTATTTTGATAATAAATTATTAGTCTCATAAAGAATAAAGTGAATTGATACTTCTACAACTAGAAGTTTTCATGAATGTTCTATATGCATTGCTTGATGAATGATATCCAAGGATAGAAATATCTTTATCAGATTTGGCATTATTTTCATGGGAACATATCAAGCATAACATGTACGACTGAAAAATATGAGAGATATGCAATAGTTCTTTTTCTATTTTTCAGAAGATCAAAAGAAGTTTTCATCAAAAAATAGATTTAAGAGAGATCATATGTATGACACGCAGTGATGATAGTCTTTTAAAAATTATTTAAGTAGATGACTATCATACATAATTATCTTTTGCATTTCTTCAAGAATTCTATTAACTCTATTTTACTTATGGTGTCCTTGGTGCTGAAATCGTTGGATTTAATATTATTTTCTGTATAACCTTTATCAGGATTTTGGTTTTCAACACTGTGCCATGATACTCTTTATCTTCACAGTTTGGAAACCTTTATCATTTGAAACACTTTTACAAGATTTAGTAAATACAGAAAAATACTTCAGTTTTATTTTCCAAGAATAAATCCAACGTAAGCTTTTGAAAACTTAGAGATGGAAACAACATCTTTAGATTTAGAAAAGATTTTTGTTTGTTTCCTTAGTTAGCATGCATAGCAAAACTTTGACCTTTAAGTAGATAATCTAAGTGGGCCTATGGCAAGATCTTTTGGGAGTAAGTACATACTAGCATGAGTTGATTCTATGTGCCAAGGATGGTTTCTTTAATCTTGGTATTCATAGTGCAAATATTCAAAAGCATACCAAGTACACATTATCATTTTCATGATCAATAAAAAATAATGCCATGGATAAAAATTCTTAATCAAGCATATAGAGAATTCATCGAGTTATTTTTTAATAAATTAATTAACCATTTTGCAACTTATCCAATAGTAAGTGGAGCATACTATAAAAATGAAGTGATTTGAATATATTTTCTTTTCATAAAAAAATATCACTTATATCACAAAAATGATTAATACTTGCAAGTTATGTTTTAATCAACTAATGAAGTAATTTCAACACGAGAAGATGTAAGAATTACTTATTTCATTCTTTCTTTCATTTGAATCATTCTTCTTAGTTACATTCAATTCTTTAACACATGTCTAGAGCACCCATTGTTTAGATAACGTCTTTCATTAGAACCTTGGATAGCTAGACATGCTTGCAGAAAAATAATCATATTTTCAACTTAGGAACCCAAGCTCTTTTGGGTCCTTGTAGGTTAGCTATAATTGTTCCTTTTGGAACCCATATTTTCTTAATAGCTATTTTGTCCATGAATTTACAGATTTTAGTATTACAAGGGATGTATTTCTGTATCCTCTTGTTGAATTTAACAAACTTAGATCGAACATGAGTAGTAGGAAAACTTCCAGTTTTCTGTTTCTCCCATTTTGGTTTATCAAATTTGTAATGTATAGATTTAGGAACAACAGAAGAGATTTTAATTAGCTTTTGTTTATAAGAATCTGTTTTAGAATAATTAAAAACTGTTTTAACAAACATATTTTTAAAAGATTTTTGAGTGTACCAAGGTTGATATCCTAATGTAACTTTATCAAATTCAGCTCTTTGATTATTTATCATTAGGTTCAGTTTTTCAGAGCTGAGCGTAAATCTTTCAACAATAGGTTTTAATCTGTCAACTTCTTTAGTTAATCTTCTGTTATCTTCTGAAAGTAATTCATTGTCTTTCTTAAGTTTATCATGACTTTCAGTGAGAAGTTGATCTCTTTGATTTAGTTCTTGATTTTCTTTAATTAAGATTTCAGTTTTACTGGTTAGTTTCAGTTTTTCATCTATTTGTTTTTCAATCTTCAAGTTCTTGTTCTTACAAATAAGTTTCTTATATTCTAAATACAAATCAAAAAAGGCATCATGGAGTTCATCAAATGTAAAATTGCTTTCAGTTTCAGTATGTACCTCTTGTGCCACCAAGCATGGATTTTCAATATGATACTGCTCTCCTTCTACACATGATGTTTCAGATTTGTTAGTGTATTCATATTTGTCTTCACGCATATCCCATATTTCTTTAGCAGTCATGCAAGAAGATATGCAATTAAACTCATTCCTATCTAACGCACAATATAATAGGTTCATGGCTTTTGAATTTTGTTGAACCATTTTCTCATTATGTCTAGTGTTTGTGTGTGTTCCATTGACTATAATGCTCCATAAATTATAATCAACTGATTGTATAAAAATCCGCATGCGTATTTTCCAATGTGTATAGTTTATGCCATTAAATAGTGGAGGTCGATCAATTAACTGTCCCTCTCCTAGAAAACTGTCTATTTGAGTTGTCATGATCTTTGGCTCTTTGACGGTTAGGTCAAAAAAAAAAAAAAAAAAAAGGCAAGGAATTATAGAGCACCTGCTCTGATACCACTTGTTGCCCAAGGTGACAATCCAAGAGGGGGGGGGGTGAATTGGTTTCTTCTAAATTTTTGGTACTTTTAAAACTTTCTTAATTAAGTGCGATGGATGCTCTCTTAGGTTATTTAAGTGAGTTAATCTAATGCAAGAAGAGAAGATAAAGCAAGAAAAAATGAAAGCACAAACACAATGCAAACACACCAATATATAGTGGTTCGGTGCTCTCCTTAGCACCTACGTCCACTCCCCAAGCGTACCCTTGGGAATTCACTATAATCTTGCGGATTACAGTTGGATTGTTTTCCGGGCTCACAATCCAAAAACCTTGTTGGTTTTACGGGCTCACCAACGAACCTATACACTTGGTTTTCCGGGCTCACCAAGAACCTTGTTGGTTTTGCGGGCTCACCAACGAACCTATACAACTTTGGTTTTCCGGGTTCACCAAAAACCTTTGTTGGTTTTGCGGGCTTACCAACGAACCTTTGTTGGTTTTGCGGGCTTACCAACGAACCTTTACAAAGTGTTTAAACAAATGAAAAGAAAAGATTTAAACTCCTAGATGAGCATATAAAGCAATATGAACAACAAGAAGAGTTAGAAAGAAATTATCGCTTTGAAGTTGCTTTGCTCTTCTTGGTCAAGGAAGCTTCACTCTTCAATGGGGGAAGGAGCTCTTAATGCCTCTTTGAATCTGCTCAATCCCTTTCTTTGATTCTTGAATGAAGCTCTTGATGAAGCTTGTCTTGCTAGGGTTCTCTCTTGAATGCACTTGATGTATTTTCCCCCAAAAGCTTGCTTCCTCTGATGAATACTCCCTCTTAAATACTTCTCCAACCTCCAAATAGTCCTTTCTGACCGTTGGATTGAAGAAACTAGCCGTTTATAGCCGTTGGGAGTCCAAAAAGCATTTCTGCACAACTAGCCGTTATGTTCAGCCCGTGTTTGGGTCGGCTCAACCTGTCCTTGGGTCGACCCAACCTTCACTTGGGTCGACTCAACCATTTCTTGGGTCGACCCTCTCAGAAAACACAGAAACTTGAAATTCAGCCTTCTGTTGCCTTGGGTCGACCCAAAGAAAATTCAGAGCCTTGAATTTCAGCCTTTCTTCACTTGGGTCGACTCAACCTTTCTTTGGGTCGACTCAAGGTTTACTTGGGTCGACTCAACTTCTTCTTGGGTCGACCCTCTCAGTAAATCCAGAGAGCATTTTTCCTTTGCATTTTGAGGTTCTTTGGAGGTTGGGTCGACTCTTGCTTACCTTGGGTCGACCCAACTCACTGTTCATTTGTGCTGTTTTTGCAGGAGTGTGCCAGATGATTCCTCGATGTGCCGGGGTCGACCCAATCAACCTATGGGTCGACTCAATCCACACTTTGCTGCATTCTCAAGGTTAGTTTCATCCAAATGAACAAGACCATATATATATTTCCAATTAAGCAAATGTACTGAGAGCAATGAACTTATAAATGAAGTATCAATTTTAACTTATAGCATACTCTAGAGAATTGCTTGTTAATCATCAAAATAACACTATCATCCTCAAGGTTTAAATGGGGGAGTATGTGAGAACCCTGTGAGAACCCATGCGAGTATGTATTTAGTCGCACATCGGTTATTCGCTGGGTAGATCTTGGGTAATTATACAGAATCAAGAAACCTAAATAATACTTTCTGGCTAGCCATTTTAGGTGAGGTCCTGGGTTATTATAGTGTCAGTCCATGCCAGTGCATGCACGAACCAGCACACAAGATAATAAGGGTATAACATGGACCAACACAACATGGAACTTTAATCCATGATAGCATATACTTAAGTATTGGCCCGAAAGGTTACTTTGGTGAGTTTGGTCTTGTAATCTTGAATTTTGTTGTCCTAATGGCATAAAAATTCAGGAGGAATTTGGCGAAACTAAGAAGGCTAAACATACATTTCCTTTCTTTCTTTCTTTCTTCCAGTGCAGTCTTAAGGTTGATCATGCAGTGTCTACCTACCAATTTATGTACAGCCCGACTGTCCTGGTCTGAAACATTCCCATTCTCTTTTTCGTAATATTCATGTATGAGACCTATCATCTACATGGTAGCTCTCTTGGCTTGAGATCCTCCTTTGAATCTAAACATGCGTATGCATTTTGGAATTGGATTTTCAGTTGTATCCTTAAAGTTTGAGCATGTTCATGTAAGTCATCAAGGCTCAAAGATTTAAAACCCTTCTTCATGTTCCACCACTATTATAATAGGTTGCTGTGCTTGAATCTGCAAAGTTTTGCTGCATTTATATGGGGTTGTCTCTACTTGATCTGAATTCCCTGGACTTTTGACATATAGAGTGCAGCCAAGATATGAACACTACTCAGCTGGACCTTTTTGGCCCCTGTTTTCATGCAAATGCTTTCTGGGTAGCACCAACTCTTCACCCTGGTTTAAGTCAAAAAGGTTCCTGAAAGCAAGAGATCAAGCATCAAAACCATGGAGATCTTATGGCAACTGAAAAAATATAGGAAAATGGAAAAGATGTGGTGTTTATATAAACTAATCTCTTCCCACATGTCAAAACAGGAAAGCAAGAACAAAAAAATGGCTTAAGGTCATTATATGGTCTTTTATTCAATGGTTTTTTGATTCAACAGGACGATCCTTAAAAGGAAAGACCAATCATAATAAGTGCTTTAGTCCTGCAAATGAAGTGATGAATAAAGGAAAAAAGTAGGAAATAGAGATGAAATGTTGTAGAAAAAATAGGCTATGCTCACTGAACAGATTGTGAACCTCCTCTTAGCAGACATTGCATGCCAACTATTTCCAGTTACAGCCCACCATTTATCTTTAAGCTCTTCACAATCAACTCTCGCCCAGATTTATGCTGAAGGTTTCTGGGGTGTATTAACTTTATACCTATCCTTGCAAATCTATGTAAATCCCATGGCAATAGGTTGACAGAGAAGTTGCATGTTACTTTTCCAATTTACCATATATTTCCTGCCCTATAATCATATCCCAAGGGAACTGAGTCCAACCCTTTAGGATCAAGCAAGACACAAGAAAGTTACATTCCCTCTTTTCAATGTACAACAGAAAAGGATGCTCATTTAGAAACTGCTGACCATTTTCAAGAGCTCCACAGATATTAAATTCAACATATACATAAAATTACAACGTGAAGAAGCTGCTTGGTCTTGTTTAGATGATTAGATCTGCAAGTGGCCAACAATGCTTTAGTGTTTCGGACATGGTCTATAAGGCCTTTGCCAAGCCTTTTCCTGATCACAAAAATCCATCATGTGTTTATTTTTTAAGGTTCAATTCAACGAGCAAATTTTCTTTTCCCCCTTGGCAGCATGATATCATTGTAGTTATTTGGACTTTCTAGTTGATTGTTCAACTTTTCCTAAAATTAAGATCTAGGTAGCTTCAAAAGAGAATCAAATCCAAGATTTTTTTATGGTACTTATTGGGATGTTTTGGGACAAATAGGCGGTATTCCGATGGAAATAATGGCTACTTTTAATGTTACATCAGCTACAACAATAGTTTGGACATCCTTTACATCATGACCAATATTACAAGGGCTCTGAAGTTGATAGAAATATTTTCCATTAAAAATGCATTTTAACTGTAATAATGATATAATGTCGAAATATCCAGTAGTTTTTTAAAATTGAAATAAATATACAATCCTATAGATGTATAGAAGATTACTGTTTAGATGCAAACTATTTGTAGCAGTATTATTTCATTATTATAAACCATTATATCACTTTGTAATGGTTAATAACCATCGTAGCAGAGAAAAAGTTTGTTTCAAAAAATGCTGTTGTTCAGTATGCTTACTTCATGGCATCATTCTGTTGTAGTACTATGATGGTTCTAGGTACAGCTGACCACTGCATATCTTATTGATCGGTAAATCAGTACAGTAATGAACATCATTTCCTAAAAATGTTTAAATACAACAACTTGTGAAATGCCTTGCACAAACTTTTAGTTGTAGATGTATGAATGAACACAATTTCGCCATTTTGGACAACATGAATCTAACAATGCAAATTTTGTCTTCAAATAAGTGCATTGATTAGGTCTCATAACTTAAACAATCCAGTACTATAGTTATATATCTGAATTTCTTTTGTAAATTGTCAACAAGAAATTTTATACACATTCCACTCAGAGCATGTGTCATGCAGTTTTGGCCTAGGGCGTGATATGGTAATTTTCTACATTAAAAAAATGCATATGATCACGGCCTTCTCATATCATTAGTTATTAAAATCTAATTTTCTACATTATGTCTTGTTTGATCTTATGCAGGTGCTGATTTGAGCGATACTTTGATGGATCGCATGGTAAAGCTGATAGATTTATAGCACAATCTTATAAAGTTTCTTCATATTTTGAATTTTATATTATATATTTCCTCAAAAGCACATGTATCTAAAACAATGTGTATAAAACAAAAGTCTAGCAACTTACCCAAGTATTGGAAAATAATTCATTGTAATATGAGAAAGCTTTCTGTCTAGAGGAATTCTGCATGTCATATTTGCATACACTTCCCAATAAGTTGAACAATAATTGTAACTTTCTCTGTTGTTGGGCAATCTTTATCAGCATTTGCTTATCCAAGTGTAATCGGCAAGTATTGAAATAAGATACCAATCTGCAAAATGTGCCATGCTGGTAGGATATTGGCACTCCACAATGGTATATACTTATATACAGTTCTGTGCTGGTCTATATCACTGCTTATCAAACTCTAATTGATTTTGAAACAATATATATGACTTTCAATTTTAAAACCATGCATAACGGTCATGGTCACATATTTTTTTTCTATTTGAGACAATCAGGAACTATCCCTAGTTTATCTATATATATATGTGTATATCTATATATATGTGCGCGCGCGCGCGCTTATCTATCTATCTATATATATATATATATATATATATATATATATATATATAACCATATACTGCAAGAACTCATACAGTGGATGTCTCTAGGAAGCAAATATACTACAAAGAACACATGTTATACATTAATTTGCAAAAATACCTGGGATAATTTATAATATTAAATTTTTATGACTTAGGCAAGTTATATGCTGTTGCCTATTTGTCTTTTAAACTAGTATAAAATAATTAAAACTGATCAATATTTAATAATTTGGATAAAGTAGTGTATTCTTGTATGCTAAGTAAATCTCTTCAGCCTTGCATTTACGAAGTATCAGCATTGTCTGCATATTGTGCTGACTGCCAATCTGCATGGTCATGATTACTGATAATTTAATCTGTCGTAATTAGCGACACAGCCACTGGAGATATAAAAACTACTTATCCTTCTACAGTTCTTCCCTTTCTTTTTTTTTTTGACAAAGGATACCACCTTTATATTTTCTAAGAAGCTGGGAATATTGATTTGGTGACAAAAAAGAGGATGAGAGTATGTATTAAGAGGTTCAACCCAAAACCTCTCAAGATGATAAGATTGCTTGAATAAACAACAGAATGAAAGCAAAGTCTACATCAACCTGTCCATGGCTGGTGTCTGTTGGATATTTTATGTACCTTTGGGAAAACTCAGCCGCAAACCCAAGGATCACTGTTTAAATGTTATTTCCTTCTCAGGTAATAAAAGAAATTGGATTTAAATGTTTTGCATTTGAAAAACCTTGAGTCTCTCTATTCATTTACCTCACCACATTACAAAAGTAAGTGTTCTGTACTTTTTGATTTTTGTGATCATTTTCTATTGTCTTCCATAAAAATGCCATCTCTCCGTTCTTTAGGATTGAAAGCTTTGCCATATTAAGCTTACATCATGCATATAACTGCAGTAAGGGACTATATCTATTACAAAAATTGTACATGTAATCCCTTTAAAAACTTGTATAAAGAATGAACAGATTTATGCATATAGCATGTGTATCATAAATGATGCAATATATGTTGCTCAAAATAAAAAGGAAACTCATCCACTATAAATAACGACTATACTAACTCCAAACCTCCCCGACCCCTCCCCCCAGCAAAACATGCATCCAAACAAAGGAAAGAAAAAACAAAGAAGCAACTCAGAATTAGGCCACTAGAATAAATGGTAGTTTTTTTGAATTATGAACCAAAAGGAGGAATACTTACTATTGCCAGCCTTATTATGTCTGTGCATTGAGCTTTCTAAAGCGCCATATCATGCTATTATTTTTACTCTTAACTGAAAGTTAATCATTCTATTTTCTGCAAATTAAAAATATAAAATATATAGGTTCCATGAACGTCCAAAGTTTTTGTCTGTCATTCTAATAGATATATTGAGATCAATCAATTTCAACATGAAGCTTGGGCCATTTCTTAAGCCATGGAGTTGAGCCAATTGGATCAACTGTATGAATGCTTTATTTTTTTTCTTAAACAGTAACATTTGCAAGCTTTACTTAATCTGTTGTAGGGTTACATTTTGATTTTAAATGTAAAAAATGTTTCTGAGCAGGTTCTTAATGAAGCTAATCTCACAAATGCTGTGCTCGTTAGATCAGTTCTCACACGAAGTGATCTTGGTGGTGCAATCATTGAAGGTGCTGACTTCAGTGATGCTGTTCTGGACCTACTGCAAAAACAGGTATTATCATGTATGAATGTTTTGGATCACCTCTTACAACATGCATTTGGATTCTTAGAGTCGCATTTCACATAATGTTAAAAAATTACTGTTATAGTTGTTGTTTTGTTCACGTCTCACCGATATCTGTTCTAACCCATAAATTTTAGTAACAACATTGAATACTAAATAAGGGTAGGATGCATTGTATGAGCAAAGGCTTGGCTTAAGTAAACTGCTGGGCATAAGCATTCTATATACTTGTAGCAGACAGATTGCAGAAAGAGATTAGTTCAGCATATCTTTGGATCCCTTGATAGGGGCTAAGGTTGAAGGAAGGGACTTGGGGCTGTCACTGACCCACAGACCTGGACTTCTCAGACTTGACCCAGACCTGATCTGGACCTGTAGACCTATGGGCTGGGTATGGATTCAGAGATAGACTCATCGCAAAATCCTAGGTCTGGTTCCGGGTCCAGTTACCTAACATGGATCCAATCAGATCTGTTAATTTAATAAAATTGCGCTGGGGGCTGATTTTTACAGACCTAATATACAGCATATGACTTTACTCTTATATCCTGCTCATTTTATATAGAATTACTTAATTTTACTTTGGGATTTGTGTCTCTATTAAAGTGTCTGAAGGGCATGAAGGGAGTTGAAATTATGAAATACTGATACCAACTTGAGACTCTAACTGGGACTATATCCTTAACTGATTCAAACCTGATGGTTGATGGATAGAGTATGGGTGTTAAGTGTTGACATACCTGGACCTGAACCAGAACCCAACTCAGTCCTTAAATGGATGGAGTTTTGAGTCAAAATTTAAGGCCAAGCCCCCCATGAATCTAGGTATAGGTTGAGTGGGACCCTTATGGTGCCTCTATTAAGGCCTAAGGTGTTGACATATTTTTTCTATATAAGAATCAAATTTTTGTTTTGAGCCTATACCCAGCTTACTGTTGTAGTCTGAAAGAGCTAAATGTACCAAGGCTAGGTTTACTTCTTGTTAGTACGATACTTACACGATAGCAGCTGTAGAGTTTCTCCAAACTTCAGATCGGTATAAAGGTAAGATGGTAACTTTCATGAAGCCCTTGGATATGTCGGACAACGCATAAAGAATCCTAGCTTGTTTAACAATATCTAGACTAATATGAATCCTACAAATCATTTTTAAGGTTATCCTTCAGGGTACACACATGTAGTTTACATAAAGCAATGTTTAAGTGAAATTAAATGAAGAAATATGCATGCAGCTTAATCTTGATCACCCCCTCAGGAATAGGAGGTATTAGAAGAGCACCCAAAGCACCACTTGGCATTGGTTATGTTGATTTTTCAGACTTGGTTCAAACTAGTCGTTATTCCTTTTGGTTCATTCAACCGAAAAACTATTCCAGGGGTTTCCAGGAAAATGGAAAAATACAGGACTGCATCAAGAAATATGCACAAAAGAAAACAAAAATATCACCAGGTTTCCAAGGACTCACATGTATAGGAATTCAAAGAACAATCATCTTGATCTAGGTTATAATACATCAGATTCCCCAGGAACATGAGGAATGGAGAATTACAGATGAAATTCCCATAAGGGGGAATTTTTTCCTCAACCAATTGTCATTGCTTCAATTCTGCTTCCACTTCAGTGAAGTCTCCTACTCATTGTCCTCATAGACCATCTTTGTTCCTTGCCATATCTTTCTTCCCTCATTGGCTATTTAGAACTGAGTAACAGAGAGACTCATGATCTTTTTTGAAGTTGACTCCATGACAACCACTAATGACTAACGATAGGGTATGGGGCCTCTTATAATTCTACTTTCATGTGCTTTTTATATTTTTACTACTTTACTTTCAGTATTTCATTTCTCATCAATATACACGTGCAAGCACGCGATTGCATGCATGCATGCATGCTCATAGACACACACACAGAGAGAGAGAGAGAGTGTGTGTGTGTGTTAAGTTACTATCCTTCTAGTACAGTTGAAGTGTCAACAGTACCATTGCAAAATCAATGATGAATCATCTTGATAAAAAATCCATGCTATTACACATGATCAAATGTAAATGCCTAACAATTATAAATTGGAAGCTTCAAAAGTTTTTCTACTCATGAATCAAGTGGTCACAAAATAGACAACTTAGTAGCATGATCGAATCTTTCAGTTTGATTTATAGTTTAGAACCATCAATATAAGTTGAATGCTTTTTTTTTTTAGTAGAATATAAGCTGAATGTTGTTTTGTACATGATTTTAGATGTCTAGATCGAGGGTGATGGCATGGATTCATATTGTATACAGCCGACAAAATTTATTAGCTTATTTACTCTCCAACTATTGCCTAACTTGTGTTTGCTTGATGTATAGGTAAGAAACCTCCAAAACACAACCTTTTGGTTCTAGGTTTTCATAAACAGCATAGATCATGATCCGGTGTGACTCCTTAGCCTAGAACATGCGCCACACGTATTTATGTATGTATTTATGTACATATGTATATACATACATACATACATGTACCTAAGTATGTATGCATGCATGCATGCATCTATGTATTTGCAAACACCAGAGCAGTTGATCTCATAATCTTCATTGGAATGTCATGCTAAATATTAAGCATTCTTTTAATTCACTAAATCTACCTTTTCATGTGCTGAAATATTTGAAAATGCAGAAACTATTCCTTTCTCGAACAGAAGCAACCAGCCTCTTATGGGGAAAAAAAACTCCTTTTATAATGCATAAAGGAGTTGAGAAGCATCTTATTAATTAGGTTAGACATGGAGAGCAATGTATTATGGATGTTACAAGCTTTGCCTTTTGAGATGGACATGATAATCCTACTACTGCTGGTGCTTAAAGTTCTATATGAGATTTCACTGTAATTTGGGAAGCTGAAGATGGTTGAAGTTTTGCCTAAAGACTCTTCTTGTAGCGAAGGCAATTCTGTTTGTTTGGACATGGTACACCAACATGATGGACAAGCAAATGGGATCAATGCACAAGAGTGAGCCCAAGGAGTTGCCTTTTGTCACTTGAATCATGTCAAGGTGCCTTCCCTATTAAATCAGACCATCAGCTGGGCTGCTAAATTGGGCTATTGCTAAGAACTATGTTCTTAGTTTAGAGAGAGAGAGTCCTACAGGAGCTTGTTAAGAGGGCCACGCGCCCATGCCTATAATCAGACCATCATCTTGGCTGCTAACTCGGGTTATTGCTAAGAACTATGTTCTTAGTTTAGGGAGATATTCCCACAGGAGCTTGTTAAGAGGGATTGGACTTTGATCAGTAGTGTGCGCTAAACTACCAACTATAACCAGTGAAATTAGGGGCACTAGGTATTGTTTCTGTGATATTCTAAAAATTTTAGATAATTTTCTTGCATATTAGACAGTTTCATCTCCATATTCTATATTTCTATAGGGACATCATAACTCCGTTGTTTCACCCATTGCAGGCGTTGTGCAAGTATGCAAGTGGTACCAATCCGATGACTGGAGTGAACACAAGAAAAAGTCTAGGATGTGGGAACAGTCGAAGAAGTGCCTATGGGAGCCCTTCTTCCCCTCTCCTGAGTGCCCCGCCTCCAAAACTGCTCGACCGCAATGGGCTCTGCGATGATGCAACTGGCCTTTGTGATGCAAACTGAGTGAAGATTTGTCCTTAAAGATCAAGCAGATGCTGTACAAATAATAAGGTTGAAAGAAAATTAAGAGTTGGTAGTGTAAATCTGCAAAGCTCGTCTTTTATGTAAATTGATCGGTAAAGTTCACAGTTCAGGATATCAAATTTAATTTCTGACAATGAGATGGTACGCTTTACATGACGATGAGAAATTTTGACGTCATAAGATATTGGTTAATGGTGGAATCCGAGTTCAACCTCCCATACAGTTCATCACAAACATTTGATGATAAGGAGAACACTGCATCTTGGGCTTGCCTAAAGTAGAAAACTCACCAATATTTCTCACCCTCCATAAGGTGGCAAACCATATGAAAGTACATTTTCGTATCTTGATCATAAGTTGAATATAACATATTATCAGATGCAACCTGGACCTATGTTTTCTGTTAGCCGGGCCTCTCTAAAGGCATTGAGGATGACTAATCATTGAATCAGTTGAACAATGAATGACCAGTAATGGATTTTCTCCAAGAAGAAAATGGCTAATTACTACAAAAGTCGAAAGCAATCGGATTGCCGAGCAACCATCTCTTTGGGGGATTATGAGATTGAATAAGTGCGCATGTATATGACAGCTGCATGAGTTCATTCAATATATTGCAAATAAAGCAGCCAAAGGTCCCAGATGCCCCATCTCATAAAAGCACTTAATGCAAGTCACAACAAAGGCTATGCTGAACAAAGTGGAAAGTTTTCAGCGTTATACACCAACTGCCGGACAATTCGATTATGTCCCTAAAACTGAAAACAAGATACGATAACCACAGCAACTTTGTTCATCACCCACACCTGTCTCAGCAAATAACACTCTACAGATACACGCATTTAGTTGCAAGATCACTAACTCCACAAGTCAAACATCCAACAGTCTTACTCTCAAGATCCAGAACAGCAGCATTAGATCCACCTCTTGGCTCTATTCTTATGGAGCTGAAACTATTGCAAGGGGCATAGAGCATCAATAGGCACATCTGCAAAAGGTTCAAGAGATAAAATAAGACATGTCATCAGTACTTACCACATGTTCAAGCTTCAGTTCTCGTATTCATGGGAAAGTGATCTCTCTGAGTGATGATGCTCGTAATCCTGGTCACCAAATGCCTCACCCTCCTCACGTGATTCAGATCCTGCACGATTAAATTCACTGTGATAATTGACAGGATCCACCTTGTCATAAGGCATATGGTTATAGAATTCATGTTCATGTTGCCTAGAACGCTCCAAATCATGCTGGGGATCAGCAAGGCCATGGTGTTCTTGATAATCATATTGTTCCTGATTTCTCTGTTGTTCATACCGATAATAATCATGTTCCTGCCCATGCTTAGGCCCATCATACCACTCTCGTCCATGATTGGATTCTCCATGATCAAAGTCTCTCACATTCATCCCAGGCATCTCCCTATCATGCTTTGGCTCAATATAATCATAGCGAGCATCTCTGTCATGTGTATGCCCACGGCCTCTTTCATGACTTGCACGGTCATAATCTCTGTCACGTTCCCTCTCCCGCTCCCTCCCGCGAGGACGGTCACGATCACGCTCACGCTCCCGATCTCGGTCATAATCGCGGCCACGGTCTCTCTCCCTGTCTCTGTCACTAGCCCGATCACGGTCACGGTCACGCCCACGATTTCTTTCCCTGTCTCTATCCCTATTCCTATCCCGGTCTCTGTGGTGATGTCTTTCTTCTCTGGGATCACGATCTCGTGTCCTGTCATAGGACCGTTCACGTGACCTCTCTTGCTCACGTGACCTTCCTCTTTCTCGAGACTTTTCCCTGTCCCAAGAACAATGTTTATTGATGAACACATGGAGTATAAGTACAGGTAAAAGAGAGAAAAAAGAAAACGGAATCTAGTGATAGTATTCAATAGATATAGAGTAATTATTCTAGATGACATTATAAATTTGCAACTAAAAAGACAAAAGCAATAATGTTCTACCGATCCTCCAAATAGCGCTCATCCCTAGACCTAGGCTCTTCTGATCTAGGACGTCCAGATGCAACTTGCTGTTGCTCCCTGTTCAGAAAGAACAACCCAGGCGTGAGAAAACTTAAAAAAAAAGAAAAGACAGATTAGAGTATCATCAGAGACCTGAAAAGAAGCTGGCATCAAAGGATAAAAAGAAGAACAAGGCAAAGGCCAGGAACAGACTAAACACAATTAAATATTAAAGCAGTAACTCAATCCCTATGTTAGAAGCAACATGTTGTCTGATTAGACCACGAATTAAAAATGTTTGGAAAAGCTCTATTGCTATTTCTCGAGGTAATCCACATTGATGTAATGAAAGAGAAGGACCCACAACAATGACGGAACGTCCCGAATAATCAACCCGTTTACCAAGCAGAGTCTCACGAAATCTTCCTTCTTTGCCTTCAATTACATCTGTATCGCAGTGCAGATATCTACAAACCTAAGTGTGAGGAACCCAGCCCAAACATATGAAGAAATCATCAAGCATTTTCTAAAATTAGTAGGTCAGACTCCGGTAAAAAAATTAGCAGACAATCACAAACCTCCGTCTCAAGCAATTTTAATTTAACAAATGAACCTTCATGGAAGTCTGAATAAAACAATTTGTCACCAATGAGAAGTCAAAAGTTCACATACTTTCTTGTATCAGTTGTCCAAGCTCAAAAATCAGGTAAAAATGAAGATGTTTTTCACATAAAAATATTGTGAAAGCTTCACCGATCTTGAAACTGTTTCAAGGCTACCTCATTTTCTCTTCTGAGTTGAGGGATTAATAAAACTCAAACTATGCTTAGATGCATGTCCCTCTTATTACTCATTCCACAAATCATATACCTACCTACATCTATTAAGGGCTGCAAGCTGACTGAATTAACCTGTCTCCAAGCTGGACCTGAAAAAAAACCTGGTCCAATCTAACCATAGGGTATAAATAAGATCCAAAAATCTAAAGCAACGATACAAGCTGCGTGAGACTATCGATCCTCTATCCCTAACAGGCATAGATAATAGCAATGAGTGGCTTATTGGAAGGAGGATGGATGCAGCAATGGAGTAGTAGAAGGTGACTTTCTAATGATGTGGGATGGGGGTATTGTACCTAGACCTGCTAGAGTTGGACAGCCAACAGGTAACAGTAGAAGAGAGCAGCAACTGTGAGGTCAAAAGCAAGTATCCAAGTTCAGGTTTCAATCCAACTAGGGCTGGAACTGGACCCATGCTAGCCCGAGACCTGTTGGGCCGGCTTCAGGTCGAGCCATTGGCTAGGCCCGAGGCAATTAGAGCCGGGCTTGGGCCTGAAAATAAGCCCCAAAAGAATTTCAAACAGAGTTTGGCCTGACCCAGCTCGAGCTCGTAACCAAGCCCGAAGCCTGAGTTCAAGAGAGGCCCGAACATGACCCAAAACAAACCCCACCCTCCCTTATTCCCCATTCCCTCCATAGGCACTCTCTCTCTCCCCCCCCCCCCCCTCTCCGCTCTCTCCCTTCTCTCCTCTCCCCCACCCAATCTATCACTCTTCCCCCTCCCCACACTCTCCCTTCTCTCCTCTCTCCCACCCGATCTATCTCTGTCCCCCCCTCTCCGCTCTCTCCCTTCTTCCTCTCCCACCCAATCTATCTCTATCCCCCCTCTTCTTCTCTCCCTTCTTCCTCTCCCACTCAATCTCTCTCCCCATCTTTGTTCTCTCCCTCCTCTCATCTCCTCTCCTCTCTCTCCCACATGACCTCTTCCCCCCCCCCCTTTCTTCCTCTTTCTTCTCTCCCTCCTGATCTCTATCCCCTCACTTCTCTATCCCACCCAATCTCTCTCTCCCCCTCTCCACTCTCTCTCCTATCTCAATCCCTCCCTTCTCTCTCCCCCCCTTCTCTCTCCCACTCGATCAATCTCCCCTCTTCGCTCTATCCTCTCTCCCTCCCTATATCTCTCCCCTCTCTCCGTTCCCACCGGAACTCGCTCTCCCCTCTCTGGGCCCCCTCTCCCCCACTCCTCTCTCCCCCTCTCAATGTCTCTCCCACATCTCTCTCTCTCCACTCTCGCCTCCCCCTCTCAATGTCTCTCCCACATCTCTCTCTCTCTCCACTCTCTCCTCCCCCTCTCCAGACCAGCCAATCAGGTTTTGAGTGAAGCTAGGGTCTGGGCTCAGGTCGAGCTCAGGCCAAAATTTTGAAAAAAAATTCAGGCCTTGGCCGAGCCCAAAGCCCAAAAAAAATTTTAGGACAAGCTCAGGCATAAAAACCCAACCTGACACTGCCTAATTCCTGCCCTAAATCTAGCAGATCATCTTAATGAAGAAAAGGACACATCATATGAGACTGAAGAGGAAGATAATAGGGAAATGAGAATATAAATCCGATGAAGATGAACATGAAGATAATGCTGCACTTATTAACGATGATGAATTTTAGGGATTCAGGCTGTGATGTCGTAGGAGTAGATATCTTGGTCTCAGTTGCATTTTGGACTTGCATGTTTGCTTTTATCAGTTTCATGTTTTGACTTTGGGTTCAAACAATTTATCTTTGAACACTTTAACTTTCTTGTAGCTTAATACTTTTATGTAGTTCATACTTGGTAGCACCATACCAGTTATTGTGTTCTAACTGATTATTGTCTTATTAAATCCGAATTTTTGATGTTCAACATGCCATGTCCTTTTTGCATTCATTAATTGATAATTCATTGTTAAATATATGTTTAGAATAATGTATTAATTATTGTCTATACATATATTTATATTTGTTGTGACTCACTTTGTAAAAGTGTATGCCTTGCATTGCGCCTTGCACCTAGGCTCTAAGAGACCTCAGCTTCTTAATGCACCCTAAGCCTTCAACAACTTTGGGCAAAGGTTTACCACGTCCAAACCCAACCTAGTTTCAATGTTATAAGTAGAGAAGGAGATGTAGTTTAGGTTTAGCCTAGACTTACATTTCATTTCAATTTCTTAGGCTTTATTTTTAGATAAATTATCTTATTGAGTCTTAGAAGTCTTGCAGGTATGACTTCTGGGCAAAGGTTAGGACTTCATATGTTTTAGCAATCTTCTTACCATATACTTTGGGCTTATTTTAGTGGTGAGTTTTTAAGTTTTATTTTGAGTAGGAAGGTCATATGAAGGCCCTACTTTAGGTCTAGCTGGATAAGAAAACTGCGAACTCCTTGAGAATATGATTTGAAAAAAATTTCTGCCTTTTTGTCCAGTGTACTATAGAGTTAGACATGTTGCTGATTTAGGAAAGATGGTGGGTGTTCGGCTTTGCTTTAGAAACATGAAACAAGTTTGTCTAGGGCACAAGGTTCCATCCTAACTCCCCTTGTCGTGATACTTACAAAGCTAGTACACATTGTTAAAAAGACCAGCAAAATTTTTAGGGTGCAACATATTTATTTTACAATTTCTAATTCTAGGAAGGAAACATGAAACAAGTTTGTCTCACAGAAGCAACCTACAATTATTTTGAACAAGTATCAGATACCAAAGATGTTTCCAAAAATAATATTTTAACATGGTATTATAACATTGGTCAACATAATGGTTGTCCGTCCTTGTACAGGTTAACAGACTCCAAGTCATGAATTTAACAGATCATACCTAATCATATCCATAAGGTATCGAAACAGGTATGCAACATGACCATTCCAACATGTGAATTTAATGGATCACACCTTATCATATCCATAAGGTATCGAAACCGGTATGCAACATGACCATTCCAACATGTGTACTACTCAAATCGTAGATGTGCCAGCACATTAAAGCATACCATGTGTCAGTACAGCACCACACAAGTAAGCTATTAATACAGGTACCAGTACCAATTTTTAAAACATCACTCCAAGTTATACATGGTTTGAGTAACAGTACAAAAAAACATGGCACTGGCTATAAAAAGTAGTTAGGGGGAAACTGAAACTACCCACTGATGATGATCTTCAAATATTCAGGAACAAATGAGACATAATATATATCAACATCTAAAATATATATACAAGCATAAGCCCACAGACATGCAAACTATATATCTCTTGAGAGAGAAAGCTGAAGTATTTTGTTTGTTTTATAAAAATTTTAAAAATAAAAGTAGATACAAAAATGGTAATTTACCTGCCAGAATACTTCTGATTAACCTCTTCACCTCCTATCCTGGTTGACCCAAGTCCACCAGCCAATCTTCGAGGTCGCCAATTTGGAACAGTTCTACCACGCTCAACATCCACGAGTACTCTTTTATTATCCACTTTCCTCCCATCAGCTTGCTTGTAAGCAGCTGCATGATGCTATGTATCAGCATAAAGGTACGGATAATGCATTAAATACAGAAAAATAATTTTGGATGTTATTTTTTTAGGAATAATGTTAACACACTTTTCATATCCCGAGTATGCATGTATTCAATGAAGGCATATCCTCGAGGTTTATTTGTCACCTTGTCAGTAATCAGCCGGACCTGAAATGATCGCAATACAATGTATTATGAAATTATTAGTAAACAGATGTAGAGGTTTCCAAAAACAACAAAGATGGGTTAGATAATCAATTATATGTCATATATACAAAAGGAGTTTTTTTAAGAACTGTAAATCCTAAATGGCACGACAGACAGGCACCATGCCTCACCAGCCGTGCTCACCTTTTAAGGTGTACAGCTTCGCCATGCAGAACGAATCCCACCATATCAATCGAGTTGGCAGAAAAACTGATGTATGTGACCATTTGCCAGATGTGCAATATATTTACCAACCCCTTACCAGGGAATTTTTTTAAAATAAAGAACTGATACACTACGTAAAATGGAGAAAATACCAGGATATCCTCAGGATTGCAGATAGATTTTTCAATTGGCCTTTGTAACCAGAAGATAAAAATTTTAGTAGCAGCAGAACAGTTACAAAGCTACAATCAAATAACAGGGGAGGAAGTTGCTAGTACTCCTGAAACGTGTTGAATGTTGATGCAGCATCAGATAATCCAAGGGATAAAGACAGGGAGATGAACTCTTGAAAATGGAGATAGGTACTGTTCTGCTCACCTTAAGTTTAAAGCTTTCCCTTACCAATTGCAGCACACCAATGTAATAACATTTCAAGAATAGAATGGTGCCCAATTATAATTGGGGCTAGTTATTGTAAACAGCAAAATTATACCCAACAAATTATCAAATTCCACTTCCTGTTTCATAAATTTATATCCTTCCTGTGGATAAGCTGGTACTGCAAGTTGCATCGAAGTGTCTCCGCTTCATTTCTTGCTGCATTATTTGAACTTACATATCTTCCAGCAACTCTGGTGCTGATTATGGATTTTTATTGGCAAAATATTATAGATAATACTGATTACGGATTTTTAGTGTCAAAATATTATAGATAATATCCTTGCTAGAGTCTTCTTGCATAGCTTACCATACACCTTCTATTGAAAGCTAAGATGTCGTCTCAATCCCCAAATAATTGGTATGCAGCACCACATAATAAGAACTAATCATGGTAGCACAGCAAACTGGTGAATTTACCTGAAGTCCTCCAAACTTGTCCACCCAACGAGTCTTGTGGATCTCTAAATAGCATCCATCAATCATCAACGTATTAAAAATTTTACCAAAACAACATAGATATGATCAAACTAACGTCATCATCTCAAGGCAAACTCACCTGCCATAACTTCCTAGTCATTTATCTAGCAAATCTTACAGCTTCCTTAATAAGATTTAGTTCACTATTGAAGTGTAAAAAGAGGAACTCGCCATAGGTGGCAGAAATGTAACAAACTGACTCCACCAAATTCAAGAAAAATACCTGACTTACCAAATTTCTAGCACTAATAATTCAACAGTCAAAAATGTCAAGCATTTTCTTTTGTCCCTGTTAAAATAGAATAAAAAACTGAAGTTCCAAAAATCATGTTGATGCGGACGCTGCATGGTTATTTTTTTCATATGGCGTGTAGAAAAGAACATGAGCATGACCACTTAACCCAATGGCACGAACAACTGAACTTTGACTTAGATAAAGATCTTGCAAGGAATAAAAGATAACAGGAGGCGGACACATAAAATAACTAGATCAGATACCGTTTAACAATTCCTATTCTCCCCCTCTATGTCAAGCTCCCAGCGATTAAAAAAAAACATACCAGTGTATTGCCTGATTTTGATCAAGACTAATATTTATGACGCCAAAAAGAAACAATTTAAATCACTTTCAAGTCCTGAAAGCAGAAGTAAGAAGCTAAAACTTCCAGCAAGGCAAAGCAAGAGTAGTGTCAGATAAACCTTCTTTTAGTTTTTACCAGTTAGAATGACTGAACTCCTTACCCAAGATCAATAACTTGAGCTTCCATCGGGATTGCTCTAGTATACTTACCCGTTTGATTGGCCCATAAGCTTCAAACTCCCTTTTGATCCTGTGCTCGGTAGTCTCATAGTTCTGCATGGGGTTCCCAGAATATTCAATGACATTGCTCGTCTCTTATGAAGAACAATAGCATTGTACAGAATGGAAATGATAAGAACCAAATAAAGAATCAATTACTCACAAGCCTTGCCACAAACAGTGTCTTGTATGGATCCCCAGTTATATTAGGGTCTTTATGTGGATCATCTGCATAAAATTTTGAAAAAAGCATATTACCAACAAAATGTGGAACCATGTGATTATTCATAACTTCTTTTCAAGATTGGTAGGTGTACATTTCTCGAGCTCTTCAGCAGCCTTTCTTGCACCTTCATCCAGCCGAAGCTTGTGGACTCTAGCTCTTCTTTGTGCCTTTACCAGAAAAAGACTCAAGGTCAGTATAAACATAAGCAGAGCCAACACATTTCATAAGGATTATTTTTTTCTCTGCATGCATAATCCTACAAGTTCCCACATATCAAGTGTACTCAAGCTCAGTATGATGCCAATAATATAACTAACATCAGAAAATCCAGGTAAGCCTTCTTGCAGAAAACTACTTGAGCACAGAAAAAAGCAAAACAGAACTAGAAATGCATGGCGGCCGTGATTGCAACATGGATAGGGTCAATCGGAATATTAGCCATGGAGGTTATCTCATGCATTCATTCCACTAATAAATTATCTCATAATGCTAGTTCATAGCTATTTTCATATAACTCAACTGATTCTGGAGGGGGAAAAATATGCTATTCTGCCTGGGGTTCAGCAGCTTGATGTCCATGGGATGGTTTGGAAAGACAAGCTAATGGAGAAAGCTCAGATTATTGGGTAATTTAGTGCCAGCTAAAGACATCTAAAATCAACATTTACCATCAATTGCAGCTTAAACAAGTAAATATGCGATCCAATAAAGTCACATTTTACTGGCTCATGCAAGCATGCATATTCAAAGGATGTTAAATTCATGCTGCTTCTAGAAGTGCATATTCACAACCCCCCCACCCCACCCTAAGTCCAAAACTAACACCATAAACAAGATACTCACATGCACATCCACGCTCATGCACAGCAGACATTTACATGGCATAACATGCAACATCCCGCGAATCAAAGTCCAACCAGACCCATACATACTCCCCCTCCCACATGCACAAGCCACAGCTCCCTACCAAACTAACAGACACATCTGCATGCAAAAACAAATAATTATCCATGGTGCAAACAAAGAAGCATAAAGAAGCAGCATTGCATATACCTTTAGCCAGCCCTTGCTGGTCAAATAAAAATAGGTTTTTGCATGAATACCCTCCTAAATATCAAATTTTGCATGAACACTCTCCCAAAATTGATATTTGAATGTATATCCTCGTAAAACACTTGTTTTGTTATTCTACTTTTTTTTATTCTTGTTTTTGCATATGTACCCACGCCATCTAACACCGTTAAAAAATTCACGATTTCAAATTAAAATAACTAAAATATTTTTAATAGATAGATGTGCAAAAAAAATATGTATAAAATGATCGCGATGGAGGACAGAAAAGTAATTTCAAAATTTTATTTTATTTTTAATTAAAATAAATATGGTTTTTATTAACGGTATTATAAGAACCGTTATATTAGGAGCATTTTTGCAAAAACAGTGTTTTATGACCGTACAGAAATAAATATAAATTTTAAAAGGATATTCGAGCAAATTTGAATTTTTAGAAGAGTATTCATACAAAAAACCCAATAAAATCAACATGAAATATTTACATTTTATTTTTTTTCATAAGTAAATAAATTACTACTTCATTTTGCTTGATTACAATCAGAATTGTCCATTGAAGCAAGATCTTGAAGATGAGGTGGGAAATTATTTAACAATTGAGAAGACCTACTGCTACCCTACACATTCACATGATAATGAGCAGACGGAACTAGCTCGTGGTACGCATGAGAAATTTCAGCAACTCCACACAAGGATTTAAGTGAGCCATGAAAAAATGGTTTTCAGGATTCTAGAGGGGTGGGGTTTCGCAAATGAGTAAAATGTTCTGAAAAGAAATCTCTTGGCAGATAGGGAACCCAGTTAACTAAGAAATATTCAACATTGTTTGCAATATGCAACACATTCTTTTTCTAGTCTGATCAATCAAAAGGAGCATCTACTCTAAATGGCTCAATCTCCATCAGTCTGCTTGCACTGGTGCTCCAGCCTTATCAAGACCAATAGCCTCCTTGACCATAATAAGCACGGCCTCAAGAATTAGTTTATAAGATTCCAAGGCCTAGGCTATGTCAAAGCAGGTTAAGGATCTTTCCCGATTTGTGTTGCCATCTTAGACTCATATCCATTAGGAAAACTAGAAGCTGTGAAGCATGGATATGGATACAGATACAAATATGAAATGATACCGATACAACGATACAACAAATCTTGAAAAGGTAAGATATGCTATGGTTAAAATATGTCAAGGATATATACATGTGTATGGGTCTGTATATTATACACACGTACATACATGCATATATGTATACATCTATATATGTATATATACATGAGATGATTACTCTCCGAACAAGAGTAGAGGATATCTACTCGTCTCAGGTTGAAAATCAACAATTAGACACCCAAATTGAAAATCCACACCGTTAATCACGATCTATGCAACTAAAAATGCCTAAAGACCAAAAATCATGTATTTTGATGGTTTCTAATCTATTCACCAAGTGGTTGCAAAAAATGTACAATTAAAATTATATGACACCATGTTTTGCTATGATCTTAGCATAAAAATCTATTAATTTTCAATCTATACATACTTTAACATGTCTAGATCATGATCAATAAGGTGGATTTTCAATTAAGTGCTTTATAATGGACATTAGCATACTAGCATATACAAAATCATTCATTTTTTGTCTACTTGATGCACAAGTTAGAGACCACCAAGATATGTAATTTTTGGTTTTTAAGCATTTTTAATAGTATAGATCATAATCAACGACGTGGATCTCTGTTTCTATATTATATACGTGTTGGATATCAATAATTTTTGGATACTCCTTGCATTCGTGTTCAATACTTGTGTTGAATATCATATTTTTTCAAAATTAAAAAAAAACAGCCTGGATACTTCTGGATGCATATTAGGCACTTCCTTAATACCTCCAAAAATGAGAGGGAGGACCTATTTCGTAGCTAATATTAATTTTAAAATATAAAGGTATGCATTATGGTTCATGGAATAATGACTCAACAATGAGCTTGTGAAAGTTAATGCTATCACGTCAAGTATAAACTATATTATTTTGATAAGTTACCATGCTTTATGGTGCTTTTTTCTAATATACATACATATGTATTTGTGTATATATACCTATGCATGTATGTATGTATTTTATACATATATACATATATACATATATATATCTATATGCATACATACATACAGGAATGGACTATGCTTCTCTCGAGAAAAGGTATCTACTCTTCTGTGGTTCAAAATCAATAAAACTATGTAATAAGAAGCAGATGCATCAAAAATAGGTCCTTGGCCTTCCATTAACGCAGGTAACTAATCAATCATGGTAGCTATTAGTAAAACATGAAAACTTTTATGTCAATATTTTCGAATTCAATCATCGATTGCTAATTTTGGCTTTTCTAAATTTCCTTTTACTATTTTCATTCTTCCCCCTCCACCAAAGACACCCTTATCCACTATTCAATTTAACCCAAAAAGTGGGAGGACAATTTTGTTTTTGTGATACAATCCACATCTATCATGAAATCCAATGTACTTTATTCCCACTCTACCCATCCCTTCAACCAAACACCAAAATGCCCTATTCCTCTATGATACATGACATAACTTTCCCCGACCCCTCCAAATTTGCTCTGCATCCAAATTTAGAGATTGATAGGTTATGAGTTGTTTTATGTCAACTAATTTACAACACCTACATTCGCAATCTATTATGTAAACCCCTTTTAGCATTTACCAAACCTAAGCAATAGAAAGGAGAGGGAGCAGGGAAGGATATAGGAAAACAAGGGAGGAAAACCCATAATTAATAGATTTTTTTATAAACTAAATAGGCATTAATGTCTGACAAATATAGTATAATCATATATCAGAAAATGCAACAAAAATATTATTTCAGAAGTTTCCAGTGATTTGTGCAGCTTTGAATTCTTATATTCTTCAAAATCATCATCAAATTATGTTTTATACCATTGATATGGAACCACTGATGGCTAGCTCTATGGAATGCATGGCTCACAATCAAAAGCATGTAGAACTCTAGATGCACACCCCCAATACCCCAAGGAATCAAACCCTTCAAGTTGTGTGCCTGTACGTGATAGATCTACATATGAGACAAGCTATGCATGAACAACTTGACCTCACCCAATCACAAGCTCATTCAAGTTTGATTCGGCTAAGAAATTAGCCAACCTTGAACAATTTTCTTTTAGAACTTGGCTCGTAAATCAGGATAAGAAATTAGCCTGAACACTTTGGGCTTGATAAGGAGCTTGTTAAAGCTCAGTTCAGTCCACAAAAATGCTAGGCTCCAATAGAGGTTGTCAAGCTTAGCTGAAGTTCAACATGACCTCAAACATCGCTTTCATATGACAAGCCAAGGTTGAACAATATACCGTTTGGCTTGATTCAACTCGCTTCCAACCCTACTGTATGATTTATAGATGCTGAATTGGATGTCATTGGATGCACGCCTAAGTTGGTTCCTTTTCTTCATTAGGAAAAGAGAAAGAAAAAAAGCTTTCTACTATGCTAAGCCTCATGGTAACCCCCACTCTTTCTCAAGTTGCCTATCTAAGAATTCATGCAGTCCGAAAGGCTTGCATCTGCTAGAGATAAATCATTAGTAATCGTATACACTAATCAAATCTTGTTGTGATCCATATAAGCCAAACCCTCCATAAAGATTATAAAAGGCTTGTTGATTGAAGCCAGAAGTGCATTCTCTTTTTCTAGCCTTGCAGCAACAAAATAACACATATGGTAAGAACAATGATATTAAGGAAATTGCAAACCATGTGTTAGGACTTAGGATCATGTTAAGAAATCCTCCACCAACAAAGATAATGACAACATCCAGCATTGAAATAGCATGGTAAACAGCTCAGGAGCACAATCAATCAAGTGAATTGCATACAATTACTGTACATTTGAGTTTTAGTCTTTTGTCTTCATCATTAAAGAAAAGAAAAGAAGAATCGTATTATCTGGAAAAAAATGGACCCATGCTATGATAAGACAAGAGATTCCAAAGTACTGCTATAAAAAGGTGACAAAATCACATGTATCTAAATTATAACATTTCAAGGGAAAACCTACCGGGGTTTCGCCCTTTTCGACAGGCGGAGCATATTCAGGATCCCCAGGCTCAGCAAAATGACTCACAAATTGTGCCATCCCTGCAAAAGAAAGTCCCAGTCAATACCTCGAAGTATCAAGTTCATTAGGCCCAAGCATTGAGCGACAATAAACAAAAGAAAGCAAATATACCTGTATATGGGGGGCATTTCCTCTTCTCAATAGGAGGTTTATACTCCAAAGGGGGTCGGGGTTCAAAAAGCTTCAAAAGATTGGCGGTGAGGCCAGTTGGATGACTATGCCCAATCTGCAACAAAACAACCCACCACAAAGGCCGAACAAAAAAACATGCAACCGATTATAGCAAGTCAAATTAAGAGAGAACAGCCATAAAAATCCCTGAAATTCTTCGTCACCCAAAAGAAAAAAGGAAAAGAAAAGAAACAAAAAAATAATAATAATAATCCCTAATATATTCAAACAAATCAAAATATTTGCATTGCTGAAGCAACTAAATCAACTGATTTTAACAACAACAAAAAAAGAAGAAGAAGATCGATTTAATACGAATCCAATAAATTCTTGATTCACAAAACAGAATTCAATCGATCACCAAAAACTAGTGCTCGATGAAATCCCGAACCACAAGATTATCGTGATCGAATCAGATCGCAAGAGAGAAAACAAGATCCTCGAAAGCGATAGCCGGATGAATTAGGGTTTAGGGAAAGAGAGAGCACCAGCTTGAGCTGAAGGACGTTAGCTCGGTTCTGGGCTTTCGTGCGGGCCTGGACGGCGGCGTTATTTCGCATCATGGCATCGCTGTAGTCTCCCATCTTGGAAGCGGTGGTGGGCGGTGGTGGGCGATAGGGAGAGGAGGCCGAACTCCCGTTGGAGAGAAGACGCGACTGAGAAAAGGGCCTCATATCTTCGCGTGAGACGAAAACGAGTCCGAGATCGGCCGTTTACCACGCGTCCGATCTACAAACGGTGAGATACGACGTTCCCCGCGTTACACGATCAGACGATCTTGCGGACTGGGATTATTTAAAAAAATAAATAAATAAAAAAAGCAATCCCAAGAGCACTAGGGAACTCCGCCTCGCTTCTACCTATCTCTCGAATAGTTGAGAACAAAAAAAACCACCTAACCTGGAGCCTCATTAGATGTGTTTTGTTAAAAAGGAATAAATGGTTAAAAATGAATGTTTTCAAGTTTTTTGGTTGATATACTTTAATGATGCGTAGGCACGTCATTATCTCATGCAGCAATGGGCATAAAAGATGAGGCTGTATCATTCCATGATACCATTCTAGTTTGAGTTCCATGCATGATCTCTAATTTTCAAATTACTATAGTCAGGGCTTTCAAATGAACGAATATATAATATTGGCAAACATAGATCTATCATGAAAAAATAAAAATAATTGTGCATGAGACTCAACCATTTTGGTCATTTAATTGACAAAGAACCCTATCAATATGCATCCCTTCCACTATAGAAAACAACCATTCTACTCCAAACATGTCATCAAAATAATATCATATATGTTACCATGGTAATTATTTCTATTAAAAAAATATTAAAAAAGTCATAAAAAGCTCTAAACTATCAAATTTATAAGTAATTCAATGCAAATTTTCGACTTGGTCTTCTAAAATATTCAATAATATCAAACTGACAAGCCAAAAAAAAATCATAATTAAGAAAAATAATTCTTGTACTTGTTTTTAAAAAAAAAACGTTTCTTAAAACACCTTATTTTGCATGGTGGAGACTACCATTGTGGTTCGCGTTATGCAAAAGCAATGTAGCTGCGGAACGCTCCACTTCTCATTGTTCCTAAAATAGCCTTCTCTTAATCAAAGGCTTCAGAACTTCGTACCTTCTCCATGTGCTTGGGGCCTAGAGATTTCACTTTGCCCCAGTTCCGAGATGGCTCGAGTAAGTCTGGCGACTTAAGAACCCTTGTTACAAGGCGCATGTTTCTCATCTCTTTTCCTTAGATGGCCACGGGAGGTATCATGAACTTGGTTCTAGTAGGGAAACTTCTCTCGATAAGCCTTATAACTTTTTACATATTTCCAATGGTACTGATCTTGAAGCTCTCCTTTGCTCTCTTAGGATGAGCCATGAAAAATAATATGTGCTACAACCAAGCATACTTGTCTCTCACCAGAGAGTGAAATTTTTATCATTTCACTGAATCAATGGCATCGGAAAAACCTGAAGTTTGAATATTTTGGAAGCATTTTTCATCTGTCTTTTTTAAATATTAGGCTTTTTTTTAAGCGATAAAAGGTTAGGCTGTTTTGAAACATTCTCCCAGTTTCAATAGCTTAAATAGTTTTTTCATAGATGGTTTTATTGATTTTGCCAATTTTAAGACGAGTTGATCACAAGCAACTGAACAGTCAGACAAAATTAGTCTATAGTTAAAGCTGTCAAATTTGGTGCATTTTTTCTTTTTTGAGGTGTATTTTTGGTCCATTTTTTCATGGCTTCTCCTGTACATCTCAACAATTACAGCCACTTTTGAGTCATCTCATCCTTATTTTGAATTACAATGGAAGAAACTTGGTTGCAAGAAAATTGCTTCCCTTCATCAGAATTCATTTTTTAAAAAGTAAAATCATATTATTCAAGATTTGAGAAAATGAAGGCATTTGGTTTTTCCTCAAGATACTCAGGTTCGAGAACTAAGTAAACTATTTGGAAGTTAGAGAAAAGATTTTGGGCTCTTGCGCCATTGCGCCCATGCACTGGGCCGATAAAAAGCGCACATCTGTGCATGTCAAGATAGATCACTAGATTCTTTCCTTTCGCATTCAGAGAAGGGATATTGATCGAGAGTGAGTATAAATAGTGGAAGAATAAACCCTGCAGAAGACTGTCTTGGCCTTTTGCGTTTTTCAAGTGCATTTATATAAACTCCCACTCCATAACACTTTCATAATTCAACCCAAAATATGCGTACCACGAATTATCATTCTCAAGCAATCACATCACTGTTCATTAATTATAGGCTTTTAGATATTATTGCCAAGAACTGCATCATAAGTTTTTAGATTAATTTGTTTCACCCACATTGACCATTTCATTAAGTACATATTGATTTGTTGGCATTTCCATCAAAGAAAAGAAAACGAAAAAAAAAAACTGAAATGATTTAGTTTCCCTGAAAGAGAATTTCTAGACAAAAGTTAGTTCAATGAAAAAAGAAAAAAAAAACTTGCTTGATCAAACTCCATTTCAAATAAAAGGAAAAAAGAAATACATCTACAGATTTTGTAGACATTAATATGCTGACAGCCCCCCGGGCTGCCGAACAATGGACTACATAATAAAGTCCATTACATGCAGGCTGTATTGCCTGCAAGACGCCTCCTTTTGGAGTGCCGAGTCAGTTACCGAAACCCCCCGGCTATACCATCCATCTATTACCTTATTAACAACAGAATTCTCTTTGTCCAACTAGGATGGGGATATTAATTAACCCATATTACAACAGTTGGATGCAACCCCATATGCTACAACTTTTAGTTTATTATGTACATAAACCTGCATCATAACTTGTACGTTGGTTTAATACTTCAATTCCTATGATCAGTATGTATATATGTGTATACAACCCCATTGCTGCACAGTCTTCACTTCCATAGATCGATTTGCCCACTAGAGGTGGATGTCGACCCGTATTCTACTGCAGCTTCTTCCTTGTCGGAAACTTGAAATACTAGGGCTGGATTGGAGCAGTTAGGTTCTTTGGAGACATCACCATGGCTAAGCTGAGATGCAACAAACTTATCAAGAACCCTCCAATCAGTTACCTGCTCCACCGATGGATCAGTAGTGCTCCCACTGCAATTACAGATTGAGATAATCTGAAGTTGGTGACCAGGCTGCATTGGATCTTCAGGTGTGACTGCAGATGGCTGGAGAGCGCATCCATGGTCGACATAGTTGGGAAGCTTGGGGCTTTCTAGCTGAGGGAGCTGAAGGAATGAGTCATGTGGCATGAGGTGGTGCAGCTCTAGCTCTGGTTTGCATGAATAGAAGTGCTGATAGGCCATGTCGAGCTGGGGAGCTATCCGCTTTGGAGAATCTAGATCCGGCATGAATGAGGTTTGTTCATCATACCAACAAGGCGACTCGTGCTCGCTTACTCTTCTTATTGCTGCTACTTTCTTCTTGAACACCCTACAGACCACCCATCCCTCTTCCTGGAAAGATATAATAAAGTCAAGATAGCAGCAGATGACAGTCTCAAGGGAATATATTTTCATTGGAAAAGACTGCACTGCTAGTTTAGCAGGAGAAACATGCGGTCAGTGACATGCTTGAGAGACCCATCTATATGAAACCAAAGTTTAATGAAAGATCTGGCTACCTGATATTCAGTGATTATGCTAAGAAGATGTTCTTATGATATTTTGATAAGTGATATTGCCTCTACGATGTGCTTATGTAACTGATATTGTTTGATTAAATAGGCAGAATTGTATCTCATAAAAACATTTCAACATCCATTATTTATTTCGACTGTCATTTGATCTGTAAGTCTTAGTGATATATTTCTCTCAAGAAGAAGAAGAAGAAGAAGAAGTCTTAGTAATATATCTAACTATAACTGCACCATGTACATGGCAGATATTACTCTAATCATCCAAACAATTAACAACATGTGATCAATTAACTGATGAAGTATTTGATTTATAATGTTAATTTGCCCATGAAATCATCAGCATTCATTATTTTTCTAGAGTGTAATTAAATTTTTAGAGCCTTAGAATTATATTTCTTCAAAAAAGAGAGAAGTTTTAGTAGTATTCGACCTTTGTTTGGAGAACCTAACATATAACCCGACTGTACAGTTGATACTTCTCTAACCATTTAAACAAGGAATAGGATGTGATCATCAAGTACCTTTGAGGCCGCCCTATGCTAAGAAGGGTTATTAATTTTTACCTTTTAAGTGAGAAAGAGGGAGGGGGGAGGGAAAGGTACCTATCCATGCTTTAATTCCGTAGTCACAAACACCTAAGGTTGCTAAGCAGAGGGATGTGACCATTGGAACAAGACCCAATTCACTGCTAAGAAGAGTTGTCATTCCTATATATATATATAATTGACAAAGTGAAGTTATCCTCCCTTTATATTTCTTATATAAACATGATTATTGCATAACTTACAATAATCGGTATCATATGTTTGTTCTCATGAGGACATCATCAAATAAAATTTCCAATTTTGGCACTCTAAGAGCTTTAAGCACATAGCCACTCATTCCTATGTCCTAAGTTCATTGGCCCTTCCTGATTAATGGGTAACCCTTTGCAAAGAAGCTCAGAGAAGGAATATATACTTTCAGATTGCTTTTAGATAATACTAGAGTGAAGCATATATATATAAGAGGTTGTTGCATATCACACTCTATTTCAAAGAAGATAACTTTTATTTAGAGATTTTATTTTTCAGATAGAAAGTAGGCAATCCCCAAGAAAATGTATGTACCACTAGTTCTCTATATTATATAATCTGCATATGTAAGCAATCAACTATCCATAATCGAACTTGCCTGGGGAGTCCCATTTTCATTTGTTTCAAGCCGGTACTCATGCATGATCCAGTCAGACTTCTGCCCATTTGGTGCTCGACCCTTGTAAAAGACTAGAGTCTTCCGCATTCCAATCAAGTTGTTCTTTGAGTATATTGGCTTGTCCCTTCCAGTTGCCTTCCAAAATCCAGCTGTTGTTGCTCTATTTGTGCGAGTTCCGGTCGGATATTTCTTATCTTTATGGCTGAAGAAGTACCACTCATTCTGCTCTTCTATTCCTATCTTACATTTCTCTGTTCAAAGGAGGCCAAGACAGGCAGTGCAAAATAAAATATCGGTAAAAAAAAATATCATCATGCCATAACCAGCATTAGCTGTCCATGAAAATGCTACCTTGAAGGTCCCATGGCTCAATTTTGTACAGATCAACATCCTTTATGACATCTAGGTCAATCCTCCTTGATGCTACCTTCTTTCTAAGATAGTAGTCCACGAGTTCTTCATCGGTAGGGTGGAAACGAAATCCTGGGGGAACATGTGAAAAAGTATTCATGTTTTCTATGTGATGTAGTTAGATCCTGCAGATAACGTAGAATGCAAAATCAGTATTTAAGTCACCTGAAATTCTCATTAGTGATACAGCAACAAGATCGCAGAAGAATTTGATGTATGATGCAAGT
This sequence comes from Phoenix dactylifera, assembly GCF_009389715.1. Lineage (NCBI taxonomy): Eukaryota > Viridiplantae > Streptophyta > Magnoliopsida > Arecales > Arecaceae > Phoenix > Phoenix dactylifera. Next base: position 10,753,129 of record NC_052393.1, read on the forward strand.
TAAGGAGTACTATATATGTTGTAGTATAAGAAAATTTCTTATATGTAGAAAACTAAAGGACTTCATATGATAGGAAAGCGGAAAAAGAATAGAAATAGATCATCAATCAATTAAAAGCGTTCCATCTGCATCAAAATTTGTTACTTAATGAAATAGTTGATGTGTAATTAGCATACTAGTATATTCCCCTGTTAGTTATTTTAAATTGGATACTTTACTTGAAAAATAATAATTCCATTCAATTTATTAATTGCATCCTATAAGCCTGACTGCCTGAGGATCCAGGAATGCAAACAAATGTACTCGACCTTGAGTTTAACTTAATTTCTGGCGTTCCATTTTCCGGACTGAAGAAATCACTGATAATGCGGCTGCAAGTGTGCATTATGTAAAGGTTAAAACATACTTGACAATCTTGTGATGGCCTTACTTAAAAGAGTTTTAGAGTGCTTTTGGTAGCAAGATGGTTCACAACCCCATGGAATTACATATAATTCGCTTGTCGATAATGGTATGAACAAATTATGTATAAATGTAATGTCATTTACTGTAGAGGTGAGGAGGCCAAAAAGCAGTTGGTTACTCAAATTTGTGTGAGAGTATTCTGCTTGAGTGATGATCAATCATACCAAAAAAATAATGCTGATGATGATCGATGAACATATTGTTTTTTTAAAAAAAAGGCTTTTGTAAGAGATATATATATATATATATATATATATATATATATATATATATATATATATGTCCCTAGGTTTCCTAATCTTATATTTTATATATAAGATATATATGAAATATTTCAGTTCTTGTTTGATATCAACACATGGTACTTGTCATAATAAAAAGTAGATTAATAGGTCTATCCACTGCATATGGAGCAGTTACTATTTTTCTTTTTTTCCCCTTATCTCCTTTCCTTTTTTCATTCTTTCCCTTGTTTTATAGATTGAAAGCAATTAAAGACTTCATTTTCCTTTTGGCCATTGAAACAAGCATTTCCCAAGATTTGAATGACCTTCAAGTTTGCTGACTTGAACCGAAACTAGGGATTTTATTATGTGACAATCTAGCATCTACTCAGCAGGCTAATCCAAAAAAAATCTTAATTCTACAAGTGGGAATAATTAAATTCATGACATTAATAAATACAAGGAAGCCAGTCAAATATCTCCATGCTTTTTAAAACAACCGATCTTACTAGACTTGCATACTTCTTACTGAAAAATTACTTCGCCAGGATAACATTGGATATATATAGTGCCTATTCATTAAAACTATAGATGAAAGAATCATATTAGTTAAAAAGAATATAATTTGCTAATACTAGATATTTTTCTACAAATTTCTTTTTTCCCAAGAAAATGTATGGAAGCACCATATTCCATAGATATCATATACATTGCAAAAGAAATGTTGTTCTACTGATATAATGATCAACCGAGTAACTCATAGGTGGCTTACAGTAATATGAGAGAGAGAGAGAGAGAGAAACTTCTCATCTTCTTCAGTAAACTACGATAAAATATTACAACTAATTATAAAGCGTCCCAAATGCATATCTACCCAAGTAATTAATTATGTGGTTGTCCCCATGAATAATACATGAAAATGCATTTCTCCTTTCTTCTTCATTATAGACTACTACTATACAGCCTATGAACATAGATCAATGAGACTCCACTCCTTCAAGGGAGCAAATGGGGACAAATGTGGATAACTGTTAAACCTAACGTCTAAATTATCTTACGTTAGGTAGTTGTTCAAAATAGGAGAGAACAAATAAATATATGTTAAACTTTTACAAAGAAAATGAAGAGAGAGGTTTTCATGTTCATCTGACTCATTGGCCTCTAGGCATAGTTCACAGTTTTTTTTTTTAAGTAGGACATAGTTCACAGATGGAAAATAAATTTGTGTTATGTAAACCCCTTTTAATAGGAAGGCACAAGTTATTTTTAATATCTCCTTTTACTTTCGAGTTCCTAATTAGGTCTCTCATCTTTGTATGTGTATGCATGCGTGCGTGCTCGAGGTACGCGCGTGTTTGTGTGTCTGTGTGTGAGAGAGAGAGAGTATTGAAAAATTGCATTTCTAGGTAACGCGCTGAGGAAAAAAGCAACTGATGGTAATGCATATTTGTTCAGCTTCATCATCACAAACTAAAGCAAAACATAAAGAACCACATGCGTACATTAAGTATCCTAGATCAGATTCCATACAACATAAGCACGAAACAACCATACCACAACTAGACTTGGATTAGGGTTGTTCTTGTCGATCTTCATGTTTTAAACCCATGAAAAGTAAATCTAACCTAACTTCCCATCCCCTCAATAGCATGCTTACTTTACATCGCAGAGGCAAAATTATGGGGGAGAGGAAAGGAGGAGGGGGAGGGGGGGAGAGAGAGAGCTCACTGGTTAAAGAAGATGAGAGACAACTTGGATGGAAAAAACTCCACTCTCCGAGGCCTCAGTTGCTAGTATATGCAATGCGGTCGTCGTGGGGCTAGACAATACCTGATCATCCGAGTCAGCTCAAAAGAGGTGGAAAATGGAGAGCTTTTGCTGTTCCTCTTCTTTTTGTCTCGCTCGACAGAACCCTCCGGACTTGAGCCTCCGTACCTCCTCGTCTTCCCCACCACCTTTTTCTTAACCTCTCCCGAATCCCAATAGGGATCAGATCCCAAGACCGCAGCCCCTCGAGGGAGTCCCCCCGAGAGACAGAAAGGCGCGCTCGCGCACAGAGAGAGAAACTCCAAAGCCCGTGCGATGTAAGAATGAATGATAGGCTGAGGAATAGGACAAAGCAAGAGCTTTGGCGTTAAATAACACCCCTCCGAAACACCAAGGATAATAAAAAACAAATATATTTAATAAAACTCCAAACTCTCTCCTCCTTTTTTTCGTTAGCTTTCTCTGTCACCGGAGCTACTGAGAGATACGGTGGGATGGACAGATGGATTGCGGGAAAAGACTCCGCGTCCGGGAGGAATGGCGGAAGGGCCGGAAAGATAAAGAGAAAGAGCCCTTCCCTTCCCTTTTCTTTCCTTCGGCCTTCTTGGCCGCAACCGCCACCGCCACCACCCGCTACAGATAGCGACCAGATTGAACGCAATATACCTCTTTCCTTCCGCCCCTCCGCTTCACTGTCCCAAGCCAAAAGAGCAAGAGAGAGAGAGAGAGAGAGAGAGATGAAAAGCAACGTAACGGAGTACAGATAACGGGGCACCACCTTTCTTAAAAAGCCCGTGTATAGAGTTGGAGTCCAGAACACTAAACACCTCTCTCAGCTCTCTCTCCCTTCCACCACCCAGGACTAAAGGCACTCAGAAATAATAACAAAACAAATAAATATACCCACAATAGGACCCCGAGGTGACGTAACAGAACAGCCTCTCTAAACTTCTTCCAGGAAAATATAGCTTAATTAGGACCTTGTTCTCTTTCCAACTTTGCCACTGTTTGTGAGGTTGCGACCACTAGCTAACTGCTGTTTGTACTGGGACGAACATGGTGGTGCTTTGAGGGCATTACGGAAACTTCGATGAACAAGTGGCTAGGGGGACCAATAGGCTTCGCTGTGGTTGGTTGGTTGGTTGGTTTTTAACAATGAGTAATAACCCCCTTTCATTCCCTTCCATTCCATTCCTTCACTTTGCCGTGGGTCTCTTTCCTCTTGTGGGGCCCCTCAACCGACCTGAGCATTCCGACAGAGACCCTTCTCCAGATAGAAATCAAACGATTCATGGCAGCAGAACCACAGAAGCCGAGTTAAATAAATCTCGAGCCAAAGACTCGGCTTGAAGAATGGAAGAGGAGAACAGAGGGGGCAAGGAGCAGTGGGGGGAGGGTGGGGCCAACGGGCCGGAATGATGCACGCAGCGTCAGTACGTGGCGGCTCCCGGTCCGGCGTGGGCTCGACCCGATAATTAGGCTCGCAACTTGGGTGCTGGCCGGCTGTCCGGTGGGAGCCACTTCCAGAGCGTGGGACCCAGCTCCCCCCGACCCTTTTGGGACGGCGGTCGACACGTGCGGCAAAGCCGGGTTAGTTTCTCTCTCGGGGCGTCGGGACGCCGGTGCCCGTGGAGCGACAAAACTACATAAAATAATGATAATTATTATATTGCTATGTATACCTTCAGGGAGATGTAAAGAATCTTGGAGGTACGTATTTAAATAGGTATATCTTTGGTGGAAAAGTAAAGCAAAAGAATCACACGCGATGACGCGATCCGGCAGTCATCTCGACGGTGGCCAGCATCAGCTGCCTGAAGGCTCCCGGGTATAATTGTATAAATGCTATTAACGGCCGGGTAAAAGAAATTTGCCTAATTCGGAAGGATTTCCTTTTATGTCATCGAATTATTAGTGCGGGTTTGCAATTTACAACAATTTGAGCGGCCGTTATCTTCTTATTCGAAGCGCTGACTTTTGCCGAAGAATCAAGCTAGTTGACGTGAACTGTTAGAATGTAGCACCTGTCCGAAATTTGGGACCGGTACTATATATATCCTCTTCCAAGATTTCATTTTAGTAATTTTTAGCGATATGTTGACAAGATGTATCCTTAAGAAGTGATATAGCAATGCATCCTGAACTAAACCTTATCATATCGCTAGCATTGCATAAGCATCATAAACAATTAGATTCATAGTATGTCTATAACAACCCAGGACCTCACCCAAAATGGCTAGCCGGAAGGTATTGTTTGGGTTCCTTGATCCTGTATAAGTACCCAAGATCTATCCAGCGAATAACCGATGTGGGACTAAACACACACCCGTACGGGTCCTCACATACTCCCCCCGTTCAAGTCCTGACGTTCTCGTTGGGCTAAGAGTTCAAATCCATTCAAATCTAATCACAAACACCATGATCGGTCCGTGGTCAACCCCAATGGATCCGTGCTGCGGTGTCCCCTAGTCCACATAAGTTATGGGCTGGGTTCGCTCTGATACCATTTGTAATAACCCAGGACCTCACCCAAAATGGCTAGCCGGAAGATATTGTTTAGGTTCGTTGATCCTGTATAAGTACCCAAGATTTACCCAGCGAATAACCGATGTGGAACTAAACACACGCCCGCACGAATCCTCACAATGTCATACCGTACCGAATCGATACGATACGGAATGTATCGTACTATATCAATTTAGTATATGTATAGGATATAAAGGGTATACAGATACTCGATACGTCAAATCGGTCATATACTATATATACTATACCGACACAATGAAGACGTAGCATTGGTACTGAGCCTAATACCGAGACAACGTACCTTAATTATATTTCATTCTCATGTAAGCTGTTGACTAAACCAAGCTTTGATAAAGCTTTTACATTCCAACCTAAGCTCCTAGTTTAACCATACCTTTGTATGTGAATGGTTCAAGCAGGTCTTGGTTTTAAACATTTTGTGCAGAGTCCACCATTTGGTCGAGAATCATTAGGATGCATATGCCTTTGATTTATCCACATGACCCTAGAGGTCAACCTCGATCTAAATGATGAGATTGTTTGGTTCGAACATCATGAAAATTTGAAAATATATTATGTATTTCTAAATCAGCTGGCCCAAATATTTTTTAAATTCTCAAGTAATCTTCAAACTGCATTTTAAGCCATAAGTATTTCATAAAGTTTCTTGTCCTCATATTTTATGTGAAGTTGGTTTGTAAGACTTCTACAAGATATCTTGCTTTGACCTATTCTATATATAGATGCAAAAGCTTATAACTAACATGCTATCAATCCTTAAGCAACATTTTGCCATCAATGTACTAGGTAAATCCTTCATACAAAAAGAAAAGGAAAAATAAAAGCAACATATGCAATAAAAAGAAAACATTATTTAAAGCTAATTTTTTTAGTGTGTGACTGGTGATTTAGATAGATAACTTTTTGAGTGTGTGACTAGTGTTTTAGATATACCAATAACATACTGGACTAAGCCAAGTGTAATAAATTGAACTCATTTAGTTAGTTGGCACCCATCTCCATATTGGAGAGATTGCTAGTTTGAGTCTAGTGGTTGCTTCCCATCTGTACTTCTCTAATGTTCTAGGCCAAGTATAGTAGAATGAATGAACAAAATGGTATTTTACATCTAATTTGATATAGGCATAATTCAAAGAAAGATTAAAATATGAGAATTATAGAGATTGATTTGCATTAAAATGATATGTTAAATGTAGTTAAGATTTGTCCTTCTATGATTAGACTACTCGTATAACATCCAAATAAATTGTGTCACTAATAATTGAAAGCAAGTTGACTTGATGGCCTAGAGGTTGGTAATTTTTTTTAGAAAGAGTGCGACAAAGTTTTAGCTTCATGGTGCTTTCGAACTTTAATAAAAGTAAAGGGGGTTGGTGACATAAATGACAAAAGACAGCAAAGATATCAACTAAAAGATAATATAACTGGGTAAATATTTACTCCATACATCACTGTCCTATCAATAGCTCTGAAATGCCATGTTTTAATTAGAAGCTAGCATTAGTGGAATATGTGCCAACTAATGAATTCAATGAACATGTAAGTAACTCTAGGTTGTAACTTTGGCAACTGCAGTATTATAACAATGGAGATCATATGTGACATGCCTTATCTATATTGCACAAGAACCTACTTTTTCAGCATCTTAAGCAATATGCGACATATAGATCAACAAAAATGTAGTTCATGAATGTAAGGCATGCAAAGATGTAGTGATAAGATGAGTTTTGTTATAGTTTTCTGAACCAAAAAAATCGAAAAAAGAGTTTTATTTTAGATATGAACCTAGATCCATAATTTGATATTGTAGAAAAATTATTACAAGTCTCAAGCCAACTAGCTATTTGAGTATTATCAATAATATAATTGTATAAATTAATATACTACCTGACAAAAATGGTTTAAAATGCTATGATCATTATCTAAAATTCAGTATAAACAAATTAGTGCACTTGCCCCATAATAGTTGTTAAGCTAATTTTACATTCAAAACTCAAATACAATATACATCTTAAGTTGGATTAATAAGGATATACTTCCATCCAAGCAAACTTTCTGCAATCCTAAAATCTCTTATTGATGTTTGGAGGTGGATACCTTCATTTTCAATGTAGACAAATTTAACCTTAGATACGTTATATTCCTAGCTAGATAAGCTCATATAGCAAGAAAAAATACCAAACACAAGCTCAGAAATAGCTCTAAAAGTTTAGGTTTGATGCTAACCAATTATTCACAGGCAAAAGGATATAGCCAACAATTTAATTTCGAAATGCAAACCCTAAATTTTTAGAATCATTTGTTAGAGTTTGGCGAACTCAAGCATTGCTTATATTTAACTGATGGTAGCTCCAAAAAGAATGGTTCCCAGCTTCCCAAAGTAAAAGAAATATAAAAGTGCTTCTCATTTGGTGGTTAAGCGAAAAGACGTTATAAAAGGGAAGACGTTACCCTGTCCGTTGTCATCTTGCTAATTCACCTTATGGCGGGTCCATGTCGGCCCGCCACACGATCGTCGACGACGTAATCCCATGATGGCCTCCCGTCTTCCACGTGTCACTCTTCCTCTTTGGCTGACGTGGAGCCATCGCGTGGCTGCATTCGGGCGCACGCAGCCTACGGCGAAAGGGATGCGGCCTCCGCAATACTCGTCGGGCCCCGCCAACCACCTTCGATCCTCTACCATCATGTCTTCTCCCATCTACGGTCTACCGCGTTGTCCACAAATCTTTACAGATCTCCGAGGGCCCCACTTGTAGCTTTCTTCTCGCATATACTTCCCCGCCATATCCCACTAAATCTTCTCGACCTCAATTTCCATAGAACATAAGACACCCTTTTCTCCACACAAAAATCAACATGTAGTCACCTGGGCGTCCTGTTGAAGATGGGAAATGGATTTTGAACCTGCACTAAGCTTGGACTGGCATGGTAGGAGTGCTGTGTGAAGTTTGGAATGGGCAGCGGATCAAGTTTTGGACCGTGCCTTAAGCTTGGCAAAAATTAAGATCATTCCCCCTTTTGCGGACATAGGAACATACGGTATTCCACCATCAGTCCCTTTCGCAGGTTTGAGGAAATTAAAATCTTTAAATTAATAATTTATACAAGTACAAGGAGAATATATACTTCTGTCTTACGTATTTTATAAAATTTTAGAGCAAATGTACGTTTCGTTTGATAGCATAGAGAAGTGGCAATCGAATCATATCGAACAAGATAAGTTCGCATCGGATATATAATAGATCAAAAATCTACCAACATAATATTAAACGGATCAAAATTTCGCATCCAAACTTGGCCATTCTATTAAATAAATAATCCAACTCGGTCAGCAAGGTATTGAAATAAATTAAATACGTCAAATAGTTAAGTGTTGCCGGAGAGGCTTTTAGATTCGCTATAAAGAGGTTATTATAAGTAATCTTCTGACTGCATGGGATTTTGTGCACTGACATACATATATTTTATATGAAAATTCATTTAAAGTTTGACTGTATGATACAATAACAAAATGTCAAGATAAAAAGAAAAATCATTAATCTTTACGCATATGTATCATTATTCTGCTATTAATACAACCTGCAGGCCGCTAAGATATGGCAAATTATTGTCCATCTTATTTCATTACATGGTTGAAAGTTTCACTAATGTGATGACTGATGAGATATAAGGCACGCTTGAACTGCTACGTAAACTATGTATTTTGTCTCAAAACAATAAATAGCTAAGTCCTTGCAAAGCCCAAGCTTATTTTGCTCATATTGGGTCATGTCTAAAGGAAAGTGATGTTTTCAAAAGGAAAACAAGACAGTTAGTTGATAAGGTTCACATACCGCATATATATCACCGTTATGCACATCCATGACATAGCACCACCCAACAAAGAGGTTTAGGAAAAAGTTGGCATTTCTTGTGCATGCATCGCTCTTTCATCTTAAGTTACTCGTCCACGTCATGCATGCCGCATGCCTTATATCATTTATAAGCAGCAACGTTGTCTCGTGTTTCAACAAATAATGCAGGTAAAGCTCAACCATCTATTATCTCCTTGTTCTTCATTGATTAATAGGATCACAGCCAATAATATGATATTCGTTTCTTCTGAATCAGTCATAAAAATCAAACTAAGTAATTTTTCCTTAGCTATATATGGGACAATAGTTAATCTAGTTGTCTAACAAACATTAGTTTTCCTTGATCGTGAGTAGTAGTTGTAGTTCCAATCTTTTATGCAATGAGCTCGTCATCCATGGCGTGTCAGTTAACTCGAATACCTTTACTTGACAACCTTTCCTTTTTATTGGGCCAGTAAACAAATTATTAGTCTCAACAAAATAAGTATTGCTTGTGATTAAAATATTATTGGAGGTAATTAGTTGCCACCATGATATGTTTTGAGTCAAAAAACGATGTCGATACCTTGCGAATTTAGGAAGTAATGAGGTCTCAGCTCCTGGATCCTTCTTTCATGAGGCATCTTATCTTGAGCCAATCCGATATTGGAGTTCCAATGAAGTCATCAATTTTGAAGTGCAAATTCATGTAAATATATTGTCTTGTATAGGCTCATGATCATCATCCAATGCCATTCAGAAGACTTAAAAAGAAGAAAGTAGAAGTGACTTTTATACAACTATATATGATGTATACAACTTTCATACACTTTCTAGGGTTGAAATCAATCGAATACGGATCGAATATCAGTATATCCATATTTATAATTATTTTGTTTGATAAATACAGATACGAATACATATATTAGTTGGATACAAAAATTCATGTCAATATTTGGTTTAAATAGATACGAATACAAATCAGATAATGAAAGTATGTATATAAGTCGGATAATTAAATTTTATTATAACAGAATCAAAGATATTACTAAGTGAGTATAAATTAGGTTAATAGTATATTAATCTGGTTATATATTTTTATTAAAAGTTTATGAGTGCTATGTAAAATTAAATAGAGTTATAAATAAAATCGAATATTTGGACATAAATTGGATAGTTGTCTATCTATATCTATTTTTCTTTAATAAATATAGATATAGATACCGATATTAGTTGGATACTCAAATTTCTATCTATATTTAAATAAATTTAAAAATAGAAATAAACCCGCTGTCCACGTTTGTCCCTAACACTTTCATCTTTATTTAATCAGCTGGGACCATCGAACCTTTGACCCGAACACCAGAATAGTCAACTCGTCCCTGACCCTTGACTCCTCGTATACCAACCAATAGCACCATTCCGGCTTAGTGGGGCTAATAATGGTGTTTCTGCGTTGCTGCTTTGCGAAGCGTGAAAGGAGAGGGAGTTGTGAAACGTCTGAGATCTCACCTAAAGATAATAATAAGAACGAGAAAGGGCTTGATTGCGTTTGGTTTATATGCCCCCTTAAAAATAATAGTACCTATTATAGCAACGGAGTATAATTAAAACACAACGATGAAAGAGAACAAGGAGTGGAATATGAAATGATTAAGATCATCTACTCATAAGGAATATCCAGTATCTCCTCCCATTTATTGAAAGAGATATCATTGGCTCATGGTAATAAGGCATCAGAAAATTTGCAGTTCTCCAGGTAGGCGTATCACATGTTCAGAGTACTACCCAAACTTGGACTAATTAAACATTAATTCTTGATGCTGAGTAGCACGCCTCTATATGGATCCCATGGCGTGGGCCATGGTCGATTTGATTGAGTTTTTCCCATTATCAAGTTTAATAATCAATATACTTATTGTTAGATATATTTTGCCTAAAATTGTTATATTTTTATTTTATAAAGTATTATAAAAGAATAATATACTAGAATAAAATTAGAAGATCGAAAAGAGCTTGTTTGGATCGAAACATGTGATATACACTGTCCTAAGAACGTAATTCGCCTCCTACATGCAGGTTTGTGGCTTCTCATTCTCAAGTTCGACTCAGCCCCATACTTCTCCTACGAGCACGATTGCTGAAAAGGCTTGATCCAACCGACTCTTTCAAATGCCGAGAAAAAAATCAAAAAGAAATTATAGAGAAGAAATAAAAAAAAGAAAAGTATTGTATTCTCTCTCTTGTGAAGCAGGAATAGATATGAGAGTGGAATCGATTGAGTGATCCGATATGCTGGACGCTGAGCCTATTTATAGACTCTCTCTAATTATCGAAATAGTGCGGTATTTTCGAGATATGCGATGTTTCGGAAATATCGCATTCCTACAAAACTAGCGTTATTTTCTGAAGAGTTACAACTCTTTTGAAAGAAGCGTACGAAGAAAAAAATAAATATCTTAAAGTGTTTAAACTATCTAAAATTTAGAAGATAAGTGTGATTTATTTATTTTTTAAATTTTAATTTTTTTTATAAATTTAAAACTCCAACACTTGTTTACTGCAATATCTCTACCTCCAAAAGATAGAAACAGTGTGAATAGAGGAAAAATTAATACAAGACAGATTTGGAAGTGAGCAATTTAAAATGTCACTTTTTTTTGGCGCAATACCTACCTCATGAGAAGGGAAACAAGTGATTAGATGTCAGTATTAAGAATAATTTTGCAAACTCCCTTTAAAATAGAATTGATTTACAAGCATAAAATGCATGCTAGGCTCTTCATCTTGCTTTTAACCTTGCTCCTTTTTGAATAACAGGAAAAGGTCCCAGAGAACGTTGTGTTTCCTTGTCAACTTGCGATTCATCGTGAACAAAAAAAATAAAATGAAATGAACTTGCTTTGGAAGTAGATTTGATTCAGCTCCCATTTTTCATAGGTTATGTCTAAGAAAGCACAATGCAAAACTCAAGGGAAATCTCAGACCAAGTCAAGATAGTATGAAATGTTTGAAAGAGGTTGCTCCTAGCCGGTCTCTTCATGAATCTCTTTTATTTTTATTTTTTGTTTTTCGTGTTTCTCAGTGATTCTAGGTTATCTCCCAAGCATTTTATTTTTTGTTTGCCGGTCATTCGGAAACAAATGCTTCATATCTGGTTATTATATATGGTCTGTTTTACTAGCCTTGTCATGCTTTTTAATTATAGATTCTTTATTTTTTTTAAATATGAAATCACATCATTTTTTTTCACTAATTTGCTGACAACTTGTAATACCGTATCGTAGGTTTTCCTTACCCGATGCACGGAATCACTGCAAGAAACACACAATCTTACTGCCAGGAAAAAGAAGTTTAGCTATATTCGTTAATGTTGGCCTCAAAACTCTCTTCTGATCTAATTTCCTTTGCAATGTCTGAAAAATGGAGTTTGTCGAACAAAGAATGCTTTCACATCATTGGCTTTTAGCTACCTTGGTCTTACATAGCTGGAAGTCGCAGAAATTTTTACCCAACAGCCTCAAGCATCTCCTAGACTAGATGCCAAATACGCTCTTCATAAAATGGAAAACCAACTTATTACTTTATTCTATCTTTTAGTTTTTCTCTTTTTTTTTATGGAATATGTATGTAAGGATCCGTACGGGCGTGTGTTTAGTCCCACATCGGTTATTCGCTGGATAGATCTTGGGTACTTATACAGGATCAAGGAATCCAAATAATACCTTCCGGCTAGCCATTTTGGGTGAGATCCTGGATTGTTACATGGAGCAAGTGAGAAACTTACCCCATGCTATAGTATTATTAAAAGGAAAACAAAGTATTTACAATGAAGGAGAGATTCGGAGGGGTAGAAGGCAAAAGTTATGAATATAACGAGGACAACTTGGATAAGGCCCACTTGTGGCCACCTAATAATCTAGCCATACAAAGGTACCCCACAAAATAAAATAATGTAGGATTTTCTGCAAGATAGAAGCGGTAGAAGCCTTTTGCTTCAAGAAAATTCTTGCATTACTTTCGTGCTATAAGTGCCACATGAGAGCCATGCACAGTTGATCCCATCCCTTCCTTCAGCTAGCTTACACTTTTCTTCACCACAAAGTCCAAAGGGCATTAATATTTGGAGGCCGACCACTAAAGTTCAAGCATGAAGAGAAGGATCCACAAAGAGGGGCAACTTGCACTTACTCTCCATCCTTTCCTTGGCAATATTTCACCTGTATGCAGTTTACAGAGCCAGCCATAAGAACAACTAAACTTTTGTAACGTATGCCTTCCAGATAGTCTTGTAATATTGACATAGAATCCCATCACCATTGATGAAGCTATAATAAGAAGCTACACCGAATAATCCATCACTATTGTTTATCCACACCGACACATCTACTGCAGAATTGGTAGGCTAAACTGATGAAAGAAGATTCAATAGCTTGTCCAACTGAGCCGGCTCAAAGGAGTTGAACGGACCATAAACTCTAATCTTCCAATTTCTCACTTCACCATGCCAATATGAAGCAAGAAGCATTTACGTTTCACCACCCTAAAGTACAAATCCTGAAATATCTTAGCAAGGAAAACACGACACAACCATCTATCTTCCCAGAGTCTGATACTTCTTCCATTACCAAGTTTGAATGAGATACACTTCCAAAATGCCTCAAGACCCAAGCTAATACCTTTTAGAGGAAGCTGTGGAAGCTTCTTGCTCGCATGCCAAATGTGCCTCTTGAGTAATAAGCAAAGTTAACTTGTCTCTTCCAAAATGCACCTTCTCTACTATTTTTGTCAAGATTTTTAAGATTACAATATCTTTTAGTTTTTCTCATAAATCAGATTCCAGTATTGGCATGTATTTAGTCTTGGCATCTCGCACAATGATGCAGGTGTGGTACGTAGTATCAAACAACAAAGAGAAACAGATTATGAAAGTTCAAGCATGATCTCTAAACTCCAGCTTTGGACAGACTAGCCTCCGATCAAGACATGTAAAGTCGAACTGTGCAACTGAATAATGAGTTCCAAGTTTGCAGTCCATCCATGCTGTTGTAGTTTCTTTTGCTATTGTCACATTACACACATTATGTAAAAATAAGATCATCAATACATCACAGCATCTTCTAGTGTACGCGTATCATATTTCCTCTTAACTTAACTTGTATGAGATGTATATTAAATGCTTTTACTTCCCTTCTTATTTGCTTCAAGGTACCATTGAAATGATCAAGCAACCTCCATTCAGATTTTCTTTCCTCTGACGGCTCTTTCTCTAACACCCTCCTTTTCAGTTAGAAACCTACATAGCCTTGCATCTAAAATGGTGAATTTCACTGACCCTTTTCTGCAAAAAGATATTAGTTTGGATTATGTACTTAAAATTAAGAAAGATATGAGCCACCAAGTGTCTGCCTTCATGTTTGGTTCCAATAAGGATTGACTTCTTCTTCTTTTTTTTTTCTTTTTTTTTTGTGCTAGAACGGATGGTTCATACAATTTTAGTACGGATACATCTAATGAGATCAGAAAACAACAAGTCTCAAAGCAGAAATTTGTGTGATCACATATATAGGACAAGCAGTATTGCTTTATGGTATTATCGGAAGGTGATTTTATGCATCATTTCACGAAATTATGCTTCCAAGCCAGTCCGTTCATCACCATAACTATGTTACTATATCCACTAAGCAAAATGTTGAGGGCAGTCGTGCTTTCAAGGAAGCAAAACCAACGTGCTGACTAGTTGGCCGGTGGTTAAGCATCACTCTATTTCAATTCATTGACTTCCTCACTGTATCAAGGAATCTACATGAGGCAGGCAAAAATCGGTCTCCCTTTTTCCCTTTTCCCGTCCACACACACACACACACACACACACACAGAGAGAGAGGAAGGGTTCCGACTTCCGACTCCCCTCGTCTGTCAGCCCACCAAGAAGCCCATGGTTTTGGCCTATATGCCATATGGGCCAACATTGATTGTTGGGCTTCCTCCGCCCCTAAAACTTCGAAAGCCTGATCCCTTCCCCGCCAAGCCTGGGCTGTTCTCTCTCTTTCAGCCGCCGAAACCGCCGTCATCCTCGAACGAAGCTCTCCCTCTTCCCCTCGATTCTTTAACTCCCAGCGGAGATGCTCCCCTCACGGGCCCTTCAACCCCGTTTCCCCTCTCTCTGAACCAACTCCACCTCCACCCGCTCCACCACGACCTCTTTTTCCCTCTCCTCTCCCTCCTCCGCCGCGTCATGCGCGCCGCAGGCCGCCTTGTCGCCCGCTCCCCCTCCCTTCCGCTGCCTCTGCCATCGACCGCGCCGCCGCCTCGGGTTTCCCTCTCGACCACGGCCGCTTCCTCCTCTCCCTCGTCGCCTCCGACCCTTTGCTCAAGGCCGAGGCCCTATTTTCCCATGCAACCAAAGGTTTCCCTTCGAACGATCCCTCCATGCCCGATCCCATGATAGAATGCTATTGCAAGCTCGGGAATTTGATTCAGGCCAAAGCCCATTTGAACCAACTGATAGAAATTCGGTCCTTGCCGTCCATAGAGACGTACGATGCTTTGTTACATAGTCTTTGTGCGGAATTGAAGTACTTGGAGGCTTTGGTCTGGAGCTCTTCTATCTAATTACCGGCGGCCGGTGTTTTCCCACCGTTGTCGGCTTTTAATCTCCTGATCCCTGGGCTGTGCTCGAAAGGATATCTGGACGAGGCTCGCTAATGGCTGGCACGGGTTTTCCCCTACTGCCCGTTTGAGTCCTTGGTGTACGGGTTTTGCAAGGGAAACAGGGTCATGGAGGCGGAACTGGGTATTGTAAGGAAGGAAGGATGGAGTTGGCTCGGAATGTCCTCGTGAGAATGAGAGAGATGGGCAGCCCTGGAGCTGATGTTTCTGCCTACAACAGGTGATCTATGGGTTGCTGAAGCTTGGAGGATATTGATTCAGCATGGGAGTTCTACAACCTGATGGCGGAGAGAGGCTTGAAACCAAATGCTGTGGCTTACAATATCATGATCAGTTGGTACTGCAGGAACAACCGGGTGGATTGTGCACTGAAGCTTCTTGATGCAATGCTTAGGCGTGGCTTAGCACCAAATTTACAGTGCTTCACAGCTGTGATTACGACACCTTGCAAGGAAAACAAATTGGTAGAGGCTGACCGATTGTTTGATTGCGTGATGTTCACTTCATTAGAGGGTCATGAACCTACTATAGTTATCAAGGCTCTGCGGGCTTTGGCAAAGGCAGATTGTAATTTTGATGTTCCAAAGTTATCTAGGCCATCTGGCTACTCTTCAAGTGAAACATGAGAACAACAAGCCGAGCCTATATTTGATGAGATAGTGAGAAGTGTGGCGCTCCCTGTGGATGTTGTTTTCAACATCACAATAAGCATTCTGTACAGAGATGAGATAGTGACAAGTGTGGCGCTCCCTGTGGATGTTGTTTTCAACAGTACAATAAGCATTCTGTGCACAGACGAGAAACTTCGGTGTTGCTTGTCATTTGATGGACAAAATTCAGTGTTACTCATTGATCTTATGCAGATTAGGGGAGTTGTTCCTAGCATTACTACTTATTCCATTGTTATAAATGCTTACTGCAAGCATGGGGACATAGATTTGGCTTTTGGAGCCTTTAATCAGATGGTTGAGGAAGGCTTCAAATCGTACTGTTGCTATTTATGATCCAATAATAGGTTGTCTTCGCAGAGAGCAAAAGCTGAGGAAAGACAAATTTACATTTAACATGGTTATGTGCCATGTTGCAGAAGTTATAACAGATTGCTTTGGATTCTCTCTGAGAATAACAAGTTGTGGGAGGCCCAGAGAGTTTTCAATATGATGCTGCAAAGAGGAAAGACACCAAATCAAGAAACAAAGAGATCTGGCGGAAATGTGCTATAGGCAAGGACAAATCAACATGGCTTTTGAAATAGAGGAAAACATGCCCATTTGTGACTACTGATGGTTCATTTTTAATATGCCTCATTTAGCATCAAAATTTGCTGAAATGATGCGTGAGGGTTTTGATTGGTTATTGGGGTGTATCTTTCTTCAAGGCCTTCCTTTAACAGGTAAATTTATTATTGTCCTCTCTTTCTTTATGCTCTATTAGTTTATATATTTGGAAGTCTGGCTTGGTCAAATCAATATATGGAACTTCTGTGTGAAGTTACTAATTGTTCTCTTGCTTCTCTGAGTTCCACATGAAGGCACCATTCTTGCTCCAAGATGTTTGTATCACAGAGCCTTGTGGGCAATCAGGTAGCCTCCAATGGCAAGTATTATTATACCGAGCTGCAGATGGCATTGTATCCACCAATCATATTTTAGAAGGCGAACACTTAATGTTAATCACCCCACAGATATTTGCCATCTTGGAAAAGAACAATGCATCTGTAATCCTTGAAGGAGTTGATTCAAAAGTATTTCACAAATGAATTTCGCATTTTAACCTTATATGGCCCAGCCTGTAATACTATGATTTTGCTGGTTGCACTAGCTCAATCCACGAATCCATTAGAATTTTCAGCTCAATCAATTAAACATGTCCTTAGTTGGATAAGGAACCTTTTGCTCAATTTCTGTAAATATCCTTTTTTTTTCTTTCTTTTTTTTTGCAGTGGCATCTTTAGGAAAGGTTTATTGAGGTACTTAAAACAGTGGGCATGGTTGGGCATTGTTGTTTGAGCTAGGTAGTTTTGGGGCTTTGGGGATTATCTTTGCTTTATTATACAAGCTCTATCTTGGGATTTTGAATTTGTAACATTATCAGTGAATGGTTTTTAGGTTAATAAAGTCATCGGTGAACGTTTTGTATGTTAACTTCGTAATATGTATTGTTAGTTCCAGGTTAGGTCTTTAATTGACAGTAATAAATAACTCCCATAAGGGCAAATGATATGGCTATAAAAATTTGAAAATGAGTTTGAAGCAGCTTTCACAAAACACTGACTGTCACCACCTTTCATTAAGAAATGCATCATGTAGAACGAGGATGTTAGTTTGATATACATGCATGATGTAAAAGCAGTGTTGTCACTTTATAAGTGGAAGTTTCGCCAGAAATACAGGGGAAACAACACCAAAAAGAAGTTAGATGATGTACATAAATTGTCAATGATGCCCGTCCTCGCACTAATGAGTAAATCCTACACAGTTTGCTGAGGATGAAGGAGACTTCATGAAGAAAGTAAAGAGAGGAGACAGGATGCCATAAAACGTTCTGGCGAGATAATCATGACAAACACAAGAACAAACCACTCAATGTGTATTGGAAGGAGATTTCATGAAGAAGGTGAAGGGAGGAGATAGGATGCCATAAAACATTCTGGCAAGATAATCATGACAAACAACAGAACAAACCACTCAATGTGTATTGGAATCGATGAACTTCATTTTTCAGCCTGAAAACTTGACACCACCCTTGCACAGCATGAGAATAAGGCGTGGAAATACAAACATAATTTGACATCTTCATGGCCAAAGAAGCACATCCTCTAAGCAATGGTATGCACAACCTGGATAAAACAAGATGATATATATGTTATGCATGTTTTATGGTCTGGGGAAAAAATCACCAAGTTGTAAAATGGAGTTAACACAACATAGAGGTGTCCTAGTGAGATAAGATTGTCAAACAGAATGTTGGACCACTTAATATCCATGTTAAATTCATAGCTACAATATTTTAGGCTTTGACTTTAGAAATCCTCTCGGCCAGTCATTCTTGTTAAGGTTCTACATGAACTATTACTACTTTCCAAATCTTTCCTCACAATATGTATATCTCTTATGTTCTTCTACATCTTCTCTTGCTGTATACATCTGTGTTAGCTTAGGTCTTCCTCTACGCTGTATTGAACTTAAGCACAAACTAAAGCCTCTGTTAGTTAAAGCCTCGGATTCTTGTTGCCCAAGCCATTAACTTCTTAGTTGGATCTCTAAGAGGAGAAGAAACCTTATGATCTATTTAGCTACATAACCATTGTTGAAAAGATTCATCATCCTTAAGATGATCTGTTTACCTGTAGCAATATTATTGAGGAAAACTTTAGGAAGGTTCAGGGACCAAACATCAAATTTTGATTTATTTACAGTTAGAACGTGATTATTAATATGCGATGTCACAAAAACAGTGCAATTCCTTTGCATTTAGTCACCATTATGAGTTTATGTATTGTTTTGAGCTTGACCTGATTCACATTCTGTCAAGCCTTTTGGCCAAGTAATTTCTTGAAAGTGATGCTGAAAACCTACTTTCATGTGGAGATCTCCATTCCACATACTTCTAACTCATTGTTAAGGTTAATTTTTATTTTGTTTTTCCTCTATAGTTTACTTCCTCAACTTTCCAAAACTAATTATTGGTTGCAGTGGTTTTCACATGCTTGGGTGTTTTCCTTTATTGAATAAAGATACAGGACCTTAAGACTTGCCAATGTATGACTATGTGGACCAGGGTCTGCCGAAGCGGGTCGAACCGCCAGAATCGAGCGGTACCGAGCCAACCCGATGCAAACCCGGGTCGGTTTGGCAATCCTATTCGGTTCCAACCGGAATCGCTATTAAACTAGCCAGAACTGGTCCTTTACCAATCGGAACCGGCTGGAACCGGTTGGTTCAATGCCGACTCGGTGCAAACCAGCAAGTTCGCACCGAGTTAACCCGATTTCGAACCGGATTGGGTATGGCATTATTGTCACTGTCACCTAAGGCATCAGGTGGCATTGAGAAGGCCCGAGAATGTGCATCATCTAAGTTAAACCGGGATTGCAAAAACATCAAAAAAAAAAATCAAGAAAACATTAAATTAAACTTAAATTTATTGAAAAAGTACAAAAAAAAGGGTGTTCCAGTTCACTGCCACGCCCTATTCGTTCGGTATGGTACCAAACCGGTACCGAACCGTACCAGGTGTCGAACGGTACGAGTCTCAGTACCGGTTCAGCAGACCTTGATATGGACGTTATAATATTAAATTGTAATAATATATTCATCTATGGACATACTGAATTTGAATGTTAAAGACACCAAGGAACTCTTTTGACTAATAAATCTTGTTGATTGTTTAAATTTTAGACTGCTACGAGATATATTCTTATTTTTCTTTAATTATTATCTCTTTAACATCATTGGTTTTTCCACTTATTATTTACTTTCAATTTTATTTACCCTTGGGAGAAGGGAGTTGATTGAGCTCAATATTTAAATATATGCCACTTATTATATAGAAAGAACAGCCAGCAGCACGAGTAACAGGAGAAACTCTAAATTTATTGCTTATCAGATGAATTAATACCATAGTGCATTGTCTTTTTCCTGTTTATGTCTAAACAAAGACCAGGTAACATTTAATACATGAAAATTCGTTACTACAAAATGATACTCTGTTTTTCATGGAAAGTACCTTTCCATGAAACTTCTAGTACTTCATCATCAAACAGATGATGTTTGTATTTAAATTATTATTCCTTTTTTAGTCAATATTGATTATATTTGGTGTTCATAAGATTTGTTACTTACAGTTGACTTTGGTATTTCTTGCTTGAAATGTGTCTCTCTATGGCTTGATACCGCCCAATTTTCTGACTAGTTCTGCAAGTTGGAATTGAAATTGATCTCACGTCGCATTTCCCTGTTGTCAAATCTGGCCAGGCTACAAGAGTTTGGGCATTCTGAATTGTCATCGGTGCCTTAATTCAAGCCTGTGGCTTGAAGCCAGGCAAGAGAGACAAGAAGTTGGAAGATGGATCTTCAATTTGAAAAGGTTCATGCAGAATGCAGCCAGTATGGTAGCAGCCTGTATGAGACCCAGAATTTAGACATCAAAAGCTTTCCAACATGACAGTGGCATATTGACAATTTCAGGATCATCATCAAGTTTGGTTAAGTCGAAAATGAACCACAAAGAAATTTGTTGCCGCACAAGCAGGTAGTTGACCCGTAAGCTAATGCAATATATCAGGTTTGATCATGCATTCACATCAATTATTTACGTCAAATTTAGCAATGCTGATGGCATAGACGCATCCATCTGCGTCAGGGGGCCTAGATACGTAACCGCTAAAGATATTATCTCACCACCTTACGTGGAAATAGTTGACACGACACAACATATAGCTAACCTGACGGAACCAATTGATTTGTGTATTGAATTACAAATCAAGAGAGATTGCGGATATCGTATGAAATCCGCAAATAACTCTCAAGATGGAAGTTATCCTATAGATGCTGTATCCATGCCTGTTCGAAATGCGAAAATTAGAGTGTGGAACATTGAATAGCTTGTATCCATAGAACATCTGACGTGACATAGATAATAAATAAATAGGAGTTAATATCACTCCAATTGCCATTTTCAATTTTTTCTTCAGTTCATTTCAAAATACTTCAATTGGTACGCGCAAGAAATAGGCCAATTCGGCAGCTTTTTGTTAAGAAGCTGGTTAGCGACCTCTCATTTTGTTCTAGAGATAATATTGTAAATATTTTCTTTGTTGTTTGTTCAAAAGTATGTCAGGATCTAGGGGGCGGCTTATCCAAGCTTGCGAGACCAGGTATAATTTGACTGCATCCAAGCTTGAGGGTATGGACTCATACTTGTCAAGGATTCCATTCTGGTGGTTGAACCAATGTTTTTATAATTCATATGCAACCATCCCATTCTACCCATGCAAGGTAATTGACAATCTTGTGGACATGGTGAGCTAGCTTGCTGAGATTTTATTGATCTTTTGACCAAGTGGCCTATATACTTTTTGCTTGAAGTATTAGATGCATAGGAATCAAAAACCTGTTGTTCCCTAGTCTCTCCAGGTTTGATAACGAATTAGGGTTCATTATCTTTATTTCAATTCTCTTGCTCCTTAGCTGTTGCTTTATCTCTATTGGCAGCATCATCTGTCCCCAGATTTTTTTTTAGCCTTGAATGAAATTCTGGATTCATTTTGCTAAATTTTGATGCATCCGACTGCACATATTTCTCCTCTACTAAATTTCTAGTTATCCCTACCCCCCCCCCCCCCCCCCCCCACAAAAAAAAAAAAAAAAAAAAAAGATTTCTTGTTGCCGTCTTACTAAAATTTGATTCTGTCTTCTTATTCTTGGCAAATTGAATGGCATGGCATATATAATGCAAGTTGTAGCATTTAACAAATATCAATAATTTTGGAGATTGTTAATAGAGGGGAACAATTTATCTAAGCCCTCAACTTTGTTCTTTTTCACCTTAACAATGTGGGATTTATAACAATTAGCTGAGAGAGTTTAATTTGCAAAACCATTTAGAAGGTGTTATGATATCACTCATCTCTCTCTCTCTCTCTCTCTCTCTCTTGATTAGACCCTTTTAGCATTTTAAGTCACTATCCTCACAACTTGCAGGTACACCCAATATCAGGAAAGCAACTCCGACGAATTTGGTGGAGCGAACAAAAACAAAAGAGCCAAGTAGGTTAAAATTGCTACTTAACTTCTATTCAAACGTTTATAGATTCCACTAGTTCAGGGAACTTGCACAGAACGAGCCAGAGGGAGAAACATGCTGACCTTTCGCCCGTGCTAAAGGCCGGATTAACGGGATAAATTCATGTCCTCTCTTGGGACTCGGTCCTACATTAATAGCTTACCGTCAATTAAGGAGTTTACCAGTGCCGACTCTTCCTCTTAATATCCAATTCCACTTCTTTCTTGTCCTGCTATAATGGCGAGATAGAGTCGTTAGGTACCTTAACGTCATGGAGGCTGCATTAAAACCAGCAAGGCTTTTTCCAACATTTTTTATACAACTACGCCTCATACTAAGAATGCAAGAGTGCAACCAATAAAATCAGAAAAAAAAAATTGACGAAGAGAGAAAAAATAAATATTTGATTTTTTCTAAAAAAACTCTCTAGAATGATAAGTCGCAAAGATCACTATCTATTATTATTTGCCTTTCGATAGACATATATGGTCCAGAAGAAGCTACACCCTTTTGATAATTTGTATATGTTGCAAAGCAGCAGCTGCTTGCCAACATTGCTGTGCTAATCTCGAATCTACTCGATCACCGTAGTTGAGTTCTCTTCAAAATGAATGCAATCTGTACTCAGAACATTTGAAGATTATTTCCCATAACGTTCATTAGACCATTCACGGTGCTTGTTATCAGTGCATGTTTCAACTATTATCATGCGTCTGTGGTTTTTTTTTTATGCGCACATAATTGTTTCTATTGTAATCCATTGCTGCCCAAGTTTGGTGCTTCAGCGTCCTTTAAGCCTAAGATGCATTAAAAGTTCGAGGTAAAACAAGACTTGTGGGGCACAATATGGCAGCGTTGTGTTGTCAATTTGGGTGCCACGACATTAAACTCTGTGATTCGTTAAAACTAACCCAGAAATTCTTCTCGTGATTGTGAAGGTGGCGGTAATTTATTAACCCTCTGGTAGACAAGACCTGGATATTTTTAATACGCGGATTACTCTCAGTTTTGTTAAATCATTTGAAGTGCTCGACGATTGTGCAAAGTATCTTTGACCAACCTCCAATTTAATCCACTCGTCCAAATTGGTTCGCTGCCTTGGGTGCCGGTTACCTAACCCTTTTTTTTATTTTTTCTACGGCTGATTCAAAGACTCGAGATTCATCAAAATTTGCACATGAGAGACACGCAGAGAGAGATAGATAGATAGATAGAGAGAGAGAGAGAGAGAGAAGGAGATTCATCATCATTTTAGGTATAACATCACTTTTGAGAGACAAAATGGCAATGTTAGATTATAGATATGTGTGGCAGTGAATCTTAAACCCCATCTTCTGTTAACATCGAGGTAGATTTTTTTGATTCTTTCAAAGAAAAAGAGTGTAATTTTTGTGGTGGAGATCAAGGTGGCTGTTCTTGTAGCAAATTTTCGACAAAATACGGAACTGCACAATATTTGCTAGTTCTATGAAATTTCTGGTCCTAATTTGTGAGGGGCTAAACAATCCAGACAAAAATATCAATACTCCGCGAAGGTTCCCGGCAACACCCAAAGCTGACCGCAAGCACGCCTGCGTTGAAGCGGAAAGAGGACAAACTTCATAACTCTTCGTCACAAAGAAAGCAACAAAAGAAAAAAAGTAAAATATGATGACATCTCAAAGGTGGGCGGTGAAAAAGACTATTTATATACCATCTCTTTCCGAGGTCTATACCTAACGATTTAGCAAAAGATATTACATTTGTTCCGAACGTGCATCGAAGTATGAATGAGGGTTCGGCATTGCGGTAGGCAAACTGGAAGGCAAATGTTTTGTTTTTTTTGTTTTGGTTATATCAACCAAGATTGGACCTGCCACCATACTAGCCAGTGGTTATTAATTCTTGTGCCTTGAATGGAGAACGGTCGATACCGTAATCTATCCCAGTCCTTGGAATTTTTCGTTTTTGGCGGCGACTGTCTTGACTCCTTCTGCATCACTTTGATAAGCTCGAGCCTCAAACACGTACGTTGTCCCATTCTGGAACATAGTAAGTTCATCACGTTTTCGGCTTCATAGCATTCCCACTGTAACAAATTCTGTGGTCAGGTCTGATAGGATATCATTGATCGAAAGTCTTGGTTACCTAAATTTGGAGACCATGCCATGTTAAGTTTTCACCCCATAAAGGAGAACTCGTGGACCTGCCGACGCCATCATCCTTCTCATCCATGAACCCAACCCTACCCTCGACTTCAAGTTCATCGTTGAACGGGATCGAGAGCTCCACAGCGAAAGGTGAGTCCTCGGCACCGTTAAACTCCAAGATTGTCAGCGGTTATGCAGTTCAAACAAAACAAATGCTACAGTTCAACCTAGTTTGCTGTCAGGGAGGCCGCCGAAGATGGTTGACGTAGCGAGGAGGCGAACCACTCCAAGGACAACGCTGATGACTTCAATGCTAGCTTCAGCCTGATCTGCTATCATCTGATCTCCAGAGGCTATGGAAAACGTGGGTAACGAGGTCGATCAAAGTCAACACCACTGCGGGAGTTGCTACGAACCATGCCGGCTGATGACATTGCAACTGATGTTGCTGGAGGAGCCACACGACAATGAAGGCTGAGCAAACGAGTTGGCTGACGCATCATTGGAGCCGCTCAATAGCGAGAACAGGCTGAGAGAGAAGCGATCGACACGACTGCGTCACTCTCGTCCTCCATCTGGCCGGATGTGAAGAGAGCGTTGGTCGCTAGAAGCACAGAATAAGGTAATGGAGGGCACACTTACGTTTGCATCTTGGGAGCTGTTCAGGGGCCATAATGTCAAGTATATAACTCCTTGTTAGATCGAGAATCATCTAGTGGATTACATGTAGCACTTGTTAGAGTGGTAGTTTACACATGATGGGATAGTTATCCAGATGTGGGATGTGAGAAGTGGTTGTTAACAGAATCCAGAACCGTCTGGAGAGTGAAAGTTAAACATAAATGACAGCAAATAGGCAGTTTTGAGTAGCATCATGCATGAATATATGAGTGTAACCTAAAAGAAAGTTTTGTTGACGATCGATGTAATAAATCTTTATCTTTTATCTTAGTTTAATCTACTTTTCATTCTAAGCATAATTTTGTTTTCTACACCCTTTGCACTACATCATTACTAAAGCCCAGTGTTACATCTCTACCGTAGCCTAACCCTTTAAGCTCCTTATCTAACTTTAAATAGTGATGTGACAATGGTAGAAGTTCGTGAAGGTCAAAGCACATAGATCCATGGCACTCTCTATTCTCTATTCAATCCTCATCATCATCTTTCCAATTGGTCAAATATCGGCGGCATGCTCACGCAGGCCAACTTCATTACAGTAGATAGCTCAACTCCTTCCTCCACCAGCCAATCAAATTTTTTAGAATTTTGAGTTTTCTATCGCTCACCTAGACGGGACAAAAAAATGCCAACGAAACCATATTAAATAAGAGACCCGCTTATTATCCAAAATAAAAATATTTTATTAATAATATTATTAATATAGACATCTACATGGAAAATGCCAAATTGAGAATTCTATAAAAGCAAAGTCTCCATTTTCGTATATATATTAGATGTATTAGATTATATATATTGGATATATTAGATTAATATACAACTCAAAGATGTCTAGGATGTAGTTTTCTCCTTTTTTTTCAAATTATTTTTAGATTAATAGAAATAAATGTCTAGCTATTTTTTAAAATAAGGACCATATTAATTATTTTATTAATAAAGATTCCATGTCGTGAATCGAGAGCTCAATGAATCTCTATTTTATTTTACATATAATAGATAATAAAATATATAATCAAATAGAATAGATGTAAGAATTCTATGTATTATCCAAAATAAAGACTATATTAATAATATCATTAATATAGATGTCCCCATGGCTAATAGAAAAGCTCGACATAAGTTGAGCCTCTATTCTAGTATATATACTAGCATGTAATATGTATGATGCAAAGGATGCAGCTTTTTCTCTTTTTCTAACTATTTTTGAAATATAATATTGAATACATATAATAGAAAAGATAGCAAAAATAGAGAAGAATAGATATAAGAGCCTAATTAAATTCTAAAATAAAATTTTGATATTAATATTATGATATATTGTCACCATGTAAAATTTAATAATATATGTATATCTATCGATATAGTATAATAATATATTATTATAAAATAATAAGATCGTGATCAACTTGTATATAATAAAATAGAAGTTATTGCATCTATTGATATTTAAATGCAATATAGTTGGGTCACTAGTAGTTATCCTTTCATTTTTAAGTAATATCATAATCATAAAATATATTAAATTAATGTAATCTTAGTGTTATCTAATGATATTCGTAGGATACTAGCAGGTTACAATAATTATTATTATTATTTTGCATTAATATCAGTATATATTGAGCAAATATTGTGATTAATAATATCATTAATTTCTATACTAATTTACAGGTGTTGATTATTTTTTTTATTTAATAAGCATATATTGCTATATATTAAGTAAATATGGTTATTAATAATATATTTTCTTACTAATTTAGTAGTACTAATATTTTTTATTTAATATAATTTAATAAGTTAATAAGCATTTTATTAATGATGTTATATTAGTATATTTTGATAAAAAAACTATATAAAATAAGAGCCATACCTATTATCCAAAATAAAAATCTCTATTAATAACGCCATTAATAGATGCCTGTAATGAAAGCTTTACACAAGTAAAGTCTTTATTTTAGTGTATGTATACATATTAGATATTAGATTAGAAAACTGCACTAATAATATTATTAATACAGAAGGCGAATGATGAGCTTGGTGATTCTCTTTTTTGATTATATATAATATATAATAGATAATAAAATATATAATCAAATAGGCTAGATTGTGTGGAGCTTCCATTTTAGCATTTGTGTGTACTTGCGTGTGCCTGCGCTGCAGTTATACCACAATTCTCATTCAAATTCTAATTTTCTATGCTCGCACACATTGGCAATTCTAATTTTCTGTTGGAAATTGCTGAAATAAAGTAGCTAAGCACTTTCTGTCATGTTTCGAGCAGCTAAAACATTTCAAGCATGATCATGACCGTCCAAAGTTCATATAATGCATTATTTTGCCACAAAACTCCATAAACTTTTTCTTTGCTATGCTTCCATTTATATTTATCTTTTAAAGCGGAACGCACCGTACGTTACGGGACCTTCCGTTTTTAGTGGGGGGCAGGCAATAATTCCGTTTCCACCCGCGCGTCCCCTCGTCGGTTCCACCCGAATTCCGCGCTATTTGTTCGCTCCACTTTACGTGGATGTGATCAAACCACACAAATGGATTCCTATTGGCTCGTTTGGTTATCCTCGCCTTTAATTCTACTCCAAAAGTAATTTGCCAGTCTCCAATGCCGTAATACGTAATATTCTCATCATTTCTGTTACCTAATCCCGTTTTATCCGTTTAATTTTTGAAACTTTTGGCAGGATCTGAATCTGTATTTTTTAAGTAGACATCGCCACATCGGATCCATAACTCCTACCTTCCAAGATGCCGGGTGGAGATCTCTCCGTATCCGATTATCGAACCCACACGGATCGCACAGGACGAGACTCAATTGTTCCAACGAGAAACAAGCGCCTAAAATCTAAAATAAATAATAAGACAATCTTGACAGCCCAACCATTAAAATCCAAAATTAAACAATAATATAATCTCAAGGGCCCAATCATATGGTGACCCAAGTATCCCACCGTACCATCACTATAAAACTAAGCACCAGTTAGGTTTCTTCCTTATTCTTAAACCACATACGTGACAAGTCTCTTCCCTGGTCTTATCCCACATCGATCGCGTTTCGGATTCCGCTCCCTTGCCTTCCGTTCTCTCTCCCTTGGACCCTTCCCCTTCCCCTTTGTATCATTTGCGGTTATATCAACCCCTGTCACCTCCCCCGTTCGCTTCTTCTGGAGCTATTCTGGTGTCAGTATTCCGATATACCAATCGAGTGAAATAGAGCGCGATGGGAATACTGAAGAAATCCAAAAACAAAGGAGGAAACGAGCTCTTTCTCTGCGAGAGGATAGGGATAAGAGGAAAACATGTCCAATACCTCCCATTCACTCTCTGATGTTTGCCTCCCTCTCCCCTGTTTATACATGTCCGTCGCCGATCCCTGTCCGTCGCTGATCCCTGGCTTAATCTCCCTCTGTCTCTTTTGATTCTGATTCATGCAGCGAAGCATGAAGAAATCCAGGGGTTTCAGATTGGGGCGAAAGCTGGTGAGAATATGGCGACGGGTCTTCCGACGCCGCCGCCCACAGAATTACATCCGCCTCAACGCCACCCAATCCCAATCCCAATCCCTAATCCGATCCGAAACCCATTGTTCCAAGACCATAACCTCGACGATGACGACAAAACTATACGGCTGGGGGCGCGCACTCACCAGCCGCATCCGCTCCTCCGGCCGCGGCGGCGGCTGGAAAGCGCACTGCCGCCGCCCTGGCGACGGGGAAGCCGACGGCGACGACGCGGAGCTTGTTGGGCACCAGAAAGGAGGAGGACGCCAGAAGCCGCCGCCGCCGAAGGGGCACCTGGTGGTGTACGTTGGGGGGCAGAAGGACGGGGGACCGCCGAAGCGGTATTTGGTGCCGGTGATCGACTTCAACCACCCACTGTTCGCGGAGTTGCTGAGGGAGGCGGAGGACGAGTTCGGCTACCACCACCCCGGTGGGATCACCATCCCCTGTCCCGTCTCTCGCTTCGAGCGCGTCCAGACTCGGATCGCCGCCTGCCGGAAGAGCTCCTAGCCCGGCCCCCTGGTTCTAAACCAAGCATCAAACATCTCTGACGCCATGTCTTCTAGAAAAAGGAACAACTGTACTTTTTTTTTCCTAGTCTTCTTCTCTTATTAGTGTATATATATTAGCTCCAACAAGGAGGAGCTTTGTTCTCGTTAGGTGCCTTTCTTCTTCTCGGAGGTGTTTTTTTTTCTACTTTTAAGAAGAGATTGGTGCAGATAAACTGGAAATTACCTTCCTTGCACACAGTGGGATGGGTTTTATTTTCTAAGGGCTTGTAGAGTTTATTTTCTTCCTATTTCTTGTGAGTTGGGAGTTCTTTTTTCCTTCCCTTTCGAAGGAGAGGGACG
Organism: Phoenix dactylifera; assembly: GCF_009389715.1. Taxonomy (NCBI): domain Eukaryota; kingdom Viridiplantae; phylum Streptophyta; class Magnoliopsida; order Arecales; family Arecaceae; genus Phoenix; species Phoenix dactylifera. Next base: position 10,782,596 of record NC_052393.1, read on the forward strand.
ATGGAGCTCCAGTTCCGCGCGAAAAAACGCCCGCACATAAATGATCTAGTCAACTGAATTTACACAGGAGATTACGGTTCCCGAGGTAAATAACTAATCGAAAATTTTATATTTTTTACATGAATATTTGTCAGACAATATTTAAATAAAAAATAATTTATTTATATTTTTTATGACATTTGAATTTTTTCACCCATCTTCTTCTGTATTACTATTTTTTAGATAAATGAATAAGAGATATCCATTTTCCCATAATATTTATTATAAAAATATTATTATATTATATTATATTATCATACTATTTTGGATGAGCGGATCAATAAGAGGAATAGGACGGTCTAGACCTGCATTTGCAATTGATTCGTCTTTAGGCATCGCAGAACCATCCAATCCGTAGTGCGGAAAAGTTAGGCCGTGGACTTCATTAGACCTGCATTTGCGATTGATTCGTCTCTAGGCTTCTGGACAAGTCCAAACCAAATGCTGTGAGGCGCTGCTTTTGCGCTTGGGGTTTTAGCTTTATTCTCCAGGCCTACTGGTCAAAACCGTCGGCCGTTTCGCTAGACTCATAAATACGGATATTTAAAGAAGCTCCGTCGCAAGGACGAGAGCAGGAAGGGCGTTCATTTTATCAGCTTCAGGAAACCACAAAGGAGGTCACAAGCCAAGACAAGTCCAAGCCATCCCGCAATTGATGCACTGGCCGAGTGCCAAAAAAGGGCAGGAAAAAAATAATAATAATAATAAGGCAGGATTCGAGGCGGCATGGGGGGATGAAAAGGGGGAATGATCCATTTGGTCAGGACCGTTTGCCCAAACTGCTGTCCCGGTCTTTGTTCAAGTTTGGCCTTTTTCTCAGAATGAGGACAAATTTGGGCCCCGAAATTGCTTTTCTGGCGGTTGGTTACCGGTCTTTACAAGCCAATTTTGAGCAAATATTACGTCTCCATGTAGGTTGGAGTGGTATGAACAAAGATGGAGACGAGGGCTCGGGTTAAAGTGAGGGACAGTATTATGTGGTAGATATTCTTATCACCTGGGAAGTTCACGTGATTGGAATATTTAGACCATTGTTTGCTAGATGAATGTATGCCGACAAGCTCCTCGATCCTAACACCATTTTTTTTTTTTTATTCGGATTGAATCCTAACACCAAATTATGGAATATAACCGATCCTATTACATGGATAGCTTTAGGTACACTTGTCACGATTTTTACTGCCCAATAACCAATTTGGTCCCAAGGTAAGAAATAACTAATTACACCAAAAGATGCAGTCAATACAGCTAAAACCACACCGGTAACCCAAGTTAATTTGCGGAGTTTTTTAAATCCACCTGTAAGATATGCACAAAATACGTGCAGGATCATCATTAGAATCATCATACTTGCTAACCATCGATGAACGGATCCAATGCACTGGACTCATCTTATGGAGAGAAAAAAGAAAATGTAGTTGTGTTGTTGTTCGTCGAGTCGACTCATTCCCCTGCATCGTTCCATATAGAAAGAAAGAGAAAGGAGCTCCGGCCCGATCTGTAGGTCCGCTAACGTAAAGCAAGGAGTTGAGGAAGCAGTGTCGGAAAGACGAGTGAAGTTTCCATTTGTGCTTTTTCCGAATTGATCATTTTAAAGCAGAAACACTATTTTGGACGGGAGCTGCGTCATTTAGTCAGTTGGGCCCCTTTTTCCAAATTGCAGACCTGACATTGGTTCCACTTGGATCATGGTCTGCAAATCAAGGATGGTTTTTGCCGGAATTTTTGTTTTGGACATCGTATGATGGATTTTCTATTGGAGGGGCAGCTCTCTTGATTGGAAGCCAAGAAGCTTGTTGACAAGAACTTTTTTTTTTTGTGGTAAATTGTTGACAAGGACTTGGAAGCACATGAACAATGAAGAATCCAGTTTGTTCTTGACATATATAATACAATGCTTTATGGCAGGATGATGAACATACCAATGCATGCGTTGATAAACTACATGCGCTGTAAAGGTTGCAATGCACAAACTAATTTGTCACAAACCAAATCTGAACCTTAACTAATTTAATTTGAACTTGACACATATGATAAATTAACATTTATTCTAGATCCCATAGAAGTGCTCACAATCAAATCAAACCCGAGCGGATCCGATGCCATATCGTTAATTGGCCGTCAATCTTGGACCCACTTGATCCACCAAGTAGACAAGCAACATACATGACCAAGCCGAAGATCTAAAGCGAGTTCAGGTTGGTTGGAAAGAAATTAAAACTATAGCGTACGTAGGCACCATTCATGACCGCTAGTTCTACGCACGCAAGTACACAATTTGAAAGCTCTCTTGAAGTAAGCACAACTGAAAGTTAACCCTTTTCCGGATTAAAGAGAATCTATAATGTCAGATGATGGATTGCAAGACAACCTTCTGATGCACACGCCAAAATTGTTCATACCCAAAATTTGCCCTAGCTCAGTGCATCAAAACCTTTCCCGTACAAATATAACACATGCTTGAATTCTTCGAAAAACTAGTTGTCATTCCATGTATCCCATTGGTGGTTTGTGGTTCCACGCAAGGCACCCTAAACTATCATGTCTTGTTTGCAGTAGAAATGCTTCAAAAATCTCTCAGGACAACGGCAAAGGCAGTATCTCACAAGAAAAAGGTGAGAGCAAGTAGAATCTCTCTTGAATAGCCTTTTAATTGGAGAAATTATTAGTTAGACCAGATCTACCAGCTCAGCAATAGATCGATTCAACCAGAAAGCAACACGTTCGAAAGGCCTCTGGCTCTCTTTTCTCTTCCTTTTTTTTTTCCCCTCACTGTTGCTTCTTGGTTGGACTGGTCCACCACTGAGCTGATGAATCTGATCCAACTAAGATCCTCCTGAACCTGTAAAACTCTTAACTTTTTTGGTGAAGTTTGTGGGCCGCTTTGAAAGGATAAAAGAACCAAATTCTCGGGTGACTGACGTAAAGAATGCTTCAATCCTGTGATTCCCGTTCTAGCGGCTTCATGATGCTTCCACCTTTTAACAACAACTACAAATGGATCAATTTAATTGATGTGGCATTATCTCCACTATTGATACTCTTTCTGTTGCTGACTCTTGACTATAGTGTTCTGAGGTGTGAGTGCAATGTCTGTAATGTCAGAAACCCAACAAACCAAAAATTTTCCAAAAGGGAACTTAATTAATTAACTCTATGCCCTTTATTTAACTGCTGTTTAGTTCATACGCAGTTAACATTTCATGTTGAATTGTCCTTGTGCATAGTTAATTAACTAGGCTTGTCTCTTGCCATAATTAAACTTCTTTCTATAAATGATTACCAGTTGGACTTGTTTCTATACATGAGGTTATGAGGGTATGACTGGAAGAGAAATTGCGTGAAAAGTTTATTCTTCTTTGACAAAACTATTAAAATTGAGTTGTTTTTAAAAAAGTTAAAAAATTTAAAGATTTTATTACTATACCACAAACTTTTATAGAAATAATTTTATTTTTCTTCTCCTTTTCTGTATATTTTAATTACTTGCATACCAAACATATCCTAATACCTCTATTTCATACACATCTATAAAAAAAGTAAAATATAAAATATAAACCAAAATCATGAAGCAGATGTAACAGAATATAATTAAGTATAAAAGTTAATTGAAAGAAATGAATAGCAAAATTGTCGTCAATCTAGGAGCAAACCTCAATGATACCTCTTTCCAAAAGAAGTTGATACTTCTCCCATGACAATGTTCTTCGTGACCACAACAACATACACCTTAAGGCAACGTTTGGCTATGACATTTTTGGGTTAAGGAAAAATTATACCAAAAATATTAATTTATACTAGTATAAATGGATATATATCATAATTTTTATTGGGATAACATAGCACTATATCAAGCAATAATTGCAAGTATTCACTTTGCAAGAAAAAATTATATCAAAGATTTTAATTTATACTTGTAATAATCTAGATTTTTGGGCTTGTGGGCCGGCCCGGATGGCCAGGCCCAGCCCGAAGAGGCCAGGCCCAGCTCAACCCGTGCGTGGCACGTGAGGGGAATGGGGGAGGAAGACTCCAGTAGGGAGTCTATTTAACTCCCCTCCAGGATCCGATCTCAATTAACATCCTACCGAAAATTGAAGTTATTCGAGACAATCCGAGTTCGACTTGAACTCTAGGATCACGCCTATTTAACTCCCCTCCTATTCTTTTGATGTCCACCAAACATTTGGAGAGAAATCACTACAATTTCGAGCTCTCTTCCTTCTTCCTTAGATTTTGGCCAAAGAAGATGTTGGACCACCTCGCCAGACCGAGATACATGTTCATGCATCTTCTTCTCCTTTTTCTTGTTTGTTCACCCCTGTTGCTTGGGGTTTGAGCTAGCAAATCATCGGAAAACTGTCCAAAACAAGGAAGCCCTATTTCGGTCTCTTCTCCTATGCTCACTGTTGACGGCCATCGAATTTGGGTTGAGCCTTGCCACCTCTGGAGCACCCTAAGATCATATAGTCATGGGTTGGAGAAAACAACCACTATCTTGGCCAAGATGGAAGGATATCTTCTTCATTTTTTTCTATTAACTTTCTCTATTTTCCTTGCTTTTGGCAGCCGCCGCCGCCGCTGACAAGGATCGTCACTGTAGGGTCACCGTCGCCGCTTGGCGAAGAGCTGCAGTGGCCGCCGCTTATGGAGTTCTCCTGGAATGGTTGAGAGGAGGAGAGACAGACCCATGAGTTCTTTTGGAACGGTTGAGAGGGAGGGGAGAGGGATGTGTCTCCCCTATTTCAAAAACAATAGAAGAGAAGAAGAAGAGAGTTCTTCTGTCTTCTCTCTCTTCCTTCTCTCTTTTTCCCTCTTCCTTCTTCCTCTTTATTTCTCTCTTGGTGACTCTCTCTTTCTTTAGTTGACCCAGGTATATGGTAACAAGGTCTCGGGGGACATAGTGATGGACCCTTAGTAAACATCGATAGGCAGTTAAGGTTTCTAGTCCATTGTTTGACTTATTTTTGATAATTGAGTTTGATTTTGTAAAGGTAGAGTCGTCTATAGAAGAAGGTTTTGACCGAGGTACTCTGAACCCCAACGCGTAAACCTTGATATTGGTTTGTAGCGCTGGAATTGTATCGTGAGATTTAGATTGGTTTAGCATGTAACGATATACTTGTATATAAACAAAAATACCTTGAATTTGAAAATAATTCATTGTATATTTCATAATTGACAAGAGTAACAGATAAATCAGATAGATAAGATATTGTTTGGACTAACTCCATCATAGTGCCCATGGGCTGATATATTGGGAGCCTTCACGGGCTTACGCGTAGACAACCACTATGAATGGGATAGCCTCCATGGGCTTATGCATGAAAAGCCACTACGAGTGGGATAGCCTCCACGGGCTTACGCGTGGAAAGCTACTACGAGTGGGATAGCCACCACGAGCTATAACATGGTACGGTATCAGACTTGGACTGGAGTGAGTCATGATCTTGGTTAGTCCAAAGCCGAAAAAATTGTTAAGAAACCTGAAAATCAAGTTAATAAGCAACATATAACATGACTTAAGAAATCGTTGTTGAATAATTGGTTATATAAGATATATATGTGTGCGTGTATATATATATATATCTTTGAAAAGATGATAATGAGAACTTATTTGGATATTATTTATGAGTTTTTCAACTATGGATACGATATTCATTTATCTGGCATTATCAATTGATTGTTTTCTTATTACTTATGGTGTAGCGGTTTGAGATTCTTACTTATGGTGTAGAGATAAAGCTCGCAACTCATTTGCTCTCTTTTTTTTTAGAGTTGCAGGCTACGTAATACTTAGCTATGGTTGAGATTATAAGTGAAAGGGATGAATAGATAGAGCATCACTAATACTGGTTGGATGATTAATTCTATAATTGGATCGGTTTTATTGTTCATTATGAATTGAGATCATTATTGTTCAAGGATATTGAAGTTGTGATATATTTTTGTAAGCCGAGCATATTTTTTAGGATTCTGCTCTAGAGAGTGTGCGGCCGTGTCGTGTTCCAGATTCGGGTGTTGAATTTGGGGTGTGACAATACTGGTATACAATGGGTATAAATCTTAGACCTTATCTCTTTGTTTGTTTAAATGCTAACAAGGGACAAGAAATACTATTTGATTGTTACTTGAAAGGGGATGAAAAGTAAATTTACATAAAATTGGAATAGCTTGCCTTTCAAGTCCCTATTATTTTACATTATAATAATATTATATAGTATATTATAGATTAGAATAATATCATAATATTATACTGTTCATAATATTATGATATAATAAGATTATAATAACATGACAATAATATGATACAATATCATATTATATTATTAGAAGCATATATTAGTCATTAATTTATCTAATAAAAGATGGAACAAGAGTGGGGTTGAAATCAAGTTATGCGATACATGTTTAAGCTTGTATCATGAGATTTTAGGCATAAATAGTACTCCTTATAAATATAATCACTAGAGTTTAACCAGATAGTTGTATTTGCCACTTGTTACATAGATGAACAGGGATAATCTACCCTTACCCCAAATCCAAATGAGAAACGAATAAAAGACACCGGAAGAACTTGCAATTATTACCTCCAACAAACCAAACTCAAGTAGCACCAAAAGGGAACACGAATCCTTTTCCTTTCAGCCGGTGGCCCATGGATAACGACATGGAATCGTAGGAAAAGCACTCCCCACCCCCCGGCCATTAAACAAAATACCAATCCCGCCCCATACAAAAGCAAAAGCACTCCCTTCTTTTCTGATAAAGCCATAGCACTCCTAATACTTCAATGAAGCTCTGCAAAACAAAACAAGTATAGTCAGGCTCACAAGCATGTCCTTCAAGAAACTTCACAAACCCTTCCCCTCCTTCCTCTTTTGTTTCTTTGTCTTCTTACATCCCATCCATCGAGCCAAGGCCGCCAACTTCATCTACTCCAGTTGCTCCCCATCCAAGTTCCAGCCGGGCACCCCCTCCCAAACCAACCTCATCTCCCTCCTCACCTCCGTCGCCGCCGCCGCCTCCCAGGCCACCTACAACAGCTTTGCGACAGGCAACGACTCCGCGTCACCTCCCGGCGCAGCCGTTTACGGCCTCTACCAGTGCCGCAACGACTTGAGGGCCGATGACTGCTCGGCGTGCGTGCAGAGCGCCGTAGGCCAGCTCAACCTGGTCTGCCCGGACTCCTACGCCGCCTCGCTGCAGCTCGACGGCTGCTTGGTGCGGTACAGCAACGAGAACTTCCTCGGGCGGGCTGACACGAGCCTGGTGTACCGGAAGTGCAGCTCGAGTACGAGCAACGAGGAGCAATTCTTCCGGCGGAGGGATGACGTGCTCGCCGACCTCCAAACTGGGGTGGGGTTTCGAGTTAGCAGCTCCGGGACGGTGCAGGGCTACGCTCAGTGCATCGGGGATCTGAACTCAGCCGACTGCACTTCATGCTTGGCTCAGGCCGTTGGGCAGCTGAAGAATTCCTGCGGGTCGGCGATGGCCGCGGACGTTTACTTGGCACAGTGCTATGCTAGGTATTGGGCCTCCGGGCACTACTTCCGATCTACAACAGGTAAGGTTTGAACTTTGAAGCCATGCGCTGTTGTGCTGCTCTTATGCTTCGTGTTTGTTAAATTTTGTTGTTGAGTGAGTGGAAGGGACAACCCTTTGGGTGTTGTTAAAAGTTTGGAGTGCCTTAACGGATCCAGGATGAACTTCGATAAACGTTTAAATTTTGCGAAGGATTAGATTGCACAAGGAACATAGAACACCAATTCCTGCCTTAGCTCTGCCTTTGATACAAGAGGGTTGTCATGGGTTCCACTTGAAATAGGACACTGGCGACTAAGTTTCTTAAGGAATTTCTGGTCCTTGAGTGAATCCACTATCTTTAGGGCATTTTTGGTTAGGAAGAGTTATGCTCCCTGAACTAGAAATGAGAATAAGTGACTTCCGTTTCAATTGCTTGATTGGAGGACTCACATTCTATTTCAATTCTATAAAAGCAGAAATGCCCCAATCTCCCAAAATCTAATTCCAACTCTCCCCTAGCTAATCTCATTCTGATTTCGGTTTCGGTTTCAGTCGCGAACTAAATACATGAGAAATATAGCCATTCCAATTCTCATTTCAATCTATTCCAATTTTTAAGCAAAAAGTGGGAATCGTGAAATAAGATTTTAAACCTTATGCAATAGGATCATTCTAGTTTTTTCGTCAAATTGAATTTGTTGTTATCCTATCGCATCATGACACATGAATGGGTGTGTTCGCTTCGTACTGTCCCATCGAGCATACCACAAAATTTATTTTCCGGCTGGCTTGCTAAAGAAGTTGTAAGACAAACCTAATGGCAAGAGGTGATATTTTAAACCATGATATGAAGTTTTTTTTTCTCTAAATAAGTGTGTCGTAGAACAATCTTATCATCCTTGAAACTACATTATAGTTGCATTACATCCTACTTTTGCAATCACTTGCAAACATTTTTTTTCTGGTTAGAAAACTTAGGAAAAGCCTCACGATCTTTAAAATTTGTTAAAATTGTTATTTGATCGTTCCAATGAAATGCGTAAATTGATGTCTAAATTTAAAAATAAATTAATGGAGGGCCTGATCAGAATCTTCCGGAAAAGGAGATTCAGCCACTGATTTACTTGTATGCTCACTCCAGAACATCGTCTCTTAGATTTAATTATTTAATTGTCACCACAAGATATTGAATTCAATCTTAGTCCTACTAAAGCCACAGTGCTGATCATTTTTATATCAGGATAACTTATATATTGTTAAAAGGAGACCACTAAATTGCCCTTTAGATTATATAACCAAAATGAGCCGCCCACATCATTACCTCAAGTGCTCCCACTTCTAGCTGCAAATTAAAACGAGCACCATAAACTGATTTCCTGGTGCTGCCCATGAATCGATTAAGTACCGATCGACCATTAAAACACTCTCCGTACGCACTTGCTGATATCACTCTGCAGTGTATTCTAAACAAAGAGTTTCCTTTTTTTAATTCGTCCAAATTGGTGATGTCTTGCTCATGCATATCATCCATTGGGAAGAAATGCCGGTAGAGACACCAATTCCGGCGATGGATCAGAGGACATCTATTGAAGGATTACTATGAAAACCGTGCAGGCGCGTGTTTAGTTCCACATTGATTACTCGCTGGATAGATATTGGGTACTTATACATGATCAAAAAAATCTAAATAATATCTTTCGGCCAACCATTTTGGATGAGATTCTGGATTGCAATTACTTCCTTACAAAATTACCTGTTCATGTAGTTGGTGGATGGCTATATATGGAAGCGCCTCGTGGGCATCTTGTTCATGCTAACTGCCATTGCTTTTTTTTGGTTGGATAGCATACCCTGGCGATGAGATTGGAAAAACTGTAGCAATAATCGTGGGCATCTTGGCAGGAGTGGCCCTCTTCGTGGTCTTCCTTTCGTTTCTCAGAAAAGCATGCAAGTTCCCTCACCTCCCTTCCCCTATTTTTATTCCTTGAATTTCAGTGCCTAACTAGAATATGTGCTTTCTTGCGTGCAGGCTAGCCACCAGAGTAGATCCTTCTCCAAAGAGACGGGTGGGTTTGGGGGCCTGAATTTTGGCTGCGGAGCCTCTCCTCAAGTAATGGCAAAGGACTGCATTCCGAATAGCTACAAGCAGCTTCCCTCATCCTTTTCATTTTGTTCAATAACGAAAGAGTCCATTTTCCATTACTCTCGCATTAACAAATGATCTTTCCAAAAAAAAGAAACAGTCTTTTTTTAAAATAAAATTTTCCTGGACAGCAATTTGTTTTTCCTGTCTTTGATGATAAATAAGATGCAAGAAAACCACCTAGCCACACGCCCCCAGTCTTATTCTTAACAATAGTCCAAGACTTAAGCTAAACGCATAGTGTCTTTATGGACTATTGTCCGTAGAAAATTTGCTCTCCAGCCTCTACCGTGGGCCACATTTACATAAAAACATAAAAAGCGAAGTCATTCACATAAAAACATAGAGAGAAGTTTAGGAAGCTTTTCCTCACATAGCTCCGAGAGAATTCCCAATGGTATTTGTTGCTGTAAAAAATCTGACCTAATGGAGTTGGTGCTGATGACAGTGATTGAACGGCTTGGATAAGGTTGGCATGTAGTATAAGATCCTCTGATTTCTAAATTAGAGGCTGTTGGAACGGGTCTAGCATAGGACCCTCTGATTCATAAATTAGGCAGATCTTTAGTAAAACAAAGTTTTAAGGAAGAAAGGAGAGTTGAAGAATACCAGCTACGAGCTATGAGCGAGGTAAATGATTTGATACCTAGGATCCCCTGACTTAGTTTGTATAAAGAGGAGGTCGAGAGTCCATTGGGATCTGACCACAAGATCCTCGAACAAATTGTTACATCTTTCCTAATTTGCTGCCCCAAGATTGCAACCGGTCATAATCATCCATGCTATTCTCTTGGAGGTCTGCCCTGTTGTTAATTGCAAGCACTATATATCGCTCAGCCATTTATCGACTAAGCTGACAATTACAATTTTTGTGGGCATTAAATTCGGACCATATAAATATTGCAATAGGAATCTTATCCTTGGCTCAAGGGACTCCTTGTAGAGCACATGTGAAACTCTGCTTATTTAGAAAGCCAGCATTAGCTAAACATTAATCACAGAATACCGGAATATCTGTTTTCTTATAACACTTGAAAAATAATAGTTAACCAATTTATAGAATATTGATTAAGCAGAGGATTTTTCTTTTTCTGGATGTAAGGGAGGCAAAGTCACTCGCGTTATTAAAAAAAGAAGAAACTATTGTATGCAAACCAAGCAAGTTGCCAATAATGATGTTAGTAGTATAGCAGTATAGCTTCCCAAATTGACATAATTCAATGGTGGTCTGTCACTGTTAAGTGTTAATAGACAAAGTTCACACTTATTGATTAGCTAATACTCCGCGTACACTTTACGCACCTCCCAGTACATTTCAGACTGGAATTCCAATCACATGTTTGACATATATTTACTCCGATTAACTTATAAGCAAATCCCACTAGCATCCAGCGCCAGGCACCAATACTGAGATGCATTCTTGTTACTTTGAAATTACTGACAAGAACAAAGTTTGATACAAAATGTCCGCTTGTATAGCATGTACATGACGTTTAGAAAGTGCTATGTGGGTTAAGAACGGAACCTAATCCAAACCCAACGCAATTTACCGTGTCCAGACCTCCATCTCGTATGCAACATAACACACATTAGGATTGGCATCATACGCAAGGTGGTGTCATGAATGCTTCTCACGCGGCCCAGGCAAGTGTGCAACTATTTTCGAACCTGTTGCGGGAACGGCTCTTTGGCCGGAGCTTTGTGCAACGGGCCATTTCTGGTCCCCCATTGTTCACGGTTTTGCCGGCGCCTCGAGAGAAAAGAGCTTTGCCTCTCAATTAAGGTACAGAACCTTTTCGCTACTAGCCGATGTGGGACTAAATTCGGCGCCCTCCAACAGAACCATTTTCAGATTTATCACAAATTTAATTTCTTGGTGGGCATCTGTGTACCGCAATAGATTGCATCATCACTACGATGGCACACATCCGCCTATATCAATCATTTTTTTCGCCCCACAAAGCTTGATCAACAAACGGCCATTATTCCCAGAAGACAGCATAATTTGCTAAAACAAAATTGAAATCCCAAAAGAGGTTATTTTGTAACCTTGACTTTCAGTGGAAGAAGCAGCAACAAATCATTGAGCATAATTTGAACTTTTACACGCCTACAAAGTTTAGATTTTTTTTTTTTGAAACAAAGAGCAATACTCACAACTTTAATTATGTCGAGGTCCTTTTCGCTTCATACAATTCGACATTTGGGATTGGATGGATCTCAAAAGTCTCCAAACTGAAGAGGATCCGTTCTCTAACTCTCATGCAATAAAGACAAGCGTCTATATATACTTTTTCTATACCATATTAGTTTCTCGTTAAGTCTACTCGCTTTAAACGTTTTTACATATGATTTTTGTTTTCTTCTCAGCTTCTTAAATCTTCTCCGTTAGCATGCTAACATATTTTCCTGCACTTTTTTTTCTTCATTTTGCTTATACATGCTCATTTTTTCATGGTACGATAAGCTTTGATCAGGTTTTACTCTCTTTAAATCTAAAAAAAATAATTAGTAAATAAATTTCTTGCTTCTCCTGTCCAAGATGATTTCCTTTCAATATCCTCATGCAAGGAGAACCAGACGAGTATGCTTAGAGAGAGATCAGCTCCGTAAAATTTTTTTCTTTTTCGGGAGATTTCCATTGAGCGAAATCACCTGTCACATATTAACAGACTTGTTTAGTAATTGGGTCCGTGCGGTATGCGCGCCTTGATGGGTATCTTCGCTTGAAAAGCTGGCTTATCAAACCCGGCTCTTGTCACGATACAGCGAACGCCAAGAAAGCGCGCACTGGATCCGACTGGGAGCGGATCCGCCGAGCGAGGCGCGCATTAAATTCTCCCGGTCCAATCCCTAGAACCGGACACTCTATCTCTCAAATCCCCTCTGAAAACTTAATTAATAAACAAAAAGCCAATGCATTCAATCCATGCGCCACTTTAGCGATCTCCTCGAACTTGCGGCTGCTGAGTGCTGACTTTGACGCCAATGGATTCTAAGATCCAGACTTACGGATCGGAGCACCCTTTTTTTTTTTTTTTAAAAAAAAAGAAGGGGTCAAAGTAAAGCGATAGTCTAAACTAATAAGTATGAAGTATGAACCAGCCGAGCCCCCATCTGAAAAAAATAAAATATTCTCAGTATTTAAAAAAAAAACTATATTCAAGTTTTTGTATTTTCGTTAAAATATTTATTCAGACCAATTATCAAAAAATATATAGATACATCAATTATCAAAGTTTCTTACTAATCCAACTGCTACTAAATAATTATATAATATATTATACTATTCCAAGAGAGTAAACCATATCTATCCTCTCCTCTATTTAAAGGTTAATATTATCTAACATTTTTTTTCAATAAAACAAATGTAAAGTGCTTAAGCGTATATTTGCATCAAGTATATTATATGCTGCAAAACTAGTTTGAAAACAAGAAAAAGAAAACATATCTCACACATTGTGCCAATTATAAGCTTGTAGATTTTAAGACCCAGACTTAGAAATCAGAGCACCCATTTGAAAAAAAAGAAATGAGGTAAAACTACAGCAATAATCTAAACTATTAATTATTTACCTCGTCTAATACTATATTTGCAAATGTGTAAGCTGTCTAGAAGCCTGAGTGGCGCCATACCATTTAGTATTATGAATGTCGATTTAGTACAATAAAAACGGTAGAACTTGTGGATACATGGCACGCCCACCCAAATAAATAGAGTAAACGCTCCCAACTTTTTAGATCAATTGAGTAAAACTATAAATGGTGAGAGGAGAAGGTCTCCTTTCACTAATCTCCAGTTCAACGCTGCCAACTTTCCTAGTTATAAACTAATAGGTAACAATGACAATGACCAGACGTGTTGACATCAAAGAACTGCATTAAACGGCACGCCGGTGGACGGTATCCACGTCCTGCCGGCGATGAACCGCCCCACACTGAACTGCCTGACCAACGACGGCCGCTTGATCACGTGGTAGCCCGGCCACGTCACTCGCCGTGACAGCGCCGACCCCGGCCCAGTGTTCCCAAACTCGGCGTAGTACAGTGTATTCAGTGCAAAATTACCGTTGAACGGCAGCCACCCGGCTGGATCGATGATGGCATCCATGGAGCTCCGGAGGTACACTGTCCTCGAGTATTGCTGCCATGGCCGGCCAAGGTATGAACGGACCGTTCCGCGCACCGGCAAGAGTTCGGCCGCCGGGAGGATGGCGGAGGAGTGGATCACGATGCCGGTGTTCTGGTTCGGGTCGGTCCGGCCCTGTGCGGTGATCACGTTTGACTCGCCCGGCCGGGGCCTCCTGGCGAAAATGTTGCAGTTCTGGAGCACCACCGCCCCGTTGCCGAAGATGAAGTCGACGGTGCCGTAGATGTCGCATTCTCGGTAGAATTGCCTCTGAGTGAAGACACAGAGAGTGTCTTGGTATCCTTCGAAGCTGCATCGATAAAAAATGGATCGATCGGATCCTGATAGCAGTGCCACTGCTTGAGATCCTGGACCGAATGTGTTGCGAAATGTGATGTCGCTAGCTATAAATCCATCGCCAAACACACCTACGTACGTACATATTATGCAATGGTTAGTCATCTACACCACTGAAGCTACTGCTAAAGCTTAGGGAGAGAACAAAAGGTTTAAATCGTACTGAAAGTTGGGGAGCTAAAGGTGGTGGAGCCTGTAGCCACGCTCCGACTACCGGTAATTATTGTCTTCCCCTTGCCATCGCCGACCATGGTGAGATCACTCAGACTGCTTACTACCTGTAAGTGCTCAACATACACTCCGGCTTTCACTCGAATCACGATCTTGCCGCTCTGTGTGCGAGACCGTAATGCCGCGGCGGCGTCAAGAGCCGCTTGGATAGTCCGGAAGTTCCCGGAGCCGTCTTTTGCCACGATGAAATTGGGCCGAGCTGAAAGTTGTAATAGCTTCCTGTTGGCGACCGACGTGAAGCTTGGGACGTCGACAGCGGCGGTGGTGTTGGTGGTGCCGTTGGGCTGGTTGATGGCGAGGCAGTTGCTGATGAGGTCGGAGATGTTGTAGTGCATGACTGGGTGGATGATCTCTGCGGAGGCGCCAAGGTCAGCGAAGCCCTTGCGGCAGGTCTCGAGGTTGGTGAGGCTGGCACTGAGCCAGGTCTGGAAGTCGAGGGCGGTGAAGGTGGGCTTTTGGGGGTGGAGGGTGCGGTTGAGCTGGAGGACGGTGTTGCCGAAGAGCTTCCAGCAATCGAACCAGGCCTTGCTCTCGGGCGCGGTGCGGCACCGACGTCCAAGGCGGCCGAGGTGGCCCTCAGCGCGGGCGGTGAGGTCGTAGGTGAGTTGGAGGTGGAGCTTGTAGAATTGGTGTTCGTCCTTGGGTTGTTCAGGGGACTTGGAGTGAGCGAGATAGTAGCGGCAGGCGTGTGGGTGGGGAGTGCTGCGACACCACCATTCTATGGGTTTGGAGTCGGGGAAGGAGAGGGAGAGAGATGGGAGAGAGGAAATGAGAGTGAGGAATAGTAGGAATGATAAGATGAGATGCATGGTTGATGATGAGGGAGTAGGACGAGGCATGCGAGTAAGGAGAGGGTAGAGGCTTGGGCTGTGCGGGCTTTATAACGTTGTCTGTCTTTACCTTGCGTGGGCAAGGATCGCCGAGAAGATGATCAATTTGATTTGATTATTATGCAGTGGAATGTTGTAGGCATGGGTGCAATAGGGACTGGTCAACATGCACCTAAATGGGACGAGATGGATCGACTATGAAATGCTTAGGAAGGGGTCCAAGGATTTTAGGATATATTTAGTTTGAAAAAGTCGGACTCTAAAATAAAAATAAGAGTAATTGACTCTCATTCCAACTGTTTCGTTAAGAGGAGTCCCATTCAGATTCCAAAAAGAATGGCAATGTCTCAATCCTCCTAAACCCAATCTCTATTCTCTTCTAGTATTCAAATTTTATTCCGATTTTGATTCCGACCATAAATCAAATATGCTGGGGACATGGCTATCCGATTCTCATTCTAATCTATTTCGATTCCGATCGCGCATCAAACATGCCCTTAAGCTCGATCAAGTTGACATTTATATAAAATTTTGGAATAGCATGTTGATCTAATCCAACTCGAATATGAAAGCTAAAAGTCTATATATCATTCCTTATATTTGGTGAGGTGAGAGATGTTAGTGAATCATAATATAGTGCATCATATATTTTGAGATTCATGTCGTATTTTCATATTCATGTTCAATAAATAATCATTTCAACGTACGCATGTGCCAGCACTTGTATTACATCATTTGTCACATACAAATCTTAAGATGCACAATACATCTAAGTTCTTCTAGATAGGGCGCCAGAATCAACACAAACAAATCAAAATAAACATAGGCACTCCTAGAGAAATTACACCCTACACCATGTGGTCATGTGTCACACCAATTACTTCGTCTCGTTTTCTATGAACTCTATTCATCGTACGCTTGCACAACCACGCTATCTTGGTGTATGTGGTGCAAGAAATAATTTTGACACTTAAATTGGAACCAACTTTTTTGGTTAATGGTAGTTAACTTAGATCGGAAGCTTCCATCAAAATATTTGAGATATATCTTGCACATATAGATGGCTTTGTTCCTAACCCTCTCCGGTCTTCTTCCTTGCAGGATATGCGGCCCTTATAATATGCGGACGAATCTTGAGGCGGGAGGAGCCTTGTCCGTGCTGCATGCACAGCCGGCGACGCTGGTATGACGTACTAACGGGACCGTTGACGCCGCCCTTATAAGATGCGGACGAGTCTTGACTCTTGAGGCGGAAAGAGCCTTGTCCGCGCTGCATGCACAGCTGGCCATCCAAAGATGCGGTCTTCACTGGGAAGTGAAACGCAAGGCACGGAGACAGGCTGGCCGCCGAGCAACGTGGAAGTCAAACAGAAGAAACCGGCCCGCCAATAGCGGCAACGTGACCTGCCGGCCAGCTACCGCGATTTCGTACGGGCGCAAGACTTCACTAAGCATGCTTGTTTAGGTATGGATAAACTTTGATTTATAACCAACGAAAGAAAAACGATGAAGTTATTAGCCTCGAGCAAAGCGTCCAATGGACAGCTCACATGGATGGTGCATCGTCTTCGCAGCTCAACTTGTAGAACCCAATTAAGCGATGAAAAGTACCATTTTCACCATTCCCCCTTGTCTTTCTTTAATCTCTAGTTAACAATGACAGCCTGGCCGGTTTAGTTGCTACTAAGAAAAAGGAAAAAAGAAGAAAGAATGGCAAATTGTTAAAAAAATTGTGGATTAAGATAGCATATTTCTAGCTAGCTTGGACGAAGCTCTGAGTGATTGGTTTAAGTGTGCACTAAATTGTTTGGTTTGGCAACTCGGCACAGCGATCTTGTTATATTTCAAAACTTTTACACTAATCCTCCTGTAGTTATGAAACATTTTGTGCATGCAAGTACCCCATAGCACTCTTCTCTTTTTCACCAAATTGAGGATTGCTAATTCATATCAAACTTCTCCCCTCGTGACTATGTGTAAAGTTGTTAGATGTGAATTTTTGAGAACTAGATGGGAGAAACCCTAGCTGAAATAATGGTAACATATAAGTAAGAACGTTTAAATGATTTTTTATGCAATCTGATCAAGGCTTGGCACATATACGGATGTGAACGGTGTCCTTGGTAATTATATTAAATATGAACCAAAATTTCGCCTTGTGACTTGTCAATTTGTGTTTTAGATGTCTATAAGACTGAGAATGAGGCTTAATTTGTTGTTTTAAGCAATAAAGACACAAGTTCACTATAGTAGATGAAGCATGTTTATGGAACAAGCAATATATATGTATCGAGAAATTCTACAAGGTATATATTGAGATATTTTATAACGTGCATCAGATTGCATTCTATGCTTGCGTTGTCAAATTGTATGATATGCTCCCTTAGCCTCTTAAAATTTGAATAATTAATTTTTCATGAATTGTATGATATGCTTGCGCTGTCAAATTGTATGATATGCTCTTTTAGTTGTTGACTTTCTACTTATCTTTAGACTCAACTAAGTTTCAAAACCTATAATTTCCTGATATTAATAGTATTTTTTGTCCAACATAATGGAAAAATATTCTTGATGTAATATTATTAATTTAAATGATGTTAATAAACCATTTGATTTCAAAAGCTTATGCTATTAGGGAAGGAAAAAAATGCATATGTGGCTCAGCATCCATTCAATGGCCTTACTTATAATGTAATGTTAACTTACAAACTGACTGAAAAGCTAAAGCTATTATGCTAAAAAGTTAGGTTTTATGTTAAAATATGCAACTTATTATTCAATGTTGATGTTGGGCTAAGGATTGCAAAATTAATGATTACTATAAGAGTTGCATCCTAATTAATTTGCAAGTCTTGACAAGAATTCTCTCAAAAGAACAATCATTATTTTATGGGGATTATATATTAAAGACATATAGCGTCATTTAAGAGGACTACCAATCACATATTCGAAATTGTACTTTGAGAATTGAATGTCCATTAGATAGATTGGCCACATTGGCACCTCAACCAAGTAGTAGAATGGTAACCATATTCACAATGTGATCTAAATCCTCTATGAGAGTCCATACGAGCATGTATTTAGTCTTACATCGGTTATTCGTCGGAGAGATTTTAGATACGTATACAAGACTAAAATCCCAAAAAAAATTGCCAATACTATCTTTTTTGGATAAGATCCTAGGTTATTACAAATGGTATTAGAACAGACCCGGCCTATAGCTCATGTGGACTAGGGAAACACCGTAGCATAGGCTCATTGAGGCCAACTACGGGCCGATCATGGTGCTTGTAATTAAATTTGAATGGATTTAGACCCTTAGCATAACGAAGATGTCAAGGCTTAAACGAATGGAGTATGTGAGGACCCATGCGAGCGTGTGTTTAGTCTCATATCAATTATTCGTCAGAAAGATCTTGCGTACTTATACAGAATTAAGGAACCCCAAAAAATATCTTCCAACTAGCCATTTTGGATGAGATTTTGGGTTGTTACATCCTCTAATAAAAAGATACTAGCCATTTTGGGTAAGATTTTGGATTGTTACATCTTCCAATGAGAGGACCCTCAATCTAAGAGTCAATTGATGTTATCTTTCGAGCCTTTAAGAGAGAGAAAGAGAGGTCGAGCAATGAGAAACATGTAATTTCTAGAATGATGATTTCTCATGTGATACAATTGTTAAACCTACCTTGGATTATTTTACACGCATACATATCTATATATACATGCACATACACACAAATACATATAAATAATAAAATTAATAAATAAGAGAATATCAGGCAATGAAACTTGAGAATCATACAACAGTTGAGAAATTTTTGTTGCAACAAACAAATACAGCTCAGAGGTTTCATTCAGGGAACCTCATGTTTTCTCCAACGATATCACAAATATTTGATTGACTTGTGCTAACACGTTCCTTTCCTTGTCTTTTTAAAATTATCTTGCATAATGAGGAGTAGACCTCTTGCACAGGAGCGTTCCACCTTTATTTTCTTTATGGGCTCATATGGCATAGTTTTGGGGGCGAAGCCGGATTTGCAAGTTTTCCGGATGTTTCTTATAAGTTTTCTATTCAATATAATCAATTGCTTGACAAAGTGTGCTCCAGCTAGCTGGAGTAGCTCAGTTGGTTAGAGCGTGTGGCTGTTAACCACAAGGTCGAAGGTTCAAGCCCTTCCTCCAGCGACTTTGCTAATTTTTGATTTTTTTCTCTATATATTATTTATACAACATATGATGGGAAGTGTAAATCCTTTTCTTATTATTATATTGATTTTGCATTTACATATGTTTTGAGAAGCCACGCTGGCTGGATCAAATTAGATTGAATTATTTCACTTTGGCAATTCCTCTATCTCTTTAACATCTATTTTTTGATTTTTATTTTCTCCCATTGATTTTTTTTATATTTATTTTCTCATTTCGTCATGGTTGTCAATCCGGTTTGGCCAAGGTGAACCTACAATCAGTCTAAAGCAAACCATTTTAGGTGTGATATTAAATTAAAAGATTATTGGGACGATGAAGATGCTTTGAATCCTTTCTTGAGCATCATTTTAATTTCAATTTTACTAACTTCTAGATATGGCATGCACATGATTGCTTTCATGGCACCTTTTAACATCTAAAATGCACATTAAAAAAAGTATGATTGATGATATACTTCCCATCTTATTATTAGAATTTTTTTTGATTTTTTTCCCTATATATTGTTTATACAACATATGATGGGAAGTGCAAATCCTATCCTCATTATTATATTAATTTTGTATTTACATATGTTTTTGAGAAGCCATGCTGGCTGGATCAAATTAGGTTGAATTATTTCAGTCTGACAATTCCTCTATCTCTTTAACATCTATTTTTTGATCTTTATTTTCTCCCATTTAAATTTTTTATATTTATTTTCTCATTTTGTCATGCCTATCAATCCGGTTAGGCCAAGGTGAACCTACAATCAGTCTAAAGCAAGCCATTTTAGGTGTGATCTTAAATTAAAAGATTTTTGGGATGATGAAGATGGTTTGAATCCTTTCTTGAGCATCATTTTAATTTCAATTTTACTAACTTCTAGATATGGGGTGCACATGATTATTTTTATGGCACCTTTTAACATCTAAAATGCACATCAAAAGAAGTGTGATTGATGGTATACTTTCCATCTTATTATTACAAATTTCTTAGCCCTCGTAGTCATGAAAGGTACGCTTCTTCTGTCACTCTATCCTATAACTAAGAGTTAACTTACATAGTAACATATTTTCTAAATATAAGAATATCTATAGTGGAGTGAAGATATGAAGACTAATAAAATTATGACAATCTCAAATTTTTGTCCAACAATGAAATAGTATTATTGAAAAAGGTAGAATATTTTTTATGCTTATTTGAAAATTTATCAAGCCAAATACCTAAATTTTGGGTCCTATATATGTTCTATATTCTTTGGTCCATGGTTGGTTAGCCACAATACAAAAAGCATACAACACTTCAAAATCGTATATATGATATATATTCTAAAATTTAATTAGTCATTTTGATTGCTAGAATTAGGTTAGAATCACCATAATTGAGGTGAATCAGAATCATGCATCTTTAGGCTTTAAAATGGACCAAGGAGCAGCTCTAATATGGTACAGTTTTTCCATCCTATGGATAATCTGAAGTTAAAATATATATTATTGTTGAATAGTATTTTGTGCGGCCCGGCATGTACCCCAGCATTTACCCAGACCGGGTTATTTGTGGAGAAATAAGATGGGCATTAAAGCTAAATAATCAAAATTTTACCTTATTTAATTAATAATAAAACTAAACCTAATTTTGGTGATAAGATTGGGATAAAATTTGTGGAGAAATAAGACTTGCTTCCACATATGTGATGTGGGATTAAAAAGAAAAGAGTTTTAAAGCCTTCGAAATACTTAACACATAGGGGATAAGATTGGTTTTTATTTTTTAAAATTTAACTTTTTTTATATGTTTAAAAACTCCAACAAAATCTTTCCTCCATTTTTATGTGGGATGTGCAAAAGTGGAAGTGGATCACACAAGTGTCCTTTAGTAGAGGCATTATACTAGTCTAGATTCAAAGTAAATGATACAATATATGCTGATTATATTTCAATCAGCAATGGATTTTGTGCTGTTGGGCACCTGCAGGAGCAGATCACCATTTTCTCCGCTTCATTCATTTTTTTGTGGCTGAATCTGAACCAAATTTTATGAATCTCAGTTGGCTCTAAACTTTCTACGAAGAGGTTCAGTTAGTGAGAAGCACTTTCTTTATCTTACTGTGAGGACTTCAAATAACATCATTTCTTTCCAGACAAGACTGGAGAAACTTCTTATATATCAGTGCTCACCGAGGGAGCAGATAAAGCAACAGAACACAAGAAGCAATCTGCAATGATATTTTAGATCAGTGTTGTTTTCAAACATTTTAGGTAAGTTTTGCAAGGAATTTAGAACATTGCAGCTTTGCACCTGTTTTATGCGTCCAAGGCAAATAAGCAGCAAATGAAACTTATGAAAAATTAATTACAAATTATGAGGTGAATGTCTTAGCTATCACCTATGCGATAATATTGGAAAAAGGATAAGTTGTAATGCCTTTCCACCAAGGTCCATGAAAATATTTCTAAACACAATACATCTGAAAGTACTTGTGAGACAAGGAAAATACTGGAATGTTTGGTCAACTACAGATATCCATCTTATTTCAATCAGGTTAAACAAATATACCACCTCCAACAAAGTGGCAATGAAATGATCTTGGCCCTGCCTCCACCTTAGCAAAAGCAGTCTTTGAATTTCAACTATCAATTTTCAAAAAAAAAAAAATCAACTATCGACAACTAATGACAACAACAACCAGAAACACAGAAATACACGCGCACGCACGCACTGGATGAACGATAACCGTTCTTTAGCCCTTGAAATCTTAGGAAGAAGTATTGGTGGTATATATATATATATATATATATATATATATATATATATATATATATATATATATATATATATAAGAACAAAAGTCTACTTAAGAAGTAGACTCGTACAATAAATATGAGATAAATTGTGGAATTCATACATGCAATAAGAAAAAATCAATGGAACATAGCAGAGAGGACTAATAAGAGTAGGCCTGGGGAAAACTTAAATTTGCTTAGTGGTGGCACAGTAACAAGTGAAACGATATATAGTGCATGAGGCTTGCAGCATAACTAATAGTTTGCATAACAATTCGCATACTAGATTTTCACAACACTGTAACATACTGAGGTCTGCTATACCAAAGTTTTGCTCTCTCAAAAATATCACAATATTCTGGACCTGAATATATTGAGGTTCATTGTACCAAGTCTGCCAAAATTAGATTATTACACTTAGGAACAATACAAGAAACAATAGTTTTGTTAGCAACATGTTAGTTAATCTAGCAAGCAATCTTGTCCCAACCAATAACTGATCTAGTTAATCTCTTTACTTCCATGCAGCCAAAATACAAGGATGAGCAAAACATCTGCAAACCATTTAAGCAATATCCAGTCATTATGAGGATGAGTGGAGCTTAAAGGGACATAAAAATCATTCATAAAATTTATTTTTAATTTACTAAGGTTTTAAATTCTTAGTAAATTTATCTTTTACAAAGATTTAAATCCTGTGAGTGGGGGTGTACTGATTTCTTCATAGAAGAGGACGCTTCACTATCCTATCTCTTTTCGCTAGTCATCTCACTTAAGCATCTTAGTAGGTATCATACATTTTTTTCCCTTTTTTTTTTTTTCCTCTCTCTTTGTTTCTTTTACTTTTCCTTTTCTTTCCCTTCTTTCTTCCTTTCATTTGTTCCTCTCTCTATCTCTTTTTTTCTTCTTCCTTTTATCCTTCCTTTCAATTCTTTCCTCTTTTTTTCTTCTTTTTCTTTCTTTTATCCTTGCTTTCTCTCTTTCCTTTTTTTTTTACTTTTTCTTATTCTTCTTTCATTTTATTCTTATTTCTTTTCTTTCTTTCTAATTTCGTCCTTTACTTTCTTCTCCCTTTCTTCCTTATTTTTCTAAATTTTTTTCCTTCTTTTATTTTTTTCCCTCCTATTCTTTTTGTTTTTTTGTACAATCCTTTTATTCTTCTTTACTTATTTTCTTCTTCTTCTCTTTATTCTTCTTTTTGTTTTTGAAAAAATCTGACTTGCTGGATTCGAAACCATGACTTCTTTCCTCTTTGTTCTTCTTTCTTTGCGTTCATGGAGTATTGTCCCTATCGTGGTCCTATTTTCTTACAGAAACAAAACGGAATGTTTAGAAAGCCACTCATCCCATCACTAGTTAAAATACTGTTTCTCAAAGTATAACTTTTGGAATTTCAATAAACATTTAAAGTTAGATATTTAAAGGCTAAATAAAATAGAGAATAAGGATTTGATTTTGCAATTCTACCTAAATTTTAAGCAAAAATAATCACAAGTCCTGAAAATAAGCCACAAATATAATGTTCACATAAGACTTACAAATCAGAGGTATGTACAAAGAAGTGCAAATTTCTGCAATAAAAGATCCACATAAAGATTCAGATGTAAAAATCCAAATAGAAAAGCACACCGTCAGAAAACCACCATCAAAGTAAGCAGGAGAAAATATTAAGGGACATATCTGTGATTTAGTTGTATTACCAATAAAAAAGAGATCATTTAGGATTCCAAGCAAAAAAAAAAAAAAAACAAGAAAAAGAAGGAAACTATCCTGTCAAAATCCCTCTATTAAATGTATGTGTACATAACCGGTTTGGCGCTTATTCGAGGTACATGCCAGGGTACACTCTTCTCCCTCGGTGAACCAACCGTGAGGTTTCAAAGAAGGTCGGATGCATGCACTTGCGGGAGAGAGAAATTGCTGCAATCTGTCCAGGAACTTGCCACGTAACACCAAAGAATCAGACGCAACATGGGCACAATACACACAGAAAAATCAAAATTTATTTTACATAAATATCTTCCTCAAAACTCAAATTTACATAAATTTCTTTTTAAAATTTATATTTATTTTTATATTTTCATAAAACACTGTTTTTGCACAAATACTCCTAATATAACGTTTTTTCAAATACCATTAATAAAAACCATATTTATTTTAATTAAAAATAAAATAAAATTTTGAAATTACTTTTTTATTCTCCATCACGATAATTTTATAAATATTTTTTTTGGCATATTTATTCATTAAAAATATTTTAATCATTTTAATTTGAAATCATTATTTTTTAATGGCGTTAGATGGCATGGATACATGTACAAAAATAAGGATAAAAAAGAGTAAAATAGTAAAACAAGTATTTTATGAGGATATACATACAAACATCAATTTTGAAAGGTTATTCATGCAAAATTTGATATTTATAAAAAAAACCCCAAAATAATAACCTGTTGTAAGTCAGTACGTGGGGCCTGAATTAATATCGGCAAGCACAATACCGGAGACATTTTTACATATAACTCCCACAGAAGGTTAGTATTACAGCGCACGCGGTCATTTTTGTGCACCGCGTGTCGAATTCTAAAATTAATCTGCTATTTATTATATTGTTATTCCTGGGCCTCTTTTCCCTCTTTTCTCATTCTTTTTCTCGAGAACCCTTGTACCTGGAGTTCAGTCTCCTCCCTCGGCGCTCCTCCCTCCCCCCCTCTGCAACCCTAGCCTCTTTATCCCTCGCCTCATCTCCGTTTAAAGACCGAATCCATATATAATAGAAGTAAATTCATCGCAAGATCGATCTCTACCTGGAGATAAGGAGGGCTCTCGCCATAAATCCCCGGTATGGAAGCTCGCCGCCGCCTTCTCCTTATTCTTCATTCCTTAAGTTTTCCTTTCTTTCTTTATTTTTTGTTCTTTACCTTCTTCTTTCATCAAGAAAAAGCATCTTTGCTTTTATATCGGAGTGCGAGCATCCACTTTCTTTCTTTTTTTGGTACTTTTCTTGATTTCTTTTCTTATTTCCTGCGAATCTCACGGGACGATTGTTTCAAGAAAGTGCTACGGGTTGATATCTTTGAGAGTCGTTTGTTTTTTGTTTTTAAGATTTTGTTGTGATTCTTTCCTTGCAATGATATTTCTTGATTCTTACCCAGGTATAAGGCGGGCCACCTAAATCTGCTACCGGAGCTGGTTCGGTAGAAATCTAGGTGATCTTTTTTCTTTTTTCTTGGGTAACCATTTGATGTAATAGGGAATTCTTGTTCTGCTTATGCTTGTTAGATAATTCTTATTCCGTGATCTAGCGGTAGGGTAATTCTTTGTTGATGCAGTTATTATTAGAATTCAGTTCGATGGACAAACGTTCGAGCTCACCAGCTGAATCAGTTCTGTCTTGTGCTCGCTGTGGAAAACCTGCTTACCTTCAGTAAGACTTTTCATTATTTTTATTCCTGACTGTATATAATATGGATAACTGGTAACGATTGAATGGATGTGATATGTCTGGCCATTGTTATGATCATTTGAATTTTCTTATTTATTTTATTTTTCTTGTAATCAAGCTTAATTCGGAGGATGATGTCTTGACATGGGTTTTATTTTATTTTTTATCACAGGATGTAAGGTTTCATGCTTGTCAGTCAAGCAGAAATTTTGAATTTATTAGTTATCTTTTTTTTTTTGGGTGGTCGTGGTATTGGCAATGGAATTAGGTAACAACTAACAAGATATGGTTTGTGATAACAAAGTGGTAGAAACCAATGACACCAAAAAATAAACCACTAGATCGGCATGTTCAATAATATATGACAATATCAAGATTGATTGGTGCAGTGAATCTTTAAATTGTTTGACACTGCATTAAGGTCCCTAAAGTGTTTACTGCATCAGAATGAATTGGATTTGGCGCTTTTACATAGTGTGTGCTGCTTCTCATTCTTTCTAAAATATTCTTCATTTTCTCATTCTCCAGAGCCCCCTGCCTATCCTGCTCGCCCTCCAACTAAAACAGCAGGCATGATAAACCCTACTTGACATGACTTACATTTGAAAGCTATTTAAGTTTTCATAAGAAGAAATTCTTTACCAAATATTGCAATATTAAATATAGCTCAAAGAGTAATAGTCGCTGTGCTGCAAACTGCTATGAAAATAGGTTCTCTAGAGCACAGCTAGCAAGGCTACATTACTGATTTGGAGGTTGTTATAAGTAAGAAACTTGTTCACAGGAACTCCTATGAAAGCTTGAACTTTAGTGGTATGTAGAGTTTTCTTTCCCAATAGAAGCTTGTTAGATGACATGAATATTTGCTTGGAACTTTATCACATTCAGAACCACATTTTTTGGCCCATGGAAAGTCATTGCTTTTTTTGTTTGCTCCTACGGAATGTTTGTTTTGTCTTGCCATGGATGGTTGTGCAAATTCTCAAAACATTTGTGGTTTATATCTTTAGCATGTACTCTACAAGTACACCTTTATTTCTTACCATTTGAGATGCTGCATATAAAAGTGTTCCTATTGCTTGCCTCTTCTATGTGAATAAATACGGCAGTAGGTTTCCCTATCTTTCTTCCTCTTTACATCAACTATCAAGCATGAAAGTTGCCTTCATTGCTGTTCTCCTTGGCAAAAATCTTCATTGGCTCAGAGAAATTATTGCTACATTTTTCATTACCTCTTTCATAACTTTATATTGTATCTGTAACTATAAGTTCAGTCCTATGGTTGTTAGTACCATTTTGTATAATATCATTTGTTGTTTTGAGTGGCACTGCATTATTTTTGATCATTTATTATTTATTTTTTCTTAAGATATCATTATAAAATCTAGGTATAAAAGTATATTTTTTTTCTCCCATTAAGCTAGTTCAATGAGTTGATGTGCACCCTTGTCAAGTTGTAATGAAGTTCCCACAAGGTCCTGATCTTTAACATCACCCATTACTTTTGTAGAGAGTAGAGGGTCAAGAATAGATAATGACACGGAGATGCTTATCCTTAATTTCCACATCCCTTAATTTAGTAAGATGCTTGGTCACCAGATCAGTTTCCTCTCAACTTTTTGTTGCCACGAAAAACTGCCTTCTTCACAAAAGCGGTAAAAAAATCAGCCGCAATACAATTAATTTCCACATCCTATTTATCCTTTGAGAATTTAATTCTTTTTCACTTCTTCTTAACCTAAATTGTTCGCCACTCTAATTTCCTTCTACCTTTCAAAGTTGTTTATAACTTTATATGAAATGACATTATAGATAATGGTAATAGGTTGATTACTAGTTAAGATACATTATAAATCTTCATACCTGTTTTATGCAATGACACTCAGTTTAACTTGATGAACTCCAAGGATTCATTTCAAGAGGTTGGCATGAATCGATGTTTTGATTGTTTTAAGCAAGGGAGGTAGTATCCTTTCTAACTAACTGTTAATCAACCTATGACTAAGGATTTCATTTATGTTTACTACTTTGGACTTGATCCATAACTCGAAACTCGGTATTCAAGGACCATCCTGCATGCAGTATTAGCGATCCCTTAGCCAAATTCCTAAAGTAGCCTTACCTAATTGACCCATGGATATATAAGTTGCTCCTCATGGTAGCCTCACTAAAATATGATAAGAATGTTTGAATAATGTAAATTATTGTGAATGCCGATCCCTTTACGAGAGAATAAATGTTAACTTTTAAGTTGTCCTATGATAATGTACTATCTTCCTAATCTCTTGCATGGGATGTCTTAATGATGAAGAATGAAAAGGAGATTGCAAATATATTAAAATTCAACAAGTCCAATTTGGTTGTAGACCATCTTTTGGAGAATAGGACACAATTGATCCCAAGTTAATTGATAAACCAATGACATAAGTTTATTTAGTTTCCTTTGTATGTGGTTATAAGCCATCATTGGTTTTGGGATTTTAGCTCCCTTAGAATTGTTGTGGTACTTATGACCAAAATACAGAGAATTAGAGATTAGATTAAGTCTTTCATTTTGAGTGAGTTGACATGAATGTATCATATTCTGTTTGAGTGAGAGGTCATTATAAGAAAGTTAGGGACTGACATGGTATGCATACTCTATGTCGTATCATGTCTATATGTGCTGGCATAGAAACATACACATCCATAAGGAAAAACTGCAATTTATGAATTAAGATGCACTGCTTTGTTCATCTTTTTAAAACACAAACTAATTTTTGCTTTATATTAAGATATAGACATTTGTAATAAACAAATATGGTTTCTGACTAACCTATAAAAGTCCTGGTGTACAAATTATTCTCGATCTAGTAAATTGTGGGCAAATAACCAGATGTTTTGGGTTTGAGCTTGGGTGTTGCATCTTTAAGTATTCAAACTTGGGTAGTTATTATACATGTCAGCTTCCCCTATTTTCTCTCTCTCTCTCTCTCTCTCAAAAACAAAAAATCATCTAGATCTCTTTGATTGCATTTCAGCTATACATTATATAGTTTTACCTAATCTATAAAACCTATCAAGACAACAATTTTACATATTGGGAACACAAATAAGCCAAAAATTCATGATAAAAACCAAGATTTGCCATGCCGGTAGCCCGTACCGGTCGGCTGGCTGCACGGTTCAATATGCCCCTGTGCCGTTCCATGCCGAGCCCGTATCGATGCAACAGAGAGGGTGAGGGAGCAGGAGAATGAGAGAGAGAAAAGGAGAGAGAGAGGGGGAGGAAGGGAGAGGGAGAGGGAGAGGGAGGGAGGGCCGTAGGAGGGGCCCCAAAGGGGTCATTTGAAACAGGGTCCGTCAAGGCCTCTTTTTTTATTTTGAAAATTAAGTGAAGTCGGTAAGGGGTCTGCCGACTTCATTTAAAATTTGAGCCCGCCCTTTTCCAATCATAGCTATAACCATTCGGTCCGTCGCCGGCATGGCTCAGAATGCCCCAAACCGGGCGGTTCGGGACAGTTCTGTATTCATTGATAAAAACTAAGCAATAATATTTCAATTTTAAGTGATTTACACATGTTGCCAATGCTAATAGTAGCAATAGAACCATGAAAAGCTTATATGCTATAAATGATCTTGGTTTCTAACTTGCAGTCCTATTTAAAGTGATAACTTCTTATAGTTATGATGTCCTGTGGGCTTTATACCCTCAAAAAGATTAAAAAAAAATCAAGAACAGCTCTTAAGCACAGAGTAGAAAAATATGATGTTTAGGATGGTCAAGCAGAGGCATAAACAAGAAAGTGGTGTACAAGTCCATACAGCAACATCGTGGCCTTTATTGAAGAGATATGCATCAACATGGGCTGCGACATGTTAATGACGGGCACGCAGAGCTCAGAAGTGCTTACCCTCATGCATTTTCTGTCACAATATATTGGAGTGCTGTCACAATATATATTGCAGATGTGGTAAGATATAGAAGGGCACTTTAGTCCCTGATTACAAGTAGATACTTTCGTTTCCTTTTCGAGAGGAACAAGTGGATAGTTTTAACCCTGTAAGGATGTCAATTGTCCCCTTTAGGTGTTTGTTAATGGACACATGCAACATTCTCTTCCTTTCCGATAAAAACAATCCTTTGAACCCTGTTGCTGTGCCAATCTTCATTAAGACAAGATTCTTTATTTAAGTTCTGCTTGGACTAGCAAATCTCTGAAAGAAGCTTCTGCTTTCACCTCCTTCCTTCGCACACTAAACTCATGCTTTATTTACTTACAATCTCCTTCCTGGATAGGGAAGTGGGTTGCAGTGGAGTTATCCTCTCTCTTTTTTCTTTTCTTTTTCTTTTTTTTTGGTGGGGGGATGTCATAGGGAGGTGAAGGATTTGGGAGACGAAATGAGGAAGCATATATCATATGGAAACATTTTGTGAGACTCTTGTTCTATTTTTCGGTTGGAATTATGAAATCTACTTTGTTGTTGTACATGGACACTCCAAATTATAGGGCATCTCACTTAAAATATTAAGCCATCAAGATCCTCAATCCAGTAATCTAATTATCTGAACAACCATGTGTAGCCAATATTTATTTAGTTTCACATTCTTATTTTAAGTTAATGGAAAATGACAGAGAGAAACATAGCCTTCATATCTCCAATCCTGTGAACTCTATTCTCATGATTCCCTGCAGTATCCTTCTTATCGTGCATGGAGCCACTATTTTAGATCTTGACCTTTGTTGAAGGCTATTTACATCCTTGGCTGTGATAATGCAACTTGCACTCACAGACTTTGGTCTTTGTCTCTTTAATCCTGATTTTTAGACTTCTTCCCATGTTTAATGTCTTGCCATTGTTGATCTAATTATTGATGAAGAAGAAACTAAGAAAGGGCGAAGGGAGGGGGGAGGGGGTTTCCAACATAAAAAATCCATCATCCATTATCTGTTGAAACCTAAAATACTTTCCTTAACTAGATGAGAAATGGGCTGCATTGCTGACCTTGTCTCTTGTGCTGTCAAAAACCTTTTTCATTGCATTTATTGCATATATATAGTTCATGGTAACTATTCTTGTTTGCTCATAACTTTTTGGTTAGAGATCTTAACCTTTTAAATGCCAGCATTGATACTTATGCTTATACCTTTGAAAAATGTCTAATGCATTATATTATCTGCCTGCCCTTGTTCACAGATGTCCAAAATGCATGGAGTTAAAGCTCCCTCGAGAAGGTGCTGCTTTCTGGTTCGTTAAGTTTTCCTGCCCTGGGTTCTATCTTTTGTTTAGTGCTTAATGTTTTATAAGTACTTCTAGAAAGAATGGTGCTAATTGCTTAATTGATACCTGCTTGTAGGTAACTAAAATCTACATGCCTCAAAAAGCATACCAATCCAGAAGTTCTGTGGCTTCCACCTGAGCTATGGTGTGCTACGCACACAGAAACTATGAATCCGTGGTGATACTTCCATGGGTTTGAGCCTTTCACCTAGATGCATGTCTAGCTCATAAATCCTGCCTTTTACAACATTCTGCATCCTATGGCAGGAAGGTCTTCCACAAACTATATGAGGAAGAAATTAAAGACTGTTTGAAAGTGATTGCTTGATATTCATTACAAACTTGTACTAATTCCACTTTCTGTACTTGAATTAATTTCTATGATAACCTTATGAAGAATCTTCTTTTGAAGATAGTTAGTTCGCTTCGTGTCGTCACCTTTTCTTTTGATGTTGCTTAAAATTTGAATCTTTGTAATGCTTTTCTACCCAAAAATAGGGTAATGCAAGGATATCAAAATAATGGAGGAGGATTCTAATTCTTCAGTTCAGAGCTGAAAGTGATTTAAGTGTAACCAATTCACATTTCAAAAGAAACTGAAACAGGCTTAATAATCTACGACAGTTGACACCCATTGAGCTAAGTAATCACTTAAATATAATACATTCCCTGCTGTTTACTTTTTAGCCAACCTGCATGCAGCCAAGTTTGCATTCCTACAGCTATGCTGAAGGTCAGTTATATGTCCTGGGATACCAAATTATTTCCATAAGGTTAGCCTTCCTGGATTAAAATCCTTCCAGGGTACATGATGTCGACTTATGCATGCCCTAAACAAAGAATGAGATCTGAAAAGCTTAATTTCTGTCATGAGATTTTCTTAAGTAGTAACATTGTTGACCTGAACATATTTGTGCTTTTGTACTTGTAGGCATAGATGCACAGGCTTTTTGAATAACTCTTTTCCCTGAGCATTGGCTCTCCTTTTTTTTCCTCCTATATTGACTCATTTTGAACAACTTGCTACACACACTTAGGAGTTCTGTTTGACAAGAAAAAATGTTCTGCTTATTATTGCTTGCAGCACGCAGGATTGCTTCAAGGCAGCCTGGAGTTCTCATAAGTCAGTGCACCTGAAGTCGAAGTTAGCAACTGGTATAGCAAGTACACCATCTGAACAATCTCAAGAGGGTTGGCTATATTGCTTAAAGAAAGGCCAGACTCGAACATCTGTGCTTCCCCATTTTGATTGGACAGGGTAATTATCTTTTCTCATTTGGATGATTGGCCGTATGATATGCTCGAGTCATTGTAAATCCTTTTGGTCATTGGATAGACTTGTAAATTTACATTGGCATCAAAAATCAATGCAGATTGAATAACCAAATTGAGTAGATCTGATGGTGCACTACTGTATCATGAATATTTACTTAATTGATATCAACAACTATGAATTAATGTGGAAATATTGATCCAAATTACAAGAATGCAGAAAAATTCAAGTTGAAATATGTCCACCATATATGGATGATATGGAAAATCTTGAAATAACATCAAAGGTGGCTCTAAATAAGAATAGTTGGTGAATGAGGACCCATGACTCTAACCCTGAATTCTGGGGATAAGGGTGGATGGTTATGGTTATGCGAGCTGGCAAAAGATGCAAATGAAGTGTGGATTCTGCTTATAGAAAAGATAGCTGTTCATCAAATTCTCATTCATGTTGTGATAGACGTGCAGATGAATATGGAAAAAGAAATTAATAGGGCATGTTCATGTTTACTTTATTGCTTAGCAAACTACCTAGGAAGCCATGAAATCTTTGTTTTCTGCAAGGATATTATAACTGCCCATCTATTTCATTTCATTTCCATGATATGGATCATGCTCACTGGTTATTGACATGTTAGATGTATGCATACCTTTATTCTATTTGCATTAGCTCACATCAGTGACTATCAGCCTATGTCAGTGTTTATTGCTTTGAGTTGCGTAGTACAGGATGATATGTAATGACACAGGTCTGCATTCTAATTTCCCATAATGATTTTTTATCCCCGACCATCTTTAACAACCATTTTTCTAGTTTAGATGGCCTGAAACTCTTCCCTACATGTTTTTTTTGTCCTCTTGAATTTGAGATGGTTTGTTATAGATTGGACATGATAATAACAAATATTAAAATATTATCATTCCATATTTAGTTAAAGTTTAAAAATCAAACTGACCATGGTATATATTGTTCCCATGGTACTACAAATTTGCAGTTTTCATAGACTCTAAGTGTTTATGCAACATATTATGCAACAATTAAAATATGTTGCTAATGTGTAGCTACATGCCCTTGTGTGGTTTTTATTCTGAGTTTAAAGTTTTTTTGTGTTCTCATGTATCAAATAGTTGCTACAGTTTCTAAAGTGTTGTGGGTGGCTGATGAGAAGAGAAGTCTGGGACCTCGGTGCCTGGGCAGACACCTGGAGGTCAAAGCAGGTGAAAAATTTAATCGATATCAAAGAGAATCTAGAAAAAAGTGGCCATATTCTACAAAATGAACATAACATATCAAATAAGATATAACTAGTTGATGGGATGCACCAACTTTGCAACATTTAGTATTAATTCATGAATATCCTCCATGTACCTATAAAATGAAACATGACATATCAAATAAGATAATGTTAGTTGATGGGAAGTACCAACTTGGCAATATTTAGTATTAATTTATAAATTGATGTCATCCTTCATGTTCCAATAGTCAAGCATGATGCAAGTTGTTAAGGTGGGTGGCTAGGAAGCCATTTTACATAATATTGGTTGCCTAAACTAGGAAGCTAGTTGATTCACAAACTAAGCACATGCTATATTGCAACTGTCACAGTTATCTATGATGATTTTTGATCATCCGATCATACGTATCTGCATATTACTTAAAATTTTGTTTATCTGTTGACAACATGTCTGTTGTGCTATAAAGCGATTAAAACTGGTTTGTGTTTAGAAAGATTGAATATGGAACAGTATTTTGGCATGCCAAAAGTGAATTTCTTTACAGAATTTGATTTCTTTCAATGCCAGTGTATGCACTATAAGATATCCATGTCATTCTAGGTTCTAATTGGCACAGGCACGATACATTGTACTTCATTCCTTGCTCTTTTGATATCTCATCACTTTAGTGCTTGTTTGATTAATAAAACACTTTCTGGGGCCTACTTGTGTCTCTTCTTTTGTACTTGTGGAGAATATCTTGTGCTATTTTGTGGCAATAAACAAATGCCTTCTATGTTCTTGCAGACCATTAAGGCCATATCCAATATCAAAGCATTGTTTGGTGCCAGAGGGGATCGAAAAACCTGATTGGGCCCTTGATGTGAGTTTAATTATTTTTTATTCTCATTGCTTGCTCCCAAAATTTCTTGTTTGGGGATGGTTGGGTTAGTTTAAAGGAAGAGAATGATTCTGATGTTTTGCATTTTTAATGCCTTTCTTCACTGGCTCATGTTGCTGCCCTCATTCATTGGAGCTTTATGAATGGCAATATCACTGTTTGTTATGCATTGGTATGTGACAGTCCAAAGAATACATATACCGATGTAAGTGGTTACATAGGTGGCTACTGTTTGTCAATTTACTATATCTAACTTGTTTGACAATCTTAGGCAGCGTTACCTGGACACAGGACATGGGTGTCAAGTGTCCAAGCAACCGAATAATGCAAAATGGCAACTATGAGAAATTCAGATAGGGACATGACTAGATATACCTATAATAAATTATTGCCGAGCAATGAGACATTGAAATTGACCAAAAGCAATTCGTGATCTATACAAAATAACAGTGATATTGCGGTGATGATGCAATGGCTGAAAGTTAAGTATTCAAAGCTATTAGAAGAAAGAGAACAGGGTTACATGCAGAAATCTCCTAGGTGTAGCCAATCAATGTGTAACTCTGACCTCTTATTGACAGCTGGTACCTGACATGGTGCTGATTGTCAATGAGAGGATTATTTAAAAAGTTACACCTCAGTCATGAAACTTTTTCTGTGGGAGACTTTCGCATTACTTTAGCATGCCATAAGAAAGGGGACAGAGCAGTAGTACGGTTGGATAATGCAGAAGTCATAGACTGCCCTGGTTGAAGAAGAGAGGAAGGAGAAAAGTAGATAGTGGAAGATGGAGAAGAGGGGTACTTGAAGGGGAAACTCAAAGGGCAAAGCCTTGGAGGCGAAGAGGAGAATCAGGTAAGTACCATGACTCTTCTTCCTCTTCCTTTCTTTCCTTTGTTTTTTCCTCCATGTCCTTCCCTCCTTCTTTACGCTTCACCTAGGTAAGAAGGATGATAGAGAAGGAGAGTTGGGCTCTTTTGCCCCTTATGGCTTATTGCACAGAGGTGGAAAGATGGAAAGGGATGATTTGGGCAATCCATGGGGTTGGGAGTGAGCTTGGACTATTGAAAAACTTTTTCCTTAGTGTATGACACTGTATCTGATGTACTATATCATGTCCCTATGGGGACATGGTGAAAAACCCAAGGATGGCCGTATTTGGGTGCCATTGCTTATATATTCTCAAAATTGTTGTGGTCCATGATTATCGATGCATAGAATAGATAGAAATTGTATTAAACAATCTAATTATGTGCCTTATTTTTTTATTTTTATGTTTTTATAGTTTTTTAGCCTCAAGGCCTTTCACAATCTCATTGGATGCTGTGTGTATAGGAATGGTTTTGGCAAAATTCTTTGCAGGTGCTAATTATAATTTGTAAACCCTTCACACCATGGTTTACCAATACCCGACTCTACAGCCCTGTCCTCGATATATCGTAATGGTAGTGAACTGATAGCATGGGAGGACGTACCAAGTCCTCGATACCATGAACCAACCTATACTAACACTATGCCAAAATGGTACTGGCACGGGTACTAAACTGTCATTGTGAACCTCGCTTCAAAGATTGCAACTGTTGGTATCGATCCAAATTTCTTTTAGGGGACCTTAGCTTTTTTGTCAAGTAAATGTGAAACTAGATCTTTCATATGGAATTGTTGAGGTATTTATAGTCCAAGCTCTTGGGCATCATCTTCTCAAACACATGCTTTTCAACCTCTACGGACCATGTTGGTGTCACAAAAGAGAATTACATGAAAGTGGAAGAAAGAAGTGAGGTGTACTTTAATGAATTAGAATGTACTTAGTAATAAGTACATATTTCTTCTTTAAATGTTGACTGGCTGTATATCTGTATGCACTATGAGTCTTGGGGCTCTCTAGAGTGCAAAAGCATTGTTGAAAAGAGGTCTATTGGAGGCTTACCTTGCCTCACACCTTGAGGCAAGGCTGTTAAAATGCTTAGGGGTGTGTAGATGGTTCTATATTTGGTGAAGCACACATCTCTCATAGAGAGGTTTGTGCAACCTCCCTTGCAAGGTGCAGACCTTTACTTTCATTTTATGTCCATTGTAGGCACTAGGCACACAGTCAATATTTAATTATTTTCACAACCAATGGAACGGAAGCAATGGATATCCATTAGTTTTTTATGACATGTGGACTAATTGGTGTTCTTAGTTATGAAGGCACATGCCATCGGACATTTGAAACTTAATATGGAGTTGTGGACATCAAAGCACAATCATTTTGTGCTTTCACAGCCTTTTGATACCATTCCTTCGAGATTTGCGCACAACTGGCATATGCAATAGGAGATCTTTGCTTACCAAAATTAGGTACAGTACCAAGTCTAATTCTAAACACAATGCCCATTTCCTTGGTCTGCTTAGCATGCCATTTATCATTTTGCCATTTTATTGTTATAAAATGGCTTATGCATTTCGGTTAAAGAATATTTGACTTGCCCAAAGCCTTTGCCTTCTTTAACATTGTGCCATTTTGCCAAAAAAAAAGAAGAGAAGAAAAAAGCTCGCTGCCTTGGCTTTGTAGGCAGTTCTGCCTAATGGTTTCATAGGCACCTTTCTCGATCTTTTGCATTACATTTGAGTATGGTGGAGTGTATTGATTTCTTGATAAGTATTGAATGTTCCCAGCTTTACTTCCCAAGTTCATTTAAATTCTAGACACATTGTTTGGGCAAAACACGTCATTTACCTTTTCGTAGGCATAATTCTGTCTTCACACGTCAGCTATAGAAATTTAGTACATATTTCAATTGACTACTTTTGACTCCATTGGTGTATTGCATGGATTTCAGCTAAGGTCGTCGTAGTGGTTCTCAAAATCTGGTTTGGCAATTGCCTAGAGTTTGGATTATTTTGAGATAAAGTGGTTTCTTTCATTCTTTTGATTTTTTTAAAAACAAATGTTCTGGTGTTGGAAGTGATATACTCAATAGGCAGAAACATACAATAAATAATAGTGATTCCATCAAGAATTCTAACCATAAAATTGTTTATCTTCGCATGTTGATAGTTATAATCCGACTTTTGATTCATGTAAAGTTATTTTTCTCTTTCCAATGCTCTCTCAATTTTTTTTTTTTTTTTTTTTTGTAAGAGGAGTGTATTTCAAAAGTGAGAGCCCCAAGGTCTCCTGCACAATCAGTGGGACAATTGGATTATATGCAGTAGAGATGGTTGTAATTATTATTGTTATGAATGGAGGAGAGTAGAAGTAACTAAAATGAGGGATATCCTAGTGCAGATATGAATGGTGAATGGGTGGTTGAGTCTGATGCATGAGGAGTATGACTTCTGTATTATTAGGTTGGTGCAGAAAAATAAATAAACTTCTTTTCTTCATTCTTTTTGAGTAGGTTTTGGTATCGTATTTGCCCCATAGGTCATGGATTACTATCTGATTTTATGATTGTGCAATATTATCCCAGAATCAAATCACACTATCAGATGAATAAAACATATCATGATGTACAAGAGCTTACTTAATTGAAGTTGACTATTGATTATACTTGCACTCACTGCATCTAATATACAAACAGAGTCTTGTCTCACCAAGATTTTTGCAGTCTGTCATGTTTGATCTTAGGATCTTTGAGTTTAAGAGGGTTCTTGATATCACCTATATATAGAGTTGTTATTTAGTTCAGACTGCTTCATCACTGCGTTTCTTATAAGATGTCGCAAGGTTCCAAGCCTGAACCGGTGTTAGCACCGATATGAAAATCATCCTGTCATTTTAAATTACCTGATTACAACAGCTAACCATCTTTGCATATTCAAAATTAAACCATACTCCCATCCTCTCATGTTGAACTTTGTGCACAACTTGCTCAAATGTGCTCCATACCCCTCGTCTTGTGTTGCAAACACATGCTTACACATAGAACTTGATATGCACCTTGAAGGCAGACTCTTGTGGCTAGAAGCATATTGCCCTTATATCAATCCGATGCAAGTAAATAAAAATGGGTCATACATTTTCTATGTAGTTGTTTTTCTATTTTACTCATGAGTTTGCTCGAGACTTTGGTAAGCAAATGCAGAAGCTTTGTTGAGAGAAGAATCTAGTTTTTGCTTTTTATTTGCTTGTTTCATATGAGGGGGCTTTGTTTCACCCTTACTTAAAAGTATACTGTATTTATCATACTGTTTACCCACACTGGCAGGGTATCCCCAAAATTGAGCCCAATAGTGACTTGCAGAATATTGTGGAGGTAAGTGTGAATTGGGACTTATATCATAGCTGGGTTTTCAGGTGGATATTCTTATGAAATTTGTTTAATGTTATCTTTACATTGTTGCTTTCAAAGATCAAGACGCCGGAGCAGATAGAGAGGATGAGAGAAACATGTCGAGTAAGTATTTTTGTAATGCATATGTTTCCCATACAAAATTGCCTGTTTCAGTATGCTTCTCAGGCTTGTGTCACATAGTTGCATAATTTTTTTCCTATGCCTTTGAGCTAAACAATAGCAACAAGCTGGCTGGAGATCATTTTTAAAAGTATACAACTCATTGTTGCTGTATTGTGAGGCCATATTTTGTTGGGTGCCTTTACCCCTTTAATTCTGGGTTTATGAGTATTTCCTTTTTTTTCTCCGTGTTCATATGTGCATTCCTTGCAAAGTCATTAAATTGATATCTGCAATGCCATGGTCGTGGCTGAAAGCACTTTCTGCTGTTCGTAGCATATATAGAACTTCCCACTTCATGGATAATGTGATCAAGTTCCTGAAGATGTTTACTTGTCAACAAGTTTGTTTTTGGCTAGATTAACACTGTCCACAATGCGAACCTTGAAAACTTACCACTGATTTTCTTTATTGGTAAAGAGAGCATATTCACTTCGTAAAAAGTATTATGCGAAAATTGACTTATTATGACTGATAGAAAATTTATAAGCTCTTTTTATTGAGGTTATCTACCTATTATGTACTGCTGTCAAATTATGTATATATCATATAAATAGTTTTCATACAGTATTGCATAATTCAAACGTGACTGATCGAAAGTTTGATCTGCCCCATAGAAGTTAGCTTTGGTGTCCAACAGGATGCTTTTATGTGGTAGATAGTAAAACATATTCTAATGGTGAGTAATTCTGCATATTGATAGCAGTGTAGAATTCTAATTGGAGTAGGCTCTTCTACTTGGCTATGAGCTATTCAAATGGGAAAAATTAAGTTCAGTCCGCAATTATTATTATTTTGTGTTTGCTGTTCCTTTTGGAACTAGTTAAGTTATTTTGTGGTGGTCTGGAGTGTTCAGTCAGTTTGTGAATTTTGAAGAACTGTCCAGCCACTGAAATGGACCCCTAGGAATAGGTCGGTAATAACTTTTTTTTCTGTTTTCTGTTGTTATCTTTTCTTTTCGATTCTTTTTTTGGAGAAATATCCTTGTTATATTAGAATTGTTTTGGCATTACATGATCAAGTTGTGAAACTGATTTCAAAGTTTATATTTATCTCAAATAATGTTTTTTTACTTCATGGTAGTTTGCCAACCAACCATAATATTTGAATTTTTTTTTCTTTTTCAATGCCGTGATTTTACCTGGAAAAGTTATCAACTCTTTGTGCAAATTGATATCAATATAAAACATCTTTAAACATTTTTAAACAATAATTTTTTCTCTTTCTGCTCTTTCCTTTTGTTGATGTGATCAAACACCTAGCTCAAAATCATCAACTCTTGTATTACAATAGGGTTTAGTCTTCTAGGTGGATATGCTTAGAACTGAAGGGTCCTTAATCTTGGTTCCTGCCTTTGCGCTATTAGTTTTTAGGCTTTAAGTGTGGCCTAAATTTCACCTTCAAAATTATTTCAGTATTCTTGAGACTGCCCTCTATTGTGCTTGTGTCAGCTTGATATATTATCTATTTCATATAATGGTTCTTTTGAGAAATGGGCATAAATCTACTCCTTTTCCTAACATGCACTTGCTTCTCTCCTTCCATTAATGTTTTGGGGTCATACATACACAAGAGGAGAGTATTTGTTGAAGACTACGCTATATCTATTAAATATATCATCTAATAAGAACTATAAAACTATACTCCTAAAGCCAAGTATGTTAATATGAATGACATTGTTTGGCATGTTTCCTATTCCAAAGAAAAATGAATTAATTGATTTTCCTTAATTTATGTTTATAAGTTTGGTCTGACTTTTAGAATTGTAATTAAGCTTTTCAGCAGATAGTTAATGTCATGAAGAATAATGAAAATTGTGCCTGCATTTTGTGCATTTCTTTGTTCTAACTAGATTTTGTGAATCTGATGGTTTTGACAAAGATCTCTGTACCTATTTATGCAAAGGGAACCTGTCTGCATTTCATGATGACATGATCTGATGAACGTGTGAGAGAATAAACATTTCTCTCATATTGTTTCTTATTGTATCATTCTACGTCTTATAACTTATTCATGAATCAGATTGCAAGGGAGGTTTTGGATGCAGCTGCTCGTATCATCCGACCTGGAATTACAACAGATGAAATTGATAAAGTGGTTCACGAGGCAACAATAGCTGCTGGTAAGTTGTTTTTGTCATTTTCCTATAGACAGTTTTTAGCTAAGAGTTTATTGCACATGTAAATGTGTTGTACGAACTTCTCTGCCAAATCCAGTGATCAGATAATGAAGTATGCCTTTCTATGCGGAAGTTATTCTTTTACAAATTTGGTTTCTAATCACATTTATGTCTCATAAGAAGCAGTCAATGTGGAAATCTTAGAAGTGTAACTTTACTAGGGTGTGGCATGTACCGTGCACAGGATGTGAAGGACACCCGGTGGAGCTTCACACACTTTTCGGAAGTTTGCTTTTAACTGTAGAATTGGCATAAGCTTATACTTAGAGATATACTTGACTGTTCTACCAGAAGAAGAATGAAAAAAAGAGTCAAATGCAACTGTGCAAACTGTGAAGTAGGGCTATAAGTGGGCTGTTACTCTGTTGATGATATAAAGTTTCAATAGGATTGTCCTGAATACGCGACTAAAATTAATGCAAAGTCCGACCCACGAGCAACCCAATTCCAGCCCTAGTACGGAGGGTTTAGTTCTCAGTAGGCGTGATGCTTGCAGCTCTGCATCAGTTGAGAGGACTAACATGGCGTGAAGCTATGAAAGCATGTGAAGTTGAATTTTTTTATTGTACACATGAGGAGTATCTGCTATCCCTATATTTGCTTAAAATCACACAATTATCTTGGCATTTTGAGATGATTGGAAAACTTGATACTTGATATCATTGACAGAAGTACCTGCCAAGTGATGTATAAGTGATAACGTTCTACTTACATACCAATTAGTTATGATACGACTTTTTGATGGCTGATGTGCTTTTATATCTATATTTGTGCAATGAAATTGGATAACCTTGAATGGTCTCCAAAGGATGGAGGGAAAAAAATGAACAAAAATAAAAAAGAACTGGACCTTGGTTACCTTATTTGGGACAAGGTGCTATGCTGGATTTGGGTGTGAGGGGGGATGAGAGCTCCCAAAAGAAACATTAAGAAAATACTAAGCAACCGTGCTATGGGGAGTTTCTGAAGCAAGCGTGGTACCTAAAGTAGAAAATTCTGAGTACTAATAAGTGGACAGAAAGAAACAAAAAATATTTAAATTAGAGAAGTAAATGAAGAAGAATATTAAAATGTTGATGCTGCTAGTGTTATTGATGAGAGAGAAATGGTGTTAGATACAACAAATTTGCAAATTCTGCTCATGGTAACATGGTGGGTTGTGGTGAGGAGTTTATCATTCATACAAGCACCAAATGTGCAATCGTCAATTCATGATAGTAATATTATCATTCGAGAAAAGATAAAACTGAAAGTTCAATAACAAATAGGGATCTTCCATTTTAATGTTAGTCTTGTTTACTGTAGAAGTTATCACTCTTAGGCAAAATTAGATGCAATACTCATCGCGGAGCTATTGTTGTAACTGATGAAGGGAGTTAGCCACATTATGTGCACTACATGATTTAACAAAGCAGTTGGCAAATAAATTAGGAAGAGTACCCATAGATTGAAATTTGATAATTTTCATGACATATTTGTAGTCCTAATTTAGACCTCATCTGTTAAAAAAAAAACTAACATGTTAGTTATGAACAAGGTTAAAAAATCTTATGGTATATACCATGTACCTTTTATGTATCCATACTGTAAGAGATGTGGGTGGTATAACCCCCTTGTCTATTCACAGTTTGCTAAACTGGACAATACCCCCATGCGGGGTGATATGGTTTGCTGTGTGTGGTTGATACGGTATGGTATGGTCGAGATTTGAAACCTTGGTTATGAAATAAAGTTTAGCTTGGAACTGCTGGCTAGTATATGAGACTTGGTAGTCATTCTAATATATGATATGGTCAAGGTGAAAATATGTGATGAGAACAATTTTTTTGGTAGAACGGTGAGAATGATATTAAAATGCAGAAAAGATTTGCTATTGAATCATGATTAAAATAAGGCAGCATGATGCTAATATGTGTTATAATTGTATATGGAATCATTAAATTTATCTTCATAAAATCAATCACACAAATTAAAATTGCATCAACTTTCCTATATCCACATAGTATAAACAATGGT
Source organism: Phoenix dactylifera (assembly GCF_009389715.1). NCBI lineage: Eukaryota > Viridiplantae > Streptophyta > Magnoliopsida > Arecales > Arecaceae > Phoenix > Phoenix dactylifera. Next base: position 10,825,561 of record NC_052393.1, read on the forward strand.
GAGATTTTTGTTATTCTTTACAACTTGCTAGAGCCACATGATAATTGAAAATCAGAATTAGTTAGAATGGAATGATTTAAATTCAAGAACTAGGATTTATTTTTATAAATGTTTATATTGTATGAGATTCTTACCAAATATCATCTAACTTTATGGTGGTATCTAATTTATTTTTGCAATTCATGTTATTTCTTAATTTCTCCTATTTTAGATGTTTTCATATTTTGTAAGCATATGACATGTAAAGATTCTAATAAGCTATATAATGTACTCTTGATCAACTTGTAAATTTTTTTGCTATACTTTCCTTTATTTTTTATGACAAATATATTGATGACTACTTTTGGCTGAAATCTGAAACACAAATGAGACTTCTGAAGTCGCTGAAATTGTTGAAACTGGAGAACAATCATCTCAGTTTGAAAGGGAAACTGAGTTTTTGAGCCTTGTCTTATCAGTTATGGTCGCTATTGAATATCATTGTTTATATTCCTCTTGAGACCTTTGAGGGATTATTTCCAGACTGTGCCTCTCTAATTGTTATATCTAAATACTTTAATGCTTTTTATGTAGATAGTATGTCTGAATAGACATGCATGCATGTGCATATTATTCCAAGTGCTCTGGCCTTATCCAAATCCAACTTAAATGTGCTCCGGGTTGAGGAGTTGGAGCTAGAATTTAACCACTGGCTGGATGGGAAAGGTTGCTTCTTGTTTTCCTTGGGGCTGGTTCAGTTTTTCTAGAGCCTTGCGTGACCTTATTGGTGGTTTGGTTATTGTTTTCTGGTTTCCCCTCATAGGTTACAGCAGTAGCTGATCACGAGCAGGAAATGTTGGGTATAATTTGGTTCCACATCTGGTTGGCTACAGTTTAAATCCAAACTCACTTGCATCCATACTTAGGCAAAACCTGAACTTGTGACACTTGTAGTGTTTTTGTATACTTTCTGCGCTGAGTGCTTTATAATCATCTTGTAACTTCTACTACTTCTACTCGAGAGCATGCACATACGCTAGTGTTTTTCTCTAGATGAATATTTGTGGTGATAAATTTATAATTAAATGGCAAAAGTGTAATCACAAGATTTGTAGAAACTTGACTAAAATGGCACTGCATTGTGCTGCTATGAAAGTGAAGAAAACAAAAAATATTTGATAATGCATAAATGTATAATTATGTGCATGAAGAGTATAAATAGAATTATGTATGTAAGAATGCATACGTGTATGTAGATATTCTGGGAATTTATAACATGCTGCTTATAGACAATTCACTCCCTTGACCACTAATGGTTAGATCCATCGCTACCCATGGGCTATGGCTGCATGACCAGCTTATTTGGATTTGTTGGTAACTTTCTATCCCTGGTCAAAAGGAGCGGATAACATCTTTAATCCTGATTTACATTATATTCTTTGCCTAATTTGCTAACCTACAATGTGCTGAAGTGTAACCTAATCAGAATAGCAGGGAAGTCTTTGCTTCAGAATATGGGATATTTAGTAGGATGTACACATTGAAACTTCTGATTATGGTGGTGATTAATGGAAATTTTGCTTTAATTTACAGTACATCTATGACTTTGGTGTAGATGATATACAGTTTTTTTTGTTTTTCTGAATATAATGCCTGCATTATCATGTATTTGTGGGGGTTCTTAATCTATTTTAATTATTTTCCAGGAGGATACCCATCTCCATTAAATTACCATTTCTTTCCAAAATCTTGCTGCACGTAAGTTTTTTTTTTTTTTTTTTTTTAGTTTAAGATATCAGAATTTGCTGTCAAACTAGGTTTATTTTGTTGACCTTTTTTTGTTCTGTTAAAATACAGGTCTGTTAATGAAGTCATCTGCCATGGAATTCCAGATGCCAGGTGTGAATTATCTTAACTTGTATATCTACGTACTTTGCCTTGCTTATACCCAATCCGATTTTCACAAAGGGAATTTACTACAAAGATTCCATCAGATGTCGAAATCTGGTAAATTTTGTACATCAAAACCTTTTTGCTTTGAAGTAATGTAGATTATCTAAGGTCATTATGTTTGAGAAATCCATAATTTTTTATTTTTGATAGTGGTAGACTAAGCTTGAACTTCTGCATATACTAGAATATGAAGAACCTTTAGGTATAAAACTAAAGTTGTAAAGGAATCCTTTGTTGAATCTATTTAATTGTGCTTATTGAATACTAGTTGGATTGGAAAGGGATGGGTGGTCAAGGAGATTGGTAGATTAGGTGTAGTACTTTTTGAATATGTGGGACATAAATAAATTTATACGATCATGATAGAGGGTAAGAGATGAACGCCTTCTCTGAGGGACAAAATTTAGTTGTGTTGAAAGTAACAATTAGATTTTTAGGTTTATGGTATTGGGCACAATGGAGTCGCCATCAATTCTGGGACATCAATTCACAACCTTGTTATTAGCCATCAGTTGGCGTATTAGCACTTCTCCTTGCCAAGTTTGTTAATTTCTGTATTCCTTGTACTTTTATATAAATAATCTTATTGTTACAATCATGCTTGAATTGTGATTTTGTACAATTTGTAAACTTGCACACACTCCAATAGGACATGATGGTGAACTTAAATGATGCATTATGCATCACTTGGTCTAAGTCACTAACTTTTATAGGCCCTTCTTTTTATATTGAGATGGATGATTTTTCCAGAGTAACCAATTGGCAAAATGGTATGCACATGTTGCTCAGTTTGCAGTGTCGATGTTGCTGAATTCAAATGACAAGCTCTTTCAGATTTGTTCTTGTGTACCTGTTAATGGGAGATCATGACCACAAGGAAGCTTTAGATGTGATTCATGACAATAGCCATGATAGTGCAATGCAAGGAGTAGGTTTGCACATGTGTTCATAGTACCAAGATGAGCTGAATATAGCATGCACGGCGAGTAATCTTGAAGCTGCATGCAATATGGGTTGTTCTGATATGAATTGCTGGAAGCAAGATTTATTGTCTCACCCTTACCGATACCATGTTGGTATAGTGTCAGTATGCTCAAAATGAGATTAGTTTGGCATACCGAGACTTGGTATGCCCCTGTATCGAGTCTCGGTTCAATATTGGTACAGTAGGTATGCACCGGTATGGCGGACCTTGACCAAAAGTGTAGTTTAGTCTTTGAAAGAAGCCTAACTGGCAATTTTGATGGCAAAATCAACCTCTGATCTGGTCAATGATGTAGGACTAAAGTGGACTGTCATTAAGTTAAATTGCTAGAGAAGCTGGCTAATTGATCAGAACTAGAGCAGGGGTTTGTAGGTCATGTTAGGAGCATGCTGATTCTCTAAGAGCATGCATTTTGGATGAAAGGCTAGATCATGACGGGTGCATAGGTGGTAGATGTAACTAGGTCTTTGTCAAGGTTTTAGACTAGTCAGATGATTGTGGAAAAAGGTGCAAGAAACCGATGATGCATGTGAAGCTGGATTAATCTTCGAGGATCTAATGATAGCATGGAGATGGCTATCTTAGTAGAATGTATATGGTGTGACAATGACTTCAACTAAATAAAAATGTTCAAAACCTAACATTTTTTCTTAGCTCATCGGATTTATAATCCCCGTGGTTACTTTAGTAAGTTTTGTTTGTACGGTCTGCTTTAACACGTTTTTATGATACATCCATGGATTAGATGAATTGAATGTTGCAAGAGGCTAAAGAGTCAAGATAAACCTTAAGAGCTTGATTAGATGTCAGATTAACCAATCCAGGAGATACTTCTGCTGATAGGGGTGAAAATGGATTTAATAATACCTGTCCACATCCATTTTTGTATATGAATCTTTCTAGATAGGGATAGAAATTAGAACATGCGACTAGTTCTGTATTTGTATCCACATCTGTCAAAGAAAAATGGATACAACTACGGATAGACAACTATTCAATTCGTACCCAAGTATCCAATTCCGTTTGTAAACCTATTTAATCTTATATAGCACTCATGAACTTTTAGCAGAAATAAATGACAATACCGACGTGTTATTGACTTAATTGACTTTCTATTCAGTGATATTGTTGATTTGGTTGTCATAAAGTTCAATTATCTGACATATACATGTATTTATATCTATATTTTCTGTCCTATTTGTATCTGTGACTGTTTAAGACAAATACAAATATTAATTTTTGCATCCAATTAATATCTGTATCTATATCTGTATTTATCAAATAAAAATGGATATGGATAATGGATATACTTGTATCCAATCTATATCTGATTTGTTTGCAGGCTTATCTGCCAGGATGATTGTACCATATGGAGGAAAAAAGGGAATACAAAAGTTCAGGGGTGGGCCTATAAGCGTGTCAAGGATCAACCTGAACTGAACCAAGTAATTTCATTGAGCAAACCCAATAGTTTGTCAAAAGTTCTTTGTAAACCAACCTAATCAAGAGTTAGATTTTTGATCTGATTTGGCTAGGGGTTGGGGTCCAGGTCAAGGTAAGCTGATAATGTTTGGGTTTGTATTCAGGGTAGGATTGGGATTTGAGATAGGAAGGAGTTGAGGGTGGAGGGGTGGGGTTGATGGTGGGGTCAGAGGTAGGAGAGCAGGTGAGGTCAAATTTGGGGGAGATATGGGATCAGAGGTAGAGGCGGCGATTGCACCCAAGGCAGGAAGTGGTTAAGGATAGAGGTGGACAGGTGGCTGTAGTTGGAGGTAAAGGTGCAGTTAAGGATGAAGGTTTGGAGTTCGTTGTGGTGAGGTTAGAGATAGTGGGCAAGTTGAGGCAGAGAGAGAGAGAGAGGCACATGGAGAGGAAGAAAGCAGGGAGGAAATTGGGGGGAGAGAGATTTGAAGTGAGGAGGATTAGAGTTTGCCAACACTTGCTTAGCATCCAAGCTTAGAGAGATCAAGCAGTGGGAAGACCCTTTACCTTCTGAATTTCACCTCCTTTAACCTTCATTAGGTCTTTGATTTAATGATTTGTGTAAAGTTTGTTTAAAAATAATTACTTGTTATAATTTGTATTATATAAACCTATGTTAGTTTGGGCCATGATCGGGTAAAGTCAGCCTATGCCCAAAGCCCAATCTAATTATTGTGTCGAGTAATCAGGCTAACTTATGGATGAAAAGACTAACTGAACATGACTTAATTGGGTCATATATGGGTTAGATTCAACTCACTGATAGGCCTAATGCCTAGAGGTCGTTGCTCTTCAAACCTGAGTTTTCAGGGATTATGAAATCCATCAAGAAAGGTGGTGTCCCTGGTAATACTTTTGTGATCCTTCAATTCAGGGTACCTTTTATTTTTCCACTCCACATATTGCTAGTCGGTTACACTGAATTGCAATACGATTTACTATAGATTGGACAAAATGAGCTATTTCTTATTGGGTGGATACCTGTTGGTGATTTGGATTTCTGATGGTTGTAGGGTGGCCATGTCTTGCTGAAATCCTGGATGTTGGGGGTGTTAAGTCGGGTAACTTTTCTAGATAGAATGGCATTTTGAATTTGAAAAGAGAGTGGAGGGTATAGTTGCTGGATATTAATAAGTGCTGGGGCATTGTGGTTATAGATAGAAAAATATCTTGAAGTATCTTTTCTATGTGAGTTGACATACATAACTGAACAATGTGTAAACCTGAAGCCTTATAACATATATTTTACACTTTTAATCGATAAATAAATGGATCAGGTTTTAACAAAGCAAAAGTTTAATGGAAAATTATTATTGAATTAGAAGTTGACACCATCCGTATCTAATCAAAGCGAAGTATAGAACTTTCTTAATGTTTGTACGAGAAATGTTCTTTTGATCGTACTCTTAGCGGTATGAATCTGTAGCTGAACTAAGCAAACCAACGAACTTGGTAACATTGCTTCCACTTCATCCTTTTGCTTTATCTCTTTGCACCCTCTCAATTTTTTTAGGAGATATCACATGGATAAATTTGCCAAATATGAGGAAAGTTGTGGAGACCCTTATTGAAGTAACGCATTTGAATACATGTTGATGTTTGGTGCAACAAACATTCTAGGGAGGCAAACATACCAGCTGATTGGTTAGCTAACAGTTATCATACATCTAGCATATCTTCCAACTGCACCTCCGGGTTAACCTTGTGAACTCCATCTCACTATAACTGATGCTGATGGTTTTATTCTTTTAAGGGCCTAGGCCCTTTTTTATTACCGAGAAAAGATCTTCTTAAGAGCACAGAACTTGATCTCACAATATGTTATGTTGCTCTAATTGAGATGCTAAGAAGGCCAGTGTTAGGGTAAATTGGTTTAAGTTGTACACAAATTTCTTTTTCATTCATCAATAGCTGCGGTTGGTGCACAGATATCAATAGAGGGAAGAAAGTTCTTTAAAAGGATCATTATTTTGAATAGTATTTCTGATGCATCTTTCTAGGTGTTGTATGAATTTGTGACCCTGTTGGATTTTCTTTTAGGTAGGCTTGGCACCATGTTGACATTTTGGCTTCAAAATCTGTTGGACATTACAACCTTGAAGCCTTATACACATATAAGAATGATGATTAGATGTTCATATTATGAACATCAAGATTTAGGATATATAGTAGGATAAGGTTTGCCAAACCGCTATTGGAGGACGTATCGGCCGATTGTGGGTTCACCACGTTATGGGTCCGTACTGTGCCATACTGATACAAGGAGAGCCAAAAGGGAGGAGAGGAAGGAGAGAGAGGGAGGGAAAGGGAGGGGGGAAAAGAGGGAGAGGGAGGGGGAGAGAGAGGCCAATAGAGAGAGGGTTGGAAAGCCCTCATAATTGGGTATGGGGGGCTTGAATGAGAGAGGGCTCGGAACCCTGTCCCTAACCCCGTAAGAGAGAGAGAGAGAGAGAGAGAGAGAGAGAGAGAGAGAGAGGGGAGGGGGGATGCATATTGATGATGCTAGCAAGGGGAGGGCATGCAGCATTGAGGGTCGCGAGCATGGGGGGAGGCGAGGGTTGCGAACGCAGCGGGGAGGTGAGGCCGTGAATTGAACACTAGGCCAATGAGCGAGGGTGACTTTTATACCGAATCGAATGGATATGTCGAACCGTCCCGGTAGCTGAACCAGCCGGTTCGACATGATTTGGCAAACCATGTAGTAGGATATCTTTTACTCTTCTACTTCTTTGCATTCTCTTTTTATGTTTTACATTTTACATGTTTTCCTTCAAATTTTCTTTCAAGAAGGAAATTTTATGAAGCTTATGCCTTATCTTATGCCTTATGGATGAAACTTATGTTTCTCCTTATTGGGACTCTGAAATCTGAATGCCTTGCTTTTTCATCTGCCATTTGAAAGTTTGGTGGGAACAATAACCTCCAAGAGTCTCGTAGTTCAAGATACTAGAGATTAAGTTCAGGGCTTTTCGTTGTGGTTTTTCTTTTAATGCCATGTTTATCTACTTGTGTAAGAAAAGTTGCACATTTTTTATAATATGCAGGGTGAAGCACAATTTCTATGCAGTTGGAAATTCTGATGAAGTACAAGTGCTTAAATTAATAGTGTTTTTATGCACGAAATATAGGCTAACTTCTTATGCATAAGGTTGTTTAGGTTAGTTTGTGATTGCTCTCTACATACCGATATTGTTGCACTATGTTCATGCTAGAGAAATTAATGGATGTATATACAAAAAGTTAGCTTATTTGTGCCATAGCTGTTGGCTAGTAAGTATTATCCAATCCAATTGATTAATGTTATATCTTTTTTTTATGCAGGAGACTTGAAGACGGTGACATTGTCAATGTTGATGTGACTGTATATTATAAAGGCGTCCATGGTGAGATACCACTACTGGTTACTAGTAGCTTGTTGAAACGATTTTCCTTTACATAACTCCATAGTATTGGATGAATCTGTAGGTGATCTTAATGAAACATATTTTGTCGGGAATGTGGATGAAGCTTCTCAACAGCTTGTCCGTTGTACATATGAGTGCTTAGAGAAAGCTATTTCAATAGGTAGTTCCTGTTAAATACATGTTTTTATGTTCTGCATTATGTGGAATCATTTACTTATTAAACATTTGATGATTTTTCTTCCAAGTTAGATTTTGTCATGAATCATGGACAGATTATAATTTCTAAAGAGTTAATTTCCCTTCATTGAGATCAATTCTTGTAAGTAAACTTATTCAGCATTATTAATTTTGCTAACTTCAGTTAACTGCCTCTTTGGTTCTTCACAAGCTCTTCTCCTTGATGCATAGGTTTATTCTGCATAAATTAATCACTGAAATAAGATAAGTGTGCCAAAGAAGAACATAGTGGTACAAATTAGCAATTGCATGGTAAAAATTAACTTCTAAAAAAGTCCTCCACTTGTAGAACACAACCAAACACCTTCCTCCTTTCAACCTCAGTTCTAGATTTCAAAATCATGGACACCCTTGCATCCTTTTGCCAACAATTTTGATTCTTTGTTTCCTTCTTGCTCTTATATTTCAACTCATAGACAATACCCACCACGAACTCCCTTCTCACAACCCCATCAGCACCCCTATACTTCCCAATGGGACAAATACCATCTTCACTCATCTCCCTCATCTGAACAGTGCACTCCATTTGAATGTCTGCAGTTGTATAGAAATCTGCCGTCGGGTTCGAGAGAAGGCCATGAAGAGGGGAGGGGATTTCATCAGCTAGGATGAGGGATTTTGGGAAGGTGGATAGATGGAAGAGAGAGAGGTGACGGTGGAAGAGCTAAGGATGATCAGTGCTGGAGGATTCCTAGAATGGATGATCTGTTCTGGAATGGAAAACCAGTTGCCAGAATGGCCAATTGTATCACGGGAAAGGCTAATTAGGCTAGAGCTTTGATGAGGCAAGGAAGAGGATATGGAGAGATGTAAGCTAGAGCTGATACTGGGAGTGGGATGAGAAGACTTGGTTTTTGGGAGGATTTGTGTTACCTTAATGCAGCTTGATTATTTTGATTGCACCACTCAAGCTGTGATAGCTTGTCCTCCGCAAGTTGCTACATCTCATCGTGTTTGGCAATTAAAGTTTCTGCATCTCAATCGGGCGCATCTCTCTAAATAGTCTCAAGTAGTTCCGTTGCTGCAACCAGGGTTGTAGAGGACCAAGCAACCAAACAAACTCCTATGTTATTAATTGACTTTTTGTTCTCTAAAAGATATCCTGGTTGAATTGGTAGTCCTAATTTAAGTGTTGAGTCTTTTGAGATGGTTGGGTGCTATTTGTTAGAAGTCCATTTTAGAAATCTTTGTCACCAGGATTTTTGTTTCCATTTTCAGATTTCTCTGTTCTTTAATCAAATCAACAAATTTTAATGTTACAAGTAAAGAAGGTCCAAGAAAAGAAGATGCATGTACTAGAATGTAGAATGTTGGGTTGGACTTAGAGGGGTAAACTAGAAAGGATAGAGTTAGCAATAAGTATATTAAATATCTAGGAGTTACATTAGTTCAAGACAAATTGATGGATTGTCGGTCAATATGGTATCAGCATATGCGGTGAAGATTTGAGAAGTTTTCCACAAGGAAATGTGCTTGAATCTATGTCAATTCTTGAAGGATATAGTATGAGGGAATATCTGAATTCTGAAGTAACATGCAAAGGAACTTGTGATTAAAGGTACGGAAAACTTGCAATAATGTCAATGGTTGATGTTAATTGGAATTATTGACAAATGAAAATTGATAACGCCAATTCCAAATAGTTGGCACAAGCCTTCATAGTTGCAGTATGTGTATGTGCCACACTTTGAATGAATGTTACAATATGTTTGGTCAAACCTATTTATTGATAATATGAGTTGATCCATTTTATTTCTGGGAACTTTGAAAATCACTCATTGGTGTATGATACTTAAATTTGAACTCTTTATTTTAGGTGGCAAGGTGTGATTATGCTTTTAGTCTTCAAACTTAAACAAGTTTTTTCTCCTCATATCGCTTATCAACATCTTGATGGTAGTGCAAATACCTCAAAAGCATGGAACATTTTTTTGATTCTCCACCTTAATGTGATGTTACAGTTTATCTCTAATAATGCAACAACCATGATCTCCCTCATGGGCTAGTATCTCTCCCAAGAGTGGGGTAGAAGTGGTCATTTGATCTTCCTCTTGTGGTTGTAGTTGCTACAATGAATATTTCAAAACTGCCAGAATAGGATGGTAGGATTGTTACCATAATATTGCAACGTGGAATCAGCACTCATACGGGTATTGGGATATCAAAACACTATGTACTGGTACATGCTAGTCATATCATAAATCAACCATCAAGGTTTTCCAAATCGGTATCAAGGCTCATATCGGACGATGACCAATTCGGTACAATAAAGGTCCGTACTGTGCCATTCCAGTTGTATGGAAATAGGGAGAGGGAGGGAAGGAGGGAGAGAGGGGGGAGGCTTATCAGTGACTCTTGGCGGCTCTTTTGGTTCTCCATCATGTTGTCCTAGCTCCACCATCGGCATACCTCCACCCACTTGCTCAACCTCAGCGACATAGCACCAATGCCCGAAAAAGAAGAGAACACCAGGAATGGGGGTTTGAGGGCTACACCCTAACTGTAGCTCATCATGGGCTGGGCTTGGATACAAAAAATGTCAAATTTTAAATAGGCCAGGACCAAAGCCCAACTAAAAATAAGTAGAGTTTAGGCCTGAGGCCCGGCCCATGATTAGCTCTAACCCTAACCCTGATCCTAACATAGAGAGAGAGGAGGGGCATACCAGTGACGGTCTCAAAGAGGGGGAGCAAGCAGCATCCATTGATATGTGAACAAGAGCCCTTGAAGGTTCTTGAACCATAGAACCAAGGAGGGGGGCAGGATTTTATAACTGAACCGGCCCATCCTGTTGAATCGTTCTGATTTAGCGTTGGTTCAGTTTCATATGGGCCTAACCACCCGATTTGGGTCTGTTCGATGACCATTGCTGACCATTTTTCTTTTTTTTGAAAAAGTAAGTTTTGATATGTATTATTGATATCGGAACCATATTGTTATCATACCATTCTAATAAAAAAAATGGTACAAGCTCGGTACCAATATTTAAAACCTTAACATCAACTATGCAATTGACTTAGAGTACAAACACCTTTGAAATCATCTGTGTTGCAAATCGAGATGTTATTGTGATCCAATCTTGTGCTTGCTCGTTGTGGGTGGGGTAGTGGATGTGAACCTTGCTGGTGAAGCAGTCTCAATGTGGTCATTAAGGTAGTTGCAGTGTAAATGATGCTTGAGTTAGGGTTGACTAGGTTTTGCTTGTTGTGTCTACATAATCTGGTTGCTTGTTTTGCTAATGGCATTGAGACTAAAGTTGACACTGCAGATTGGCAATAATCACATGGAACACAAGTTACCACTACAAAACTAGAAATCATTGATGGGGTGCTTGGTGCCGCATATCTACGGGTCAGTTAAGGCGGTCATTGGGAGGGGTTTCACTTGCCCGAAATGCAACAAGAGAAATAGAGGGGGAAAGGGGCATTAATGATGGATGAAATTGGGGAGGGTAATAGCAGTCAAGTTGGAAGAGGGAGTGGGAGCTTTTGTGTGCAAGATTTTGAGGGATGTTTGGTTAGGTAAATGTGTCATCTTTACTTTTGCTAGAGGCATAACCAGAGTGATTGGATTTATATATATCTATATCTATCTATCCATCTATCTAGCTATATGAACTTTGGAAGTGGTTAGTGGTTTGTGTGGAATCAAGAAAAGGTGAGGGATTTATTTGTAACATTGAGGTTTTATATGGTGTAAAATGAAAATATCTTAAAATGGAGTACTAAAACTCTTTACCAACATCTCTAGGTTACAATAGTTTGTTGCGATAGGTAGGGAGAATAACGAAATAAGAAGAAAAATAAGAAAAGAACAAGAGCACACAATATTTATTTGGTTCGATCTATTGACTTACGCACATGGGCAGCAACGTTGCAAAAGTGTCACTAAAGAAATTGGAGATCACATAGTACAAAATTTCCACAAAAACCCTAGCTCCCAATACATCCGATCTCTAGAACACTCAATTGCTCTCTTCTCTTAGGGTTACAAGAGAGTTATATAATAAAGTCCATTTAGACTAGAATTGGTATCCTACAATAATCAAGTTAGCCCGGCCTGCAGGAGTTCTGCCCCCGCACCCTTGGCTAACTATTTGTGTGACCCAAACAAAACGTGTGTGGCAGCATGGGACCATTTTGGCTCTCTAGGGCTTGTAAACTCAAGACATACTCACCGTAATTTTTTCACCACGTTTGAAAACGAGTCTAAGTTATTATTATATTTTATTTGTCATCTTGTTGATGACAGTCATATTACATCTTCTATACTAATGTTAAATTTTGTGACATAGATCATCTGCTTGTTTATATTGTTGGTACCTTTAATTTTGAGATAAACTGATTCAGTTACTATCTCTCTCTTGGATCAGTTAAACCTGGGGTTCGATTTCGTGAGGTTGGGGAAGTCATTAATCGGCATACATCGATGTCAGGGTTCTCTGTGGTAAGGATGATGTATCGTATATGATGATCTAAGTGATTCTTAATGTTTTGTAGATTACTGTTTCACTACTTATTTGCATAAAATACTTATTTTAAATGCAGGTGAAATCATATTGCGGACATGGTATTGGAGAGCTGTTCCACTGTGCCCCAAATATTCCGCATTATGGAAGTATCCTGGTTGCTATTAGTTTTTCAAATGAAATCTTGCTCTCTACTTTTCAATTGTTCTGACATGTCAAGAAAATATAGCATTGTTGGATGCAACTTCCATGTGTGTAAATTGTAATAAAAGAACTGCTATAACTATTCTTCAGTCATAATAAACATTCCTGACAATCTGGGCTGCTCTTTCCTTAACACATCATAGGAAATAAAGCTGTTGGTGTCATGAAAGCTGGGCAGACATTTACTATTGAGCCAATGATAAATGCAGGTAATCATCTGAGATAGACAAGCATATCTGTATTTAAACATCTTAAAGGGCTGCTTTTCTGCAGGAGTTTGGCGTGACCGATTATGGCCAGATGGATGGACTGCAGTTACTGCAGATGGTAAACGAAGTGCTCAGTTCGAGCACACTCTTTTGGTTAGTAAACCTATTCACCTATATTTATTAGTTTTCTCATATGATATCTTGTTTTAAAAAACTATTTAACAGATTTGTTGTACTGATGTTCTCTGCTTTACATGTTGAATTTGTACATTTCCTTCAAAAATATATATGTTGAATTTGTATGGTGTCTAGTTACCAGAGATAATTGAAACTACGTTCGGTAAATGCAGCATGTTGTCAATTAAACTAGTAGACTGAATTTTCTAGGCTAGTTTAAACTCAGTCGTCCTTTCTGTTGAACCACAAATATGCTTAGCATATGCCCAAATAAGTATGTCAAAAGTTTCTTTCTTCAAAAGGTCGTCTCTACAGATGATATCCATGTAATCCTTTGGCTCAAGAGTATTTTAATTCTCAACCACTTCAATAAAAATGCTTACGTTATATAGCTGCTGTGACATTTATACCACTTAGGTTTAACTACATTTTGTGCCTGTGTTTATTTGTATCACTTGATACTAGAACATTCCAATAAGTAGGGGTTATTTGAGATTTGTCTTCTGTGTTCTGAGCAACAAATTTCTTCTTCAGGTTACAGAGACGGGGGTTGAGGTTCTAACAGCACGATTGCCTTCATCTCCAAATGTCTTTCCTTGGTTGAACCCTTAATCACGCATGCAGTAACCAGCTGCTTTTCAACTACAAAGCCATCAGCGGACGCAGCGGTGACATCTAATTCTGTCAGAATTTGTTTTGATCCTGTTCACATTTGTAACAGATCAGCGATCAGCTTTTCCAGCCATTTGTTTTGTTGTACCATATGATTGAGCCCAGATTGCTGCTTTTTTTGATAGGGAATCATCTGTCATTTCCATCAGGCCTTGTATGCCGGCAATTTTTATTGCATCAGTATACATCCATATTAAAGTTTTTTAATGGTGAAAAACTGGGGTATTCATTGGTCGTTAACTTTTTGTGAATGCTCAGAGGGGGGATTCGTTGGTCTGCCAGCGTGGAGTATAATGTAATGACAGACTCGGAGCTGACTGTTCTGTAGTTGCTGGACAGTGTTGTGGCCTTTCACTTGCTTACACCAAACTGCTGTTCACGCTGTGCGGCTGGTTTCACATTCCTGGAAGAAAAGTTGGTAAGACTGTACAGCGATTTATGGCAGCAGGAAGGCAAGGCCTATTCCATCATCTAGATACATATGTTAGAGGTAAGATGTAAATTACGCGCTTGTTCATGGATCACAAAGATCTGCGACGGTAGGGTTTTTTTGGGGCAGTGCAAAAAGTTAGATCAGACTTGCTCCGGAGCTTTGGAGGAACTTTTTTTATTCTATTTTTTTTTTTTTCTTTTTGCGCGTCATTGGAGACTAGCCTATCTGCCTGTAGGATTTCACGCTTGTTCATGGCAAATTTCTCCAACGAATGTATCAATGGCGGAGTTTGCCACAGGAATCTAGATAGAGAAAAGTGAATTATATTTGCTTCATCTCTCAATGGCATATGAAGCATGTTTAATTTCACTAACAAAAAACTAACCCGAAAATATATAATCTCTTATATATATGTCCTGGGAAAAGTAATCAGAAATATAAACTTCAACAATATTAAACATGTTGTCTTTAAAAGCCGCTAAAACCAACTAATGAGGAATATGACATGTTTTCATCAGCTGATGTAGGCCTTCTCCCGACCAACTCGGTAGATTCTCCACTAGCCTTTTGACGGGCGCCCCCATCCAAGCCAGACATCTCACATAATTGCAACCTCCTACTTCTGGCCTCCTCTGCAGCACCTTCCCAGCATGTTTCGGAAAGGACTTCAAGAGCTCTTTCCAATTTGTCCTCTGCCACGAGATTCCCATTTTGCAGCAAAACGAGATAAACCTGATCAGCAGCAGCTTTCCGTATCTGAAGTACAAACCAAATGATGTGTTAATATAATTTGTGCCAAACAGATATGAGGAAAATTAGTTCCCCGCATAGAAAATGCAACAGCATATAACTTAATGCCTCACGAATCATTTTAATAAATGAAATCAGCTTGACCAACGATAGCCAATAGGGTAGACATAAAGGACAAAAGTATTTTGTTGAAATTTTAGTAGTCACATACTACGAAGCCTGGAAAAAGAAAAGGATGTGCGGTGTTACCTTGGGGTATCTGTGGCCAAGAAAAGAAAGAAGCTGAGAAAATGCACGGGAGTTGATTGGTTCCGTAAGTGAAGCAACAAACCCAAGAATCGAGAGGCCGGTGCACAACTTAGTGAAATCCCTTGATCCTTTCAACTCAACATCCAAAGCTTCCAAAACCCCCAAGCAGAAGAGCTGAGTATGGTCCTGTTAGCCGTGATCAAATATAACAAAGCCGCCAGAAATCTAGGTATGCTTATGCAGATTACAAGGAAAACAATGAAGGAACCATAGAACACAACACCAAAGCAAAATACTTGACAGTGCATGACCACTATGGCTTGACCCAGTGATCATCCCTCTCTATTTAGCAACCAAACTTTCTGGATTTGTCTTGGATGGTGCATCATCAAGCATCTAAGCCTAGGTAATTAAGCGCAGGTAGACCCCCCCCCCCCCTCCTCCTCCTCTCTCTCTCTCTCTCTCTCTAAACCTTAACAGTTCTCAAATTTCACTACTAGTTTTATTCTTTCCATATTTTCTATGTTCTTTTAACAAGTTGACTGATGTAAAAAATCTGAAGATTTACTGTACCAGATAATATGGTGGGGCAACAATATTAAAAAAAAGCTGCACCATTGTCCTAAGTGTGACCTCCAATCCCACGTATTCAAATAATGTAGATTTAATCATGAAAATTTTGAAGAAAGGAGGGCAGTTCATAACTTATAAATCTTTCCTATCTGGGTTAGCTTCATGAATCTTCATTAACCACTATATCCTAGTTTCCAAATCCTTCCACAAAAGTTCTATCAAAACCTGAAACCCAATAGGTTCAGCAGTCATTCGGCAAACTTGGGCATGTATAAACAACCATAAGGCCAGGCCCAGGCCAGGCCCGGGCAGGACTGCCACTTACACTTGATCAGGTCTTAAGCTGAGACACAATCCAGCTCGCCCATCCACCTAGTCCAACTTGGAGAACTTAAAATTCCCATAGTGTGACAATCCTAACCTCTCATTTTCCTCATCTTGTATCTTGATATAACCACAACAATTTGGATCCCTTACTCAACCCATGATCACCAATGTCTATATACTATGTATGCAGGTTCCTTCCCCCTCATTCCTCAACTCCCCCCAACCCTTCCAATTGCAACCCCTTGCCGTGAATCAAGAAGCAAGAACAAGAAGAAGAGCAGCTCATCTCTGTGCGCGCGTGCGCGCACGCGCATGCACGCAAGAGAACCTTTTAATTCCACCTCCTTAGCCACTGAGAAGGTTAAAGGAGCTTGGGGAGAAAAAGGATCATCATCCATGTAACTCAACCCATCTTCTTCCTTATATTCCACCTTGAATTAAACATAGGATTTAGCAATATATAAAAGGAAACAAACGAAAACTCTGAACTCTTGAACTACTACTTTGATGACTCTTTAGCAACCATGATTTTTGAATACTAAACTTGACTTTCTACTTAATGGCTCATTTTGCATATTCTTAACAACTCTGCTGGGAACTAGATAATGACATATAGTACATTAAACATCTGCATAGGGTAATATCTCAACATAAACAAACCTCATCGCTTTGATATAAGCACTACAGTGATGTAACCATATCATCTAGTTGGTGCCCGTGGTCTAGTTCCATATATGCTATAAATGTCCTCCACTCCTTACCTCTAACACATTTGCATTGGAACTACACCCTTGGTTCACGAATATCCTAAATTGGCATGACTTTGTACCTCGCTAATGCACTCAATTCCTTCTTGATTTTACCTCATATTCATCTTTCCAGTCTTTTATATACTATCCAAGTCCATTTTCACAATTGTCCAATGAAATGCTTATAAGTTTAGAAAGCAATCAGATCTTGTCTGAGCTCCAGAATCAAGTTATTACTCCTCTTTACCTTCATCAAACAACAGAAGCAGCAGCATCAAAAGTAACAAGATTTTATACAAGGTCTAACTGCTAAGTCAATCAGGTATCTAAAGCCAATGGTGCATGAAGATGCCCCATGGGAAAAAAGATGAGTGGTTGAACATTTCTATACCTCAGCCTAACTTTTACTAGAAGTAAAACTGTATTGATTAAGAAGCCATTTCTTCCAAATATGTAACCGTTGCCAAATATCCTTTCATCAGGACACTAGAAATGAACATTATGCCAAAATAGTCATTTATGAGAAGTTCAGAAGTTACCACCTTGATATCATTAGCTACTATATTTCCTCTCTCAGCAGTTCTTATAATTTGTTAAGATCATCTCCTTGCATGGTCAGTCATCTATATGAATTATTTGGCTTGTTCTGCAACATGGCTTGCTCGCTATGTAAAACTTAAGGGGAATTCAAGCCCTGAGCGGAGTGACCACCTTCAAACATGTCCTTTATCATGATAAACTGAAATGCCAAATGGAATCATGTATAAGAACAGCATGTCCTGTGCTATCTAGAAACCAATGACAACTACATGAAGGATATCAAAACTCAGACACAATATTATTAATTATATTATCCCTTGTTTTAATTACGTCCTCCCAATTTTATTTTTTAAATTAATGTCAATACTCATCCTTATATGAAGGCTACCAAGACCTAATATTATTAACAATATTAACTCTGGAATTGTTTTAGCCAAGACTTAAGCTACCATCAAGAAACGATACTGGGTCAAGGTGCAGCATGCTGAAACTGGCAGGTTTGGTTGGTACTGCACCTGGCCCACTGGTCCACCCATTTTGAGAAAAGGGGGGGGGGGGGGGGGGGGGGGGTGTTGAGTTGGTAGGCAGCTTGCTCTCTTTTTTCTGTAAGAAGGTACTGGCGCAACAAGAAAGAGAAAAAATTCAGCCCATCCACCCACCCACTCTGTTGCTAATTTCTTAAAGCCAACTAAATCCATGAGTATCAGTACAAGTATTGGCATCATATACCCCCATAAAAACCACTCAAGCATGTAAAAAACAAAAAAAAGTCACTCAATATTCATTTAAGATAAAAAAAGGCTAAAAATGAAAAAAATAAAATAAAAAAAGTCTCCAGGTATGGAACCAGGAAAATGAACTGTCCTGCAAGTTAGTATAATACATTCTGGTACGATACAGGTCCAATGGAAAATCAGTACCACTGTCAGTATAGGTATTTAAGTCCTTGGATTTAAGGAGCTGAATATCTATATTTTATTTAATAATGTTGAAATTTTGCAGATAGTGGTACAATGATAAATAAGGAACAACATCATCTTGTTCGTAAGCTAATAGATAAAAAAGTAAGCTAAAGTATTTATCATCAATGATGAATATATTGTTATTTTGTAATAAACTTCTCTTTCGTTTTATATCCCCATAGTTGTATTTTATTTTCATTATTTTTGGATGACCTATATACATTGAGTGAATCCAGACTAGCACTAATGTTGAGAGTTGAAAAAGCATCTTGGTCATGATGACTTGGCTCCTAACGAAATTTAAACCTTATGCAAGTTCAAAGGTGTGCATTACAGAGTTTTTGTGCTGCTTAAGTCCTTTAAACCCTTACGTTTTAATGGCATATTTTGTTTGATTCAGCTAAGGTATTGCAACTTCCAAAAATAAAGAAAGAGCTGTAATATATGATGTAATCAACTTGCAATCAATAAAAAAACAAGGATGATAATATGATAAAAGGAAGAAACAGTTACAAATGGGTACTGTAGAATATGTGCTAAACTGACATAGATAGAGTGATGGACTAACCTATAAAAATGACAAATTGCAATAAAAGGCCAAAAAAACAGCCTACAAACTACAAACTTACAAAGCATGCCCGCATATGGGTAAACATACAAAAATAGAGGGCAAAATGATGGAACAAGATTTATAAAGGCAGATATGTAGTATAATAATAATATGTGTCAGTTATAGGATTGCTCTGAATATTTGAAGGTGTAAAGGTAGGTTTTAACCATAGATATTTAGATATTCATACTTCTATTATGTTGACTATGTCGAGGAGTTAGAATTGTTTTTGAAGCTCTAAAACCTGATGAAGAAGGAAAAATATCTTCAGAAATGTCAATCTTTTATAGTTTTATATGATTAATAAGGTTATACAATAGATTTATGGAATGTTGTACCGCCTTGAATTGTCTGGTTCAAGGTGCACCAAGCCGTACTGGCGGTAGACTAGCACAATTTTGCCGCTCAGTTGAGAAATCCGGCGAAACAAAAGAGAGGGAGGAGAGAGAGAGGAAAAAAGGGAGGCGAAGGAAGCGGAAGGAAGGCAGAGAGAGGGAGAGGGAGGGGGGAGAGAGAGAGGCTGAGAGAGAAGGCTTTTGAGCCCCTTCTCCTTCGGCCACACAAAAACATCCTTCCTCTCTCCCTTCCTTCCACTCCCTCTCCCTCCCTCTCTTTTTCTCTCCTCCCTCTCCCATCCCTCACCAACTCTAATTTTCAGTATGAAATGGAACAGCACAGTACTGTACCATACCGTCGGGCAACCAGTATGTGTCCCGGTACCAGCATAACATACCTTGAGTAGACTTGTCATGTTAATATTGTTCTAAAATCATTAGACTACTAAAATATTGCTATCTTTTGAGCATACAATTTTCCAATAACATATATGTGTGAACATGTGCTCCATTAGAAAAAAGTAACTTTCGATGAGCAATATAAACTGACCTCCATATTCAAGAAGATTTTTTTGCTAAAAAGAATCTCAATTGTCTGCACCAACAAGAACGGTTGTGTTAGAAATCCAAAAAGGAACATCAAGCCATTTTGTCACAGAAACTTGGTTAAAAAGGTGGACATGATTAGGAAATCTTAGTAGGAAAATAAGCAACCTTGATGCCAGAGCACGAGTTAACAAATGATAGAAATAATTGACAAAACACAATATTTTAATATGATGAAGTGAGATAAACTGCTGTCACAAAAAGGTAGTAAGATGCAACATCCTACTAATGCCACGTGCTAGACTATCAGATATGTCTTCATCACTTATCAGCTTTAAGTCTGTAACTTGAATACTTGGTATTAAAATGAATGCATAATCTGATTAGGTTATAAAGCCATTTATTAACATGTACAATAAAGTCAATCCTGTGTAAGACACAATACAATCCATATACACACTTCGAAAATACAAAAGTATACAAACTCTCGAAAGGATTAAAAGAGTATTAAAATAGCTCACAACTTTATTACACTCTTTCAAACTCTATCCAACCCCCCCCCCCCCCCCCCCCCCCCAACCAAAAAAAAAAAAGAAGCATTGATCAAGTGAAGTTAAATTTTAAACCATGATTACGACAATCTTATCATAGGTTGAAATCAAAAGCTCTAGATGTAATTGGAGGACCACCTAACTCTAAAGCAGGAGAGATGGCCAATGTGGTATAAAGAACAAATTTTGAGTGCAGAAAGTGTTTAAAGATGCAAAACGACAAAGTGGCATAGAAGAACTGTAAGGAATTGGGAACTATCCTAAAGGAGAAAAATTATGGATAAATAGATAAGAAATCTAAGTCGGTGATGTCCATAACAAGAAGATAGAAACCTCATAAAATAAGACAAAAAATACATGAGATGGACTTTGTTCCTCTCAAGTCCAATATCAATTATCGAGCCCCTAGACCAAAGATCCACAGTGATCATGATCTATACTACTAAAAATGACTAAAAACCTCTCTAACCTATGCATCAAGTAGACACAAAAATGGACGATTAAAGTGATAATGACACCATGTTTTGCTTGACCAAAGCATTAAAATCTATTGATTTTCAATCTATATATATTTTAACATGTGTTGATCATGATCAATGAGGTGAATTTTTAGTTTAACTGCTTTATCTTGTGTTTTGGCACATTAGCACAATGGAAATTATCCATTTTTTCTAGTTGATGCATAGGTTTAGACTTTATAGATCACTAAAACATGCGATTTTTCCATTTGTAGGCATTTTCAGTAATATAAATCATGATCAATGGTGTGGATTTTCAAATTGAGTGGCTGGTTATTGATTTTGGTCCTGTGGAGTAAATACCCTCTCAAGCTATGCAAGAAGCAGCCTCAGGAAAATGGTTAATTCAAAACACCAAGAGCTAGAACATCCTCTAATAGGGTAGAACTATAGGTTCTGGAAGCAAAATTGCAAACAAGCAACATAGTATAACAATTATTACCCTTGAACAAAGAAACAAAAGATCTGAAAGGGTAAAGAATTGGACATGTAGCAAACCAAAAGTAAGAAAGGTTATGCAAAAGTTGAAAGAATTTTCTGCATACTAGTCCCTCAAGTCTACCTTATTCGCATATTAATCCCTTGATTCTTTAAATTTTCATGTTATTCCGTAAAATTATATAACTTATTGCATATAGCTCCGTACAGACTAGTTAACCACAATTACAGCATATATTCATGGAATATTCCCAAGTAGGCATTCAGTTTGTAATGGTCCAAAATATTTTAGAGTATTTTACCCTTAGATTTTTTTAGGGCTTTTATATATAAATCAATGAAAATTTCTTAATTTGCTTCAAATTTGCATTAGGCCATCCAGGCATTTAAGACATTGCATATTCATCCCTTGAATTAACTATGGTTTTGTAATGAAAATTCTTATTTCTCTCTCAAGTAAACCCATCCATCTCTTAATTTGAAACTTTATAGTTTAAATTGATTGGAAAAATTTTCAGTTTTGGATACCTTAAGCACCAATCAAATATTGCATCTTTTCCTATTTCATAAAATGTATATGAGTAAAGATTTATAGTAAATTGATTGGAAAAAAATTCAGTTGTGGATACTTTGAACACCAATCAAATATTGCATATCATCCTGTTTCATAAAATCTGTATAAGACTACTGAAGTAACTACTTGTGTTCTCTAGAAGGATAAAGGACAAGAAGGGGTGGGAGGAGATGGATCGAATGAGAGAGGAACCCCTAACGTGCAAGCACTACTGAGGATAAAAGCTTAATCTCATCTGCGCTTAACCTAAAATATAGACGAGGGCATGTAGATCAGCTTACCATTTGGATAGAGGTAGGGCAACCAGAAGGAATATTATGTCTAACAGATGAAATTTTTATAGGGATTAATATGCATATTGAAAAAATTGATGGATTAATATGCAAATAAGAAAGATTTTAGTGACTTTCCTATAAAAATTTTTTCAAACCCCTTCAGGTATGAAAGGTTCAAGATTCCTTCAAAGTCCATCATCCAATGAACAAAAACCTTAATTGTCTAATTGAAATTCAAGGAGTTTTTGACAACAAGCTAGCAGCCAACAAGTATGGGGATCCCATTTTCGTTCAACCGTTGCTAAAGGACACACATAGAGAGAAGATAAGAATGATTCCATCCAATGCTAGCAGTTGAATATGCGTGAGCAAATCACATGAGGAGGCTCTCTAAACTCTAAACCTTTTGCTAAGGCCTTAATTGTTCCCTCCTATGTCAAGAAACTTGAGTGAATGAACTAATTCACCAAGGCACAAGCAACAAACTAATACAGTAAATCAGAGATCTACATCCTAAAGATAGGAAAACATACATGAGGCACATACAATCGATGTACATCTGAAAGTTCATAAACGATGTAACAAACACATGAGCACTACATCAGTGAAGGACAATAGTTTATGCAACAAGCATCTGAGTCAGCAACCAGAATTAAGTGTAGTATCACTAAGCAAGGTTCAGGGTACCTAACTTTGAATGCACTTTGTTATATTAATTCAATATATTCGCTGCATATTGTAAATCTTAAGTATTAATTCCAACATTGCATTCTTACATTATAAAACAATCTGACCATATTGTACGATTCTGATTTGGTCACTCAAACAGAAGCAAACTTTGCACATTAAAAGACTGAAATAGTAAAGAAAGAGACAAAAAACTAGATAGCCCAAGCGTCTTGGCAACATGATATCGGACAAGGCCCACATATCTAGGTACCTTCAATGTCGGTGTGATAACTCTCTCACATTTCTGATATTTTTGGAGAACCCAAAGAAGATCAGTACTTAATACATACTCCCTGGTTTTTTTCACATCATTTGTGTCAGTATCAGCTTCAGAAGCTTGAAGATACTCTAGCAAAGCTGTTACTGATGCCTTCCGCAATGACTCCTGCAACCCACCCATAGAAATCACAAGCCCAGAAAGCACAGATCTGCTATAGCAGCTGATCCCAAGGAGCTGCACTAAATGTGGAAAAGACACGGAGGGCACCTGGTCAAGTGAAAGATAAGAATGTATTAGAATATCTCTAGTAATTTTGATCTTTCTGGAAAGAATGCAAACAGCACTATCTACACTGAAAATTGAAGGCATAATCTAATGCACTTGTACAAAGCGCGCATTGTACAAATAAGATTTGAAGATATTATACTATTCAACTCAGAGTATATCTTATCATATTAGCATAACTATTTTTTTTAATAGGTGATCTCTTAATTGTAAGTTCTTGTAGAAAAGAAACCAGGTTACAGTGATAAACACTCAAAATTTGACAAAATAAAAACTTCAGAAGCTTAACCTATGGTTCTTTTCTATTATCACTTGGAGAACCATTACGTTTTTGCATTAAATCCAACAAATGCATGAGTTCATGAATTCCAGTAGATTAAAAGAAAGCAGCTGAATGACAGGAGAGTGATGAATCAATAACTAAATTACAAAGCTGCTTACTTCAGAATCATGTTGCTAAAATTATTTCAACCAAAACCAAACACTGAAGCTCTAGTGAATGTGCTAGGAAAATAATTAGTTTGACAGAATACCACAGGCAGGATGAAGGCATAAAACTGTGCAAGCAAGAAAAGAGGGGGTCATAGATCAGAAATTGGCAGGTCTGATGTGGTCCAACAAAGCTAAAGAATGATACTTTAAGCTATGAAGTTGCTGGCTCTATTTCAATTATGAAAAAATGGGAAAAAATATTCAAGAAGTATACATATTTACATAGTTTATTAAGTGTCAACTAGAGATCCGCATAACCTCACTTTCTGTATAATTTAGGCTAGTCTGACCAGGGCATCGCCCTGTGAGACACATTACAAAAGAGAAATATAAAAGAATGGTACATGTTTGTTTGCCTACACAGTAGAGGAATAATTTCATGTAGCATTTTTTCCTACCATATGAACTACTTACATGGAAAAGAAAAATGGGAAAAAAAGAGAAAAGAGAAAACGATAACATGCTTGCCATTATATATGACGAAGTATATAATTAAAAGAGCACTCACCATACACACTCATCAAAGAAAGCATTATTAAATATACAATCAATCAAAAACTTCAGTAGTTAAATTGACATAATGAAACCTAATTATAGAGAAACGATTTTTCCAAAATTATGACTCCCCCAAAAAAATTTGCAAGTTAAATGCAATTACACCATACTATAATATTCAAAAAATCAAATCTGAACTTAGAAAATCAATTCTTAAAAAAATCTTTCTAAAAGCAGACAGTTATCGTATGACAGAAATATGCAAAAATTTGCAATTTGAATTATAGGTATGTGGATAATGCAGCAAGCAACTTTTCATTCATCCAAGTAAGCCAAATGTGTATGAGAAACTGCTACCACATTTTAGGCCATCTTGCATCTAGTTATTGATTAAAAATAACCACTGTAATCTAGTCCTCTATAAGAAAACAAGAATGACCAGCTCATTACTAATTTAAATGTGAAAGTATTGCTAGTAATAACTACACCACTAATAAAAACTTATTTTGTTGAGAAAACAAATCAACTAGCAGAAGCATATGAAGTTTAATATAGTAGTTACAATGTCATAATTAGTTACAGGAAAACAAAAGATCTAATGTAACAACTGCAATGTTAAAATAAGGGGCAAGTGTGAGAACGAAGTGAATCATTAAAAGTTATCATAATCAGCAATCATCAACTACAACTTACTCCCCACTTAAGATCTGCATCCCTGGGAATAATAATTTCCAGTGCTTCTCTATGAGGTATGTATGAAACAAAGTAATTTTGGTTGTATAGAATCCTTTGTAGAGTCTTGGCAGCTATATCTCTTATTTTATCTATTTTTTCAACAGCTTGCTTTGCAATTCCTCCAAGTAAATCAGTAGCAACTTTTGCATCAAATAATGGGTGTGCAGTATCTCTAATCAGATCATAATCATGCATCTTTGGTGGATGCTCAAAACCTAGTGCCTTCATGGAGCCAACAGAATCTCTCTTGCAAAGTATATACGTGCATCTTTCGAGGGCAGCCATTGCAGCTTCCCGCACCCAAGAACCTACATCACCTCTGTTGTCTACAGCATAGTCATCAAGTGCTTTGAACAATGTCTGCATCACTTCATTCTTGATTAGCAAATAAAGAGAAAGGTCTTCTTCAAACTTAAGATCAGAAGAAAAACTAGTCAATGTTTCACAAACTGAAACTATTCCCCTGACAGCATTTACACGAGCTTCAGCATCAGGATCATCAGGCCTATCCTGTACATAAAGGATGTTACAATGCCAACCACATCAATCAAAAAATTACGCCAAGCCTAAGTCAAATGGATTGATTCAACATATAAATCTACTACCTCAATTGTACAAGAGCTACAGAGTTTCGTTATTACAGCTTTCCATCTCACAGCCAAGAATCCATAAGGTAAGATACCAAGAGCCAATGCTGCACCTCTTCTTGCAGCCACATTTGGGTCATCTAAGAGTTTCAGGTACTTTAAGGTAACCTCATTGGCAACAATATCACCCAAAGCAACAAGATATGCTGGAACAAAATGCTTTAATGCATCAACAGCAGCACACTGCATAGAGAAATTAATCAATAGAAATTCAGATCAGCATGCAATCCAACTAAAGGACTTTAAGTTCCATAAATTATAAGAGATGATGAATCAAAAGCACATAAATGAAATATGTCAGTAATCATAAATTCCACAAGTGAACTAGTGTTAGTAACTGCTAGTTAGATGCAAAGTAGGGCGAGTTTATACCTGTATCTGAGCATTAGGATGCTTTAGATTCTCATTTAGGGTATCAAGCAAACTCCTTTTTGTCTTCTCAGGTAGGGATACTTCAGAAAGAGATAAACATTCAATGAATCTGGAAACAGCAAAACGCATGATTTCGCCTCCCTTTCCCCGATAAAGGCGCGCCTTTTCAATAGCAGGAACAATTCCTGACAAAGTTTTTTGTTTGTCTGTACATGAAAAACTAACTTATCACTGGAATGCAACAGCAACTAGAAAAGATGATCCTGTAAAGAACAAAAGTTCTTTGTCTGCATATCTATTCAATTTGACTTGTCTGTACATTATTAACTTATTACTAGAATACAACAGAATTTAGAAGAGATTATGATTCAAACAGTTCGTGTGAACATTGATTTTCTTTAGAGAAACAAAAATGAAACGGGAAAAAAAATAAATCAAGTAATAAGAACATTAACAAAAGTCTTCATAAGTTCGTATAATAAGTCCAAACCAGTAAAAATAATAACAGAACTAAAATTGCATTTTTCACATCCTTCTGCAATCAGGTACTCATTACGAAGAACATAGACTGTAATTCTGCCAGAGCGAAAAAAACAGAAGTAGAAAACCTAGAAAGATACATTGATAGACATGTAGATATGCATGCAGCCTCAGCAAAAAAAATGGCACAAGCTCAAGCAGTACATGAAAGCTAAGTACATAACATTTTAAAAAGATACATGAGATTATACGTGAACAGCTTGAAATACATGCATACATTGGGACAATTAGCAAACAATGTTGCTGATAAGATAGGTAATTTTGATATTCTAGTCCTCAGGAAGATGTCTATGCAACTTCTGACCTGCAAATCATAACACTTTCCACAACAAAATGTAAAAAGGCCATGAAGGGAATAAATGCTAAAAGAGAGTTAAATATTTTTAAAAATCACGCTTATTTCATTTTCTCCTTATGTGTGAAGTCTTGTACAAACGAGTTGACATAACATGATCTCTCAGCCATATGGCATCTAATCTATGCTATTGATTTTGAGAATCACCTCACGTACGGTAACATCCCTGCCAATTAATACCAAATAATTGTAATTGCCCAATTTAGCAAAACTTTATGAACAATTATTTCTGGTATAGTATTGATTAATGAGAAGGAAATAAGCAAGAAGGCTACAATTACAAAGAGTTGGAACTGGACATATATGCACACATGTATGTATACATGCATATTTACTGAGAACTAGGATAGGTGGAAGCCAGGCAAGAATCGGAGTGAGGGAGGAATTGAACCCAAGTCTCTTGTACAAGATCCGCAATCTTGCAACGGGCACCTTATCAGTTCGGTACGGTACGGTACTATGAGATCTTGGAACTGGGCCCGGTCCATTTGACCGGCCCAACCCAAGCTTTTGGCCTCACGTGCGACGCACGTGAGGGCGCGGGATGAAGGGAGAAATTCATCCCGAAAAAGCCGGGATTGCCTGATTTTTTAGGGCTTCTTCCTCCTCCCTTGAAGCCATCCGAAGCAAAGCCGCCAAGCCCAAGTCCCCTTCTGGTTGGGGGTCCTTCTTCCTTGGGCTACCGATCGAGAGAGAGAGAGAGAGAGAGCCGAGAAGCCACAGCACGGGCGACCCTTTTCTTCCATTGCCGCCGGAAAGAAGCTGCCGGATCTTCGCCGGGGCTGAGGTAAAGGTTTCTATCCTTCATTTCTTTATTATACCATTTGAAAGAAAGAAAGAAAGAAAGAAGAAGAGAGGGAAGAAGGAGAAGGCCGACCGTCGCGGGCTCTTCTTCTCCCATCCGCATGCCTCCTCCGCGGGAAGGAGAGGGCTAGCCGTCGCGGGCGCCGCCGGCCTCGACTTGGCTTCTCCCGAGCTCGCCGACCTCCTTTCGCGGGAGAAGAAAGAAGAAGAAAGAAAGGGGGGGAGGAGAAGAAGTCGGGAGAAGAGAAGGAGAAAGAAAAAGAAGAAGAAAGAAAAGGGGGGAAAGAGAAGAAGTCGGGAGAAGGTTCTGGAGAAGGAGAGAAGAAAAAAGAAAAGAGAAGAAAAGAAAAAGAAAAAGAAAAGAAAGAAAGAATAATAATAATAATAATAATAATAATAATAATAATAATAAAATAAAGGGAGGAGGGTGGTTTACGGGTATGAACCCGAATCCGAACCCGAACCCGGGGTGCTAGACACCTCTGCAGGGTCGGCCCTAGGAGAATGTTAAAATTTAAGTTTTATATATATTGTGATGAATTTTACAAGAAAAATATGATTTTTGGATATTAAGTTTTGCAAGAAATTTGTGAAATTAATTGGATTTGTTGTGGATCGCGTTCGAAGTAAGTAATGAACTGCCTTCTCTAGACTCTTCATTTATATAATATTATTTTTGTATTGAATAACTTGTTAATGAATTTATATATGATTTATGAATTTTACGAGATGATTTGAATGAAAAATAAATATGTGAATTGGAGTAATATTTTTCGGACTATTGTTATATTTACTGCTCTTGCATCATATATGCATATTTAGATCAGATTATGATATGCTTATTATGTTACCAAAAGAATTTTGATGTGCATCAGATTTGGAACTCTCAGCCTGACTATGTTCTGGACCCTGCCAATTGGGGGTTATACATTGGCAATTCTGGCCCCACCGCAGGGTATAAGTGTGGTATTCTGGCCCACTCCGCAGGGTATAAGTGCGGTATTCTGGCCCACTCCGCAGGGTATAAGTGCGGTTCTGTTTTTGGCCTAGCCACAGGGTATAAGTATGGTCGTAGTTAAAGGCTGTTGAGATGGATGTAATTTGTTTTGAATCAGATTTACAATTATGCATATGGATATTTAAAAGATACGAATTTATATGAATTTGTGTTTGAAAATGAATTGATTATGTTATTATGTTGATTCATCGAAATTTGTAATTTATATTTTATGTTATTATATGAATTGACTAGTTAAGGTGTTTATTACTTACTGGGTTGTCTAGCTTATTATACAATTTCTTGTTGTTTTACATATTCGGAGAAATAACCTATCAGGGTTTCAAAATGGGAGAGCGATTAGAAGAACTGTGGCACAAGTTATCTTAGATTAGGGTTTATTTAAATTGATGTTTTATCTTAGACTATTGTTAGACATCGTAAGGTTTTGTTATTTAAAGAACCAAGTTTTACATGCTAGTAATTTATTGTTCCGCTGCATATTTAGAACCGTGAGACTTTATAATTTGTGTCCGTCAATGGAATAAGATTGCATTTATTTCAGCTGAATTATTTTAGTTACATTTTTGAGATTTGGTTAAGATGCCTTGCATGCTCGTGGGGAGAGTTTCCTACGGGTGTGCGGCGGTTGGCGCGGACCCCCGGCGCGCGATCTCGGATCGGGGGCGTGACAGGTACGATATATTTTTGTACCGAAATAGCTCTTTAACTATTTTTCTCCATTTTTATCTCAGTACACCTTGGTACGGACTAGTACGCATCTCAGCATGCCACGGAATAGGTCAGTATACCTCAGTATGGGGCAGTACGTCTTGGTATGAGGCGATACAGGGCTTGTACCAACTTGAAGTTAAGTTTCGTATCGATTTTCTCCCGATACGGTATGGTACGCCCCGTACCGAATGGTACAGGCTAGTACAGCAGACCATGCTCTTGTGTCAACGCAAGAGAATTTACCATGCATTCCAGCTGGCACCCTTAATTGTGGTGATAATTTTATAAGATTTACTGTGAGTGGTTCCAAAATTGAAAGTGTTGCTTTCTATTCAACAATATAATAAAGCATATTGATTCACTGTTTCACAATTTCCCACAAAATATCATCCAAAGCTACTTGCAACCTACAGATCTATTAGAAAGAACACCAACCCAATCAGATGGAAGATATATATTTAAGGTTCTGGATTTTTAATCAAGAAAAATTCTTTAAAATAATTTAAAAAAACTAATCTCGAAAAGAACTGAGCATCTGGTGATATCATCTGGTGATATTAAAGATTTCAACAATTGATAGCTCTTGCTTAGAAGAGAACCATGAGTACAATCTTGACTAGCATGGCTAATGCCAAAGAATATGCATAGCAAAAGCTAAAGGAGGAAAGAGAGATATCCAAGCCATGAATTTAGGTGCCAATGCAGGCCATTAACCCTCACGGCACATGCTATGTTAGGAAGAAATTAAAACAAAAGGAAAAAAAAAAACTAATATCCTTATGAGTTATAAAAAATGAAAAAACCCCAAAAAACAATGAAAAGGTACCATAAAGATCTGTGCCAAGTACCGCTACTGACCCAGCACAGGCTGGTACCTGAAACAAGTTTAAAGTAATATTATGATCAAATGTATGAGCAGAAAAAGTACAAAAGCAAATTACCAATTTCTAGGTATATTGAAGCAAAAAAGCAGCTTAAGATGACAAAAGTGTAACAAGAAAAGCATTTGAGTCTTTGAGAGATGCTTAAATAATGTAAAGGTATAAATCTGGCACAAACAGAAAATCGATGACAAAGGCAATCAATGAAGAAAGGTCTTAAAATGACAAAATAAAGAAATACAAGAAGTAGAAGAATTATTAACTAACCTTTATTCTTATTGCACTTAAGGACGTCATTTGACGAATTTTACATAACATTACCATTGGACTATTCACGCACAAATAAATATTGTAGTAATCTGATAGAATTTGTAAAATTATGTCCATCCCTGCAGTGATGCACTATAATTTTTCCATCTTACAGGAATAAGTTTGGCTTGAATATCCAACTCCATCCCAAAAAAGTTAAATGGATACAATTATTTTTTTCTTTTTTTTTGTGGTTATAGATATGTGCATATTCATGGTTGAATTCGTAAATATCATGTATAGAGGTTTAGAGTTGTTCGAGCTACTAAGGATTAAACAGTCATTTGGGTGTTAAGAATTTAGATAGAAGTTAATAGACTTAAACCATGTCTTTTGCGTCAGAACAGAGTCTCTGTAGCAGGAAAAAAATAGCAGATGTCATAGAGGATAGCAAAACATATAGTATAGTGCAAGAAATGCTGAACCGGCCCGTAACGGCCGGTTCAGCCCATATCGTTACAGGCCGGTTCAGCCCATATCGTTACGGGCCGGTTTGGCATTATGGGGCCGGAACCCAGCAATACCAGGCCGGAACCGGCTTGAACCGACTGGTACTAGATATGTACCGACGTAACCAAACGGTTCCGTCCAGTATAGCTAGAAACTGGTGCGAACCGACCGGTTCGCCACAGCGCGCTGTGGGTAGCGTGCCTGTCGGTACCGGTTCAGCATACCTTGGTATAGTGATTAGAGAAGAGTACCTCTTTTATCCTAAGTCTCTTTGTTCTTCAAAGGATTCCCATTTAACAAAGATACATATAGCTCAAAGCTCAAAGTAGATAAAATACTAACCAATAGGAAAAACAAACCCAAGCTGATGCAAGGTCAGCACAAGTTCTCCAGCTGCCAATGTTGCACCATGGCGTGTGCACAGGTCCAATGATAGAGTGCAGGGAATTAATTTCTCAACGACATATCCTGCAAAATATTCATGATCGTATTTCGCAAGAGCAGAAAGAGCCTCAGCAGCCAATTCTCTCAAGCTCTTATCCTGAGAAAAAAGAAGGGTGAGTAAATTAGATATTGATAAAGAATCTGTAAACATATTTTAGCAGAATATAATAAAAGCAAGCTTTTAGAAAGAAAAACCAGGTACATATTATGCATGTCTTAAAGACCTCAACAACCATTCATAGTTTGCTAACATTTTAGATCATAGGAAGGGTGGAAAATGAAGATAATATGAGCAAATCATTAGATGTTATGCTTGGTGCCAAACCCACAAAAATAAAAGAAATATAGTCTTTTTCATTGCAAGACATGATTCAAAATACAAGATTAATATAGCATCATATTACTAACATCTACAGAAATAATATTATAGGGTTTCACTATCAAGATTATCATGAGAAGGTTTAACACAAACCATGCATAGTGTTACATTACAAGAAGAGAAATATTTTCAATAAGAATGGCATTAAAAAGGTATTGCAAAATAAAGAAATGAATAACTGCAAATGTTGCGAATTCACTCACAAACCAAGATCCAATGATTTTTAATTTACACAAGCACAACCTTTAAATACTATTGAAAAAATAAACTAAACTTAAGACAAATTGGCCCTTCAAGTTTTCCATCTCATCTCATATGGTTAAATACTAAAAGAATTACTAGAAATGTTGAAGTAAATATATAATACAGACTATTGTTAGCAAAAGGCTCACAGACAATTAATGGTCATTCACTAAAAATATGTGCTTAAATATCTTTACTCTAGTGTCATATTGTATCTATGATAAATGGCTATCAAAATCAAATAGAACCATATAAACTGAGAGGGAGATGGGGGAAAGAAGCTTGAAAATCTTGAATAGAAAAATAACAGCAACAATGCCAAAAGAGATGTATTTAAGAACTCAGGAGCTTCAGGGGGAAAATATCTTACAGCAATTTTTGCTACCTGAATGAAAAGTCACAATCACAAATAGCTAATTCCATTGCATACCCTACAAAATCACAGCAAAGTTTAACAAGAGGGAGCTATTCTAAGGGCAAGGGAAGTACTGAGGATAAAGAGAAGACCATCTTCAACATTCCTAAAGGATGAATTGAACATCATCCTGGGTTTTTAAAAATATCCGACAGTCACCTTCAGAGGAAAAAAAATCCTATAGCAATTTTTGCCACCTG
This sequence comes from Phoenix dactylifera, assembly GCF_009389715.1. Taxonomy (NCBI): domain Eukaryota; kingdom Viridiplantae; phylum Streptophyta; class Magnoliopsida; order Arecales; family Arecaceae; genus Phoenix; species Phoenix dactylifera. The sequence continues at coordinate 10,858,488 of NC_052393.1, forward strand.
AGTTCAAAGTTGCATTCACAAACAGCTAATTTTATTACATAATCCTACAAAATCAGTACAAATCTTAACAAGAGGGAGATTTTCTAAGAGCAAGGGAAGTACTGGGGATAAAGAGAAGACCATCTCCAACATCAACAATGGATGAAGTTAACATCATCCTGGGTGTTTTAACAATCTCCGACAGTCACCAATACTTGTCAATGATATCATATTATCTCTAACTTTGCTTTTCTTCACCATTTAGTTGAAGCCTAGCTTTCCCTTGCTTAAATTATTTCAAATGAATTTAACTTAGTTCAAACGAAAATAACTTTGCATCATACTTAACAGACTGCAATAGTTGTAAATGCTGGATTTTTGTAATATGACACAGAATGCCTGTGAGATGAGCAAAATGGTAATCTGGAGAAAAGAAACAAAGGAGAATTGGGTTTAGACAGAAGCTCCTCCTGAGCCATGTCTGCCATATTATGCATTACATAACTTGAGTAATGCAGGCTCTAACTTTCAATGTGATACTCAGACAAGAACAATAACACTGTGCAGTGGAGAGATTGCTCATGAATACTTTATCTTAATCTAACTCATCTGCATGACAACTCAAACTGACATAGCTCTATGGCCAAAAAAACAGTGGGTAAGCACCCATAAACCACAGTTAATTACAAACTACACTCAGCTCGGCACTTGGATTGTCCAACTACATCATAAATGCACCTGACCATGATCTTCAATTGTGCCTTGATGGCACGCCATATATGTTTGTTCACTCTACATAACATAAATGAAAGAGATATAGACAAGGTAATACAGAAAAGAGTCAAGGCATCAAAAAGACCTTGAAATCAAAATTCCATACAGAGACACTAAGCATTGTCTTTGCAAACCATATATCTGCCTCGTACAACCTATCAAACATCAAGGCATGATCATGTGAGTAAATTTTATATTAACTGATATTTCTTGGTCTACCGTTGAATGTAGAGCTATGTAATGAGAAGTTGGTCTGCTGATCTATTAGCTTATCAGTAAAATAACTTGGGATCGCTGTTAACCAGAACTGCTGTTTCCCTCTATAAATCACTCGAGCAATATGATTTGTACCACAATAATGAAGATGGGGTATATATTGAGGATACATATATAAAAGCATGCACAAAACTCAAATTGCATTATGATTCCTGACTGTAGAGCCCAATATGAGCCCAATCAATTTCTTCTCTAAAAAATAGTTTTTCTTTTCAGACTGCTAACTGTTGTTAGGTTTGGAGTCTTCAACTTGATGCCCTCTAGAAGATGAAGCTTCAAATGGACATGAAATAAGTATGAGAGAATTCTAGAATGGAATAATGCCTCAGATTTCTCAAGACGACCAACGAAAAAGAGAGAGGCAGGACAGAGCCTGTAATTTCATGTATAAACATGTCACAATAATAATGACCAAGATAAAATTAACATTGAATACTCGAAAGGACTTATCCCTAAATAAAGTATCCTGCAATGGTCAAACCTTTCCTCTGTTGGATGCACATAGCATATAATTCAGTAAAGAACAAGCATCCAAATGCATTTGCTAGAAAAATTTAAAAAAGATAAGCTTCCAAACCTACAATGTTCCCCATGAAGATTGAAAAAAGGGGGCCATTACCTAGTTATCGTCCCAATAATCTGTGGTCCTAGGAGGGGGGCATTGGGGAGTTGGGGACCGTCCTAACCTTTGGCTTCTTTTGCACAAAGTGGCTGCTTCAGAACTTAAGCATATGCCATTGTACCCAAGCCTTTTACTGCTGCGCCAAGCAATGGCCCCTTAACATTCCCCATGCAAATTATAGTGAAATTAATTTTAATAATCCAATACGCTTCAAGAGCATGGTTCACTATGTCGTTAATAATTCAATAAACAAACTGGTGTGCAATCCATGTTTTATGCCTGATATTTACAGATATTGAAAGTCATAAATATATTATTTTGCATATCTTACAAACATGACTCTTTTAATATGCCACCCATTTATGTCCATTAATCCATATTATGAATCTGTACATGGATTATATGCCCCATGTATGATGACATCATAATTGGTTGAAGACTTTAATTTGATTGTGCTTTGTATCCATAATAAGACATCCAATTTACTGCATCACAGCCTCCTTCAAATCTCATCATATCAAAGTACCCAAACCATCACAAGAGGACAAATGCAAAGCTAAAGGGATCATCATTAGACACCATCCTTATTTGACAAAATCACAATGTTGATTTGGTGCACTAAAAAGATTGTAAATGTCATATTATGACCAAGGATCTCACTATAATGTAGTTGGAAGTGAATCTAGAGATGACCGGTAAAGGTCACCAAATTCCAAACATTTTATGGGTTTCTATGGAGGATCATTGATACTTATACTATGTTAATAGTTGGCACAAGTTAAAAGGGTTAGACAGATATTTAATTTTCTACCTCATTCCAATTCTTAAATTTTGGTCACCATCAAACAGTTCATTCATCTATTTTTGGTGCTTGACACCATATCTTGCTGTTTGTAAGTAATACCAACTCTTCTGCAAATCCAGTTTGGCTTAAACCGAATAAATCTCTCTTAGTTGAGTCTCATTTCCTCTAAAACTGAAGGTACATATTTGTTTTAGTACAAAAATGTTTCCCGCATTTTAATTCTCTATCTTTTGCTTCTCTTTGCTTCAGCTCGTATTTCTTGTTCAATTCTAGAGCAATTAAGCATGAGCTTCAAGCTTCTCTGTTTGACAAGTCTACTGCTCATTCTAAGAGTTAAGGACTGCCAACCTGAAGGAGTTTTTTCATACTTTGACTTGTAAACTCTATGGTAATTTCCCCCTTCTTATGGCCTCACTTTTTTTCTCAGGTTACAAGTTAAAAGAACTCTTAGTAAACCTAGTCAACATCACAACATTCTCGTAAGTATTAGAATATTCTTGTTCACCTGGACCCTTGTTATTTTTTATTTTATACTAATTTATAAAATTTTACAATCTCATGCAACAAATTTCCATTTTAATTAATTAAATTGATAATAAATATTCCCTATTCTACTTGGGTTAGCAAAGCTTGGATATTGAGCTCATCATGAAGATTCCACATAAATCTCCTCCAAGCCAACCATTCCTATTCGTCTAACACCAAATTTATATTGTTTTCACCATCCAATCTACAGACCTTTTTCATTTTATGAGAAATTGGATGTCAAGAAGAACTATTTTTCAACATAGTTTCAAGCATGGATTCAAGAGCTGGTCCATCCAGGCTACCTTGGATAGGATTGGCGGGAGATTGGATCCTAGGATGATTATGGTACAAATAGGTCCATACCAAGGAATGTGCAACCGAGCCAAACCGACCGGTTCCACCAGTTCCGAGCTGTACCGATAGCTCACCGGTACAGTTCCGCCATTGAAAACGGCTTGCTGCCAGAGACGGAGAAGGAAAAGAGAAAGAGAGAGCGAGCAGGGTAGGGAGGGTGAACGAGGGGGACGGCGGCGGAGGCCGCGGCCGCATCTCCTGTTTCGAAACTTGCCGACTTTACTTAAAAATTTCAAATTAAAAAATATTAATTTTTTTAAGTAAAATCGGCAAACGGCCTCACCGCCCCCCCGCAGCCTTCGCTGGCCCTCAGAGGCAAGCCGCTCGGCACGGCCCGTACCGACTCAAACCGCTGAAAAACCGGTACGGTGCCCGATACCAGTTTCTCCACCCTTGGTCCATACAAACCATAAGGTCTCGATATTAATACCAGCCAGAACCAGCCACACTAGTGGTCACGTAAACCAGCACCAACCAGGACAGAGCTGCGACCTGGTGGGAAAAGAAAGAGCATGAGGCTCTATTCCTATTTTGGCATGCAGAAGTGAGAAAAAGAGACAAGAAAAAGGAGAAGGGGAGAGGAAGAGCTTAAGGTAGGTTTTACCTTTTTTTTCCTCCAAAACACTGGTTCCAATCAGCATTAGTGGCATTATATTGTAGGATAGTATAAGGAAGAAGGGAATGTATAAGGGTTTAGGGTAGGGGTAAAACTTAGAAGGACTAGCAAGGCAATACAGCACATAGAAATTCATATAATAGCTTTGTTTGCTAAAGTGAGAGGAAAAGGATGAAGGCATTTACAAACATAGCAATATTAAAATAAGGACTAGATAACAAAAGAAAAGCTACATAAAATATGCAGCAATGTCTATCTTAGATGCCTCTCTTCACCATGAATAACAGGATTTACAATAAATAATAATAATAAACGCTTATCTAAATAAGGTGCAGATTTTCAGAAATAATATGGAAAAGATAAGAAGTCAAAGTGGAGCACGCTGACATTGTTTTATAGAAAAAGCAGAATACCCAGTGTGTTATTTTATTGCATAGTAATTCTTCGACAAAGGAATAAAGATAATCATTGTACTGAGCAATGCGAACAGCAACGTGAAGATAAGAATTTGCTCGTGAGGCAAGAGAGAAATAATCAGCTGCATTCACAATGTCAATGCCATATGGAAAAGCTCCTTGTCTTCCAACATTCTCCTGAAAAGCTGCAGAAGCTGCTCTTCTGCAATTAACCTAACATAATTGGAAAAAAATAATAATTATATCCCAACATCTTGAACAAGACCATGATGAGAGTTCTGGACAGCTGTCAACACAAGAAATCCAGAGACTCTCACTTATGGCAAAAGAAAATCTAATCACCTCTCGATCATAACAAGCAACTATTAGAAGATGTGGAGCAAGTTGCTCCAAAATGCCTTTCATATCAGAGCTGGAGTATGCGCGACCAAATGCCCAGCACACGTATGCAGCAGCATCACGTACATGAGACCCAATGCTGTGGGAACCTCTTCGTATGTCATAATGCAAGGCCTGAAAAAAACTATGCTTTTAGCAAGTACTTGCTGTTACAATACTTGTTGTCTTAAGCAATTCTTAACTTGGGTTTATGTTGCTTAAGTACTGTTAAATATCAAGCAAAGTGGATTATATGTACCCTAGTATTGTTTATAAAGAAAGTGAAGAAATATATATGCAAAGAAGCATATTTGGGCATTATTTCATATTTACTTCTATGTTGCATGGATTTGCATCATTATTGGATTTTCCAGATCAAACAAAGGAGGAATTAAGGACCTCATATATTCAAATACTCCTCCAGTAGTTGCCTAACTAGAAAGTATGCAAATACAATTCTTATAATTCAAAACAAGATTTAACTTTATCCCGCGTTGTGGTAAAACAAACATAATTAAAAATTTCCAGATGAAAGGAACAAGATTGTGAACTTAGAACCTCGATTAATGTCATCAAGATTTCTGCACATGGGGAAGCTATAGTTAGCAAGAAGCATACAAGTTAAAGTGAAGATGGTGATGGCCTAGGTGGTGACACAGGCTTAGCCTGAGGTCCGTCAAGATGCGCCTGACTGGGCCTGAGTTACCCCAAGTCTGAGCCAGGCAATTTATGCCATTCAGCCAAGCCATGCTCATGTTGCTAAGCCCAAAGATTGAAGAAATTTATACATGGTCATCACCTCCAACCATGGCCTACTTGTACTAGATCTTTCCCTCAACACCTTGTGCTCGCAGCAGCCACAACTACCCAAAAGCTTGGCACAAGCCCCACACTTCCCCATCCCACCCAACCCAAAACAATGCTCTTCTTTCATTCATATTTTTGACATAGCCAAGTCCAAATCAGACCATGTCTCTGGAAACTTAAGATGGGACCAGCTTTAGTCCTAGAGGAGTCATGAATTGGCAGCGAACAAGTAGATATATCCATACAATAAGCTTTATTTGGGTCAGCTAGTCCATAACACTTTATGATGACTGATTTCCACAAGTTTGCATATGGTGTTTCCTAGACCAAAATAAATACAAATTCAAAGAGCAACAGGTTTTTAATAAAGTCACATCATGTTCCTTAGTGCACCATCATTGGGTCTCTTTTTGGGTTAGACTAACTTCATGATCCTCACTGAACCATCATGCAATTAGCTTAATGATTGATTTCCACGATGGTTTACATATGGTGCATAGTTCGCCATACCGTACCGTACTGATTCGGTACTAGTACGAGTGACATACTAACACTCAGTACACCGAAAAGACTCCATACCGTACCGACACAATGCTAGTGTGGCACCGGCACGGAGTCTGGTACCGAGACGGCGAACCTTGATATGGTATCTTCGAGGCCAAAATAAATACAAATTCAAAGAGCAATAGATTTTTAATAAAGTTCCTTATTGAACCATCATTGGGTCTCCATTAGCCAAACTAATTTCACTGAGGTAGATTTGTACCCAAAAAAATGGTAGACCTTGACCTCAAGGACTTGGGCAGAAAGGCTTACAAGTTACAAGCTTGAACCAAAGTAGATTTGGCTGTGGAAATAGGAAACCAGCTCTGCTAAAAATTGAAGTATGAGCATTTGGGCATCTAAAAATGGCATTGTATGATCAAGTATCGTTTATCAGAAAAAAAATTATAGTATTTTAGTTTTGCTTACTCTATCTATGTCGTGCAATCTAAAATAGTGCTTGGTTGGTTTAAACATATTCATATAGACATCTGTCAGCATCAAGGCAAAAGTAGAAAGATAAGTATTAGTAAACCGCAGCAGTATCATAGTATATAAAATCAAGCTTTCATAGTTAAGATATATGTAATTTTGAGCATTCATAATTTCATATCGTAGTATGTTTTCTACCCTCTCTCTCTCCCAATGTCTCTATGGTCCACAGTAATGCCCTTGCTATTGGGTTCAAATAACCATCATAAATTGGGTCCAGTTCACCATCATAATATGTTCCAACTGCTCTGTCAAAATTATAGAGCACTCATATATTCAGACATGGTATAAATTACAATGCTTTATTCAACAAACCATGGTAAAAACCATTAGCAATAAGCCAATAAGTTCTGAGTGCCATGACATGCAGATTGGATGTATATGCCACATCAGCAACCTTTAGAAAGGTCACTCAAAAAGTTACACAGGAAAAGTGAAAGTGACCAAACTTCTTGTGAATAAACTAAAGAAATTAGCACTCCGAACTTAACAGAAATAATTCGAGAAATAACAAAATTGTAGCAAAGTATAAAGTAATGAAGTTGGAAGGAAGACGACCAAATTCCAGAAAGACCGCAAATATATGTTTCTGAAAAAATATAATATAATAAACAACTGATTTTCGAATCAGATTAGATATTCAAGATGAAAAGCACATTTTACCTCAGTTATTACAGGAACTACTTTAGGAAGACTAACAGGTAGCAGCAAGCCTCTGCGAGCCAGCTCTGCCAAAGCCAAGCAGCCTCCATGCCAGGAACCATCCCCCTGCAAAACAACAATAAATCAGAAACTCCCAAACAAAATTCCAAAGTCATTCGTTTCTCTTGGAGAAAAATGGTACATAATTGATATGATGTTGAGGAAGTGTAATTTTTTCCCCTTTTTCTGGTAGGCACATCTTCTGATGGCCAAATCAATGAGCAAAGAGTTCAAAGCACTAGAAATGAAAGGCTTCTTCGGACAACAGAAATAATAACACTTTTTTAACAACTAGCTAAAATTTCTAAAAAGCAAAACAGAAGAAGCATGGACAACAAACCTCTCCAGGTGAAAACAGCTCTAATATGGAAGACAACACCTCTTCAGAAAGGGAAGATGTCAAACGTGCAGTTATTCGACCAATGCCTTTTGCTGCAGACCAACGTACAACTGTGTCCTGCACTGTATAATAATTATAACATGCTTCAAGTAGCAATATAAAGTTATAAACAGAAACAGAACCTGAACCGGCTAAGCAACACTTCTTCTAGAGTTCTACTTTAAAAACATAAAGAAGCTAAAATATATCTTGTGAGATATGTAATTATCTCATCTAAACATTGTTAGAGATTAACTTAATCCTAACCAGCCGCTATAGCTTCACTGTTGTGGGACAGTGAATAGCTATACAGCCAAATAATGATATTTCGAAGCAACAGTCTTGTCATTATCTTCCCATTTTAAAAATGACGGACTGTTCCACCACAAGAAAAAACGGACTGTACATAATACCGTCTCAACAGTCAACTATGCAATAAAAGACCAAGTTATAATACTGTAAAAGAAGACCCTTCATGGTAACTTTTTTCATGCAAACCAATCTCTTACACATGCATGCATGAAAGCACATACATTTATGTGATGTTCCCCGAAACTTGTGTTACTAGAGCATGGTATCCTCTAACTACAAGACAATCTCCTAATCACTCTTCCACTCTTTTTCTTCCTTAGGGGAGAGTGCATGTCTGGGGTATTTAGACCTAGATACAATGGCCCTATGTTTGGCACCGTGTACTGTATTGTGTGTACTGTGTACTATTTTGCATGGCCTTTTCATGCATTCCCAAGTTCATATAAAAGCAAAGAAGATGTGGTGTTCACAAAGATGAATCATCATCAATCATGTCGACATGATTGTTCGTTTGCTTGTAAGTAGTAACTCTTATGGTTGCATGTGTTGCTGACTGCAGAGTTCATGCAAAATGTTTGTGTACCAAGAGTTCATGCAAATGAGTGTTTGCTACTGCTAATCATGGTTAATCCTAGCATATTTCTCAAATAGATTACATGGCTGCCCTAAATCAGTTCTGTTCCTACATACCAGAAAACAATGTTCCCACAACATATACTATGAACCTGCTTGGGAAACAAACATAAAGCAGTTCGGAAACATGAAAATGGCGAATGTTCAGAAACATTCCCACTGGGGCCTCTTCTCTGTTCGCCAGCTGACTAAGCATTAAGATTTAAGAGCAAGGCGAGGGGAATGAAATAATGCTCTGCTCAGTTTTTTTGATTAATTGGATTCTCATTCAGTAGCCGAGCAGAAAGGATGTTAGGACATGTTTTAGTTTCCATTATTGTATTTATGATGATAAATGTTGCCAAAGAAACAAGATATTCCTGTATTGATTGAAACTTAACATTATATCATGAGCCAAATACCTATATAGTTACATGAGAAATTCTGCTGTCCTCAATATATAAATTCTCAAAAGTTATGGTTTTAAATAACATATGTCATAGCAATAGCCACTATTTAACTGTTTCATGGTACCCCATTACGATACACATTTATATATATAAATGGCCAAATAGAATAATCGCAGTTACATAACGGACATCAGAAGAGTGCTTTTTATGGCTGTTTTTTGACCTTATCAGTGTTCATTAATAGAATAATAAAGTTAATCAATATTTACAAGTTTATGAGGATCAGTATAGACGATAGTATTGAACAATGACTTGTCAATTAGTGTCATTATTTGCTGTTGTTATGCATTATTTCGAATTATATTTAATAACAGCCACTCTAAGACAGTAATAAAATTAATAAAGATATTTTTAAATTTTTAAGCCAAATAACAATTCTTTTATTACATAATAATGACCAATGACAGTCTTGTCCAGTCATTTCATATTTCTAACAGCATTACTAAAACCTTGTTCAAAACAGTGATGCAGCATTTTTTTTTAAAAAAAGAAGATTTTCACAACTTTTAAATGACTTATCTTGCACATACAGGAAGATAAAGCTCAACTTTTATTTTCACAAATTTACACTAAATCAGAAGAAACAGGATGGCAGAATTTTGACACACATACATACCCAATCTCTTAAACCAGAAAGTAACAGCTCAATTATCTCCTCCACAATTTCTGGAACATCCATATCCTCTTCTTCTAGGCAAATTGCATTTTGTGTATTATTGCAATTGTCCGCATGTTGACCATAGTTAGTTGAAGAACTTCTTCCAGCAGCATTCAGCAAAAGATTTTCTCCTAATGAGCTATTTTTTCCCTGCATGAAGAAGCTAATAGATCAATCAAAAGAAAGCCCATGCATCTACATATGGAGAAACCAAACAGGTTACTGCTACTAAAGTTGCCTCTTTAGATAATTTTGCATAAGCATGATATGAGAATCATCATGATCTCTTCTACTACTCCATCATCTTAAGATACATATGATGACCAATCCCATGTAAACTAACTGAAGATATGAAATTTTACATAAACGAGTGGAGTGTGCATAATTTATGAGGAAAATAAAGATGACGCAATCGGAAGTTCTGTAAAATATAAAGCTGAAGGCATTAGCTAAAGCTTCAGTAGTAAAATGCAATGGCAGGAAAACCATATGCACCAATCATATCTATAATGTCGAGCAATGAAAACTGCAGAACAAGCTAGCTTGATCATTACTGCATGTTATAACATATGGGGCACCTTAGTGACAAAAAATGTAACCTTGGTAATTGCTGCAAAAATTAAGTTGCTTGCACTAGGATTTTCACTTGACCAAGTGGACCTCTATAAAGACACGGAACAGATGCAGCCAAGCCAAATAGCTGTGACAAGCATACCTGCTACCACGAGATACAGATCTCATAGGAGTCATCTTGGTACTTCAGCTTGATACGAACCTACAGCTTGATCTTGGAAGAAACAAGTGGAAACACAGGACTTGAGTAAGTCCAAAAACAGGAAGAGGTAGATTCTTAATTGCACTCTTCTATCTTTTGTTTTTTATTTAACAATAAGTTAACGCTTTATTTCCAAACACAGGCATTTAGCAATGTGCTTTATTATCTAATAAATTTGTAGCATGTGTCATAATCATATGATACACAAATGTCATAGAACTAGAATGAAAGGATTGCACCATACACTCACATGCATACACAAGTGCAGGTGCCCACACATAATTAGTTATGTGAGCTCATACTCTTGAACCCTCCTACAAAGAGATTCTTAGAGAAGAATCATCAAAAGAACATGCTCTCCCAATAGTATTATTTGATATGAGAAACTATTAGTTTATATACATTTCATAGAGATTCAACTATATAGGGGTGCAACATGGCTTAAGGAACTAGAAATTGAACAAGAAATTGAATTTGCGAAAGCATACTCTTGAAGAATGCATTTCAGTTTGTAGGCCTTATCCCGAATAACAAGTCTAAGAGGTTGTTACAGTGCAAACATCTTGTGAATCTTCATGGAGGTATGTATTCTTCACATCTTGTGAATCTGAAAATATTGCAAAAGAAGAGAATGGCAATATTGGAATTCCTTCATGGGATATCTAGATTGGAGAATCAGGTTAATGAGCAAACATGGATCTACCCACCAATAGTTTGACAATTTTTATTTCCCCAAGTTCATCTAACAAGAGAACAAGTAAAGAATAACTAAGGTACAACATAAGCACTTCTTAATCCTATTAGCACCATCCAGCTCACAACTGTCACGCCCCAACCTCTGCGAGGCACGTGAGGCACCTAGTGCCCACATGGGGGCCACATGAGGGGGGAACACGGGGGCTCCCCTGCCAGATATTGTCCGGTTCTGGGGCTTCACGCAAGCGTCCTTCACCCCTCCCCGGTTTTGTTTTCCACCCAAAACGCGTCTGCAGGATTTGGAGACACCCGCCTCATATGCCCAGGCTCTGGAACGAGTCTTTCCGATGTGGGACTATTGGGCCTCACACCCTTCCCACCATCGGACAAGAGCCGTCCTCGGCTCTGATACCAAATGTCACGCCCCCGCCTTTGCGGAGCACGTGAGGCACCCAGTGCCCACGTGGGGGGCCACATGAGGAGGGACCGCGGGGCTCTCCTGCCAGATATTGTCCGGTTTCGGGGCTTCACGCAAGCGTCCTTCACCCCTTCCCGGTTTTGTTTTCCACCCAAAACGCGTCTGCAGGATTTGGAGTCACCCGCCTCATATGCCCAGGCTCTGGAACGAGTCTTTCCGATGTGGGACTATTGGGCCTCACACCCTTCCCACCATCGGACAAGAGCCGTCCTCGGCTCTGATACCAAATGTCACGCCCCCGCCTCTGTGAGGCACGTGAGGCACCAAGTGCCCACGTGGGGGCCACATGAGGGGGGAACACGGGGCTCCCCTGCCAGATATTGTCCGGTTCTGGGGCTTCACGCAAGCGTCCTTCACCCCTCCCCGGTTTTGTTTTCCACCCAAAACGCGTCTGCAGGATTTGGAGTCACCCGCCTCATATGCCCAGGCTCTGGAACGAGTCTTTCCGATGTGGGACTATTGGGCTTCACACCAATGTCACGCCCCCGCCTCTGTGAGGCACGTGAGGCACCAAGTGCCCACGTGGGGGCCACATGAGGGGGGAACACGGGGCTCCCCTGCCAGATATTGTCCGGTTCTGGGGCTTCACGCAAGCGTCCTTCACCCCTCCCCGGTTTTGTTTTCCACCCAAAACGCGTCTGCAGGATTTGGAGTCACCCGCCTCATATGCCCAGGCTCTGGAACGAGTCTTTCCGATGTGGGACTATTGGGCCTCACACCCTTCCCACCATCGGACAAGAGCCGTCCTCGGCTCTGATACCAAATGTCACGCCCCAACCTCTGCGAGGCACGTGAGGCACCTAGTGCCCACATGGGGGCCACATGAGGGGGGAACACGGGGGCTCCCCTGCCAGATATTGTCCGGTTCTGGGGCTTCACGCAAGCGTCCTTCACCCCTCCCCGGTTTTGTTTTCCACCCAAAACGCGTCTGCAGGATTTGGAGACACCCGCCTCATATGCCCAGGCTCTGGAACGAGTCTTTCCGATGTGGGACTATTGGGCCTCACACCCTTCCCACCATCGGACAAGAGCCGTCCTCGGCTCTGATACCAAATGTCACGCCCCCGCCTTTGCGGAGCACGTGAGGCACCCAGTGCCCACGTGGGGGGCCACATGAGGAGGGACCGCGGGGCTCCCCTGCCAGATATTGTCCGGTTTCGGGGCTTCACGCAAGCGTCCTTCACCCCTTCCCGGTTTTGTTTTCCACCCAAAACGCGTCTGCAGGATTTGGAGTCACCCGCCTCATATGCCCAGGCTCTGGAACGAGTCTTTCCGATGTAGGACTATTGGGCCTCACAACAACTATCATATATTTTGCCTCGATGAATACAACCTCACTCTGTTTGAAGATTATCATCATGATTTTTCACTAGTACCTTATAAGGTGCTAGGAGATGGAAGAGCTAGTCTTTGAACAGAAGAGTTTCACTTGTGAATGTGGTTCGCTTCTAGGAATTGGTAGGTATGGCCCATGGTGCCATGTGGTAACCAAAGATTAGTTCATCTTAACAGAATACTTCTTCAACGGTTCCCAACCTCTCTCGAGGTTTATTGAGCATTGCACTGAGGCTGAATTTTGGCTGATAAAGATTTTATAACCAGAATGTAACTGTGGGATTTTGAAAATCACTTCCAAGCAAGGTCCGTTGTACCGACCGACCGACGTACCGGTAGGCACCGGTACCGTACCGGTTCGGCTGGTTCAGGCCAAAAGCCAAAAAAAATTTGTGATCAGTACGGGCCGGTACCGATTTGGTACGGACCGGTACCGATTGCAAATAGTCGGAACCGAAAAATATAGCTGTACCATACCGGTTTCGTCCGGTACCGTTACGTACCGACCCGTACCGATCGATACGGCAGACCATGCTTCTAACTTTGTTCCTCCACCTTAACGTCCAACAGGAAAAAGGAAAAAAATGATATTTTTCTTTCCCCTGCATTTATATATACTAGCTCGCTCTCAGACCACTGCACATACCCACCATTTGTTTTTTGTATATAAAGTTGAATCTGCTGAATCCACGATGAACTGAGGATCTTCGTCACACAGATGTTAAAAAAGATAATAAGCCCTCTGTTTGCAAAACATTCTTGTAATTATTTTAAGAGAACATTTACAACAATTGGCCTGTGCACTGATGCTTCCAATTTCCCAAGCAACCGAAAGGAGAAAAATAGAAAAAGAACATTGCACATTTTAGCCTTTTTAGCAATTATTAATGTATATAATGCAGGGAGACCATGTGAACGGTTATAGTAGCAGGAAACTTCTATCTAAAATACTGCATTAGCTTCGCAACCTCTCAGGAAACTTGCTCCGGCACCAGCTTCCTAAGTGCTTCCATTCTTTCTTCTTTCCATTGATAGGTTTCCTTCCCTACACCTGTACGGTTGTACCCAAATCTGCTCCTGGACAGTTCTTATAGGTAATTAAGCTCCTCTTTGTGGCAGGTTTGTCCATCTAGCATAAAGAAAAGATCTCCACACCAGAATAATCATGGAATCCACATGTCCAATGAGTAAACAATGGTAGAGATATATTTCAGATTTGATTGGTATCTCTCCTCGCAGAACATGAAGGAAATAAAGGAATAGCAAAAATTAAATATATAAAAGATGTATGGATTGCAGTACACCAATACCATGCCATGACTTAGTCTCGTACAGCAGTACTGGATCTAGTTCCTTGATCCATTTAAAGGAAGAATAGCCAGATATTGAAGTATCCAACAAGTTAACAAGGGCAGAGATATATTTCAGATTTGATTAGCATCTTTCCTCGCAGAACAGGAAGAAAATAAAGGAATAGCAAAGATGAAATATATAAAAGATGTATGGATTGTGGTAGTCCAATACCATGCCATGACTTAGGCCCCGTTTGGGGGAGCTATTGGCAGTAGAGCTTTTAGAAGTGGAGCTTTTGGAAGTAGAGCTTTTATAAAAAGTTGTTTGTTGTTTGGTAACTATATTTCTAAAGTATCGTACCGCTTTAACATGTGTTTGGTAAAGAAATAGAGAAAGTACTTTTGATATGACAAAATAACCATAAAGAACATTGCATAATATTATACAACAGAGCATAATACAATATAATATATATTAATACATAAACATATGATATAGTACTGTAATGTAATATAATATTATTATAATATAATAATATAATATTTTATACTATAGCATAATAATTTAATATAATATTAAATTATTTAACATAACATATCAATGTATTATGATATAATGTAATATAATATTATATCTATAGTATAATACAATAATAAAGGTATAAAATATTATAATTATTAGCTATAACAAATTTTTTATACTATAACAATTTTTTTAACTAGGTTATAAAATTGTTTAGCAATTATTAAAGAAAAATTTTGTGTAATTATTATATTTTATCATAGGTATTTTGGTCGAAAAAATAGCTTCCCAACCGAACCTAAAAGTGCTTTTCCGGAAAGCTCCAAAATGGAGCTTCTCCCAAAAAGTTGTTTTTAGCTTTCTGAAAAAAACTAAAACAGCTTTTCGAAATTTTTACCAAACACCCATATTTTATCTAAAAGTGCCAAAAAGTGCTTTTTGGCCTTCCAAAAGCTCTCCCAAACGGGGCCTTAGTCTCATACAGCAATACTGAATCTAGTTCCTTGATCCAATTAAAGGAAGAATAGCCAGATATTGAAGTATTGCCTACCTAAATACAACTACACAGGTTGTCAAGCGAGCAATGTCATAATGGAATAGAAAAAGAACATCTAGAAAGAATGGGAGAAAAAAGAAGAAAGAAAGAAACAAGGGCTCAAAATCTGATATCTCAAGTTATGCACCCCCTTTTGA
This sequence comes from Phoenix dactylifera, assembly GCF_009389715.1. NCBI lineage: Eukaryota > Viridiplantae > Streptophyta > Magnoliopsida > Arecales > Arecaceae > Phoenix > Phoenix dactylifera. The sequence continues at coordinate 10,874,003 of NC_052393.1, forward strand.
TATATGCCCTACATAGTTTAATACATTATTTAAAATAGACGTTCAGCTAAAAAAGAATATGCCTACATACAAGCTCAGAATATCACAAACAAAGAATAGAAAGTGAGATACACTTTGTATCTTCAACACTTCAACCAAGTTAGGCCACATTCAGAGAAAACTTATTCAAGCAGCCAGGTTCTTTCAAACATTTCAACCACAACATAATTATTTTAGAAATGCACCTTTCAGTCCACTCAACAAAATAGCCACACTTAAACGAGTTCATCATGGCCAGGCCATTTATTATTGATCTTAATAACCCAAAAGGCTAGAAGTGAGACCAAACATACAAAAGCACACTTTAGCACCATCCTAGGAAATCAGATATGGATAGAGAAACAAGTGTAAAGCAACTCGAACCTGGCAACAGAAAAAGTAACATGATACCTCTAAAAAAGCCAATATGAAATAAAAGTTTGCTGGTGTCTGATATAGCTAAAAAGTCTGACTATGTAGTGAACAAAGTACAACTATATATAATAAGCAGAAGATATATTATCTCAACAACTAAAAAGATGTTTAAGACAGTGACAAACCATATAGCGCCATGTTGGAGAACGATGAGGCAAACAAGTTAAACCAACACGTTGTGATAATTTAACCAAAAATTTTCTAAGTAAAGAACTCCGAGTTGCAGTTGTAGACTTCATCAGGAGGGAACTATCATTCCAGGTTGTAGAAACCACATCGAGCAGGATTTTTCGACTTCCAACCTGCATCACTAATATTAGCAATCACATGAATAAAATTACGTATAAAATTACAATAACTAAGTTGAAAGACCAGAAGATATGTGATAGATTATACTAAAATTCCTAAAAGCATTTCATTGTTGGCTTAAGAAAGAGACACAAGAAAAGGTGTGAAAACCACTCATAAAGGCAGCTCTTATAACTGGCAGAAGAAAAAAAAAGGATACATCCAAGAATATAATTCTATCTTCATTGTGTTAACATATGCACAACTAAAGTGGAAGATTGCAGAGGTTAAGGAAAAAAACAGTTCCGTAACAAAGAGCTATTATCATGTAATTATAAGAAAATAATTCAAGTTCCACAGAATAAATGTGGTTTTCAGGGTTAGTTAATAGCTAAAAGGAATTTATAGCCTAACTGAAACCATGGCAACACAATATTGGTCCTGCTATAAGATTGATGAACTAGACCATTTTTTCTCTATATATGCTGCATGACAACTCTTGCAAAACAAAGGGTTCAACTGCAGCATGAAAAAAAGAACAATATCTAATGTCTAAGTTAAAGAATATTACCATTAAACCAATCATAGTAGATTGTTAATTGTTTATCTTCCATGAAGACAACAGTAATTTATATGTCGAGCATGCTCTATTTTCATTTATAATAGCCAGAAACAAGCAAGTCCTTCATAAGGTGATATTAAGAATCTCCAGTTTGTTGATATCAATATCTTTGATGTCAAGATTGACAATTGACTACATGCATTGAATGCTTAAGCATAAAGCCAGGGGAAATGAACCTTGTTTAAAATGTAAAAAAAAATTGCAATAAACCTGTATCATTAATGTAGGATCTCACTCCATATCCAAGTGTATTAATCATTATCCAGTGCGGCATAATAGCATGGCTGGTACTTGTTAGACTTAGACCCACATTTTTTTTATTACATAAAATCTCGTTAGATTTAAAGTCTCCTAGCGGTGTTAATTTGTTGTTAGTTTTTGGCTAGGAATAGTTAGAGTGGTAATACAATATTTTGAAAGATACACCAGTAGAGATGTTAAAGCATAACCCAGAGGATTCATAGTCTATGCCAATGTATGTATTAAGCAAAAGTTGCAAGCAACAAAGTTTTTATCACAATGGCATCATAAAGTTAGATATTTTAGGTGTGTGTGTTTCATGGGTTAGGGGAGGGAAACCTAAGGTCAAGTATAATTGAGTGTACTTCCCTTGAGACTATGGCCGACAACTCTCAGCACTGAGGCGGGGGAGGGTCTCCGAGTTTCCGATCTGCTCCGACCAGGAGGGGCCGAGTGGGATAGTGACAGGCTGGGCCAGCTGTTTGGAGAGCATCTAGTAAAGCGGGTTTGGTCGATTCCCCTTCCGGGGTCCGGAGGTCCAGATGTCAGAGTCTGGAGCACCACCAGTAGAGCGAGCATTGGGGTCGGTGATGTTGCCCGGCTTATTCAGCCAGGTACACAGCCGGGGCTAGACTGTGGCTGGGTGTGGAGGTTTGGGCTACACCAGAGGGTTGCTCTTTTCCTCTGGAAGGTGGCCTGGGCGCGATTGCCGACATGCTCAGAGCTGTGTAGACGCGGTATGGGCCTTTCCCCCTCATGCCCGGACTGTGGGGTGGACAAGTCGGTGGATCATGTTCTATTCCACTGCGCATGGGCGAGAGGTGTTTGGAGTCTGACTGGGATCCCGGAGGATACCTGGAGGAGTAGGGAGTTTTACTTAGAGGAGGTTCGGCTTTGGGCTGGTTCTGCTCGGATGCAGGGATTGGCTATTAGGGCGTCCTGCACAGCGTATCAGATATGGTTGGCCAGGAACGCCCGGGTGTTTGGTGAGCGTCGGTTGTCCCTACGTTTCGTGATGGAGCGGGCCTGTGCTCAGGCGACAGAGATTATCCAGGCAGAGCCAGCTCATAGACCTTTGATAGCTCGGGACATCTGGGGATCCCACAGTGCTTCGGCAGCTCCACATAGGGTATTCTTTACCTGGGAGCCCCCACCCCCGAGTTTCCTCAAGGTCAATTTTGATGGCTCTGTCTGGAACGGTGGTAGGAGGGGAGGGGCCGGTTTTGTTGTTAGGGGCCCGACGTCGGATGTGGTGGCAGCAGGGGGCCGTCAGATTTTTGATATTTCGGTCCCAGGGGCAGAGTTGCGAGCGGCCTGGATGGGCTTGTCCTACGTGCGGCGAGTACTTCGAGCGAGTTCGGTTCTTCTGGAGGGCGACTCGGTTACGGTGATTAGCTGGATTCGCAGGGTCCCGGTTGGTCACGGAGGTGCTCATCCTCTGCTTCGTGACATTTGGATGATGGTGAGAGAGGGTGTTACGCTACAGGCTATGCATGTATATCGTGAGGCCAATGGGGCGGCCGATTGGGTGGCCGCGTTTGTTGCGAGCCACTCTGGAGGCACCCTATGGGCTGGGGAGAGAGAGATGCCCGAAGCACTTCGGAACATTTTGTATTCTGACTCTTTAGGGTGTATTCGTACCCGTGATGTATGAAATGCCCGTTTAAGCAAAAAAAAAAAAAAAAAATGCATTTTTTTTGGTGCATCTAAGTAAATGCCATGATACATTAAGGTTTCTTACATACGAAACGGATACAGTACCTATCATAAAATTGATTGAGTGTCAAATATATATTGTCAGATTTTGTCTCTGTTTTATGTTTAACATTATGGAATCTGAAAAAGGAATGGTGCAGGAGAGATATGAAAGTATTTTCCTAAGGAGAGACGGTACAAAAGGGAAGAAAGCAAGAAAATAATTAACTAGAAAGTGGTAGAAATCAAGGGGAAATATTATCTTCTGCAGATGCATTCTTTGAGGAAAAGTTCAATTCAAAAAACTGCAGAGAATAAGATGTTAAAATGCATCGGGAATAACAATCATGAACACAACTACTAAAGATCTAGTACATGCGCATCTTCATCATACTACACACACACACACACACATATACATATATATATATATGGGCAAAATACAGCAGTATGTATTGCTGCTCGACTGTCGTGTGTATCAGTCTGTGCTGTTCGCCAGAGACCAGTGTAAAGCAAATATGAACCATGATAGCCTCCTTAAGTGTTTTCTCTTATGTTTTTCAAATGAAATTGTTGGACCTCATTTTTAGTTAAAGTATCATCCTTCATGATTTTGAAGGCTCAATCTTCGAACCAAACATTTTTATGATGTGAATCATCGTTCTACATCATATCAAAGTACAGAAATCATCTTTAACAAAGAAAAAGCAAGCTATTATCAGTTCATCTATATAACTTCATGCATCTTTGCTTGAACAGACTTTATTATTGTTGCTAATGCATTAATTTATTGCTGCTAATTCATTAACTGAATCAATTTTAAATTATGTGCATATCATTAGATCATGCATGTCAAGAAAAAAAAAAGTGTTCTTTTGATGTAAATATTGTTAAGAAGTTCTCATGTCATTGTAGATATCCCCAAGAGACTTTATTCATAACACATTATATAAATTCACAAGGCCTTATAAGTGAACAAATGACATACATAATCTAGGTATAAGTTTCTGAAGCACCTAGAACACATTAAAGATTGTAATTTAATCAGACAGTAAATTGAGCATATACATGCACAATCATGTACACAAGTGTGTACACATGCATTGATGCACAGAATGCTTGGAGACACAAATAAATGTGAACAGAAACATATTTTTCTTTCCTGTTCAAGGGATCTAAAAGAAGAGTTTAAAATAGAGATAAAATTGGAATAAATGTCTATGAACATCAACATGAAGAATGAGTGGATCAAAAGAATTGATGTATCTGGTTTTGGATTGCGAAGAACATTATCTTCTTGCGACCATGCAAGAGATAATCACTAGTCAAGTATTGCTAAAACTGATGCGCAAGTTCTTTCTTTCTTGAGTCTCAGGGTTCTACATAAACTTCAAGTCCTGACATTAGATACTTGAAGTTTCATTATTTCCACTTTTATAGGATGCTGGCTTATTATGCTCCAGAACTCCGTTTCCTGTTGCTTTCATACATCCTCATGACTCATCTACATAACCTGCAACCACTCCAATTTAATATGATCTTTACCTATGATAATACGATGTGGAGGAATCTGTAGAGTTTTGAATAAAGTGTAGCAGGAGAGAAAGGTTTGTTGGAGAAGACGGACAACTAAAAAAAAAATCAGATAGCATAGAACATATAGGAGTAATGTTGCGTCATGTTGTAAAGCTGGAACATACATATGCCTTGCAATTTAAAAGCAAAGCTCCCAAAGAAACTATTCAGATAGTTTACATATAATATAATAAAGTCACTAGGGACTGCCTCGCAACTGGCACTGATATGAACTATATAACATGGAGGGATAGGACTCCTGCTAGTACTTGGGTTTGCAACAACACCACTACTTGAACTATTACACCAAAAAGAAATTATCCTGCAGCTTCTCTCGTCTGGTTAAATGAACCAACTTGTCCCTGAAACCATGAGCAAAAAAGGCAGAGAAAGTGATTGAAGCTTGATAACCATGTTCAACCTGATATCGGCACTTCCCTCCAGCAAATACAGAAGCAAACCAGCTCCACCTTCTTACATAATGCTTTCAAGAAATCTTGTGTATCAAGTGATGCACTTAGGTTTTGTCCTACCATATTTAGTACACGTCATTTTATCCTATCCAGAAAGGATGATGCAACTTTAACGTGTTGGAATGGATTAACTGCATACAGGTCCAAATAATATAAATTCCATAAAACAAAAGACTAGCTTACACCAACAACTCTAAAGATTGTATCTATGCATCAGTTTCTTTCTCTTAAGAAGAAACAGAATTTGTAGCAGCTACCACATATGTGTATCCGTTTTAAGTGAAGAGACAAAACAGGCAGCAGACTGGCCTGCAAGATGGAGCGAGCATAAATACATATCACATGGCAGCAATCTTATAAATGATGTGCTAAGGCTGGTTTTTCTGTATATTTTCAGAAGGTCCCCTATAAGATGGAATGGAATCTAGCCTAAAGTCTGAGTTTTTATACCTTCTTAAGAAAAAGAAGAGACCAAAAATGAACCTTGAGGCCTCATTTTTATTTCGTAGTGAAGAATCTGGACATTTCTAGAAATTACAACATGCATATTTTACTTTTCATCGAAAAAGGAAAGAAAATAAAAGAAAAGAGTAAACAAACAGACCTTGAATATTGATGCTAGAGCTTCAACCACACCAAGTAACCTAAAGTGGTCGACAACATCATCAGTTACAGATAACAGGACTTCATGTGCCCATTCAGTAAAACTGAGGATAAATCATGAAGAATGTGGAGTTAGCCTGTGCTTAAACTCAAACCAGTCATATACTTCAAACCGACATATAATTAAATTTCTAAGCATAAAAATGTAGAAATCCTATTCATGAAGTATAAAAAAAACAGATAAACAGTAGCAACCAAAAAGTTTAAAATTATAAGTAACTCGCACTATGTTTACAAAAGTTCTAGCTCTAAACAAGCAATATAATAGGAAAATAATCAATGCATTTGAGAAATTGACAGTGAGCAAGTTAAATGATGTGATTAACATTTCTCTTTCCTGTCGACTTCTTCGACTATGGATTTCGAGGTACGTCAGTCCGACTTCCCTGTGTTAAGCATATAGCCATTCCTTTCTATCAGTAGTTGGGAAGTATAAACCCCGGCTATCTACTAAGAGCTACTAGGAGCTTACTAGCTATCTGGGTAATGCTCTAAACCGTCGAATCACGATCTTTAGCAAGTTTGAAATGAAGTCTGGATTTTGGCAAATCCGGATTGCTGAAAAAAGGACAGGTATCAAATGGTAGACCCGCAGGAGCCCCCCATCTTCGCAGCTCTGTGGTCCCAAGGAGCGAATAGTCAATCTTCTCTCAGGGAAAAAAATGATAGTCAATATTTCATCCCATGTTCTGGCTGGTAAGTTAAACTTCTAAGGATGAGGGGGGGTTTATCATATATAGCATAAGGACATTGTCTTGTTCATTTTACCAGCTTCATAAATGTAAGCCAACTGTTTGACACTCGACACTATCCTCTTGACAACCATCTTATCTATATTTTCCTTAATGGCATCATTTATTGTAGTTATTACTAGGATCAATGTGAATTTTGACAACCAACTATCGTGTACAATCCATCTCCATGTAGCCCCTAGAAGACATCGCATATGAGAGCAAAGGGTGCAATCCTATACCACATATAGTTATTAAATCAGATGATTCTTGGGCCAGTATATATCAGATAACTGTTCTACATCCATTATTATCCATTTACCATCTTTTCATAAGCTAAAGCAAGTGTAGCACACCATACAGGAGATTTAAGCCACCAAAGCCTCACCATCGCTTTCATGAATCTTCCATATGTGTGCCAACTTTTTATTCTCTGATAGTTCTTACCTTTAACATGGACTATATTAATGAGTTTTCTTAACACAGGTCAATGCAACTCCTAGAGCTTCTCTCATGTACTCTGCATAACCTTAACTGTTGTGGATTTACATAATGTCATGCAAGAGTTATTTTTAGGCACCCTTCATTACCTAATATCCTAATATGTGTCATGTTGTTTAAATGTTGTTGTGGGCTTTGAAATTTTCTCTTGGTATCAAGTGGCAGATGGAGATTACACACTCTCATGTCTCCACTAATAAATGAATCTTCATAATACATCTCGTAAACTATACATATATATAATGAAACCAGATGGCTACATATCATACATATGGAAAGTAATTAGATGGTGATTCAAAGGCTTACAATGAATAAGAATCACATGAAAGAAAACAAAAGAAAGGGAAAAAAAAAGAGAGATTCTATGACCAAACCAATCTAAGCCTCTCTCTCTGTCCCTTTCTCTCTAAGTGTGGTTGTTTTTTGTGTGAATTATGGGGAATGATGTTAACTTGATGTCACTTGCAAAAGAAGCCCAAATTATGAATTAGTATAAATTCAGCTTGCAAATGGCCAAGATAGTGCTTAGTGCTGAGGGAGAAGATAAAATGCTCATAAGGACACCTGGGTAGATTATATTGGAACGTTAATAGCATTTCAAATATCAAATTAAAAAAAAAGTATCAAAGATAAGAAGTAAGGTTTGTCGTCTCGATACCGAACTCTGTACTGGACTACCGATGCCACACTAGCACAATATTGGTACGATATGGTGCCGAATTTTTTTAGTGTTCCGAGTGGCGGTACGCCATCCGTACCAGGTACCGGTACCGACCGGTACGGTACTAGCTCGGTTCAGGCTAGTACGGCATACCTTGGGTAAAAATTATCCAGAAAAAAATAAAATAAGAAACAATTTCATGTCAATTGTCGACTTATCTAGTGTAATATGGCATAATAACTGGTATTATTACAAACTTTCCTAACAAAGTCTACAACAATATTGCTTGATCATCCAGAAAAAGAACATGGGTGATATCTTAAGTGACCTAATGCAGCAAAACACTATAAATGATGAATAATCGATGTAGCCTCAGAAAAAAAAAAGCAAATCAAGAATTAATGAAACTTGCAATTGATAATTGAGGTTGTTGAGCGCTAACAAGAATCATAGTTAGAGTGATCCAATAGATACAGGATTCACAAGTCATTGCAGTATGTAATGCAAGTCTCAAACAGGGATTCGGTGATGATTCAACATATCATCATAGGGGCAATGATGAGTAGCATAGATTGTTTCTATTAGAAACAGAATCATGTAATGAGGGAAAAGGAAAAATGCATAAGCTAGGAAGAAACCCATCCTTGAAGTTGTTTAAATTAAACTCAAAAGTCAAAGGATATTATTGGCAAGAATAAATTTCCTCTGAATGGATATCCTTCCTCAAGCCCCTCAACTCTGTTATAAGTCCATGCCATATGGAGAAAGAATACTTTGATGTATATTAAATAAGTATAATGCATGTAATATGTAAGCATATGTTGTTGCATAAATGTGAATCTTTCTTCAATCAGAACAAGATGAAGCTACACAGATCCCGCAACATTATTTGCATCTGAAGTTCTGGGCGTAATCAGAAACTAGAACAGGCTTAAGCTCCCATGTTACCCATACTGTTAACAACATAGGCAGAATTTGTATGAATATATAAGGTGTGTGTAAGAAGAAAGAACCTGTTAAAAGCCTTTGGCATGTCTGGACGAGTGAGGAGCCTCGCGAGCAACAATCCTGATATCCTACGCATAGGACCAGCACTTGAAAGATAATCCTTGCAAATCTCCAATATCCTCGTAACCAGTGGTGAAGGCTCTGATCCACCCAGATAATTACTATTTGCAATACTGGTATCTACTGAAGTGATATCAAAAGGAATCAAAACAAGAATATAAAGCCACAGGAGCACGACGCACTTCGTCTCCATCTCTCCAGTGCTTTCTTGTCGCAGCGACGTCGCCGGTTTTGTTTGGTGGCACTTTTCCAAAAGTGCAACTGCAACTTCAAGATCCGAGACCTGATGGGGAAAGAACTTGATAACACTCTTGTATCCGCAGACAGTAACAAGCGAATAGATAATGATGCACAGAGGCTTGATGATCTCGAGAATCTCATCGGAGGTGGCCGCGAGCTGCATCGTTTTTGAGCGCACTACGAGCATCAGAGGAGAAACGATGCTCTCCAGGTAAGGCTCCAGCAGCTGACCTTGCTCTTGATACTTGTCCATCTGATTTACAACGAGGATAAACAGATAAAACTGGAAAATCTTGAAGTATACAAGGGTTTTTGTTTCTTTTCTTAGGATTTTAGGGATTAGAGAGATGAGGAAGGGCGAAATCTTGGAGAATGAATGAGATTTAGAGAGGGGGAGGAAGAGGAAAAGGATTACGATTAAGCGGATCTTGCGGACATCGGAGGGGTCGGAGACGCCGCCATTGGAGACGATGCGGTCGAGAAGGGACTTGACAAGCTCCCATTCTTGGAGGAAGTACCGGAGGACGACGCTCTCCTTGGAATCATGTTCGTCGTCTTCTTTGGCGTCCAGAGGGGAGGCGACAACGGAGGTGGCGTCGACGGCGTCTTCCATGGGGGAGTTGCGAAGTCTGACGGCGGTTGTCCCTCTCTTCTTGATTCTTGAAGCTAAAGAGCCGATCGGGCGGTGGCCACTCGGCATCAGGCTTCCGGTTCAATTTATAATGCAAAGTGGCCGTCGGGGCTCACGGGTCTCCAGGCCGGAGGGTGTTTCTAAATAGGGTCTGACCGGGTTCAGAGAAGGCGAGCAGACCGGATCAAACGGAAGGCTCTGTTTGAAAACTTGAAATTGAGGACAAAATGGAAGAAAAAATTAAAAATTTTAATATTTGGAAGGTTTTTAGTGAAGGAAAAAAAAAAAAAAAAAAAAAAAAGAGAATAGGAGGAAAAATTTGGATTCCAATTTTCTCCTTTCTTTCCTCCCATAAGTGGGAGAATTTTTAGAGAAAGAAATTATAACTTAATAAATTTTTTATAATACCTATTATATTCTTAAATTAAAGAAGTATCAAATTAAAAGGACAAATATATTCTAGGGCATCTTTTATTTTAACCTTTCATATATCATCTCCATCTCCATATACCCATCTGCTGCACCTCTGTGGAGCTCCATCTCCAAAGCTGCACTTTCAGCTGACCCGGTCTCTCATGATTCAGTCCGACCCGATCCATTTGCACCTCTAGCCATAAGCATGCCCTTTTTATAATAAGGGTATTTTAGTAAAGGTGATAAAAATGTATACTTTCTTTTCTTTTCTCTACAAATTTCCAAATGAGAGGAAAGAAAGTATTTTATATTCCCTTCTAAAACTCCCAAACAAGAGGAGAGGAAAGTATTTTCTATTCCCTTCTAAAACTTCCAAACAAGAGGAGAGGAAAGTCTACTCTATTCCTTTCTCTCTCTTTTTCTCTCTTTATTAAAATTTTCTTTTCTTTTCTTTTCTCTCCAAAACTCTCAAATGGAGGGAAAAGTTTGGGGTTTCTTGGAATTAAGGGGCAATGAAAAAATTAAAATAAAGAAAGAAAAGAAAATTTAGATGCGGTCCGTTCCATTTATTTTTTAATGGCACACGCCCTGTACTGCTGTGTAGGTGTTTTTTCTTCGAAAAAAACAAATGTCGGCCTACGTATCCCGTCCTCTAGAGGGTGATGGTGGGATGGGACAGGCGAGGGCAGGGAGAGCCCTCCTTATTAAAATTTTTCTTTCTTTTCTTCCCAAAACTCCCAAATGGAGGGAAAAGGTTTGGGGTTTCTTGAAATTAAGGGGCAACGAAAAATTTAAAATAAAGAAAGAAAAGAAAATTTAGATGCGGTTGGCTCCATTTATTTTTTAATGGCTCACACCCTGTGCTGTGCTGCTGTGTAGGTGTTTTTTCTTCGAAAAAAACAAATGTCGGCCTACGTATCCCGTCCTCTAGAGGGTGATGGTGGGATGGGACAGGCAAGGGCAGAAGGAGCCCTCCTTATTAAAATTTTTCTTGCTTTTCTTTTCTCTCCAAAACTCCCAAATGAAGGAAAAAGGTTTGGGGTTTCTTGAAATTAAGGGGCAACAAAAAAATTAAAATAAAAAAAGAAAAGAAAATTTAGATGCGGTTGGGTCCATTTATTTTTTAATGGCTCACGCCCTGTGCCGTTGTGTAGGTGTTTTTTCTTCGAAAAAAACAAATGTCGGCCTACGTATCCCGTCCTCTAGAGGGTGATGGGGGGATGAGACAGGCGAGGGCAGGGAGAGGCGGGAGATGGAGGGCTGATCGGCTGGAGCACGGAGGGGAGAAGAAAGTGGAACGAAAAAAATCACATGGCGCAGGCCCGAGAGAATAAAACACAGAGCAGATTTTTTATTTGGTCGTACCTTCTCCAGTGCCTTTTTGAAAAAATAAATAAATATATAAAAAGACAAAAAAAAAAATTATCAACATAGCTACCAGTCTAGTTATTAAAAAAATATCCAAAATATTTTATGCAATATCCTCCTCCTCCTCCTCCTACTTCTTCTTTGCTTGAAAAAAAGAAAAGAGGAGGGTGAGGAGAACCTCACCCACGTGACTATTTTCTTCTTCATCAAGCCTCTTCATCCAAACTCTTTCTTGTCAAACTGTATCTCTCATTCGTGAGATTTTTCTTCTTTTTTCTAAATCTCTTTCTTCTCTTTCAATTTTTTTTATCTAGAATTGTTCACCTTATACTTTATGAAATCTAATGAATGAGATATATATATATATATATATATATAATTTTTTATATTAGACAAAGCTAAAACTGTGTACTAGTACTAATGAACATCATATTTTAAAAATTATATATTGATTTGTATAGAGATATGTATTGGCTTGTTAGATGACTAATATGCTTGGTATGTATTACCTAGTCATATAGTGTATACTAGTACAAATAATGCTCTAAAAATTATGTATCTATTTATCCGAAGTTACGTATTGAATTAGTGTTATATATGTATCAAATAAGCTTATACTATATATTAAAAAGTCGATAAATATGTATCACTTAACCATGTATGTAGTGTGTACTAGTGAATATGATGTTTTAGAAATTATATATCAATTTGTTTAGAGGTGTATATCGGATTATTGGGTAACTAATTTACTAAGTATGCATCACCTAATCATGTACCGTTGGTGAGCACCATATTCTAAAAACGGTATGTTGATTTACCTAGAGGTATATATTGATTTGCTAGATGGCTATTTTGCTTGGTGTGTATCACCTAACTATATAATACATACCATTAAAAAGTATGTTCTAAAAATGAGAAATAAAGAAAATGTTGCATGTGATTTGCTTTTCTTTTTTTAATTAATTTTTAATTTTGAGACTAAAGACATTATTAGTAGGCCGAGTTTCTGACTTTTATTTTTTTTAATGGGTATTTAGAAAAATATGGCAAAATAGAAAGATCGCTCCATATTTTGTTCTACGGTGCCCACTCTATATGGTTCTTATTCAAAAAAGTGGGGTATCAAAAGTTTAGCTCACAAGAGAAGAGAAATAATAGAAAACAAAAATATAGTTGGAAGGAATGGTTACGCTTATGGGAACTACAATTGGAATAAATTACTATATCCTTCTCGGTGAAATATTTATTCCAGGTTAGATTGGATAGTTAGTTAATGTAAAGTTTGAAAAAGTTAATATATCCTAATTAACCACATTAAAATTATGCTGTTTGGCAAAATAAAGTGGAATGCATCTGTTTTTACACCATCTTATCAATTCTAGCCCAAATATTTTTACTTTCAAGCAAAGTTCATTTCATTAAAAACATTTCCTTCCGGTTCGAGAAGTTATGGTTGTCATACCCCCAGTCCTGGGATGTGGTCAGGGAGGCTTGGGGTATGCCAGTACGGGGGGATGCCATGCAGAGGGTGTCGCGCAGACTGGAGCTTACCAAGCGACGCCTTCGTCGATGGAACCGTGAGGTCGTCGGTAATATTTTTCGGAGATTGGAGGGGGTGGAGGCTCAGATAGTGGATTTCCAGGGGCGGGAGGATCGGGGAGAGGAGCTCACGGAGGCGGAGATGGTGGACTTACGACGATCACTAGCTACTCATCATTCCTTGCTCCGCCAGCAGGAGATCTTTTGGAGGCAGAAGTCCAGAGTTCAGTGGGTTAGGGATGGTGACCGGAATACTAGTTTTTTCCACCAATCGGCAGTCATCAGGAGGCAGAGGAACATGATTCGTTCCTTGAGGGTTGGAGTTGGTCCACGGGTGGAGGAGGATGCTGCAGTGAGACGGGTGCTGTTGGAGTTTTTCAGATCCAGGTGGACGGAGGATGGTGGGACACATGTCACAGGTCAGCTCCCTAGGCCGCTGGTGAGAGTTGAGGAGACAGAAAATGCAACTTTGATCCGGCCAGTGTCAGAAATGGAGGTGCAGGAGGCGGTATGGAGTCTGGCCGAGGATAAGGCCCCAGGACCGGATGGATTCCCACCTTTCTTCTTTCGGAGATATTGGTGCATTATTCGGAGGGGAGTGGTGGAGGCAGTACAGTTTTATTTTGGTCGGGCAGTGATGGCAGATGATTGGAAGGCCACCTTTATAACATTGATACCGAAGCGTCAGGATGCTTCGGAACCGAGTCACTATAGACCTATTAGCTTATGCACTACTATGTACAAGGTGGTTGCGAAGATCATGGTGAGGAGGATGAAAGATATATTGCCGAGGATCATTAGCCAGGAGCAGGGAGCTTTTGTGGGGGGAGGAATATTTCTGACAATATTCTGCTAGCACAAGAGATGATGGGGGACCTACTGCGCGCCTCGAGGAGGCGGTGTTTGATGGCAGTAAAGCTGGACATGGAGCGCGCCTATGACCGGATACGGTGGGATTTCCTTCGGCGAGCGCTAGAGAGCTTCGGATTCCACCAGATTTGGATTGACTGGATATTGGGATGTGTGCACGGGCCTAATTTTTCCATCCTGATCAATGGCACACCATCGCCTTTCTTTCGAGCCACCATGGGTCTTCGTCAGGGATGTCCTCTCTCCCCGTATCTATTTATCATTTGCTCTGATGTACTATCACGTGCTTTGCATGTTGCTTGTGGGAACCGGGAGTTGGTAGCCTATAGCCCAGCCCCGGGTGCCCGCCCCATCTCTCACTTACTTTTTGCAGACGACTGCCTCTTGCTCGCCAGGGCGAGAGAGACTGATGCGAGAGCTCTTCAGGGAGTTTTGGAGGGATACTGTGAGATGTCTGGGCAGAGAGTCAACCTCCAAAAATCTGCCATATACTTCAGTCCGAGCACGGAGCGGAGGACACGACGGGAGGTACGGGCGATTTTGGGGATGCAGGAGGACGAGGGGACCCTGGTTTACCTAGGAGTCCCCCTCACAGGGAGGAGACTGCGGGTGGCGGAGTGCTCTATCTTGTTGGAGAGGGTGCGGAGCAGGCTAGAGGGTTGGAGAGCATCATCACTCTCTATGATGGGCAGGTTGACGCTGATCAGGTCAGTACTATTTTCCATGCCCATTTATCTGATGGCACATACTGTCTTGCCAAAGAGGGTCCTGGAGGAGATCGAGAGGCTCATGAGGAGCTTCCTATGGGGCTCTTGTGGGGGGGGTCATGGAGTACATCTGGTGGCTTGGGAGAGAGTATGCTTGCCCCTGCGTGAGGGTGGCCTCGGGGTGCAGTCACTCCTGGCGCGGCGCGAGGCCCTTCTGGCACGGCAAGCGGTGCAGTTTGTTCTCGAGCCACATAGTTTTTGGAGCCAGATCATGACTGCTAGATATCGTCGAGGCGGAGCCACTGTGCAGGCGGTCGGCAGCCGGAGGTTTTCCTTTATGTGGCGAGAGATCGGGAGGTATGTGCCGATGGCCCTGGCACAGTCCAGATGGCTGGTCGGCGACGGACGGAGCATTGATGTGATTGAGGATCCGTGGGTGGATGCACTCCCATTGAGATTATGGCCGACGATGTTTAGTGGCGAGGGAGTAGAGGGGCTTCGAGTTTCTGACCTTCTCAGGCCAGGGACGGCGGAGTGGGATGGTGACAGACTTGGCCAGTTGTTTGGAGAGCATTTGGCGGAGCGGGTTCGGACGCTCCCCATTCCGGGATCCGCAGGCCCAGATGTTAGGGTTTGGAGCACTACTTGTAGAGCGAGAGTTGGGGTCGGTGATGTCTCTCGAGCTATTCAGCGGATGTCAGTGCCAGGCTTGGACTGTGGCTGGGTGTGGAGGTTTGGGCTACATCCGAGGGTCGCTCTTTTCCTCTGGAAGGTGGCCTGGGAGCGTCTGCCGACGTGCTCAGTGTTGAGTGGACGAGGAGTGAGTCTTTCCCCCCTATGCCCAGATTGTGGGATGGACGAGTCGGTGGATCATGTGCTTTTCCAGTGTGACCGGGCGCGAGGTGTGTGGAGCCTGACTGAGATTCCGGAGGAGGTTTGGAGCCGGAGGGATTGGTTTTTGGAGGCGGTTCAGCGATGGGCTGGTATTCCACAGATGCGCAGCTTGGCTATTCAGGCGTCCTGTTCAGCTTACCAGGTATGGTTAGCCAGGAACGCCCGGATCTTTGGCGAGGGCAGGCTATCTCCGCGTTCGTGATGGAGCGGGCTCGAGCACAGGCAGCAGAGATCACACATGTAGACCTAGCCTACAGACCTTTGACAGCTCGGGACATCTGGGGCCCCCACACTGCTTCGGCTGCTCCACATAGGGTATTCTTTACCTGGGAGCCCCCACCCCCGAGCTTCCTCAAGGTCAACTTTGACGGCTCAGTTTTGGATGGAGGTAGGAGAGGAGGGGCGGGATTCGTCATCAGGGGGCCGAGTGCTGTCGCAGTGGCAGCGGGGGGCTGCCATCTTTTTGACACTTCGGTACCTGGGGCAGAGCTGCGGGCGGCTTGGACGGGCTTGTGCTATGCGCGGCGAGTGCTTCAGGCGCGGTCTATCCTTTTAGAGGGAGATTCGGCTACTGTGATCAGCTGGGTCCGAAAGGGCCCAAGCAGCCATGGGGGGGTCCATCCCTTACTGTTCGACATTTTTGAGATGGCAAGGGAGTGTGTTACATTCCGAGCCATGCATGTATACCGTGAGGCCAATGGGGCGGCCGACTGGGTGGCGGCATATGTTGCGAGCCACTCAGGAGACACCCTATGGTATGGAGAGAGAGAGATGCCCGGAGCACTTCGGGACCTTTTGTTTTCTGACTCTATTGGGTGTATTCGTACCCGTGTTGTATGAATTACCCGCTTTAGCAAAAAAAAAAAAAAAAAAAAAAAAAAAAAAAAAACATTTCCAATAGAAAACATATAATTGTAAAACAAAAAGCATACTTTTACTATAAATAGCTTTATCCACTTTCTTTTATCTCACCACTTCTTCACCCTCCCAAACACCCATTCCACAAGGCTATCTATAGACCTTTTTCTTCTATTATCCTTGGAATCAATCTAGTCCTCCGTTCCACACCAAAAATATTGAGGACATATTTGGTTAAGGGAGTTAGGCTCTATAGTAAAAATAGGAATGAGTGACTCCTCTAATTATTTGGTTGGAGAAAGTTCTATTCTCATTTCTATTTCACGAGAGAATAAGAATGTTTTGACCTCTCAAAACCTAATCAAGGGGGAATAAGTAACTTCTCGCAATATTCAAAGCCAAGTTTATTTTAAAAAATATTTTTGAAAAAACTTTATTTTAATTATTTTTTAAAAATACTTTTATATTAATTGATTTCTGATTTTGATTTTAATTTCAGTTATGAACCAAATGCATCAGAGAATACGATTATTTTGATTCAGTCACGAGCCAAACATAATCCAAGCAATGTTGGCGAGAAATGATCAAAAGGAGCTCATTATATTTGTCCCTGATGTTGATCCTATTACACTACACCCGGTGCCAGTATATCATGACCACCTTTTTTTTTTCTGGTAGATTGGCCAAAAAGTTACAGCAGATTAAAAAAGGAAGAAAAAGAAATAAAGCAAAAAACAACTAAGGAAATCTAAAATAAGTGCACACCATAGCACCGGAGGGAAGAATACTGGCAAAATCTGAAGGAAAAAGAGAAGTCGAATGAAGATCCATTGTAGCATGCCTTGTAGCCAACCAATCCACTACGGAATTTTCCTTCTCTGAATACATGATCAGCTGCAAGAGAATCAAAGGTAGCAATCAGCTAAAAAATACCATGCAACAATGGAATGGACTTTCCGTTACAAGATCGATTGGTAATCCAATAAGTGACAGTTTTAGAGCCTGCTTCCAAAACAACTTCCTCGCTGTTGCTGGAAATTGGACCCGAGGGCAATCTTCGGTCGAGGAAAGGGAGCGGCGAGTTCTCACGGCGGGGCGGCGGTCCGTTGGCGAGCGGCGTCCTCCGTCTGGGGCGGTCGGAGAGATGGGACGGCGGGTCCACGCGGCGAGGCGACGATCCGTCAGCTGGCGGCGTCCTCCGTCCGGGTGCCTGCACACGAGCCGGTGGCCGGGTTTTCCGGCGCCGGCCCTCCGACGCTCAAGTCAGGGAGGGGGCAAACAGTGTAGAAAGGAGATAAACGGTGTATGTAGAGTGTACCCATCCTCCTCCCGTGGGGCCAAGGTCCCCCTTTTATAGGCGGGGGTCGGTTTACCTGCGATGTAACAGGGCGAGGCCGTAGTACGGCTCGGCGTGTTGTTCAGGTCGGCGCATGGTCAGGCGAATCATTGCTCTGATGTCGGCGGTGAGGGCGTCGTACAGCCCGAACTAGCACGCTATCAGGCGAATTATTGCATTGGTGTCGGAGTTATGGCCGAGATCGGAGACTTATCATAGTTGACTAGACTCTGCTGGGCTGATTTGCCGTGGAGAGCTGAGAGTCCGTAGATGACAGGAGCCATGCGCATTTATGGTGGAGTAAGCCGGAGATCCGCATTTATTGTGGAGTAAGCCGGAGATCCGCATTTATTATGGAGTAAGCCGGAGATCCGCATTTATTGTGGAGTAAGCCGGAGATCCGCATTTATTGTGGAGTAAGCTGGAGGGTTACGGCGACCATGCGCAATAAATGCCAGAGGGGCGTCGGGGTATGGTCCTCGGCCAGACCTCTGAGGCGCACGGCCGTAGTAGGTGGCTGACAAGAGTAGACCTCGAACATCGGGGTTTTTCTTAGGTCGGAGGTCTCGAGGTTGGGCGTTCCGAAGTCGGACGCCGACTTCGGCCGTCCGGGGTCGGAAGTTGTACGGCTTCTTAGGGGCATTTATGTCACTTGGGAAAAAATCTTATTCCCCCCAACACTACCCCCCGACTTCCGAGTTCGAGCGACTTGTGGGCTCGGACGTGGGAAGTAAAGTCTGTCACTGAGGTTGGGGGGCGAGTCTCGTCCGCCCCCTTGCGCTTCTCGGAGCTTTCATGGTGAAACCTGCGCCCTTTGGCGTCTCGAGGCTGCTTTATTCGGTGAGCTTATGATGAAGCTCGCATCATTACGCTTCTTGAAGCGGAGGTGGCGTCTCTTGAATCGCCAGGATCGCCTTACGGCGGATTAATGATGGGGGTCCTCGAGCTCGTCGAGGCGGTGCCTCAATCCCGTAATCGAGGCTTCTCGCTCATTAATGAGTGTGCCGTTACGGGGTTTAAAACGGACACGCGGCGTGACCCAAGGTCGGACGCTTCCGATTTCGTGTTACTGGATCACAATTCCGGAGAGGTGGAGGCCACATCGAGGCTCCACGTGTCCCAGATCTTATTAAATGAGGGGAGCGGGGCAGCGCCCGCTCGTTCCTCAAGACGATTTGATTTTGCAGACCCATGATGAGGCCCCGAGATCCGATGGGACAACGCTTCGATTTCGTACCCGATTTATTAATCTGGAGTGAATACGGTGCCTCGGCTTCCGAGGTCGACACGTGGCGCAACCCGATCGGGGGATGGAAACCGACCCCATCGATCTGGGCCGTCAGGGGGGTCTATATAAACCCCTCGAGGTTGCCCTAAAGGTCTCGTTTGGCTGCTTCTTATTTTTGTTGCCTTTCTCCCTTGCTTCCTTTCTCAACCGAACCTTGTCGTCGGTGCCCGGAGCGATTTCCGGCGATGTCCAGTAGGTTTTCACCCTGTTTTCACTAAGGTTTCCTCTTTTCTTCTCCTCCCCAGCTTCTATTTTCCGCTTTTTTTTTAACTTTTATTTCGTTCTTCTGTGGGAATGGGTTTGGGTCCTGAGGAAGTGGGATCGAGCCTGTCGGGGGAGGAGTTGGAGCTGATCCGCTCCCGGTTCTTCTTCCAGCCCGGGTTTCGTCTTGAAACTGCGGGGCCGGAGGACAGGGTGACGCAGCCGCCCCCAGGTCGGATCGCGGTCTACCGCGAGACACTTTGGGCTGGCCTGCGTTTTCCCGCCCACGAGTTCGTGAGCCAGCTGCTGGCCGAGTACCAGCTCGTCCCGGCGCAGTTGGCTCCGAACTCGTGGAGGACCATAATCGGGTTCTTGTCCCTGTGCCTCGGGCACGGGATCCCGATCTCGGTAGGCCTCTTCCGCCGGTGTTTTCTGTTAAAGAAGAACCCGGCGGACGCAGGGTGGCTATACTTCGCCTTTCGGGGCGGTATGTTACTCTTTCAGGGTGCCCCTTCCTCGATTCATGAGTGGAAGGGGAAGTTTTTCTTCCTGGCGTCCGAGGCGCCTTGGGGGTTCGACCCGAGGTGGGGGAACCCTCGGTTGAAGACCCTCAATAAGCTCTCCGAGCCCTCGAGGAGGGAGCTGAGGACCCTGGACTCTGTGCGAGCCCTCGGGAGGGGCAACGACCTGACCGAGCTCCTGCAGGAGGACGCCCTGGCGAGCGTAGGTCTGAGCTCGGCGCGCCCCGAGGGTAAGGGTGGTTACATTATTTTATTTTTTCTTCGTTCTTTGCTTTTACTGTCACTGGTCTGACACTTAACGAAATTTTGATTTCAGATATTCCCCGCCTGCCGACCAGCAACACATCACTTTTCTCTCGCCTGAGGAGGCGAGAGGCCGAGGCCGGGGGAGCTAGGCCCCAGCCCCGGAAGAGGGCGAGGTCGGACGGCGCCTCCAGTTCAGCCGGCACGAGGGGCCCCGAGGCGGGGGCCCCTGCAGCCGACCCGAGGCGGGAGCGGGTCGTTAGTGATGCGGGCCCGTCGGCCCCTCCTTGCCCTGCCCCCCTTGCCCAGCGGGGGGAGTCGTCCATGGCCCCGCAGCAGCCAGAACCCGGGCTTGCTCGAGGCCCCGAAGCGAGCGGCTCCGGGACCTCGGGCCCGGTCGTGCCAAGCTCTTCCCGGGCTTTCCGAGAGGAGTCGGTCGAGCCGGACTCCCCTATTCCCGAGGGGAGCTCGGCCTTTCAGGATGCCGAGGTCGCGCGCTCCATGTTGCGGCGTGCGGTACTTCCAGCGGACCGGGCCGTGTTCCGGAATGTTTCGCTGGAGGAGGTCGTTGGCAGCGCTTACTGCAACACCGCCCGGGTAAGCTTCCTTCTTAATTTCCTTGAGTTACTAGCGTACTTGTGTGCTTTTCAACTCATAATACCCTCGCTTCTTTCTTTTCAGCATATTCTCGAGCTCGACACCTTGGCGTTCATCGCCCACGGGTGTCGGGAAGAAGTCCGACAGCTCGGCCGACAGCTGGAGCCGGCCAAGAAAAGAGTCGCCGAGCTGGAGGCGGCGTTGGCCGCGGCCGAGGCTCGGTGGGCGGCCACCGAGGCTGAGCGCCTCGCTATAGCGGAGGGGCTCGGGGAGGAGAAGGCCGCCCACGCCCTAACTAGGTCGGCCTTGCGCGGCACGGAGGCGCGCTTAGGGGAGGTCCAGGCCGAGGTCGCGGCCCTCAGGCATGAGGACGGGGTCTCCCGCCTCCGAATCGAGCAACTTGAGGCCCGGGAGAGGAGGGCACTCGAGCGAGCCGAACATGCCGTGGAGCTCTTCAAGGAGTCGCAAGAGTTCCGCGACATGTTGGAGGAGGAGACAGTGGACGGGTTCCTCCGAGGTTTCGAGAACTTCCGGGCTCAGATGCGCCGGTACTGCCCTCAGTACGACCTCTCGGCGGTCCGTCCGAGGGAGGACCTGGGCTGGGGGTCTGATGTCGAAGCCCTTCCCGCCATCCTGACATCCGAGGTGGGAATATATGAACAAGACCCCGCCGAGCCTTCGACGGGGGTGGCCGAGGCGGTCGGTGTCGTGGAGGCGGCTCCAGCGGCCGAGGTGGACGCCGTCCCGGAGCCGGTGCTCGAAGCTCCTGCCCCCGACCCCGAGCCTGTTCCGGATGAAGATCATGAGGTTATTAATGTGCCGGACGACCCCCCGGACGTTGCTCCCGCCGCTTAGGACTTAGCGTATTTTTCCTTTCTTTTTCATTGTATCCGAGGTCGGCTCTTAAATGGTCGACCTCCAATTTTGTAATCGGCCTTCGGCCTTCTGTTAATGAAAAACACTTTCATCATTATGTGTTTGCCTTTCTTTTTTGTTGCGAACGAGGCTAGAGCCTTAGCTAACTGCCTCGACGACCTCTAACTTCACATCTTAGTTTTCGGGTTGCTTAACGAAGTTGTCCCCTTTTCCTGGGCTATGTCTTAGCCTTCTCGGGTTCCAGTCATTCCGACCAAGAGGAGGTCCGAGTCTTAGGTTTTTAGAAAATTCCTCTAAGTCCCATAGCTCGGATCTAAGAATCGTGGAAGTCATCACGTTTAGCCTTTAGGGAAATCCCAAGGCATCGAGGTCGGGCCTTAGCCCTTCAAGTAAGACCGGACTAGGTCTATGCCTGCTGCTATTCGGGGATTTTAGTCGGGTTTCCGAACTTAACTCCGAACCCCTCGTAGGGAGCGCGGGCTAATAAGTAAGTCGTCATCGAAGGTTTTCGTAGTTATCATTCTCGGACTCTGCCGAGATCTCGGTGAGCAAGGCTGGGATTTCCAAAAATTGCCTTGGTATCCATGTTTGGCTGATACACTCGTGGTCGGGACCACTTTCTCAGCTAGATGTCGGAGTTTTCGTAGAAGAGCCGAGTTGGGCCCTAATTTATGAAGCCTTCGTACAGATTGCAGAGACTGAACGGAGCCTGCATAATGTAGTTAGGGGGTCGATCTTAAGCTGACCCATTGGAGAGGCCCGACTTTGGGGCGAGATAAGACTCCAACGTTGGGATTCCGCTCAGCAATATGTAGATAAAATTTGATAAGGAGGGCGTCTAGTTGGATGTACCTCTTGCATTCTCCGAGTCACGCTTCGCATGGTGGAGTAGGTTGCCTCCTTTCCTCGTTGACCTCCGGAGTCATTTTGACTTAAAGGGGGGCTCGGGTTTCTCACGGACCCAACAGCGCTCATCGAGGTTGAGAGGATTTGGCGAGGCTTTATTGAATTGTAGCTCTCTGCGAGGTCGAGGGAGTTTCAGACCCCATGGTAGGACCTCGGGCGCCTCAACCTTGGTCGAGGGATCTTGCGTCAGGTCGGCGAGTCCGTGGACGCTTTGCTGACCTGTGGTGCCTCCCATGATCGAGGGAGTTTGGGACTCTACGGTCGACCCTCGGGGCATCCCGACCTTAGTCGAGGAATCGTTCGTCAGGTCGGCGGGTCTGGGCACGCTCTACCGACCTGCGACGCTTCCCGAGGTCGAGGAAGTCTGGTTCTCTACGGTCGACCCTCGGGGCATCCCGACCTTAGTCGAGGGATCGCTCGCTTCGGGGATCGGGGATCGTCGACCGCTCCCGGGGGTCCACTTCATGGCGCCCCGGGTGGAGCCACCCTTTCCACCCCTCACGGCGCCTTTCCGAGGTCGAGGGAGTCTAGTTCTCTACGGTCGACCCTCGGGGCATCCCGACCTTAGTCGAGGGATCGTTCGTCAAGTCGGCGGGTCTGAGCACGCTCTACCGACCTGCGACGCTTCCCGAGGTCGAGGGAGTCTGGTTCTCTACGGTCGACCCTCGGGGCATCCCGACCTTAGTCGAGGGATCGCTCGCTTCGGGGATCGGGGATCGTCGACCGCTCCCGGGGGTCCACTTTGTGGCGCCCCGGGTGGAGCCACCCTTTCCACCCCTCACGGCGCCTTCCCGAGGTCGAGGGAGTCTGGTTCTCTACGGTCGACCCTCGGGGCATCCCGACCTTAGTCGAGGGATCGTTCGTCAAGTCGGCGGGTCTGGGCACGCTCTACCGACCTGCGACGCTTTCCGAGGTCGAGGGAGTCTGGTTCTCTACGGTCGACCCTCGGGGCATCCCGACCTTAGTCGAGGGATCGCTCGTCAGGTCGGCGGGTCTGGGCACGCTCTACCGACCTGCGACGCTTCCCGAGGTCGAGGGAGTCTGGTTCTCTACGGTCGACCCTCGGGGCATCTCGACCTTAGTCGAGGGATCGCTCGCTTCGGGGATCGGGGATCGTCGACCGCTCCCGGGGGTCCACTTCGTGGCGCCCCGGGTGGAGCCACCATTTCCATCCCTCACGGCGCCTTCCCGAGGTCGAGGGAGTCTGGTTCTCTACGGTCGATCCTCGGGGCATCCCGACCTTAGTCGAGGGATCGTTCGTCAAGTCGGCGGGTCTGGGCACGCTCTACCGACTTGCGACGCTTTCCGAGGTCGAGGGAGTCTGGTTCTCTACGGTCGACCCTCGGGGCATCCCGACCTTAGTCGAGGGATCGCTCGCTTCGGGGATCGGGGATCGTCGACCGCTCCCGGGGGTCCACTTTGTGGCGCCCCGGGTGGAGCCACCCTTTCCACCCCTCACGGCGCCTTCTCGAGGTCGAGGGAGTCTGGTTCTCTACGGTCGACCCTCGGGGCATCCCGACCTTAGTCGAGGGATCGTTCGTCAAGTCGGCGGGTCTGGGCACGCTCTACCGACCTGCGACGCTTCCCGAGGTCGAGGGAGTCTGGTTCTCTACGGTCGACCCTCAGGGCATCCCGACCTTAGTCGAGGGATCGCTCGCTTCGGGGATCGGAGATCGTCGACCGCTCCCGGGGGTCCACTTTGTGGCGCCCCGGGTGGAGCCACCCTTTCCACCCCTCACGGCGCCTTCCCGAGGTCGAGGGAGTCTGGTTCTCTACGGTCGACCCTCGGGGCATCCCGACCTTAGTCGAGGTAGGAGAACGAGCCGAGCTCGTCTGGTCAGAGAGGACCGTGCTCATAGGTGGAAGTTGATGGAGAACGAGCCGAGCTCGTCTGGTCAGAGAGGACCGTGCTCATAGGTGGAAGTTGATGGAGAACGAGCCGAGCTCGTCTGGTCAGAGAGGACCGTGCTCATATCTTGACGTCTCGAACATCCCTATGGCCGGGGCATCCCGACGTCTCGGGGCATCTCGACGAACCAGGGCATTTTGACCTTAGTCGAGGGAATTTCGCGCCAAGTCGATGTTTCGTCGTCCTGCGATTCTTCCCGAGGTCGAGGGAGTTTGGGACTCTACGGTCGAGCCTCGAGGCATCCCGATTTCGGCCGGAAAATCTGAGGATCACAGACGACCCAATATTAGAAGAGAATTACAGCCATCAAGATAAAAGAATTGTTTGCGAAAAGGAAGCTGAGTCCATTGTCCTGATTGTCTTGAACCCCTAGGGGTTTTACTGGTAGTACATTCGTAGATTCTCGGAGTTCCAGCCTCGCGGGATCAGGGTCCCCTCTAGGGACTTTAATTTATACGCCCCTGGTCGTTGTACCCGGGCGATCTGATACGGCCCTTCCCAATTTGGGGCGAGCTTTCCTTGCTCAGTCGGTTGAGAAGCCTCGGCTCTCCTGAGGACGAGGTCCCCCACTTTGAAGAGCTTTGGCTTGACTCTAGAGTTGTAGTATTGGGCCGTTCGCTGTTGGTATCTCGCCATGCGGACCCGGGCAACCTCTCTTGTCTCTTCGACGAGGTCCAAGTTGCTCCTGAGCTGGGAAGAATTGGTGTCGGGGTCGTAATGCTCCACCCTTGGAGAAGGCAGGCCGATCTCCAACGGGATGACGGCCTCAGTGCCGTATGCTAGGTTGAAGGGGGTCTCTCCCGTGGGCAGTCGGAACGTGGTCCGGTACGCCCAAAGGACATTGTACAAGTCCTCGACCCATTGTCCTTTGGACCGATCAAGCCTAGCCTTGAGCCCCTGCAAAATAGTGCGGTTAGTTACCTCAGTTTCCCCGTTTGTCTGGGGGTGAGCGACTGAGGTGAAACGGTGATCAATGCCGAGCTCAGAGCAAAATTTTCTGAAATGAATATTGTCAAATTGTCGACCATTGTCAGATATAAGGATACGGGGTAGTCCGAATCTGCAGATTATGGACTTCCACACGAAGTCTCGCATCTTTTGCTCGGTGATCCGGGGGACGGGTTCGGCCTCGACCCATTTGGTGAAGTAGTCGATGGAGACGACCAGGAACTTTCTCTGTCCGGTGGCCAGGGGAAAGGGCCCCAGGATGTCGATCCCCCATTGGGCAAACGGCCAGGGGGCGATGATGGGGGTCAGCAGAACTGAAGGTCGGCGCTGGATATTGGCGTTTCGTTGGCACCGATCGCACTTCCGGACGAAATCCGTTGCATCCTTCTGGAGTGTGGGCCAATAATATCCTTGTCGCAGGACTTTATGGGCTAGTGCCCGACCCCCCAGGTGATTTCCGCAGATCCCTTCATGGACCTCTCGGAGGGCATAATCCGCCTCGGAGGGGCGGAGGCATCTGAGAAGGGGAGAAGTAAATGATCGTCGATAGAGTTTATTCTCGTACAAGACATACCGGGGAGCCTGACGCTTGATTCGGCGAGCCTCCATCTCGTCGTGAGGCAGGATTCCGTCCTGAAGGTAGCAGACGAGCCCATCGATCCAGCTTGGCTCGGAGTCGATGCACATCGTGGGCTCGGGTTCCTCCGTGCTGGGGATCTGAAGATATTCGAGCGCTGTTCCTTTGGGAAGCTCGCTCATGCGGGAGGTTGCCAATTTGGATAGCTGGTCTGCCCTGAGGTTCTCCGCTCTGGGAATGTACTGAATATTGAAGGAATTCAGGGTAGATATGAGTTTCCGCACCTTTTGGAGATACTTTTGCATGGATGGCTCTTTAGCTTCGAAGTCTCCTTGGATCTGGTTCACTACCAGCTGGGAGTCGCTGAAGGCCGTCAGGTCTTCCACTTTTAGTTCTTTCGCCAGCTTAAGCCCGGCGATGAGAGCCTCATACTCGGCCTCATTGTTCGAGGCCGGAAATTCGAGGCGCAAAGCTTGCTCTGCCACCACTCCGTCTGGACTGGTGAGGATGAGTCTGGCCCCGCTACCCCCCGAGGTCGAAGACCCGTCCGAGTGCAGGACCCATGGCTGCCTCGGGGCCTCCTCTACGGATTCGGGTGGCCTCTCGGGGTCGTCCGGAAGGGTGCATTCCACGATGAAGTCGGCGAGTATCTGAGCTTTGATAGCCGGCCTGGGCCGATATTCGAGGTCGAATTTTCCGAGCTCGACCGCCCATTTGGCGATCCTCCCCGCACGATCCGACCTCTGCAATATTTGCTTCATAGGCTGGTCGGTCAATATGGCTATCGTGTGGGCTCGGAAGTAAGGCCTGAGTCTCCGAGCCGAGATGATGAGAGCGAAGATGGTCTTCTCAAGTTTAGAATATCGGGTCTCAGGATCCCTGAGAACCCGGCTGGTGTAATAGACCGGCTTTTGGAGCTTGTCCTCTTCCCGGACGAGGACTGAGCTTACTGCAGCTGGGGAGACGGCCAGATATAAGTAAAGGACCTCGCCTTTCTGGGGCTTGGTGAGCAGCGGGGGAGAGGCCAGAAGGCTCCGAAGCTCTTCAAAGGCCTGCTGGCATTCTTCTGTCCACCGGAAGTCTTTCGACCGTTTAAGGCTCTTGAAGAAGGGGAGGCATCGCTCGGCTGACCGAGAGACGAACCTTTCCAGGGCGGCAACCCGCCCCGCGAGCCGTTGCACCTCCTTGACAGTCTTTGGAGGCGACATCTCTTGCAGTGCCCGGATTTTCTCCGGGTTGGCTTCAATTCCGCGCTGGGTCACTATGAAACCCAGGAACTTGCCCGAGGTGACCCCGAACGCGCACTTCGCCGGGTTGAGTTTCATTTGATATCTTCTGAGCTTGGCGAATGTCTCGTTGAGATCGGCTATGTGGTGTTCCGCCGCCCGGCTCTTTACCAACATGTCGTCCACATAGACTTCCATGTTCCGGCCGATCTGGTCTTTAAAAATTTGGCTGACCAGTCTCTGATAGGTGGCCCCAGCGTTTTTCAGGCCGAAGGGCATCACCTTGTAGCAGTAGGTGCCCTTGTCGGTGATGAAGGCCGTCTTCTCCTCGTCTTCCGGCGCCATTCGGATTTGATTGTATCCTGAAAAGGCGTCCATAAAAGTTAGTAGTTGGTGTCCTGAAGTGGAGTCGACGAGCTGGTCGATGCTCGGAAGGGGGAAGCTGTCTTTTGGGCAGGCCTTGTTCAAGTCGGTGTAGTCCACGCACATACGCCATTTTCCGTTGGCCTTCTTTACGAGGACTATGTTGGCGAGCCAGTCCGGGTAGGAGACCTCCCGGATGAAACCGGCTCCGAGGAGCTTGTCCACCTCTTCAGCTGCCGCCCGTTGTCGTTCCGGAGCAGAGCCTCTTTTCTTCTGCTTTACAGGCCTGCTGGTCGGCCTTACCTAGAGTCGGTGGACCATGACTCCAGGGTCAATTCCCGGCACGTCCGCAGGCGACCAGGCGAAGACGTCAGCGTTGTCCCGCAGGAAGCTGACAAGGCAATCCCTCTCGCGGGCGCCGAGGCCGGAGCCGACCTGCACAGTTAGCTCGGGAAAATTTTCTTGTAGTGGGATTTGAATAAGGAGCTCACCGGGCTCTACTTGCTTCTTCCAGAGGGTGTCCCTCGCATCGAGGATTTCTATGGGCAGCGAAGGTCCCATCGGGTGGTCCGGCGCCTCGGCTGGTTGCTTTACTGTGTGGGCCGCCATGTAGCATTGCTTGGCGATCAGCTGGTCTCCGCGGACCTCGCCTACTCCTTGGTCGGTGGGGAACCGCATGAGCAAATGGTGAGTTGAAACCACGGCTCGAAGGGCATTTAGCCCTGGGCGCCCAAGGATGGCGTTGTAGACCGAGGGCAGACGGACCACCAGGAGGTCCATCCTCACAGTGCTCTCCCGGGGGGCGAGGCCGACTGTGACAAGGAAGCTAGCCTCACCTTCAACCGGGACTGCATCTCCGGTAAACCCAACCAACGGGGCATTGACTCTCCGGAGATGCCCTTCTGTCAATCCCATTTTCTGGTAGGCATGATAATACAAAATGTTGGCTGAGCTTCCATTGTCAACTAGGACACGCTTTACATCAAACCTATTTACAATCATAGAGATGACCACAGCATCATCATGGGGGGTTTCGACCCCTTCTAAGTCCTCGTCCGAGAACGAGATGGCTTCACCAGTACGTGGGCGCTTCGGGGGTGCTCCCTGGGCGGCCGTTCCTGCCGAGGCCCGCCCGATCATGTTGATGGTGCCGGCGATGGGCCTGTTGTCGCCCGGATTTTCGGTTGGTGCGACATTCTCCGCCGGCCTCCTTTCCTCAGGTCGGTTCCTCACGAACCGGTTGAGTACTCCCCGTCGGATGAGCGCTTCTATCTCATCCCGGAGTTGGTAGCAGTCCTCCGTGTCGTGCCCACGATCTCGGTGGAAGCGGCAATACTTCCTGGGATTCCGGAGGAATCCCGTGTCTCGCATAGGAGGCGGTGGTCGGAAGAAGTCCCGACCCTCGATTTCCATCAGGATCTCGGCCCGGGGAGCGTTGACGGGTGTGTAGTTCTCGTACTTTCTCGGGTACGTCCGAGGCCGTGGTGGGGACCTCGGCCGAGGAGAGGTCCTTTGCTGAGATCGCCTTTGCTGTTGGGGCGGGCTTCTCAGTCTGGGGAGGTTCTTCTCTCGGCGGGGGGATCGGCTCCTTTGTCGGCCGCGCTCCTCGCGGCGTTTCTTCTGCTTCTTGGAGGCGGGCTCAATTGCCCCCCGCCTGGATGCAACTGCCTCCTCGGCCTTGGCATACTTCCGGGCTCGGGCCAACATTTCAGTGAAGTCGGCCGGGAAGCTCTTCTCGATGGAGAAGAGGAATCGGTACGAGCGAACCCCAGTCTTCAGAGCCGACATAGCCATCGACTGGTCTAGCTCGCGAACCTCCCATGTGGCGGCGGTGAAGCGGTCCAGGTACTCCTTGAGGGGCTCCCCCTCTTTCTGTTTGATGTCGAAGAGGGAGTCTGACGTCCGTCGCTGGCGCCGGCTGGCAGCGAAGTTGGTGGCGAACTGCCTGCCGAGCTGCTCAAAAGAGGACACCGTATTCGGCTTCAGTCCAGAAAACCAAAGCCGAGCGGTCCCTCGGAGGGTCGCTGGGAAGGCCTTGCAGAGTATGGCCTCCGAGGACCCTTGTAGGGCCATGAGGGCCCGATAGCTCTCCAGGTGGTCGAGGGGGTCGGTCGTCCCGTTGTAGGGTTCCACCTGAGGCATTTTGAACCTCGCGGGAACCGGCCCATCCTCGATCTGGCGGAAGAAGGGGGACTTGGTGGTGAACTCAAAGTCTCCCTCTTGTCTTGCCTTCTTGCTGTGGAGCGCCGCAATCTGACGCTCCAGATGCTCAACTTTCCGGTCGAGCTCCCCCACCCGTGGGATTGTCGCTGTGGTTTGCGCCGGCTCACGGTGATCTGGGGCTGACTCTGCCTCAGAAAGTTGGGGTCTCCGATCAAAACCTTCTCCCGGTAACTCCCTCCGGGGAGAAGCTCGTTCTCCGTTGTTGGCTCTAGAAGAGCCATGCAAGTTTTGGCTTGGGAAAACCGGGCCGTTGGGGAGACACTCCGGCGGGGCCTGAGCCCGTGGGGGGAGCGTAGGTAAGGCTTCCTCGCGCCGCAGACCCTGAACGGCGGTGGCCAGGGCCTGGACTTGTTGTACCAAGGCGTCAAACTGTTCCGGCTGGACCTGAGGAACCGGGTCCGCCGGAGTTGGAGAATTCTGGACAGAGTGTCCAGGACTTTGCGGGGGACGCCGGGAGGCGTTAGAGGCTCCCTTACTTCTCAACTTCATGACTGCTACTCAGTCCCTTCCTCTAGCGCCAACTGTTGCTGGAAATTGGACCCGAGGGCAATCTTCGGTCGAGGAAAGGGAGCGGCGAGTTCTCACGGCGGGGCGGCGGTCCGTCGGCGAGCGGCGTCCTCCGTCTGGGGCGGTCGGAGAGATGGGACGGCGGGTCCACACGGCGAGGCGACGATCCGTCAGCTGGCGGCGTCCTCCGTCCGGGTGCCTGCACACGAGCCGGTGGCCGGGTTTTCCGGCGCCGGCCCTCCGACGCTCAAGTCAGGGAGGGGGCAAACAGTGTAGAAAGGAGATAAACGGTGTCTGTAGAGTGTACCCATCCTCCTCCCGTGGGGCCAAGGCCCCCCTTTTATAGGCGGGGGTCGGTTTACCTGCGATGTAACAGGGCGAGGCCGTAGTACGGCTCGGCGTGTTGTTCAGGTCGGCGCATGGTCAGGCGAATCATTGCTCTGATGTCGGCGGTGAGGGCGTCGTACAGCCCGAACTAGCACGCTATCATGCGAATTATTGCATTGGTGTCGGAGTTATGGCCGAGATCGGAGACTTATCATAGTTGACTAGACTCTGCTGGGTTGATTTGCCGTGGAGAGCTGAGAGTCCGTAGATGACAGGAGGCATGCGCATTTATGGTGGAGTAAGCCGGAGATCCGCATTTATTGTGGAGTAAGCCGGAGATCCGCATTTATTGTGGAGTAAGCCGGAGATCCGCATTTATTGTGGAGTAAGCCGGAGATCCGCATTTATTGTGGAGTAAGCCGGAGGGTTACGGCGACCATGCGCAATAAATGCCAGAGGGGCGTCGGGGTATGGTCCTCGGCCAGACCTCTGAGGCGCACGGCCGTAGTAGGTGGCTGACAAGAGTAGACCTCGAACATCGGGGTTTTTCTTAGGTCGGAGGTCTCGAGGTCGGGTGTTCCGAAGTCGGACGCCGACTTCGGCCGTCCGGGGTCGAAAGTTGTACGACTTCTTAGGGGCATTTATGTCACTTGGGAAAAAATCTTATTCCCCCCAACACTTGCAATGCAGTGAATTAACCGAAACAAGAAGACCCTCCTTAGCATTCTGCATGCATATGAAATATAATGGGTTTTAAAGGATTTAGCTCCAACCATCAGCAACTTTCCATCGTGAGCTCTAATCAAAAAACCTGCACCTACTTGGTCATCTAAAAATGAGCCATCACAATTTATCAGCTGAAATATTTGCTGAAGGAAAACACGAGAGAGAGAGAGAGAGAGAGAGAGAGAGAGAGAGAGAGAGAGAGAGAGAGAGAATTTTATTTATTTGTTCGCCTCAAGAGTTATATATACATCTTAAGAGTTCTAAAAAGAAAGATAACAGTAGCAGATTAGATGATTGGTGGATCTGGTAGTATGTTGAATATTTGCAAAAGAAAAAAAAAAGAAAGAGAGAGAGAGAAAAAAATTTTTATTTCTTTGTTTTGTCATACATTTTAAGAGTTGTATATATTAGTGTATGAACTGTATACAAAAAAAATAATATAAGCTGATACAAGAGCATGCTAACCAAAATATATATATATATATTATTAGCTGATACAAGTTATTATGTGATATCTAAAATCATTTTAGTAAGATTATGAGATCTTTAGTTAACCAAAATCGGTTCAAAATGAAGGGGGCGCGTAGAGCTGCCAACGCCCAGGGTAAAGAGCTTCATTAAACTCAATAGCCATTTAAATTGAGCGGTCCGCAACATCCTCGGGTTTAATATTCTTCCTCTCAAAATACGCTTTGATTCCCATAACACCCTGAAGTCCAATCAGCATAAGCAACCACTGATGAGAATAAAAAAGTCGTGCTTATCCAACAGTGATGATATCGGAGAAAGCTACAAAATCAAATCAGGGGAGAACGTGAAGCCCGACTTCGTCCAAGCGTCCTTAGCTGCCGAACAGTTGATAAGGATGTGATCAACATCTTCAATATCGCTGCACATATCACAAAAACCATATCCATTAGATTTAACATTCCCTTGGGCAGAGGTTCCATTTTACATGGCAATCTAAGCCATATCACTTTCCACAAAAATAAGATAATATGCGGGTTGGTTTTCAGTTTCCAGACTCTATAGAAGTTATCGGTAGTAAGAAATTGAAATCCTCATCGTCTGAATTAAGATCCTCACCATCACGGTAGATCTAGGTCTAAGAGCATGAATATTTCGAACTAGTTAAGGTGCAGAACCGAGAAGAGAGAGAGAGAGGATTGTATGCAATCGTGCAAGTGCACGGTGATATGCACCTGTTGCGACTAGGCAGACTGTATCCACGTGTTGTGTTACTTAAAAGCTGGCGTCTGATAAAGCTCTGTAAGTAGGACTATAGATATCTAGGGCTCGTCAAGTTCGCGGGAAAAGAAAGGGAAAAGAGTGGTCAACGGAAAAGTAATAAGATGCCTCTTGTTTGGTTGGAATTTTCAAAGGAGAGAAATGAGAAAGTTGTATTCCCATTAGAATATGATTCCCACATTTTATGAAAAAATCTTTCCCATGAGAAACATGGGAAAGTTACTTTTCCATGAGGCGGAAATCACTCTATTTTTATTTTTTTTCCAAAAAATCCCTTCAGCATTAAAGAGACATTAAAGACCTAATTTTTATTAAGGGTATAATAGGAATTATGCATAACTTTTTCAGGAAAGTGAATGGTCAACCAAACATAAGCACTCCGAAAATCTATCACTTTCCCATGTTTAACCAAACATGCCAAAAATACATTTCCAGGCATTCCATTCCTAGGAATCTTCTTTCTTAGGAGGGAAAGTGCTTCCCGCGAACCAAACGAGCCCCTTGTGGGTTTGTAATAGAGTTATAATAAAATTAATGCAAGTTCAATACCTAGTGTATCAAATATTCACAATTTGTTTTTGAGGTATGCTGGATGAATTAATTAACATGAGTATAGATACATTCATAAAAAATTGAAAATAAAATATTTAAAAATTATGCAGGAACATTTGTTAAAGAATTATGCCATGTAGTTTCAGTATAATTGTCCACTATTAGTTTTTTTATAGATATGTGATGACAATCACCAATACTATTAGTTTTTCTATAAATATATAATATTTTAATAGAAACTAAAATACATAGGTGGATCTGACAGAACCGATCCATAAGTATCTAATTTTTTAAAGCTTAAATACATAACCATTTTAAGGATCGGAAAGTATTCATTGTTTTTAAGCTTAAGCACATATCCATCTTGTGAAGGAACCAAGATGTCCAGCAATTCTCTGGGCCGGGCCGTCCGCCTGGCTTGGACTTCGTACCCGAATCAGATGTGCGCCCGCACGTGCGCGATATATATCCCCGGTCCGTCGACCGAGATCCGTCTGCCTCGTATGACTCCCGAACTTTCCAGAACCACGCTGAAGGGAACGCC
Organism: Phoenix dactylifera; assembly: GCF_009389715.1. Classification (NCBI taxonomy): domain Eukaryota; kingdom Viridiplantae; phylum Streptophyta; class Magnoliopsida; order Arecales; family Arecaceae; genus Phoenix; species Phoenix dactylifera. The sequence continues at coordinate 10,907,612 of NC_052393.1, forward strand.
TAGAACTCTCTGCAACCTCTTAAAGGGCACCTGCTCCCCTCTGACCCCCGCCCCCCTCCCCTCTCCGCCGCTCAACTCTCTGCTTCCTGATTCCAACCTCTCCTCCCACTCTTCCACGCTCGCTTAGTCTCGCTATCTTTCACTTTCGATATATTCGATCGCAGCTTCTTCTTCTCTCCTGCTTGCTCCCATGGCCGACGAGGCGAAAGGCAGGGGCAACGCGGCCTTCTCCGCCGGCCGCTTCGAGGAGGCAATCCGCCACTTCTCGGAGGCGATCGAGCTCGCCCCCACCAACCACGTCCTCTACTCCAACCGCTCCGCTGCCTACGCGTCCCTCGAACGCTACGCCGAGGCCCTCACCGACGCCCTCAAGACAGTCGAGCTCAAGCCCGATTGGTCCAAGGGCTACAGCCGCCTCGGCGCCGCCCACCTGGGCCTCGGCAGCGCCGACGAGGCTGTCTCCGCCTACGAGAAGGGCCTCGAGCTCGATCCCTCCAATGAGGCCCTCAAGTCCGGCCTCGCCGACGCCCGCCGCCGCGCCCGGCTGCCGGGGGCCTCGCCCTTTGGCAAGATTTTCCAGGGGCCGGATCTGTGGGCCAAGCTCACCGCGGATCCGACCACCAGGGGGTACCTCCAGCAGTCGGATTTCGTCAAGATGATCCAAGACGTGCAGAAAAACCCTAACAACATCAACCTGTACCTCTCGGACCAGAGGATGATGCAGGTGCTCGGTGTCCTTCTCAATGTGAAGATGAGGGCGCCTACTGATGAGATGGAGAGGGACTTCCCGGAACCAGAGCCAGTGAAGCCCCAGCAGGAGCCTGCAAAGAGGGCACCGGAACCAGAGCCGAAGCCTGAGCCGATGGAAGTATCGGAGGAGGAGAAGGAAGAAAGGGAAAGGAAAGCGGAGGCACAGAAGGAGAAGGAGGCGGGTAATATGGCGTACAAAAAGAAGGACTTCGAGACGGCAATCCAGCATTACACTCGAGCGATAGAGCTTGATGATGGGGACATATCGTTCCTCACCAACAGGGCTGCAGTTTACCTGGAGATGGGAAAGGTAATGGCTTTGCCCGTACATAAGCTGAGTGGGTTGAAGTTCTTATTTCCCTTGCTTATGCTATAGGATATAAATTGCTTGTTTTATGGCTATGCCAAAAAGTAAAAGGTCTACATTCTTAAATTAGTAATTTCATGCAGAAGATTAATTCATACGGAGAGTTTGACTTGAAGACTAAATCTGTTTTTTAACAATATTATCAGATGGTTAATAATGTTAATTTGAATGGACAAAATTTGTTCTTTAGTTTTGCTACTACAAATGTAGCTACCAATTATCTGTGTTCAGTTCTAGGAATTTTCTATTAACTGATAGAATATAATGACGCAGGTAAGTCATTAGCTTTTCTATTATCAAGAATTCAAGATTATAAGTGGATAATGGTGGCTGCTTGTAGTGATAATTACATCGATGAGGCCTGTTAATATATGATGGGCATCTAGATGAACTCAAAATGTAGAAAGAAATTATGAATGCTGCAATGAATTTGATGTGTAATAATCCTGTTTAGGGCATATTTTAAGAAGTATTTGCTAATGGTTAGTAATCTGATTTTAATTATGAAGAAACACAAGTTGTCTGGAATCTATGAAATGGAGTGAGAAAGTCCAGTTTAAAGAACTTATCTTGTGAAGGTTAAGCATGAACTCTGGTAATATGGTTTAAATGTATCAGCTAATCGAAAGCAATGGATGGCTTTAGGATGAAACTGAATAATCCTTCAACAGTTTAAAATTTCCCATTTCGAGCAAATTAAGCAAAGGTTGCTGAAAGTAGTGCAATTTAAGGTATATGGAGACCTTGTAGTCAAGGTATGTATCTTTAATTTAAATTTTTTTTTGGCTCTTTTGCGATGACGCATTGCACCTTGAATGTTACTCAGATGTTCACACTTCGATCTTAGCATCTCTTGCAAATTTTGTTGTTCTTACAAACGTGTATTCTTGATTATATCCTTGTTAGTTTCATATTCAAATCTCAGATTGAAAAATCTTGATTTGCTTTCTACTGTGTTACCAAAAAAGAATATATTTTTATATTCTTCCAAATCTCCCTCATTTACATTTTTTCTACGCATGTGAATACCATCTATGGTTTATGTCAGCACCCATAAAATCATTCCTGACAATTGATACAATACAGCACTAGTTTTGGGCACATGTGATGCATGCGACTTATTTAAAATGATTGAGCATTTGATGGATGGCTGTGGCCCATCATATGGTTGTCTGAATTAGTATTCTCATGGTTTATTCGAGAGAGGAACTTGATGAATAGCTGCAATTTGATAAATATATTATGATTTATATTTATAAGCTTCCCTACAATTTCCTTCTTAGTCATAGTCATTGTTTATGTATTGAATATTAAGAGGTGTTTTTATGAAAGTGAACTTGCTCATCCGATGTCATGCGTAGGAGAAATAGAAAAATGGTCCTGTCATAGAAGTGCTCTTGGTATGCATTCCCATGTGATAAACATGATTTGTCCAAGTGGAAGATCTCGATTAATCTCCAGGAGGATGGTCAGAGACTCGTCAACTTTTATTCTTCTTCTTATCCTATTTGTGATATATAGAGCTCTAATCTTGTAATGAAAGACTACAAGATCCTTTTTAAAGTCAGGGCTTCCTTGTTATGTTGATCAGGATATACTTAATAAAGTAATTCCTTGAATGAGGATGATTCCAAATTTATCTCTAACTATCAGTTGAAGTTTTACCTCAATATATTGTTGTTGTTGTTGATGACGTGAATAGATGAACTCTCTGCCTGATGATCTAGTTCCTATCATGCAATTTGCATCTTTTAGAATGCCTAGGGCTATCTTGGTAATTGTCAGCAATTACTGGAAAGTGATATTCACTTATTGTAGAATCTAGGTGACTTATGATGCTTTATTTTGCTTAATGTTGCACTGCATTGCCCATAGTAGCGTTGAGCTGTTGAGATTAACATTACTTTGATACTATTGTGCAGCTCATTAACATTACTTTGATACTATTGTGCTTTTTCTCAACCACTGATTAGCATTAGAAACAAGCTACATGGTTTTTCTAACATTACTTTGATACTATTGTGCTTTTTCCATTATCATATTGGTAGGAATTCGGGCTGTTTCATTATATTTCCTGACAAATTTTATTCATTTGTGTGTAGTATGAAGATTGTATAAAGGATTGTGATAAAGCTGTTGAGAGGGGCAGAGAGCTTCATTCTGACTTTAAAATGATAGCAAAGGCATTGACTAGGAAAGGAACTGCACTAGGGAAGCTTGCTAAATGCTCAAAGGACTATGAACCTGCTATTGAGACCTTCCAGAAAGCTCTAACTGAACATCGTAATCCTGACACGTTGAAAAAGCTTAATGAAGCTGAGAGGGCAAAGAAAGAACTAGAGCAGCAAGAGTACTTTGATCCTAAAATAGCTGATGAAGAACGTGAGAAGGGTATGTTTCAACTCTCAATTTTTGTGTTATTTTTATTGTCGTTCTCATTCTGCTTTCATTTTTTTCTGTGCTTATCTTTTTAAATAATAATGCACGTTAACAGCATCTATCTGTGCTGTGTGTTTTTTCTTGGGTAATTTTTGTGGTGTACTAGCAGTATGTCAATATTGTAATTCATGCATTCTTTTAATATAAGCTTTACTCAGTTATGGGTTGTTTTTGTTTTTCACCTACTTAGCTCTATGCCAAAAATAATATGTTTTCGATCAGTTCCTGTGTTTTCAACTTTTTTTATAATTGGCATATCTTGCTAATTAAAAGGTGTTCGTTTATGATGGCATATTAATTTTGTGATGATTTATGAGTTTTTCTTTTTACCTTTCGAAGAATAATGTTTAGTGCTCAAGGGTCAGATTGTGCCCCCTCCATCATTTGTGATGCTTTGTTGTTAATGTATGATCGCTATTTTCGTTGTTTTTGTTTTTTCTTTCTTTAGGCTAGTCTTAGGCACGTTTTTCTATAGCTTGGCTACTATGTTTGGTATGTTGTCTTTATTCTCAATTTTTGGTAATTTCAAACTCTCATGTTACCTCTATACTAGGAATTAATTCTTTTGTGATGATCATTTTATAAAATTGTATGCTCAATTATTTATTTATTTTTTTCAAATGAAACATCACTTACTGTTTTATGAGACGGTTGCTTTGGTTATGGAGTTTATCCACCTAAGTGCCCGCATAACGTTTTCGATTATGCTTGAGTATGAAGCGTGAGATAGATTTATAAATTACTATTGAGTGTTGCGAAGTTGATAACCCTCTATTGGCATGCTACATCTTATTTGATATATTATATGTCATGTGCTGGATTATAATTAACTTTCAATTTTTCTCCATATATTTATTATTTTTTATAATATACTTTTGGATCATGTTGACTTTCGATGCTACTTGGTGCATAGGTGCTAGGTGACCTGTTCTCTGCCTGTTTGCTGCTTATGGCCTTCTAAAATAATAATTGTTTGCTCCAAGGTTGTTTGTACTGGTACCGCAACCATTCTGGTTGCCCTGCATTACAGTATGGGACCATGCTGTGCCATTTCTGGCTATATGGACAAAAACAGAGCTGGAGAGGAAGGGAGGGAGAGGAAAAGAGATTAACTGATATATTTACTGATACATGCTTTCTCTTGTGTCCATCTCTTGTTTGTTTTGCAAAAAAATCAATAGTTTTGTTCTTTGGCTATATCTACTTTCACTTTGGCCAAGCACAGTTCTAAAATATCATACACGGATAATTCCTCCTCCTATCTGATGATGTCAAGCCTGATTGCCTTTGGCCTATTACCTGCCTTTGCTGACCTTTTGACACATGGCAAATCTGTTGTTTATTAAAAACTGATCATCTGCCTTTTACCCCTCATTTATTGCCACTTGTTTCTACTTCTGTTATTCTCTGAACGTAGTCAATTTATTGCCTGTCGAGCATGGAATTTTTGTTTGTTAGATATGAAAAGTGGCAATTTTCATTTTCCTTTTTTTATTTGTTCTTTCTACTACTTACGTGTCTCTTTATGAACTTATTTGATTTCATACTGATGTGCAGGCAACGAGCTTTTCAAGCAACAAAAATACCCAGAAGCAGTGAAACACTACACTGAAGCTTTAAGAAGGAATCCAAAGGATCCAAGGGTAACGCCCATGATCTCTTATAGCTGATGTTGTACAAGTTAGAAGGCGGTTGATGTTTAGGAACCATTTGTTGGCCCATTTTTTTAAGCATTCAAGAAAAATGTGATGTACAGGTATACAGCAACAGAGCTGCTTGCTACACTAAGTTGGGTGCTATGCCTGAGGGTCTGAAAGATGCAGAGAAGTGCATTGAGCTGGATCCATCATTTTCCAAAGGATACACAAGGAAAGGTGCACTTCAGTTCTTAATGAAAGAACATGACAAGGCATTAGAAACATACCAGGAGGGCTTAAAACATGACCCAAACAATCAGGAACTGATGGATGGTGTGAGGAGGTAATAAACCTGTGATATTACATCAGGCTTTTATAAAGCTGGAGTTATCCAGCTACTTGGTGTTACAAATTTTGTGTACTTGGCCCCTTACAGGTGCATAGAACAGATTAATAAGACTAATAGGGGCGAGATAAGCGCAGAGGATTTGAAAGAGAGACAGGTCAGTTATTCTCTATGTTCTGTGTTTATTTGCTGTAGTCATTTGCTGGAGTAGTATATTAACTATGTTTGTCTTGCAGGCAAAGGCTATGCAGGATCCAGAAATACAGAATATCTTGTCTGATCCCATTATGCGTCAGGTACCTGGTTGTGCTGAAATTTTTAAAAAGAAATGAACTTTTGAACTTTTTTTAGAGGAAAAATGTTTTTATTAATGAAATGTATTATTAAGATGATGTCATGGTTGTGCTTAAGGTTGTCACATAAGCCTCAATTTGCCTGGCAGTAACTTGATGCATAATGATTTGAATTAAATGTGGGCAGGTATTGATCGACTTCCAGGAGAACCCTAGGGCTGCCCAGGAACATCTTAAGAATCCTCAGGTGATGCACAAGATACAGAAGCTTGTTGGCGCTGGAATAGTCCAAATGAGATGAACGATGTTTGTTCAACCGTAGTGTGTTTAACATAAGCTGCCCATGTATCATTGGATACCTCTTGGACTGATACTTGTTAATTTGAGGTTTTTGTTTGTCTCGTGGACTTAATATTTTGTCAAGAGAGGATTTTACTTTTTACTAAATTTAGTTTCTGCAATTGTGGCTAGTTGTTTATTGATCCCTCTGTTTCTTGGTTTTGTTAATTTTTCAAATCGTGGACTAAGTAAATTTGAATGTGTGTTGTGAGAAAATGTTTCCTGCAGAAGTGTGGACCTCTTTAAGAAGATACAGAAAAAGTATCCAATATAATTGAACTTATGTAAGACAGAATGCTTGGATTCTCGGTGGTTTCAGAGATTTGCTGCGGGATTCGTGATGTTATGGTTCTTTCGGAGGGTCGTTTTTTCAATAGGTGACGCCTTCCTATTGGAATGAAAGAAGAAAGGAGGGAAGAAAAAGAAGAAAAAAAAGAAATAAATGAATGGATAAGAAAAAGATAAAAAAAAAGGGAGAAGAAAGAAAAGTAGGTAGAGAGAAAGAAAAAAAATATATAAAAAAAAGAAAGGAGAGGAAAGAAGATTATTTGTTGGAATGCATGGGATTGGGACCATCGTAGGTACGATGGTCGGAACGGCAGGGATCTTATTTCATGGAGAAATTAATTTTTTTTTATTTTATAAAATTTAAAATTTTGATGGATTTTTTCTATGCTCTTACCCTTCTACTTCATGGCACTGGTCCTGATGACTGGAGTGGTCATAAACTTAGGATTCTACCTTAAGAATTTCACTTTGAGTAAATTTCCACCTATGCTCAAAACAAAATCTTAAAGAATAATGGTGCTCAAGGTTCAAACCACGAATCCTTAACATCCTTTTAAGATGCGTGCGCATACAACAACAAGGATAACAACAATATTTTATAATAAAAGTGTTTTCATTCCCTCTCCATTTTAGGAGATATAAAAAAATGCAAGTTATATGGTGCTGGATCGTTGAGTAAAATGTTAAAAATAATACACTATATAAATTTGGTGATACTGATGCCGATTAAATTGGAGAGCTCTAAATTAGCTTGATCATTGAATGGAAGACTGCCACTAAAGTTTAAAGTCCGAACCTCTTCCAAGTGGAGAGGTGTGCCAAGTAGCTGACATAAGGGTGGCCAAGAGTATGGCCTATACTATTGCAAGCCGGTGCCTTGTCCTAGATTAAAGAAGATGTGAACTTATAGTCTCTATTAACCTATGGTAACCAATTTAACCAAAAGCTCAAGCTATCATAAAAGAGGACAATATTGTACATCAACCCTTTGCAAACCCTGGATAAAATAATTAAAATAATACATATTACCAATTTATTGGATTCACTTTTCTCAAGAAATGAGCTGTTGGATTCACTTATCCTATGCTTCGCCTTAAACTCATGATCCAACTAGTTTCCACAATAGTACATGGTGCGTCCAAGAATCCATAATACTAGATTTAGATGTTCTTTATGATTAATTCTCTAATTTTAATAGCCTATATTGAAAAAATCTTGAACTATTCCTTAGATCCTTTCCATTTGATTGAGCCCTTCTTGGATTTTTCTCACAAAATTAAATAAATTAATCTTTTTTTATGGTAACAAAAGTACAAGCCTCAAAAGTACAACTAAAATCTTTCAAAAGTTACGACCAGAGTAGTTGCTCTCCACTTAATTTCCAAAAAACAAAAATTATAACTATAGCTACCTTCCATGATCAAAGAAATAACAGAAATGAATTAACAATTGTTGACTGAAATTCATTTTTTTTATTTATTTACTAGTAACTCAATTAAGAAATGTTCGGGATTATTAGAAATTAATAATTTTGTCGATTATTTTAATGGTGGTATTTATTACTATTTTTTTGTTGTTTTGCTATTTTATTTCTTTTTTTTTTGCATGAATTAATATAATATTTTCATGACCTTTAATTCTCTACTTTTCATAATTTATTTTTATTTTATGATTTGGAATCTTTTTTGGACTCTTATCAAATTTTTTGCTTTGTTTTTTAATTCCTAATATTTTCCCTTGGTCAAATTCTTTTCCAATACTGACATTGCAACTTTGAATTCTTTTTTTATTAACCAACTTCAAACACTGAAAAATAAGTCTGGTTAAAAATTAATATCAGTTCATTGAAGTTATTCACGAGGGATTGAGTGTTTTTTGACACCAAATTATTTGTTTTGTTCTTGATGGTGCACAAAGAAATCCAATTACACTCTTCTTAGATATTTTATGATTTATGTTGCATTATTAATTTTAGATCAAAATGTGGCAGACACATTGGACAAAATTCATATTGGGCAGGTTGAAGGAATGCAAAGCCAATGCTGGTTGCATCTTGACCCATTTAGGAGTTATCAAAGAAATTCTTTATTTTCAGTAGTTGATGCATGCAAAACTGTCATCTGCTCAAAAGCATTTTCTTTTTTTTTTGTCAAATTTTATTTTCTTTTCTTCGGTTTTTGTTTTTGGACCTTAGGTCATGGTTTTGTGTTCTCATGTGAACTGGTCACCTCGCCTTTGTTCCGGTCCGCTTCGCATATTAAAAGGACAAACTCCCCATTTATTAAAATTTAGAAAAATAGATAGGCCGTCATTGGACAAGGGAATCTGGTTCATTTCTCAACAAGATTTTTTTTTTTATATGAGAAAATAGAACCTTGTAGATGATGTACCTACAAGATTCAGGCCCCATTTGATATTTTATTTTTATAAAATAGAAATACAGAATCTAATCCAGAAAAAAAGTTTAGTCACTATGTTTTTGTTTCTTATTTTTTCATAGCTTTTATTATTTCTAAAAAAAATGGTAGAGAAAAAATTTCACTTTTGCTTTTTTTTTTTTTTCAAAGTAGGTTTATACCCCCTCTTATCCTTTCTCCACAACCTCTCAACCTTGGCACCGCCCTTCGGCCTTATAAAATATAATATATATTTTAATATATTATATCATAATATTACATATGCTATGATAGATTATATATTATAAATCATATATATCATATTATATTATTAAAAAAAGATTTAATAATTACTAACAAAAAATATTATATAATAATTAGGATATATATATATATAGATATATATATATATTATATCATTATAACAATTACATAATACTAATTAAAATAATATTATTATATAAAATATATTATTTACAGTTATATTAATATTGCAATTGTAATAATAATGTACATAATGTATAATATATATTATTTTATTCTTATACAATAATTATAATAATTATTAGATATTATTTTAATGTAATAAATATTATATAATTATCAAGGAAATATTATTATAATTATATTACATAAGATATAACATTATTTTAGAATAAGTATAAATTATATGTTATAATAATATTATAATAAACATATATTATACATATTATATTATAACAATATCATTATAATAATTATATATTATATTACGTTACTATTATTATTATATATAGTACTACATCTAGTTGTTAAACTATTATAATTAATATAATAATTATTTAATAATATATAATTTTATTATAATAATATAAAAAATATAATATAATGATTATGATAATATTCAAAAAATTATGAATGAAATATTTCTTTCTTATTCTAATTATAATATATAATTATTATAATAATTTCAAATAGATTTTTGTAGTTATATTTAATATAATATAATAAAATAATATTTACCCATCAGTTCTTATTGTTTAAAAAAATGAGAGACTGAATCAAACATATTATCTAAAAAATCTAAAAAAATTCAAAATAGATTTTCTATTTCTATTTTTTTTTTAAAAAAAATAGTAACGATACCAACCACAGCCTCAGGTTTTACTGTGCATGTCTGGCGGGGTGAATTTTTGACTGTAGAGCATAAGCAAGTGTTACCGTCAGTCACTTGGACCTACCTTTGCTATGATTTAGATTTAAGGCTGATATGAGTTAACCAAAGTTTAACCCCATTTATTTGTGGGTGCACGTCGAGGTGCATTTCCTGAGCCTGATAGGCTAGGCCTATTTATGCACCTATGGTTTCCCACTTTTAATCCTTTCTTCTTTAAAAAAATAAATCAATTGTTACTAGATTTATCCTAGCCCACCATGTCAAATCCTTTTTCTAGTTTCGCTATCTCTATGCAATGCGTCGAACCTCGGAAAATAATGAGTACTTAAGCAATTGACTTGCAACAATCATACATACAACATCGATGAAATAAATTTAAATGTAACCAAAAATTTTAAAATTTCATTTTATTATTTCACAAAGACTGACTGCATATGATTGCTGCAATTAGGTAGATTTGCAATTAACATAAAATTTGGAATCTATGAAATCAGATTGCAATTATATCACATATTGTCAATGACCAAAAAACAACAATCGAAGATCCATGGCAATTACTTAACATGAAATAATAACATTTCCCACTAATTCCTTGCAGTGTTTTGCGATAATGACATTGGCACTGTGTATTATATGTAGCCCCATATGTTATATTTGTCACGGTTATGAGTTTTGTCATAAGAGTTATCAAACTAGAATTTAAGAAAATAACAAAGAACTAAGCATCAAATTCGAACGTAATCGGGTTTAAAGTGAATAGAGTCCATGTAGAAATGCGTGACCCATTCAGGTTACATGCAAAAAATTAATAGAAATTAGGTAAAAAGTAAAGCAGATCGCCATGCGTTTGACCCATGTAGATGGCCATGGGCCCATGGCTGCCGTATCAGGAATCATCACCAGATCAGCTGGTTTGAACCGCCCGGTCCGAGCCAATGGCTAAAAAGTAAAGCAGATAAGAGGGAAGAAAGGGGAAAAAAAGAAGAAAGAAAGAAAAAATTGAAGCGGTTCGGCTTTTGCTTCGAGGCCCGTTTCGGAAGGCCCCAAGCGGTCGCCGGTGCCGGTGATCAGGAAAAAAAACAAAAGCGATCACTGACGCCACCGCGACGATTCTTTATACCAGCGGAGCGTGAACTAGCGAAGAGGAAAAGGGTTCGATAGATCGATTCCAGAGAAGAAGGGAAAGGAGAGAAGAAAAAGACTCCCGCTCTGATGCAACAGAGGAAAATAGCGGTCTCCGGGCGGCCGTCGGGAACCGATGGCTCCGATTTCTCCTACCGCATGGTCGTCGATTCCAGTAAGTTTCTTCTCTCTTGCTCTTTTGTGTTTTTCCCAAGGAGAAAAAGAAAAAGGAGAGATCGATGTTTTTTTTGTTTTCCCGATCACAGGATACACCAAGGTTGCGAAAGGGAAGTCTCGCCTTCGAGCTCTGATGGCGGCCCAGGTTCCATTCTTTAAACCCTACAATCCCCCTTTCTTGATTTCTTCTCTTATTTTCCCACTTATTCTCTCCCGTTGATATGGGAGACAGAAGATCACCATTAACATGCGTGCAGTTTCAATCCCATGTAATGGTTGAGAAAATTAAAATGTTTCTTTTTGTATCTTTTCGTTATGTCTTGATACCGCAATTGGACGCTTCAGATCTGAGATCTAATGATTTAGTTAACGTTAATGCTATGACGGAGTTTCTAAGTGGATGTCGGTGGATAAGAAAGAGGGTTAGAGCTACATGTAGGAATGTAGGCTATGAGTATACTACTATTATGATATAAATCTTTCTTGCTTTTTGGTCTCATGGGTTTCATTCTTGATGTGCAATTATTGTTTGTATCATATGTCCATTACTTATAATTTAGGCTGTTGTTGATATTCCTGTGGCTTAGCATCTCAATGGATACTGGAGTTTAGCAGTAACAGACCCCTTATGTTTTGGGAATGGATAAGTATGTTGGTCACTAAAGGACAAGTATGTTGGTTTGTTGTAGGTTATCCTTTGAGCAATCTGGAAAAGATAACTGGTTTACCTGTTACGCATCACAGTTGCTTTTTTGAACAGTTGAAACTACGTTTGCAACATTGTGAGGAGATATGGTCCCGTCTTTATGGTGGATAGAATAGTTTCGCATATGTGTACTACCATGTCTTGCAATGCCCTACCTAAACAGAACTAGTTCATGAACTGCCATGTCTTACCTGCTGAAATGTGCTATACAAACATCTAACCAGCAGTTAAAGAATAGCTTTGTGGAGTGTTGATATAGATATTTAAGAGATCCGAAATTGCTATCCATATCCAGCATCGATGATGCATTATTCTGCTTAGGAATTGATTATTTTATTTTTTAGGCTGTCCTACGATTGCCATTTCTTTTCTGTGACTTTTTTTTATAATATTTGCATAAATGACTTGCATCAATATTACATAAGAGCCAGGTTTATGTCACGGGCATCATAAATATCACATAAGTCAGGCTTATGTTCTGGACATCATCAGTATTACATAGGAGTCAGGTTAATGTTGGGCACCCAATATAGTGCACTATACCTGGCACATCTTCACCACAAGTGCATGATCTCCATTGGCTTCAGCCCATGGCCACGCAGCCTTGAGCTAACTGCCCTTGTTATAGGCTTGCATAGGGCTTAGAACTGCAGTCTGGTGTGCTTAGGACCTAAGTTTTGTAGTAAAGTTCCAGTTACATAAGTAACCTTCGGTAGGTTCTACATGTTTTAGCTGGTAGGATCTATTTAATCTAACCTTTTCTATATTTGCTTGTTTACCCAGTTCATAAAATTTATTATTCTAATATGTGATGTGCCTTTAAAATCCCATCTTTAGAACTGCTTTTGAATTTCTTTATTTATTTTTGGATCTGTTAATTGCAGACTGTTAATCAAGTGATTGGATCTTTATGGGTGTATCTGACTGCATTAGAAGCAAAAGATGTTAACAGTTTTGCTGTCCTATCAATTACTATTGGCTTCATTTCTCTTATAATTGGAGAACTGGGTATGCCATAAAATCTAATTATTTTTTGAAGCGATTGCTTTGCAGTAGTTGATGACATAAAGCTGTAAAGGCGAACTTATGTTAGATTTTGTGTTTGAATAGGACGGAGGCGCAGCCGAGCTAATTTGTTGAGACTCTACACTAGCATGTCATCCATTGCAACTGCATTTGCCGTTGCATGCATGGTTAGAACTGAAATATTTTTGAAGGTACAGAAGGCTCATTACACTATTGCTATTTATTCAAATATTTTGCTCATGCTAGCTATATGGGATTGCTGCCTAACTAGATGTTAACATCTTCCACATTGTGTTGTTTTCTCATCCTTTCTTTTCTCCTTCCTTTTATTGATAGTCTTACCTTGTTCTCTGTAGCATACTCAGCTCCATCTCCACTTTTTAACAACCTGTTTTAGACCCACTTATCATTCATCAACCTCCAGTACTTAAGTTTTAACCATGTAGTATGCTACTGAGATGCCTATAAAAATGTCACATTAGACTCTGGTCCTACCAACTACTCCTCTAGGTAATAACCCCACTTATTTCCTTGCTCACCACGAGCTTCTCCATTACTTTGTGCTTGTTACCCTTTGAAAATGTCATCAATCATTACTTGCCAAAATTTCCCTTGTTCTGTTACTTTTTAGAATTTCCTTTCTTATTAAAATCCACAAACTTATCTTAAGGTCAGAATAATTTCCCTAGAAAGACATCATGGATAAGGAGCTTGCTTTTTGTCAATGCATACACGCATGGATCTTGTTTCAGCTGCAGCTTTCGAGAATTTTTTTGTTTTTTTTATTTAAATTCATTTGCATTTCGAAAGGGTAGTTGTGATATTCTATCATATAAGAGCAATGACATGTTCTCTTGCATGCATAGTTTGATAGCTGATACTTTCACAGGTTTATCCAAAACTGAGACTCCATAATCTCAAAGCGTTCTAGTGCACTATGTGTAAGAAGGGGAAGAACTATGGAATGACTTACTTTTCTATGAGCAAATTTGGACTTGAAATTTGTTGTTTTCTATTTTCCATTTTTGCCTTTTTGGTTTTCACAGATGCAAGCATGCAAATTAACTTGTATCATACTGGATGCTGTGGACCTTTTGGAAAGAAGAGAAACCTCCTTCACCTCTTTGTTTATGTTAACTAAATTTACTTTGACAAAATTGATAAACAATGTAAACTCTAGATTAAAGTTCAATTCAGCAACTTTCATTCAGCAAGCATCAAGGTATGCATATAGATTCTTTTTTTAAAATAAAAATGTATAGAAGGATTATTGATGATGAACATTTAAATTGTTCATATTAAAGAAAATATGGGAACCGGTGGTGTTTCAAAATGGCAGCATCAATTTACTTGTGTGGATGCCAGTGATGCAAGTGCTAGAATCAAGTTTTAAGGAGTTCTATGTAATGTGGAAAACAGGATCCACACAATCCTCTAAAATATCATTGCAGAAAAAACAGGTGAATTCAAAGGACTCCAAAATGTATCTCGCGATCTGAATTCATGCTGAAAGAATATTTCTCTGAGTCAATTAGGTCGTTACTCTTTCCTATATATATAGGAAAGAACATAAAACAATCAGAGTCAACATAGCATGATTATGATTATGCTATTTACATTGCATATAAAGGTTTAAAGATTAGTCATAAAATATAAGCTGCTGTGGAATTGATGAGTTGGAATTGCAAAGTTCACTTTTTGAGAAGTAAACTCCAGCCACATATGGTGCTAGTGGAAAAAAGACCGGCTTTAGTGTTTCAAATATACCACATGATCTAGATGATTTCATCTCTCCTACTTAAACAGTATCAGGTACTTGATATATTTTATATATGAACATTGCGATGCATCTTATTTACTTCATTTCCTTTTTTCCCCCTCTCTTCTCTCCTCTCTTCTATTTTCTTTCTTCTTCTTCTTCTTCATGTAATTTTCTTACCTTTCCTCTTCCTAAATATTTTTGGTGGATAATACCTTCCTTAACCCTCAAAAAAAAAAGAAGAAGATGCATCTTGTTTACAAATTTAACAAGTCTGTATCCTTAACATGGTTAGGCATTTATTCGCATGCTTCTAATTAAACACTGTTTACTGGTTCAAAAGGTTCATTACTTGCATAAAATTACTTCTCCTTTTGAAAAGCAAATTGTTTGGAGGAAATTCATAACATGATTTAATCCTTCTGACACTACTTGATTGTTATTAGGTTGTCCATAATCACAACATTTCAGCCATATCAACTTATGAACTCATTGAGGCTGTGCATGTTTTACTGAGTGAGTTGAACTATTCCCTTTGAATTCTTTGAGTTATATGATGACAAATCTTACTATTGAACTCTTGCCATTCTGTGCTGTTACCAGGCATGGTGTTGCAAATATTTGTCATCATCACGACGGTCACTCTGGTGCAGAACATGTCTACCAGGAGAGATTCCTAAGTTTGTAATGCTAGCTGCAGTACTTTACTCATCTAGAAATTACATATTGGCATGCTGTATCAAAAGAAGTGTTTAGTTACTTTTGCAGAGTAAATCTGCCAATATACTAAAGGAGTATTTTTTGGAGAGAGTTTTCTCCATTTAGTGCTGTGAAGATTTCCTCCAGCTTAATTTTATAATTGAATTTTGTTCCTTAAACGACAGCATAAGCAACTAGCTGTGTTATCCTAATGAATATATCTTCACATTCCCTTCCTACTGAGGACACACCATTCATCAGTATTGTTTTTTTAAAAAATAATATTACACAGTTTGAACGGTTGAACCAATATTTTATGGATTTATTAAGTTCTGGTTTATTAAATTAATGTTGGTAAGGAACAGCTTTGATATGCCTAGCCCATCATGCACCACATCAAAATGCATGCCGAGTCACACTGCTTTTCACGACCACAATACACATTTCCTGAAACTCGCTCTGGTAAGAAGCAAGATATTTAGATTTTTGATGGTACCCGACGGCACATTAAGGCTTATATGTACTTCTCTATTTAATTTGTACTCGATACCTTTTTGGCTGATGGAATAGGTTCATACGGTGTAGTAATATAGTCCGTAAATAAGATTGTTAGTTTATAATTCAGATGAGAATGCCTTCTTGACTCATCTTTTTCGTGGAATTAAGATCCAAGACACTGGCCGTGAGACACTGGCTCGATTCTCTTTGCCAAAAGAATATTTTGCCAGTTGCCAATTGACAATTGGCAAGTGGCAATGAGGCAGGCGTCCCCCCGCTTGACCGAGCGTGCATATTGATTCAATCGGTGGCTGATGATCAATAAGATAAAAGTTTGCACACACCCCATATTATTGGTTTGGTATGCAAAGCATCCACGTGTCTGTACTATCTACCATCAGAGTTAGAGCCATGAAACATATAAAAAGAAATTCTCATCTTGATATAGAAATGGAGAAAAATGCATTATTTTTCCAATTAAGTTCTAAATCGAGAATATCTGGCGAGATGTAATCATGCTCTTTTCCACCGATTTTTTGCTCACAAAGGGATGTAATCATGTTGAAACAATAATTCTGATTTGAGTAAATTTAGCACCGAGCTGATAGCCAAGGAATGCCGTTTATGTATAAAATATTTGCAATTTTTAAAACTATTCCATAAAATTTCAAAAAAGAAGCACTTGCCAGAGGTTGAGGAATAAAAGTTGGCCGAATGCGATTAGTCACTGTTCTGACAGTTAAGAAACTATTGCTTTGGTCTTCACAAGTGGCTAATTTGCAGTCGTTTGGTCCCAAGAAAAAGTCTTTGAGATGTATCAACTGATGGGAAGTGTGAGGAGAAGCCCTAAGATTATTGTCCAAGTGTCGGCAATAAGAATGTCATGACTGCATTAACATCAATTTTCCTCATTATGAATTAACAATCTTTATGAATTACGAGATAATGACTGTGGGTCTATATATCTTTATTACATTTTCAATAAATATTACAAGTACAAAATGTTTTCTCTCCTCTCAAACTTAAGGGTTGAAACTTTCCATGCTCCAACAGCCTTGCTTATCTGCATGAATTCCGCAATCAACTGTATTAAGCTGCAACTGCTTCCTGTTTTGAAGAGAGCTGGTTTTGGATATGCTGTGGGACTACATCAAACTTGGCAAGCTGCATTGTGTAAGATGCACGCCCTTTCGTCATTCCCCGAAGAGTACTTACATATTGGAACATTTCAGCCAGGGGCACCAAGGCATCAACAACCTGCATTTGAAAGTATTGGCAAGGACCCAGTGAATGCCTATTGAAGAGCATTAACAAACAAGCACAACTTAGTAGTGAAACGAAAAGTTCGCCTACAAGATGAAAGAATTTAATAACTGAGCAATGCATGAACATAATCCTGGATGAACAATTAGTTTACGGTTTTCCTCTTCCCCTTGAATTAACAGTAAGCATCTGAACTAGTTATATAAATACTAAATAGGGAAGTTGATCAGTAAGTGGGATAGACCTATTGGAGATGATTGCTTGAAAAAGAGGATTATATTATATTCATCAATGTTATGAAGAAGAATATTACTAATAATAAAAGAACTAGAATCAAACTAGTGTTCATCCAATTCAGGTTTTGGAGTCTACCATGCTGCCTTCTGCTACAGGGGTTTAGCAATAACCAGAAAAAAAAGTAAGACACACTAAACAGGATGATAAATTATGGTGCTTTTTAACATACCTTAAGACCACCTGGCTTATCACCGAAATTATTGATCTGGCCTCTCCTAGAGT
Source organism: Phoenix dactylifera (assembly GCF_009389715.1). Classification (NCBI taxonomy): domain Eukaryota; kingdom Viridiplantae; phylum Streptophyta; class Magnoliopsida; order Arecales; family Arecaceae; genus Phoenix; species Phoenix dactylifera. The sequence goes on from NC_052393.1 coordinate 10,925,392, forward strand.
TCAAGTCACCAATAACGTCACCCAAATGCTCTTCTGGAGTGACTACTTCAACCTTCATTATAGGTTCCAGCATTTTCGGGCCAGCTTTTTTCATTCCCTGTCGGAAGGCACCCCGGGCTGCTAGTTGAAATGCCAGAACACTAGAATCAACATCATGATAGGAACCATCAACCAATACAGCTCGGACATCGACAACCGGGTAGCCAGCAAGCACGCCATTGCTCATGCATTCTTCCAACCCTTTCATTACTCCTGGGATATATTCTTTTGGCACTGCTCCTCCCTTTATTTCACTCTTGAATTCATAACCACTTCCTGGTTCCAAGGGTTCGAATCTGACTGTAATGTCTGCAAATTGCCCTTGTCCACCAGACTGCTTCTTGTGGATATATTGCACTTCTGAGACTCTTGATATGCTTTCACGGTAATTAACCTGAGGTGCACCTACATTTGCTTCGACCTGTTTATGCAGTGGAATCCATGATGAAAAACATGGCTGGCAAAACTTGGAAAATGAAGAGCTAGGAAAAGAAACATCCATGAAAAATAAAAGGATACACCAGCCAAACAGGGAGATCCAATAAGAAAATGATAAAGCATGCGTGAGTTTAGCTACTAAACGTGGTTTCAGAATTCAAGAACAGCATTCACACATGAACATGCAAATCAGAAAGTTTAATTATGCACTCAAAAATTGTCACGACTAAAATTTTCTTAGCTACAAGTGATAGGTCCCAGTGAAGTGATTAAAGAACACTAATTTCTTATATGATTACCATATTTTGCTTACAAAGTCATCTAATATGACAGTACTATAATTTTAAAGTATAAATATGTGGATTAATTTGTATAACATTTAAAAAACCATTACAACTCATGAAGAAGATAGAACGAAATTGAGTGAACTCAAACAAAAGCTTCTTATTATGGAACAAAGGATCATTTATTTATAAGCTTAAGAACATGTTTCTAGAAAAGTAAAAAGATTTTTAGGACTCAAGATAGTTATTATTAGTTAGAGTACAAACCTTGAACTCCCTCTTCAGCCGGTCGACGATGATCTCAAGATGCAGCTCCCCCATTCCTTCAATAACAGTTTGGTTGATTTCCTCGTCTCTAGAGAAGTGGAAGGATGGGTCTTCTTGAGCAAGCTTAATTAATCCAACTGCCATTTTATCAACATCAGCCTTGGTCTTGGGTTCTATAGCAACCTTGATAACAGGATCTGGAAAGTCCATTCGTTCAAGCACTATAGGTTTCTCAGGATCACACAATGTTTCACCAGTGATTGTATCTTTCAAACCTGCTAGAGCAATGATATCACCCGTCAAAGCTAACTTGATGTCTTCCCTACTATTAGCATGCATCTCTAGAAGTCTTCCAATTCGCTCTTTCTTTCCCTTGTTTGCATTGAGAACGTAAGAACCAGCACTCAACTTCCCCGAGTAGACCCTCACAAATGTAAGAGAGCCTACAAATGGATCACTCATAATCTTAAAAGCCAGACCAGCAAACGGTTCGTCATCACTAGCAGGCCTTTCAATGGTAATTTCTGGGTTGTCTTGATCAGAACCCTTCATTGGTGGCAAGTCTATTGGTGAAGGCAAGTAATCAACAACAGCATCAAGCAATGGTTGAACACCTTTGTTTTTAAATGCCGAGCCACATAAAACTGGAACAAAACTACTCGATATTGTGCCTTTTCTAATTAATTTCTTCATAGTTTGCTCATCCGGTTCAATTCCTTCTAGATAGTTTTCCATAGCTTTATCATCTAATTCCACAATAGTTTCTATCATCTGGGTTCTGTATTCTTGAGCCAAATCTTGAAGATCGGCTGGTATGTCTTCATATACAAATTCCGCGCCTAACTGTTCCCCTGTCCATAAAATAGCTTTCATTTTCAGCAGATCAACAACTCCTTGGAAGCTGTCTTCTGCACCCACCGGCAATTGAACAACTAGAGGTTTAGCACCCAAGTTTGTCACCATCATGTCCCTAGTTCTAAAAAAATTAGCCCCAAGGCGATCCATTTTATTAACAAAGCATATTCTAGGGACTCCATATTTATCGGCTTGTCTCCACACAGTTTCAGACTGGGGCTCCACCCCAGCGACACTGTCAAACAAGCATATAGTACCATCCAGGACCCTGAGAGCACGCTCCACTTCAAGCGTAAAATCAACATGGCCAGGAGTATCAATAATGTTAATTCTGTGATTGTTCCAAAAGGTGGTAGTTGCTGCAGACGTTATAGTGATGCCTCTCTCTTGCTCCTGTTCCATCCAATCCATTGTAGCTGTTCCATCATGTACCTCACCAATCTTGTAATTCCTTCCCGTGTAGTAGAGAATCCGCTCTGTGGTAGTAGTTTTTCCTGCATCTATGTGAGCCATAATTCCAATATTGCGGTAATCCTTCAGCGGTACTTTTCGCTTCGTCTCTGGCAAGAAACCATTTAAAAAATGTATCGCTTATATACCAGACAAACAATTATTATTTTCAAAAATGACTTTTGGCATCTTAAAAATCATAGACAAAAAATTTCCAACAATTTAATTCGTTTAGTATATTTTCTTACCTGTCTTTATTTGCATCGTGAAATAGACACACACATGTACCATGTGCATCTATGACATGGAAAATACCTAAATATGCAGATAGCTCAGTGAAACTTTCATATCTTTGATAAGATAAGGCATAAGACTCAAGATATACGGCACAAGCCTCATAGATAATCCAGAAAAAGTTAGAAATCTTTTAAAAAAAGAATGCTGTGAATATACCAGGTGAAGTAATACAACTGTCATGTATAAAGTTGGTTCCAAACTTGGTAGGAATAATTACACATCACAAAGCCAATTGTCCAAGACTCGGTTAACGTACTGCAATACTTTCTACCACAATTAGGCTCGAATGCCATGATCTGGTAAATAGAAAAGAAGATTCACCCTTCCCTTGACTAGAAATTACCAGTGCTTCTCATACAAAGTATAAGATGAGGTGCAAGGTGCGTAAGCCTGATATGAACCTCTCTTCAAGGCATTTTGGAGGAACCTTGTTTTGAGGTGGAAGGCAAGCCCAGCCTCGGATAAACCTTATAGACAGAACCTTGTTAACATACAGTACCGGAAAATATTGGCTGATAAAACTTATATCTGAAGAATAAATAAAGGAATGAACAACCAAGATATGGGAAGTTTTTCATGTTAGCACATACAATGTGTGCTAGTTTCGTAACTATGAGGAAAACAACTTACCATCATAAGCTATAATGGTGAGCATCGCCCTGCTATTTGGAGTTGGCTACATGGATCTTCATTCGCCAAATATACTTCAAGATTCTCTCACAAATTTCATCTATGCTACCTCGAATACCAAATTGGATCCATTTCATACTTTAACATGCTTCTCATTACCGGCTATCAACCTAATTCAACTCTCCAGATTTTTCAGCCAGATTTGGGAATATCATCAGCCTTTTATCCATCATAAACTTGAACAAACTTCGAGAAGAAGAATGGACATGCTATCTAGCCATTTTGTAGCAAGTCTAGCGGTAGGTATTGGACCTTTCCATGTCCAAACCGCTCATCTCGCTTCAGTTTAATAAAAAAATATTCATAATAATGTTTAAATTCTCGGATTGGAAGATGATGGTTTCATTGAGTCTGTATCAGTTGAGATGATAAGTTAACCAGCAAAGCAGAGGCTCTGGTTTAAAAATAATAATAATAATACTCTCCGAAACTTTTCCTTTCTCCATCAACTATTACACGAGAATTTCCGGGGACATAGGAACATCACCTCGATTCCTAATACTAAAGAAGAATTTAAGACATAAAAAAATTTGTTACTCAGTGAGTACTCTGCTTCTGAATCATTTACACAAACATACTGAATGCGTTCCACAGTACATGCATCTTAACTACCATTTCTGTTGGTTAGTGAAATACAGACACCAGAAATCTTTATCCAAGACTCCCACAATCTTCAACTTACTATAGTTTAAGAGAAATAGAAGGCAAGAAACCATAGCAACTCCTAGAAACTGAGAAGAGAAAGGGGAGCAGGGTATAGGACTGACCATCGGCAGCCATGGCAACGACGGAGGGCTTCCTTCTCCTTTCCTGCAACGTCGAAGCGTTCGAATTGGGCCTCAGGCGGAGGCCGCCGAAGAGGTCGGAGGAGGAGGCTCGGCGGAGGCCGGAGGTGAACAAGTAGTGAGGCCCCAGGAAGCGATGGGAAGCAAGAGGGAGGGGACGGCGGGAGCCATGGAAGCCACAGGCCGCCGAAGCCGTTATCCTAACTGTTTCCCCCGCCATTTTCTCTTTCTTTTTTGTTCGCTCTTTCCTTTCTCCGTTGCCCTCGCTCTCCCTTACCCTCCTCCCCTCGCTTCACCGCTTCGTTCTGCCACTCTTACCATTTGAAACAGGAGAGGGGAGGAAGAGAGTTAAAAAAAAAGTAAAAACTGCTACATGTTTAGCCTAGGCATTCATTAAAATATCGATACTGCCATGACCGATCGTGAAATCTTGGGCAGAGATTAATCGTAATTTTCTGAGTTGGGCCGAGCCGGGTGGTCAGGATTAGCTGGCTGGGTCAGGGATTAAGCTAAATTTCTCCGTGATGGGGTTTAAGTTTAACATTTTAGTGGGTGATTGGATGGTGATTTGTTGAGTGGCTTGTGAAAGAGGGGAAGGGTAGGAATGGGTACTTGGTTGAAAGGGCGGCGAAGGATCCACGTCACCAGGCATTCTATCCGCAATAAAGGGATTGGACGGCTAGTATTTTATCATCCGTTCAGGTCCACTCGCTATACTTGCTTCAACAGGTTTCGTCGTCATTGGCCACAAGTTAACGGTCAACAAGTTTTGTTTTGATGCAGGGTGGTCTCCGTTCCTTCCATGATATGACAGTGGCGAACTTTATTTTTAGTGGTTGAGGTCCGCATGCCATCATGAACTACAAATAGAGAACCCTCCTTAATAGTAAATGCCGCTAAGACCCTGGTGAATGCAGAGAACTTGCACACTAATTATAATCAGGTGGTTTTGTTTGGACACCAACTTGGGCATTTGGGCTGTAGGTTTTATCATCGTCGAGATCTGCTCTTTTGCTATGCGTGTTTGAAACTTGCTGCAAAGGCCTTTAAACTTGCAAACTAGCCTTGGCAACACTGGTACTGAACCGCACGTTGAAGGTAAATTGAGTGATCAGAGATCACGACTCTAGGCTGATTGTTACGGAGGGACGTCTTTCTTTCGAGGCTTCAGCATTTGGGGCGGAACTTAGGGCAGCATGAGAGGGACTCTTCTATGCGAGACATGTACTAGAGGCTAGCTGCATCATCCTACAAGGCGACTCAACTTCGTTGATTAAGCACTTATAGAAAGAGCGGGAAACGGCAGAGCACCCGCTTCTAGGCGACACGACGGATGCTGTGGGAGTACTGTGCTATTCAGGCCAGACATGTACTTCATGAGCCAAACCAAACTACATATTGGATTGCCTCATTAGCTGCTCATCATTCTGGAGAATTTCTCTAGACCCAGCAATATTTTTCTTCTGCTTTGTGTAGTCTTCTTGTTAGTGATATAGCTGGCTGTGCTCATGCGAAAACAGTGGAAGTAGTCGATGTACTAAAAAAAGAAAAGAAGGTAAGTTGAGGGGAAGTCTAACCAAATATCATAGTGGAGGTTTGATTATTGGGATGCCAAGCACAACTAACGCAATGTTTAGTGATGCTTGTGGGCATCCACAATTTGTACATGATAGCTATGTATTCATGTGCATTAGAATGTAAAACAAGCCACGAGAGTATCATTATTTGAAGGCCTGTCACGCGTACTGTTGATGGCTAACCAAGTGACGGATTGCATGTTCATTTGCAAGGTTGCAAGCGAACTGAGCTATTATCCATGGATAGCCTTTCTTGCTTGACTAGATTACAGGCTCATGTGGGCGCTCTTTTTTCAACCTAATAAGAGCCAAATCAAACATTTTAAAGCTCAAATCATAGAAGAGTTGGACTTTAACTCCTTAGATTTACAAAAGCAAGTAGGAGATCGACTTAACTTGATAAAATGCTTGTTCAAGTTCCATTCACCAAGAAGCCAAAATTGAGCATGTCCTGTCAAATGAGCATGAGCTAGGTTCAAACTTGACGCCTCTTTTGTATAGTGAACTGAACCTTTCAGTAGCCTAACTCTCCGCTTGGCTTGGCTTCCTCATGAGCCTACTCATGCAAGAAGAAGAGGACAACGACGAGAAGAACAGGATTTCTCTAGTATATCGAACCCTGGTTTATTACTTTTCTTTCATTTTCAAACCTTTTTTTTTAAAAAAAAAGGAGAAAAGTTTAGGAATCGCTGCAAAATTACATGAACATCACCATCGAAATGCTTGTTTTTTTTTCTCTTTTAAATATATATCGAGCAACTGAATTGAAACCACACTAATGAAGATGGCAGCATTTGACCGTCTCAAATTTATACATCCATGCACACACCAATCTTTAACTTCTAGAATTAATCCAACAATCCAAATAGGATATATAGTCGCATCCGTGCGATCAAGGATAGGACCGGGTGGACGAGAGCGCATTGATGAACGCCAAGGCATTGCTTGTGAGCTGCGCCACGTTAACGACGTGGCCCCTTACGGCATTCTTGACCTCGCCGTTCATGGCATTGGCGGCCAGCCCATCCATGCAGGTGTCGTCATCGGTGAGCGCGGCACTCACCCAAGTCTGGATGTCATTGATCTGTAGGCCCATGTTCTTGCCTCTCATGTGCGCCATTTCTGCGAGAGACTCCTGGAGCTCGTCGACCGAGTCGCCCAAATTCTCCATGCAGTCGCTCACCGCAGCCGCCTCTCGAGGTTTCATGCCTCCCGCTGCCGACATCCTCGACATCATGGTGGACGTGGACCGGGCGGTGGAGAGGCTCACCGTCAAGGCGGCGTCAGCTAGTTTCATGGGGCTGTTTTGGATCGTGCTCGCGTAGGATGAGAGAGAGTCGAAACAGAGGATGGGGTACTCCGTGGCACTGCAAGAGGTTCTTATGAACTCCGTGTTTGTTGGTTTTTGAGGACCTACTCTTGCTCCATCGCATGCTTTCCAATGAAAGCTAGTGAATAGAAGAGCAAACAGGCCGGCGAGTAAGAAGGAAGAAGCAGCAGCACTAACATGGTTTTCCATCGCTCTATGGAAGAAAGAAGATAGCGGGAACGGAAGGGAGAAGGGGCAGGGGACTAGATTCTTTATGATGAGTAGTTGCGAGTGGATATAGGTGGGAATATGGTGCCATTTTATAGCTACATTAGTAGTCCATTTGTGGCTCCCACAACTCTCGCCACTTGATATTGGTTGCATGAATGTACTACTATAATTTGGGCTAAAGTTTAGCTGCAATCACTATTGTGCTGTTGTCCTCGTGAGATCTTGGGCATGTATTTTGTCCCGTATCAATTATTCATTAAATAGATTTTGAGTAATATATAATCAAGAAATCTAAATAAGATCTTATGATTAATCTTTTTAGATGAGATACTGAGTTATTATAAAATGATATCAAATTGCGGAGTAGAACCACCATGCTGCTACAACGGTTGCAAGTAACTAATTATTTTCAAAAATACGTGGATAAATGTTGTCGACCACTTCAGTCATAGTCATGAGACTTTCCTGGCCAGCGGATTTTTTGCCATTTATTAGGGCAGAAGTTCTCTATTGCCGCCCCATCCTCCGGAGAAAAATGGCATCTTTCTTTCGTGCAAGCAGATCCATCTCCGAGACCAAGAGCAGTGCTTGTGGCTTAGAGCACAGCAAGTGCGATATGTGTCTCTTCCTCCAACTTGCGAAAGCTCTTTGGCCGGATCCATGTCTTACTCCAAAATGCTCTAGCTTAGTGGCTCCTACCATGGGCGTGCAGCCCCTGTAACCCACTTATGTTTCTTTTGTTCATATCATGGTCACGGTTTAGTGGCTCCAGGCTGTATAACAATATCATCTGACTTATTCCTTCCCTCCAACCCAAAGAAAAAGAATTATTAATTTTTAAAATTATTCTTAATCTCTCTGTCTGACCAAAATAATATAGACAAACAAAATCGGGAACTATCTGATCATCTCAAATTATATGAATATACATAAACTAATTCAAGAATTTACAGATTACAAATAAATAATGCACCATATTATTGGTTTTATCTTTCTTTCTTTTTTTAACTGGAAGGTTCAATTCCTTATATATATATATATATATATATATATATATATATATATATATATATATATATATATAAGAAACAAAACATTGGGATGAATGACAATTAGGTGTGACCTGGCAGTTGATAAGGCTAATGAAGGTAGGGCGCTTAGGATGATGTGTCCATTGACACCCACAGCCATGCAACTTGAGAGCAATTTGGTTTGCATGCATCGTGACGCTGATGGAGCCATGAACACGGCCTCTATCCGTCCCAGCGATTCACGGGCTTCAGATTCCGCTACATGCCCTCTAGCGCTCATCCACTTTGCGGGGCGTCCTCATGTTTTCGATAATCAGAATGCTTACCTGGGTGTGTTAATACGATAATTTAATTTATCCTTGCTTAATACAACGAGCACCGTAAAGATTTCGTGGACCTCCTGCTATATTTGGTGGGTTAAATGTGCATGATTAATTCAATAAAAGAGAGTATTTGACGGATGTGATCTCCGGAATCAATAATGTTCAGATAAATACACATTATATTTAATTTCTTTTTTTTGATTTAAACGCATAATATTTAATTTCATGTATTTCTAGTTTTTCCTAATTCCTAGATTGTTCTAGAGTGAAAGTAAAAGGGTATACAAGGAAAATGCGCACCCAATGATTTACTTAAGGAATTTCTAGTGAACCTTATGATTCTATAGAGGAGAATAAAGAAATTGCTTCAACCCATCCAACTTGAGTCTCTTGAAAAAAAAATAAATAAATAAAAGAAGTAGGGTGCAAGTATCCTTTTTCTATATTAATGAATCATAAAATTAAGTTACCAAGACTCTAATTATATTAGTAAGGTCCACTCTTATCCAAGTTAAGTGGGGTTCCTCTGCCATCTATAACATGTTACAGTATTTTTGAAATAGACATGATTGTTGGATATTATCATTAAAAAGTTAAATTTCCACGAGAGATAAATCTCAACTGCTATATAGACTTTATCTTTAATCGCTTTGTCTAATTCTTTTTGAATTAGAACATATAAATCATTTTTTTTTAAAAAAAAATTATTCTGACTGATTAGTTTCGAGATCCAAATAATGGAATTTAGTCTTGATCTCTTAATGCATCACACACTTGAAGAAATATGGTATCCCTCCATAAAGCTCGAAAAGCTATTCATTTTTTTTTAAAAAAAAAGCAAATCAATCAGATGCCACATGGGCAAATTATGGCTTCCAAAAGTTTGATGTGGAATTTAGTTTTCTAATGTGGCAACTTCTATACTCTATCAAGTCCTCTTCATGGCGGCTAAAGTAGTCTGCATTGATTCTGATGGTCCTCGTAGATCATCTAGTCCCATGCATTCGTATTATATTTAAAGATATAACTTATACATTTTAATGTGCTTAATATGTTGTCATGCTCATCTACACTGCTCTCGTAGATAAAGGACGACATCAATTAGTATAGATGCCCGCTAAATTGAGATTTTAGTCTTCACTTAGTTTATTGATATAACGAATCTTAAAGAGATAAGGGAAGGTATTCGAACTTGGGGCATTGATAACGACTCTTAGTTATTTTACCAATTGAACCAGTTGACACTCATTTGCTAAATTCTTTATCATCTCTCAACCCTAAATTTGACATCCTAGGTCCCTATTTCAAATTTGTGCCAAGTTGTATACTTTATGAACTCAATCTCATTTTGGCTCTTGTAAGATCAAATGTAGAGCATATTGGGCACCTTTTCAGGAACTATGAAAGCAGGAAACTTGGTCAAAAATTAGGTGAGAGCAGTTGATTAAGCTCAGGTATTGGTATTAATCCGCAATAATTTAATCAAATGTATTAGTAGCCCCGCGTATATAACTCATGGTTTACTTAATATTGTTATTATATGGTCATGTCTTGCTGAGATGTTAGAATTTTAATGTGTATGTATGGGTTGGCTTGCCTTATAAAGAGATAACGAGCAACAAGATAAGCTTTAACCACTTGACTTACTCAAGTACAAATACAGTTTAAATCATATATTCTCTACTGCCAATGCATCTATCATAAACCAAGGGATCTACTACATGTAACTGGGTAATTGATCAGGCCATGGGTATCCGTATAAGTTACCGACAGCAGATTAATATTAACTTTCGGCTATTGTTCGACTGTCATTTAACAATCAAGAGTCATTGACGGGGAATTTAGCTTGCAAAACTTGATTTTGATGGTCATTTAGCTTGCAATCATCAACCTGTATAAATATGTTTAAAATAAGATTTACAGTACAAAATATCTAGAAAATAAAAAAATGAGCAAAACATGGTAGGAAGGTTGTGATTGCAGGATTGGATATTTTCAACTCAGGCTACTCAGCGTCAAATTGACTAGTATCTGAACTCTTCAAACAAGGGAATAAATGTCAGATTTTTCAGATTTTTCTAAAATAACAAACCAACAATCCATCCTTAAAGATGGTCGGGTTTCCAACTTTAATCGTTGATGAGGAAATCAGGAATTATGCTATCCAATAGTAATCCCGATGGAGAATTTAATCAATAGTATTTGGATCAAACAATTCTAAGGAGAAGTTGACAGGTTTTAGACTTTTATCGTGCTAAAACCAGATCATACAAATCTGGACACAAATAAATCATATAAATCTATAGTTACGCGTTCTGGGGTAAATTTCAGCAAACCAAATCACAGAAATCCGGACACAGAAATAAATGCTGCAGAGAAGCCAAGTTCTCAAAATGTTACCAGCCTTCACTGTTCTGCCATCTCGGCAAATGATGGAGCGATAAGATGGGGCCCGCAAGCCATAGGTCTGAGAAAATGAAGTGTCCGAGTCTGGTTCCACTTTCCTATGTGCCTTCGTGGTTTCTTATGATATTTTTTTTTCTCAATTAAGAAATCTAAGTGATCCATTGGAAGCTCACAAGTCACAACGTACCATGAGGGCATAAAACGGCATCTTTCTTCCTCAAATTATCTGAAGGCCTGGTCAGTAGGATTGGCCATCACAGGTGCCATCTATCGCTTGCCAATCTTCAAAAGTTCTTTTCTATTCAGGCTTTGTGATCAGAAGTTCAGCAAAATTATTTATCCTTACAGGCATAGTTAGATTTTTTTGATACCATATGATTTTAAAAAAAGACAAACTGCAAGCAGTAAAAAAAAAATGATGTATAAACAAATTTTGGATGCCCCACACATTCTTTTTTTGTGCGGCAGTTATTAGATAGCTATCGATTTTATCATTTTCAGTAAAATTGCAGATATATGATTGCCAACTTATGTTATTTTAATGCTCGATATGTTTATAGGAATGCAAACTGTAGAGTAAATTGGTTTACGACTTATATAGCCAATTATAGAGAGACTGCTTTATGAACTTCTACTTCTATGAGCTCAGTATTTATTTAGCCAATCTTTTGCGAAAAAGGTCCGTTTATTTGCTCAAAGAAAAAAGGATTTCTCTTTGAAGCATGAGACATTACCGCTGTCACATGAATGGTGGTAGAATAAGGCGGTTCTTCCATGGGTCCAAAATAGTGTTGATTTATCAAAACTGTCCTTCTTTGTGTGCTGTCTCCACTTGAGTTAGCCGTGATGGGATTTATCATCAAAACGGTGTACATAAACATCCAACAAGTTGCATGTTTCAATTTCAGTGCCGGGGGTCGTGTCATGCTAAAAAAATATAGATTTATCAACTAAATATCTAATCCTCATTTACTAATCTACCAAAAACAGCCCACATTTTTACTAGATCTTTCGTAAATGCATCATGGTTCCACCCTTCGCGCGAAAGGACACTCTCTCCTTCGCGCCCGGCCACCGTTGGATCATCTAACTTCACGCCTTGTGATTTGTGCAGATGGATAAGGCGGAGTTCAAGAGTACTTTGAGATCTGTGCCATGAATGATCCAACATGCGAAGATACGCGACAGATGCAACCAAGATCGTTCGTTCGTAAATAGCAGCATTAAGAAATGTGCAGATTAATGATAATGTAAACTAATGTAAACGTTGCTTATCAAAAAAAAAAAAAACTATCGAATTTAGACTAAAATAAAAATGCACCAGTAATAAAATTAAAAAATATTTATTAATGATAGAAAGTTAATAAAAAATGTTCTAGCAAATCTGGTGCAAATATAAACCCTTTATGCATGCATCGATCTTGAGGGCAATCTTTTCTGTTTTAATCACCTAGATATTGTTAATAGAGGAATGCACAGGGTGCAAGAACGTAGAAGAGGACAAGCTAGCACTGCTCTTCCGAAGGAAAAAGAAGAGAACAATATACATAGAAAGTAAGAAGAGAGATCGAGAATGGGAAAGAATGAAGAAAAATGAAACTACAGTGGCAAAAACACGGGTGTGTATAGATGGATGAGATCTTTATATTGCCAGCGCTATGGATGGAGCTCTCCACGCCGACCTCTTACGGTATAAGAGCCTGATCTTGCATTACAGAGGCGCGGAAGCCAAGAATATTTCATGTGTTATAAAATGTATGGGTTCTTGCCTACTTCCTTCATCAGCTACCCACCTGCAATGTGAAAGAAAACAGTTGCTTTGATGGATTAAAGTTAGTCCTTCATTCTGTCCACCAAAATTTTCTCTCGCGTTTAACTTCCTCTTCCAGCATAACCAAACAAAGTATTTAATCTCTGACAAGACCCTGAACTTCCAGAGCATGCTTGCAAATGAACATTTGATGCCCCTGGTGCCATGCAGAAAGGCCTTGCTTATTTACCTCCTTGGAGATGCCATAAGCTTGAGCAAGGCCACAGTTGCCGTGCTTGCTTAAGGAGTTTATTATGTTGTTTTTCCTCTCAGTATTGTTTTCTTTTTTCTGTTGTAATGCTCTTGACTTTGTATCTTTACTCCTCTTCATTGTATCTCTCTGCCTAAACTTTTGTAAATTCTCCTGATCTTTGATCTTTAATAAAAGTTGGGTGGCTGCTCTTGTAGCTTTACCCAAAAAAAAAAAAGAAAAATCTAGTAGGAGCTTTATTTTCGTCCCAAGTGCCATGCATGACCTCAACGCATTCATTAGACATTATTTATGTTGCGCCTGTAATCATTCATCACGATATCATCGGATATATTTGCCCAAACCTAATCTCAACTCCATCGATTGGTTACTGCACTCGGGTCCACGGAGATGATAAGTATTTGAGTACACGTTGAACCAAATTAGAAATGCCGCATCCTCAAACCAATGGCTCCACTTGGATGGATTTTGCAATGTTCAAACATGCCTAAATTGGTAAACTAAAGGAAGCACTTACAGCTTGTCTGGATGCGTGGATTTCTCATCCGTGGATGGATTACGTTCTACTCTCAGTTTTTCAGATAACAAATTCTACCCAAGAGGCGATTTTAGTTGTTATTCCTTAAAAGTCGATAATCTTGAGGTGTCTAGTTTCCTATAAGTCGTTGCCAATGTTAAACATAGACATAAAAGGGGTGCACTTTGTGCGGCCCATGCGGGTGTCTAAACAGGCCCTTGATTTTTTCCTTCCTGAATTGGATGTAGCAAGCACTTGGGGTTTTCCCAAATCTAGAATTTCTAAGCTGTCATGAGCCATATAGAGTGGCACATCTCTTGAATTCACGTTTAACGTTATACCAATTTATGGTGCAAGCGCTTAGCATGAGAGATACAAGAGCGAGATATTCAAGTGACATTTTAAAATGACACTCTGTAGTTAAAGAAATTACATGTGGGTCAAGTATGACACTCTGTATTGAGTGGCACATCTCTTGAATTCACGTTTAATATTATACCAATTCATGGTGCAAGCGCTTAGTTTGAGAAATACAAGAGCGACCTATTTAAGTTATATTTTAAAATGACACTCTATAGTTAAAGAAACTACATGTGGGTCAAGTAGGACACTCTATATTGAGTGGCACATCTCTTGAATTCATGTTTAATATTATACCAATTCATGGTGTAAGCGCTTAGTTTAAGAAATACCCGAGCGGCATATTCACGTTATATTTTAAAATGACACTCTATAGTTAAAGAAATTACATGTGGGTTATGTCGGTCAAGTATGGCACTCTATATAGAATGGCTTGAATTCACGTTTGATGTAATACTAATTCATGGTGCAAGCGCTTAGTTTGAGAGATCCAAGAACGACATATTCAAGTTATATTTTAAAATGGCACTATATAGTTAAAGAAATTACATGTGGGTCAAGTGTGACTATAACTTTGACACTCAGATTTGGATGAACAACCCACGCAGCAACTTCGGAAAAGAAATTCAAAACTTTAGAATGCTGGATTTAATGTTACTTGAAGTCAACTCTACCACTGTACCAAACAAAATAAAATTCAACGGTACCGCACTGTGATACTTATCCAGTAATTAAATCTCTCACGTGCACAGAGCCATGGATAAATAAATGAGGAATCTTACACAATCTTACCGAGTCTACTACTTAAATCCGTAGGCCCTGGTTTCTGTAACTTGAGTTCACAGCAAAGTCTTTCAACCAGTGACAATGTCGCCTACCCCCAGCGAAGACTAACATCCATCTATATGGGCAACTAATGGTCGTGATTTAGGTGTACAAGATCCACATTTCACGGTATTCTTTTATGGAAATTGAAAAAAAAAACCATCCTGTCCCATCCAGTGCCACAGCGTGGTTCATTGGGCAAATCATCAGTGGCCAATCGACAATAAACTACATTGGTATGTCGGTGTCTGCCACGTTTGGGCAGGTCCCGAAGCTGCCGAAAGTGGTGCCTTAGGCTCCGTTTGAAGGGCAGTTGAAAGTAAAATTTTTATAAAAAAATTATTTATTATTTGATAACTATATTTATAAAATGCTATAGTATTTTAGTATTTGATAAATAAATTTAAAAAATATTTTTAAAGAGCCTTCCAAAAACTACGGGCCTTAGTCGGCATGACTCAGTAAGAACACGGAGAGGCGCTGTAGTATTGCACGGGTGCTAGATTTAACCGTAGATACGTAGTTGGGTCTGACGACATGGTCGCCAGGTTGGCACCATACTAAGTTGACCTAAGCCAATGCGATAGGCACGGTCAAACACCGTTGGACAACTGGACGAACCTTCCGGAGTTGTTCGGCTTCACCAACCGATGTGCATCACGTGAGCCAGCTCAAGTCTTACTCGGATGGACTCGTGTCTCGAGAACCTCCTCCGAAGAATCCCATCCGTCGAACGCATGACCTTACTAAAGCCCGGCCCATTCTCTCAACTATATAAGAGCAGCATGAGAGGGGATATAATCCACCCAAACCACTTGGAAACAATCCCTCGGTCATCCATCCCTTTCCTTAATCCTGTTCCTGGTCCTCCCAACACTGTTTCTATCACCACCATACAAGAAGGAAAAAATGGCACGTTATAGTAGCACCTATCTTTCTTCCTGCTATGTCACAGCTGCTCTCATCACTCTGCTCACCTTTGGTTTCTCTGGTTTCCATGGCATAACAACATGCAGTGCAGCGAGAATCCACGTCCAGAAGAAAGTAGGCACAAACTTCATCGCCACCAAATGCGGCACCACGAGTTACCCACGACTCTGCGTTGATACGCTCTCAGCCCATGCCAGCACGATCCAGGACAACCCCTCGCAGCTCGCCCAGACGGCCATCTCGGTGTGCCTGGCCAGCGCGCGGAGCACATCGGCCGTGCTGTCGAGGCTGTCAACCACTGGGGGCATGAGTGCCAGAGACGCGGGCGCGGTCAGTGACTGTAAGACCACCATGGGAGACTCTGCGGACAAGCTCCAGAAGTCCCTGGGGTCGATGGGGAGCCTCGGAGGAAAGAAAGGCGTGGCTCTTCGGATCAATGACATACAGACCTGGATGAGCACGGCGCTGACGGACGTGACCATGTGTAGGGAGGGTTTAGCGGGGAGCAGCATGGATGGTGGTGTCACGAGCAGTATTATGAACGCTGAACGGCTCACAAGCATTGCTTTGGCTCTTGTCAATGGTCTCGGCTCTTCGTCTCCATGATGCCACTAGCTAGGAGTTGTTTAGCCTGCAAGGGTTACCATGCGTTGATGTATACAGTTTCACGTTTATCTGTGCAAGGGGTCTGATGTAGCTTATAACTAATGTTTCAAAGTGGCTTATATATTCGATGGATTATTCTAGTTCAAAGACTCTGAGTGCAGAGCTATCCTATATATATTCTGATCAGAATGTGCATGAGCCAGGCTGTGCTATAATCCTTGTCAATCCGCTCAATTAGTTTTCATCAAAAAAAAAATCCAGGCAGATTAGCCAGTCGAGACGTCTCGAGAGCAAGTTAACGAGGCTTTTCACTTTAGAACTTAATTCTTTAAGATTCAAAAATCAGCTAAGTTGCAGAATATGAGATCTTTATTATATGATACTCTACAGCGGCTATGCTATAGAATTTTTATCTGGAATTAGCTAGGTCATGTAGAAAGACATAGATGTTACATGTAGAAAGACATACATGTTAGGCATACTCAAATATTGTCTTTGGACTCAACCTGTGGGCACAGGCAGGGCCTGTCATGGTGCTTGGTCAAGGTAGGTAGCTGTGCTGTAGAATTTTTATTGATGTATATGCTGTATATGACCTAACTCAAGAAATAATTTCCAAAGACCTAGCCCCAGCTGACTCGATTGACCAAGCTAACTTTTGCTGAATGTAAGAATGATAAAACTCCACATCATCCAGATCAGGTTCAAGTTCCAACAACCAATCAATTTGTTTGAGCTTTTTCAAATCAAATAACCAGTCACAACCACAAATTGTGGCTTATCTCAATGGTCATACCCTCAAGGCTTTTTTTTTTGTGCGCGCGTGTGCGTTGTTGTTGAAACAAGGGGTTACCCCTCACCTAATTGACTAGGTGAAGGTGGGATCGGAACCTTGATCACTGGATACAGACCTAATAGCTTTGTCAAATACAAAAGTTGATATCCATCGAGAAATAGAGATATTAAATCCGATAATATGAAGAAGGGAGATCGGGCCTAAGGATGCATCTGGTTAGGATATCTCTCCAAAGTGGGGGATATCCCACCAAACACCCAAAAACCCAAAAAAAGAGAGAGGAGAGAATAGGCTTATCCATGAGAACGGCTAAATAGATGGTCAAATATATAGTTTTATTCTACTATTTTGGTAGAATAGACTTACACCAAAGGAGAAGTTATTCCTCCAATTACTTTTTAATCCATCTACTCCCTCAAATTATTGCAAAATTTAATGCGCATTAAATGCACTTTACTTCCTGTACTTATCCTTCTAACCAAAAAATAAAACTTGGAATAAGTCCTATAATCTGAATAAGTTTCCTTAGCCTCTCAAAATTTAATCTGCAACTAATGGTAGACTAAAATGACATTATTAGTTAACCAATTGCTTATGGTAGACTAAAAAGAGAAACCTTCATCATCAATTAGATAGAGATCTAATGGATTTAACAAGTTAATGGCAGATTACATCATTAAGACATTAGTTAATGCAGGTATAATGGAGAACTTTTTAAAACCCCAATTCTATAAATTCTCCATACATACATTATGCTCAGTACTTACACCGGGAAGATGTTCGGAAGAAAAAGACATTTAGCTCCAAATATCTAATTACGGTGTGCCAATTCAAATGTCCTTTTGTCAGAGTTGTCTCCGAAAAAAATACAAAGTTCCTTGTCAAAGGTCTTTGAATTTTGATTATTAAGGGGGGGGGGGGGGTAACTAAACGATAAATGAGTTGGCCTTCTTCCGAGCTTAGAATCCCCTTCCTCTACTTCCCTTCTTCAACGGGTTTGACTTCCCAAGTAAGAAAGTATTTCATTTATAGAAATCGCATGCAATTCTGTAAAAAAAAAAGAAATTACCTCTCATGAGTGCAGTCAAGTCGCTAGGACGGAAGGCCCTGTCAAACTGCATTATAGCAGTTGTACCATCCATTTTGTGTGGGTGATTGCTTGCGTGGTACCATTCCTACGAAATAATTCATGATATTTCTACAATTATTTTCGGGGGGGGGGGGGGGGGGGGGGGGGGGGGGGGGGGGGGTCTTTTTATTTTTTTTAATAAAATGGATGGATCATATATATATATATATATATATATATATATATATATATATATATATATATATATATATATATATATATATATAAATATAATATCTAATGAAATTTAAAAATAAAATATCATACACTATATTCAAAACAGCCGACAAATTAGTCCAAAGCACCTAATTTGCAATACTACTCAAAATGCATTGTCATAAATGAAGCAACTTAATCCGGAATACTATTTGCTTCACTATAGATATGTGTGACCACTAAGAAGATATACTTCCTCAAAAATCTCTAGATGTCGTATCGGGGCGAATGAGCAGCTTCAAAACTCGTCCGACTCTAGATTCAGTTGATTACCATTGCCATGTTATTCTCGATGGCGATAAAATTAGCCCTCAATATCTGCCTCATGTAGATAATACCCGTCCAGGCTATCCTCAACTCCGCTCGTGGAATTGAGACATCAAAGATCATGTCCTACCAATTGCGATCGATACACCTCTCTTCACACTTGTTTTGGTTCTGCATAGTACTAGAAGCATAAACAAGTTTATTGGGTAGAGATGGTAGGGTATTTATTAATATAATCACACTAAAATAGAACACAAATTACGTGAGATGATGCCTTTTGTTATCTTCACAGATGCATCATGCGTGCTCAGGACTACTTTAAAGATAAAAAAAATAAGTTCCGAGAAAGCTTGATACTAAGTCCACCTCATTAATCATTGGATCCTCAAGCTCTATCTCGTTGAAAGGCTGAATGGCCTTCGCCCACGTGCTATTTTTGTAATTAAATATTGTGATGTCAAATTTCTAACATGATTCCTACCTCCTTTCCTTTTCCTAACCCGATGGGTTTTGCATTGCGACCAGTTATACACTGCATGGATTCCCAACCAAAAATTGAAAGCAAAAAGAATATCAACAGTAATCTTTGTCAAGCAAAGAAGTCTTGCCCTTCTATGATCTTGTCAAAGAAAAAAAAAAAAAAAAGAGAGGGGAATTTCTTCAACCTACTGACTTTCTGAAATTTTAGTATCCGGGTAAGTCCTCTATATAGAAGATCTCACTCAAACTTATTTAAACCAATTCAAAATGGTCAAATTGATCTATAGCAGATCATGTGCTTCTTTTGTATCAGAGATCCACCTATTTGATTAATTAATTCCGTTCTTGTTAAATTTGAAATTGTAGTTCAGATAACGCCTATTTTCTCGTTCTGCACCTGAGCCTCTTAATTTTTTTGACATGAAATCATCCTTTGCTTTGAAGTATTATCCTCCTTTTCTTTTTGGTAAATAAGTATTAACAGAATATTTTTTTCTTAACCTCCGGATGATGGAGACAATTTTATGACATTTTTCTAACTACAAAGGGCTCATGTACATATCCAAAATAAGATATAATCCTCACGTTCCATTTGGTGGAACCTTTCTCATGGGATTAGCTTATATAACATTCATTTTTATATAATACAATATCAGCTATACTCGTAAACTTATACTTTGACACGCTTGTGAGCTTCAGCTAATGTGAAGCTGATGTAATGCCGTTAAAAAAGGTATACTGCATTGCTTATCTTATTAAATATTTCTAAAAGATGATTTATAAAGAATTTTTATGTGACTAATCTCAGAAAAAGTACACAATGCCGTTTATTCGTGACCTTTTACATGCTAGCGTGATTCACAATTCACAGTAGAAATTTTGAAATCCGATGAGATTATTATTACCTAGCTCCGTAAGTCATTCCATGGTTCTGTAAGAGCCTAAACAACGGATCAAAGCCGGCTACGAAGGGAAACATTCGGTCAACTACATCTGTTCTTCAAGGATAGGGGCGAGGTACTTGAGGTAACCAGAAAGAAATGGTTACCAGATCCAAGCAACTCGTCGCAGGTAAAATAAGCCATAACCTCCACTGATGATCAAAATCGTCGAGAATGTGAAATGCGTTATGTTGCTCCCTCATGGCTAGTTTGGCCAGCGTACGAGAAGGAAACCAAGATAAAAGACGAAAAAACAAAAAAAATTGGAGTACCGCCTATCATATCCGACTTACTAGAAATGTCCTTTTTTAAGGGCAGCACGTGTTGAGGCTTGGATTAGAGAGAGTGTTGGTGCAGACTGATGAGGTCTTTTCTCTCACTATAGTTCAAGAGATTGAGATATTCTTTCTGTTTATGCAACGATTTGGTTGGTTTACATCACGTAGAAGCTTCTATCTCTGAACTTTCTTAAGTTCAATTTCAATAGTAATATGATGGGCGATGGCAGCAGAGATGGAGTGGAGTTTGTAATCCGGAGTTTAAACTCTAGGCTGATTGCAGTAGGCAAGTTGCGATATTTGGTACCTCGATTCAGAAGTTGAGCTAACGACGATATGGGCAAGAATGAGGCAAGTTTTGAGAGTTGACTACTTAGTTATCGAGAAGGATTCAACAATAGTAATTGGCTGGATTCATAGTCATATGGTGTCCGGTGTTAGCTAAGGCTCTTGCTTGATATTTGGAAAAATGTGAAGGTGTATATTTTTTTAGGAGGCTAAATATGTTTACCATAAAGTAGAGAGGGCTAGGTAGAGTTACCTCTTTTGTGGTAGATCGTTTTTTTGACTGTTGAGTAATATTTTATTTTCTAATTTTATTAAATATATTCAACTTAGATATGTATGATATGTAAAAAAATTCAAATAAAACAAATTAGTAGAAAAGAAAACAAAATAAAGAAACGGCCATCGGCGCGTTTTCCAAATCCGCCATCATCTGCTCAGCTCCCGGTCTTCTCCTCTCTCTCTCCGCCCCCCCTCCCCCCGGAACAAAAATCTCGGTCGGTTTGGTGGTGTTCTGGGGTTTCGAGATCGGTGGGCGGCGGTAGATCTCTCTATCCGGCAGCAGATCCGGCGGATCCGAGGCGCCTTGCGATCGATCAGGCCCAGTGGCGGGCGTATCCGATCGGCCGGGCTAGGGTGAATCGAAGGAGGAGGCGATGGCATTGTTGGGGATGAGAGGCCTCTCCGTCTTCATCAGCGACGTCCGGAATTGCCAGAACAAGGAGCAGGAGCGGCTCAGGATCGACAAGGAGCTCGGCAACATCCGGACCCGCTTCAAGAACGAGAAGGTAAGCTTCTTTTCTTCCCTCCCTCTCATCTCTTTATGTGATCTTCCCTGTTTCAGTTCTTGATTCGCCCTTTTCTTGCTAAAAGCCTTGGTTTTGTGCACACGGTTGTAATATTGCTGCCAGTCACTGGATTCCGGAGTGAATTCTTGGGACATGTCTGTATGATCTATTGAAACACGTTGTCCGTTAACTTACTTGAATTATTCCTTTGGAAATAAGAGCATCAATATCTAGCTCGTTACGGCAAATGGATTCAAATTTCGACCATGCTTCAGAAGCATCTTTAAACGTATGGGTTTTTCTTTTTTTTTTTCTTTTTCTGCGCGGGGG
This sequence comes from Phoenix dactylifera, assembly GCF_009389715.1. Taxonomy (NCBI): domain Eukaryota; kingdom Viridiplantae; phylum Streptophyta; class Magnoliopsida; order Arecales; family Arecaceae; genus Phoenix; species Phoenix dactylifera. The sequence continues at coordinate 10,947,143 of NC_052393.1, forward strand.
TGGTTGGGGGGGGGGGGGGGTGCGGGGCGGGGCTGGGAGGGGGGTAACTGGGTAACTTTTCCGCAATTTACTGAGTAGATTTGTATGATTATTGCAAATTGTGATACGATGAAACAACAAACTTCGAATGGAATGAACATGAATGAAACATCAAGTTCAAATCTTTCCCTTTCATATGTTTCTGAGATTAGGTATCCAAAAAGACGAGAAAAGATAATCATTGGTGTAATATCTGTTCTTTAACAGGACTTGGAGTCTGATTTATCGTCCAATAGAGCCTCAATGAAGTCCCACCACTTGGAAGAGATTTCATGAATATATTCTCTTTATTGAGCTTTGAATATGAAAATTAATTACTGGACAAAATTAAGTCAATAATAAACATGTTTTCAATATATAGACCTTGTACCAAATGGGTTTTGAAAGTAAATTAATCCAAAGTAATATAATCCATGGCCTACAATAAGACATCTCCTAACCATATAGAAAACAAATCACACAGTAAAAAAAGATCTAATCTCATATAAAACTATATTGGCTTTGATAACTTGGTCAAAATGACACTGTTGGTATGTTTAATGCTACCAAAAGATCATGTCATTGAGGTACAACAGAAATTAGTATTAAAATTTATAAATAAGTTGTATAATCTTGTTCCTCATCCTGGTTTTCTTGTTGGGCAGAATGAGCTTTACTTTCAGCATTTTCAGATTTAGTTACCTCAATTAGAAGCGGTTGTGGGAACATGTTTCAAAAGGAGATTCTAAAGCAGATGCATTAACCTAGGCAGAAGTTTCATGTTGCTAAGGTTTCAACTAAAATATAGTAAAAGATATGACAATCCAAAAGTAAAGAACTGAAAATAATAAAACCTAAAATGATGTAAGATAACATAATAGGAATCATTTAAAGTGGATTGCATAGTTTGAGATATTTGACAATACATTTTTGGTTGTTTCAAGATAATTCTGTTGATATGTTATGAAGTATGCTTATATTGTTTTAGAGGGTAGCAAATCACTAACTATTTAATGTTAATTTAACTCATGACAACATAATGAGTAAAAAGGATGAGCTGGTGCGATATGAATTGTGCTAATGTTTATGCAAAATAGTACAGGACTAACATATCAATATCTTTCATAATTACACCATTACCTAGTTATGGTCCAGGAAATTGGGGGTCTTGGGATGGGCAAATTGAGGGCAGACCTAACCTTTGGCATTTTTTTGCACAAAATGACTGTCCCAGAACTCGAACATGCCCCATTGCACTGGTTAGCCCAAGCCTTTTACAACTACACCAAACAATGATCCCTATATATTTCATGATTACATGAATCAAAATTTACACATGGAGATGATAAAGTATACAAATATTAGAGTAATGAGGATTGGATTGAGATGCATGCCTAATTTTTTTTTTAGGATTTTAGTTTGATACTTCACATATGAAATTTTTGCTTGAATTTTGTAAGTTGAAGAACAGAGCTTGAAAATCCATTTTTCGGGGTCTCAATTTACTATATGAACCTCTTTTCCCAAAAAGTTAAAATTTCTGGAAACCTTGAAAAATTTTTCCTTTTTCTATTGAATTTGTTGGAATCAAACACCTAAATGCTTCAATATTTCTCAAAATCTGCAAAATCCTTGTCGAATTTTGATACAATACTTCTTGAGATTCATATAAATGAACGAATGGATAAATGAATAAATGATCAAACAAAGCAAATTCTGCCCATTTATGTGTCAAACATGGACTTGTAAGTTTATTTGAGCCAAACCTGAGAAAACTGACTTTTGTTTTGGATTGAGTTTGAGTGAAATCAAAAAGATTGTTTTCAGTTTTTGAATTTTGTCTAAAACCTAAAACAATGCGTTGGTAGTATTAAACAATGCTTTGTTCTTATTTGGACTATCTTCCTTGGAAAAAAAATTGCTGGATTATACAAGAAGAATCACAGAAGATCATCGTACAATTAGGTCCCTGTATGCCGGTGCTTGTGCAATTGCTTTAGTGATGCTACTTTGACAAAATCAAGTTTTTTTTGGCTTTTTTTCATTATTCTTAATTCAAGTTATAGTAATGATCTTGGAGTATATAATTTTGTTGCTATTCTTTGGAAAAACTTCAAACATTCTCTTAGGCACTGATTAATTTGAAAAAGATGTATCTTCAGATCAAAGTATTATCCAATTTTGAGAACTACATGTTTATTTTAACTTTTGTTTGAGTTTTTGGCTACCATATTTGATAGCCAGCTGCTTGTTACCTTCTTCTTGCTAACCTTTCCTTTGGGGGATGTGAAAAAGAAAAAACCTTTTACTTTTTTTGCACATGGAGACGATGAGAAGTTGGTATATTTCTGATATCCTGTTAATATCCGAAACCCCAACTTTGAATTATGCGTGTTTCTGATAATCCTGTTAATTTTGGAAAACCTGTCTTTAGGTTACACATGATTTTAGTATCTTTATTCGATTGCAGTGGAAAAGATAGAGATGTAAGATTCACTTTCTTTGACAGGGCTTGACACCTAATGAAAAAAAGAAATATGTCTGGAAAATGCTTTACATTTACATGTTGGGCTACGATGTTGATTTTGGCCATATGGAGGCTCTTTCTTTAATATCTGCACCAAAATATCCTGAGAAGCAGGTAACATTTTCTTTAGTTTATTTTTGCAGTTTTATGTTACATCAGATCCTCAAGTTCATTAACTCTCCAGAATCTCTATATTCATTTTACCAGGATGCTTTTCTTTCTTTTCCTGGAATATGGGGTTCTTATCAGGTCTAGAATGTGAACCTTTTGGTGTTGTGAGGTTTATAGACTTCTATTCTGTATACATGTATATGCATATACGTGTTTATGGATGCATGTGTGCTGGGTAGAGATATTCCACACAGTGTATCAATTTAAACACAAGGATAGAAAATGCTAAGTACCGGTCATCCCTACCATATAACATAAATGCCTCAAAAGCTGTTGCACACATGAAGCCAGTTGCTGCCATGAGGAGATTGTATAAACAAAATATTCTATGAATAGCGTAGCTTTCTGTATTTGTCTTCAAATGGGCTCTTCTCAAGTTATTTAGAACAATGGCTCCTCTCTTTCATATATGATTTACTACCTTCACTTTTTTAAGATGTTAGTAGCTGAAAATTAGGTATAACTGCACTGCAGGCTAATAATTGTTTTTGAAGGCAATGGTCCTTGCTCTCTGTTCATTATCAGACGTTGATTTTGAAGGGAGAATTTCCCGAGTTGTTCGATAAAATCGGACGCCAGGCATGAAAAATCAGTTTTAAAATTTTTATTTATAACAATTATAAATATTAAACATACTAATATGTAAAACATACCTCGATCCCGCAGCGGAAGTTGGATGAGGTATGCCGGATCTGGATCTGGATCCTTGAAGGTAGCTCTGCGAGGCCTGGATCTGCAGGCCCTCTACTTCGCACGCACGTCGAGCTTCATAGGAAGGAAGGATGACTTTGATATTCGTGCAAAACACCTTTTGCAAAAGGGACCCTAGAAGAAAAGAAATTCCCTTTTTCTTTTCTTTTCCTTTTCCCTAACAGCAAATCACTGTTTTCTTTCCTCTCCCGTTTCTTCACGGCACGCCCGAGAGCAGTGACGCCTGAGTTTGATCCCGATCACAGAGGAAGAGGGAAGGCAGAAGAGAACGCCGGATCTGAGCTGGACTCCGTACCACTAGAGAGAGAGAGAACTTCCTCTCTCTTCTTCTTCTTTGCTGAATCAAGATTACCTCTCTCTGTCTGACGTTTTCTTCCCAAGAAAAAAAATTCTCTCTTCATCTCCTTCTTTGAGGAAACGGTGGTCTACAAATAGGCTAATGCTGAGAGGAGTTAAGAGGCGTAAATGGCCGAGCGTTATTGTATTCATTCGTTATCTAATATGAATGAATTTCATAACGTTTGTTTCAAAAACAATCGTAGGGAAAAAACAACGATTAATGCCGATAACTGCCGTATTTCAAAAATTAAATTGAACTGGAATATAGCCGGTTCAAAACCGGACATTCCAGTCCAAACGACAATCCAAATGGAGTCCGGATGGAGACGTGGCGTGGCTTTGAAGCATCGGCGGAAAGTCCTCTGTTTTCTCCCAGGCTTTCTCCCATCGCGGCTCACAGGACACTTCTTAAGGGTTCATAGCTTTTATCCATCGCCCCTCATAGGGGATGCTTAAGGGTCCATGGGAGCTTAAGGGTCCACGGGTCCATGGGTTATTTAAATTGGGATTGGGTCAGCAGTTCAATAAATTGGGTTAGCCTACTTGGTTCTAAACCAAATTGGTGGCCCAATTGAATGATTTTGACCAAAAAAAATTCCACATGAGTCCGACTCATGGAAGGTTCAATTGGGTCCAGTCTCGGGTCGATCCAAGTCCGACTTAGATCAAAACAAATACGAAATTAAATCCCAATTAAATCATGATCGAGCCCAATTACTCTAATTAAGACCTAATCAAACCCAATCTCAACAATTGAGTCCTGATCAAGTTCAATTACATTAAATGAAACTTGATTGACCCTGAATACAGACTTAATTAGTTGTTCATCCATGAAATTTAGCATGTACCTCATGCTTAGTGCTAGCTGAACATAGACAGAACCAAATTCCAAATGACCCATAATTTAATTCTTAATTAAATTGGGTCAAGATTTTCCTACTTAGCTTGACTAATGTGCGTGACTCTGATAGGTTCGAACACTAAGCCGGTAGTACATGGACTACTCCATGCACTAATCGAGGTGACCATCTAGCAATGATACCCGACGTCCGGATAGGTCGAATATGCAAAGCAACATTCAAGAACCTAGACATATGGTTATTGCATAATTCATCCCTATGCTCAAGATGACCTCAGAGTGGACTGTCGAACTCTGGGTTCGGTCATCCATAGTGTATTTCAAATAATCAAATGAAGTAACCTATCATTTGGTTTACCCTGGCCAAGGTTTTACTGAATTGAAATACAGCGAGACATCAACTCCTATAATCTGGAGTGGTCAATCCCATCTTGACTCATACACAGACTTCACGAGTACTTGACTGCACCCAGCATCCTTCCGATTCTTGAATTAGAAATTCAGGTCGTCCAGTGCCTAAGTATAGTGAGTTGCTTGCAAGTCACTGTGACAGTTTCAGGTCTAAGGGGTACTTATGCCCATACGCTTTGCTAGCTAACTTCCGACAGTGGAGTGCTACGCAGGTGAGTCACTGTTCAGTAATGATGTACTCCTACATCTCACCTGTATGCCATACAGTGTCTCCACACTCCTTGGTTTAAGAGGACAACCAACTAAATGGCACACAACGACCTATACTTGACATAGCTATCGTCCAATTGACAGCTCATCATTTGGTCGCGAACTGGTTTAAGGACTAAATGATAAAACCTCCTTTATCCACTAAATTAGTCGTAAGGATTTCATCACAATACACAGGAGTTCAATTTGAAGCTGTAACACTTGTGATGAATAGAAAAATGCCAGAATAAATTTTTATTCATTTTAATAAAACATATACACACACCAATTTCTTACAATTAAAAAATTAGCTTTGGGACACAATTCTCAACAGATTTTTACGAAATGGCTGAATTAATTGTGTTGTTGATGATGGGAATTCCAAACTTAGTAATTTTCTTTTTGCCCAAGATCCTGAATTTTATAGCTTTCTGGCTGCATAAATTTTGATGATGATATACTTGTTTATCTGTGATGCATCGTGATATCAGCTTACTTTCGTTGAAAATGACATGCTAAGTGATTTCATCATTGCTTTCTCCTTATATGTTACTGGATGATGCTGCAGGTGGGATACATTGTGACATCTTGCTTACTCAATGAGAGCCATGAGTTCCTAAGAATGGTTATAAATACTGTACGCAATGACATAATTGGGAGAAATGAAACCTTCCAATGCTTGGCACTTACAATGGTATGATATTGCTGCCTTCTGTTAGATTGAGAATTTTTTGCTCGTGCAAACTCTGTTTGATGGCTCTTTGTTTAGAACTAATCTTCTTTGTACATTGTATGTAAGCCTTTATAAAAGGTGCTCATGCTGTAGCATTGGTTTCTTTTTCACCAAAACTTGATCACCTTTATACAATACAGAAATTTAGTTTAACACTTTTTACTATATCTATGCCTGGATCCATACACTTCATCCGCGAACTTTTTGCAACCATGTCAATGATTATCGCCCACATGAACTCTGCTGCTACAAGGGCCATGTTTATGGGTTTTGATACAGCAAATCTTCATAAAAACAAACATTGCAGTGTGCAGCCACCCATGCATGGTGCACATATGTGTATCTACATACTTGGATGCATAAGCAACAGTATTTTGAACATATATTGAAATTTTATGTTTATGTTAAAATAACCAATTTAAACAGATTAGAGTTTAGTGTATGAATGATTAGGACTTTTTACATGAAATGGCAATATGATTAGAGGGTTTCAATTGAACTCCTTTTTTCATTGACCTAATGCAGTTCTTTCTCCATTTGAAAAGAGATAGAAAGAATGTGTTAAAAATTAATCCTCATTATCATAAAGGCTGAGGGCAATTGTTTTATGGGGGGTGGGGGGAGGGGTTTTTGACTCAATAATAAGTGTCAAGTGATATTGAAGGTTGAATGAAATTGTATACTTATAAGTTATTTCTTTTATGTTCTTGGGGCATGATTGAATAGTTAAGCCCTAGAGTCAAAATGCATGCTGGGACATTCAAACTCGAGGATCCACATGTTTATCATGATGTACACCACTCAAAAGGACCGAGCACTATAAAACCAATGCTCTATGGGCTTCTAAATTTGCAACACATGATCAACAACCAAACATTTTTTTCTTTCATAACAAGCTAAATGGTTTATAATTTTATATTAATCATGGTTGGAAAAAATTCAAACAAATATGACTTGGTCAGCATGCATCTCAAGATAAAAAAATCATGATCACTGTGTGCCATTAATTTGGATGATTGACTAGTATCTTGGTTTTAGGGCACATTTTGGTTATTCTTGGGAAAGTAGAGTAGTTGTTGTACCTGTACACACTCATACAAATCACACATTTAGGGCTTATCTGGTTGCGGAATAAGTGGGGGATACCATTGCGAAATGTCAAAAAAAAGGCCATGAAATAAGGGCTTATATTGTGTCGGGGTTTAAGTGGGCCCACACAGTATAATGCTGTTCCACCATTTTGGTGTATCAGACGTATATTGTCACCAATTACCTTTTTGCCCTTATCCACTAGATAAACACATCGAAAAGTTGGAGGGCAATTTGGTCACCATGATAAAATCCAAAGCATCTCAAAATCCAATGCATATTAAATGTACCTTATTTCCTGCACTTATTCCTTCAACCAGATGCCAATTGCGGAATAGGCCTATCCCTCCAACAATACAAAGGATATCCCTTAAAATTCATTCCGCAACCAAAGATACCTTAGGAAGAGAGCTATTTCCCTCTGAAAAGAAATTAAAACACGTTGATCTCCAATTCTTTCTGATGATGGCTCATCTCTCATTCTTCTGACATGTAACCCCCACCCCCCCCCCCCCCCCCCCACCACCACCACCACCACCAAACCCAACGAAAAATAGAAAAAAGAAAAAAAATATCATCTGCATATAACCTGTTAATAGTAAAGTTATCATCTTTGCTTTCTGTTCATGCTTGCACATACAAATGTAAATGCAATTATGCAAATTTTGGTGAGAGTAGTATATACCACATATGTAATTTGACAACTGTATGACATTTGATAGTGTCAATATATTTAATTCCTTCGGCATTCTCTGGTTGATGATTCTTGGCATCATATATGCTCTAGTTTAAATGGTTGTCCATGTGATTTGTTTTGCTTCTTGTTTGCTTTATGTACTGTTGATTTTTTTACTACTCTGTCAGTTGTGTCATCGCACCCTAGCTTATGTCCTTAACATCATCAGGTTCGTCTACTTATTGAGGTATTTTTCTCAGAGAATATCCAAGCCATTGGGGTGGGATAATTCAGGCTTCTTGCAATAGTAGACTCTATATGTTTTAGCACTATCCAACTGCCTCTATTATGATATGCCACTTCCATGATCATCAATTTGACTTAATCTTGCTTGCAAACTTACACAGTCACTGGCATTGTGCCTCCAGTGCTTTAACTTGCGTAATGCATCAATGCATTGAAAGCTTTTATGATACCTTCCGTGTGTTCCTTCTTCCATGTCGCTTCACAAACTTTCTCATCATGTTTTACTTGGTCTTCCAGCAAACTCGTGGTGTATAGCTTCCTTGAGTTTAAAAAGTTGGGAGGGAGTGCGAGAGATGGTATTACGTCACATAAAATTATGTCCAATGCCTGTATGTCTCGTATGACATCCAATTATTTATTCTTTTAATTTTTTTATTTTTTAACTCATAAATTATATGGATCGTGTTTTTGTGCACATTCAGATGCATGTGGTGGCTAAAGATTTTAAATTTGGAATAATTAACTAAAATCCTTAATTCTAAAAGGACCTGAAAATAGTTAATTCATTATTATTTTTTTAATGCATCATATTTTACCTTTGTCTCTTGGTTTGAAAGCATCTCTCTTCCTTCTCCCTTGAAAGGTCTTAGAGTTCAGATGTAGTAAGATATCGTTTTTAGAAGTTTTTGAAATATTCTTTTCTTGCTAAATTGAATTTTGCTTGTAGACCAGAAATGTTAGAATCCCTTCTTCTATGAAAATCTAGCATGGTTTAAACCATTTAAGAGAAAAATTCAATTAGGGTTATATAGGAACACTCAAAACTTTCAATGGAGCGATCTGATTAGGTTATTTTTGGAATTGAGAAATTAGAGAGTTGATCTGTTTTTATATAGTTTAAAGATGTGTATATGTGTGTGAAATTGTGTATCCCCTGGCATGGTTCTTGCTCAAGTTGCTTCATTCTGTAATATAATTAATGGATGCTCCTTAGAATCTGAACTGCAGTGAATATGTATGGTTGACTTAAGTGTAGTCTTGGCACTTGGCAGCATCGTTATGGGTATTGAATGTAAGCATTAGTCATGGCTCCATAGAGATGCTTTTCAACCACATAGTTAGTGATCTGCATTTGGTTAAATCATTGGTTAACTCATCTTTATTTTGTCATTCAACATGCATCTTTTTATGATGTCTCTCTTACATACTAGGTTGAAAATTGTTATTGATGTTTCAAACTTATCAGAGCTTGCATTCATCTTGCATGGTTTTAAAAGTGATTAAAAAAAAGTGATGCATGGCATCCTTTTAAATTTATTTATAATTAATGAAATTTTCTACCCCTGGAGTTTATGAAGTTCAGGAGGTTAGCATCGGTTTATCGCTTCAGAGATAACATGGGCATTGTTTCCTCTATAACTCATAACCTCCAAATTAAGGAATCTAGTAATGGAGAATTGTTCTGTTGGATCTAACGAGAGACATGCTATTTGTTGAGTTCATTTAGAAACAATCTATGCTTGGAAAGAGTGAAACCCATGGTGAAGTTTGGTAGGGCAAGTTTTGGAAATTAACTTGAAGAATGGTGCAACATACACACACATATACATTAGTATAACAGATAGAGCCTTTAGCTTAATTTGGATCAAGATAGAAATTTAGTAGGTCCAGACAAACTTTAGATAAAATTAAGAAAGCCAAGTTGGTAACTTCATGAGAGTAATTATTTTATTTTTTATCAAATCTGGCCGGAAATTAAAAAAATCAAAAAACGTAGAAATATATTAAACTGAGGTGGAATATGAGGATAAGATTTGTTGACCCTGTTGCTTTGTTATGCCATTGTAGGCAATAAAATATATTACCTTTTGAAGAACAAATTGGCTGTGTATTTATGCTTGCTTGGGTGCTTTTTTTTTTGAATTTTTTTTATTTCTCTTGTCCTTTGCAGGTAGGAAATATTGGTGGGAAGGAGTTTGCTGAATCACTAGCTCCTGATGTCCAACGACTGCTTGTAAGATAATCAGAAATTTTCATTCTTATTTCTTATCATGTGAGGAGTACTAAAAAAAGGAGCTACTGTTTTCTTCATCAGATTTCAAGTAGTTGCAGACCGCTCGTCAGAAAAAAGGCTGCACTATGCCTGTTGCGTCTTTATAGGAAGAACCCAGATGTTGTCAATATAGATGGGTGGTAGGCTTATATGTATACATATACAATGTACATGCATCCATGTATGCACTATTATATGTATGTATAACTGTATGTTTGATGGGTTTTCTTGTTTTCAGGTCTGATCGTATGTCACAGCTTCTCGATGAACGTGATTTGGGTGTATTGACATCCGTCATGAGCCTTTTCGTTGCACTGGTCTCGAATAACAATGAAGCATATTGGAATTGTCTTCCAAAATGTGCGAAAATTTTAGAGCGATTGGCTAGGAATCAAGATATTCCACAAGAATACACTTACTATGGAATTCCATCTCCTTGGCTTCAGGTCTGTGAAATTCTGTTACTTTATTCTTGACGCTAATTATTGACTGAAAGTCAGTATTTTGAATGAGAGAAGAGATGGTGTGGCCTTCATATGATAACTATTAGTCTAACTACATGCATTGATATCAGTTATTCTGTTAAATGATTGTCCATTATAACTTTATATTGTTAAAGCCGTCATCTCTCCAATTTGGTCACTATTCAGCAACAAAGTTTATCGACATGTAGAACATGGAAGTCACATGTCAGGGATGGTCTTTTTAATTGGCTAGATTGGTTAGTTATAGAGTTGGAGGGGATAGAAGATAAGGAAGGAGTACAGGAAGGTGATATGCTACTGCTTAGAATAGCACTTCTTCATTATGGGCATAGCTGTTGCAAGGCGTGCCTCTTCTACACATTCTCCATGTCCACCATATGATGCATCCTCCTTGAGATTTAAAGGATACAAAATATAGTTCTGCACCCAATTTTGGTTCAAATCTGATTTAATCTGAGTTATATAACAATCTTCATGCTTCACTCAGTTGCAACAGCTATCACCTTCAAAATTTGAAGATAGATCTGCTGCTTACAAGAAGATGACAGCAGAAAGTTGGCTCAGATTTGATTTCAGATCTGAAACCCTGTTAACTCTGCTGTTCTTTTATACGTTAGAATAGAGATTGAGTAATAATAGATGAATGTGGGACAAATATATATATAAATAAGAAGTACAAGATGAGAAAGGAGGAAAGTGAAGACCTACATCCACTTTTATTCTCAGGAAATCTCATGTACAACTCCGGTAATCTTCCCCGGAAACAGCCCGCTACTATTCCTTTCATAGTGGCTTGGCTGGCCACTAATAATACTCCTATTAGATGCTTTGAAAGAATGTGTTAATCCTAAACAACGCACTAAAAAACCCTTATTAAAATCCTTGATCGGCTACTTTTCCTACTTTGGCTCTCATAATGTCAAAGAAATTTGGGCATGTCACTTAATTGAGAAGGTTACATGCAAGGATTTTGCAATCAACTTTTGTGTTGATGCCAACCCTTTAGAACTTGGTGCCTTCCCAGTCAAGGCTGATTTAGAGAAGCGAGGGGTTTGCTATGGATATCTGTAAGGCTAGTTAGGAGATGGGGTAAATTACTATATGGTTGCAAGTTAGGTCTATGCAGCCTAACAGAAATCCTCCAGAATTCCCCTGAAGTACAAAAGTTCTAAAGATGAAGAGGGAGAAGATAAATATTAGGATAGGTAAGTGTTCCTCTTTATGAAACAAAAATCTTTAATAGCTAAATAAAACACAGTCCCATGACTCCCATTATTCAATACTTTGGAGCATTCAAATCTCCATATCAATTTTGAAGACAATAGTTTATTCTGTGAGCAGCGATATAATTGATTAAAGTTTTTTTTTTTTGTGTAGTTATACTTATTTTACATTGTAAAGGCTAATAGTGACCATGGTAACATCCCTTATCTAATTCCAAGCTGGACTTGGCAAATAACCTTGTTACTTCCATTATAATGGTAAATAAAGGTTTGGAAGAGGAGGCCACAATAGAACCATAGCGTTATACATTACTTTGTAGAACATTCAATTTGCTATACATTATACATGTACATGAGCCCATGCCTAGACATATTTTCAAGTGATATTGGATGCTGGATTTCCGTTTATGATTCTTTTAGCTTGTTCTAAAAACTTCACACATCTTTTGGTTTTTGACCCCTCAGGGTTTGAGACTTCTTTAAGAAGCAGTACCTAGTTTAACTCTATTATAGGGTGCATCCAGGTGCTTATATTAATTTTCAGGTGTTTTTAAAATGGTTTTTTAGGAATCCATTGAAATCCCAAGCTTAGGTGGACATGCTTTCTAATCTAGGTGCTTGGACGCCCCTGTATATTATCTGTCATTATGCTTAAATGACATTTTAAGTTTTAGGCATTTCCTTATGTATAAGTGTTATTTTTTATGAACAGAGGATTGGATCTGTCCCTTGGAAATCTATTGCCAATGGAGGATTGCACCATTTCTGGAAGGACAGCATTTATTACATTTGTGATTGGAGCATCTTTAGTCAATAAGTTAATAAGACTCCATTTGTATTTTAGGTCCCTTAAGCTTAGATGTCTATATTAATAACATAACTATACATATATGTAACTTTGAGTTTATTCAACTAGAAGATGAATTGAAACTAAGCTAACAAACATGAATACAATTAATAGGACAGAACACTAGAAAATTGATTTTTTTACAAGAGATCTGTTTCAGCTAGCCTACTGCTTTTTTGCACTTTGTAAGACAGCTGCTTATAGCCACTGGCTTCATTTAGCCATGTTGCTTACTGAACTGAAGGATCACAAAAGGAAATTAAAACTTTTATAGAACAAAAATCTTCATAGCATCTTAGTAGATATTTTACTTGATGCAGGTAAAGACGATGAAGGCTCTTCAGTATTTTCCAACTGTTGAAGATCCAAACACCAGAAGAGCTCTGTTTGAGGTACAGCTTTTTCTGGAATGGAGTATGTCGGTATGCTCGGTTAGCTCAGAATTTCTCATATACCATGTCATTTTTGTAGGTTCTGCAACGTATTTTGATGGGCACTGATGTTGTTAAAAATGTTAACAAGAACAACGCATCACATGCTGTTCTTTTTGAAGCCCTTGCTCTGGTAAGACTGCGGCTTAAAGTTTGGCGCACGTAAGTGCACTGTATTAATTCACTTTGTGCAGATTGTGTGGTCTACACCATACTGTCAAGTTATCTTACCAGGATAAAAAATAGGAGTTTACGAAACTCTTGCATGTATTTCAGGACTGCCATGAAGCATATGTATTATTTTAAAATGTCTCAATTTATTAAAAAATATTTTTTATTATTCAACTTTAATAAATGAACCTGTGAAGGCCAAGCCTGAGTCAATTAGACAGTTAGTTGTCTATAAAGTTGTTTTAATATGAAACAATTATCAAGATAAATAAAAATAAAAGCTATTTGTTTTGCTCTCGGAATTTAGTCCTCAATTTGTTTTTGCCTATCAATTCGAATTGACTATGTCACTTACATATACATGGATATTATTTTATTGAAGGTGATTCTGTCTATAGATGTAAATTTTTCTACTTACTATGGTATGCTGAACCATCCTGTATTGGACCGGTCTGATGGCTGACCGGTCTGGTTCCGCAGTGAAAAATGCTACAGGGCCCGTATCGAGAGAACCCAGTCAGAGTCGGGGAAGAAGAGGAGGAGAGAGTGAGCGGGGGAGGGAGGGAGAATGAGAGGCCTCTGCCGCCCGCGGAGGGCTGCAGAGGGCCGGCGGGGCCCGCCGGGGGGGGGGGGGGAGAGGGGGCGGCGGATGCCGCGGGGGCGTGGCGGACGCCGAAAGAAATAGGGGCCGCAGCCGCGGCTTCCGCCGCGCCCCCCTCCCTCGCGGGCGGCAGAGGCCTCTCTTTCTCCCTCCCTCCCCCGCTCTCTCTCTCTTTCACCTCGTCTTCTCTGGCTCCGGCTGGGGCTCTCGGTACGGGCCTGGTACCGAAATAGTACCGAGAACGATGAATCGGTCCGGTAGGCCACCGGTACACCTACCGGTACCAGTTCGGAATACCTTGCTACTTACATTATATGTTTGTTCAATTGAAAATTGTTTTCTTCATGTGCTTGTATGGTTCTTGATGAGAAATTCTTAGCAATTATGGTCATTTGTTCAGCTGAGTTTGTTTATCTGGTTTCCTGCTTGTTAAGTTTTAGTATCTTTTTTAAAGTCAAAACAGGAATGACTGTTCATTCTTGTATGCTTGTCGGCTATTCTAGCTTCTGCTTTTTTTGTCAAAAATTTTATGTTCGATAACATGAATCTTTACCATAGGAGCTTGCTTTTTTATAGGGTAGTGTAAAATTTTACTGCTTGATGGTATTAATCAATATCTGATATAGGCATCCTGGTGTTAAGTAGCAAAAATAATTTATAATGCTTCCTTCCTTTTCTCCGTTACAGGTTATGCACCTTGATGCTGAAAAGGAGATGATGTCTCAGTGTGTGGCTTTGCTTGGGAAATTTATAGCTGTCCGAGAACCAAATATTCGATATCTTGGCCTAGTAAGTGTGCAAAATCAAAATTACGATGTGGATTTTTATTTGCATTTGGTCTTTGGGCCTTTGTGCTAGTGGAGGTATATCATTTATGGATATTGAAGTTCTTTAATGACAGCCCATTGGTCATATTGAAATATGTCAGCTGTATTCTTACATAAATTCTAATAAATTGGTGCAGGAGAATATGACCAGGATGTTGTTGATCACAGATGTGCAGGATCTTATTAAAAGACATCAAGCACAGATCGTTACTTCTTTGAAAGATCCTGATATCAGGTAGCTTTCAAGTCTTCACAAGAATAAATCATCGTTTTTGCTTTCATGACAAATGTTGGCAGCAATATGCATATATTGATGCTATATTCTGTGTACTCATAACCTTTGTTGCTTCATATTTTCAAATCATTGCTTCGTAATCTATATTTGTTTGTTAGGTTGGTTTGACTTGTGAGTTTAGACTTTCGTGTGCAATCTATGAATGTGGGTCTGATAAGCTCACTAAACCCACCAGGACCTGGTGGGTTTAGTGAGCTTATCAGGGTCTCAGTCTTTTTATTCCTTGTATTCATGAGCAGTGCGTTTACTGTGGACTCAACAAGTGCAGAGGTGTGCCAGAGCTTTTGAGTTTATTAAAAGGGAATTGGCAATTTTGTGTGATTTGCTGATCCAATTTACCTCGTAAATGATTATAAAAATATGTTGGTATATGCCACTGAATTGCATGTTTGATTTGATACTTTCTGTCTTCTCTTGCTGTATCTATTATTTCTGTTGATCATCTTCAAACAGATTGTCAATAAAATGAAGTCTTTCACGATGAAATCCTAATTAGATCTGGCATGTCTTAAAGTTTTAGATGCCTTAAACATGCTTTATAGTTAATGAGAATAGCTATGGTATTCTAGTCTGGTCATTGCATGAGGCTGTAATATCTAAGGCCTGTTTGCTTGCATGTCACTGAACTTGATGCGATTCTAGTATCTGCAACTAAAATCCAGTATTTAGCTTCACTTAGCTTAATGTCCAACATGTTAATGCAGCAGTGTCAGTTTGAGGCTCATTGCAAGATTTTGGCAAGATAAGTTTATATATAAAGGTACAATAACAATATTATGAATTTATGATAGTCATGTGCAGTAAGATTATGATATTATATATGCTTCAATAATGTGTCTTATATATAACGCAACCAGATTCTTATGTTTTATTTCTCACCACAAACAACCCAACAGCTAACTTGTAATTCAAAATACTAGAATTGCAACTGCATGAAGCTCCATTTATGCAGCATTCCTCATTGCAAGCAACCAACCAGGCCCTTAGTGCATTTCAGTTTATCAGTGACAGTATATTCTCTATTAAATTAAAAAGTTTGTAATACTTGTTAAATGTGACTTTCAAAGAAGTTTGGGAAAACTAATATCAACAGTTTGTCGTATTGACTTTTAGGAACATCTTCGGATCATGATTCATACTGAAAAAAATGTTAATAGATGATATGGGCTCAACAAAGTTCGGGGAGGGTGGCACAAGTAGAAAATTTTATAATTAGGGAGCCTAGTTAAGAAATGATTGGGTTCAGTATGCTGTTAACTAATACTAAAATTTATTTATTTGTCTGTCATTTTCCCATGGTAATGTTCTCTTGGCTATTGAAAACTATTTTTAATCATCTAGGCCATTGATTTGAAAGATTAACTCTTTTGTGATGTTAGTCCTTAGGAACACTTCATCCTAGTTAAGTTGGGGAATAGTGTTCGATAAGGGGGAACTGTTATTCCAGTTAAACACCATAGTTTGTACTAAGAATAAGGTTCAATCGTTTTTCCACTTGATGCCCCTCATCTAAGGATGACTGTTCCCGGGTAATGGTGGAATTTGGTTACTCTAGGTTTAAGTACCCATTTCTATTCTAGGGGCAACAGTGGAAATAAAGCCCCACAATTATTTATCTTATGTTGAATATTATTTAAAATGCTGTACAATATATTATTTATTGTAGCATGTTAACATATATTTTTAATATATTGATGCTGCTTAAGTCTTCATGCTAACAGTAAGCATAATATACTACAAAAACATGCTATATTATGTTGGTTTGTATCAAGGTCTTAAATATGGTCTATATTTGGGGCACCATAACAGATCAGTAGGAAATTGGTGCTAGGTATGCCCCTCAAACCAACACTAGATACTGTTTCAGCATACCATACTGATTCTTGGTATGATGCTCGTACCAGTTGTTTGCTGGTATCAATACTTAAAAACCTCGATATGTTATACATCTATTATGATAGTATATTATTTTTATTAAGTAAATCATATTCAGTACATTTAAGTTATAATTGTATATAGGTGTACATACTTTTGTACAGAAGACAATAATTTATAATGTAAACATGCTATACATACTTAAAAGGGAATGCTAAACCATAAGCATGTGCCATCATCTAGCTGCAAGTTTTCCACCAAATCCGTTGTTTAACTGGAATGATCAATTAAGAGACTGAAAGACATTAGGTATAGCTTGTTTGAACCACCTTACTTAGCCAATATCATGGCTAGTGGTTGCTTGAAGGGAGAATAACACTTGTCTTTTTAGAACTTAAATTTCTTATTATTACTCCTATTCCACCCCAATGATAACAAAAGAGACAATTCTATCCATAGGTAATAATTTTAAAGTACTTTATTTTCAATTGCATCTAAAAGACTAAGTAAAGAAGGGTTTTATTAGAGCCACTGCTGTGCATTCTGAGGAAAAAAGTTGCCACAGTCAAACCATGGAATCTAGTTCTTGGGCAAGGCTGTCATAGACTTGCCATGAAGGGTTTTCTGAAAAACGAGGAAATTCTTGTCTTGTTAATATCATAAATTAATGCCCATAAGTATAGGAATTAATTGGATAGGGCTTGGAGCTACACCAATGTTTTTTCCACCTGATGTCAACAATGTCTAGAGTCAGACCAATGATTGTAGTATCATATTATGAATTAATGCACAAGATTCTTTGGATTCGAATATTTCTTATTGAAGAAAAAGCAAATAGAACTTGGATATAAATTAAAAAGAGCATAATCTAAGCCAAAATTGGTTCACCTGCACCATTGCTTCATAATCACATGATCCTTAGTGAGACTCTACCACTGAATTAGAGTATGGTAGCTGATGTGGCGGGGGTTAGCTCCAAATTGGACATTTAATCACTGGTCCAATGTCCATCCCCAGGAAATTTGGATATTCACTACCACTTATTAGGACTTCCAGCTTTCGGTACCACCTTAACACTACCATGCTGTATGTCATTTGTATGTGGTTAGTTTTAGGAGCTGCGGCGTCAACTTTAAATGATGAGGCCTGCTTTTGTTAGATCATGTCCACCGGAAAGGAGATGCAGAAGTGGGGAAAAAAGAGGGGAAAATGAAAATGATCGTGGTGAATTTACCACATTTTATTCTTTTCAAGTCCACTTTTCCATGGGACAGCATCATCGCACAATTTTGCAGCTGTTTCTTCCCCCGCCCCGCCTCGCATGAAGGCAAAAGAAGTTGAGAGAACCACCTAATATAGTTATCCAGGCCCAATATGTTGGAAACTACACCAAGATTCAAAGCCAAAACATCCTGCCATGTGGAGCATGGGTGCGACTACTTGGTTAGTGCCCAGTTTGATGCACATTAATTTTTGTTGGAGAATGTGTAGGAAAAGGAGGGGAAGATCTGAGGTAACTTGGATGGAGGTTGTGAAGAAGTACATAAAAAGCTTAAAATAACTTCATTGATAACCCTAGATAGGACTTCTTGTAAATAGAGCTTCATAAAACCTGCCAGAATAGTGGGGGCAGTACTTGTTGGTTGTGGTTTTCTTAACTAAAAAGTATATTACATGCATATATATGTATATCTATATATGGTCATTTTTATCCTTCTGGGCTCTGATTGATGCAGGGTCAATATATTCAAACACTTTTTTGAAAGCATTCCTGACTAAGGAGGTCAGAACCTCCAATTCCCTCTGGCTTTCCTTTGTGGACAATTTCAATCTGACTGCCTAGTCAATTTAAATCTGCCTGCCTAGTGGCAGGTAAAATCAAGTCAAATTCTGAAATGGCATATAACAATTAGTGCTTCCAAACTTTTTTTTCTAGTCACCCTTCTCTTCCGGATTGTTTCTCATTGTTACAATGTCTTGAACATGCTTGAATATCCCTAAGAAAAAGCTTCCATTTTTTTTTTGAGGAAAGAAGAAAAAGCTTCCTTTTTTTTCAGTGGAAAATATTTAACATTTCTAACTGTTGCGCTCACTATCTTCCTTCATATGGATAAATTACTTTCCAGAGTTCCAAACCTCTGTCGATGTGGATGTTCTTCATGTTTCATAGTGTTCCCTGAATATTTTCCTGGTCCATTAATTATGATGAATGTAAAGGCTTAAATTACAGTATCTAGATTTAAAAACCAGTGGTAACAAATTTTAGGTCATATTTGGCTTTAGCTTTTGAAAAATAAAATCTGTCATGACGTCTCTTATTTTGTATTTGGATGTTACCTTTCTTGAGCACATATTCCTGCTGGTATGCTTCAATATTAGAATAAACTTTTTTTCTTTCAGAAATTTGTGGTGCTTAAGCATGTTTAGTAGTTCACTTGTAATTTTAATTGCAGGGTATGGGATTGTCAAACATTTTATTGAATGCGTCTTCTCCTGCATAAATGCGATTTCTTCCTTATCTATAGCGAATCTTGTCCCTCATATTGCTGTTTTATTTTCAGTATTAGAAGACGTGCTCTTGATTTGCTCTATGGAATGTGTGACGTGACAAATGCCAAGGATATAGTTGAGGAGTTATTGCAGGTACAAGTGAACCTTATGATATAGAAAGAGCTTTTTCTGAATATGAGTGCCTACATATAACTATTAAATTAATATATGTTGTATATTTTTAGTTGCAACACGAATTGTGAAAGTTATCTCAACTCTCTTTCTTCATCAGCATCTTAGCACCGCAGATTTTGCAGTAGGAATTGGTTAATATATGTCGTATATTCACAGTTGGCACCTGAATTATGAAAGTTATCTCACTGTTTTTCTTTTCCTCAGTATCTGAGCACAGCAGATTTTGTAATGCGTGAAGAACTGGCACTAAAAGCTGCCATTCTAGCAGAGAAATTTGCCCCAGATCTTTCTTGGTAAGAATACCAGCTTCCACATGGGTTTTATATAAAACTTTTTCTTATTTTATATCCTATTAAGTGTTTGCCTTGTTATTTTTTCTTTCTTTCTTTTTTAACTTTTGTTCGAAGGGTTGATGGCATGCTTTAAGATTTGATTCCACTGCTTTGGTCAGAGAACAATTAATCAGCAATGCAGGAGGAAATTATATTTTTCTCATTGAAAATAACACATGGAAACCTGATTTTTTCCACTCTAAAAGAATAGCTCTATAGATTGAAACTTGAAAGTGGGTTTACCAAATGCTGTTAGCTTGGCTGGTTGGCACCCCTCTCCTAAGGGCTTGCCTTTGCGGGAGGTCCAGGGTTCAGACCCTGGTGGTGGCACATTACCACCATATTGCTCGAAAAAAATAGGTTGGAGGTGAGTCTCTACTATGAAGCATGATTTTTCTTGAAGCATAATCTTCATGATGCTGTGAAGTGGCTGGCAGCCAAAGGGTACGAACCATGGAATGCCGTACCGGCCCGTACCGGCCGGTACATACCGGTCCGGTCCTAGACCGGTACCGGAACTACAAGAAAACCGATATTTTTCGGTTTTTTAGCCGAACCGGCCGGTACGGAGCCCGTACCGGCCGGTTCGCATCGGTACGAATTTTTTTTTTATAGAACCACAGCGCCTCGCGCTGTGATTTTTGAAACCACCGCGTACTGGCCGGTACGTACTGGACCGGACCGGTACCATACCGGTCCGGCCGGCCACCGATACACCGACTGGTACCGGTACGGCGAACCTTGGTACGAACATATCTAGGATATTGATTATTTGATACCAGCTTTTTAAAGGTTAATATTATAAGTTACCATGTGAATTGTCATATCTATTGTCTCAAATCTGAAATGGCAATTGTACCAAAATATATGTTAATAAAGCTTTCTTGATGTGAGTTTTATGTGGAGTAACTGCATCTTCTGTCATCCCCCACCCATCTGCATGGGTGGGGAGCTGTGAACTTAAAAAAAGTCAGTGCCGACCAACCAATCACAGTCTAAGTTGATGTATCATTTTATGATTAATGTAATGTGCACCTTTTGAGAAGTTATGGAATATTCTTGCAATTCTTTCCTTGCATTCATGGTTCTCAATTTGATGGGTCAGGCCTGTGTGATTATTGTTTATATCAAGGTTTTCATTATTGAACCCCATAATGGTAGCTTAATAGTATGGGTCAGGTCAGTATGTAGACTGTTGTAGCAACATGGTAGACTACTAGCGGTGAGACAGTAGTTGTACCTTTGTCTCAGTACAGAACCATATGGTGGTGCAGAAAACCTTGGTTTATATTATGTTTAGGGCACTAATCAAGTATTGAAAAATTATTTGAGTACTCGTTAGTGGTTATTCTGCTTCCATCACTTGAGAATGTTGGATAGTAATAGGTTGTGTTCTTAAGGCCTCTCCTGCTTCCATAAAAAGAATACACTTGTGATGTTCTTGAGGGATATTCTATCTAGGAATTGGCTTTTGCAAGCTCTAAGTACCTAAAAGTACTGGCTTTATTATCAACTAAGATCAGAGACAATGCACATCATGGGGAAGCCTCATGTAAGATGGTAGGCCCACTTGCTTTTTAGGAAGAGGTTGGGCGGGGGGGGGGGGGGGGGGGGGGGGGGTATTTATGTTTATTATTTATAGTATTCTCGCTACCTTAATATATCTGTCTTTCCTTGCTTTGAGAAGTCAGCTTAGTACTTCTTTATTGCTATTGGCGTCTAGACATTTGTAAGAGCAAGAACACTCATCTCCAAAGATTGTGGAATGTATGTAGCACTGACCCTTTCAGATGGAGACTTCTGGGAGAAGAAATATCTGAACCTTGCAAAGGGTTAATCAGTGAAAAATGGATGCCCAAAATAAGTTAAATGGGATTATTATGACTTAGTTTTGAGTATGGATGGAAGATTGCATGGTATTCCATATATAGGATGGAAGTGAACAGAGACATCATTGTTCTATAATAAGGTCGTTGGAAAACTATCTATGGGGCAGGTTTTTGAGCCTATGGAAAAGATTGGTAAAACAGTTTTAGTTATGTAGACGCGAACCTTCGAAAGCAGATGATATATCCCTTTGTTTCTGTTTACTATAGAATCCTCTGAAAAATTAGCAGGTTTTTGCTTAAAATTTTGTATGGATACAAATGCATGTGTTGAGGTGTGGTTAGGTGATTAAGTTTTATGAATTGGGTGGGATCTCAGATGTGATGATATCTTCCATAATGCTTATTTACCTTCAAGTTTTTCATTGGTCAGATCTGTAATTGCTAATCCTTCTTTTCTTATAGGTATGTTGATGTTATTCTTCAGTTGATTGACAAAGCAGGGGATTTTGTTAGTGATGACATATGGTATCGTGTGGTTCAATTTGTCACCAACAATGAAGATTTACAGGTGTACTTAATTTGCGATCATCATTGATGCTTTTCTTGATTAATATGACTTTCTAAGCTATCATTGCACATTTTCTTTTTGTTTAGAAATCTGATTCTTGTAATGTATCAGCCATATGCCGCGGCCAAGGCGAGAGAGTACCTTGACAAGCCTGCTTTGCATGAAACAATGGTCAAGGTGTTTGTCTTGTCCCAATCTCCATTTCTTTCCATATCAATGATGTTCAACGTAAATTGGCAACTGAAAGTATTTAACAAAGCTAAGCATTGAAAACATGCTTTGTCTTGGAGCAAACCTGATTAGTCCTTTGCACGAAAGTACATGGTTCACACAAAAAGATTTCAAACTAAATATTAAAAGGAATCTTTAAAATAGTCAGAACTTTCGACTAGCTAAAATTAAATTTGCAAATTCAAATTCACGCTGATGCAAGTTAAAGAAGTGATCATATATTAAACACCTTTTGGTCTCTCAAAAATATTTAACACTTCTTCTGGTACACTGATGTAAGGAAGGCCTTTTATTGAGGACTTCAATTTAAAGTTGGTTTGAAATGTGTTCGTGATATCAAATATGAATGCTGCTCTTCTTCCAACCATACATGGAATTTTCTTTAAAAATATTTTTTTTTTGTTTCCTGACATTTTGGGCATAACTAGTGAAGCCATTTAGGATTCTGTTTTGAAGTGTTATTGGATTCTTCATACGAAAGCCATTATGAAGTTCTAGAATTTGTTATTTGACTGATTATTGCAAATAACATTGGATAGGAAGTATTTTCATCCTACCCCATTTGTCTCTCCACCTAGCTACCTCTTTCTTTTTTTTCTCTCCCCTTAACCTCCTTGTTTAGTTTCTGTTAGTTTCATAGCATATTATTCTCATCAACCCTATGCATGTAGCATGTCTGCCTATGCATGGGCTGTCATGATGACAAACTCTTTGCCCAAAAAGACAATATTACAAGCCTATACTGAAATACCTAGGATAGTAGTTAGGTTTTGTTGACCTAGAGCTGAACCAATTGCGAGGTCATAAATATTGTTGACCTTGGATGGAGATTGATTGTTGGGAAGGTATTGGTAGGCTCATTTGCTTAAGTCCAAAGACATTATAAAGAATGCAAGAACAGCTTTCCCAAGCCATGTCAATTTTTTTCTATTTGAGCTTGGTCTGGGCTTGAAAGCTATATTCATTTTCTACTTAGCTTGGATCCAAGGTTGAAATCTTTGTACTTGAAATACTTTACCCAACCTTAGTGCAATGTTTTTTTTTGGGTTTAATGTTTTACACACGTTTCTTTCATGACATGGCAAAACATTTATAGGTCAGAGAAGTGTTATTAATTTGGACTTGAGTTGCATTCTATTACCAAGTATAGTAGTTCTACAGAAATCTTATTTATTGCAACTCCTGCAACAGGTCAGTGCTTATATTCTTGGGGAGTACAGTCACCTTTTGGCCAGAAGACCTGGCTGTAACCCTAAGGAAATTTTTACTATTATAAATGAGAAGCTTCCTACAGTATCGTAAGATGATAATTTTTTGCATCTTTGTCCTTTCCTGTTTATAACATTGCCGGATGTTTTCTACAAGCTTAAGAATGTCATGTGTTTCAGAAAGCCTACGGTTGCCATCCTTCTTTCAACTTATGCCAAGATATTGATGCACACTGAACCCTCCGATCCAGAATTGCAGGAACAGATCTGGGCAATATTCAGAAAGTAAGTTTCACCATTAGCTCGTCTTTTATTTGATTTCTGTAAGTACTGCTGTTAGCCTCTTATTATTAATTTAGGTTTTGTGTCATAACCATGACCTTGAAAGTTTACCCCTTTGTGCATTTTGGTCAGATATGAGAGTTATATTGATGTCGAGATACAGCAAAGAGCAGTTGAATATTTTGTACTGAGTAGGAAAGGTGCAGCTTTAGCGGATGTTTTGGCTGAAATGCCTAAGTTTCCAGAACGACAGGTACAAATCTGCATAAGACCTTCTATCAAAAATTTGAGAAAACTTTGTTATTTGAAAGAAATTGAGAAGGCTGATGCAAGGGATGGATTTGAGGCATCATGCTTGAAACTAATTCTGTTTACCATCGTCAAAACCAGTCTGCTTTGCTGAAAAAGGCTGAAGATGCTGAAGTTGATACAGCAGAACAAAGTGCCATAAAACTACGGAGTCAACAACAGACATCGAATGCGCTGGTTGTAACTGATCAGCAACCTGTCAATGGACCTCTTCCGATCAACCAGCTAGGCCTTGTTAGAATACCAAGTCAGAAAATGGTTAGATCTGTTCTTCTCTGTTCATGATCCTGCAAATAGTCATTTTGTGATGAGTTCATTAAAAGTTGTGGATATATGCAGGAAGCTAGCTCCCACAATCAAGGACTGACCAAAGAAAATGGAGCTGTCAGTAAAGTTGATCCAGAACCCGCCCCTTCAGCAGATTTCCTTGGAGATCTTTTAGGTCCTCTGGCAATAGAGGGCCCTCCAGCTGCTACAGTTTCAGCCGAGCAAAATATGATCTCGGGATTGGAAGCTACTCCTAATGCTGCAGATGCATTAGCATTAGCAACTGTTGGTGATCAATCAAACTCAGTCCAGGTATAAATAATTTTTCCATGCCTTCAAATTTCCAAGCTTTTGAGATAGTTGATACCTCGATGATCTTGTTTTTAGCATACAGCATGCAAATTATTTTGCACTTAACCTTTAAATGGCACCATTCCTTACTCTTAGAAACAAATACCTTTTTTCTATAAATAATGCATTTCTCTTGTCCTGGGTTCACGGTAGCCCCTCCTCCCTTTTTTCTCTTTTTTCCTTTGGGTTGTCCATGCTGTTCAAGTAATTATTTGCCTGTTCTGCAGCCAATTGTTAATATTGCGGAAAGGTTTCATGCACTGTGCCTGAAAGACAGTGGGGTGCTATATGAGGATCCCTACATGCAGGTTTGCTACCGAACAACTTTTATTATGTGGACATAAATCAGATAATTGGCATGTAAAAAGCCCTATACTGCTTATTCATTCCAATACCATGCTTAGAAATTAACTATGCTATCTTGATGTCAGATTCTTCCATGCTTTTCCTTTTTCTCCGAAATGTTTGTTTGTATTTCCTGTCTTTTTTGTTTAGATTGGCATAAAGTCGGAGTGGCGAGCCCATCATGGGCATCTTGTTCTTTTCTTGGGAAACAAGAATACTTCACCTCTCTTGTCAGTGCGAGCTGTGATATTGCCTCCAACTCACTTAAAGGTGGAACTCTCATTAGTACCCGAGACTATTCCTCCAAGAGCACAGGTCAGGAGCATTACAATGTGTTGCCTTCTGTGAATTCTTTTGCTTGTGTGATGGTCCATCAACATTTCTCTCTTACATGTTCTAGGTGCAATGCCCACTTGAAGTTGTAAATCTTCGAGCAAGCAGGGACATTGCCGTTCTTGATTTCTCGTATAAATTTGGAACTACAGTGGTCTGTCCTACTTCTAAGCTTGGTTTTATCCACTTCTTGTCTATAAGTCTAAGCAGATGCTTCCTTTTTCCCTGATTTATGATAATATACTTTATTTCCTTCATTCAGGTTAGTGTAAAGCTACGGCTTCCAGCTGTCTTAAATAAGTTTTTGCAACCTAAGTCAGTCTCTGCTGAAGAGTTTTTCCCCCAGTGGAAATCATTGTCTGGACCACCTTTGAAGCTTCAAGAAGTGGTAAGCTTGCACTTGCCTCCTGATTTAGTCCTTTCTGAAGACATATGGTGAAGAAGAATGTATGAGGCTGACACCAATAGATATAAAATGCTTTTAGGTTGTCGTTTTGATATTGTAACCAAAGCTATATGATGGTACTGAAGCTTTTACTAGGATTAAAATGGCAAAGAATGGTACATGGAAACCTTATCTCTTCATCCAGGAAAAAGGAATCCAAAATCTAAGTTATATGAGATACATAACCGCTCAAGGGACTAGGTAAGGATAGAGTTAATAGACAACAAAGGTAAATGAACTAATGGAAAGCATGATCAGAAACAGAAAACAGCTCGACCAGTAATAAGTTCCTCCCAATCCGCAAGTTGCTCCATCCTAAAACAGGCAAGGTTTTATCAATCCATTTGACCTAAAAGTCGACTTCTTCTCAAATCCCTTAGGTTGCATAACCGAACAAACCAGCAAACAGTGTGCTTGAAGACTTCTCTTTTCAAGAATTTTCTTTCTTAAATTATTTTAGACAATTCTTGCATGTAGATGCTATTCATTTTGGAAGAGTTTCATGATTGATGTTTTTAGCTGATGTTTTTAGTTGTCACAGTAGCCCACTAAAACATTACATGCTTGATTTCTTCACCACTCTAAGAGTCCATGTGCCAGTTGCTATCCAACCCATGTTCTTTTGCTTGCCATGTTATACTATTCGTACAAGGGTTTGTACTTAGAGAGGATTGATGGCAGCATGAATTTTCCATAAAACAATACTGAAGGCCAATTATATTAACATCGAGATAGAAATAAGACTATCATGTCCATTTATTATATATATATATATTCCTTCTGAGACAATGATTCCAAATAAAACTATTGTTAACAGTTTGCCTATAATCTACAAGGAAAGTTGATTTTAGAGAAATTTGTGGGGAATATCAGTGTGACAGCAATACCATGCACTCACCATGTTACTTTTGTCAACCCTTTTAGCTTTGGAAAACGGTCCCAAATTTGGAAGGAGATGATGTTGCAGTTTGGTGCTTTTCTCATTATCTGTAGGATATCGCAATGATTTTCAAAAGACTAATGTTATTATTAGTAGTCTTTAGCTAGTATCTGGAATCTTCTTCCTGGGCTCCTATACCCTCTTCTGTGCTTGTTTCCTAGGTGCTACCATATTTCGCTGTTTCCTGGAACCAGATCTGATTCTGTACCAATTCCGAATTCAGCTAAAATTTTCAGTCATTCCATGAAGATGCTAAATTCATCTCATTTCTCCTTAGAAATTTGACAAACCCTCCCCCAATTCACAAGATGCACCATTTTACCACTTCTCATGTCAAAATTTGAAGGGTTCTACACTTCTACTTAATCTTTCATGCATTGTTTGGTTAACCTGCTGTCCTTGGCGACTTGTCTTGGGAGGTGGAATAAGTCATAAATATCTGCTAGTGTGTTATATCTGCTTTTTCACAAACCTTGCCAGCAATCATCTTTTCTCCCTTTTTTCATTGTTTACTTCCTAATCTTCTGCAGAATTAGATGACTAGGGACCCTGATTTGCCATGATTCTTAATAGTGCCCATTAAGAGGCATTTAGTCAAATGATAACTCTGACTGTCACAAAAATGATTGGCAAAACGAAATGATACTTAACTTACTATGTTCCAGTTAATTGTCATTTTAGATATCACTAATAGATTTTGTCAGATATTAATGTCATTTTGGGTTTGGATGCAATCCGAGTGATAACTCATGTGGTTTCTTGCTTTACTCTGATTTAGGATTTGGATGTGGCATGTCTCTATTGTCTCTTTGCCTTTAGTGATTATTGGTTTGATAAAATGCCCACCTTATACCCGATCAAATTATTGTTTGCTGCCTCTATTGTCTCTTTGCATTTAGTGATTATGGGTTTGATAAAATGACCATCTTGTACCCAATCAAATTATTGTTTGCTACTATTAAACTGCTTGTGCCCTCTCCATGTATTTAAATGTCACTGGGTGCTCCTTGGGGTGAATCATCAAAGCCACAAGGGCCTATGGGACTGAGGCAAGCATCAGCCTGTAGAACATGCCCTACCACATTTTGCTTATAGTTATTTCCTCTGTTCTGGTAGTAAATTAGATTCATATTGATGTTCTTCATGAACTATTTTTATGATGAACCACATGTGACCATTTGAGCAGGTTAGAGTGGTAAAACCGATGTCTCTTCCTGAAATGACAAACTTGTTTACTAGCCTTCACTTGGGAGTTATTCCAGGACTTGTAAGTTGTCATTTGTTTGAATTTTAACTGCTTTTGTTATTTCAGATAGTTAATGTTTGATGTTCTTTACCAGGACACAAATTCAAATAATCTGGTTTCTTGCACTGGCTTCTATTCAGAGAGCACTCGAGCCATGCTTTGCCTGGTAAGAAAATAAAAATCTCTGTTTCCTTCCATAGGTACGAAAATTCTTGCTGCCCTATATTACTAAAAATGCCTTTGAACAACCCTTAGGCTGCATTTGGTTGCAGGATAGCTAACCAGGGGTTGGATGACTGTGACTATTGGTATCCTACCTTATCCATTTCGTGAAGCTGAAAAAACTGTTGTTTGGCTGCTGCTGCTTATCCATTTCTTTTTGCTGGTGTGGCAAAAATGTTGGTGGGTTAAAAAGGCATGCAATAAGTGGTTATGTGCCACTTTTGGGTGAAATGGCAGCTGTAAAGAGGAGTAAAATGTGAGCGCAGAAGGGAAGAATGGGGAGAAAAAAAATGCAGGGAGGGGGATCCAAACACCCAAGAGGCAATAGTGTTGGGCTGTATAATTGAATAACCTCCCCCTACCCATGGGCTAACCTGGATCCAAATTGGTGACTGGGATGTTGAGGGCATCCCCTTCTCCTAGGGGAAGCTTTGAAACCAGTGCTAGATGTTGGTGGATCTCTTTCTTTCGGATACATTTAAGTGTGAGGTTACATGCAGTCCCTGCTGCTTTCCAATTTTATAAAATTATCTGTTGCAATGCATAGAGGATGAGCCTTAGAGCGATGCTAAGGTTGCTCCATTATGACCTAGGTGTCATGAGTTCGAAATATGGAAATAACCTCTAAACTCATGGGGATAAGGCTACATCTGACCCTAACCCTGCAATGGCGGGAGCCTCGAGCATTGGGATGCCCCATCTATTGCAATGTATGCCGATAAGGACTTTGGGATTTCACTTTATGCTTTCTTTTGCAATTTGTTTATCCTCGTTGCTTCTGGTTTATTTGTCAAAGAAAAATAGTCTGTTTACTTTTTAAATGTTATGAATAATGTTGCTATCTTGAGTAATTTTAAAGTTACCTATTGTTCTATGCATTTTTGTTTATGTTACGAGTAGCAGACTGCATGTGCGGTCTTTGTTGTAGTCTCAGAGTAGTGGGCTTATTTCTTATCAAGAGGAGTCATTGAGTTTTTACTGTGTTCTCTTTTTCCCTAAGCAGCATTCTATTCCTGATTTCTTAGCCTACTATAATTAAAGGTGGAACAAGTCGAGCTTAAATTTGAATGAGTTGTTGATTTTCTGGTCAATGGTTCTATCCTACACATTGGAGTTCTATTAGTTTATTATCTAATAGATTTTTTTTAATTTTTTCCAGATTAGAGTTGAAACAGATCCATCAGACAGAACCCAGCTCCGGATAACTATTGCATCAGGAGATCCAACATTAACATTTGAGTATGTCTCTTTCTCGACTCTCCCTTTATTTGGTTTGTCCCACTAGCAGACTTTTATAAGCGTTCATTATGACAGGTTGAAGGAGTTTATCAAGGAACATTTGATCAACATCCCCACACCAACCCCTGCCCCTGCCCCTTCTCCTGCCCTTGCTGCAGCTGCATTACAACCACAATCACCAATTACCCGAGCAGGATATACTGATCCTGGTGTCATGCTTGCTGGGCTACTTTGACATCTTAAGCGGTTGTGTTTGGATGTGCTCATTTAATTTTCCAGAGAATGTCCTTAGACCAGCAAAAGTCCTGTTGGAGAGGAAAGGATGCTTGGGAGAGGACTGCAAGTGCCAGTGCTGGCGGGGCAAAGGCAAGCTCATTGTGATTAACTTGGTTTCTAGTTGGATTTTCTCCAGTGAAGTGTTAAATTCTTTGGGGCCACTGCTCCAGGCCCTCTGTAGAGGTATTATCATGGTGTGAAATTTTTTTCCTTTTTTTTTAATATAATCCCTTTTCCCTAAGATCTGGTGGTCAAATATTTGTAATCTGTTTAGCAATGTATTGGATTCACTGTTTGCAAAAGGCCGCTGTAAATGCTTTCTTTGACATCAATTCCATATTTTTATGTATTTAATAAGGGTAGAGCAAACTGGAACATATTATTGGTTTTCTCGTGGAGATGTGTAACCTTTATTCTCTTGCAATTTTATACCCAAGAAATCTGGATCAGTTACCTGAACCATTTATCTACATTTTTGCATTGGAAGAAGTATATAGTGATTTAAGGTGTTGCAAAACAATATTACTGTTATTCAGGTTCATTGGTCCCAGTTTCACGCTGCAGCGTTCAACTGTTGGCCAAGAGGTTACAGGGTTCTCCCATAGTGTGTGTTTATTGGGGAGTGAAAAGTTGTGCCTACTGAACGTTCTCAGCAAGTCCCTGCATTACTGAATGCTGCAGATTGTTAGTTAAGGTGCATAACTGAACCCAGAGGCTCTCCCTACCATCATTCACCCAACCGCATATTGCAGATTTTCATTTTCGTTTTGAGTAAAGATTTGTGGTACGCCTGTTTGTCGTTAATTTCTTGTAAGAACTTTGTTGATGCCGAGCTTGGAAAAGGTATGGAGGAACAAAATGTTCTACTCCATGCCAAGAAGTTACACCAGGCTGCTGACTTGCCTCATAAGAAGGCAACAGAAATGACACATGGCAATAAGAAGGGGGGGGGGGGGGGGGGGGGGGTGGAGTGTGATCAACAGAAAAGTAATGAGATGCCTCTTGTTTGGTTAGAGTTTTCAAAGGAGAGAGATGGAAAAGTTGTATTCCTATGGGAATATGATTCCCACATTTCATGGGAAAGTCTTTTTCATGAGAAACATAGGAAAGTTACTTTTCCATGGGGTGAGAATTACTTCATTTTTACTTTTTCCCAAAAAGGCCCTTCAGCATTAAAGAAACATTAAAGAGGTATTAAAGATCTAATTTTTATTAAGGGCATAATAGGAATTATACATAATTTTTTTAGGAAATTAGATGACCAACCAAACATAAGCACTTTGGAAATTTGTTACTTTCCCATGGTCAACCAAACATATCAAAAGTACTTTCCTAGGCATTCTCTTCCTAGGAATTTATTTCGTAGGAATCATATTCGTAGGAGGGAAAATGCTTTCCGTGAACCAAACGAGCCTTAAAGCGAAGGTGAAAATAATTTAACTATGACAGTCCATAAGGTAATTTAGGTAAGTTAGGGTGCGTACTCATTTATTGCTCTGTTCCGTCAGTGGAGCATATGAATTAGAATCTGTTGGGCCTTGTCAATTCAGGTCCCAATCTTGTTGCTGTCAATGTCTCGATTTTGTCTGTTGTATTCATTTCATAAGCTCAAAGTGTGAGCTGTGCCGCCAAGGTGGCAGCCTGGTGGTAAGAGGGCTTAGACTCCACCTGAGTTGTTCGGATTCGAAACGCGCAGGTGTCAATTAAATTAGGGGACCGCATGCCTCACTTCCGAATGGCTCTGTGTGGATATGCTTTTTTTTCATCAGTACTGAAGTGGCGCTAGGGTGACGTACTCACACGTGGATGGCCCAGTGAAGTTTCTCACGGGTTGGGGAGGGCATGTGGAAACTTGCGATCCGCATCGAACATTCTCTGTGGAAACTACGCGGGTGGAGTTCTGCCCCTCCCACTCCCCTCCTACTTTTTACCCAAAAAAAGTGTGAGCTGTTGTCATACTTTCCTTGCATATCTTTTGAAGGCATTTCCAGAACCAATATTCCCCCATTCAGAGGACAAATGATTCATGTCTCAACATTTGCAAATCTTTTCTCGGCCTTGTTCTGATACCGAAGATGACTTCTATCTGTCATTTCTTACATGTTACCTATAAGAGTAATAGATTGGATCACATAAACGAAAACGCTATTTTTTCAGATACCTATATAAAAATATGCATGCAAAGATGGGATCAATAGTTCTCGGTGCTAATGTCTCAAGTTATCATTAATACTGGTAGTTGACGCGTGGTGAAGCTATACCGGGTGACGGGTTATCCACGGCGCATCCCTGCTCAGCGAGCTAAGACAAATAAATGGCCTTGTTCCAATACCCCCCAAACCCAACCTTGATTAGGTGGATCAGAAATTAGAGATCGTACTTTTATTTTGGTGGTCTCACTTCCATGGATAGCCTTCCCCCAACCTCACAAACCCAAAGGGCCGATGATAACATAATTTAGACTTCACCAGCTGGCTGAATAGCACCTTTTGTAATAATTCCTGCCTTGATGGTAGTGGTTCGTGCTTTACAATTGCGGGTGGGCTTCTGCACGGCTAGATTTCAACACGGACGATGATGGAATTTGAACCAAAATTTCTTAAAAACTGAGACAACCTCACGGCAAAATCAGTCTCGCCGCTCAGCGGCACGACCATTTAGCGTAGAAATAACGGCGTAATGCCCCAGTCTATTTGTAGCCACTTCCACCACCTATCCGGACGTGCTCGTATCGTATCAAGATTTCCCTCGCCTCCACCCAACGGCTCTCCGCTAACCCGATTCGCCTTCCCATGTTCCTCTTCTCCCTCGATTCCCGTTCTGTACCAATTTTTGCCACCGCCGTCGCCTTCCCCGACCGCCGAGCCTCTCATCTCCACCCCCGCGCCAGTCTCCTCCCTATTCAGGTCGGTTCCGCCGGCCGCCCTCCCAAATCTGCCGCCATCTCCGACAGCCTCAGGCTCCTGGAATGGGACAAAGTCTGCGACTCCGTCTCCTCCTTCGCCGGCACGGCCTTGGGCCGAGAAGCGACCAAGGTCTCCTCTTTTGTTCCCTTCCCTCGGTCTTGTCATTCTCCTCGCGCCGCACGCGTTTCTTGGTTCTTGAACCGTTTGCTCTTTTCCTGGTATGCCTTAGGCGCAGCTTTGGTCGGTAGATGTGAGCTACGAGGAGAGCAAGAAGCTCTTGGACGAGACCTCCGCTGCCATTGAACTGATCAAGTATGGTGCTGGTGGGATGGATTTTGCCTGTATAGATACTAATTTGGTGAGTTCTTTCTTTCTTTCTTTCGTTCTTTTCTCTTACTCTTTTTTTTGCCCTTCCTTTTGTTCTTTCTTTTTCGGAACTTTTTAGGTTAACAGTTTTTTAGATTTTTCCTTAACGCTTGTTCCATCAACGAGCGAACTTGAAGAGCGTGCAGTTGCATATGGATGCTTCAAATTGATATGTATTTACACCCTTCTTTTCTGCTACCAACGAACCCTTCTAAAGAACGCGAGTTCGATCATTTTATGACCTGAGAAAATCAAGAAAACGCCCTTTTGAAAATAAAAATAACTGAATACAATTCTCGGTCATCAGGTCCCAACTCCCAAGTCACTTTCTCAATTAGCCTAGCCTTGAAGAATCTTGAAGAAGAACGTTAAATATTAATTTTGAAAATTTTTCTTAGTTGCATTTCATTCGTTTCTGATAGCCTTTGATAACACTTTTTAAGCATATATTCCTTCAATGAAAATAGTTTTGAGCATATCTGCACCCATCATTTTTCCTTGAAACAACGATTTGTTAGCTTCTTGTGGTGCTTTATGTTACAATCTGCAGAGGAAGACAGTCATATTCCAGTTGTGGATTGAAATACTCACCTTTTTTTTGTTCTGTATGTTAAACTTTGAAGAGATTGGTTTCTGTGGGACATCAGAAATTCAGAATGATTTTTTTTTGAAAGACAAAAATGTTCTGTCCTGGATAATGATATATTTTTCTCTTGGTCCCAAGAAGGAATTTAAATTAGGCCAATTAGCATGCTTTTTTTTTTTTGGAGGTAAGGCAATCTCATATATACACACACACACACACATACATATATACATACATACATATATGTGCATGCATGCGTGTGCGTGCACGTGTGTGCATGCGTGTGCGTGCAGGTGGGTGCACGGGTGTGTGTGCATGTGCATGTGTGCGTGCATGTATGTACGTATGTTAGAGAACAAAAATGTTTGTTACATTGTCAATTATTCATATGCCTTTTGGTGTAGAGTTTGTGTTGCTGCAACCTTGGTGTTTGGTTTCCCACATTTTGGTGTAAGTCTTCTAAATATTAGGTTAAGCCGGAATGAGATAAAGCATTCAGTAAAACACTAGCTCCTGAAATTTCACCATATTAAGGTTATGAACATTTAACTTTGGACCATGTTGAAGCTTTAATAGTATGTAACTGGGTATCTGACCATCATTAGATGGGTCCTCTCATTAGATTAATCCTCACAGTAAGATCCTCTCTGTCTACACTAATAGTTTTCTTTTGCTGAATAGGCTAAAATATAATGAACTGGTTGCTGGTGACTACTGAAAATGCTCTGTAGATTTGAGGACTCTATGTATTTGTCTTTCCATTGCTGGAAACTCAAAGGAATCCTAAGATAATAATTCTCAACCTTTACCTTCTAAATAGTTTCCAGAATTTCTTTTTTGACCTCAATTGTCCATATTTTGTCCATCATCTGAAGCTGGACCATTTTGAGGTTTGTTTTTCCCTTAGTTGCGCAACAGGCATCCTATAAAGACTAAC
Source organism: Phoenix dactylifera (assembly GCF_009389715.1). Lineage (NCBI taxonomy): Eukaryota > Viridiplantae > Streptophyta > Magnoliopsida > Arecales > Arecaceae > Phoenix > Phoenix dactylifera. Next base: position 10,981,883 of record NC_052393.1, read on the forward strand.
CCGTCTCCTTTTCCCTGACATTCATGTAGTTTAGGCTGTCTACTTTTCCTACTTGCATATCTGCATTGCTATGATGTTCTCCTGGCCTGAAAATGTCAACCATGTGACTCAAACACCTTCATCACTAGGATTGACATTTATTATCAGCCTGTATTCCCTTGCCATTGCTTATGAGATAGTGCCATCCTGTAGGTGATTGGCATCATCTTTGCTTTAGGTTATAATGTTGAATTGTTGCCTCAAACAATTCTTAATTTAATTCCTAGAATCTTGTGCTGCTCCTCTTGAATAATTATCACCATTACTGCTTACAGTAATAAATATGCAATTAAATTATATACCTTTTAGAAATCCTGCTATTGTTGTAAGGTGTAAACCCTCAGTATTACCGGGTTTCAACCAAAAATATTTCTCTAACATTTTGTTCTGTCTGAGATGTTTAGTCAGTTTTATGGATAGAAACAATGGTTCCATTTGGCAGATTATGCTGGCAGTAACATGCTCGTTTCATCCTATGCTGAATGAACTGGTTTAAGACAAAGTATTACTTGTATATATATTCATATTCCAGTTAAACTTTTCCTTTCTGAAGTAAATGAATTGCACTCTGTTGTCGAATTGTCTAGGTTCACATTCATGGCTATTTTTTATGCTTGTGGAGCTCTTTTGCAATAACTTGCACCAAGGTTTGCCATACTAGTCGGTACTAATGTGTACTGATGGTGCCGTATTAAACTAGTACCGAACTAGTATGCGGTACGGGAAGTGTACTAACATTTGGTACGCCGAATTGACTCATATATGGGGCATACCGACATTATAATAGAATGGTACGAGTATGGGGTCCGGTACCAAGACAACGTATCTTGACTTGCACTATTTTATGGCTTTTAATGCACCAATAAAAAGACCAAATAGCTCTTACAGTTATATTGTAATAAAAATCATGAGTCAAGTCCTTGGTTCTGTCAAATTTGCCCGTATAGGAAAATCAATTCATCTTTCTATTTAATCTTTATATTGTATAGATCGTGTCCATGGGCAAAATTGGTAAAATATACAGCTCTCTCAGTAGCATAGAATCAATTCAAATTTAAGGATAGAAACTTCCCTTCATCATAATCTCTTCTCTTTGCTCTCCATGAACCGCCTTAGAAGCCCACACTCTCCATATAAACAATTCCTCCTTTGTAATCTTTTCTATTTCGATACAAATATTTTTTATTAAATTTATTTTTTAGATTTCATGTACATTGTGCATACATGTAGAATAGTCCTCAGAAAAATAATAATAGAATACTAAGGGGTGACCTTTCTTTGGTAATGGCAGTCATATCAGGTGGTTTATCTAGAGCTTTATATATACACCAATTTTATGTAGCTAGATTTTTTAGAATGCTATTCCAGTCAAACTTCTCAATGTCATAATATTTATATGCTATCATTTTATAGTTTTGGTGATTAATGATTATAGAATTTGTCTACTCTTTTGCTTCATCACCTGCTGCACTAATCAGTGATTGCTTGCATTTTGTTGTTATTAATCTGGTCACTCTTCAAAGGTAAAATCAGCAATTCATCGTGCTTCTAGAGGTTCTCTGTTAGATGGAAGGGAAGCAATAGCTGTTCTTAGCCTCATACTGTTTGCTGAAAATCTGCAAATTACTCTGAAAACAGCAGTCAAAGAAAATGCAAATTGGTACAACCGTTTTATGCCTCTTTCAGAAATGGTAAGCTTTTATGTGATATTTCACTCTATATTATTTCTATTATGTTGCTGCTGTGCGTATAGTTAACTCTTTGTTTTTTGAGTTAACTGTAGATAATGGATGTTGCTATAAGCCGATCATTTGCAAAGTTGGTGCAACAAGTGATAGATGAAGATGGCTCCGTCAAAGATAGTGCAGTTTGTTTCCTGAAACCCCTGTCCTAAAATTTGGCTGCTTATTCTCTGGAGAAAATAGCATATGATTATTATTGTATCATCTATTAATTAGAAACTGCAAGAAATAATTTGTGGTAGACACTAAAGTGAGATGCAACAATAGATCATATTTCATGATTTTTCTACTTTCGCCTTCTATGTATATTAGCTTCCCATTACTTTCAGAATGGTCAACCTACTTCTTGGAAACTTTTATCTGATTAAAGTTATGTAATTTCTTGTAATCCGATTTGTTTCACAAGTTTGCAGTTCACATTGTTGATAGAAACACTCTCAAGTCTCAAAAAAATTAGTTTTACACAAGAAAATAATTAAAGCCAAACATATAATGGATCTTGTGAAGTAGAATAAAATAATAGGGAACACTGTATTTCGGAAATATTCATGAAAAAGGAGAACGAGAGCAATGTCTAAGGCTTCTAGTGATTTATCTTATGCAACTCTGTGTCTTAGGATAAGTTCAAATGCAAAAAAGATCATGCAAAAGAACCAAAGCAATGAAATGAGAATCCATCTTATAGCATCAAAGAAACAATTAAGGACAGATGCTGATCGGGAAAGGACAATCAGCTAAGGAATCACCAGATTTATGTATTATACTTGACCAAGGAGTAACTATTTTTGAATTATTTTGATCTGAGAGAACATGTGTGACTGAGCCTATAGATAAGATCAAATGATCAAATGCACAAAGGATCATAGTCATGCACCCAAGGTCTGCAAAACGTCCCGAATCGCTCGGTTCGGGGCATCCCGGGTCGTACCGGTAGCGGATCGAGACGGTTCCGCCATTGAAACCGAGACGTCTTGTTGGAGGGGAAGAAAGAGAAGAGGAAAAGAGAGAGAGAGAGAGAGAGAGAGAGAGAGAGAGAGAGAGAGAGAGTGGGGAAGGGGGGAGAGGGAGAGGAAGGAAGAGAGGCCGGGGAGCCTCCGTGCGGAGGAGGCGGAGGCTGGAGAGATGCGGAGGCGGGGCTTCGCCTCCGGGCCCCTATTTCGAACGGAGCCGGCCCAGCCGATCTCTCTTTCCTCCTCTCCCTCTCCCTCCCTCCCTCGCTTTTTCTCTTTTCCTCTCTTGTTCTTCCTCTCTCCCGTTGTAGAAGATGTGTCGGTACAGGCCCGGCCTGGTACGGCACAAGCCCGTATCGACTTGTCCTACCGGGCAATTGGTACGGTGCTCGGTACCGGTTCTGCTGTCTTTGGATCATACAAAGAGCCAATATTAAAGAACCAAAGGACTAAAGGGCACATGCATTGGATTGCATTAGGAAAACAATAGAGCATAATGCTGATTGGGAAGGCCTGTCAGCTAAGGAAATCAGGGTTGGCGGAACCATCCGGTTCGGGGCATTTCAAGCTGTACCGGCAGTGGACCAGGACGGTTCCGGCAACGAAATCGAGATGCTGTTGCCAGAGGGAGAGAAGGAGAAGGAAAGAGAAGAAAAGAGAGAGTGAGTGGGGGAGGGAGGGAAAGGGAGGGAGGCCGTCGGAGGTCGGTGCCCGAGCAGGACGCGGAGGCCCTTGTCAGATCTCTATTTCGAACGAAACAGAGGACCCTGCCACGGCCTTGCGTCCTGCCTGGGTGCCAACCTCCGCCACCCTTCGTCGGACTCCTCTCTCCCTCCCTCTCTCCTCCTCTCTTTCTTTTCTCCTACGGTCTACGTTCGCCCTCTCTTGACGTATAGGCCTGGCCCGGCACGGCACGACGCTAGCCCGTACTGACTCGTATTGTTGGGCAACCAGTATGGTGCCCGGTACCGGCGTAGCAGACTGTGGGAATCACCATATGGGATGACTATTTAAAAGCCATTTGATTGGAGGAGATGTGCTAGTGCTGTCTATTTATTCCAGTGTAGGGTCTGAGGGTAGACCAAGTATTTTCATTGGATATTCTATTTCACATTTAGGATGTTCTGGCATGCATAAGTTGTGCACTCTGACTAGCATTATTCTCTTTATTTAGTTGGCCTTTGAGATCACCATACAATTCATTGATGTTTGAGAGCCTTCTACTCACTCTTAACTTGGCCTCCCTACTGGAGTGGCCACCACATTAAGGGTGGCAATTTGAATAAAGAGGGGCTGCCATTAGGTTTTGGAAGCTACTTTACCAGAAAGAAAACTATTTTTGGCTAAACAGATTAAGCTCAAAGAATTTAGGAGCTACATTCCAAGGGATCTCTGAGAACTGAAACAAAGAGAAAACATGGTTGGATGCAGGGAACTAATTCTTATTTCTGACACTTTATTTTTAAGCTAAAGAGATGAGTCTGGACAGAATTAGAGCTGCTGCAGGTATTCTTGGGTTGTAATCTGAGTTTTATGTGAACCATACAGGTTGCTTAGTTTGTGTGAGATTATGAGTCCATATTTTATGATGGTGTATATGTAAGGTTCCTAAATTATTATATGGCAAGTAATTTAATTATCTTAATACTAGTTTGGTATGTTTGTTCCCGAAGTCCTGATATATAGATGTAAAGTTGTGTTGAATTTTATGCAAATTAAATATATGCAAATTATGTATTTAAAACAACAAGTGAAAAGATTCTTTTTTAATTGGTGATAGTTCTCTCTAGCCCCAATGACACTATATCGAATGACTACCTATAAGCCATTTGATTCTAGGAAATATGTGCTAGTACTGTCTATTTATTCAATTGGAGTCTGAGGGTAGACAAATTAAGCTCAAAGAATCTAGCAAGCTAAGTTCCAAGGATCTCTGAGCACTGAAACATGGAAAGCATGGTTGGATATAAGGAACTAATCCTTCTTTCTGGCAAATTTGTTTACTAAAGATATAAATCTGGACACAATTAGGGGTGCTGCAGGTATTTTTGGGCTGTAATCTGAGTTTTTTGGGAACCATACAGGTCATTTAGTATGGGTGACATATTTTATGATGGATGTATATGAAAGGCTCCTAATAGGTGGAAGTAATCTAATTATTTAGTACCAGTTTTGAGACGCTTCTTAAGTCTTGATATATAGTTGTTAAGGGGTGTCAAATTTTATGCAAACTATAAAAAAAATGAAAAGATTCTTTTTAATTGGTGGTATTTGAGTGAGTTACATTGATGACTCTAGCCCCAAATGACAACTCCGTGTCAAACAGTGGTGGTGGCTCTGTTTTATCTGTCCCTCTTCGTTGTTTTTCCGGTTACTGTTTAGATGTTAGTTAAGCCGGGTTTTCCTCGTATATCTTGAAGGCTATCTCAAAAATCTTTTATCCCTTAATTTCTTTCAACAAGACTAGTTTCTATATTAAAGCTTTAATCCATGATTTTTCTTTAACCATCCTTTTTCCTCCTTTTTTATAAGTTCTGTCTAACAATTCTTGTCTTCTTAGGTTAACTGTAAGCCTTCTTATAATTTTAATAAGCCCGTATGTACTCTGTAAATCTATAATTTGTTTCTCCTTAGCTTCTATGAGTAATACTTAATTCAACACTTAGTGGACTCCAGAATTAGAAGTACATCCAAAGTTTGCCCTTGCTTCTAGTAGAGACCTTAGCTTAGGGGGTTGTCCCAACATTAGTGTCTTGTTTTGGGCTACAAGTTCCCTTTAACCTACAAATTCTCTTCTACAATATCTAATTATCTATTGTTGTTGTCATGTTCTAGAAAAGGGATTGGTCAGCAAGGTTTGTGGTACTGGTCGGTATCATACCGTACCTGTCACTGTACTATACTAACACTTGGTATGCTGAACCTTACTGTACCATTTTATTTACCTAGTTGCAATACAGGCTATAATAATATTATATAAAGTGAGATTTCCCTAGAAAGATTTTCTAAGACAACGGAGCGAAAACATCCTGCAAATGATTAATCAGTCTTAGATTTTATAATGAAAGAAGTTATAGATTATTTTTTTCTGATCACCAGGCATCCGTATTCCATGAGAAATTGAACTTGTAGCTTTGTGTTAAGAAGGTTCATTGCTCGGGAGTGGGGTTTTTTCTTCTTTTTGTTCTTTTCTTTTCAGTTTGAAGAGGTTCAAGGGCTTAAAGCTAAATATGGACCCAATATTGAAATTGTTATCTCCCTCCTCCAAGCATATGAAAAGAGTCTTTGTTGAGGATTTCTTGATGTTTGGGGTATTTTTCTCTCAATCAAGGTTGGGCACTATAATCAACTGCAGATCTGGTGGATGAGGTGGACATCCTTCATGAGATGTTTACTTATATGAGAAAATCCATAAAAGTAGGATATTTACCTTTATCCAGATACTTATAAGTTATAACATTTATATCAGAACTTCAATTAAAGATTAAGAAGACATTCTGAGTGAATAGGAATCGCATGACACCGGTGCTAGGATTCAAGCTACATGGAGGGTTTTTGTAAGTTATGCAAGTTCAAGAAGGTAATACATTGTCTCGAGCAGTTGCTGCAAGCTAGCTTAGAAGGTCTAGATCTTGCATTTCTATTAGGATTAGAAGAAAAACATATTACAAGATAATGTTATATGTAGCAACTGCATAACTTACAGTAAGTAACAACAATGATGACATTGAGGTGGATGTGGTAAAGTTGGGAAATTGAGGGGAAGTGACATGAACAAAGCTTAGACTTGCATCAATGTTTGCAATATGGAAACCAATAAAGATGGTGTCTCCAAGTGCAACAAAGACTAAAGTACTTCTTGGCAAAGGAAGGGGCTCAAATTTATGTAGTACTGCTAGCAACAGGGAAAGGCCTAAACCTGAATTGAAGCATGTTGGAGAGGCTGATTTGGCCCCAATTATAAACATATCATTCCACCAATAAATGCTGTAGGCTACACTGGAGATGAAGTTGTTATGCCGTTGCTGTTAAGGATGATGGATCCTGTAATGCTATAGGCTGATTTTTACCGCATGTTTTCATTTTTGTTTGAAAAATTGTATATGCTTCATATATATGATGCTTCAGTCCTGGTAGGGTAGAGCAGGAGGGTTGATGAACTATATCATGGATAAGTAGTCTTCTAAACAACTTTTATAATTGGTGCTTTTTAGTGGGTCTGCATCCAAAAAATACAGAACCTCGCCAAGTATTTAGTTGTATGCTCATCTTAATAGATCAAATATATGGATGATCTTGATCTTCTAAAATCTGAAGACCCTGATAAGCGGAACTTTACTGGAGTGAGTCTTCATTGAAATTGCATGATCACAAGCCACTTCTGCATTTTTCGCTGGTGAGAGTGAAGTATGGAGATGATAAAAAAAGGAGAATCTGATGGGATACATGTCTGAAACGTAGAGTTATATTCATGGGAACAATAATTGTATATTAGGTTTGTCAAAGAGCTGTTAGAGCTTTTTGTTGCTCCAGTCAGGATTTAAATCCTAGGAGTGAGGCTCAAATGCTGGATCTTATCTCTTCTCTTTAACTTTCTTTTATTTTTCTTTTTCCTCTTTTTTTTTTTGCGGGCCGGGGGTGTGGGGGTGTGGGGTGTTGTGGAGGGGCTTTGGTTGCCTCAGTTCAATATTTCAGTATGTATTAAATCAGGCTAACATGAGCCCTGTACCATTAAATATATATCAGAACATATGATCGTTATCATAAGAAAAGTTTTGAAAGCATGGTCTGCCGAACCGACCGGTCTGGCCTGGAACCGGTATCCACTATCTGGATACCGGTTCCAGCTATTTTCAGGCTGGTATCGATCAGTACGCATGCGTACCAGCTGCGTATCGGTCTCGTACCGGCCCGTACCTATGCGAATCGGCCGGTTCGCACCGGTACCTTTTTTTTAACTACAACGCTCGTGTGCTGGGGTGTGAAAGCGCGTGGCCTGAAAGGGGCAGAGCGCCCCGTGCGCGGTTCCCTTGGTTCCTACTGGATTTTGGGCCACACGCTCCCTCGGGGCAAAATGCCCCGCGGTGGGGCAGAGCGCCCTGTGCGCGGTTCCCCCAGTTCCTACCGGAATCGGTCTCGAACTGGTCTGATAGGCGACCGGTACGCCTACCAGTACCGGTTCAGCGTACCTTGTTTGAAAGTATGAAAAAGTAAATATACTTGTTAATTAACATAGTTAATGTTTTTACTTGAATTCCTTTTCACTTCTATGTTATATGTTTGAATGTAAAATTACGCGATGTAAATGAGGCCAAGCTTGAATTATGCTAAGCCCATCATATCTAGGCTTGAGCTAACTTTGGTAATCTAGATTTATCCTGGTTCAAGATGAGCTTATGGGCCCAGAATCTGTGTTCTTGCTTAGCTCGCAACTAATCATGAGTTCTTAGCTTTTTGACAACTTTGTTGTGTACTAGTATGCATATTAATGTTATATTTATAAAGAAGGGAGCAGATTTCGCTATCTTTGTAGTGTATGTGGATTGATGCAATTATGACATGAAATGTTAAAGTGATTAAAGCTAAAGAAGTATCACGAATGGTCTCTTTTTATGATTTATGAAAGCTTAGAAGTTATGTGGAATATTACTTTCATAATCTTTTTTCCCCTCTAGTGAAGTTATCGATTCGATCTCATTCAATCAGCATATGTGCATGTGACTGTTAGTTTCCTAATCCGAGCCACATGACTCTCGAATTGCACCTAGAGATTAAGTCAATGAATTCTGAGAGATTAAGTCAATGACTTCTGAGAAGCATATTTGCGTGGCTACGTACATGCTGACCTTGCTTATGTGTCAGAACTTTGATGCTCTTTTTTTTCAAGTGAACATAAGCAGAAGCTCTTTATATATATATATATGTATTTATTACATCAAATTCTCTTTTAGCAAGAATTATAAGAACAATTTGTTATCTATGTAGTTTAAACCTTTGGTTTCTCAAAATATATTGGTGAAGCAATCATCAACTCTACAAAAGCACTGTTACTGACATTGTTTTTCCTTTTTGATAAACTATCACCAATTACTAAATTTTTGCATATACTAGTTGTACAACATAATTCTATATAGTTTAATTGAAAAGTTTATGTTTTTGTTCTTTCAGAGTCCTGAGCTCAAAAGATCTCGAGATCAAGTTCGTGCCCTTGAAAGGAAGGTATTTTACATATGTTATATCTAAAGTTAACTTCTTTATATGGAGAATCCTGGTTTGTCTCTGATCAGGATGGTAATTTTTGGACCCAACCCACATACCAAACTGACTAATATGGGTATGGATACTGCATGTCTCACTTGCAGATTGGGCATCAGTCAAGCACTGGTTAACACCACTAGTGGACCACTACGGATACCAATTTATTTCTGTGTTTCAGATTATCCAATTTGATTTGCTGCAAATAGTTCGATTTCCTTTCAAACTATATATGGCTTGGAAAATTTACCACAAAGCAAACTAATGTGCATCATGCCCTTGCTAGCCAATGTTGGCACAGCAAGGGTACCAAATTCTGACACTTGGAATGGTGGCATAGAAACAATGATTGCCGAACCGGTACCAGGTGCGTACCGATCGACGCTTGGTCCAATTCGGTTTTGGTTCGATCTGGTCCAAATCGGTTGCCAAAAATGCCATAGCGCGCTCCTGCTGCAAATCTAATCGGACTCGGTCCGGTTCCGTCTAGTTCACTCTTGTACCGGCCGGTTCCATTTTCTATGCCCGAACTGACCTTGCTAGAGACCGAAGGGGCCGGAACCGTTTTCTATGCCCGAACTGACCCTGTTAGAGACCGAACCAATTTGGTACGGGCTAAATCGGCCGGTACCTGGTTCAGCATTCCTTGCATTTTTAAAAGGTTCATTAAGATATGCTATACTGTTCATTTTTTTTGACATAAATTAATTTGAATTGCTTTATACTATGTATACATGTTCAAATCAAATAAGCATTGTTTCAACTGAAACTTAGGAATTTGGGATAGTTATCGTCTAGATATTTTTGTTGACTGATATTTAACATGTGCATTGAGTAATCTCAAGTTTTTAGCAATGCAAAAATCACACAACTATATTTGCACATTAACAATAGAAGTAAGCTCAAAATTTATTATAAAAATTTATAGGGGATTGGTACTATAAACACACATTAACAACACATTATAGGCATTACACACATGTTACTAGGACGATGGGAAGTAAGGGTTTGCATGCTGCTGGCATAGGTCATGCTAGCTTAGCCAATGGATACACCATGCATGTGCCATGTGCCATGCTACACATGTTGTGCCATGTTGTGCTATGCTACACGTGTTGTGCTGTTCAAAACAAACAAATAAACAAGTAACTAAAGAGCCATTTTGGCTTCGAAACAAGCCATATTGGCTTGTGCCAGATCCACATCAGTAGACGCGGATCGGCTTTGCTCGATACTAAGAAGCTCTTGTACATGATACTGGCCTTGTGTCCAGTGTCCATACTAGCTTAGCACAATATGTGCCAGCTTCCTTGGTCCCACACGACTTGTAGTTGAAACCATGCTAACATCCATAGGCATTGGTTGCTCTTCTTAAAACTTGACAACAATGAAGATCAATTGATGGTGCTTTTAAGAGAAAAAGAAAAGTAGTGGCTAATGTTACATAGATATTTGGCATGGTGCCTACTGCCTAAGTGTCCTCAAGTGTCAAGCATGGCAATATCCAAAAATCTAGGCATGGGGAGACAACACATATATAAAATCCATTTATATTGTCTCTACATATTTGTGTGTTTATTTATGTATGTGTAAAGTTATAGTATGTGTGTTTTGATGCTTATTTGAAAAAAAAGAGAAAGTAAGAATTATATTTAACAAATAAATTAGTGGAAAGTTTGCAAGTTGTTCAATTTACTTTTTGAGATGTGATGAGATACTTAATGATAACTAATCATGATATGTTTGTATTTAAAATATAATGAGATTTTGTTTAAAGTGTCTGTATAACTGTGATAATTTTATAGTAAACGTGTAATAATACATTGATTAAAATATCCATTTAATCTTGATAACAAAGTTTGTCATACCAACTTGTACTGCCCCATACCACCTATATCATAACCGATAGGGTACTATTATTCGGCTCGATATATGAGCTGCGCTAGTCTGAATAGAGTGAAATCGCCTCATGTTGTCTAGTTGGTTGTTGTACTGACACTGATTGCCTGATTTTGGGCAATAACATGGTTGGGTTTGAGAAATTATTGTGTCAATATAGCATGCATACTATACAATACCAACCATACTGCACTAGTAAGGTACTCAATGATAGCCAATACGTGTACAACAAACTTGATTTGATAATTTTATTTTAAAATCTTAAAACTACTTGAAGTGTCAAAAAAAAATTAAGGGCACTTCATTAAAAGTGTCCGTCACTTAAAACTAAGGGTCTCCTGCATCACACTCTAGAAAAAGTGTGTACTTGTACTGATATCATCAAGACAATTCAACTAGGAGTGTCCAACTGTTTGGGATGCCATCTTCTGTTGTATCCAAGGCATGCCGAACCGATACCGGTCAACGTACCGGTCGGCGCCAGTAATGGTTCGAACCGGTACTGAATCAATTTAGGCCACAGTGCGCCATAGGGCGTCCGCGCTGTGGCAAAAAAAGAAAAAAATTGAACCGGTGCGAACCGACCGGTTCGCATCGATTCCTAGCCGATTCGTCCGATTACGCCTCTCATATCGGTCGGTTTAGGTCGATTCTAGCTCGGTAACATTGTAATTCTGGCCCCATAGGGCTGGAACCGTTTTGTATATCCGAGCCAGATTGGTTGGCGCCGGTACCGATTCGGTACGTGCTGAACCGGCCCGGCAGCATATCTTAGTTGTGTCCAAGTGACACTTTCAAATAGCTTAAAAATGGGTGTCCAAATGACATAGGTAGTACGGAGCTAGTCTCTCTTTTACTTTGCCTTAGTCGTAGGGTACCACAGGTGGAGACCAAGAAAGTGAGATGGAGAGAGAGGAGAGAGAGAAAGAGATGCTTTATTTATATTTGTTGGTATTTTTAAAATATTATTAAAACCATGAGTATCGAGAGTATCAAGGTCGGCCAGACCGACTGTACCGATGTACCGGTGGGCACTAGTACCGATACGGTACCGATTTGGTACCTGTTGGAACCGGTCCCGAACCAGAGACGCGCGCATGGATGCGACGCTCGCATGGGTGCGCTGCCCCGCACGGGGAATCATGCACAGGCGCGATTCCTTGCTCGAGAACCAGCCATGGGCGCGATTCCATGCGCGGGGAATCGCGCACGGGCACGAGCTGGGTGCGTGATTCCCGCTCGCGCATCTGCATGTGGACGCAAAAAAAAAAAAACAATGCGTCCGCGCGCGGATGCATTAAATGCCACAGTCTGTGGCATTAAATGGCCCACGCAAGCGCGTTGCTCCCTGCGCAGCCCGCAGGGAAGCCGCTCTTGGGCCAGTGCCCGGTTCGCACCGGTACACGGCGGAAAATGGCCGGTTCCGGCCCTTGTAGGGCCGAAATCCTTTTTTATAGCTGAACCGTACCAGTTGGGGCAGGTACCGGTACGGTACGTGCTGAACCGGCCGGTTCGGGCCGGTTCAACAGACCTTGATTGAGACTGATACTTGTGCTAGACACCCCATCGTTGTTCAAAAACCACTGAAACATGGAAAACAAAAGAATATTCACTAAAAATTATTCTTTTAAATGAAGATTTAAAAATAAAAAAATACAAAAAATATGTCTCAATATAGTACCAGCATGCAGGACTATTCTACGCATTGGGACCATACTGCCCCAGTACCTTACTGTCCTAATGAAATACTGATAGGCATCTTGGTATCGGTATTTTACACCTTGACTTGCATTATATTGTTATCTAGCATATTGGTGCATGATTACTCATTTTAAATTGCAGATACTAGCTCTCCAGCTACTGATTGTTCCTGTTGTTTGTTCAGTTATATCAGCTATTGGTCGAATTAATAAGGAACAATGATAATGAAGAATCCACTTTGGTATGGTCTTAATATTGGCAAAATTTCCTTTTGCATCTTGCATGGGTAAGTAGTGAACATCCTTCACGATTTGCTTTAGGAAGTTTGTGTTGTTAATGGCAGGTGCTGCTTGAAAGTGATGGCTGATCAGCTTACAACGTTCAATGGATTACTACTGTCCAGGTGTGTTAAATATTATCCATGCGCATTAAGTATTATCCATGCATTCATCAAAAAAAGTATTATCCATGCATTTCTTAGTGTCTGCTGTGTCTTGCTGTGCCTGTGTGTGCAAATATTTGTTCAGCTGAAAAGCATAAATTTCATTAATGCAGTCTCAAGATGAAGGTTGGCCGTTGCAATGTTTGTTCTTGCTGGCATTTTTTCGATATTTAAGTGTTTGGCTAAGCAACACACACATATGTGCATATATATAGAGCTAATATGTGGGTCCCCACTCCCCATATAGTAGTCCGAATAAAGTCGATCTTGATTGGACGACTAGGGTCCAAGCATTGGTGAAACAAGCTGTTGGATGTGATCTACTCTCTAAACTGATTGTTATCAAAAAATAATCTGATTTGGAGATCTCCAGTGGTCAAAATATAAGCATTATTCATGTTAGTCAAACTATCCATTTTTCACCACTGGATGCATAGTCTAGCTTTTTTTAAGAAGTGAGACTCTTGTTTTCCCACAAAAAAGAAAAAAAACTGAATATTTTCATGTTTTTAGGCCCAACAACCTTCTTTTTCTATGCTTCTCTGTAGTGCAGATCAATTTAGGATTGGATGTTTAATTTAGATTTCAGTGGTGGTTAGCTTTTTAAAAATCTGTGTGGGTTATTATTTCTCTTATGGTCCTACGACTCCTACCATTCTCTCTCCTTTGAGTTGACATGTGAGACCTACTTACTGTATTCCCCCTCCTCCCCCCAGGCTCTCGGTGATTTGAAGCACAACTGCATAAGGACCAAACAAGTGCATCCTTGATCTATCATACTGTATAGATGCGTACCATATTTTGTACTCTGCTCTGCATAGTGATAGATTAAAGAGTAGAGTCGAGCAGTTTTGTTTGTTGTTATTTCATCCATACAGTCTTAGTATACCTATTTAGATTATAATTTTTCTCCAATTTGTAGCACATTTTCTACCACTACCTATTCATGCTAAAGGTACCGCATCCACCAAGTATTTACTCTTTGTAACTAATTTTGTGGACTGTATCTTAGAGTTGGGCACTGGGCCGGGCCGCCCATGGCCTGGCATGGCCCGGCACGAAGCGGGTCGTGCCTGGCACGGCCCGCGTGCTACAGTACCGGGCCGTGCCTGGCACGGCCCGCGTGCTACAGTACCGGGCCGTGCCTGGCACGGCCCGCGTGCTACAGTACCGGGCCGTGCCTGGCATGGCCCATTAAAGGGGGCCGTGCTGGGTTGCCATTTTCTGGCCCGCGGGCCGAGCCCGGCATGGCCCATTAGGGCCTGGGCTGGCATGGCCCGCGGGCCAAGCACGGCACGGCCCGCGGGCCAAGAACGTCGCGGCCCGCGGGCCGGCACGGCCCGCGGGCTAGCCCGGCACGGCCCATAAGGGCCTGGGCCGGGCACGACCCGCGAGCCAGCCCGGAACGGCCCATAAGGGCCTGAACCGGGCCTGGGCCGGGCCAGGCACGGCCCGTCTCCCTTAAAATAAATGGAAATAATTTTTTTTTATAAACTAATAAATATTGAAAACTAAGGATTTATTAATATAAAGCCACCTTAATGGTGGGGGGTTTGGCATAGACCCCTACCAGTTTATTAATTTAAATCAAAATGGTACATGAAGGGAGGTTTGGACTTTGGACCTTGGTCTGACCTCCAGAATATAATAAGAAAGGAGAAAAAATAGAGATGACTCACTTTAACAATTAAAAAAATAAAAATGTACAATTATAAAAAATTAAGAAATCTTACTAATCATCAGTGATTCAGTATTCACTATTCAGTAGTGTTTGTATCATCATCATCAGAGGATGTTGTATTATGTCCACCTTTATCTTGAAGTCTCGCCTCAGCATCCAACCAATCTTTGAAGCAGAGAAGCATCTCAACCTTTTCGCCAGTCATCCTACTTCTCTTTTCGTCAAGAACACGCCGACTTGCACTAAAAGCGGATTCCGATGCTACTGTGGACATCGGCACAGCTAAAATATCGCGTGCAATTGCAGACATAACAGAATATTGATTTTTAACACTCTTCCACCAAGATAATACATCTAGACTCTCTATTTGATTTTCATCATATGCAGACTGAAGATCATTTCGTAAATAAAATTCTAGTTCACTACTTAAAGATGAAGAAGATGAAGATGAACTTGAAGCATGTGTGTGTTTTCTCTGTGCAATGAATGAAAAAATAGATGACGAACGAGAACTACTAGAAGAAGAAATAGAGCTTTGTACGGAGAATCTAGATCCACGAATTTTTTCATCATATATAGCATAAATATCATAAAGAAGTTGTTTTACCTCAATTTTAACAGGTTCAGGATCTTGAATCATATTTTCACAGTATGCATCAAGTAAAATTAGCACGCCATTCAATTTAACTCTTGGATCAAATACAGCAGCTAAGTTATGCATAGGACATATCTTGTCCCAATACTCATTCCATTTAGATTCCATTTGTTCAATAATAGGCATTAAAACATCATCATATCTATGTTCTGTAAATTTTTGACTAATTATATATGCTTGTTGTAAAAATGAACATGAAGTTGGATAATAAATACCAGAAAGAGCATTAGTAGCATTATAAAAACTAAGCAAAAAATCTTTCAAAATTTTTTCTTTATTCCAATCAGTTTCAGTCAATGTAAAGCCTAATCCACGATCATTAATATATGCACTTAATAAGTTTTTATATGGGTATGCATCATGTATCATGCTATATGTTGAGTTCCAACGAGTAATTACATCAAGTTTAAATTTTTTAAAACGTTTACCATGATTTATACATAATTCCTTAAATTCTTGAAGTCTTGATCTTGAAGCATGAATAAAAGAAACTGCATTTCTAATTTTTGAAATCACATCTTGAATCATGCCCATGCCAGCTTGAACAGAAAGATTTAGGATATGACATGCCCATCTAATATGCAATAAATTTCTATTTAACATGGGATGCAATGAGTCCTTTAATAATGTAACAGCAGAATTATTATTAGATGCATTATCAAAAGTAATAGACATAATTTTATCATTAATATTATATGAACATGCAGTTTGATAAATGACATTTGAAATTTGTTGCCCAGAATGTGGAAAATCAAAAGCACGAAAAGCAAGAATGCGTTTATTTAATTGCCAATCATTATCAATATAATGAACAGTAATGGCAATAAAACAATTACTACCTACAGATGCTGACCAAATATCAGAAGTTAATGAAATTTTTACATTTAAAGTAGAGAGTGTTTCAATTAAACTGTCTCATTGCTAAAAAGTTAGTCATAGCTACTCTTCTAAATGTACGCCTACTAGTTCTTTTGTAAGCAGGTTGTAGGTTTAATTGAACATATTCTTCAAAATTAAAAGATTCACATAAACTAAAAGGTAATTCATCCTTAACTATCCATTTTACAAGTGCTTTTCTTTGATTTTCTTGATTATATGCAAAATTACCTACAAGTGATCCCCCTTGTATATTAAGGGTACTTTGAGTTTGAGCATGAGAATCATGCATCCTATGACTCTCTTGATGTCTTTTTAAATGGCCTGTTCCCCCACTACTACTACAACTATAAAGTTTGGCACATTTTTTACATTTTGCTTTCCAGACTCCATCAACCATAATTCTATCAAATTCATTTCATACAGCACTAGTCCTCTTACGAGAAGAGGTTTGATCTCCACTCGGTTCACTAGTTCTAGAGGAACTAGGAACATGGGGTTGGGGATTAGTTTCTTCTCCCTCAGAAACAGGAGGAATGCCAAAATGACTTTCCTCAAAAGTAGAGGTGATCACGGGCCTTCTGGCCCGCCCAGCCCGCCCAGCCCGGCCCGAAAATTTTCGGGCTTGGGCATTGAAAAAGCGCCCATTGGTCGGGCCTGGGCAGGAAAAGCGGCCCGACCAAAAAAATCGGGCCGGGCCTGGAAACTTTTAAAAATGGCCCGGTTCGGCCCGGCCCGACCATAAAACATTGATATAATATATTAAAATTTTTTTGAGAAACCCTAAAGACTAAAGACTAAAGTCCTAAACCCCCCCCTCACTGAGAGCCGCCGCACCCCCCCTCCCTCGCGGAGAGCCGCCGCACCAGGAGGAGCAGCGAGCGACGATGGCGGTCGACGACAACGACGAGGCGGTGATCGCCGCACTCCGCGCCTCCCGCTCCAACATCGTCTCCATTCTCCGTGCCTCCGCCCGCATGGACAAAGGCCTCGCCGCCGTGGACGCCCGCCTCTCCCTCAGCCTCGACTCCCTGGACGCGGTCACCGAGGCGGTGGCACCGCTACAGTCGCAGGCCATGGCCACCAAGGCCCTCCACGCCCGCATCAACCGCGCCGTCCCCCCGGCCCTCTCCCTCCTCCGCAGCTTCGCTCTCGTGGAGTCCCTCCAGCGCCGCCTCCTCCGCCTCTCATCCAGGACCTCCTCCTTACCCCGTCTTCTCGACTTCGTCGACTGCGTGGACCGCCTCCGCGAGACCATCGCCGCCGTGACGGCCGGGTGCGAGCCGGCAGTCCTCCTCCTCTTCGAGCTCGATCCCGGCTACGAGTTCCAGGATGGAAGAGAGAGAGAGAGAGATGGGGGGGGGAGGGAGGTGGCTACGAGTTCTAGCTCCAGCTCCTTCTCTTTTTTGGTTTTGTTCTTGGTTTTCCTTCCCTCACATTGCTCCAGTTCCAGCCATCAGGAAGAAAGATCGGGGGATTGGAGATGGATTTCTTGGAGGGTGGAGATTCTTTTAATTTTCTCCTCTTGGTTTCTTCTCCCTGAGATGGACTTCTGATCCTTTTTTTTTCCAGTTGGATGGAACTTTATTTTTTTTAATTATTCATGTTCAATCATTAACAATAGCTAATATTTCAATTTTGTGTTTGTAGGTTTTGAAAGTTAGAAGATGCAAGGATGTTCTTCTACAGTTTTCTATTATGAAAGTGGCTTCAAGAATTATGATTACATTTACTTTTGAATGCACAAAGATGCATGTTTGTTATAATGTTAATGGGACAATGTAATTTGTATTTTGTCTAAATATGTAATTGTCTAAGTTTGTAGTTTTTATTGTTAGGTTGTAATTTTCAGCTGGACAATAGTGTTTCATACATTTTATTTTCTTTCTATTGGCTTGAAAATGCAATTTTTTTTTTTAATGTTTGTAGATATATCCAAATTTCAAAGTTTAAAACCACCACCAACACTATCTATTCACTATCTATTTGAAATAGGCTAGTTATATCCTTAACATTAACCAATTAATCATTGGAGAAATAAAATAAAGATAGAAAAATACATCTAGTTTTAGAGAGCTCATTAAGCTGTTGGGCCATTTTTGCCCATTTCTAGATTCCAAACAAAAAAAAAAAATTGGGCCTGTCGGGTCGGGCCTGTCGGGTTGGGCCTCTCGGGTCGGGCCTGGGACCAGATTTATAAGGTTGGGTCGGGCCTGGACAAAAATTTAAGCCCGACAGTCGGGCCGGGCCGGGTCTGGGCATAGCCATCGGGCCTAATTTCTGCTGTAGAGCCCGGCCTGAGCCCGGCCCGAGCCCGGTTTTGATCAGCTCTACTCAAAAGATGACATATCTAAATTGATGAATGCAAAAAATAAAAACTAACCACAAGGAGGAATTGAGTAGAGGGTCAGAGGGCAGAGGTAGAGCCGAGATTCTGAGCTTCCTCTTGTGCTCTCAACAGGAGTGACCTTCTCTTCTCAACAGGAATCTCCTCTTGTGTAGCACTTGAACACTTGCTAAATGCAAACTAAAAATTAAATTGCTAGAAGAGCACTTTAGAAGAGAGAAATAGTAGTAGTAGAGCAGGAGAGAATAGTTGGTTTGGTGTGGTGAGAATGAGGGAGGAAAGGGGTATTTATAGGACTCCAAAATTTTTTTCCCCAAAATACCCCTCAAATTAGCCGTTTTTGGACTGTTGGGAGGGGTATTTTGGGAAAAAACCAAAAATAGCCGTTGGAAACGGCTATTTTCTCCCCTCCTTCCAGACGGGCCGTGCCAGGCACGGCCCGTTTGCGCCCGAGACGGGCCGTGCCTGGCACGGCCCGTCTCGTGCCGTGCCGAGCCCGGCCCGCCAATCCACGGGCCTGGGGCCGGGCCGGGCTTCGGTTTTTCGCTGAGCGGGCCATGCCCGGCACGGCCCGCTACGAAGCGGGCCGGGCCAGGCACGGCCCGTTTAGTCCGTGGCCCAGTGGGCCTGGGCCGGGCCGGCCCGGCACGGCCCGATGCCCATCACTACAGTGTATCTTCTAAATCTGCCTGCAAAGTGGATGTGGTGCTTATGTGTCTCAAGATTGTTAAAGTGGTGAAAAGAAATTTAACTGAGCTAGTTTTAGTCCAAGTAACTAAACATCATAATGCTGATTTTTATAAAGTTCACTTTTTTGTTCCAACATGTTACAAATGCCATCAGAAGTTTTTTTCTTTATAATCAATGCAGCAACTTTGAGCATGAAATGCGCTCCTTGTTCTTGGCTTTCCCAAGGAATTAGAAAGCATGGAAAAAAAAATCATGGATTCTATTGTAAGATAATAAGAACTTAGAGTTGTTATTATGGTATACCGGGTGCACTGTACCATACCGGTTCGGTACCGGTATGCAATATAGACTATAGAGGGTGTATTGACACTCGGTATGCCGAATCAGCCTTCGTACTAGGTGTACCGACACAGTAATAGGGTGGCACCAGTACTGAGATGGTGTACCTTGATTGTTACATCAATAGAAGGTCAAAAAAAGTACAAGTAGAGGATAGAAAAATTGTTGAATGGATTGGAAGTCTGCAGCATATGTCAAAGGGGTCCTAGATTAGGTGCAGATATTGTATTTAAAGACTAAACATGTTTCTGAGAAAGGGATATACATACTTACAATGTTAAAAGATTTGGATTGAGCATGGAACAGAAGTCAAAATAGAAATTCCAGAGCAAATGCCAAATAACTGAGAAAAAAGGTTGGTTATCTATTTTTGCTGAATTTCGGAATAAAGCACCATGGTGTTAAGAACTTGCATTTTGAAAGGTTTTGTTACAAACTTACAATTATTATTACTAACAACTGTTAACCCATTTATTTAGGGCTGACCATGCATCTTTTTCTCATCCTATTTTAACATGAAGATTTCCTTAAAAAAAGAAAAGAAAAGAAAAGAAGTAATATGAAACATGTTGTTCCTACCAAGATGGAACTAGGGAATGAAGAGCTGATGTCAAGTGGACAGCAGTTGTTCTATTTTTCACATGGCTTTTCAACTTATGCTTCTGCGAATCTAGCATAGTTCCTTTTTATAAACTTGGTCTACAATGTTAACATGAATAATTTATTCAAATGTCTAAGTGTCACTTCTCTTGATACAGATCATGTGTTTTAGTGGATCAGGTGTTGGAAGTATAATAGAGCCAATTGTTGCTGTTCCATTAAATGATGAGTTTCAACAAGCAAGAGTTTTAGTGGCCAGAGCTGAGGAAGATGTGCTGTCAAGGTTAACTGATAAGGTTCAGGCAAGCTTAACAAATCATTATGCTTTTGATAGTGTTATGATTTTATCTGACTATTCCATTTCTTATTTACAGATGCTGGCAGAACTTGATGACATCCAAAATTTGTTGCACACCATAATTCGGCTTGATGTTGTAAGTGACTCTTAATGTTTTTTCTCTTATAAACCTTCATGATAGCATTTAGAATCATGTCTACATTGCACATCCATCCGCAAATGTACAGACCTACTACTGTCTGCAATTGATTATGGTGAGATTCTTTGGGACCAGCTAATGCTATGGTATGCATAATGTATCTAATTTCCTGGATTACATGTTTTTTAATTGTTGTCCACTTTTGCCTGCCCTTGCTTTTGTACTCAATCCATAAGATTTTGAGTGTTTTCCAGAGCACTTCCTTAGTTTTCAGCAATTTGTCTTCATATCAAGAGCCTAAAATTTTCTCTTGCTAGTGATATTATAGTTTACATTTATTAATGGTATATTTAGCAAACTAACTTATGTATCGCCTAACTTTTGTGTAATTGTTAATAGAATGATATGGAATTCGAGTTATAATTCCATAGTTTGCTCATATGTTATTAACTAATAGCAGTAGTCGACAATATGCTAAATCTTCCAGTGTTAGCTTTGTTAAAACCCATAGATCCCTCAAAATGTATTTCCACCCAAACTCAATTTGCATAACCGACAAAATTTAAGGAGGCACCTACTATGCAAGTACATGTTGAGTCCAACACTCTGATACATCATTGTATGCACCATGCCAGTGCCTTATTGACACCCCTGGCATGGTACTGGCTGCGTGCCAATGCTTGGCATGCAGTACTAGAGCATGCCGAGCATTGGCAGACCATTGCATGTACAGTGTCAGTGCTAGGCTAGCACAGCACCAATACATGATACCTCATTCCTTGCATAGAGCAAATTTGTTCAGTTGTTCCTTTTAAAACATGCCACTAGAACACTGACCTCATCATTTCTTCTAGTCTCATGCACTTCAAGCATGAGGACAAATTACCATTTCTTTTATTTTCCTTTTTTTTCCTTAAGTAAGCCTAATGGTCCATCACTGAACTGGAACTTATGTACCGTCTTTGACAAAGGAGTGAGGTTAGAGAGATCACTGTCTGTAATGATTGCCAAATTTCTCATGCACAATTGTAAACCAACTACCATTATAATTAGAAGAATAATTCATGTTCATTTACTCATAGTTAAAGATGATGTTCATGAGCGTGCTTAGAATATGATGTATATTGTGCATGTATTAGTTAATTCTAGATGGATCATATGGTGCCAAAAATTGGTGCTGCTGCACATGCCGTAGTCCTAGCTGATAAGAAGTGAAGGATCCCAGTGATTGATTTAGACTTAAGTTGGCGGTTAGCTGGCTAGTTCGATTTAGGATATAAATCTCGCAGATTTGATGAAATAAGTCACACATAATCTGATCTGGCCAGAGTTGAAGATTAAATATTTCATAAACGTAGCATTGATCAGTTAGAGATTCTGTCAAAATCCTAACTAATTACCAAATTAGATCATGCTTAGATTTTTTTCTCTTTTTCTGTTCATAACTGAAAAAATCTCCTTATTTAACACAGATGAATGCGAGCAGGTTCGAGTGTAAGTTCTAAGACTTCTATATCTACAAATAGGGGTGCTTAACCATAGTGAAGTTTTCTTTGAGTTGCATTTAATTATTAGTTCTTATCTCCCATTTGCCAATTGAGTCTATTTTAATTGTTTTTCTTCCTCCTATCTATTTTCTCCAACTTTTTCGATGGGTCTTCTTCAACTAGCACTTCTACAATATCTAATTAAGCATGCAATAGCTTTCATCTTCTTTTTTATGCCCGATTTTCTAATTCTTTTTAGAGTTTCTCTTTGGTTGCAGATCACTGCACGAGCGAAGTACAGTGTTGCATATAATGGTGCCTTTCCAGACTTATATCTGCCAAGTGATAAGGGTGGAGTATCCATCACTGAAAGTAACTTCTCTCCAAATGAAACTTTCAGCAAGGTCTCCTTATCTCATCGCCCTCCACGAGAATGGAAACTATATATGCCAAAAGCCTACCATCCTCTGTTACTTCAACAACATCATGATTACTTGCGTAGGGCCAAAAAGGATGTTGCTAATGCTACCGCTGTGAGTTGAAATTCAGAACTAGATATCTAATATGCTAATCATGTTTCTGTTTTCCCATATCTAGTTAATATCACGCCCCAAATCTGGGACATAACACGGCCATGCTACCGAAGGGTACAACCCACGATAACACGAAGCCAAATATTTTATTTAACTTTCAAATTCATCTCAAACAAAATATAATAAATAAAATTTCAATTTCATTATCCATTAAATGCTACCAATACTAGATCAAAGCATCTAAATCCAAACATAATACTAAGCCCATGATCCTCAATATTCAGAAAATCATTAACTATAAATTCATAGTCAATTTAAAATACTAAAATTCTTCTATAAAATTGTCAAGCTTGCTTGCGTGAACTCTAAGTCTGCACCATCCTTCGTTCCTATCGACCTATTCGTCTAGAGAGAAAAAAATAAAAATAGAGATATATGAGTGACACAGCTCGGTAAGTAAACTTTTCACTACCTTATTACATCGAGTATAAGTTTTTTTACATGCATCAATAAATCATTTAGAGAAGATAACTGCCATTAAAAAAAGAATATTTCATAATAACAGTATAATCATAAATCAATCATGCTCTTGCATATGCATAAATCATGCAATTATATAAATGGTTCCCAATGCATAAACAAAATCATAAATCATGCTAATTTTATAAAGTCGTAAATCATTTGTCATTTTTCCATATCGTAATTTATAATAATTCTCTCAGACTAAATGCTTAGATCACCTTCTATCCATGATATGGTCGTAGTCAATATCATGCCAAGCTATTATAACCCGCTGGCGGGGCTGTATACCAAGCTACTATAACCCGCTAGCGAGGGTCGTATGCCAAGCTACTGTAATCCGTTGGCGAGGGCCATAGGCCAACTACTGTAAATCATTGGCGGGGGCCGTACATAGCTATCTAAGAGTCCATAGTCATATCTTTTTTTAAAACAAATTTTCTTGAGTCATTTTTTTAAATCACATTGTCTTAAATCATACATGAATAAATCGGTAAAAGACTATAAGAGTTTGTAGTCCATAATTAAACCTTTAATAGTAGAATAATCATGAAATTATTCTTTTCATAACAAAATACAAATTTCATAAATATGGAGTTCATAGTTCATAAATAGTGGTTAGCGGTAAAATAATCATGGAACCATTATTTCGCAATAAATCATGAGTTTTGTAATATCGTATGCTTAAAAACTGATAAGGCGTGTTAGGGTTACTTACCTCTTCCGTCTTAGACTTTCAAATTTCACTCGGCGAATCTGCTAAACCTATTTAAAGATAGTAAAAGTAAGATTAATCTTCATTCGATAACTTTAATAGTATTGAAATAACAAGACAAAGAAAAACGGTTAGTCGGATGACGGTTGCCCAGTTAGGTCAGGTTTAAGCAACTTGATCAATGAATCATGGAGCACAGACTCGATTAGGGCCAAGGCCATTTGATGGGGTTCATCAATATTGGGTTTTATTGGCACTTAACAGGATTAGGGTGATCGGTCTGGCAAGCGGCCTAGGCACAGAGACAGATCAGGGCTCCTTGCTGGGGTCCACTCGAGTCCATAGAATGGATCTATGGGTCTTCTTAGAGAGAGAAATAGGGAGATGAGAGAGAAGGCAGAGAGAAACAAAAGAGGGATGGCTCTTTCTCTTCTCATCGTCGTCTTTTTCTCTTCTTTCTCTTCTTCTTTCTTCGCAAAACAGAGGATGAAGGGAGGCAGGCTGGTGGCTGCCATGGTCATGGTCTGGCAAGGTGACAGCATGCGGCGGAGACATGAGGCAGAGGGCGGTCGGCGGGGCAGCCGGCCGGCCAAAATCAAACCAAAAATAGGGCCGAACAGGGGAGTCATGGCTCGGTCGATCTCGAATCCCAATCCGCTCATCGATATTGGGGGGTTCGGCTTCAGCTGGGGGCCGATGCAGGGAAGGGGCTAAGGTGTTGGCCCGCGGGGCTTTGCGGTCCCAAACCCCGCGCCAAGGTCCAAGGATGGAGATGGTGTTGGGACCGTCTTTGATGTGGGTAACGTGCTCGCTTCTTGCTACCTTTGGAACCACGCCTATGCTTCTCCAATATTGGTGCTCGGCAATGGGAAAGAATCAAAGTGTGGGGCTCAATATGAAAGAAAGATGACTCTATTCCAATAAGCAACGAAATAACAAGGACTCTTAGCAAGATCGGGAAGGGATCATGTTTTGCCTAGAACAATCTAAGGAGAGTTGGTTTATCCCACCCTAGCCCAAGCCTTGCGGCCGAAATTCCCATCTAGGGGACCTAAGGGACAACCCTTAAAATGAAGAAATATGACAAGTCAAAGATAATTCCATATGCCTTTGAAGGGCCCTAATGGCTCCTTTATATAGGCCTAATGTCCATGGCTTATTGGCGGAAACAATTCAAAATTGAAAAGATTCTAAGTTAGCCGCAAGGGTTCCAACTAAGTTTGGCCTCCTTCGGCCATGTGCTGAAATCCTTGGATGCTCGAGATGCGTCGCTTGGTTGGCCGGGGGGCGCGTCCCGTGCGTGCGCTGCCACCAATTGTCCGCGGTTGGCCTGATATGGGATCTTTGTTGGTTGGCTGGATGGGCTCCCGGGCTGGCTGGGATGCGGGTCTTTGTTGGCCGGGACGTGGATCCAGCTGCCTGCTCTTCCATGGATCAGTGACTTGGCATTCTATCCTCCTTTCATCTTGCGGCTTGATGCATCCTGGCCGCCCATGCCTTTGCTCGCCAAATCTTAATGGAAGAGCCCACGGACTCCTTTGATTCTGTGCGTGCTTTTTCCTTGTTTGGCCCTGCGCTTGCGCTGGGATTTTTGCCATGTGGCTTGGCCTGCTGTCTTTGGCCAAGTGCTGCCTTGCAGGGCCTTTTCTTGTTTGCTGCTGCGCGCGGATGGTTGCCAGGCTTGGCCGATTATAGCTTTCCTTATTTGGCTTTCGAGCGCACATGCGCTGGCCGGGCATGGTTCAATGCGCGCGGGCTTGGACTGATTGGGATGTATTTGGCTTGGCTCAACCCGTGCGCTTGCCTTTGACCCGATTGGCCTGATCGTGCTCGGCTGAATGCGGTGTTGGCCGAGCCTTGTGCTTGTTGTGCCATGCCGTGCGCTTGGTCCTTCTCTTGTGCACGCGTGCTCAGGTGCGCGCGCAAGGGCTGGTGCCCCCTATCATCACCCATGTCCATTCCCACTCTTGGTGTGCACGCAACAAGCTGTTACGCATGTGCCTGGTGCTGGTAGCCTGGCTGTGCCCCGACCCTGTCTGGCCATGGCAAGGTTCGGGCGCGCAATGTGGGCGCGGGCGCAGAGCTCCGGTGCGCGTGGTGTCGGGTCGGCCTGGCGCTTGGGCATTGGCTAGCCTGGCTGCTGGTCATGCGCGCGGGGGTCTGCGCACTGAGTCTGGTGCGCGCGGAGTCTCGTGCGCTGCTGGGCGTGCGCGGGGGGCCGCGCGCTGCTGGGCGTCGGGCGCTTGGAGGAGGCAGCGTGCGGACTGTGGTGCGCGCGGAGGGCCGTGCGCAATCTGCTGGCGCGCGGTTGGCCGCACACGCTTGAGGCGTGTGTGCACGGTTGGCCGCACACGCTTGAGGCGTGTGTGCACGGTTGGCCGCGCGTGCCTGAGGCTGGCTGGGAACGCGGAGGATCGCGCGCTGCGGTGGGCGCGTGGGGTTCGCGCGTGGCTGTGCCCGGGCATGCGCGCGGCTGACCGCGTGCCGCCGCCGCTGGCTTTGAACCTCGCACGGGCGCACGCGTGCCGCTATTGCTGGCTTTGAACCTCGCACGGGCGCTGGGCAGGGCCTGCGCAAGGCTGAGCCGGCTGGTGGCGAGGTTGGCCACTGCTTGGGCAAGCCTCCAAGCAGTGGATTTGGCTCGTTGATTGGTCTTGGCCGAGGTTGGCCTCGGCCATTTCCTCCGAAATTTGGCTTGGCGGGCTGAGGTTCTCATCCCAAGGCCCTCGGTGACAAACACCGGCGGCGGCGGTGGTCGAAAAGAAGGGTAAAGAGGCAAAAACATGGGATGCTTACTTCGGTCGATTTTTCGCTGATTTCGCGGCCAACGGCCGTGTTTCGGGTCATGGAAAGAAGAACAAGAAAAGGAAAAGCGGGTCGCAGCATTACCTTGGCTCGGACGGTGTCGTTGGTCTCGATTTCTGGCTAGCACAATAATGGCCGCGATTTTGAAGCGAGAAAAGAGAGAGAAGGTGTGATCACCATCTTGGAAGGCTTTCCGGGGGGGGGTGTTTATATAGTGGAGACCTAGGGCTCGTCGGGGAGAGGGGAGGAAGGAAGACTTCTCCGACTCCTAGTCGGAGTTGTCTGGGAGAGGGGAGGAAGGAAGACTTCTCTGACTTTTAGTCGGAGTCGTTGGGGAGAGGGGAGGAAGGAAGACTCCTGATGGGAGTCTTCCACCAATCACGTGCGAAGCACGCATAGGGCTAGCATGGCCAAACCCAGTTAGGCCAGGGAAGTGCACCGGGCTCGACCGGGCCTTCATAGTTAAAAATAAAAAAATCACCATTTAAGAGCTTTTGGAATGGAAACTAATGTTTATCTGGTACATGTTGGAATAACGAAAAATGTCAAATACAAAGCTTCCTTAGGGCCTGTCAGATGAATTATCTGTGCATAACCTTCTGACACAAGAATGAACTGAGGAGCAACTGATGCATTGGAGTAGATTTTGAAGGTAATTAAAAGATTTGTCAATACAAGTTAACTTGAATAAGGAGGACAAACAATTTGACTAAAAGATGATTTAAATTATTAATAAATTATAGGGATAAAGGAATCAAACTGTACTTCAATCCCTCTCCTGATCTGCTAAAACTACTTTCCAACACATGTAGCTATCCCTAAAAATCTCTTATACGAAGAGGCTATGCATGAATAGTCTGTTTGTGCATCCAAACAGGGCCTCAGTTGCCATCGCTTGCTGTTTTGGATTTTGCATCCCATGATTTTGTGATGGTTTTAAATCTATAGGAAATCAGGAGAAGAAAATTGCAAGTGAAGAATATTACAAAAGAAGATGAAATAGATTCACATCTTGCATCCATGAAACTCCAGGTGATATTTAAATTTTGAAATGAAATGGAATTCAATTTTCTTCATGCCACATGTATGAAATTTTTTATTCTTTAATTTTAATTATGTTCTGCTTTCAGGTTATTGAATTGGAAAAGAATCATCCTATTCCTGTAGATTTTATGATTTCTGCAAAAACTGGAGTGCTGGTTATAACTGGTCCAAATACAGGGGGCAAAACTATCAGCTTGAAGACAGTTGGTCTAGCATCTTTGATGGCTAAAACTGGTTGGCTCTTTTTTAAATTCTTTTTATAATATTTATCATGCTTACCCTTTTAATAGCATTTATTGTAGCACTCTTTCCTTTAATCAGCCAACCACTTGTCTAGACAAAATTACTATTAAGAAATTTAGAAAACCAAAAATTATATGAATTGAATATATTAAACCCAAAATTTTGTGGTTTTGCATTCGTGCATAAGCACTTGGTCATGCATTTTTCATGACAAGATATGAAGTAAATCAGATCACCGGTATATATGAGCCAAAATCATACCCACGGAAGTTCAGCCACATAACAGAAATAGAACTTTTCAAAAGTAACATGATGAAAGTAGGCAAAGTCTTTTAACAATCTTCTAACCCCATAGATATAGGCTATCAATTAACTATGCATAAGTTTGCAAGAATATGGCTTGATACCAATATACTTTTAAGGTTTTCTACACACTTGCCGGCCACCATATTGGTACCTTATCGAAACGGTATGCTATATCAACATAGCATTTTCTCATGACTGAACATAGTGCAAAATGAAACTAGGTGGTACTGGTTGCTGCGACATGGCATAGGGTGGAACAGGATGGTTCCAGTTGGTTTAGACCGGTTTTGCTCGTAAACCCAATTGAACCTCGATACTGCACCAGTACCTTACCTTACGATACGGTACATCTGGTACGAGATGATACAAGCCCGTACGGCAGGCCTTGATTATTTTGGAGTAAGCTAGATGACCCTAAGGTGTCTTTTGATGCAAATCTAATTTTATTCCAGCCCATTTGTCTGCTTTTCATATAATACTCTGTGAAATATTTCTTGTTTTGACATGATAGGCTTTCAAGCGCTATTTAAGGAAGTGAAATGAGTTAAACAAATATGTTTGAAACCTTTTTCATATGTTTCAAAGTACTTATGTCACATTGTTGCTATAATAATGTGAGTTTTTAATTTGGAAGATAATTTGAATGGAAGTTGCAGATATAAGGGAAGAACCACAAGTGGTATCACAGTGTAAGATTCTTGTGGTGTAGCAAGCTCCATTCATAATTAAACTGAGATCTCTCCCCAGCACTTAAGTGTTCCTTTTAGGTGCATCAGCGTAAGTAAATAATGGATCCAGAATAGTTAAAGTAAAAAATCATTTTCTTGGTATACTAATCTGCTGGACTGTATGCCATCATCGGTTGATATATACTCTTTCATCTGCTTATCTAATTTGCGGATCTCTCTTTTCTGATTTAATGTAACTCTACTTCAGCAATTATAAGTAGATTAACATGGCCTAAGTGGACTAACACAGTTGGCCACTTGAACTCTAATGAATTTGGATGATACTAATGTACAGCTGAAGCATGCATTAATCTAACTGGCAAGTAATAACTCGAGTGAGACATTGAACCAGGATGTCAATAGAACTTTTGTACAAAAGCATTGAAATTTCCATTTTACAATTTAGACCCTAATCCATAATTTTAACCAGTTTACCCATCTCCTTTCGGTAAGAATGTTGCTTTAGCTTGGAATGTTTCATAATTTTCCTCAAGATAGTTTTGGTCCTCATGACAATTCCACCATGGTCTTCCAATTAAATAAAGTATTATTTAAGGATAATAAATCTACACATGCAAATATATGAGAATGCATGGCTTTTTAATGCCACAATAAATGCTAGTGGTCATCTGTTGCAACCAGTTTTTTTTTTTGAGAAGTTGTTGCAACTAGATTTTCATGCTTCATAACCATGGCATTAATCTGACAAGCCTTATTCTTATTATTTTGGTCTGGCAGTATGAATCCATTGTTAGCATCTATTTCCATTAAGGGCTACATTCTAGGCCTCGTAATGGGTTGGGTCCTGACCTCTTCAACCTGGTGACTTGAACTCAACCTGACCTGGCCATCTTGGATCCAACCTAACCCAAACAGATCTGTTATTCTCTTCCTTGTCCCCCTCTCTTCCCAACAAAGCTATGCCTCCACCTCCACCATCTGTCGCCTTGGGGGAGGGGTGGTAGGGGGGTCGAGGGGGGAGTGGAGGGATCAGTGATAGCAGCGAAGAGGGGGAGGGGAGGAGGTGGTGGTGGAGAGGGGTGGGAAGTGAGGAGGTGGAGAAGAAGGTGGAGATGGGACAGGGCCAGCGACGATGAGAAAGGCAGGAGGTGATGGTGGAAGAGGTGGTAAGGGAGGAAGCAATGATAGAGAAGAGAGGGAGGAGTGGAGGCAGTGGCTGTAAAGAGGGGCTGGAGGGAGGAGCCAGAGGAGAGGGTAGAGATGAAATAGGGGTCGATGATGGCACCAACATGCAGAAGGTAGGAGGTGGCAGCAAAGAAGAGGGTGAGGAAGGTAAGAGGTGGCAATAAATAGGGAGGAAAAGGAGGCAAAGGAGAGGGTGAAGATGGGATGGCCTCGATGATCGCCTCACAGCTCTCTTGATTGGAGATTGGGTCAGGTCGGGCTCCCAAGTCGGGTCTTGTTGGCCTCCTTGGTCAGGTTGGGTCATGCCAAGATTTGGCCGACCCAACTTGTATTCAAGTTGGGTGAGGTCGGGTATTTAGCACAACATGTCAGACTTAACTCATTGATGAGCCTATAATATATACCACATTATAAGGCTTCAACATTCTTAGGCTGCGTGTTTCTTGAATCTTCTAAACAAATTGTGGCCCCTATATTAGGCCACTTTCAATCATCATTGGTTCCTATATAGTTTATCCTTTGTTTTTGCTTTTTTTTCTTCCTTAATTAAGTCTATAATTCTTAGTTTACCACACATGCAGTTCAGTGTTCTTATCCTAACTATCATCTATTTTGTCATCTTTGCTTGCCAACATTTTTGACTTAAACAACATTTCCTTACCATTGTTAACTTACAAAAGTTTTTCATTAAGCCTCAAAAAATAGTGGTAGTCATATTGGCACTCAACAAGCTCTCCATTTCATTCTGCTCTACTTGTACAATATATTTCTTCGGTTTTTTTTCCATTTTTCTATATGGTAGAAGTGTAGAACCAAGATAGAGATTATGATCGCTCAAGGTTACCCTCTTGGCCATGAATTCTTGTTGGAGCTTAGTTTACATCCATTATATAACTATAATTGCATTAGTTATGCACCGTTTAGCTCTTCAGTTCCGATTAGCGTGGATAATTTTTAATCCATAATAGCAAGGTATGTTATATCGTACTAAACTGGATGGTACAAGGCATATCCTATCATACCAGTTTGGTACCGATTCGTGGTATTGGAGGTGGGTATACTGATACTCAGTACGCTGAACCGGCCTTTATACTGGGTGTACCGCATACTAATGGGGTGTGTGGTACTAAGACGGCATACCTTGTATACTAGCATACTACATGTTTTATGTTAGCAACAGGCAGTAGTAAAAAAATGCTTTTTTCTCTAGTTCTAGGTATTGGTCTTTTTGTTCTCTACATATTCAAACTGCTACTAACTATCTGAATTTTTCCCATTGGTGTAGTGCACGAGGCTCCCGCCAATGTGGGAGGGGGGGGTGTAGTTCTTTTTCCATAAGAGACTTATACCACATGCAGAAAGGTTGTTTTTGTGTTTCAAACCCATGACCTCCAAATCACAATAGAGTATCCTTACTATTGCACCAAGGCTCACCCTCCATCTGGACTTTTTCCATTTTTTTTTTAATTTTTGCTGATTTGTAATTGTGAATTCTAAAATTGCATATTTAAACCAAGTCCATGTCCTCTGGCATGAAAATTTCAACCCAAAAGAAACTTCTTTATCATACTCGGAAATGGTATTTGAGGTAGGGGCTAATTCTATGAAGTTTGTAGCATCAGCAAAATTTAGTTACTTTTTTATTGAAATATTATATTGCTCATCCTTCAAAATGGTATTGCCCTTTTTTCCACGCAAATTTTCAGGTCAGGATTGTTGGACAAGGCAAATCTTGAGAATCTACATTCTTTTTTCATTTAACTTGTTTACACATTTGAAAATTATGTTTCAGATCTTGGGAATGGAATGATGTATAATGTCACTTGATCTTTGCAGGTCTTTATGTTATAGCTTCTGAGCCTGTTAAAATCTCATGGTTCGATGCAATTTTTGCTGATATTGGTGATGAGCAGTCTTTGACGCAATCATTATCTACCTTTTCTGGCCACCTAAAACAGATTGGTGTAGGTTCTTTAGTTTCAGTTTCTAACCCATTTATATCAGGATTACTGCTGATTTTTCAAACATTTATTTCACCTTGACGAAAGCTGTGAGTATATAGAGAAATAATAAACTTTGTTTACTGTTTTGATTTCCTGATGACTGCTAAAAAAATATGCACTATCCTTGAGAGTTGAGAGGATGATGTAGGTAAGTAACTTTAAAATGTCACTTCCAAGGCATATGTTACTCCAGCGGGGCAATAGAGGAGGTTTATACTAGATATTGAAGAGAAAAACAGTCTCGTAATTGAATCCAAAATATAGTTGTCTGACATGATAGACTTCATTTGGATAGCTTATTCTGATGTGATGCATAAAGTTAAGTTAGTTGCTTACTATTATGGCATAACGTCTGAGCAACATGATAAAAGTTAGTTATATCTGGTTCAGTAGGAAGGTCCCAAAAGTTTAGGATTGAGAACAAGAATGTTGAAAGATGAAACATAAAACATGCATGTAATGAATACAATCAGTGTATATAAGCCTATCAAGCTGCAGAAATTGTGATATCAGTGATTTAAAAAGCTTGAGCCATTCTAAAATAACTATTGCAGCATATTTGTCAATACTGATAACAAATTCTTTCACTGAAAAAAAAACTACCTTTTCAATTCTATATGGAACTCTATCACTACCCTAAATGATTTAATGAACATGTGCAAAAGGTACATTCTCTTAGATTTTCAAGATCAAGGAAGTGCTTGTGCAATGTACAAACCTCAATTGCCAAACAACAATGCCCTTGTTTAGGTGGTACATTAATTTGAAGGGTGATAAGAAAATTTTATTTAGCATATAGATTCAGTTGTATGAAGTATGAACCATCAAAAATGTGATCTATTAATCATCCCCGTCGTTTGAAGAACCTACAATGTGGAAGGATAAAATGTAACAAGACATTGAAGAGAAAAGGAATACTTGTACACAAGGTCTATCATACCGCCCCGTACCACACCATAACGGAAGAAAATCGGTACGAAATATCCATTCAAGTCAGTACAAGCCCTGTATCGCCTATATTGGGGTGTATACCGGTCCGTACCGAGGTGTATCGAGATGAAAATTGGAAAAATGGGTAAGAGAGCTATTTCGGCACAAAGGCATACCGTACTGTACCGAACCAATAAGGTACCGATAGGGTATCCAGTATCGAGATTGTGGACCTTGCTTGTACATAGGCAAATTGAAGTCAAAAGGAAATGAATTAATTGATTGTGCTACAGAAAAAGCGATAACCCTATATGTCGAAAAGAGCTTTGGAGCTATAATAGAAGAGGTTTTTTATAAAGAACATATTGGACTGCCTGTGTCAACAACTCTTGGAGGGGATTCTGCAAAAGAGAGCAGAGCAAGAAGAAGAAAAGGTGAATGATTCTTTCTCATATTTTAGTCATTCACTTCTCTTGAGAGCAAATTTAAAACATCTCCAAAGCCGTTGGATTGAGGTCATGGGTTTTGACTTTTGATAGATTGCTGACCGACTGCCCTTTTAAGGGTAATATTTGACGTAATTTGCCAAAACTGGATTACCTTACTTTCTGCAATGCATATGTTCCAGTATAGTATTTACTATAGTATATAATGGTAGCTCACATAGGTGACCAAGAAACAAGTGTCTGTCTATACCATGACCTATCTACGATACCATCCTAGCATGTTATTGGCACGGCAAGAGTGTCTATCTCCGTGCCCTGTGCTTGCCCGCATCAATGTGCATCTGATCGTGTCAATGCATCTCTCTTCGAATACCAATAAATGCAATCTGATAAATTATGCTATAGGCTTCTACTCAGCTTTTTCATTTAAACAATTAAACTATAGTCAACCATCTTGAATAGCTTCTGTTTTTAGACTAGGTGGTCAACAGCTCTTTCCTGTTTTTTTTGTTTTCGCAACAAGAATTTGAAGGACCATAGAGCATACTTGATGTTTCAATTAAAGTAACTTAAAGAAATAAGCTTTTCACATATGTAGCAGTATATAAGCTTTCCATAGTACTAGCTATGTGTAAACAGTTAGGTTTTTAAACATTTTCTTGTGCGGACATGGTTGCATGTTCCCCTATATTTCTATTATGAAATTTGAGCCTTCGTATTGCTAATTTGTAAAATTGTTGGATAATGTTAATTTATATGACAAATTACTTAAATTATGTAATATGCATGTTAAATTGCAATTAGCATAGATGTCTAAAAAATGATTTATAATCCTAGCTTTCTATAGGTTAATTGAAGATTATCTTTACTAATTACAAATGTCTACAAGAACACAAAGCAGTTATAATTGTAGGTGTTCAAAAATATTGAATAAAGTAGTCTTTTTATTCATGTTAATCATGAATCTTTTGCAGAGCTATGAATCTTTGTTGGAACATACTGAATCTCAATATAATATAGAACAATATGCCTACCTTGTTGTCTGCTACTTGCACGAACATGATATACAATAATCTTTGTTTTGGCTCCAAGCTCCTTGTTGTCTGCCTCAGTCCCTCATTTTTTATCTTTATTGCCTTCTTTTAGGAGATAACAGTAGATTTTGGGGACGATCATGCATGAACAATGACATATCTTTAGATTCAAATTCTGAACTATAGTGTAGCTTTAGATGCCACCCTAGGAAGCTAGTACTAACCTTCCCCTTAACCTTCGTATTGAAGCCATCATTTTTGGGCTCCCACCCCAATGAGATGTTCTTTCTGCTTCCCTCTAGCACTCACTAGTCTACATTTTATGTTGGATCACCACCTAGCCGTGTTGCTTTTGCTACTATGGATTGCCTTGGTAACCTGTAATTATTGGCCTCCCTTCATCTCTTCTCCTCTCTCTCTCTTGTTCCATCTTATTCAAATCAACATTATGCCAAGGCTTCAGCCTTGTGAAGATTTAGGTCTATCTTGGTCCATCTTGGGTGATTGGACCCAACCTGAACATTTTAATTTGGCTTTAATTGGATATGGGCATACCAAGCTTGGGCTGAGTTGTTCAACTTGAGTCCTGACTATTTCCAAGCCAATTATCCTTGGTAGAATTTTTCCATGGCTTGACATGCACTACACCTTTTTCATCCAAGCATGGGACTAGCAGTGATAGTGTCAGATGAAGATACATGAAGAAATATGTAGTAGACTTACAATTGGAAAGATGATATAAAGAGATGCTTCTGGTGTGTTATGATTAACGAGGCATGCCTTTGTAACTAGGAAAAACTTTATCAAACAACAATAAGGACCAACATGTTGTATAAGAACAAGTTAAATGTAATAGACATTATCATTTTGAGATGGATGCATGGCAAAACTAGGAATGATAAAGTGAGGAAAGAGAATATTGGATGAGCCATGGAAGTTACACTGCTAATGGATTAAGTTATTGACAATGGATTGAGATGGTATGAGCATGTCCATCAAACTTATGGAAAGAAATAAGTAAAGAGAGCTATTCTAATTGATGTTGAAGGATTTAGGAAGATGAGAAGGAGACCTAGAGCTAAAATGGGTGGAAGTTGTGAAAAGGACATTTAAAAGGTTGTAACAGCATAAGAGGTAAACCTAAATAAAAAATAAATGTTGAATGATTATTCATAAAGTTGGCCTCAAATAGTGGGCCTAGGCTCGATGGTTTATGTTTTTCCTTATCAACATTTTGAGTATTGGACTGTACTAGCCAATATGGAACTAATACCTAGAACACCCTCATATTGAGTGTCGGTACCAAGGGATGCAAGTATGCAACATACATAAACTCAGCATGGGGTGTACCAAAACAAGTACTGAAACTAGTACTTAAACCTTGAGATCATGTGAAAAATATAGTAATTGGCAATAGCATTGAGACCACATTATAAGTGAAGTCGGCAATGGGTTTGCCGACTTCAACTTAAAAAATGCAAAAATAAAAGGGCCCTCTTCGGGCCCTGTTTGAACGAAACAGGGACCGGAGGCGGAGCCCCGCCTCTGAATCTCCTCGACCTCCGCCTCTTCCACGCAGAGGCTCTCCGGATTCCGCCGGCCGAACCTAGCCGGCCTCTCTTCCTTCCTCTCCCTCTTCCTTTCTCCCCCACTCTCTTTCTCTTTTCCTCTCTCGTTCTTCCTCTCCATCTTGTCTACTGTGTCGGTACGGACCTGACACGGCATAGCATGGCGCGGGTCTGTATCGACTCGTCCGGCCGAGCAACTGGTAGGGTGCTCGGTACCGGTTCTGCCGACGTTGGCTGCTTGATTAGAGGAGTGGGTTGATGTACCTCCTAACTATGCTGATGATCCGGATATCTGCGAGAGGCATTGTCACTCGACCCGATTTTAAATATCAGTATGTATGTTGTACTTTAAATATATGTAATTGATTGTATTATTTTTTAATTTTCACCGCACTACTTAATTTAAGGATATTTTATATTGTTCATTGTAGCATATAACATCTCACTAATCATTTTATGATTTGTATCATTTTAAAACAATAAGATGTATCATTTAGGTTAAATCAGGATCATAGAAACATCAAAAAAAGAAAACATCAAAAAAACATCAAATTAGACTTAAAATTATCGAAAAAGTTTAAAAAGAGTGATTACCAATTAAAAATTCTTAAACCAAAAAAAATGGGCGTGCCGGTATGGAACTGGCATGCCCTACCTGTACCGACATGGTACGATACTGAACCGTATCGGCCACCAACTGGTACGGATCCTGGTACCAGTTCGGCAGACCTTGCTTGATAAAATTTGTAAAATATGAGCAGCAGGTTAAGTAATATACATAACATGTAGGGAAAATTTTTAATTTAAATTAATTTTTGAAATGATAGGATTATAAGATAGAGTTATGCAAATCTTAGATAATATAGTGTAGCAATTAACCCAGTATAATCTAAAATTGCTGAACTACTACTATGTTTGTAACAAAATGGCATATGATTATCTAGAATAAAAAATGCAAGGATAATTTCTTGATGAAGTATCCTACATTAGGTTAGAAATGAAAGGTCATCGAGAGGAAAAAATCGTTGTATTTCGCCTTAAATTTCATAACTAGACCATACGAAGCATTCAGAGCAAAAATTAATATCATCATGGAAGAGTTCTTTTAGTCAACCAAGCCATTTGCATGTTAAGCACTAGACTATAAGAAAAAGATTCGCTGTACCGGTGCATATCGTGATGTACCGGGCATTACTATTTCAGGCTGGTATCGAACCGAGACTTGGATGGGGGACCTGTGTACTAGGCATGTTGACATTGTACCAGCATGGTACTAGTACAAGGTCGACGAACCTTGCTATATGAAGTAGCACAACATTATGTACAAGAAGCTTGTGGAGCTGATATTATGGATAATGCATATTCTGTTCTAGAACTATATCATTCTACCAAGTATTTAACTTTAGATATCTGTCACAGTATTTCATTATTGATGTGATTTGGTTGTACCTAATGTTCTGATGGCTGAAAACTACTACATGGTAATATATTGTCTAGTTTGTTAGCTTCCTTACTCTAGTACCTTTTCACCTATCATCCTGTAATGAAACATAAGCATTTCAAAATTGCAGCATCTTTCAAATAATATGATAACAATATATAATCTTAGTGTCTGTCCATACCTGAAACTAATTTTACTTTTGAATTTATTTTTCCAGGTTATTCGTTCACAATCGACGAGAAAGTCATTGGTTCTTTTAGATGAAGTATGTGAAAACTAGTACTTCCGGTCAGCTGTTTTTTTTTTTTTTTGATTTCAGTGATCAGTCATAATTATGCATAAGAAACAGCTTTATGTTAAGAGAAGGTCCCTTTTTTCTCATTAAGATCTCTTTATGGAATGTTTCATGATTGAGATGCAAAACTAATGGAGTGGCTCGAGATGTTTAAGTCCATGATTGTATCTAGACCATGGTATGCCGTACCGGCCTGAACTGGGCGATACGAGGCGTACCGTACCATACCAGTTCGGTACCGGTACTCGGTACAGGTGTACTCGGTATGCAAAAAAAACTCTGTATCGTGCCATACCGATACCATAGGGGTCCGCTACCGAGGAGGCGAACTTTGATCTAGATTGATTCAACTTTAGCGATTGTTGATAACTTGATATGCTTTTATTTTTTTAACATTAAGCTTACTGGAATTCATTAAATGTGGATTAAATAAAATTAATAATTTCTACATCTGATGATTATTATATCTTAAAAACACAAATAATCAAATATGTTAATAAACTATGTATGAACATTAGCTAAGATTGCCTATCCTACATGCTCATAGAATTCTAATTTTTAAAGAAATTTAGTGTGCAAGTAATGATTCCTAAAAATAATGCTGCCAATTCTGCTTATGTTCCCTCATATGGCGCTCTTGTCATACATTCCGTAACCATGTCTTGTGGATCATCCTTGATTGTTATGTACAATCAAAAAGGTGAAAATGATGTCTTCTTTGGTCATTGCTACCTAATTGCAGATACATAAAGTGAAAGCTATTCTAAAAAGTAATAATAGAAAAATAATGATTGATTTTCTTTTCTGTAACTTGGAGTAAAAAATATCGATACATAGAGCTGTCTTCTTGTTCCCATTGAATTTCTACTTTTTTCTGGAACAAGGCTTAAGTGCCCTCTGATTGACAATATTATTCTATAGAATCACTCGAGAAAAAAAAAAGGAGGAAACTTTTTGGGATGATTTGCCTTCATCGCTTGACTCTTTAAAATCTTTAAAAGCAAGAATGATTTAGTGAAAAACTTAATCATTAAGTCAATTTGAACCATTGATAAAAAGTGAGTGAAACCTAATCATCTATATCGGCTAGATATATAGTCATACAATCGTTTTGCTTTACAACGTAAGACAATTTAGAGCTATATAATTCTGTCCATACAAATCCTTTGCTGTGCTTTGCAATTTGAACTGTTTTACTCTAGAAGCATACGCAATGTCAAAATCAGGTTACAAATTTAAAGTTACGTCCCTCCAAATTTTCTGTAAAACTGCATTTCAGGAAAAAAATTAAACAAAAAGGCTCTAAAATCTACACCTACTCTTCTATCTTACAAGGACTTCATATGAAGAATTTGAAACTAAAACTAAATCCATGGTGATAGAAAATTTTAA
This sequence comes from Phoenix dactylifera, assembly GCF_009389715.1. Taxonomy (NCBI): domain Eukaryota; kingdom Viridiplantae; phylum Streptophyta; class Magnoliopsida; order Arecales; family Arecaceae; genus Phoenix; species Phoenix dactylifera. The sequence goes on from NC_052393.1 coordinate 11,021,171, forward strand.
ACTGCAAGGCTTATACCACCTACATGAGTTTTGCTTGATCAAAATCCTTATGTATAAATTGGTACCTAAAGATTTTTTATCCTATCATTTCTCAACAGAAATTTGAACATAAGTAATTACAAGCTACATATCTACGCCAAGAATTTAGATGTTGCGAGAGTGGCATACAATGGAATGGCTTGCTATCATGGTAAATCATGAGACAACATTTCCTAGTGTACCTGCTTATAGTCGGTGGCAGAAGGTAGAGTTGAGGATAGAGCACTAAACTACCATCAGTCACCTCTTTTAACAATGCAAAGAAACAAACTAATCATGGTCCTATTTATAATGTTCCTTGTGTCTGGTAGGATCTGTTTAAAATGGTGTGCTGGTTGCAAGTAAACGTTTGTGTGTGTTGACAAGTTGTTGACTGGATACAATAATAGAAAAACATTTCTTAATGGTTCATTTATAATATCTATTGATAATATAATATTAACTTTCTTATTATGTTAGGTTGGTGCTGGGACCAATCCACTTGAAGGGGCAGCTTTAGGGATGTCACTTCTAGAATCTTTTGCTGAAACTTCATTTTTAACCATAGCAACTACTCATCATGGAGAACTAAAAGCATTGAAATACAGGTTTGTAGCAGTTCATATTAACGGAAGATGGTTATCATTATGAATAAGAGAACTTAACACTCGGTCCTTCATTTGACTGCCAATTTATGTTTAGCCCTGACACAGGTAGCATTTTATGTTTAGTCCTGTTCACGTAGACCTGTTTTTGCACACATTTATGCCTGTTTCTGTACACAGTTTTACCTATTCTGGACACATTTTTGGATGGGCCAGAATTTGAACATAAAATGACACCGAAATCAAGGGCCAGAGACAGTTTTTGCTCAACAAGGACTACAATAAAGTGGCAGTAATTCGAGAGGGTGGACCTGAATTTTCTGTTGTAACTAATTCAGTTGCTAGCATTGACAATTCAGCATATGAAGTAGATATTTTCACTAGCTATGGCAAGCAACTAGTACATCATTCATAAAAAGGAGGATCACTACATTTGGATGTTATTATAATGGTGATATTCTTGTGAAAGTCTTTGTATACTTTTGTCTTTCCATAATGTCCTGTCTGATTCTTGCTTTAAATGAACTAAAGTGAAACTTTTTTGTTTGCCATCCTTGTTCATTGTTTTATATGAACTGCCTGACATGTCGTGCCATATTATAACTGCAGTCTTTAGTTTTTGCAGCAGCTGTTGGTCCATCTTGCTATGCAAGCTGTTATCTCTTTCTACTAAAATAGCATGTTAAACATTGTCTTGGAGGCTGTCTGCTCTATATATCATGAAAAAATCAGTAAGAAGCAAATAGTAACAAGTAATGTAAATAACATCAACAATAACTAAATTTAGATAATAAGGACAACGTAATGTAATTGATCTAATTAGAAAGTCTACACTCTACGTTTTCTCTGGATTAAGAAGTGTCAAGCAGCAAACTATCACCAAAGCATCCTTTTTATTTGCATAAAATTTTTTGGACAGTCTGATACACTTATTGTGAGCACTTGTACCACCAATGAGATCGAAACGAGCTTTCATGCATCTTTAGATGTTGACCCTTCTTTTACCAAATATGTATCAGCTATTTCAAACCTTAAGTCATTGCTTGTTTTCATCTTTATTTGACTGAGATATTTGTGTCCATAGAATGCTTTCTAGCCTTTTGAATATATAAATTAAAATTCTAAATGACTTTGTTGCAGCAATAATGCATTTGAGAATGCATGTGTAGAATTTGATGAAGAGAGCTTAAAGCCAACATATAAGATACTCTGGGGAATACCAGGTTTTTTCCACATTTCATCCACCTATGCTCAAATTAACAGAATGTTAATGATGTATTAAGATTGTTTCTTTTTGCGATGCTTTTGATTATGGTACTTTTTTATAAGATGAGCAAGTAACTTCATTATTTTTTTCATTTTAGTAATCATCATATATTCTAAACTAGATGCATGAATAATGAATAGAGCTTGTGTCTAGTTTCTAAATGAACCATGTTAAATATCATCAATCCGAATCTTCACCTTATTTGTAAGTGACGTTTACCCATGGATTTAACTGCTGAGTGCTGCCAACTGCTGGTTCCTGCAGGCCAGTACCAGCATCCAGCATTGGGTTTGTACCCTGTGCCAGGACCCAACACTGGGTTGGCACCCAGCAGGTTGGTACTGTCTCATGCCATGCTTAAGACCAAGGTCCGCCGTACCGGTACCGGTCGGCGTACCGGTGGCCGGCCGGACCGGTACGGTACCGGTCCGGTCCGGTACGTACCGGCTGGTACCGGTCCCGTACCGGCCGGTACGCGGTGGTTTCAAAAACCACAGCGCGCGGCGCTGTGGTTCTAAAAAAAAAAAAATCGTACCGGTGCGAACCGGCTGGTTCGGATAAAAAATCGGGAAATACCGGTTTTTTATCCGTTCCGGTACCGGTCCACGGCCGGACCGGTACGTACCGGCCGGTACGGGCCGGTACGGCATTCCATGCTTGAGACCCTTTTCTTTATTTGCATTAGAAGTGTTGCATGACATGCTAGCCACGGGTTGGCATGCCCAGTGCTGCCAGGATTTAAATGCTTATACTACCTAGAAACAGAATAGTTGGGTGAAAACTTCAAAAGAAATAAATACGAAAGTGCTCTAAAGAACATGGTGGAGGTGCCTGTAATCTTATATTACAACAATAACAAACAAAATGGAAAGTGTATATTGAATCTGGAAAAGGTGTGAACCTTTGAATCCATTAGGGGGAGCGGGAGCAGGAGCAGAATTAGAGGTCACAGAAGGATATTTATGATAAAAATGATCTTCCGATGGATAAGGGGGATCTTCCAGAGAATATAGATCTACTGGAAAAGAGATATTCGTTAGAGAATGGAGATCGAAAAAAGTGTTTTGGTAGGCGATTTTTCTCTTTCTCTTTCTGTATCGGAAAGTCTGTGTAGTGGATATAGTTCATATAAAGAAAAAGGTTATGAAATTGAAAATAGGTCTTCCAACGGGGGGACTGCTTGTACCGCTGTCTAGACAAAGCGAGGACCCTCCGGAAAAGCCAACTCAATGAAGAGCAGGATCTGAGCGAACCAGAGCGATTACACCCAATGTCTTTATCTAGCCTTAAGCCAAAGTAGTCAGTAGTCATTGTTCCTTAGTGCGACCAGTTCAGTCATTGATTTGTTGACAAGTGAACCCAGCAGCAGCCTTCCACGCCATCGGCACAAATGAATAAATCTCCAATACTACCAATACTGTTGTACAATGGGAGGTACAATGGAAGGTGAAATTTGTGATGATGTGCAAAAGCTAAATGGTTCTGTATAACATATCAAAAATGATATTCATCGAGTACTAGGCTTTAATACTGGATGATAAGGCGATGTAGGATGGGTTAAGTATAAAGTTACATGGAAAGCTACAACCAGATTCCTCTGAAGGAAAAAAGGCATTGTTTACAAAGTTCTGATTCCAAGATCATTAGTTCTTCGCAAATCCATCAAACGATTTCAGATAGTGATACAACTAAAATTGAGTAAATCTTTTGAAGTAACAGGCTATAAGAAAAGTAAAGAGCATCTTAAGATCTTATTAAATGCTTCTGACCAATTTTAGTTTGATATCAATTATTTTAAGGTGTCGAGGGTGCTGTCCAAGGTTACCTTAAACTCAAAATAGTCTAGTCAAAGAGGGAAGATGGCAAGGATATTTTTTAAAAAAATTGTGTTCATCTCTAGTGCAGGAATTGTAAGCTAATGAGGTAGACTAGAACAAAACCCTAAAGGTGTTTTGATTCACAATTTTGAATATATGGAGAAATAAAAACAAATATCTGAAAACTGAGGCCTTTGGCATGCTTATGGGAATTTATTATTGATGCAAAAGAAAATTATCCTATTCCTAATACAGCTATGGATAGAAAGTAATTCAAGTCAGCCTACTTATGACTTTGAGCAACACCCCTCATACAATTCTTATCATTTTTATGTAATGTGGGTTTTTATTTCTTTCAGATGGTAATGTCAGATGGTAACATTAAACATCTTTAATTTGTCGATATTAATTTTCAAAACATCCATGTTACAGGCCGCTCAAATGCAGTTAATATCGCCGAGAGATTAGGTTTACCCATTGATGTTCTAGATAGAGCACGCAAACTTCATGGAACAGCTCGTGCTGAAATCAATGAGGTAAAATTATCTAAAGAATTCTATATTCATGTTTCTCTCAATTACAAAATTGTCTTTACTAGTGTGACTATTACTTCAAAAGTCTTGAGAGCATCTATCTAAAAAAATTTGATGTTTAACAGTTCCTATCAAGGATTAGAAGCCCTGGTTTGTCCGGTCCATCCCTAGTTGGATCGATAAGATATCGTGTCCTAGGATGGGTTGGGGACCACGGTACATGAAATATCAGGTACTTCTGACCGGTACCAGTTGGTACAAACTTGGGTGGGTTGGAGTCCCAACAATTTACTTAGACACCAATTTTTTATGTTGTTTGTTATTTTTAATGGTTGTTTAGATATTTGTAGGGTTTATTTATGTCATAATTTAGGATTACGGAATGTTCTTGTGGCAATAGGTGGCTTATGGTACTGATAATGGAATTTTCTGATTTCTGATAAAAAATGGCAAAAAAAATGAAGTGGGAGACATGGAGGGAAGATTACTGGGTTTTAATTTGGATTGGACTTGGAGGAGGCTAGATCTGAGCAATAGAAGCTGGATATGCCTCTTCCCTTCTTCCCCTCTGTCCTTTCTCTCCTTCCTCTTCTGGATGAAGGAATCAACCAAAAGAAACATAGTTCCGGTACCGGTACTGGTACCAGCACTGTCACTTATTAACTTAAAAGCTTCCTTAATCTAAATCATAATATAGAAGAACCATAAAGGGCCTCTAAATTATCATTGAAAACAAACAATAGAAGAAACAAAGAACAAAGGAAAAAAAAAAAAAGGCATCCCAAATTCCTAACGAATTACTGTGATACCAGCCCTGTGCCAAGTGTTGAAACAGTACCATTCGGATGCTATGCCAAGTGTGGAGTAAATGCTATCCCAACACTATCCCAATTCCCAAGTGTCGAGATGGTATCTTCCTAATATCATCCAACCGAGTCCTTGACTTACACCAGATCCAGGACTAGGATCTAAAATCTTGGTTCCTATAGATAAGCATGTTTTGATGTCAAACTCATTTATAAGTCATTTTTCATTGAGCAGACTTATATTTCTTATGTATTTTGTATTCTCTCTTCTTGCGCCTTGCATACCTATGCTATATTTATTTGCTAATGAAAGTCATTCTAAGTAAATATGAAATATTTATAAAAATCTTCAAGTCATATTTTGTCAATTTAGTCCTTTATCCTTTACAAAAGCAACACAACATTCTGCGTGACTGTATTCTTTGTTAATCTAGGATCAAATGTTATTTGTAAATATATAGTTGTTACAGAAAATTTAGACAAATGTCTTTTATGGCATAAGAATGGTCAAACTGATGTATTCAACCAATCAAAATATATTATTTGACTTAGCAGAGCAGTATAGATAAGGTGGCTACTGAGGCTACTAGTTTTTGTGTCCACTTGTGATTACTGAATTTGGATAGGTATCGCCACTAGAATTCTTCTCTAGATATGTCAAAGAATCTTGAATTTTAATGTTCAAAGTTGCAAATCTGATAGCATCTTCCCTTTGTTTTTCTTATTAGCACACTGCTGTATTTCGAATGCAAAATGTTCACTTGCAAAATATTGTTGTTCATATAAACAGAGGTAGAGTTTTGCATTGGATTGTATTTTTGTGGACCATGGTCGGCGGAACCGCCTAGTTCGGGGCATATCTAGCCATACCGACGACGGACCGGGACGGTTTCGGCAACTAAAATAAGAAATTGGCAACGGAGGGGGAGAAGGAGAAGGAAAGAGAGAGAGAGAGAGAGAGAGAGAGAGAGAGAGAGAGAGAGAGATGAAGGAAGAAAGAGGGAGGTGGAGGCTAGCCGGTGGAGGGCCGCCGAGGGCCAGAGAGCCGTGCGGAGGGGCGGAGGAGGGTCTCCGCCTCCGGTTCCTATATTTCGAACAAAACAGGGGAACCGGAGGTGGAGCCCCTCTTTTACCCCTCCGCGTGGCTCGTCGGCCTCCGTCGCCATCTTTCTCTTTCCCTCATTCTCTCCCCCCTCTCTCTCCCTTTCTCTCTCCGGTTCTCCCTCTCCCCCGCCCCCTCTACTGTGTCGGTATGGACCCGACATGGAATGGCATAGAGGTGTACCAACCTGTGCCGCATGGGGCAACCGGTCCGGGCTCTGATTCCGGCATTATAGTCCTTGTTGTTGACTGTTTGTCTTATAATCAATGCATGAGAAAATTCATATATGAACCTTGATATCTTTTCTCTTTGTTTACTCTTTCTGACTTTAGGCATATCATCGAGTTTTACTCTTGTTTCCATAGTTTAAACTGCATAACTAGTCAGACTCACCAACTAGTCTTGTAGGCTACTCTACAAAGCCCTTTGCTGGTCTTGAGCTTGTTGAACTTTGGTGCCTATTTAGAAAACATTGGCCGTGACTTGGAAAAGGTTGTGTGTTCTCAAACATCGGTTGATCATACTTAAATCCTTACATTTTCCCTGTATCTGTAAATTTGCACTCTGTTTTTTCCCTCACAGGTATGGGTTTCATTGTTTTTCTCATAATGCAATCACTATGTATATGAGTTGTATGCCAATTTCGGCAAAATTGGGTTGTTATGTATGTAAATTTCTTTTGTCAAGAGAGTGATAAAGTAAATGTTCTATCATATTAGAATCCCACTAATGTAAATTCTTAAAAATAACTCTACCAGTGTTACTTTCAAAATTGTTATATTGCTTAATTAAAAATTCATGGATGTGAGGTGCTGAAAGTGGAACATTGTGTGTTTTTCCAACACCTTGATGTTTTGTTTTCATTACCCATATAGTACTTTCTGTTTGACATGTAAATTGTTCTGGGCAGGTCATAGTTGATATGGAAAGATTTAAACACAACTTCCAGCAACATCTTCAGGAGGCACAACATTATCTAATGTGAGGGTAGTTATTTTTGCTTGCATTTTACAGTTGCGTGTATAAATATAGTCTTACAGACTAATTATGTTTTTCTTAAACCACATGATTGGGATTTGGCATGCAAATCATAGTTCTTTACATGGTATTCATATGACCTCTGGAAAATATGATTTTTAGTGTTTTGGTATCTTAAATGTTGTAAATGACAATCAATGGTGCAGGTATTTTACTTGACTGGCCACCCGCCACCATTGATTTTGCACAATAGATCCATTTAAAAACATAATAATAAGATGTGTGCATTCTAGCTGATAGTGGATATTGGAGAGATCCATTCCCTTAAAAAAGATATTGGAAAGATTCAAACAATACCCCAAGAATGTTTTTGAGATGTGTGGCATTATCTACTGTGAGTGTAGTTATTTTTGCTTAAATTATATATCTTTATATATTATTAGTAAAAAATATATATATTGTTATAGTCTAGAAAACTAAGTTCTTCATTAACTGTATGTGATCTTGATCATTGGCATCCAAGTCACTAATCTTTAGATGATATTATAGATCACGGTCATTAGTTTAATTGATATTTTTGAATGTTATAGATCACAATCGACCTTCTGGGAGGAGTTGATCCAATCATATCATAAAATTCCCATTAAACATTCAAATTGAAGACATGCATTACTATGTTACCGGACCCTTAAATTTAGCCTAAAGTAGCTATAATCAATGCTTAAGACACAAACAATGGTATGATATTTGAATGTCTCTATAAAAAGAAATTCTTTTGTATTAAAAGGATTTGACACTTCATTTTGCACCCACAACCAGGTAAACGAGCCCTAGTTCACGTAAGATAGCATACTGCACTAAAATGCCTATAAGTAAAAATCACATGCTTTGGAGATCTCCTACCTATGTATCTTGGGCACAAAAATAGATGTAGCAGTTACTCAATAATGTGCAAAAATGTATGATAGGGATGTATTGCAAATATATCTTGATAGTCATGGTCAATGTATCTTAAAACATGCATGAGCCCAAATTTGATAGGAAAAACATTGTATTTTGTTATAAAAACCATATGTTTTGTGTTCACTTCAAATAGGAGACCTCCAGGATGACTTTTGATTTCTAGATAGATCAATAGTGTGGATCTTCTTATTGGATGTGTCATTAATAATTTTGTACCATTAGTTGCATCAACGATGAAAAGTTCACAAGTCAGGAAATCCATTCTGTATTTTAATGAAACGGAAATATTGTTATATGATTTAGGTCAGTATCTGTTACCTCATAACGTTTAATTTGTATCTGACTATTGATATAATGTCAGGCTGTCAAGAAAGCTTCAAGAAAGTCTGTTCATGGCAAAGCAGAAGGTTGCAGACCATGTTGCTATTCAAGAAAAGAGAAAGGTGAAAGTAATTTCAGAGAATGCAGCTACAGCACGTTCAATCCTTCGTAAGAAACTGCACGAGGTTCGTGAATTTGCAATGACTGAAAAGACACCAGAAAATGGTGAGGCAGAGAGCAGCAGGCACTCCATTGAAAACGTGAAGCAGTCATCTTTACCTACCATTCCTACAGAAAGGATCAGACTGTCGGACACCACACTTGTTCATGGTAGGTATTAAGCCACATTAAAATGATCTAAAGATGGCGATGCTTCATAGGAAAAGGAAAGCTCATATTGGTCTCCAAATAGGTGTAAGGTATTCTCCTCACACTTTTCTTTTTCTGGTTTTCAGAGAAAAAAATCAAAATTCCAAGCATTGGTGATGCAGTTCATGTTCCTTCTCTGGGTAAGCATGCAATAGTGTTAAAAGTGGAAGCATCCAAAAAAGAGATCCTAGTCCAAACCAGTAATATCAAGCTGAGATTAAAATTGGGGGACATTGAGACCCAACAAGTGTAAGATTCACTGTTGACATGTGAACTGCATTTATGTTTGATAAATCATGATAATAGCCTCCAACAGCTCATCAAATCCTTGTAATAGGTTTCTGTTTTACAATTATATTGCAGATGACTTGGTCAAGCTTTATAAATATTAGTCAAGACATGTACACATCATTCCCTAATTCATAGGCTTTTCTTTGCAAAGTTTCTGTATACAGAGTTAATTTATATAGTGCAATGCAATCATAGAATAGGAGTCCGCAATATTTAATTTCAAATAACCGTTGTTTCTTCCCAGTGTTTGGTGAGGCCACCGGCTTTATAGTCTGAAGCAGGATCTTGCGGTTGTTGTTATGGTCCGTTAAACATGAAGAACTTGCAACTTTTATTAAACTTTTTGTATTTTGCCTTCAAGTATAGCACAACTGAAATCTGAGAATTGATTTGATGTGGTAAAGACTGGCACCTTTCTCATGGACAGGCAATCTGAAACTGGATGAGTTTTCAAATTATAAATTAACCACAACAATAATTGATTGCTCGCTTTACCCAATTTCTGTTTGAACTGGATCATGTTTGGAGTTTAGGAAGGTGGACATTGTGCTGAAGAAGGGAATTTGGCAGCCGAGGGGATGCCTCTGATACAAAATAGCCATGCCTGCGATGTATCTGGTGTAGCTCAATTTCTTCCAATCCTGAAGCACAATGTCCTTGCAGAATTTCTCTTCGGAAAAAGGTAAAAAGAAGTCCTTTGGATTGGTAGTATTATTCTAACAAAGTATACAATGCCGGTGCATGCTAGAGAACCTTAATGACAGTTTTTAGAGGCCAGCCATGATGTCCAATAGACATTCTTATGTGGTGGGATTTGCCCGAATGATAATGGTTTATCTGAGTTGGACTACTGATTTCATCCATTTGTAGGGTATGGCAATTCACCGACCTGAGCAAGCATTTACATCGAGTCTTATCCTCCAAGATATATTCTACTTGATTTCTGGGCCTCACGTTGCATGTTTCCAGTACATCCAGACTATGTAGTAGTTTCGGAATTGGTCTGAACTAATTTAAGACAGCAAGTCCTGGACAATGGCACAATCATCTTTTAATGGAACCAGTAAAATAACTTCTAATCCTCTCAAGTACCAAAACATTTGCTGGCTGGGCTAAACTACCTGGTTTTCACGCCATGGTACTCCATCGGGACCAGTTAAGATTGCTTATAAAAACAATATCCTTCCCCACGAAGATCCTAATTATTTTGCTTTTTTTCTATTTAATTCACTATTTTCCCTGTAGAAATAATCATGGCCTCCCTAAGCAATATTTCATGTACACAAAGAGGAACCGGACTAAGTAGAATTACAAGATACTAGATATTTGGGACATATCACAGGCCTTCATCGAAATATATACCAACAAAAAAGTGCATATAAATCCAATTTCTTTTTCAATTGGAAGAATCTTGTAAACACTGACACGGCACTTTTGCCACTCAAACTAATGTTAGAACTCCATTAGGCAAAGCGTGTGGCCCTTCTTTTCTTCTTTCCCTGTTTTGGCAACCGATCCTTCCATTTCCTTTTTATCTTTCTTCTTCCCTCTGCAGATACCATTGCCAATAAAACTTTTGCAAATCCAGGAAACTGGTAATGAAAAATACAAAAAAAAAAGAACGAAAATGAGAAATTGATCAAGAGATTGAAGACCCGGGTCTCTTATACATAATATATTTTGCTCAGTGAAAAGGGGGGGAAAAGAAAGGCTCATAAACTGAATGGTACAAAACAAGAAAGAGTCCACAAAAATTTGCAATGTTAAGCATACATACTTCCACTCAGAATTGGTGCAGATGGGCAACCTCCTGCCTCTAGTTTTCTAAAGTTTTGATTTTCTCAAAGCGACCTTTTACATAATGAGTTATCTCTGGTGTGACACGATCTCCAGCACTTAGCTTGTATTGTTCAAACTTTGCTTCATCACACTTTAAGGCAGCCCTCTTACAGGCTTTGATGCTTCCTATTGAGAGAAACAAAAGCGTACAAATGTTAGCAATAACAACACTACGTCAAAAATTTACACAAACAACCGATCTTCAACCATAAATCAAATCAAGAAGGTTGGGGTAATTCTAATGGAAGAAAAAGGTAAGTGTGTAATAAGTTATCTAACGTACCGAACCCTGATGGTCAGACAAAAAATTCACTCAACTCCTCCCTAGTGATCAACACACACACAGACACGCACACACGCAGAGAGAGAGAGAGAGAGAGAGAAAGCAGACAAAATACCACAATCAGCTAATCCAGGAAAAGCAAAATCAATCCCTGGATTTTATCAGCTACTTTCACAATGCTAATTTGAAACCTGCGATCACCGTATGGATCTAGAATGCAGAACATAATCCACTTCCATCAAAATTTACATGAGGGTAGGCATCAATATCAAACAAGAGCAATTAAATATTTACTGGAATCTCATGGGTTTAACATATACTTGCAGATTCAAGTGGATGCGCATACTCTACGAGAGCAGCACAAGCACATGACAGAAAACATGAAATAAAGAAAAATAATGCACCCGCTCACACTCTCTGTGATCACACTTTTCTAAAATACTGTTTGGATTCACAAGGAGAGAAATTGTAGCAAATGAGGCTTATTTGGCTTCTTTCCACCAAAAAAAAGGAGAAAATATTATGATTTTCAAAATGCCATGTGGAGGGAACCAATTATTGTAAAGAAATATTTGACAATTAGCTAGGTCAAACACTTCAGAAACAACCTCTGTAGTTTGCCTAGAACCTCCTCCAGATAGAGGGGTGCTGTTTGAAACTCTGCATTCTTTCACTTGAATGTGAAATGATCAATCATGCGACATCACGCTTTGGATCTCATTAGTTTAATTTAATATAGAGATCAAGGGCAATATAATTTAAAACTATTCACTCAAACCAAATATACCATCAAGACAGTTAATGCTGATGACAAAATGAATCAAATTATAAGAAATACTAGTTATAGTAACTCTAGACCTACATGCGTGCGTGGGTTAGAGTTGACTACACATGGTATAAGTCACAAACCTCATAATTTTAAGATATTACTTCTCATCTGTGCAACTGTAGATCCCAAATGGATTTTTTTTTTCCTGAAACCATGGTGGTCATAGAAGGTTGAAGTTTTCTTAGTCATTGTTCTACTTGAAAAAAGGAGGGGGAAGTGCAAACTGTAAGATGGAGTTGCCTGGTGAGCAAATTCATTTGTGTGGGATGAAGGACTTGTAGCAAGGAGATCAATTGGAATTTGGAATTGCGATATTGAAGAACTCAACTTTTTGTTGCTTTTAGAAAAGACTGGATGTCAAAACTTAGGGTATCCTTGATGACTGAAAGCAAGGAGTTCAGACTCCGGAGGACAGCGAGGTTTTAGGAGTAAGGTCTCTTGTAATGCCCATTAAATTGGGAAAGCATGTGTGGCAGGAAAATATGGGTTTGGGATTGAGTCCTTTGGATCCTTATTATTTGGAATAGTATTTGCATAGCCAATGGTGTAGTTTAGATAACCAAAATTAACTTAACAAGATCCAAGGGTTGTGAATGCTTACAGATAGAAATCATTTACACTTCTACATAGCATATACGTGTCATTTAAGAATCTAAATGCATACACATATATAAATATGGCTTAATTGTTATCAAGGCATAACTACTTTAAATCTTCTTATGACTAAAGACATGGTTGGTCATCCAAGTCAATGATCCAGACCATTCATGAAGTTCTACATATCTTAAAGATACAAGGACGTAAGTGGTTGGAAAAATTGCTATTATACATCAAACAAATCACCTATTAAAAACCCATCCATTTCATGATCATCTGGCACACAGGTGATACATCGCCAAAACCTTTGAAATTTTGTTTTAGACACTCCTGATAGATCTTGAAAGGAATGGATTACCGATTAGAATGTCCATTGCATAGTATAAATAGGCATAACTGAGTTTGTTATGCCCTATGAATATTAAAGCAAGTAAAATGATCAAAAGATGGCAAAAGGTTGGCCTATCAAATGTCAGAGCCAATAGAACTACAACACTTTTTCTTGGTCTTGACATGGCAAGCCTTATAGGCAAGGCGGGCAAATACATATCCGCCATGGCAATAGATGGTACAAGAATATACCACAACATGATTAATCTTCTGCATGTTAATATATGCTGAATAAGCAGATGAAGAGAATAAATTGCATCCAAGAACACATAGTTAGCTTAAGGCTCAATAATCAAAATTCTAACTTTACTTTTTCAAAAACAAATAACAATTTAAAAAAAACATAAATGTTTCCATCAAGTATCACACTAACTAAATATACAGCTAATATATTGGTTCAATGCACTCTCGAGTCTTGACAACGCAAAAACTAAAACTTCTGCATTTTCACTTCATGAAATGAGTAACCTCTGAAAAAAACATGAACCAATTGCTAAGTTTTCTTGTTGAAGGCAGTCTTATCATAGGATCCAATGTGTCCTTACGAAAAGAACAAAGTTTTAAGAATAATTTTTAGCAACATAAGCCATAAAAAAATAATTGCAAAAACAACAGTAGGGAGTTACAGGGATAATCGTACGACACAATTGTTAGAGAAACTGATGTTCAACTAAAAAATAGTTGCCAGGTAGGTTGGGATAGTGTTTAGTAGGAGAACAAAAGGAATGTTTATAATAAGGGATTTTAAGTTCAAATTAAGGAAACCTGACAGTGTAGAGAACGCATCAAATCTGGCATAAGTTTAAACCATAATGATTAAGATGAAGAAACTTATAAATCTTATTCTAGCACACCACAAGCAAACCAGAGAATAAAGTGACCAGATATCATATATTGTATTTGTTTAAAAGCATAGAAGTAGTATATTTGTAGCATGCCTTAATGAAGACTACAATTATTATAATCCAAGAGTATGAGAAAGCAGGAGAAGAAGCCTTGACCCTGAAATTTGGAAAATCAGAATACTCTCAGGCCATCGCTATCCCTGCTAAGGACAGTCATATACAGCAGTTAATCTTCCAATGAGAGAAGGCTCAGAAAGCAACTAATTGAGGGCTGCAGGATGTTGAGAGGAAGGAGCCATGAAAGGGGGAGAGGAGGAAGGAGATGGGGGAAGGTTTCGTAATGATTTCAAGAGACAGATCTGGAAGTTTTATCTGTTTTCCTTCCAAATCTACTGGTTTTAAGAGGAGAAACAACCAATGGAATCCTGGCCAGGGAGACCTACAAGGAATCTTGGAAATAGTTGCCATTCAACCAGAGGAGTCTCTAATAAATTCTCTAGTAAGAGGTCTTATTCCAAGCCTCCATATCGATTAAGAAGAATTAAAGATGGTGATAACATTGCCCAAGGGATTGAGAGGTTTCATCAAGACAATCGTGAGAGTCAAGATAGAATCTCTCCCTCCTGACCTCATGATCGTTCGAAACCTCAAAGTAGTCTTTTAACCCTCCTCTGAACCCCCTGCTCTTAGAGAGAGAAATTTCCAAGGCATCTTATCCTCCTCACTTGGCTGATGTGGTCAAAGGCAAATCAAAAATTGTAGGTAAAGCTGTTAACGAGAAGAGTTAAGAAAGAAGAAAGGAATCTCAGAACAAGACCAGAGGGAAACCCTTCCCAAGAGGCGGTTGTTAGCGATGCAAAGAGAAGGGTTTTAATAAACAGAGTTCTAGAAATGCTTTAGCATGCTTCTTCTCCAAGGAACTAGGACACAAAGCTACCAACACAAAAAAGCCACAACCAACAAGAATATGGAGATCAATGAGAAAGTGGAGAGATCCAAAGTGTATGCCCCCATCACTGAGCATGCCATTGTTACCCCAACAGACAGAGAAGCAGTAGTGAAAGCTACAACTGATGTACAAGAGATGCAGAAGCTAATGAGGAACTTATTGAAGAAGTTATGTAGAGCATCGCGCCCTATAAGAGTATTGCGTGGAGAGTCTGGAGGTATGGATACAACTCTTTTATGGTAACCTTCCCTTCTAGGCAAAGCATGTTTGACGCTATGAGAAATGCTCTTTCTGATTATAAGAATTTCCTTATTTCCATTCAGCCATAGTCCACTTGAGATGGGGCCAGGAATAGAAGTTCAATGTTCAAAGTCTGGTTATGTTTGTTGAGATTACCAATTTTAGAATTATCATTAGTAGCTTTGGAATTCTTGATGTCGCTAGCTATAAATCACCGCATGAGCTAGAACTTTCAGGGTCTGAATTATCCATGTATTTTGACAATCTTGCTGGCATACCAAATACCATATCAATCATTGCTGGTGACTTCAAATATCTAGTTAAATTTGTTAATACTTATTTTATGGAAGAAGACCCTGCTCCATCCCCTATGCTACCTAAAAGAGTTTGGGATAAGGACTAAGAATTCTGGCTTGGAAGCTCCTCTAACCCCAGCAATGGCAAGGACAGCCAGTGGCCGAAGGTAATCCTAATGTTGGAGGACAGCATCCTCTTTCTGATGCATGCTCTAATGAAGCTGAAATGAAGGATGAAGCTGAACTAGTGAACCAACCTAATGAACCGATCTAGAATGAAATCAAGCAGCACTCTGGGAGGAATGGGTGAAGGAGGAGTTGGAAAGTGGAGTTGGCTCTATTACTATACCAGTTAAAAGCTCGGAACTGGCTGCTAATCACAACCCTGAATCAGACACGGAACCAATTTCTCTTGTTGTCAAACCAGTGGAGGAACCTATGACAGAATCAATGCAAGTACACTTTGAAATTGAAAATCTCTGGTCTCCTAACCCTTCTCTTTGGAGGGGCTTCAAAAGAATTTTGACAATTTGCTCATTATTTGATGAATGATGCGGTGTGTGAAACTGTTGGACATGGACCTCAGGTACATGCTATCTATTTGCCTGAGTCTATGCTTTTACCTCATGGTTATATGGGATCATCGATTTGACTTGGTAGTTCTACAAAAGATTCCCTCTCTCCTTCTACTTAGACAATATAACTCCACTCTAGAAGAAAAAAATGTTGGAATTTTATAGTCATGTCCTATCTTATCGGTCTTCAACAGAAATTCTCTCATCAGACCATATGGCTGCACCAACCCCATTGGACTTAGCTGCGGTAGACCCAATTGGGCCCCCTTCTCCCAGGGACACTCCTCCCCCTCCCCCCAAAAAAAACAAATACACACAATTTTGTTGTTTCTCATGCTCTTCCACATACAGGGGATCCCAGATGACACACTAATCCTCAACTCTCTGGATGCTGAAGATTTCAAAGCACTGGGACAAAAATGTGGTTTTCTATTTGCAGATGACCTAGCAAAGGAAGCACTTAAAGTGATCCAAGGTTTGGAAAGAACCAAGCAAATATATTTGGTCGTATTTCTAGTGGAGTTATCCCGGAAATTATGACGGGTAGGTCGTGGCAGCATCTCTGCAACATTGCCCAGTTTTATTCTGGCTATGTGTTCTTGTTTTG
Source organism: Phoenix dactylifera (assembly GCF_009389715.1). NCBI lineage: Eukaryota > Viridiplantae > Streptophyta > Magnoliopsida > Arecales > Arecaceae > Phoenix > Phoenix dactylifera. Next base: position 11,037,691 of record NC_052393.1, read on the forward strand.
AAGAGGTTATATTTTGCTATTTCTATTATGTGTCGATCATGGTGGGATGGTATTGTTATGTTGTTCTTGTTGGTTAGTGCTGTTCTTGTGGTTCTTTTGTCTATATCCTATTGTACTGGATGTATTTTAGACTTGGTTTGCCCTTTTTTAGTGTTTGGCTAGCACCTTTGGTGTCGTTTTGGTAGTCTAAGAATAGGATATGGAAGTTGTCTACTAGTAATGAATATTATGATGGGTTTCTTTCATGTAAGTATTCTGCTCGGCTTTTCCTATGTTGAACATTCAAGGAATGGGTCAACCTACTAAAAGAAGAGCAATATGAGATTTGGCAACGTCCACTGACTATGAACTTCTAGCAATTCAAGAAACAAAGATTGCTAAACCTTCGGTTAGTCGCCTTAGAAGTATTGGTGCACCCAAGGTGAATGCTTGGAAATACTTGGATGCAATTGGCTCTTCTGGAGGTCTAATTGTGGGTTATAATTCCAGGACATTTATCAATACCAACTATCATTTGCAAAACTTTTATATTACTCTTAATTCATTGACATAATCACAGAAAACAGCTGGACTTTTACTACAGTTTATGAGCCTAATGACAGACAAAGCAAAAAAGATTTCTACAGTGCTCAACAATATTATACAGATGAAGATTAGGCATTGGGTGATTGGAGGCGATTTCAATGTTACAAGACTACTTGCAAACAGGAATAGTAATCCTCACAACAAACAAATGCGCTGAAATTTGTTGATTTCATGAGAGGGAATGATTTATTGGAAACAGATTAAAAGAGGAGAAAATACGCTTGGAGTAACATGAGCGAGTCGCTGGTTCTTATGCAACTGGAAAAGTTCCTCTTTGACTTGAATTGCAAAAGCTTTTTTCCATTAGCTAATGCCAGCTCTTCCAAAACCTCAATCTGATCCCTCCCTAATTGGGTTTCACCTTTATAAAAGAGCAAACTCTAGCTGCATTTTCATATTTTAGAAATGGTGGACAAAAGAGGAACATTTTTGGATTCCATAGTCAGTTCTAGTTGGGTAAAAGCTCAAGAGGATGATGATATTGCTACAGTGTGAGTTTCCAATCTAAGGATCTAAGAACAAATCTGAAAAAATGGTCCAAGGAACTAAGAAGAGAGCAAAACGAAACATTGCAGGTAATACTGAGAAAAATTGAAACACTGATACTTTAGAAGAAGACAGAGAACTTGCACAGGATCTGAGAGATCTCCACAGTTAAGTGAAGTCACAAATTAATGAAATTTATGCAAAATAAGAGATGTACTCGCAGCAAAGATCTAAACTGAATTGGATTCTCGAAGGAGATAGAAATTCTGCCTATTTTCAGAGTTGCAACTGTCAAAAAGAAGAAACAATATAACTTCGTTCCAAGATGGAGCAGTGAGCTCTCAGATCAAGAGGGCATCCTCTCAGCTTTCACCAATTTCTTCAAAACGACATTCTAGAACAGTGATTCCATAGAAGTGAATCTTGACTGGAACTGTCTTTATAATGACAGCACATGGATTACAGCAATGTTTTTGCTCCCATTTCTACTAAAGAAATCAAAGATTTAGTTTTTGAACTGGATACTCAAAACCACACAAAAAAAAAAAAAAAAAAAAAAAAATCTTCGCCCCTGATTTTCCTTACCTTCCCACCCTTCTCTTCACATTCAACAAAAAAGGGATGAGAAAGGCATCAAGATGCCTTTTCCTCCCCTTTTACTCGTGGGAGGGCCTGAAACTGACTCAAATCAAGTGATACCAAGTACAACAAGGCAATTCCGGTCAGTTCGGATATTTTCAAACCGAGTCCTAAACTGAACCAACAAATCAACCTAAGTTCACATCGGCTTGGTTCAATATGCCTCAGACCAAGCAGTTCAGAATTCAGAATGCTTTTGCAAACCTTGTTTGAGGATGGTTACCGCGTGTTAGCTGAAAGAAATGAATTATTCTTTATTTAGTAGTAAATGAGTTGGCCCTAATTAGATTATCGAGCCATGCCAATAGTGAAGCACAATCTTTATTAGTGGACTACTGTGATTGAACTGCATATATTTCTTTTCTACATAGCATGGTAAGCTCTAAATTCATGTTATACAAATGCAGCTAAAATGGTACTCAAACACATACATGAGATAAGGCTCAAGAAGCAAGCATTGAAAATTCACTACATACTTCCAAACTAATAAATTTGCATCGAGATAAGAAGATAATGCACTTAATGACTCAAGCTACAACATAAATGTCACTTGCTAAGCAAGGATTCACAGCTTGATGCATCTCGCTATCATACAATTACATTGAGGTTTGCTAATGAATCAGGATATCCCAACCATCATGGTAGGTATCGGCAAGGAATGATTGGGATGATTATGTCCAGACACTTGGGATGGCCTGGTTATTTGTCCCTCTCCGGTCATATTGTTGATGGTTGTTCCAGTCCATCTTGTTCCATCCTAACCCATGATGGTACTGTACCAATCCTTGACCAAACCTAGACAGGGACCGGTAACATGACTTTAACCCTTGTTTCCAAGTTTCTAAGAAACATAGTTTGCACACAGCTCAGATACGAGTGATTCATATTAGCATATATGGGTTCCCGTTAAATATTATGTTAGGAAATAATGCAGCTTAAGTTCAGTTTACAATCCACGATGCAAATTAAAAATTCCAAATTTCACTTGACTTACCACTCAAGTTCAGTAAGTTGAATGTTACTGGGCACTTTCCAATGCTTCTAACCATTGTAATAGCAGACCATACTTTTTTGTGATCCTCGCGAGAGGTTCTGATAATGCATATCTTCGTCGTAGGGTTCACATATTTAACTATACAATCAGAAATGATCACAACCAGAAGTTTCAGAAACATGTGACTTTGGAAAAAATACGAAATGGTGCCGCATAAAAATAACAACACTTAAAAAGTATAAATAAACTCAGGATTCTGTACCAAGATAGTATTTGTAATTATTAAAGTAGATGCCAAAAAGAAGGTTACCTTGGAATGATCCAAGTGCTAAGGCCAGACCACACTCCCCAAAGTTTAATTGGATGCTATCTTTGATTGCTTTTGACACATTGAAATCACTAATAATTATTGGATCATTGTCAGCCAAGTCTCTGTTTGAATCTATAAAGACTTCCAGTACCATATATCTATTTTTAAATTGCACCATGCTGCTTTAATTCATATAAAACCTGCACTTTCCGATTAAAGAGGTCAGCACAAACATCTAAATGATTTCACAACCTACTGCCAATTATTTGTCTACCTAAACAGTTGACAGACTACCACAACAGCATGAAAGAAAAGGTCATGGAAAAAGCCATAAAGTCAATCAACAAGCATCATGAATATAAAATTGACAAATAAGTACACGATAAATAAATTTCGATGCTAAAATCTGATCAGCGTGAGCCGAAAATTATGGTTATCATTATGAACATTGTTTATGAAAATTGGAGTCAGTCGGACATGCAATATTGTTGCGGTTAAGGCAACAACTTTTTTTTCTTTTCCTTTTCACGAAGACAAGTAGAAGACAAATTGTTCTAACAAAAATTTTGACAATTTATTGGAGAAAAAATCATTCCTTCAAGGGGGAAAAGCAGGCCTTAACCGAATACAGAAAAGATAACCTTCGGTTGACGTTAAGCACCAAGGGAGGAGGTTTTGGTTCGAACAGGGAATTATATTTTTTGCCGTCATCTGAGTTTAGTAGGGGACTGGAGCAGAGATTTATGAATAACGGCTGGGATTAGACGTTTTGGGGGCTTCATTGGCGAGATTTAGGGCTGAGAGAGGGAACGGTGGAGTTGGGGACGGGAGGAAGTACATACCCGATGAATCTTGGACGCTCTTCGTCGCCGGAGATGGAATCGGCCGAAGCCCGCCGATGCCTCGCCAGAATCTCAGCCGGAGATCCGTCCGCGCGCAACCGTCGGGCGGGGCTAGGGTTTAAACGATCGAGGAAGGTGAAACCGTGAGAGCGCGCGGAGGTTTCTTGAATGGAGGTTAAGGGCTTTTTCTGGGAACAGGTGGATCCCACTGGAGCTGCCTTCCCCCGGCTTTCAACCCTCGGCCCCCACCCAACCCGGGCCGGGCCTGATCAACCCGAACCCCCATCCGGTGCCCAGTAAAGCCCCACATTTTATTTTATTTAATCCACGTTTTTCCTTAAAATGGTTTGCGAAATTTTTCTCTGAACTTATTTAACTCACTATTTTCTCTTGACCATCGGGAACATACTTGATATTTTGTAAGTCACACCACCACCAACCCCCCCCCCCCCCCCACCCAAAAAAAACAACCATCAACTCCGAAAGGATTATTAATAAAGATGGTAGTTTTTTCTTTTATCTATTTTTCTGCTCTTTTTTCTCACTCTTTTCTACGGTTTGGGGTTATTCAACCATAGGAATTGGTCTGTGAACTATTTTAAATAAATTTAATTTTTTAAATAATTTAAATATATATATTATTATTATTAGTTTATAAATTAAGAAACTAGGTTTCGAAAGTGTAGATACGTTAAAATGCAACACACAGAAATACTCGATGATGACTAAGAGGGATGACTAAGAGCAACCTGCAGTGGCATGGATGTTGTCAATAGAAGGGTTGCTTTTAGCAAGCCATGCATGTGAGTCTGGTCACCTCATTATCCTCCCCTAGTTCAAGGGGTCCGCTAGCCATGATGGTGAAAGCAACCATTTCTCTACTATCGATGGCTGAGGGAGCTCCTCAGCTTGTCGGTCTAATCACTGATGCTGTAGGTCATTGAGCCCTTCCAAGTATGGTTTACCAAGTCAATGGGGTTCGATGATGTTAAGCTCGACTGTTTAAGGTAGGCATGGGAGCATTGCTTGGTCAGAAAGTTTCTAGGTCGATAGCCATCATTGGAGCTATTACTTTGGACCTCAAAGTTTATTGGAACCTTAAGCATGAATTTCAACTGCTAGTCAAGTTAGATGATATTTTTTTGGGGGGGTTACATTTTGCTACTGAGTAAGACCTGCTTAAGGTTTGGGCAATGGGGCCATGGATAGTCATCGCTCGGATGGTCATCCTCAAGCAGGCAATGGGGGCATGGATGTCTATCCGAGGTGCTCATCCTCGAGTCTTGGCAACCCAAAATAGTGCCATTTATAGCTGTTATGGAATTCTAAGATAAGGGCATGGCCCTAAATATCTTCTACCACTAACGTCGTACAATCTTTGTATAGAGGCTATATTAATGGATCAAATTGCTTAGGTGGACTTCACTCATGTAGCTATGTTGGAACTTGTCACCTCCATCATCTTTGTTGAATTTCTTGGATTTGCATATGGCTGCAAATGGATCTGGTTAACCCATGACCCGATCCAACTTAACCCATTTTTATCCAATATGATTTCTAAGGAGCTGGAGGGGTAGGTCAGGTCCCAAACTTAGATTTGTTCAACATTTTTGGGTCGAGTCTGGGTTTATAGAATCTTGACTCGACTGGACCCAGCCCGACCAAATCCTTATATTATTTGTGTTTATGTTGGATCTTCTTTTTTGTTACCCAACCTGACCCAAATGATTGGATGTATTAACCCGCGATATAAAAACCCAAAAAAAGGCGGTGCCATACTAGGATGCTATTTTCCACGGAGCTCAAAGGAGGTATTGTCCTGCTCCTATTGTCCCCCTTAGACATGCCCATGAAGACACCCAACTAGGAGGTGATGACATTCTAGTTGGGACACAATCGAACATTATGAGGAATAGAGACCTTTTGAAAATCTGCTTGTTGATTTTGTAGTGTTACATAGGTCATCTCATGAAGCTCGCAACTGTTTACAGATTGCCATCAATCTTTATGCATGCAATGTGGACAAAAAGGACCGGAATCAAATTGAAGAATGGAAGCCTGAGAGATTTTTAGCTAGCAATTTTGAACCAACGGACCTTTACAAGACGACTTTTAGAGCAAGAAGAAGAATATGTGCTAGATCTTTTCAGGCAATGCTAATTTCTTTTACAACTATTGATAGATTCGTACAAGAGTTGAGCGGAGACTGAAATGAGAGGAAGATCATATAGATTCAGCTCACAACCCACAAATTTCAGCCTATGCATGCATACATTACCCCGAGAGCAATGGATCATTTAGGATTGCAGTCATCCTAAATTTTTCTTGCATTTTTCTTCTCCTGCTCTCCTCGCAACCTGTGCTGGTATTTTTATTTCATAAAGCATGTGAAACAAATACCTTTGTTACTGATCTAGAATTTCACATGGCATAGAATGTAATTTCTGCATATACTACAGTTTTTAGGCTATTTAGCAACTTTGCCAATGGCTTCCTTGGTGCGGTCTTTTATTCACAAGTCAATGATGTAAAGCTGATTTTACCGGACACCTTAGTGAAATAACCCTAGTATTTTAACCAAAGTTTTGTTTTTACTGCGGCTAAACATGGTCCAAATCTGATCTAGATCCGAATATATTATGTTGAGATCGGGACATACATGGCCTTGAGCCCACCCGAACAATCCACCGGGTCTAAAAGATTATCCATGGACTTATTCTAACTTATTAGGTTGTGCTTGGATCCTGGACCCCTACATAAAATTGGGTCAAATCAATATCAAGCAAGTTCTGATCCGGCTCAACCTATTCACACCTTGCGACTTTTAGGCTCTATTTAATTTATTACAAAAATATAAAAAAATAAATCATTATAAAAAAGTACAAAATATTTTCTTATAGGGTAAGAAAATTACATTAAAAAATTATTATGGACATAGGGACAATTTGATCATCTTGAACAATGTCTCTTTTTTTTTTTTGTTGACAAACACACTATTTTCAGAGGAAAAAAAGAATATGTTTGTGAGAGAAAATTCTGATGCATTATTTATCTCTTCAATTTTTTAATTCCTTTTTATTATCAAATAGTAAAAAAGAAGAAAATTTCATCCTTCACGCAGCTCACCCACCGCAATGCAACGTCCCTTCCTGTCATGGACGCGTGTCAGCATCGTAACGGGAGCCAACATGTTTCGCGGATTTTGGACATAGCTGATCGTGCCACGTCTCCCTTCCCCGCGCACAATCCTCCTCGGTGCACGCAACAGGTCAACGTTATCCGCTCTCAGCGATTTAAAATCGCATTCCAGGATCTTAGCACACGAGAGGAGGTCACAATGTTTCCTCCCCGCTATCCGAACGTCCGATCTTCATCGAGCGAGCTACGTCTCGTCACGGCCGCACCGTTCCTCGGATTCCATAAACGACGGCACGCCAAACGCGGTATTAAGTTCTGCATGGAAGAGAGTCGCTGCAGCGGGCCCCACAACTGGATCCACGACCACGTTTCTCTATGTAATTGGTCACAGGGTCCCCTTCACCTAAAATCGCGTTCGCTTCTCAACGCGTGGCTCTGAAGCTACAGCGGCTCGGCTAAAGAGTCGAAGAAACCCTCCATGTGACTCGTCTCGTTATACTACTGGCGTGGAGCTGTTTCCTTAGGAGTAAGCCGAGCTGACTCAGCTGAGCCGTTAGACCGAGCAAGCGAAGTGCGCCCGGTCGTTCAGCGGGCAAGTTGAAAGGTCGGTCCTTGGGTCCGGGTTCGGGCTGCGTCTTGATCCCGATGTCGACCGTTGGATCTCGACCCGCACAGCTCTTAAAGCACTCCGAACCCCTTAATTCGTCCGCTGTACAGCTTTCGAAGCGACCTTTGCGCGATCCAACGGTGGATTCGCGCGAAGGAAGGAGAATCCTTCTTTCGGGCAAAAGATACAACCTCTGTTCTTCGCGCAAAAGATACAACCTCTGTCCCGCCCTTTGGTCCATCTTCTATAAATAGGCGAGCCAACGTTGCCTTCGGGAGCGTTTTTTGACTGCCACGCGGCGAAGGGGGAGCAGGGTCACAGGAGGGAAGGGAGGAGCGAGTTCGTTGAGGGGAGATATTTGCTTTTGTTTATTCTCGCTTCTTTGATCTCTTCATCTTCTTCTCCTCGACTTCCAGTTTTGAGGTCACACCCCACCCACCCCAGAGTAAGTCTCTTATCTTTCTTTTTTTTTTTCCTTTTTTTTAAAAAATATTTATTTTATTTGCTCGAATTTTACGTGCTAGGGTTTGGTTTGGTGAACAAAAATGCTTGAATTTTTTTTGATCTTTTTGTGAAATGTAAACGTTAAAATTTCACTGGGTTTCAGGGGTGGATTCTTGGTTGGGTTTGGTGGGCTTTATCGATACTGATTTTTCAAAAGAGAGTGATGTTTCTGTTTTCACTGCTTGGATTTTTGTCTGAAATCTCTTTTTATTCGATGTTTTCTTTTTCTTTTTTTTTTCCCCCTTAATTTGATTTCCTTTCTTTGAAAGATGAGTAACGCTGTATGTGCTTCAGTTTATTTCTGGATTTCTTTTGGGTCTCGTCGTAGCTTCATTCTGAGTGTATCCCTTGCTCGGTTTTTTTTCGCTCACCTTAGCTTCGGTCTGAACTAGAAGAGAGTATTATCCAATATCTGCACAAGCAAGTGTTCAGCATCCATCTTATCAGTCATCATCATGGTGCCATTAACTACAACTAGCTGGCTTTGGGAGATTGGGTGCCATATCATGTAGATCTATATTATAAATTTATAATTTTATGACTCGGATATGTTCAAATCAAGATAGGAAGACTAATATTGTTTAAGTGAGATGATCAGATAGATGATGCAGTATTGAGCCCTCTTTGTGGTTTGGTACTTTGAGCGTGGAGTTCTTCTGCATGTTTTCTGGCCATGTCAGGTGGCGCTTAAGCCCCAATTTTGGTTGCTAATTTATGGTAAATTTAATAAATGGCCTGTGTATATCTTGGTTGAAGAAGATTGGTCCTATGGTTTGAGCCTTGAAATTTGGTTTTCAAACAGCATTTCTTGTTGTGTGTGGCTCTGCACCATTGCCGGGTGTGTCTTTGATATGCAAATCATTCTGTGCTCATTGCGTACTAGGATCTGATGCCCATGCAGAAGGATAGCAATGACATAACAGGAGTGGTACCTGGCGATTGCCAATTCGTATTGTTATATGTTTATTTCGTGATGTAATTAGATGGCCAATGATTGAAATTCTAATGGCACCCATCTAATCAACTTTTATCTGTATTAAGTATTCTTTATCTTGCACACATTAATGACTTATTTCTGACCATGCTACAGTTAGCAGTTTGCTCGTGGAAACTTTCCATTGAGATCTGTTTTTGATGGTTAGCTTTTGCCGTTGTAATAGAAAACTCAGAGCTTAAGGAAGATAAGGTTGTGATGAGGGAAGTTTGTTAAGAATAGTCTTGTATTGACTGTTGCCTGAGGAAAAATTGTAACAAGATATACTTACTTCATGCCCCATTCTATTTGTTCCCTTGATTGTGTCCATCTTAGACCTCAAATCTCCTAATAGAGCACCTTATACCTTCTGATGTTGCTTTCTTTCCATGTATAGCTTAAATGGTCAACTGTTTCATGTCAAAATGTTGAATTAGGGGAAAATTCATTAATTATAATGGATGCACATTTCACGTGAGACATTTACTCCATTCTAAAGAAAATCCTTCTGGTTTTTTGGGTTGCAGAGGCTTTGGTGCTAGAAAGAGAGAGACATACAAAAATATCAATCAACTGAGTGATGGAGGTATATGGAAAATCTATGATTGCTGAGCCAAGTAATGTGATTTTTTTGTCCAGTATTCTTAACAGGGAAGAGCCAATCCCTAGCCACAAATGTGATAAGAGATGCCAAAATGAACATGTATTTGGAAACATGTACCGCTGCAAACTAACAGGAATAACACACATCTGTGACCAGAACTGTAACCAGAGGATTTTGTATGATAACCATAACTCCTTTTGCAGAGTAAGCAGGCAGGTCTTTCCTCTTTCACCAGCAGAACAGCAGGCAGTTAGAGGAGTTCGGAGGAAGCTTGAAGCAGAGAACTCTGATGGCTGTGCTTTTAAGCGCAGGCGAGATGCCCAGCTGCATCCTCCTCCTTTTGAGAGGTCTTTCACTGTGGTGTCTCCAATCTGCAGTCAAGTTGGAGATGGCATGGACATGAGTTAATGCTCAGTAGTCCCATTTCCATTTCTTTTTCTTTTTCCACCTTCCTTTGCTCCCTTTGCGATGCATATTAAGAGTGTCCTTCCTCTATTGAGACTTGGAAGTGAACCAAATATGTTATGGACATGTTGTGAAACTCTTAAAAATCCTTTGTAGTACCATCCAAGTGGAATGGTCGTATTCTAACTGTTTAACATTTCATTAGAACCTACAACAGATTTGACTGCCATTCATGGATGTTCTTTTTTAATAGAATGTTTCAAGCAATCAGATTAGATCTACTATTTCTTTCAAGCAGTATGTTGATTCATAATTTAGACAGAGGGCCTTCTAAAGCAACTGTCATCATTTTTAGCTTTGATTAGATGATCCAGATGGTATTATATGTTGACATCTTTGCTTCCATGTTCTCTTGATGAACTGCAATTTTAATGCTCTGTAATACTGTCCTTGGTACATGTGTTTGGGTCATGGTTATCCTTTCTTAATGCCTTTATGTTGAAAGTATGCTTTATTTTCTATTGTTAGTTTTGGGCATCATTTAATCTGCTTATGTGTTAGATCCTTTGTGTGGAATTTGTCTGCTGCAACAGTGGTATTATTATCTACAACTGACTTGAATTGACAGGTTTTGGCAGTCCACTTGATGTATTCCTATTGTTTTGTTCTGGTAAAACTTTATTTATCTATTTATTTATTTTATTGTGTCTCTTAGCTAGTTGCAGCCTTGCAGGTTGTTGATGAAATATTTTTATATATGACACGAATCTTTTGCTTCCCATGTTGATATTTGTGAACATTTCAAATTATTTTGCAGGATAATTCGGGCTTGAAGCTCAGGAGAACTGAAAAATAATGTTTAGTTAATCGTTTTTCATTTCAATATGTGGAAACTCTAACCTTATGTCTTGCATTTTGAAGGTACAAAAAGGATGATTCCTATCACGTAGCTTGTCACAACACTGAGATAGTTGATTCCTGCTCAAAGCTCATAAGAATTCCTTCTAGCAGATTCTCCTAACATTATGTACAATTATCAAGGAGCTTAACCACAGCGTGGCAAGGCAGCAATGGTTCTTTTAAATGCTGCAAAGTTTTAAGAGGAAATCCTAGTGGGTGGTTTGATCTCATTAAGCATACCATGGTTGGACTGCATTGAAACTAGAGTCATTTTGTCCTGAGCTTGTTTAAATTCTTAACATATACTTGACATGTTTTGAGGCTCTCGCTGTGCTCTTGGATGCTTCAGGCTGTGCTGTAAAGGTGGTCATGGTGATGTTTTCCATTGATAATATCATCTCCTGCTTGAGCTTTCACCGCCTTTACTGTTTTCTAAGAACTGTGAAGCTTGACTTTGTACTCTAGGATGGTCACTCTTGATGTATTCTCAAGTCTCATTTGTATATCTGTTTATTGCACACTTTTTATCTGAACATCTTGTTGATGATGATAAAGTTGTTTATTGCAGAAGACTTTTTGTATTATGGTTACATATTATACATTATCTTTTATGTGGATGCCTATCTGCAAATTTTTCATTTCCATAGTTCTATATAAACCGTTCATCTTGTTATTGCTTTAACTTATTTCTTTAACTAATATATGGCTAGTTCAATGAAATATAGAATTTCACATTTCTTTTCCATGTATTCCTTCATTGCATATCCAAACAAGTGAATGGGAATTGTGATTCCAATTTCCTGCCTTCCATATCTATTCCATTCCAATTCTATTTCCAATTCTCTGAGAACCAAATGCAGCATCGTAGAGGTGGTTCCATGATATATGAATAGTGGTTTTGGCAAATAGCTAATGGTATAATGATCAATAACAGTAGCACTCAGAGGTGTTTACACAGGTTAATCCATGAAAGAATTGTCATTTTCAAGATTGAGTTAATCTGCCAAGGAGAGGATTCACATTTAGTAAAGAGGTAGGGCTCATACTAACATTTTTGAATGGAGAAAGCTATATATCATCCACTGCTGATCACTCCTCGGTTCACCTGGGGACGTGGAAATCAATGATTGGCTGAGTGCAGGCAAGGTCCCTGACACCATCAATCTTACAATGTTTAACACTGATCTCTGATTGCAGCATCCAGAGTGAATTGTGCATTAACAATACTTTTTTGTAAATTCAAGTTAATAATGCAGTTAGGCCAATTTGTAGCAAGCCCGGGCTGTAGACCTGACTCAAACTGCCTCTTAATAGACCTATAGGAAGATAGATCTTAAAATTGAAGAAAAGACACAAATAGCATTTTAACAAGCGAGAATCAAAAAGTGCGACAGCTTCAGCTCGGATAACGGCGTTCCACGCCCCGGAAGGTGCAAGCGACCAAATGGACCTTCCTTTCCCCGTTCTCCTACAAACTCCTATCCCTACAGTGAAGCCAACAAGAAAGTGGATCCCGTGGCCGAACCCCTGCACCAAATCAGCATCCAAGAGAACATCTCGGCCCAATTCGACGCGCGTCGCGGCCGCTGCCCCTTCCCCAGTAATTATCCTCCTCTCTCTCTCCTGCTTTCTTTTGGTGCCCTTTCTTGGAAAATTTTCTTTTACCTCATTAGGCGGTGGCGGTGGCGGTGGAGGCGGACCTGGAGAGGAGGAAGTACGATCTCCTGAGAGCTGTCCAGGACACGCAGCGCGGCCTCGTCACCACCGCCGACCAGCGCTCCTCCATCGAGGAGGCCTTGGTATGTACCAGAAGACATCGGCACTGTGTCTTTCTTTCTTTCTTGTTGAATTTTCTTGTCTTGGTGCCAAACCAAACCCACGGAGCTGGGTGGGCAGGTGCGCGTGGAAGGATATGATGCAGGCTTGCCGGTGGACCTATCGAAGCTGGACGGCACGTGGCGGCTCAACTACACCTCGGCTTCCGATGTTCTCGTCCTCTTCGAGGCTGCCGCCAGGCTCCCTTTCCTTCAGGTCCCGATCCTGCTCCCTTTTGTTCTCCTTTTCTTTTCCATGGACTACTGGATCACCCATGGTTTTTTTTCCCATTCCCCTGGGAAATTTCTGTAGGTGGGACAAATTTTTCAGAAGTTTGAATGTAAGGAACGGTCTGATGGAGGAATTGTAAGGAATGTTGTGCGCTGGAGCATTCCAACTCTATTAGAGGTAACAGACAGATGTGCTTTTTCTTCATTGATATAAAGTTTTGCCTGCTTTTGCTCCCTGAAATTTGTCTGTAATTGGAGAGAAAAAAGGACTTGGAAGCCTTTGGTCAACTGTAGAAGTGGATAGTGTTTGTATTCCATATCAACTTGCATAAAAAAGAATTGGAGGTTCTGTGTTTGTCTTGAGTGGTGCATCCTCCATTCTCAAGATTTCAGACCCAAGTAATTATGATCAGGCAGGATTCCCTGCCTTTCTCAAAAAAAAAAAAAAAAAAGGTTGGGCAATAGGCACAATTGATATCTATTATAAAATAAAAGAGACAATCTTTAAAATGTAAACTTGTCTTGAATTTTCTTTCCTTGAAGGTGGAATTTTGGTATGCAGTTTGGAGTTGTTATTTGTTAATAACATTAAATAATGCGTGTGTTTTCTGTTGATGCTTACAGACAAAAACATTACATAAAGGTAAGAAGTTATAGTTGACAAAGTTTTCATAGAAATTCTATGTTTTAGTTTAGAACCAGGTCTATGCGCTATAAAGGTTTATTCAAAATGGTCTAACTTAAGGGAAGGAAAGGCCATGTTAGATCTGTAGTTAAGTCTATTCATCTATTTATGCCATAAGTCAAAAGGACTAATCAAGGTACATCATCTCGATACTGGATTCTATACTCATATCATACTGGTACAATGTCGGTCTGCCCAGTATGAAGGTCAATTTGGTATACCTAGACTTAGTACACCCCCTTACCGAGTTTCAGTTTCATATCGGTATGAAATGGTATGCTTAATACAGAAAGGGACGCACTGGTACAACGAACCTTAGTAAGAGGTAAAGTGTTAGCTATAGTAATGGAAGCAAAATCTAAGAGATGTAAGTGATTCATGTAGTAGAGGCCTCTTTGTCTGAAGCCCATCCCAATCACCCTCCCCGTATGATGGTCCTGCACTAAACAAGATGAAGAATTAAAGTTAATAGTACAATGGCTACCGGTGAGTTGATCGACAGAATAAATATTCATGGCAAGCTTAGGAACATGACATGTGAAATAGAAAACTAACTAGAAGCATCAAATCAAGGAGTAAGTGTACCATGGTGGGTAACTGATGAGGTAGAGCTATTTGTTTGAAATGGAGTGTAAAGTGGTGATGGAAGCACCAAGAGAAGGCATTAGCAGTCATCTGGTGGAAGACTCTAGAATCAAGAATCCAACTAGAGGTAGATGTGGTCGAGGCTAAGCAAGGTAAAGAGGTAGGCATAGCAGCATGAATGGGCATCACAAGCTGATTAAGACAATCTAAGATATCTTGTGATATTCTTTTCTCATATATATGTATATGGGAGGGAGAGGGTTGGACTAGGCTACACTCAAGTGAAGCCAAGCTTGGATCCAGTCGCCTCTGCCATTGTTGGATTAATATGGATCTTGAGGCATTCCAAACAGTTATTAATAGCCAAGCCTGGTCCGTCGCAGGAAAAGGAAAAAAAGAGAACCATTAATTTGTGGGATGGGACATGTTGTCCATGCCAACACCCATTCCTCAAATAAGAGAAGCATTAATTAGTGGGATGGGACGTGATGTCTATGCCACTGGGAGAAGCTCCTGTTCCTGGGGACGCATCCTATTCTCTCTCTCTACCCCTATCCAAGATAAACACTAAACACCAAAACGAGAACAACTAGTCTGCGAGAATAAACACACATCTCGCAGAAATAAACAGAAAAAGATCTTGCCACCCTTGGTCAGGTGAGGACTACCTTACAGCAAACAACAACGGAGGATAAACAAAAAGTTCGGAGGAGCAAATGCTAAGTGCTCAAAAATAAACTTTAACCTACTGGGAGAAAACAACAACTCTAAAGAAATAGACACTAATGTGTCCATGATAAATACCAATATCCAAACAATAAATGCCTAATCTACGGAAATAAACATAAACATTGTAGAAATAAACAAAAAAGGATTTGGCCTGGGGTGGAGGAGAGATAGTGGGAGAGAGGGCGGCACGTCGTGTCCCATCCTGTTAAAAATGAGTGTTGTATCCGAGAAAAGGGGAAAAAGGTTTGAGGGTTGTCCCATCCCATTAATGCTTTGTCTTTTTTTTGTTTTTTGTTTTTGGATGTAACGGTGGAGGGGCTACTGGTAACAGCTTGCTTTTAGGTTCCAAGATCCATGCTAATCCAATAGTGGCAGAGGCGAATGGATCCAAGCTTGGCAACACTTGAAGTCCAACTCTCTCTCTCTCTCTCTCTCTATATATATATATATATATATATATTTATTTATTTATATACCAACTCTATTTAAAGAAGGAAAAGTGTTCTTTGCCCAAACAAGAGGAATGCTTCTCGGGTCATTAGATTGAGCATGGGAACATTTGGATGGACAAGAAAAAGGTCCAAGCCATCAAGGGGTGGGAGACTCCTACGGCTGTGATGGAGCTATAATTCTTTCTTGGATTGGTGAATTACTATCGGTGATTTATAAGGGGAGATTCTGTTATGGCAGCATCCCTGACCGACCTCTTGAGGATGGACCGGTGGCAGTGGTTATCATCCATCCATGAGGAGCCTGTAAGTGTAGTGCCTGGAATGGTAGATGGTCAGCTGCTTCTAGACCTTGTTGTTGATGATGGGAAATGTAAGTCAGATCTGGATGGAAGATGCTGGTGCTTCTTTAGCAAATTCTCAAACAGATTGTGAATGCTATAACAGAAAAGAGTAATAAGGCTGGAGAAATGAATCAGCTATTGCTGATTGCAGCAGCAGCATGAAGGCTCAATAGAGAGAAAAGAACAAGCTTTGAGCTGCATTTGACCAGTGATGAACATAGAGAGTAGCTAACTTGAGTTAACAACAATACCAAAGATGAAGACCACTAGAAGAAAGGCAAGATTGTTGAAGAAGCACCAAAAGCAATGGAAGACTGTTTGGTGGATTGCACCAAGGCCATAAGGCTCTGATACCATGTTAACTAGTCTCTAGTCCTCAAAAGCTTAAACTATTAGGTAAAGGGTCAACAATGTATATCAGGCCTTAACTGGTTAAAGGTTAATATCATAGAAGAAAGTGCATTATGTAAGTACAGGCAATGCCCTCCAGTGGTCTCAGTTTCATCTGATCAAGATCAGAAAACTCTCACAAGTGGATTCTTGCATATAAAGTGTTTATCAAATTTTGGCCAATTGTCATGTCATGCATGAATTTGATTTTGGGGGTTGTATGTGTGCTTTTTGCATAAAATTGCAACAGTTCTACTCATGTCCTGCCGCTATTGTTTATAGATTTCTTTTATGTTTTGCAATTTTTTGGGCTTGGTCTTCTTGATGTTTCGAACCTCATAAAAATTTTCTTTATAGGAGCAAGAGGGTGCAACACTGCTGGTCTCTGCAAAATTTTCTGTTCTTTCTAAGCGCAACATCTATCTTCAGTTTGAAGAGGTGGGTACATAAGAATTTAGTTGTATCTCTTATACACATGACATCTTGTTGGCCATTCATCTTGCACATGCTTTTAAATGTCTTGTTCATACTGGTCCAAATGAAACGAAGAGTGAAATTATTCAATCATAAAAAGGCTTGCTCAAATTGGATAACAGTTTTTCTAATCCTTTCCTTTAAAACAAAAAAAAAGGAAGCCTATTGTTATATAATAACAGAATAGCATATTAGACCAACTGCTAACTTGCAAACACGTAGAAGTCTAGCTGCCAAAAGTTCAACTGGTTTATATGCTTATACCCTACTATATATGTTAAATACCATGTTCTCGGATAGAGAACTTAAAAAAATTATGGTTTTTAAAATGTCATGTTTTCTGATGCAACTTTTTCTTTTGAAAGCTAAATCTATGATTCGGTGATAATAGAGCAGGCTATTATAGGGGAAAGAAAGTTACGATTAGAATGTTTTAGAACTTCAAAGCATTTTTCCATCAGCCTGAACCAACAACTCTAAGCAAAAATCTTATCTTTGCGTTGCTTGATGCTGGCTTTGGATGATAGAAGTCCTTAAAAGAAGTAGTTTTTAGATGCATAAAGGTCCTTAAAATAAGTTGTCCTGTACGTTTGTAGATCTCTGATTTATTTTCATTCCAATATGTTTGGTTTCTAATCTTTTTGATGCCTATGATCCCTTGCTGCCTGCTTTAGAGGAAATAACTGTAGAATGATTGATTGACATGAACTCCTTGCTTTATACAACAGAAGCACTTGCAATGGCTATTCTTTTTACCATATTCTCCTAAAAATAATGCTGAAATTACTGTTCAGATATACATTATTTCACCTGGTCAATTTGTTTTCTTAATATCCTGTTACTGCTTCTGCAGTTTGTGCTTAGTTGCAGGAACATCGTTTACAGGTTACTCCATTCTGGTGTTTTTTTCCTGCCCTCTAAACCCTTTTGAACACATAATAAAATTTTTCATTAAAAGATTCTGTCATAATCTTCAGTTCTAAAAAGCTAGTTGAAGTCAATATCATCGTTTGGAAGCTGACTAGGTTCTCTATATGAAGTAGAAGGTAAGTTATTTATGGATTACAGTGAGTAGATTATATTGTAGGTGTCCATGTCAGACCCTTGCTCAATGTTTGGAAAGCAGCCATGATATGCAAGCTATCAAATTACTGCCTAGTGCAATGTGGTATATGGGTGCATGTATGGGCCCCTATGTGGTTGGTAACTTGTTATTTTAGTTCACCTATGTGGTTGGTAACTTGTGATTTTAGAGCCTATCTTATATATTATTGCCATGTTAAATGGAGAAGAAATCTCCTTTGCATTAAGCTCATATTTCAGATACACTAACACAATGAATAATAAATTATGAACTAACAAAAATGAGCAACAAGGATTCATGGCTTGTAGTTAATCTTAAAGTACCTACCTAGTAAACTAGACATGCAGTATGTAAGTTACCAATATTCAAATAGACACTCCGAAGTCAATATTATTCAGAAAATAACATATCATTCATCATGATTACAATCATCTGGGCTCAGGTCTCATGTGAGCTGCTTAGGCTTATGTAGGCACTTGATATCTTATAGTGTGGCCCAGGTCCAATGTGGTATGGTCACTAGGTTGCATCCGCATATGTGTGTGCATTCATGATCACACAAACTGCATTTTAAGACATTGCCTTGATGATAAATAAAATAATGAGCGGCTTTCCTAATCAACGTCGATTACCTGTTCTGCATAAGAACCTATAACAAAGCCCTTATGGATACTCAACACAAACATACTAGGATCTACCTACGCAAAAGGGCTATGGCATCCTAGAGGTCATGGAAGATGTATTCTCTCACTTTCTTATATTTTATTGTTGAATATTTGATATATTCATGAGCCCATTGAAAATCTTGGGTTTGTCCTTTGGTGCAAGGGTATATTATCTTCTTCAAGTATAGTGCAGTTCAAGAGCCTCTGTAATGTGTTATGTCCTGTCTGACAGAGTGAGACAAACCTTTCAATGAACTAGGTGAACCTAAAATTTCTTGAAAAGAAACTTGGAACATCACATGCTCTGGTACGGTGAAGATAAATTTTGTCAAAGTGGACTCCTAGGGAGGAATACCTGTCAATTAGGTGCACACTACCAAAGCGCCTTGTCACCATGACCATGACATATACCTGATAAAGAAGACATATACCTGATAACAGGGCCGGCCCGAGCCCTAGGCGACCGATGCGGTCGCCTAAGGCCCCGGGCCAATGGAAGGCCCCCGGGAGGCTGACCAAAAGGAAGCAAAGGCCCCATATAAAATGGGAACAGGAGCTGGCTACGAGTCTTCCCCCTTGATGGAAGGGAGGTGGAGAGTTTCTTGGCCTGCAGAGGGGCAATTTGGGAAGTTGGGGACAATAGTTTTGTTTTGGGTGGAGAGAAAGAGAGAGGAGGGATTTGGTTGGCTTCATGCACGTCTGAAGCCACTCTTATCTTTCATCCCTTCTCTTTTTTGGTTTTGGTCTTGGTTTTCCTTCCCTCACATTACTCCTGATCCAGCTGGGCCATCAGCAAGAAAGATAGGGGGATTGGAGGTCGACTTCTTGGAGGGTAGAGAAAGAAAAGGAGGGAGGGGGGGTTGAATGGCTGCTGTGCCGTGATGTTGCAGCGGCTGCTTGGGTGCTCACTTGAAGGGGAGATGGTGGGATGGGACTTTTATTAATTAGATGGAGTGAATTTCCCATAATGCCCCTACTTTCTCTTATAGAGAGGTTCCTTTCTGGACAAATTCTTTCCCTTACCTTGACCATGAAGTGCCATGGGATAACCTTTTCCTACTCTGCTCTTGCTTGACATGGTAAACAGTACTGTCAAGCATTATCTTAGTTATTTAATCAGTTTTATGGGCCCTTCCTTAAGTATAATTACTTTTCCATGCTTCCATTCAAAAATTATATTAAGCTGAAAGGATTTTTTATCTGTCTTTGTTGCATACATGCATTTTTGTTGAAATAATGTACTTGATGGCTATCTATTTTCATATCTTTTTTCTAAATATTTTATACTTATTAATTTTTTTATTATTAAAAAAAAAAAGCCTCATTCACTGAATCTGCCTTGGGCCTCCAAATATATTGGGCCGCCCCTGCCTGATAAAGAAGACATTTTGATTGATATATTTTCTCAGGCTCTCTCCTTCACTTTGTGTCTTCCCTGTTGTAATCATATGTGATGTTATACTTCTATATCAAACAATGGCAGCATAACTTGCATGCTTGTCCATTCTGATATTCAAGTTCAGTAATGAGAATAGAGATGGAATCAGTTATGTAGCATGATGGTACACTTAATTTGCCAAAAGACTGGGTCTATTGTTGTGCATATTATTTTCTAGGTCAAGAAAATTTTGAAAAGAAAAGTTCTTTACATTGCTGCTTATTATTTTGTGGTTTGAGTTCTAGTGATTTACCGATCTACTGTCTTGTAGGTCGCTGTGGAAAATATCAAGATTAGCGAAGAGCTGCAAGCATTGATAGCTCCAGCTATTCTTCCTCGTTCTTTTTTAAGCCTACAGGTATGCCATGAGGCACCACAAATTTATCAACCTAATTATTCATTCTGTTGTTGAAATTTAAACCAGATCATATATGATAGTGTTAAGTACCTGACAAATTCATATTAATAAATTGGTAAGCACAAGTTAATACATGTCCACTGTTAATTGTTCTAAAATAACTGGTTGAATCATATCTTACCTCCACCTATTTAGCTTGTTGGCTGAACGATCGTCTTCTGACCACCTTTGGGGTCAGTGGATAAGTTTTGGATCTCCCTGGAGATGCTATTATGTAACTAGAAATAAGCAGGCTTGTACAGTAAACAGCAGAAATCTCTGGTTTAGTCCCAGCGCAGATTTTTTTTTGTTGCCCACCTTCCTAATGGTGTTTGTGAACGCAGATTTTGCAGTTCCTTAGGACTTTTCGAGCTCAGGTGCCAGTGAGAAGCCCAGAAAGGTACTTTATTATTATTTTTTGTTCAAGTACGGGAAATATCAATTTCATCTTTCATAGGATGTGAATAGCTCAAATCCAACTTCATTGCAGTCGCAGATCACCTGGAGGCTTGTATTATCTATCATATATGGACCGTGACATGCTTTTGGGCCGTTCTGTTGGGGGTGGTGGAGTTTTTGTTTTCACCCGAGCACAACCTCTTGCATCATAGTGAGTTGGCTTTTCCTTCCACTGAAATATCCATGGACATACAAGTATCAAAGCATGGTGGACAGTTACTAATATCAATGGAATTTATGCTGGCAGACTGATGTTAGATTTACAACCAGATCATGATCTCATGCTTCACGTATGGACTTAGGAAATCTGGTAATGTTCTTTGTATGATCATAGGAAGAATTAAATGCTTGATTAAATTTTAACATTATCATTTTACTTTAATTGCTTGGCAGATTACTGAGGTGTAATGTAATCAGAACCTGAGATTCTGAGAGGTGGAAACTATCAAGCATCACGGGTAAAAGCAAAAAATTATGAACACGAATTATCTTAATTGGTGTTTCCTTTGTCATATGATTAATTATATGTAAGTTGAACTAATTCTCGAAAGATGTTCCATGAAATATCAGAGGACACAATAATCTTGAAATTTTGGAACGTGATTCCGGTGTTGCATCAATTTTGACAATATGATCTGAAACGGGTTTGTCTTATCCAAATTGGATTCCGATCTTTCTCGGTCCAACCAAAATCCATCCTGTTAACGGCAGAGAAAAAAAAACATACAGTGATCCCCTTTGCAACACATGGCAGACAAGTTTGCCAAAGGTAGGAATTATTGGCTGAAGTAGATCGGGGTGTTAAAAGATGTCTGGCCTGACCGAGAAATTACTCGATGGTGGACCTGTCCAAATCCCTGTAGGGCCCTATTTTGATCATAAAGAGTTTAAGGAGCCGTTCGGTTTGAGGATAGATTTTTTTTTTAATCAAACTTTTTTTTTTTAAGAAATTAATTTTTGAAAATATGATATCTGAAAAAATAATTTTGGTATGTTTGGGTATTATATATATATATAAAAGGAGAGAGAGAGAGAGAGAGAGCAAAAAAAAGAAAAGAAAAAAAGAAATTGATTTTATTCTAGGTCTATAATGAATCTAATTCATGGAATAATATCTCAGCCTATACCTATTTAATGTGGCCTTATGCATGCACGCCATCAACTAGCTTATCTGGTGGATGCTGTACCTCATACCAAGTGCAGGACCGATTGCAACGCGAAAGCAATCGTCATGCGGGCGCAAGAAGGGCCGTAGGAAATTGGAACACTGGAAATCTTCCAATAGAGAAAAATTTGGCACAGTGAAATCATAGAGCTTGACTTTCTTTTCGCTTTGCTTTATATTGAGACAGAATTAAGCATCGTGACTATAAGGCACGAGTTTACATTATCAAGAGAGAGAATTGGACCCATAATACTGCGATGCTAATAAAGTTATATATATATATATATATATATATATATATATATATATATATATATATATATATATATATATATATATATATATATATATATATATATATATATATATATAAGTGGAGAGGTCAGATGCGAACTTACACTGAAAAGAGCTCCAGAGGAGACCGGCGAAGATAAAGGCATAAAGCTGATGACTTGACACTGCTAGAATTAGGAGCATAACCGAGCACTAATAAAGTTTTCGTTGCCGATACTCTTTGCGCCTTGTTACAAGATAAATGTTTTTTTTTTTTTTTCGGTGAAAGATAAATGTTCGATATTGTAACGGATCTATGGGTACATAAGTTCGTAGGTGAGGGTGACCACCGAGCCAACCAAAAATTTGCTCAAACCATCAGAGGAGGGTTCATGAGACCATCTCGTGACAAGGGCTTCCATGTTGGTAGTTGGAGCCTTGCATGTACGTTTGCCTTATATAATCCGATTTCCATTTAGGCTGAGAGCCTAATCGGGTATATATATTTTTAATAATATTATATTTTATTTATAATATATATTATTAAAATATAATATTTAGAATATAATATTATTATATGTGTTAATAATATTTTTAAATATGATAATTCTTTGAATTTGATCTTGAGTATAGCTCGGTCAATATTTGAGTCGAATTGAATTGAATTGATTTCGAATATTATTTTTTTATTATCAAACTGGCTTCGAGCTTGGATATTAAGATTCGATTGTTGTCGAGTGGAGTTTCAAATATGAGTATTTTGGATTAAATCGAGCTCGTACTTCTAGCTGTTCTACTTGGCTCAGCTCGACTGCACCTTTCGTAAGAATTTATTTTTAAAAAATAAAAGTAAAATTTTTCATTTTTATTTTTTAATAAAATAATAAAAATAATCTTAAAAATAAAATTATGATAACTAAACATATATTTTTTGCATTGGATTCGGTATTTTTATTGAAAATAGGTAATAAAAGTTTTCCAATCAGGGCCTCTGCGAGAACAAGACAAGTGAGCAAATCGTCATTCAAAGGCCCACGGTCCACCAAAGAGTGAATATATGAATTTTTTATTTCATTATCAGAAGGGAAGGTACTACTTTAACATGCAGATGCGCTCCGCGCCGAGTCATTTTTGATCTCAGCAAAACCTAGTGGCAAAAGAAAAGTCGAAGCAAAAAAGTAGATCCCAGGCATCAAGCAATCAAAGCTGATCCTTTTTTTAAAAAAAAAATTATAAGGTTTACAGTAGCATTCTTTTTTATTATTATTTTGGTGTTCATACAGTAGCGTTCCACTCCAAAAAGTCCACTGCAGCGTCACCTCAAACATCGCTGTCACGTTCTATCACGCACAGATTTCTTTTTTCTGGACAATTAGAGCAAGCTTGGAGGGTACCGCAAAATGGCATGGCCCTTCTTCCCGTACGTTTGCCAGTCACGATTAAAAAAATAGAAAACAAATAATAATTACTACTTATTTATATGAGTGAAATCATCATCACTAGTTCTTTTCTAAAAGATTCTGGTATCCCACTATTGTGCCATTTTTTATAACTCGATAAATTAGATAAATCTACTTTCTGTAATAATTCAACTTTATAATGCTTCTGAAATCTTCAGAGTTTTTGCATTATAATTGTGAGATACATATTACCGACCTTGCGAAGCAAGTCTGCATTCATATGAGACTTTTTTATTCTTACCGACCCGCAAACCCAACTTGCATTTCTTATTTTTTTTACGTAAATCTCAGCCCATGACCACACGTTTGTCATTCACTTGAACTTAACCATAAAAAAAGGCAATATACAAGCAATCTTCTTCTCCTTATCCATTATTTTATACAGTGATCACCACTTTGCCGAGGCAATGCGACATTTCCGACAAGCGTAGCGTGGAGGCACGAAGAATGATGGGAAAATCTAAAAAAAAACAGCCACCCTGTCACCATCAGAAAACAAAGGCATCGCGATCAAAAGTTAGTGGCGGTCCGTTACCGATCATTATTTATAACAAATTAGTAATATATAAAAATTTGATCACCATAATATAAACTTAGTGATAAATTGGTGACAAATCGATCACAAAATATGCGGATAGGATAAACGCCAAAATTTAGTGACCATTGTAGTGACGGATATCTGTGACAAAACTGATAATCAAAATTGTAATCAGACAAATTTAGCCGTCACAAAAATCATAATCCAAGTGTTTATAAATTTTGAAAATATTATTTTTTGCATTGATGGGTGTTGCTGGAAATTGGACCCGGGGGCGATCGTCGGTCGAGGAGAGGGAGCGGCAGCGGAGCGGCTGTCCGTCGGCGAGTGGCGTCCTCCGTTGGGGTGCCTGCAAAAAGCCGGTGGCCGGGTCTTCCGGCGCCGGCCCTCCGACGCTCAAGTCAGAAGGGGGGCAATCTATGTGAGAAGAAGAAAGTGTGTTTATTAATTTTTCGTCCCCCCCTCTGAAAAGCGAAGGTTCCCTTTTATAAGGGGGGGTCGGTGTACCTGTGGTGTGATTGGACGAGGCCGCTTGTACGGCTCGATATGCCGCTCAGACTGGCGCACGATCAGGTGAATCATTGCATTGATGTTGGAGGCATGGCCGAGATCAGAGACTTATCATCGTTGATTGGACTCTGCTGGGCTGACTTGCCGTGGCGAGTCGCGGGTCCGTAGATAACTGGAGCCATGCGCATTAATTGTTGAGTAAGCCGGCGGTATGCATTAATTGTTGAGTAGGCCGGAGACTTTCATCAATTGTTGAGTGATCCAGAGGTTTGCAGAGATCACGCGTAATAAATGCTGGGACAGCGGCAGGGTATGGCCTTTGGCCAGACCTCTGAGGGGTACGGCCGTAGTAGGTGGCTGACGTGGATAAACCTTTGGGGTCGGGAATTCTCCAGGTCGGAGGCTCTGAGGTCGGACGCCGACCTCAGTTGTCCGGGGTCGGCGGTCATGCGGCCTTCTAGCGGCGGGGTTACTGTATTACCGGGGGAAAACCGTATTCCCCCAACACTACCCCCCGACTTCCGAGTCCGAGCAGCTTGCAGGCTCGGATGCGGGAAGTAGAAAATGTCCTTGCGGTTATCGAGGTCGGAGAGAATCGCGTCCGCGTCCTTACGTGTCCGGGAGCTTTTATGACGGAGTTTGCGCCCTTTGGTACCTCGAGGTCGCCTTTAGGTGGCGGACTTATGACGGGGTCTGCGCCCTTAGGCATCCCGAGGCGGCTACAACGAGGACAACGCCCCTTGGATCTCCGAAGTCGCTCCGTTCGGAGAACTCATGATGAGGATTCCTGGGCCCAATGAGGCGGCGCCTCGATCTCGTGGTCGAGGCTCCCCTCTTAAATAGGTACGTCGTTTCGTGCCTCAAAGTGAATACGTGGCACGATCCAAGGTCGGGTGTTTCTGTTCTCGTATTGGTGGGACAACGATCAGGGAAAGCGGGGGCTAGATCGACGCTCCACGTGTCCCTGAGGCCTATTAAACGGAGGAAGCAGGAGTGGCGTCCGCTCGTCTTTCAAGATGGTCCGGTTTTTCGGACCCATGATGAGGCCGCGAGATCCGATGGGACGGCGCTTCGATTTCGTACTCGATTCATTGCTCTGGATTCAATACAGTGCTTCGGCTTCTGAGGCTGACACATGGCGCAATCCGAGCGGGGGGCGGAAACCGAGCCCGCCGATCTGGGCCGTTAGGGGGGCCTATATAAACCCCACGAACCTGCCCTAAAGGTTCTATTTGGTTGCCTTTGTCTTTGCCGTCTCCTTCTTTGCTCCTCCTCTCAACCCAATCTTGCTGACGGTGCCCGGAGCGATTTCCGGCGACTTCTCCGTAGGTCTCTACCCTGTACCAGTTAGGGTTCTTCTTCCCCCTCCTCTTTATTTTCTTTTCCTCCGGCTTGTTCCACTTTCCTGTAGGATGGGTTCTGGTCCAGAGGATGTGGGGTCGAGTCTGTCGGGGGAGGAGTTGGAGTTGATCCGCTCCCGGTTCTTCTTCCAGCCCGGGTTTCGTCTCGAAACCGCAGGGCCGGAAGACAGGGTGACGCGGCCGCCCCCAGGTCGGATCGCGATCTATCGCGAGACGCTCTGGGCTGGCTTGCGGTTCCCTGTTCACGAGTTCGTGAGCAACCTGCTGGTAGAGTACCAACTCGCTCCAGCACAGCTTACTCCGAACTCGTGGAGGACCATAATCGGGTTTCTGTCCTTGTGTCTTGGGCACGGGATCCCGATCTCGGTGAGCGTTTTCCGCCGGTGTTTTTTATTGAAGAAAAACCCGGCGGATGCGGGGTGGCTATACTTTGCCTTTCGGGGCGGTATGTCACTCTTCCAGGGTGCCCCTTCCTCTATTTATGAGTGGAAGGGAAAATTTTTCTTTCTTGCGTCCGAGGCGCCGTGGGGGTTCGACCCGAGGTGGGGGCACCCGCGGCTGAAAGCCCTCAATAGGCTTTCCGATCCCTCGGGGAGGGAGTCGAGGGTTTTGGACTCTCTGCGGGCTCTCGGAAAGGGGTTCAACCTGACCGAGCTCCTACGAGAGGGCGCCTTGGCAAGCGTGGGCTTAAGTTGGGCACGCCCCAAGGGTAAGAGTAGTCGCATCGCCTTGTTTTTACTTGTTCTCTCTTTTTCCCTAACGGTGGTCTGATACTTAGAAAAATTTTTGGTTTCAGACATCCCTCACATGCCGACCAGCAGCACGTCTCTTTTCTCCCGATTGAAGAGGTGGGAGGCCGAGGCCGGGGGGGCAATTCCCCAGCCTCGGAAGAAGTCGAGGTCGGCCGGTGCTTCTACATCGGCCGGGGCTGTAATAACCCCAAAATATTTTTTTTTTATATAAAAAAAAGGATAGAATAGTCCTTTAAAATTGATATAAGGGGTAAAATTGGAAGGAATCAAAAGTTAATGGCATAATAGTAGATGCGTTGAAGTGTTAGGGGCAAAATGGAAAGGAATCAAAAGATAATGGCATAATTGCAGATATATCGAAGTGGCAAGGGCAAAATGGAAAATTAATAATATTAAAAAAAGGGTGAATAGTGTTTTGATGTGATTTAATTGGAGGGTTTGAGCTGGCTCACGGGAGTGAAACCGAGAGAAAGAGGGAGGGGGTTCTCAGGCGTGAAACAGAGGAAAGAAAGAAAGAAAAAGAGAAGAAGAAGAAGAAGAAGAAAGAAGAAGAGGAAGGGGATTCAAGGAGGAAAGGGATCCCGGTTGCACTTCCAGCTGAAGGGAAAAACGTAGATCTCCTTCCCCTCTACGCAAGGACCTCGATTTCCAAAAAGAAAAAGGTAAATATCCATCCCTATCTAGTCTTTTGATGACATTAGGCTATACAAAGGGTGGATATAGTCTAGAGGGGTCGGATAAGGGTTGTAGAGGTGGTTAAAAGAAGAAGAATCGGATTTTGACAAATTTTTCCGGCACTACGGAAAAACTGTGTCGAAGTCCCAACTTCGGCAAATTATTTAGGGGGTCAAACGGCCTCCGATGATGATGCATGTTATCTCTTTGGAATCCTCTGTGAGTGTAGAATGTTAGGTAAAAATTTCATCAAATTTGGAGTCTTGAAAGTGGATCAAAACCGGGATGAAGTAACCCACTGTCAGTTCGGGTTACTGTTCATCCGGGTGGAAAATAGGGGATTTCATGCTATAATAGAGTATTAAGCCTAGATTAGGCTAAGGGAGACCTTGTACTCGTGCAAGGGAGTCCCTAATACACATAAATGATGAGTTAATTAATAGAAAAAGAAAAAGAGAAAGAAAAGAAAAGATTTAGGGAACGGGGGAGTTGAATTAATTAAAGTCCCCTATATTATAATTGGCACGTAGATTATAGCCCTTGATACAAAACTAAATGTATTGTAAATGCATGTCACAGTTGGGCAAGAAGCTAGGGAACAAGAGGAAGAAGTTCCCCACTGCCTGCTGTAGATTTTTGGAGGCGTATCAGGGCTGTGCCAGATTGACAGGTGAGTGGGAGTCATGTACTTTGCACCATGAGCATCCTTAATTCATTTTCATGAATGTCGCCAAGTGTGAATTGATTTCACTTGAGCATATTGATTGATATTGTAGTAGATTCCTCTATAATCTTGATTCTCCATGCTTGATTATTCTGTACATGCATTTGAGGGAACATTGAGAGGAATTACGAGGGGTTGATGAGTAATCAAATTGATTCTGAATTGTGAAATGATTTCTTTTGTAAATTGATTTCATTTCCTCTATTTTAAAGACTTGTGAGTCGTAGCTTGATTATACTCTTTTATGAGTAATTAAATTGGTTCCAAATTGTGAAATGACTTCTTTTGTAAATTGATTTCATTTTCTCCATTTCAAAGATTTGTAGAGCCTTTTTAGTGGTATATTGAGTTGTATTGCACTTCCTTGACCCTCACTCCTAACCCTGATGTTAGTTTATGATTGGGTCATGATCGAGTGAGTGGTAGTCTTGATTATACTCCTTTTTAGTAGAGTATTGGGAGGGTGCATTATGGCATTTATGCATGGCTTGGCAGTATCTGCAGGACACCTAGAGTCGATGGGGTTGAACATCGGCCTTTGTGCACATAGTAGCCTTCTGGGTGGGCGGAGCCCAGTCCTTTTCTAGGGGGGACACGGCCCTAGGCGTAGGATCGGCCGGTCCTACGACTTATATTCTGCTTGCCGCCGGGCATAGTAAGACCCCGCGAGGTGCAGTATGGCTTTCCGCGGATGTAGAATTTCCGCGAGGTGCCGTTTAGTATGTAGATGTGAGATGGATTTCTGTTCTGGATACTGGCCAGCATTTATATGATCAGTGTGGTGTCTTATCCTGCATGTGCATGTGACAGTAGGGAGTTGTTGCTGGTTCGCCTGGGGCGTAAAACCCACCTCCCGATAGCTGTCTAGCATTTATGTTATCGGTATGGTGTCTTATCCTGCATATGCATGTGACAGTAGGGAGTTGTTGCTGGTTCGCCTGGGGCGTAAAACCCACCTTCCGACAGCTGTCTAGTGATGATTTACATATTGGTGTGGTGTCATATTCGATATATGCATATGGCAGTAGGGAGTTGTTGCTGGTTCGCCTGGGGCGTAAAACCCACCTTCCGATAGCTGTCTAGTGATAATTTCAGCATATTGACACCTGATTTGTATGTTCCAGCATTATGATCTGTTGAACATATTCATGAGTAGCATATATGTTGACTTGATTATTCCATATATGCTTCAGATGAGTTGATATTGATTGTGGTGATATTGATGATTTACTCCATATTCTCTATGTTGAGTTCATGTTCATGTTGTTATTGATCTTGAGATTTCATCTCGAGCCATGATTATATTCTGTCTCATGTGCATAGTACTCTCTACTCCACTCACTGAGTATTTATATACTCACTCCCCAGTTTGGTGTTTTTGATTGCAGGGCAGGTATTGTATAGAGAGGAGCAGGATTAGTGGTTGCCTACTAGCTGTGCCGCTCTATAGTATAGTATAGTATAATGTAGATAGAGGTTTATACCCTTTTGGTGTATTATAAACCTTCTGTTGTATATAGTGTATAGTTACAGTCATAGATCCTGTTGTGGATATGGGTTTGACCATGGATGGAATGGGAACCAGATTTTTATACAGTTGAGTTATATGCCTGTGATGATGTATTGATATATATTGTCCAGGTTCGTTATGTGACAGGTTATGTGATTGCTGCTCTGACAGGTAGCGTTGTTGTATGTAATGAGATAATCCTGACAGGTCACCATAGGAAAAGTGATCATTTTGTGCATGCATCATGCCAAATTTTTCAAGATTTATTGATGATTGATAGGTAGTAGGGTTCTACGCGGTGGCTGGTGGCCTTATGCCTACCCGGACCCTAGGACCGTCGCGGCGGCCCGCCGGGAACGGGGCGGGGGTCGTGACAGGGGCGAGGGGCTCGGAGGCGGGGGCCTCTGTATCTGATCAGGGGCGGACGCAGGACGCCGGCGATGCGGGCACAACGGCCCCTCTCTGTCCCGCTCCCGTTGCCCAGCGGGGGAGGCCGGTCCCCATTCACCTACGGCGCCCGGGACCGGCGCCGGCCAGAGGCTCTGAGGTCCCCAGCTCGGGGGAGCCGAGCTCTTCGAGGGCCCGGCGAGAGGAGTCGGGCGAGCCGGGATCCCCAATCCTCGAGGGGCGCTCGGCTATCCATGATGCCGACGTTGCACGAGCTGTGTTTCGGCGTGCAATGCTTCCAGCGGACCGGGCCGAGTTTGCCAACATCCCGCTGGAAGAAGTCGTCGACGGTACTTACCGTAATACCGCTCGGGTAAGCTACTTTCCTGATTTTCTTTAAGTTATCGGCGAGCATATTGTAGGTCTTTCAGCTCATAAGTGTTTTCCTCTTTTTTTTTCTTGCAGCACATTCATGAGGTTGACACCCTGGTGTTCATCGCCCAAGGGTGTCAAGAAGAGACTCGGCGAGTTAGCCGGCAGTTGGAGCCGGCTAAGAAAAGAATCGCCGAGCTAGAGGCGGCACTATCCGAGGCCGAGGCGCGGAGGGAGGCCACTGAGGCCGGGCGCCTGGCTATGGCCGAGGTGCTCGAGGAGGAGAGGGCCGCCCATTCGCTGGCGAAGTCAACCCTGCGCGCCTCTGAGGCGCGTCTGGGGGAGGCCCAGTCCGAGATCGCGGGCCTCAAGTACGAGGGCGGGGTCTTCCGCCTCAAGATCGAGCAGCTCGGGGCCCGTGAGAAGAAGGCGCTCGAGCGGGCCGAGAACGCCGTGGAGCTCTTCAAGGAGTCGGAAGAGTTCCGTGATATGTTGGAGGAGGAGACTGTGGACGGGTTCCTCCGGGGTTTCGAAAACTTCCGGAGGCAGATGGCTTGGATCTGCCCCCAATTCGACCTCTTCACGATTCGTCCGATGATGAGGTTGGGCTGCGGCTCCAACGACGACGTTCCCGATGCCATCGCGGCCGAGGAGGAGTCCACCGAGGCTGAGGCAGACTCAGCCGCGCTGGCGGCGACGGAGGTTCCCCCTTGCGGAATTACCGAGGCGTCCGCCGAGGTTCCCGCCGTAGACCCCGGGCCCGTGCCTGCCGAAGGCCCCCAGGTCGTCGCCATAGATGACCCTGAGGGTGACGCCGATGCTGCCGCCGCCCCTTAGGGCGTATATTTTCTTTCTTCTCTCTCTTCTTTTTTTTTATTGTAGATGAGGTCGGCCTTCAAAACTGTTGATCGGTCGACCTTTGATTTTGTACTTAGCCTTTCGGCGTTTCTTTATTAATGAAAAGATTTCTTTTCACTTCTCCGCGTTTACCTTTCTCCCTTTATCTTTTTTGCTTGTGAACGAGGTTGGTACTTTTGCCGACTCTCGACTTTGTATCCGAGCCCTCGGGCTGCTTAATAAAGGTATGTTTTTTGGCCGTGCTTTGCCTTTCTTTCTTCTAACTTGTTTGAGTGTTCGAACTCCAATTACGCTAATTAGGGGGGCTCCTAGCTCAGATTTTAGGAAATTTCACCAAGTCTTGTAGCTCGGATCCGAAGATCGCGAGGGTCGCCGAGTTTAGTTCTTAGATTGTAGAGGCGTTGGGTTTGGGCCTCTGACCGCTAAGTGGGGCCGTGCTAGGCCGCTTCTTGGAGGTCTAGCTGAGCTTTTCGAGCTCGGTTTTCAGACCGTAGGTCTATAAAGAGGGGTTAGTGCCGTCCTCCAAAAGGGAGTATGAGCCACTAACCAAATCACCACTAGGGCTTTCACAGCTATCTCCCTCGGACCCTGCCGAGGTTTAGGTGTTCGGGGTCGGAACCTACGGAGAACATTTCGGCCCTCTTGAGCTCGATCAATGCGCCCACGGTCGAGGTTATCTTCATAGATTTATGGGGGCCGAATTAGGCCCTCGTTTACCGATTCGCAAGAGCAATCCGACCTTGGCCATATTTTAGTCGGGGTTCCGTCGATAACACGTAGATAAATATAACGAGGCAATCATAAAGCGGGATGTACCTCATGCAGCAGGAGTCGAGTGCTTCAAGTTGACTGGTCTTCTTTGGCTTGTGGTCGGCTCAGCTACGTTGAGGCGACGCGACGGTTCTTCCGCATCGCACTTCTCCCAGGCCGAAGTCGGCAGCTTTGCTTTTCGACTAATTTTTGTGAACGCTTTTTGTTCAGGGTCCTCCTTCTGGGGACGCCGGCACAATAGGAGAAATAGTTGCCATCGGAGATCTGTGTGAGCGTTGCTTTGTTGTTATCCGCGAACATTTCGGAGATGCTGCGAAGGTACTGCCCCGTCGTCCCAAGGTCGAGGGAGCTTGGGACCAGTTCCCGGGGCATTCCGGCTTCAATCAGAGAGCCGAGCTCGACACCTGGAGCTCGAGCCTGCAGTCGATCCGGTGGTACATCCCGAGGTCGAGGGAGTTTGAGACTCTACGGTCGACTCACGGGGTATCCCGAGCTTTGTCGGGGTATCGTGCGCGAGGTCGAGGAGTCCGAGAACGCACTGCCGACCTGCGACGCTTCCCGAGGTCGAGGGAGTTTGGGACTCTACGGTCGAACCTCGGGGCATCCCGAACTTTGTCGAGGTGTCGTGCGCAAGATCGAGGGGTCTGGGAACGCACTGTCGATCTGCGACGCTTCCCGAGGTCGAGGGAGTTTGGGACTCTACGGTCGAACCTCGGGGCATCCCGAACTCTGTCGAGGTGTCGTGCGCAAGGTCGAGGGGTATGGGAACGCACTGTCGACCTGCGACGCTTCCCGAGGTCGAGGGAGTTTGGGACTCTACGGTCGAACCTCGGGGCATCCCGAACTTTGTTGAGGTGTCGTGCGCAAGGTCGAGGGGTCTGGGAACGCACTGTCGACCTGCGACGCTTCCCGAGGTCGAGGGAGTTTGGGACTCTACGGTCGAACCTCGGGGCATCCCGAACTTTGTCGAGGTGTCGTGCGCAAGATCGAGGGGTCTGGGAACGCACTGTCGACCTGCGACACTTCCCGAGGTCGAGGAAGTTTGGGACTCTACGGTCGAACCTCGGGGCATCCCGAACTTTGTTGAGGTGTCGTGCGCAAGGTCGAGGGGTCTGGGAACGCACTGTCGACCTGCGACGCTTCCCGAGGTCGAGGGAGTTTGGGACTCTACGGTCGAACCTTGGGGCATCCCGAACTTTGTCGAGGAATCTTGCGTCAGGTCGATGCTCTATCGTCCTGCGATACTTCCCGAGGTCGAGGGAGTTTGGGACTCTACGGCCGAACCTCGAGGCATCTCGAACTTTGTCGAGGAATCTGAGGATCACAAACGACCCAGCATCAGAGGAGTCATAATTATTGAAAGGAGATTATCATAAGGAGGAGATTTGAATCCATGTTCCTGACTGCCCAGAACCCCTAGGGGTTTCATTGGTAATACATCCGTAGATTCTCGGAGTTCCAGCTCCGTGGAATTAGAGTCCCCTCTAGGGACTTCAATTTGTACGCTCCGGGTCGTTGTACTCGGGCGATCTGGTACGGCCCTTCCCAATTTGGGGCGAGTTTTCCTTACTCGGTCGGTTGAGAAGCCTCGGCTCTCCTGAGGACGAGGTCCCCTACTTTGAAGAGTTTGGGCTTGACTCTGGAGTTGTAGTATTGGGCCGTCTTCTGTTGATATCTTGCCATGCGGACCCGGGCGACCTCTCGGGTCTCTTCAACAAGGTCCAAGTTGTTCCTAAGCCGGGAAGAATTGGTGTCGGGGTCGTAATGCTCCACCCTTGAAGAAGGGAGGCCAATTTCCAGCGGGATAACAGCTTCAGTGCCGTATGCTAGGTTGAAGGGGGTCTCTCCCGTGGGCAGTCGGAACGTGGTCCGGTACGCCCAGAGGACGTTGTACAAGTCCTCGACCCACTGTCCTTTGGACCGATCCAGCCTAGCCTTGAGTCCCTGCAAGATAGTGCGGTTAGTTACCTCGGTTTCTCCGTTTGTCTGGGGATGGGCGACCGAGGTGAAGCGGTGGTCAATGCCGAGCTCAGAGCAAAATTCCCTGAAGTGGGCATTGTCGAACTGCCGGCCATTGTCGGATATAAGGATACAGGGTAGTCCGTATCTGCAAATTATGGACTTCCACACGAAGTTCCGCATCTTTTGCTCGGTGATCCGGGCTACAGGTTCGGCTTCGACCCATTTGGTGAAGTAGTCGATTGAGACGACCAAAAACTTTCTTTGCCCGGTGGCGAGGGGAAAGGGCCCCAGAATGTCGATCCCCCATTGGGCAAACGGCCAGGTGGCGACGATGGAAGTCAACAGGGCCGAAGGTCGGCGTTGGATGTTAGCGTTCCGTTGACACCGGTCGCACTTCCGGACGAAATCCGTCGCATCTTTCTGGAGAGTGGGCCAGTAATATCCTTGCCGCAGGATCTTATGGGCTAATGCCTGATCCCCCAGATGATTTCCGCAGATTCCTTCATGGACCTCTCGGAGGGCATAGTCCGCCTCAGAGGGGCGGAGGCATTTGAGAAGAGGAGAACTAAATGATCGACGATAGAGTCTGTCTTCATACAAGACATACCGGGGAGCTTGGCGCTTGATTCGGCGAGCCTCTATCTCGTCACGGGATAGGGTTCCGTCCTGGAGGTAGCAGACGAATCCGTCGATCCATCTTGGCTCGAAGTCGATACGCATGGTGGGCTCAAGCTCCTCCGTGCTAGGCGTCCGAAGGTACTCGAGCGTTGTCCCCTGGGGAAGCTCGTTTATGCGGGAGGTCGCCAGCTTGGACAACTGGTCTGCCCTGAGATTCTCCGCTCTGGAAATGTGATAAATACTAAAAGAGTTCAAGGTAGATGTGAGTTTCCGCACTTTTTGGAGGTATTTCTGCATGGACGGCTCTTTTGCTTCGAAGTCTCTCTGGATTTGGCTCACTATTAGCTGAGAATCGCTGAAGGCCTTCAGGTCTCCCACTTTCAGTTCCTTCGCCAATTTGAGCCCAGCAATGAGTGCCTCGTACTCCGCCTCGTTGTTCGAGGCCGGAAACTCGAGGCGCAAGGCTTGTTCGGCCTCCACTCCATCCGGGCTGGTGAGGATAAGTCCAGCTCCGCTACCCCTCGAAGTTGAGGATCCGTCCGAATATAGGACCCATGGTGGCCTCGGGGCTGTCTCCGTAGGTGCAGATGGTAGCTCGGGGTCGTCTGGCAAGGTACACTCCACCAGGAAGTCGGCGAGTATTTGAGCTTTAATGGCCGGCCTGGGCCGATATTTGAGGTCAAATTTCTCGAGCTCGACCGCCCATTTGGCGATCCTCCCCGCACGATCCGACCTTTGCAGTATCTGCTTCATAGGCTGGTCGGTCAATATGGCTATTGTGTGGGCTTGGAAGTAAGGCCGGAGTCTCCGCGCCGAGGTGACAAGGGCGAAAATTGTCTTCTCCAGTTTGGAATATCGGGTCTCGGCATCTCTAAGGACCCGGCTGATGTAGTAGACCGGCTTTTGGAGCTTATCCTCTTCCCGGACCAGGACCGAGCTCACTGCAACCGGGGAGACGGCCAAGTATAAATAAAGAACCTCGCCCCGCTGAGGCTTGGTGAGTAGCGGGGGAGAGGCCAGGAGGCGCCTGAGCTCTTCAAAGGCCCGCTGGCACTCTTCCGACCACAGAAAGTTCTTTGGCCGCTTAAGGATCTTGAAGAATGGGAGGCAGCGCTCAGCTGATCGGGAGACAAATCTCCCTAAGGCGGCAACCCGTCCGGTAAGCCGCTGCACTTCTTTGACTGTCTTTGGGGGCGCCATCTCTTGCAGCGCTCGGATTTTCTCGAGGTTGGCTTCAATCCCGTGCTGGGTCACTATGAAATCCAGAAATTTGCCTGAGGTAACTCCGAACGCGCATTTTGCTGGGTTGAGCTTCATCCGGTACCTCCTGAGCTTGGAGAATGTTTCGTCGAGGTCGGCTACATGGTGCTCCGCCGCTCGACTTTTCACCAACATGTCATCCACGTTGACTTCCATATTTCGGCCGATCTGGTCCTTAAAAATTTGGCTGACCAGCCTCTGGTACGTGGCTCCAGCGTTCTTCAGACCGAAAGGCATCACCTTGTAGCAATAGGTGCCTTTGTCGGTGATGAAGGCTGTCTTCTCCTCGTCTTCCGGCGCCATCCGGATCTGGTTGTATCCGGAAAAGGCATCCATGAATGTTAGCAATTGATGCCCTGAGGTGGAGTCGACGAGCTGGTCGATACTTGGGAGGGGGAAGATATCTTTTGGGCAAGCCTTGTTCAGGTCGGTGTAGTCCACGCACATTGGCCATTTCCCGTTGGCCTTCTTTACGAGGACTATGTTGGCGAGCCAGTCTGGGTAGGAGACCTCCCGGATAAAGCCGGCCCCGAGGAGTTTATCCACCTCCTCGGCCGCAGCTCGTTGTCGTTCCGGTGCGGAGCCCCTTTTCTTCTGCTTTACAGGTCTGCTGGTTGGCTTCACCTGGAGTCGGTGGATCATGACCTCGGGGTCAATTCCCGGTACGTCCGCAGGCGACCAGGCGAAGACATCAGCATTGTCCCGCAGGAAACTAACGAGGTGATCCCTCTCGCAGGCGCCAAGACCGGAGCCGACCTGCACAGTTAGCTCGGAAAAATTTTCTTACAGTGGAATTTGAACAAGAAGCTCACCAGGCTCTACTTGCTTCTTCCAAAGAGTGTTCCTTGCGTCCAGAGTTTCTATGCGTAGTGAGGGGCTCGCTGGCTGAACCAGCGCCTCGGTCGGTTGCCTTACTCTGTGGGCCGCCATGTAGCACTGCTTGGCAACCAACTGGTCCCCGCGGACCTCGCCTACTCCTTGGCCGGTGGGGAACCGCATGAGCAGATGGTGGGTTGAAACCATGTCCCGAAGGGCGTTTAGCCCTGGACGCCCAAGGATGGCGTTGTAAACTGAGGGTAGACGGACCACAAGGAAGTCCGTCCTCACAGTACTCTTCCGGGGAGCGGAGCCAACTGTGACAAGGAAGCTGGCCTCACCTTCTACCGGGACCGAATCTCCGGTGAATCCAACCAGTGGGGCATTAATTTTTCGGAGATGTCCTTCTGGCGACCCCATTTTTTGGTAGGCATGATCGTACAAAATGTTGGCTGAACTTCCATTGTCAACTAGGACATGTTTTACATTAAACTTATTTACAATCATGGAGATGACCACAGCGTCATCATGGGGGTCTCAACTCCTTCCAAGTCCTCGTCCGAGAACGAGATGACTTCATCAGCACGCAAGCGCTTCGGGGGGGCTCCCTGGGCTGTGGCTCCTGCCGAGACCCCTCCGATCATATTGATGGTGCCGGCGATGGGCCCGTTGTCGTCCGGGTTTTCGGATGGCGTGGCGTTTTCCGCCAGCCTCCTTTCCTCGCGCCGGTTTCTCACGAACCGGTTGAGTATTCTCCGGCGAATGAGCACCTCTATCTCGTCCCGGAGTTGGAAGCAATCCTCCGTGTCGTGCCCACGGTCTCGATGGAAGCGGCAATACTTCCTGGGATTGCGGGGAACTCCCGTATCCCGCATAGAGGCGGGGGTCGGAAGAAATCCCGACCCTCGATTTCCATCAGGATCTCGGCCCGGGGGGCATTGACAGGTGTGTAGTTCTCGTACCTCCCTGGGTACGTCCGAGGCCGTGGTGGAGATCTTGGTCGAGGTGGGGTCCTCTGCCGAGCTTGCCCCTGCTGCCGAGGGGGGCTCCTCAGCCGAGGGAGGTTCTTCTCTTGACGGGGGGATCGGCTTCTTTGTCGGCCGCGCTCCTCGCGGCGTTTCTTCTGTTTCCTCGAGGCGGGCTCAATCGCGCTCCGCCTGGAGGCAACTGCCTCCTCGGCCTTGGCATACTTCCGGGCTCGGGCCAGCATTTCGGTGAAGTTGGCCGGAAAGCTCTTCTCAATGGAGAAGAGGAATTGGTAGGAGCGAACCCCGGTCTTCAGAGCCGACATGGCTATCGACTGGTCTAGCTCGCGAACTTCCCACGTGGCGGCGGTAAAGCGGTCCAGATACTCCTTGAGGGATTCCCCCTCCTTCTGTTTGATGTCCAGGAGGGAGTCTGACGTCCGTTGTTGGCGCCGGCTGTCGGCAAAATTGGTGGCGAACTGCCTGCCGAGTTGCTCAAAGGAGGATGCCGTATTCGGCTTTAGTCCAAAAAACCAAAGCCGGGCGGTCCCTCGAAGAGTCGCTGGGAAGGCCTTGCAAAGTACAGCTTCCGAGGATCCTTGCAGAGCCATGAGGGCTTGGTAGCTCTCCAAATGGTCGAGAGGGTCGGTCATTCCGTTATAGGGCTCCACCTGAGGCATTTTGAACCTCGCTGGGACCGGCTCATCCTCGATCTGGCAGGAAAAGAGGGATTTGGTAGTGAACTCAAAGTCTCCCTCCTGCCTTGCCTTCCTACTGTGGAGCACTGCGATCTGGCGCTCCAAGTGCTCAACTTTTCTGTCGAGCTCCCCAACCCGTGGGATTGTCGTCGTGGTCTGCTCCGGCTCGCGGTGGTCTGGGGCTGACTCAGCCTCAGAGGGTTGGGGTCTTCTGTTGAGATCTCTCCCCGGTAGCTCTCTCTAGGGGGAAGTCCGCTCCTCGTCGTTGGCTCTGGAAGAGCCGTGGAGATTCTGGCCTAGGGGAATTGGGCCGTTGGGAGGAAACTCCGGCAGGGCCTGGGCCTGCGGGGGATGTGTTGGTAAGGCCTCCTCGCGCCGCAGGCCTTGAACGGCGGCGGCCAGGACCTGAACTTGCTGCATCAAAGCATTGAATTGCTCCGGCTGAACCTGGAGAACCGGGTCAGCCGGATTAGGTGGATTCTGGACGGAATGTCCAGGACTCTGTGGGAGGCGCCGGGAGGTATTGGAGGCTCCCTTGCTTCTCAACTTCATGATCGCTACTCGGGCCCTTCCTCTAGCGCCAACTGTTGCTGGAAATTGGACCCGGGGGCGATCGTCGGTCGAGGAGAGGGAGCGGCAGCGGAGCGGCTGTCCGTCGGCGAGTGGCGTCCTCCGTTGGGGTGCCTGCAAAAAGCCGGTGGCCGGGTCTTCCGGCGCCGGCCCTCCGACGCTCAAGTCAGAAGGGGGGCAATCTATGTGAGAAGAAGAAAGTGTGTTTATTAATTTTTCGTCCCCCCTCTGAAAAGCGAAGGTTTCCTTTTATAAGGGGGGTCGGTGTACCTGTGGTGTGATTGGACGAGGCCGCTTGTACGGCTCGATATGCCGCTCAGACTGGCGCACGATCAGGTGAATCATTGCATTGATGTTGGAGGCATGGCCGAGATCAGAGACTTATCATCGTTGATTGGACTCTGCTGGGCTGACTTGCCGTGGCGAGTCGCGGGTCCGTAGATAACTGGAGCCATGCGCATTAATTGTTGAGTAAGCCGGCGGTATGCATTAATTGTTGAGTAGGCCGGAGACTTTCATCAATTGTTGAGTGATTCAGGGGTTTGCAGAGATCACGCGTAATAAATGCTGGGACAGCGGCAAGGTATGGCCTTTGGCCAGACCTCTGAGGGGTACGGCCGTAGTAGGTGGCTGACGTGGATAAACCTTTGAGGTCGGGAATTCTCCAGGTCGGAGGCTCTGAGGTCGGACGCCGACCTCAGTTGTCCGGGGTCGGCGGTCATGCGGCCTTCTAGCGGCGGGGTTACTGTATTACCGGGGGAAAACCGTATTCTCCCAATAATGGATTATTGGCAGAAATTTTCGTCATCAAATTTAATTTTTAATTTTAAAAATATTAAAAATATTATTTTTGAATAATTATAAATTTAAAAAATTAGTGATATATATTTTTGTAATTAATTAAGTGACGGAAGCTCCGGTGTATTAGTAATCGGAAATATGGTATAATGACAGCCAAGAATCGCCGTCGCTAGAAGGATAAATATATTGCAACTTAATTAGCATCAACAGAACTAAATTACACACACGGTAAGTGTCTCCACACTCACCGTCACCAACGGCTCCTACTGCATGTACATGATCCAAGCAAAGTAAAACAACAAGAAGAAGAAGAGAACAGAGCGCAAGAATGCAAGCCGACTTGGCTTCAAGCTCCAGCTTAAGTAGCAGCAGCAGCTAACTCTGGTTTCTAATTTGATCTGTTGAGGGCGACGAGATTGTGGTGGAAGCCGGCGGAGGTGAGGATGTCGTGGGCTGTAGTGAGCTGGTCGGAGAGTGCCTTGATGCGGAGGAGGTAATCCCGGGCCTGCACCACCGCCTCCGCCTCCAGCTCGCCGATCTCTACACTCAGACGCTCCTCCGCCTCCTCCACCGCCCTCAGCCTCTCCCGCGTCCGCTCCAGCTCCCTCCGCGCCTCCACCTCCCTCTCCCGCGCCTCCGCCGCCTCCCTCTCCAGCTCCGAGTTCCTCCGCCGGAGCTCCTCCACGTCCGCCGCTGCCATCCCCGGCGCCGCCCGGATATAAACTGGAAGGTAACGAACCCGCAATCCGGTCCGCTTTTCTCGGAGGGTATGAGCGGGATCCGCTTAAATAGATGAGAATTGAGAGATTAGGTGCGTGGCCGCGGGCCCGCGGCCGCCCCACTGACGCCGTTGTGACGGCCGCGGTGTTTTCTGGTGCAGAATCTATCTTGACCGAGGTTGTTGTTTGGAACGATATATATAGTGCGAGACTTGCTTCCAGTGAGTGTTATTTGTCGTTATAATTAAAAATTTTGATTAATAATAGAAATAATTAGTAATAATATATGGCAGTCTAAATCTTTTACACCGATGATCACGGGCAAATTACAATGTAGATATTAAGAGTGTTTATTTTACCAAAAAAATATAATATTCTCTTTCACCATTTTTTCAAAAAAGGTGAAAAGGTAATTACAAGATAACCAGTATTTCAGTTTTTAAAGTTGACATGTACATGATGAACCTTTTCAAAACCACAGTAACGTCCGTTATGTTAACCTTGCCGGCACGTTACGGAAGGGATGGTCTTGCTGCCGGAAGTCATGGGCAGAGTCGAAGGGTCATCTAGTAATGGAAAATCATCTGGCGTTTACTAATCTTGGAGCGACTTGGAGGAGGGCACACGCAGCGTCGGCGTTATTGGAAGGATCGGTGGACCCACGAGAGTCGTCGGTTGCGTCGGGGAGCCTATCAGAATCCTGACCGTTCGTTGAATGTAAGTGGGTAAGACGTGAAAAAGGCATTCTGGCATGATGTGGAATCCGACGCCGACCAGCAGACATCGATTTGATGACCAATGCAGGTAACGGTCTGCTGGTCCACTATCGTAATGGCAGAAGATGCGTCATGTCTAAGATGGGGCCCTTCAGTGTGAACTCGACGCCCTCATTGCTTTCCCCAAGGGAGAACGAGTGCTGAGACAGCTAATGCGAAGGCCCAAGTGGGGACGGACGCGAATGCAAGTTGCTTGGTGCGTGTATAGCTTGGATCCATGCAAGTCCAGTCGCACGTTGACACGTAATGATGTGAGGGGGGAATAGTTCATGGATCAAGTGGATGGCCTTCTAGACGTGACCAACTCTGGATATTTGTCGCATTGCTCGATGGGTTACTGTTGACAGAGGCCGGTGTGGGCCAAATCAGCAAGACTCGTCCACAGCGGAGGCTGATGTGGGCCAAATCGTAATCGAATGCCGGAGGGACGCTTGAGATGGTCGGTTTAAAGACCATAGTTAAGCCTTCATTATCACCTACGGGTTTTAGTGAGATGGCAGCGCATACGATCCTAACAGTGGTATCAAAGCTAGCGGCACGGGTTCAATTTACAGAATAAGCGATTAAAAAGAAAAAAAACTCCCTTGCTATGGAAGAGAAGGCTCGTCCGCGGCGGAGGCCGGTGTGGGCCAAGTCGCAATCAAATGCCGGAGGGGCGCTTGGGATGGTCGGTTTAAAGACCATGATTAAACTTTCACTATCATCTGCGGATTTTAGTGAGGTGACAGCGCCTATGGTCCTAACAGTTACGTTCGTTGTTTGGCCCTTAGATTAGGACGTGCCAACCTTCTAGGCTTCTCTCTCTCTCACACACACACACGCGCGCGCGCACGTAGAGATGGTGAGGGCTCTAACCTTATCCGCCATCCTACATCTGCACTCCATTCTCCACAAACCCTTTCTAAACAGAGGAGGGATTCTAATCCCATCCCCCGTTCTATACCTAGAATGAAACTTTGAACCCCGGAAAGACCGAGCCTAATGCTTGTGCAGTCGAGATATGGAATAATAGAGGTCTGAAAAGAAAACACTTTTTTTAATTGATAAATTTGATATTTTATATAGCTCTTAAATAGATATGGCTAGCCAGGTCAAAAGAAAGAAGATGAAACAAGAAAATAGAAATATCAACGGTCGTGGCTCAAATAAAACTGACGACTTTCAGAATCGGACTTCGGACCCTGCCTCTTACTTTAAGATGGCAGAGATAGTACTGTCCGAACTCATAAGTTGACTTGATGTTCTCTATCATATTCATGGTGGAAGGGGCCAAAGCCCCTACAGTCCGTATCTATGAGCCACAAGCTTGCTACTGTAGACCGTGGCGAAGATGGGAGGGGAAACAAAATAACAGTGGGCGAGGAGAAAAGAGATGCGTGGGAAAGTATTCTTTCAGAAAAAAAATATTTTACTTTTCTAATTCTTTATATATATATATATATATATATATATATATATATATGGTCACGTGGATGATACTGTTCTAGTTTGAATACATCCAAAAAAAAAAAAAAAGACAAAAAAAAATATGACACAAAAAGGTGGGATAGTCTTGTAGCTTTTCCAAAAATACCACCCAAGTATTAGGCAACAAAAGAGGCAATCCAGTCACCAACCCTGTTTGTCTCGCGGTATATATATATATACATAAGTGGTCTGAAAAGTATCAGAATACATCGTCAACCTGCGGATGTTCTGCAGAAGAGGATGTCCATCGCTAGCTCTATGTTGGCCCTAGATCTACTTGATCACCATAATCGAATCCCCTTCAAGGTGAAAACAATCCACTCCCAAGATAAGCCTCGCATAAGTAATGTCTTCTCAAGTAGCCCT
Organism: Phoenix dactylifera; assembly: GCF_009389715.1. Taxonomy (NCBI): domain Eukaryota; kingdom Viridiplantae; phylum Streptophyta; class Magnoliopsida; order Arecales; family Arecaceae; genus Phoenix; species Phoenix dactylifera. Next base: position 11,080,796 of record NC_052393.1, read on the forward strand.
TAGCTCAGCACCAAAAATGGAGATATCATAATGCACTGTTCCCCAATTGTGATGAGTCTAAATTTGGGATCTTTGATCACAAAATGAGTTTCGCCCCTGCTGCCACCATTAATCACACTCCCATCAAAGATCACTTTGAGAAAACTTGAGGATGGGAGCTTCTAGGAGATACAGATTATCTAGATCGCTGCAAAAGCTGAACAGAAGTCTCGTATGTCCCTTGCAATTCTAGATGCATCATAGGAGTGAGACTGAATGACCTTATGAGTCTTTCGATGCCATCTTTTTGTTCTCAAAGATCCACACGTTTCATCCAACTAGATGTGATAGGCCACATAAGCAGATCGGACTCCCCATAATGCATTAGCCTTTATAGCATTCATTAACAAATAAATTTTGCAATATAATATTAGGGAAAATCCAAAGGTCGTTGGTTTTGGAGGCCAGGCCATGTGCTCGACCTGCACAAGATCATAAAGGCAATCTTTAGAGAAGTTTATTTAGGCAATCGGGGAGGGCTTGTGTATGTATGATGCAGAAAGTGCGAATGAAGGGGATAGGGGCCATGGTCAGGCATCTTCAAGGCAAAATTATTAGGTGGATTCTTACCAAAATACAAATTTGTTGGAGCTAGTTTGAAGGGAGCCTTTCATTTTTAAGTTCCCTGTTTTGTTTTTTTATTTTCAGTTTAGACTTTGAAATGGAAATGAGAATAATGGACTCATTGCAAGTGTTTGGTTGGAGAATTTTTTTTTTCCTAGTTCAATTTCGATTTCAGGAGAAATAGAAATGCCCTAATTCCCCAGAAACTAATCCTGATTCTTGCCTGATACAAAAATCCCATTTTGATTCTAATTCTAATTTTTATTCTAATATATTTTGATTCCGATCACAAGCCAAACACACTCTTAAGTTTTTTTATTGGCCTCCGTTGGGGTGGTTGTATCTTTTAAGAGGGCCTAGCCTGTTACTTTGGTCCAAACGTTTAGTCTTTACTTTGTTGGGCCACCTGTGCCGTCCTTTCTTCCTGTCCTCTCGTTTCAATATCGCAATGAAATTGAGAGGTTGCCACCATGTCTTGTACCAAACAAGAGAGAGAGGGAGAGGGCACCAAGGCTAGCTATCCAAATCTGGGTACATGGGTGGGTGGGGGTAAGGAGGCCAGCGGAGATGGTTTAGACTTCAGAGCATGGAATTCATCAAAGCAACAGGGCTAGCTATCCAATCTGGGTACATGGCTTTCCTTGACCTTCATCTCAGCTCTGTAAGGTCAACACCTCAAATTTTTTTTAAAAAAAATCAGATTGGTTGTGTTTCTCCAAGATCGTGATTTACTAAGATATGATCTTATGCAACCTATATAAGATCATGAGTCAGATTGGGTCTAAACGTAGACCCAAATACAAGTTTTACACATCTGCACCCCACATGCACATCATTAGTATCAGTAAATATTCATTAGCTGTGTGATTTTTTCCCCCACCAGAGGAGCACTCTCATGTTTGGTACAAGATCTTCTCAATGCATATTTAGTCACCAGGTCCACCGTCGATCTAGGATGAAATCACCTCAGATTGATTTGTTTAACTCTAGGATGAAATTATTAGGCAGGCTTATTTCACTCTATATCCATGGTGGATCTGTTCGCCTAATAATTCAATTCGGGCTTTTGCTCTTTAGATTGGTTGAGAGAAAGGGGACATTTCCTGCACCCTTTTCCCAAATGATGCTTTAGCATACCTAAGCACACCCCTTTTTCACAAACCAAGGTCTCAGGGCATTTTCTCAATACCTATTAAAATTTAATATCTATATTTACTCCTCATTTTTTTTCCTTCTCTTCCTATTCTAGTGTGCATACTAAAATTTTGGTCAGAGGAGATTCTTTTGATTCTTGACATGCTTGCATTTGTAGCAAATCAAAAGAGGGATCCGGTTGCTGACCTAATTGGAAATATCTATTTTTTAATATCTATATTTATTCATCATTGTTTTGTTTCTCTTCCTTTTCTAGTGAGCATACTAATGTTTTCGCCTGAGGATATTCTTGTGGTTCTTGACATATATTTTACATTCTTAGCGAACTAGAAGAGATGTCCGGTTGTTGAACTAATTGGGAGTTCAAATTCCCCTTGGCATTTCTATTTTAGAGTTGAAACATCAGAGGATCGTATAATATAGACTAATTACGTTCGATACTTTTTAGGTTATCAACCAAGCAATATATATGCTAACATCACATAAAACATATTGTTGGCATTACATTAAATACAGAAGAAATGTTTTTTCTTTTTTTCAACAAAAATACATGCTGCTAACTCCAATGGCTAAAATTCTAGTTGGTTACATGAAGTTGGGTTTTCAAAGACGAATCGGGAGCCTACTTCAGAATGATTGATTGGCCCAAAACAGAGAAGAAGCGGGTTCCTACAAAATTTGGGCCTCAAGTGGCTTCGGGCATTGGGCCTTCAGGGAGCCGATATGCCGAACCAGACAAAGCCGCAGTTTGAGTTTGGGCCTCTTTTCTTATCTTAAAAGGACTGCAAGTGCTCTAATATAACTAGGCCCAACTACGCCAGCCCTAGTGGCATAGAGCGAACAATTAGTGGGCATGAACCCAAGTGCTGTTAAATACATCCAGGTCCAGATAAGGGCGGATCATGTGGAGACACGAAATTTAATGTCTAATTTCCGACCTCATTTGAACATACATAAAGTAAATCTTTAGATATACGCCCTTTTTTGGCATAAGCCAACCATCGATGTGAAGAACTCTGTCGGCGTATCATTGACCAAGATAGCATAGGAAGGAGCTCGCATACGGCTTAAAATCTAGCTGATCTACACAACATAGAACCTAAGGCTCTTAAGGGCGTGCATAAAAAAAATTCCATCTCATGCGGTCATAAGCCCTCTACATTTCCAGCTTAATGCCATAAGACTGCAATGACATGAGACGCTCTGAAGATCATACATGAATTTCTGGATGATGAGGGCGTTATCCGTGCTGCTCTGGCCATCCATGAATGCTCTCTGCTTCAGGCTAATAAGCTGCCGTGACATGGATCCCTATGCAACCAAAGCATACCAAGTGGGCCACGCAGCTTGCCTGGACCTGACAATTCCTGCCACTCACATGCCCTCGTCGGGCCAAGTAGCGTGATTTATGGACCCATTAATTGGATCTGCTTCACGGCTCTACCGAACATGACCCTCCGAATTAATTAGTAATCGTTTGCACTGCACCTATGATTAAAAAATACACTATAAAACTTTTAATTAACTCTAAAACTTGATGTTTAGTTATAATATAGTCGACTCGTCCATCTCCATTAGATTCCATGAACGTATGGTTATCATATAACATAATTTCAGATATAATATTTCATTAATATCCTTTCCATCTGGATTAGAAGAGGAGTTTTTTTTTTATAGTGAAAACGGTAGAAGACTTTTGGCGGCGACTCCTCCATCCACCAATAATCTTCAAGGATATATTAATCATTTTATATACATCATTAATGCTGTTAGGGCTCAGATGAATGGCTGCACCATATTATAACTAAAAATTAAGTTTAAAGCATAATTTAAAAAAAAATAAAAATTTGAAGGAGTAAATAATTTTTTAAAAATTTGAAGAGGCCTCCCTACAATTTTTCCTTAAAAATTCATCGTTCGGACGATACCTTCATTTATTTGTTCTTTTACTGACGTTTATTTTCAGGGGAAGAACATTACCGTGATGCACAACATGTCAGATCTGAGAGGAAGCAAAACACTAGCTGTTTTGTACCCAAAAAAAATATAAAAAAAACGTTACATTCGGAAATGGAAGAGAGCCACCTATTGACAGCTGCGTCAGTAGTATGGCGGTGGCGCAGGTGGCTGCGCGGCAATGCACGGAGGATTATTATCCACTGGAGTTGGCGGCGGCGGCCGTGGCCGCAGTTTGGGAGCTGGTGCAAAGTAGTGACGCAGTGGTCCAGGCTTTGGAGCTGGAGGCGTTGGTCGAGGTCTCCGACGAGTTGCCGACGTTGAGCTATAGTATGGATCCTTCAAGCAAGGAGGTGGCAATGGAGGAGGAGGAGGAGGAAATGGTAATGGTGGTGGTGGTGGTGGTGATCGAAGCCGAAACTGGGGAGGAGTTCGAGTGGAAACTCGAGGTGATCGTGCAGGCCTTGGCGGTACCCGGCCCCACCTGGCCTTCAGCACTCCTAAATTGGCAGGCTCTTCATCGGAAATAGGATTAGCGGCGTTCTTGGTGGCATGGGAAGAGCATGAAGTTATTAAGAGGACGGCTATAGCTAGGAGCAGAAAGATTGCAGAGAAACTCATCTTCCTCACTTTCCTTCACTTCCCTGGTTGCCCTAGTTATATAGTAAACTTTGGGAGGCTTTAAATAACGCGACCCGGGGGTCGTCTCTTTGACTGCCTTGCTTGTAGACAATTAGTCGTTGACCAATTAAGTTTTGTTGAACCAATTATTAGTATATACGCAGTCCCACGCGAATACAGCTGGAAACATGATTTCTACATCACGCGTCCGCAGACAATTTAGTTTTATGCGCGTTTGCAGTCGAGATATTCCCCGTATAACAAAAAAAGACTTGCAAATAAAATAATAGTCGAAAGCTTTTTAGCAGTTTTTTTTTTTTTTTAATTTGAGGTTGCTTTTTAGCATAATTGGATTGACTTTCTTTCACTTCACTTTTTAGTTTTTACTAGTATATATCTGAAATAGAAGAAAAAAAAATTCCAATAGGTTACAGCATATACTTTTTTATAGTAAAAAATACTAATTTTTCTTAGCAAATGAACTTATATCAGTCTTAACATTCATTATCCATAAGTTGCTTGTCTAAATTGAAAAAAAGAGTAGAAAAATTCTATAAGAGTATTACTCAATTTTGAAGATTCAATAATAAAATATGATTAGAAATTATATAAAAAAAGGAATACATAGGAAGGAAATGTTTAAAGTTGAATTACCTCCGCCGAAATATCTCCGTAGGTAATGCAGGTAATAGTTCTCTGCAATGGTAATGCGAAGTTATATCAATTATTCTTTTTGTTGTAGATTAAAAAAAAGAAAAAGAGCAATATTTAAAGTATGTTACCGGCTTGTATTTGGTAATTTTCTGGAAGAAGTTTCTTAGTAAAGTTCATTATGAATCTATTTTTCGAAAGTCAAAATAACGTATTCTTCTTAAATTTGAGAAGAAGATTTAGATCTAGAACTTACATTTAGATCAGTACGTTGATATGTACTTTCTGAAAAAATAATTGTTATCATGAAACTGTAAATATTGTCATTAAAATTCTGTGACCTAAACATAATTTGGAAGATGTAGGTGCCATCAAGAATCTTTTCAACAACATCTGAAAAAGTAAATCTGTCGTATTTTACATCCATCATAAGGTTAAATGCCGGGACACCAATTAACTGTTGTTCCAACATTTTAAAGATTGCTACACCAATTATATCCTGGACGGTAGTGCTTAATTGCTACACCATTTTTTTCCCATACTTTTTTTGTCTTCCTTCATCAAGACATTTACCACTGTCATTTGCTCCAACTACGACGAGGTGATTGCACACATTCACCTGACAGCATGATGGCATAGTCACGCTTGCTTGCAGAGTTTTTTTTTTTTTTTTATTTCCGTAGGTTACGTTTCACAGTTCATTCATGAAGATAGATATTTTTCCTTTTTTTTCTTTGTTTCCTCGGCCTTTTGTTTCGGTGGGAAGCCATTTCACGATTCATTCATTAAAATAGGTACCCTTGTGCTACGTTTATGATTCATTCATTAATGCAAGTATCGTTTGCTCCGTTTTTTTTCTTTTTCTTTTGGTCTATGTTGTAGAGCGATCTCTCTAGACCTTTCAAACTGGTTGGATGGCGCCGCGTGGAGGTCTCCGATGCCAAGATCTCGGCGAATTTCAGTGAAACCCTTGTTATTTTGGAAGGCCACCGGGCCCTCCTTTAATGTACCATATAGATGACGTATGCAACAACCTAAACGACTGTTGGTTCACTCACTCACACGCTTATGGCTCGTTCGTGTCCAAATCCAAAGAACGTTCCCTGTCTAAGATCTAATGGAGTTCCTAAGACAAATCATAGAAAAAGCTGCCATCAAATTGCATAGCAGTTGGTGGCGTAGTGACAAATGCAAATAGTAATGATCTTCCTCGGGTTGTTCCACGATATTGAATGTGGTTTATAATTTTGACTTTTGTATCCGTAGAAACAGCGACTCCTAAACAATTTCATATGTTGACAATATCTTATGAAGACCAGTCAGCTAAATAATAATGGTTGCCCATGACCCAAGAGGCTTTGCACCCTTACAAGGAGGCCGGATCTGAGCTCACGCACTCCTTTGGCGAGATGAAAGGAGTCGTACATAGTAGTTCTTAAACACGGAAGGAGATAGGAAAGTCGTAGCTAACCAATTGGCCAGTTTTACCCAACAAGAAAGAGCCAACGATATGTAGATCAGATTTAATAGCTTCGTAGCATGCATAAAAGCTTCCTACTCCATATGTATAAGCAATATACATTGAAGCTTCCTAGTCCAAGTGGAAGATAAAGTTTGATCCTATGATTGGTCACCCTGGGGCTGTTTGTTGGGGAAGATCTAGGTAGTAGAGAAACTATGAAGCCCATTTGTTTTGATGATTCATGCTGTGTACCTTACTAATGCCCTATGAACTCTTTCAAGCAAGTCCATGATCAAAATTGCTTTTTTGGAGATGTCCTCATTTAATTTCTTTCAACTAAACCTATGTCTTGCCACAAAGAGACTCTAACAAACAGGGCTACAACTCGTGCTGCATGCATTAGGGTAGATTAAAGGCAAAATGGTAATTCTGCTCCACCTCTAAATCCTTCAATCTTAATCTAACCCACTCTTATCTTAGATCTCTCCAAACCAACAAAAAACCATTATAAGATAAAGTCGAGTTAGATTGAGTTAGCCGAATCAAGTCAGGTTTGTCAGATTGAGTTGCATTGTGCCACGTTAATTTGATTAAATAAGATTATATAAAAAAATTTAGCATAGAGAAAACATTTAAGGTACTTTTATTAAATTAATAATTATTGAAATGAGATCGCTATCATTTATAAATTTCAATTATGCACTTACACTTAATTTAATAAAATTACTTATATATATATATATATATATATATATATATATATATAAGTAACTTATATGAATCATTTTTTTTTTTATTTATATGATGAATTGGTTGGGTTGAAGGTTCCCTCCATCTGAATACTATCCATCCTTTTATGTTTTTCTTTTCTTTTTTTTCTTTCTTTTTTTTTTTGATAAGGGAGGCGGAAATCAGCCATCCGGCGTTTATTGCACCATCTGAGATTAAGACACTTACATCAGATGGGAGGAAATTTTACAAAGATTAATTAATTAGAAGAGTTTGAGCACAGAGAAGTCAGACCACTAAAAGCTATTGAAAACAAAGCATCGTGTGGAAAATGATATTATGTTTACCATCCTTTTCTAAACCTAATACTATGTTTACCATTAAGAAAAAGAAAAAAGAAAAGAACTACTGTCACAAAAGAAGTCCCACTCCCACGAATTCCCTGTCATGGAGAAATATCATGGTGAGATGCAAGCCATGCACGTATTCCCGTTCACTATACAACCTTAAAACCCTTGTTTAGCTAGGTTTTCCTCTTCTTTTCCGTATATATATAGTTACTAATGATGATGATATCGTGCTTAGACCCCGAATTGCTCGAGTAACTAGAAAAAAAACTAATTAAATCACATTAAATTAAAAATCTAAGTTGTCTCCCTATCTATATCACGTCTCTGACCTAACTTGATTCACTCCCTTTCTTTGACAATTTTTCCCCTTTATCACATTATTCTCATAACCTACTTGGATACTCTACTCGTATGTCAACTATCTAACATCCGGCGTGTTAAGAGCAATCATCATAGTTTACTAACAACATTTTGGTGAATCCTGACTCGTGTCTATGTAAATCTAAGCTTGTCTCTCGTCTTCGCTTGTTGTAAGTACTAGTATATATGATATTATTATATGGTAGATCTCAGCCATTAGATCTAGGATGTGCTGTATCTTGATAATTCAAATCATAATATGAGAGAGGCCAATCATATGGAGGTGCACCGTGGGTAGCCATATATTTTCTTATCAAATGAAGGAATTGTTTTATTTTCTTTCATGGAAATATGGATTTATATATTTTAGTTATTTTTTTCTTAAATTATTATTAGTTTAAGAAGAAATAAATATGGAAAGGTCATTAATACTTCGGTCCCTCACATAACCTCTTTGCTCAACCCAATCCCATCTAATGAATGGGTTGGTCGGATAAATTTGGGTTGAGCTTAGCGCAAGTTGCACCTATCAGGACCACATTGGATAAGGTGAATTATTGCTACTGTGGTCAACACTGGCAACTGCAAGTCGGAGATCTGGATTAGCTGCATGCCAGCTACAAAATAAAGATAATGAAATTATATCTTGGTGGTTCAAAGTCAACGCTGCAAGGTTGGGATGGAGATTCGGTAGATGCAAGATAAGATTGATTGAAGGGTCACATCTAGAAACATATTTGCCTTTAAATTATTTGCCTTCAAACTTGAAACTACGCATCCAAACAATTGGTGCTAGTGCAGAAGGGGACCATGTATAATATTCAAAGTAAATGATAAAAATTCATCTGAAATTTATGTTTATTATATTTATGTCTAATAATTTATAAAATTTATATTTATACTCAATTAAATTAATGGTGTTGGTAAAATGGTTTACTTTATGTAAAAAATTGAAATTATTTTTGAATGGAAATATATATATATATATATATATATATATATATATATATATATATATATATATTACATCATTGAAAGGCTATTATACCACTTAATGTTTTTTTTTTCTGATGTAGTATTTGGATTCTATGTAAGATTAATGGTCCGATTAATTAAGTTATAGATTAAAGTATTGGATAAAAATAAATCTTAAAAAGTAAATATAGATTTTCAAATTATTTGATATATATATATATAATTATCTCATATTTTTTTTTAATTTATATTAATATTTAATGTAGTTATTATCATGGAGAGTTCAGCCGTCGGCTGCCGTTCTTGCTAACTGGCAACCGAGCAACCGTGCGACGAATGTAAATAAAACTGCATCAATAGAATAAAGATAAGTAAACCAAAAAGCAGATGCTGAATATACAGACACAACAGAAAGCTATCACCAACACGATGCATGTAATAGAATTTTAAATCTATTTATAAATTTTATTTTTCATAAGTAATATGTCATAAATGTATTATATATGAAAACTATTGTAATAGAAATTCTTTCAATTTTAGAAGTTGTTAATCTTTGATTAGTTGTCCCATAAAATCATTTGTTGAATTGAATCTTCAAAAAAACTCAAATCCAATTATTCATGGAGTTTGGATGCCAGTTAGGAGCATAATTATTTTGATAGATTAAGCCCATATATGAACTCAAACTCATTTTTTTATCAACTTTAAATGCAAATACAGCTTAGATCTGAAGCGAGTTGGATTGTTACAGCTTCATGTTCAAATCATTTCAAATGCTAGAAAATCGCCCCATAGGAGAAATCACATCATACACTGCATAATATTAGTTTTCATCTAAAAATAGATCGTATAGATTGGATAAAAGTAGCAAAAATTATGCATTAAATTAAGGTCCTCTAGAAATGAACAACCTTTGTTGTTCTTTTGAATCATTTTCACTTGCTTTCATGTCCTATTATTTATACTCTCGACATTTAGATGAAGCCACTGTATAACTATTCTCATGTGCAAATAAAATAGTTTATAAATTTTTTTTTTTGGTAAGAGTAAAGTTATCTAGTTAATACTGTATTTTTATATTATGGATGGGACTATCATGGTAAACTCTATTATCTATATTATTTCTATAATAACTCAAGATCTTATTTAAAAAAAACTAACTGGAAGGTATTACTTAAATTTTTTAGTCTTATATAAGCATCCAAAATCTATCCGAAGTATAGCTGATGCAGGACTAAATGTAGGATCCTTGCAATTTCAGTCAAACCAATCTCGTGGGCCACATAAAAACTTTATCACCGGTCGTGATGGTAGAAGCCCCTAGGAATACCATGGCTTGATTATTTTGTACCGTTATGTTTACAACCAAGAAGCGAGTGAAATAAATGGAGTCGTTTGACCGCCCACGGCCAAATATTAACTCGCATTTCCACACAAAAGGCCTTCGTTTTCAATTTTCGAAAAGGCAAAATCATTGTTTAACTGGAATTTCCGACATGCACGAGCAGTTAGGAACTAATCTGAAGTGGAAATTATATTCTTTTTGTGTTTACGTTGTAACAAGAGTCATATGTGAGAAATCATATACTCATTTTATCTCCAAACGATGACAACAATTCCAATTGTAAATACCGTCATAGAGATTTTTTTTCTTTTTGCCTTTGTGATGTAACGGTGGAGGAAGGACCGACCTTCCCCCAACTTCATTGAGAAGTACAATTAGAATTAGGAATCTACGCTGCAATATGGTTCGGCATGATATAGATTTTTGAGCGAATTAAGACCTTTCATGTCCAGATTTACCCATCTAGTTCCTGAATGCAGTAAATAACCTTACATAATACGTAATACATACTTGGTACAACTATGGTCACAACCCTCTTTACTACATCTTTATCTACATAACGTGACTCTAGCAAACACACACACACACACACACACACACATATTATCCATACATCGCATGAAGTGGAAATGGACATTGGATAAATGTTTCGCCAGAATAAAGACGTACGAAAGGGGAATAACAAGGAGAAGGCTCCTGTTTGCTTTTGTGAATCAATCTGGACTAGCTGAAACAGATATCGACGATTATCGAACATACATCCTTCTGATTAAAGAGTAAGAGCTCTGAAACTCCCAACTTGGTGACGCTTGATACGAAGAGGCTATGCTTACTACATATATGGAGGTGGAGTAGGGATTGGTGGCGGCGGCGGCGGCGGAGGGTGGCGAGGAGGAGGAGGAGAATAGAAGATGTGAGGGGAGGAGGCTGGTGTCGGCGGGGTAGGCCGAGGTCTACCACGAGGCATAAGTGGTGGGGAAGGTGATGAGATTTTTGGTGGTGGTGGCGGTGGTGGGTAGGGTAAGTAACAGTTTGTAGGAGATGGTGGTGGATGGTGGCGATCGTGGTGGTGAGGAGGAGGCGGCGGCGGCGGCGGCGGTAAATGGGGCAAGGGAGGCGGAGATTTGTTGATATGTGGAGCAGAGACCGGTCGCGGAGGGGACGGCTGGGTTCTCAAAAATCTAGCCTGCCTTGGCTGTCCGAAGATCTCGTTGCCTAAAGAGGGGGTTGCCATCAATGAAAGGAGAAGGAGCGCATGGAGTAAAAGCTGCGGCATTGGACCCATGTTGGATCTCTGCAGTGTGGTTTCTTGGCTTCCTCCACCTCTGCCTACTAATATATTGAGAAGTTGGGAGTCTCCTAACAAATGATTTTTGTACTCTTTTTATTTGATCGATGCAATTCAATGGTCAAAAAGCAGCGGCACTTTCATGAGCTTTGACAGCAAGGAAATACTAGTTTTAAATCTAGTTGCTAATTTATTTCTTTATTATTGTGTCTGGCCATTAGGTTACGTGCCGTTGAAGATGGAAGCCATAGTTTTTGTCTTGTCTCAGTTACCCATTGTCTTTGGTCCAAGAGTTGAATGTTTTCAGTTTTATATTGGCCAGTCAAAGGAGCTAAACGCGTCTACCTCAGTTCATGCTAAGATGATGTCGATGGTCTAAACATTAGGGTGTTCTGCGAGGCCATAGTGGTTTCATGGAGTAAGAAGGAGCTGTTTCTAAAGATCAATTTGAATACAATAGTTGAAAAACAGGGTTCTTGCTTTGAATAGCTTGGTTCAAGGCTATTAATATAGGGTAATTTTTAAGCACCTTATTTGTTTTTAAATTCGGTAGCTGAATTTTAAATTTTCTATTATCTAAATTATAGTCTTTTAACATTTTTTTGGGTGATTAGCCTTCTTGGTTGAAGTTATCCTAACTGTTTCTAAATTACAAGTTAAATCAAGGGGTACCAAGTGCTATCTCGCATACATGTATTGGAAAAGAAAAAAAAAATGCCATCTCACTTCCAGTCAAAATATAATGTGGCATTTAGAATAAATGGTCTGCTAGATTATTTGCTTCTATGATAGTGCCATCACAACCATCCACTCTTAATGCAAGAGAACGGACACTAAGTAGATGATGCTCATGCAAACTCTAAAATATAAAACTAGATAGTTTTATATTGGTCCATTTGGACAAGCCTAGCCCATATCTGATTTTTATTTTTTTATTTAATGAAGACCTACCTCCAAGAAAATGTTTTGAATTAGCTCTAAACGGCAACCCATAGCATTACTTTTTATAACTCTAAAAATCTCATAGTGGCAATCTCATGATCTAGTTGTACATCTCTTCTCCTTGCTTTCTAATTTGAATAGAAAACGTGCTCCATTCCCTTAGTTATTTCTCATGGTGACAATTTAATGAGTTCATTGTATCCTAGAAAAATAATCTTGTGAGATTTTTTTTTTCCCTTTTTTTTTTTGTGTGTGCGTGTGTGCGTATGAGCGTGAGATTGTTCATTTTAGTGTTCTTGAAGTCCCGGGGCTACAAATCTATTAGTACATTGGCGTACTAGATCCAGATATCAAGAGGTGAAAGAGTATTTCTTTATTGATTTCGTTAAGAGATGTGGTGAGGTTAGAGCTTGAGGACTTGGGATCTATCTGATCGACACTAGAATATTAGCAAGTTTCCAGCTTAAAGCCCTTCTCTAGCTTCAGTCTTGGAAGCTCTAAGAAGCTTGAGAAGATCCAAGCATCTCGGAGTACGGCATCTCACACATTCTTACGTTTGTACTGGGCTGAAGCTTCCGTGCTTTCGAAAGTCTTATCTACGTTGTTGTGGCCTTGTAGATGCGCTCTATGGGCCTAATATTGGGCCGATGGGCCTTCCCTTCACCCGATAACTCTGAAATGGTTAAGAAGAATCATACTTGTATCCGATAGCCAATGTAGCCAGTAATGTAACTAAAAAATAAATTAAATTAACACCATACGTGAATGAAGCAGAGACGCTTTAGAAATGAATCACGTATTATGCATCAATCTGAGGCTCGAGATGTTGAAGAATGGCAGGGTTGCAAGCCTCTTTCACAAGGAGAGAAATGCCTCCATTGCAGGGCACCAAACTTATAATACAACGAGCTTATTCGTCCTTGCAGAAATTTAGCTCTTATAATGCCTCCATTATTTTTCATAACACCACTCATCATTATTCGACAATGCTTTTATTTCGAAAGCCATGGCATTTGGCTTATCGCTCGTGGTAGCAATCCGCATGGAGGATTCTCCATCCTGCAGTAAACCATTTCTGGTCGCTATTATGCTAAATAAAAAAAATAAAATGAAATAAAAATAAAAATAGCCTAAGTTTTGGCGACATTATGTTTCTTGGTATTAAGGGAAGATCTATATCAATCATAGAATGGTTAGCAAGATGACATGGCATGCTTATTTCTAGCCTACCTGATGATATATCATGCTAGGACCACCAGTTCGGTAGCATGTTTTTTAAGAAATAGCATCAACGAGATTTCAAGATACTGAACTCCATATCACACAAACGTGATGCATGTCAAAGCTGACCATCATTTGCCAAATGAGAAGCTTTACAATCATGAGTGTAATGTTTAGAGACAAGTCACAAGTAGGGGTGGCAAAATATGATCCAACCCGCCAATTCGACCCGCCATAAATAGGTTTGGGTTTGGCCTAAACAGGTTCGGGTCGTAAACAGGTCGACCCGTTTAACATGTTTATTAATTGGGTCGGATACGGATTTTAGATGTCTGACCCGTTTAAACCGTTTAACCCGTTTAACTATTGGGCAGGTTAAACATATCTAAACAGGTTAAACGGGTTAAACAGGTTAAACGCGTCTAAACAGGTCGGGTTGGGGCAGGTTAAACAGGTTGGGTTGGGCAGGTTAAACAGGTCTAAACAGTTTTAACGGATCAGGTTGGGCAAACAGGTTAAACAGATCGGGTCGGGTTGGGTAAACAAGTTATCTGTTTATTAAACAGGTTAAACGAGTCGGGTCGGGTTACCTGTTTAATAAACAGGTCAGGTTCAGATTGTAATTTCTGACCTGTTTAATAAATAGATCGGGTTCAGATTTACGGTTTTCTGACCCGATCTGCATGTGACCCGACTCGTTTATAACCCGACCCGATTGCCATCCCTAGTCACAAGATTAAAAGTCTGATGAAGATTTGCTTTCCCAGATTTAGAAAATTAATTGTAAGTAACAAATACCATGATATATTCGAGTTGGCGACTATAATGAGCGCTAAAATAAACCATGCAAGAAGTTTCTTTGTTTCCTTCTCGCCGGAGAACGGGGAGGCCCATTCGGGGAGTCGGTGATCAACGCTTCTTTGTTCCCTTCTCTCAGGAGCATCGGCAACAACGAGGCTCCTTGTGTGAATATGGCTTTTTTTGTGATCCTTCCAGAGGCTTCTTAAGAACTATAGGCTCCAAGCTGAGGTATGGGGTGCTGAAATTTTGGTCAATTTCTACGTTTTATGCCTCTCAAAGAGGTTAACATTTAACATAAAAAAAATAAATAATATAAAATAACAAATAAATTATATTTATCGAGCTGGCAGCAAAAATGGGTTTTAATCTTATTAGCAGCTGGGTTTTCCGAGAGCTAGCATTTGATGGATTCGAAAAGGACGAAGATGTAGACCAAGAAAAGAACTGCGTCGTCGAAGATTGCAAAGAAGCTACTGCGGCCGTGATATACTTTCTGTATTATTTCTACTATAATTTTTAATTTATAATTTATAAATATATTTTCTGTATTATTTCTATTGTAAAAAAAATATGATCATATAAATTAGACATATATTGTAATATGCTTTCTATTGTAATTTGTTTAAAAAATTAATAAATGAACCGTGAGCAAAGCTTTCGTTATTGTCGAGGCTTTTCAAAAGCAAAAGCATTAGTTAAAAAAAAATTTCACCCTCACGGCCTCACCTAGATGCTTTTCCGGTGCCAAAATTATATATGCTTATAAATGCTGGTACAGACTTTAAAAAGTGTCAGGGAAAATAAAGTTTTTCTTGCAGTGTGATTTGGGTGCGAGGCTTTTGCTGAGGAGGTGGTTGGGAGGGGGCTGCGAGGACGAAAGAGCGAAGAGGACCCAGACATGGAGGAGAGAGGCTTGGGGATGAGAATGGAGCGTGGAGGCCACGCGTCCGAGGGGCCTGGTATTTATTATAAACCGGCAGTTCGAAAGGTTGCATGCATCCCCCATGGGGACGAAAAACTAGGTGCAGTCGCGTACATCAGGGGAAGGTTTAAAATAACGGCCGTTATGATTAATGCTTGTAGCCGGACTTTTTTTTGTGCAACGCAAATTTTCGTTATACTAGAAAAAAGGGAGTATAATTAACGCAATTAAGATAGAAAGAGAAGCAAACGAAGGAGAGTACCAATAAATTTGTTTTCTGGTACTAAGAAAAATAAAAAGAGGGAGTATAAGAGTCACGAGCCCACTCCTATTTATGAAAATCAATAATCTTCATACTTTCATAAATATTTTTATGGTTAAAATATCATAAAAACTTACCCATCCTGTCAGCTCCACGGAACGCCAGGACACAGAATAACAACACTTATTTGGCATTCTTATTGTTTTAAGATGTGAAGAACTTTTCGAAACTCAAAATTTTTAATCAATTTTTTTAAAAATGTAGGGCAAGAAAAATTGATTAAATGAGCACTGATTAGGACAATAATATTGTTATTCTTCCATTGTTTCCTACTCTTTTTTTTCCTTAAAAAAAAATTTAGCAGAGTCAATATAACAGTTCTAATTTTTCTACCAAAAAAAATAATCATAACTTGTAATATTAAACAAAAATTTAATTCACACAAAATGGTATACATAACCATGAAGAAAAGTCCGATATTCAGGGTTATGAGAGTGCTACCACTACAAGAAAATGGGGTTTTACCGACCCTTTTTTGCCGATACTTTTTACAAGCGTCGGCAATTTTCCGTTCAGCCCCAACATATGCCGACGCTTTGTAAAAGCGTCGGCCATAGACGACGCTAATTAGCGTCGTGGTAGAACATGCGGGCCCTTCCCCTCCTCCTTCCTCCTCTCCGGCGATGAACCGTACATATTAATAATGTGTGGTGTGGGTTGTCGTCGGCAGCCAGCCAGGATTCTTCCTCCTCTCCCTCGTTCCTCGTCGCCACCCTCTCCCTCCTCGTGCTCGCCTCCATCTTCTTCTTCTACTCCTTCGTCGCCTCTCTCGAGAAGTTCCTGACCTCCCGGCGCCCTGTCTCCGCCGGATCTTCCTCCGTCGCGGCCGACGCGGGCGGAGCCGCGGTAAAAGCGCTCGATGACAAGATCTGGGGGAAGGAACAGGGAGGCTTTATGGGAATCCGACGGATCCGTGGTCGGGGCTGTCGGTGGTTAGGGTTTATGTGTACGAGATGCCGGCCAAGTTCACCTATGATCTTCTTGAGATAAATTTCTCCCTTTCTGCCTTTCTTGAGATAAATTTCTTCAAGCACTCTAGGTTTTCTTTTCCCCTCTACTTCCTTCTCTCTCTTCCCCTTCTACCTCAATCGCTCATACGAGTCGCTGCTCCTCCCTCTCCGTCGGGACCTCCCCGTCTCCATCTGAAGGTAGATTTCTTGGTTTCTTATCGCTCTCTTCCCCTTCCTCTTCCCCGTTCTCTGATGAACAGTTTCTTTTTTTAGTATTTTTCCTAATTATAGACGAGATTTCAATGCGCATTTTCCTTCCAGAAAGATTTCGCCATCATAGTTCTTTTTCATAAAATGGTTATTTTCACTAGTTATATTTGTTCCTGGGGTTTTTCCTTTTATTTTTCTTTTTCTTTAATCCTCTGTTCCTCTCAAGAATATTTTATACAGGCTTGAAGAAATACTTGAGAAGACCTGATATTTCGCTTACTATTATTTTGTCTTTTTATTTTCTTGATCTTTTCGGGTAGGTGGAAGGGTGAGATCTTTCTTTGTTGTTGGAAGCCCAATGCCACCAAGAGGGAAGAGTGGTGATCCTTGATCGTTTTCTTCTGATTGTTTCTCGTGGATTTGGATTTAGAGATGGGCAGTGATCAAGATGGGTGTTTGAACGGGATCGATGCGTCAGCTGGAGGACTGGTTTGGGTCCGCCGTCGGAATGGATCGTGGTGGCCTGGGCGGATACTTGGTCGGGATGAGCTGCCTGCAAAATGCTTGTTTCCACCGAGATCCGGAACTCCCATCAAGCTTCTTGGAAGGGAAGATGGGAGCATGTGAGTATTCTCCCTTGCTGATCTCTTACTCTTAGCTGATACAAGAATCTACTTTAAGATGTAATTCTCTCTTGATTTCTGTTCATCTCAACATTGTTTGAAAGCCAGATTTTTGTTTATACTGCAAAGTAACTTCGCCTCACTGCACTTTGTTCTCTCCCAACTGCCCAACTTCAACTCAATTTCAGGTGTCTCCTTGGCAGCTGCTGTCATGTCCCTCAGGCATATACTCAGATTTTTAGATTGATTCTTGGTCTCATATTCCAGTCAAGTTTTCTGGGGCTTTTATAATTTACATTCGTATTTTTATTTTTTTAAAAAAAATAGTAATTCCGACGCTTTAAAGCGTTGGTAAATAAAAATTGTGGGACGCCCTACGCCGACGCTTTAAGGCGTCGGTAAACTTGAAGCCTACGCCGACGCATTAAAAATACATTTGCCGACACTTTAAAGCGTCGGCGATTCTGTTTGTGCCGACGCTTTTATGAGCGTCGGGAAATACCTGTTTTTGCCGACGCTTTCTATTAGCGTCGGCAAAAACTTTTGCCACTCCGATATCGGCAACGCTTTTGTGACGCTTCTATTTGCGTCGCGGGAACTTTAGCCGACGCTTATAAGCGTCGGTAAAGATTATAAAAAGCGTCGGTAAAGATGAATTTTCTTGTAGTGTACCAGGAGGATGCGGCTACTTCACGATATTCCTCGGCTACTTGACGAATACAACGCTTTTCGGGTAACTCATATATTCAGATAGGCCAACAGTGCGGCGGGTTGGATGGCATCATATGCGGCTCATCACTCCGGAGGCTTTATATAGAAGAACCATATTTCTATTTTATCTTCCTTGCATTGTATTTTGCTGGCTGGCTCTTCGGGCTCTACTCGCACATGTTGTGTGTGAGCCGCTGATTTACCAAAAAGAAAAAAAAAAGTCCGATATAAATTTATAATGGAATAACACCGGCCTTACAACCTTGGATCAGCTTCTACAGAAGGGCAAAGCGAAAAATTCTTCCTCAGATAAATCCCCTGGATGCATGGGACTGTGGTATCAGCACGCCGGTAGGCTAATAGCTATCAGATTGGGAGTAATTCCTTTCCATGGAACCGAGGTAAGTCGGAAACTGACGTAGATCCTGCGGCTATCCAAGTTCGCTAGTAATGGCACTTAGCTTTTCTTGGCACGCGCGGCCGCGGAAAAGGTTCGAAGGAATCGAAGCTTATTAGAGACCAAAGAAAAAGTAGACAAACAGTTCTCCCTAGACCTTCAGAGGCACATGATTGATGATCAGGGAATTGATGGGTTATAATTCAAGATTGTTACGTTCTCATTTCTTCTGTCTATGCAGAAGAAGTTCCCATGGATTGTAAATGGTGGAGCTAGCGCGTGAGAGAAATGTCCAAAGATGAGTTTGAGAAAGCTTATGATCTTGATTGAGGTTTTCTATTATAGAATTTAGAAAAAGTTCATGAAGGTGGAAACATATGGATTTCATGTGTTCAGACTTCAGAGGTGCATGTGTTTCTTTGGTCAGGCTAGGAAAGCTATTCTGACTCGTCCTGGTCAAAGAAAATAAACAGCCACGAGATTCAAAATATATCAACTTGAAACTCATGTAAAATTCCAATGCGCATGCAAGTGTGCTGAAAATCTTACGATTAACCATAATAATCCTTGATATCACAAACAAAAAAAATCCTAATGCAAATAAAGTCATCCAAGCTGGAATTGAACTTTTATTCAAGCATCGATCATTCTGCCTGACATTCAGGATACAATGTAGGTTACTCTTTCAAAAATTTACATGGCTCAATGCCACTAAATCTCGAACATGCTTGTCAGCCCGGTCAAGCTCCACAAGCATCTCTTCTAATTTTTTATCAGTCTCCATTAACGTTTCACAGAGATATTCTCCACACTCCTTTGCATATCCCATCTCTTCCTTCACCTTCATCCACTCTTTTTTCACCATAACAAGGTTCTTTTCCATTGCATGCCGCTCTTTCACATGGTTCCCTTCAAGCTTCATGTGCGTCGAGGATTTCCTGACACCTTTTAATGAACTATCTGGTGCTCTCGCAATGTCGGTTGTTGAATTTTCACCACAATATGATGCTTTATGAGATAGAACATAATCTGGTGAAGAAAACACGTTACTATGACTCATATTCTGCATGTTGGCTTCTGTGATAGTCAAGCTGCAAGTTCACTATTTTTTGAGAGATAAGATGGCAGAAATTGCACTGCAAAAAGTCTTGTTGAAAGGATAACGTTTGAATTGGAAGTGGAAGACTAACGACTAAGCCGAAAAGAAACACCAAACCACATTAAGTTTATTAGTTATTCTTTGTGGTAACAAAGCTAAAGACGGTCCCTTTTTTCTTATTTTTGCAAGAAATGTAGGGGAGGTCTTCTTGACTCAACTTTTCGTTAACATTATTTGGATTGAGAAAATTGGAGAGAAGATAAGAGAAAGAGGACGATAAAAAATAAGAATCCCTTGTTTGGTTAGCAGAGGAGCAGACAGAACTCATGTTTGTTTAGAAGTTTAATGAGGACAGGAGAGGAGTTATCATCTCTTTTTTCCAGCCATCATCATTGAGGGACATTAGAACCCTTGCTCATTCCTTACATCAAGTCATTTTGGAATTTTTCCTCTCACCTCAACTACCTCGTTAATGCTAATACTTTTGGTTTGTTTTCTTAAAATTGTAATCGGGGTTTACCCTACCGGAAAAAAGACGAAAAGAAGAGAAGAAATTGAAAGAAGAGGTAGCCTACTGTTATACTCTCGAAAAGTAGATGGATTTTGAGGTTCTTTTCTCCTAGTTTATCCTCTCTTCTCGGGTAGAAAGTTCTCTTTTCTTCACTCTTTCCCTTTCTTTTTCTCTCCTCTCCTCTGCTACATGAGGCATAGGAGAATGAGAACAAGCATAGAGGAAGCAAGAGCTATATATCACCTTCTATATTCTATCAAATGAGAGCCCGAGCCCGATGGTAGTATCCACCTTCCTTTAGAAAGCAACATTTCTAAACCGTGGCTAATTTAAGAAAATGGAATTTATCAAACCAGCGTCACCAATAATTGCCAAATGCGGTTTAAGCATTGGGTTGGAGAAGAGGTAATTAATTAGATGGTAGGACAATGTCTAATGACCATTCGGCAGTGCATGCATCACCATTTGAGACGAGGATATATGCAGAAGTTTATGTTACTTGCCTCAGAGTAGCTCAAAGCCAGAAAGCCGGCTCCTCCTCTTGGGACTCGCGATGTGCAAGTCCCAGCGCCGGGGATGAAAGAAGCTGGGATAGGAAATGAAGAGACTAGAAAGAGGAGCGTGGAGGACACGCCCCCAGTTTCATTATTTATCAGCGTCATGATAGTATTATCACAAAAAAAGTAAAAAGGAAAAGAAAAGAAAAAGTTTTAGTTGCCTCTGGCTAAACAGATTAGAAATTTCTTTCTTATTTAACAAGAAAGATAAAAAGATGAGGTAAGGGATGGTTTTCGAGGACTTTTTTTTGTTTGTTAAAGGTGTAATAGAGAAGTCGAGGTCAGAACTTGGGAGTGGTTTGGAAATTAAAAGTTGGCGTCATTGCCTAGATCCAACAAAAGGTGCCTCCTCCGAGCTGGATTCAGCCGAAATAAACAAAGGCAAGGCGTGTGGTCAGCACGCGAACGAGGGTAAAAGAAAATAGGAAAATGGAAGCGTGTCGCTCACGGCCACGCCGCCCACAATATTTTTCTGTGCCTCTTGAATCACTTGCATGGAAATGCGAGCATGTTTTTCATTTTTTATTTTTTTGGTGAATGGAGATGTGAGCATGTTGATGTGAACATCCCTTGACTTTGTGAGTTCACCATGTGAGTTTATTTTTGATAGACGATCATGTGAGTTGCTTATAGTGCCAATTGATTATGTATGAATGGCTTTAGTGGTCTGGGTAGATGCCGTAATTGGTTGCTAGGTTTTTTTTGGTAAACTTTATTATTAATTTGTTAGTGTTAGATAAGTGCTATAATAGGGCAAGAGTTTTTGCTAACAAGGTTCACGAAGTCGACTGAATCTCTCGTTATCTTATTCACTCATGATTTTATTTGAACCGTCGCCGGTAAAGTTAGGTATCTTGATCAACCCGTCATGGTTTCTATATGGTAAGCTTTGAAGGAATTATTAGGTAAATAGAGCGGTGTCTGTAGATTAGATGGAAACTAACTTCTTGTTGGTAATATTAATTAAAAGTATGTGATATAAGCTAGGGTAATGTACGTAGCTGGTTTATCATTTTCAGGGGTGGGGGAGGGATGAAGGACAAAGAAAGCATTATTTCTGTAGTGGTTGAGTGGTACAAGTGCACCTAAACCACTTTGAGATGGAGGCCAAGTTGGCTGGAACAGAATACTTTGGTCAAAAATTAATAAATAAATAAATAAATTATAAAAATCGTAGCAGAATGCTACGTCCCTGTTTCACATCTCTTGCCATCTCCGTAACCTCCTCGACCTTTTCTACTGGAATTATTTTGTAAATAATTTTAACTAGGTAGGATGTGATATAAAGCAACTCTACTGTCACCTGTAAATAAGTTTGCCTCGGGGTGTGCACTAGGCCATGCCTTGGGTAGGCAAAGCATTAAAACGAAGGCATTTTTGGACGCAAAGTAGCCAACAATAGCCCATACTCGTCATACGCTTTGAAATAATCTAAACCTAGCTAGTGAATGGCTTTAGAACAAAGCTGCCAATACTGGTGTCATTCCATTACCATTGATTTCCCACTGAAAGTAAATGCAAACACTTTGCAACCGTCATTATTGTGGTCTATAAATGAGCAAGCTCGCCTACAATCTCGATTCCAGTTGTTTACAATTAATGAATTGTATTTTTATTTAATCTGCGTGCAGTTGGGCACTTGCCAACCAAGGCTCAAGGAGTCATGAGATCACCTCGCACTTCAAATAGAACATATTCTGGACCCAAGCACGGATTATGCCCCATGCTGCATGAGCCATTGGCAGGCAACAGTGCTAACTTTATTCATAGACTTCATTCATGGCGCGCTAACTTTAGTGAATTGCTACAAGACCGAGTGGCTGTGATTGTCAATGTGTCCGACCACATAGTGCATGCTGTGTAGGATATAAATTTTTTGGGCCCAGGAGCGAATGTGACCCGGGTAATCGTTGAAATGCAAATCAATTTCCAACAATCCTTTGAGCAATGGTTCGTAATTCCAATCATGGCTAATTTGATCAATAGTCGTTGTTTTGCGCCAATTAAGTCCCGGTTTCAACTCCCTATATACCGGTTAAAGGACTTGCAGGTGGCAAAACATTAAAAAAATCTTGCCTGTAGAACAATATATTGCATGATTCTCGCTTGCAAGTCGTTCTTTCTCAAGCTACCAAACAATCTCTTACTGCAACATGGATTATATCAGCTATACTGGCCAAAAGGTCATGTTGTGGCATTTGAATGGTTCATCAAATTAAAAAGTGAATTTGGCTTCATGATGAATCATACACCGAAAAAGTGAATTCTTTTTAAGCATGACAGCAATCTGTTTGACATACAATTCTTTTTGAGCATAATAGCAATGTTGCTGAGTTATCTAATTGATGATTTCTTCAGTATGCCTGTTATATCTCTTGGGAAAATTGAAGAACACTAAAGTGCCTTCATTTTCAATTAACTTAATGGCACGATTATCACTCGATCTTGTTACTAGATTGAAGTTGGTCTCTTGAAATGTATGTAAATTCGCAAATGTAGACATTAACGGGAAAGATATAGCCTATTATATATATTGTAGCGCTAGTTAATGGCAGCCATCTGTTATAGGTATGAACCATGCATGAAAAGTACAACTTTGCGTTGGCTTCACGGATTGCTCCTCATTAATCCTCTTCTTATGATCTGTAGTACTTTTTAACGGAGATTCCTAGATAAGTTGAATGAGCAACTTTGCTCCCCATTTTTGTATCTCCGTGATGCTCCTTTTAATGGTTTTCTGATAAGGATATCTGCCCTATTATTATCAATCACAAAAAGTTTGCTACGAAGGTGGCATGGGTGCAGATTCGCAAATTTTGCATCAACATGCATGCCATCAAGCAATCCATCTTGTGGAGTACATCTTCAGGCATCTTATACTAAGAACATGATAATTAATTAGTACCCTAGCTATTATGATCTTGAAGCATAATACTTCCCTGCTATGGCAATAACTATTCAAACAAAGATTGACCATTGCATATATTTATTTCTGATTATTTACGTTAGTTAATAAGATTGAGATCGAGCGACCATGAGACCTCATGATTCCAAGTTTTTCTTCCCTCAATAGAGAAAGATATATAGGGATATATAATTTGCTGATATTTATGAAGATGACCTGTAACAAACTAAATATCAAACATGGAATTGGAAAGCAAATGTTGCTTATATGATCAGAGATTTTGAGGCCTCAAATTTTCTATGCTTTTAAACAAAAAATGAAAGGCTCTTTGTCCTCACTCGTAGAAAATTTGGTTTGCTTTATAATATATAATAGGCACAAACAAGAAGTGGCTATCTTGGTTAGTGGACATTGCTCTAGTTGACACAGCATATACCTAAAAGAAGTATTAATTGTTGTTGTGGGAGGACCTAATCAAATGAAGACTGTGCCGAACAATGCATCCATAACAAACCCCAGTTAATTATACAAATGAAAGTATAGATGCAAAACAGAATACACCTCCATCTAAAAAAAGCTAACAAAAGATGCCAACATTCAAGTACAGCTTTCCCCCATCCACTTCTAGGAGAATCAAACCTAAGAATATAAACTTGGCCAAGCATATATGGGAATCTAAATTCCTTGAGCAAAAAGCAACCTAAGTTGAGGAGACATGCATCTTGAAAACAAGCCCAAAGAGTCTAAGAACTCCATAGGTGAGGGCCATAGCCAACCATCCCCCAACCAGCACCCTCAGCGCGGACTTGGAAACATTGGCTCCACCGATGACTGCCCCTGCCACGCCGAACCCTGCCAGCCCCAGGCTACTCACAGCACACACCACCCCAACTCTTACACCCCACGACCTTATAAACCCTCCTCCCAACAAAGGCAGCAGGGCTCCAACCGCGAAGGCCAGCGCCGAGGCCCCGGCAGCCATCACAGGGCTCGGCAAGCTCTCCTTCTCCTTGTCCCTGCTTTCGCTGCTCTCCAGGCTCGCCCGCTCCATCTGGGCCACCTCGATGTCGTATTGAGCGTAGACGGAGACGAACTCGCCGATGGCCATGCTGCATGCACCTGCGACGAGGCCGGCGAGGCCCGAGACGAGCATCGCCTTGGCAGTCTGGTTCACGGCCCCTACGCCGATCATCAGCGAGGCCACCGAGACAAGGCCGTCGTTGGCACCGAGGACGGCGGCACGGAGCCACTGGGATCGAGCCGAGTAATCTATGGGAACAGGTTTTTGGTCGGATTCAGGGTCATGGAGTTGGGATGGAAGGGCGATTTGGGTGCAGGGATCATGCTGGGGATTCGGAGGAGGTGTGGAGGGGGTTGCATGGATGTGGGAGCTGGGACAAAATGACATGGCTGCAGGAATAGAAAGAGAGGAGGACAGAGGAGAGTTCAAGATTGCCTGTTGCTGGTGTGGAGTGTGGAGGCCACACGCCTTAGCTATATATAACTAAACACTCGGGAAGACAGAATCCCGTAATAAATAGCCAGCGGTTTTCTGGGGCTGGCTATCTTTTTTTCGGGAATGGAGAGCGTCAGGAAACTGCTTTTGGATCCAGTAGTTTTATTCATCTAGTCTAGTGGCCAACAAAGTTTAGTGTGGACGGGGAAGAGATTCGGATGGAACCACTGAAATGAAATGGAGCACTTAAAAAAAAGGCATGGCATGCGGTCGCCACGCGAAGAGAGTGACTTCTCGAACGAAGAACAACAAACAGTTAGAGACCTATGCAACATGGACACTACGTTTTTTGGCAAACTTAATGGGCACTAATTTAATGATTACTTCTTTTACTATTGTTCTCTATGGGCACGTCTCTTAGCATGGATCTCGTTAGTAGATTATATATACGTATATATGTGTGTATATATATATTCTATGCCATTGTAGTACTTGAGGTTATGGCATATCTTTGACTTTCTGCTTTTTCTTTGAAAAAAAATTATTCCAAAACAAAGTTTCCTTGATGATGCGCTCATAAATAGAGTTCAAATATTTTCATATGGCTAGACATCTCCAAAAATTCTTGTCTTATGAAACCACTAAGGTTTATCGTGGTCCAAAAAATAAGAAAAATCTTCTAGACATCTTCAATATCAGGTATTTCTGTATTTTTTATTTTATTTTCTTTTCACTCTATAAGGAAATTGCGTACTTGCATTGCACAAGCAAAATTTCATTTGTTCACTAGCATATAACCCGCATGATGTGTAGGATACAATTATCTCTTCTTTTTGTAATGTAGAATAGGTATTGATGCGGGATTTGCACCCCGTCACCAGCACAGCCCACACACCAGTCGAGCAGGAAAAGCGACCGCGTCCTCACCGAGGTATTGTCCGCTTTGGGGATCGGGGATCGTGACCGTTCCCGGGGGTCCGCGCTTTGACGGCGCCCCGGGTGGAACCACCCATTCCACCCCTCACGGGTTTGCCCTTCAAAAGGCGCCTCGGTGAGAAGAGGTTATTGAGCCCCCCATTTAAGGCACAGACCTTTCCGCTGATTAGCCGATGTGGGACTAAATTCGGGGAACCCCTCGTAACACAGCCCCCCCAGCGGGAAGGTCCTGTGCCCGGGTCGGCTCCTTGCTGGATAGGCGGAGGGCCAGACCCTCCTTCTAGCGCCATCTGATGCGGGATTTGCACCCCGTCACCAGCACAGCCCACACACCAGCCGAGCAGGGAAAGCGACCGCGTCCTCACCGAGGTATTGTCCGCTTTGGGGATCGGGGATCGTGACCGCTCCCGGGGGTCCGCGCTTTGACGGCGCCCCGGGTGGAACCACCCATTCCACCCCTCACGGGTTTGCCCTTCAAAAGGCGCCTCGGTGAGAAGAGGTTATTGAGCCCCCCATTTAAGGCACAGACCTTTCCGCTGATTAGCCGATGTGGGACTAAATTCGGGGAACCCCCCGTAACAGGTATAATAGAGTAGATAATAAAAATAAAATACTATGCCACCTGATTTATTATTAAAGTAGATAAAAGTATACATGAAAAGAGAAAAAGAAGAGAACACAAAGAATAGTAGTAGAGAAAAGGTTTATAAAAAAAAAAAAAAAAAAAACTACAACAGCTTCAAATTGAACTTAATGCAGGTAAGACTGTAGACTTCTAAAGGAAACAGAAAACAGCAGAGACCATACCAGACATTTGGAGCTGGGAATTAATCAGGTTCCCGTTACCAAGTTCTGAGATTTTTTATTTCATGTGTTTATTCCACAAAAAAAAAAAAAATCTGGTGTTAAGAAACCAGCACAAGGAGCTGCAGTAGGACTTACCAGAGCTTTCTAATTTCCAAACCAGATTATCCGAGTCCAAGTTAAGTTGGAAATCGGCAAGAAGAGCATACGGTTTGCTTTTTTCTTCGAGAGCTTCAGAGGATAGAATTGATGGGCATTTAGAAGTCCAGGTTTGACAGCTGGGGCTCGTTTGGTTCGTAGGAAGCATTTTCCTTCCTAGGAATATGATTTCTGAAAAACAGATTCCCATGAAGAGAATGCCTAGAAAAATACTTTTGGCATATTTGGTTGACCATGGAAAAATGACAGATTTTCGGAATGCTTATGTTTGATTGACCATCCACTTTTCTGGGAAAGTTATATACTATTATACCCTTAATAAAAATTAGGTTTTTAATACCTTTTTAATGCTTCTTTAATGCTGAAGGGCTTTTTTAGGAAAAAATAAAAATAAAGTGATTTCCGCCTAATGGGAAAGACTTTTCCGTGAAATGCGGGAATTAATCATATTCCCATGGGAATACAACTTTTCTATCTCTCTTCTCTGAAAACTTTAACTAAACAAGAGGCATCTCATTACTTTCCGGTTGACCACACTTTTTTCCCTTCTTTTTCCACGAACCAAACGAGCCCTGGAGTTAAAGAAGTTGGCCGCAAATCTAGATTTTTCCTTGCAAGAGGAATATAAATTGGGGAATACCATTTTGAGAGGAACATCAGTGAGCTAGCAATCCTTCCAATTTTTGGAGCATTTCTCGCTAGGTTTCCAGGAGGGGAGGGAGTCATATTTGTCACGTCCCCGCCTGCGCGGAGCACGTGAGGCACCCAGTGCCCACGTGGGGACCACATGAGGGGGAAACACGGGGCTCCCCTGCCAGATATTGTTTGGTTCCGGAGCTTCACGCAAGCGTCCTTCACCCCTCTCCGATTTTGTTTTCTTCCCAAAACGCATCTGCAGGATTAGGAGACACCCACTTCATATGCCCAAGCTCTGGAACGAGTTTTTCCGATATAGGACTATTGGGCCTCACACCCTTCCCACCATCGGACAAGAGCCGTCCTCGGCTCTGATACCAAATGTCACGTCCCCGCCTGCGCGGAGCACGTGAGGCACCAAGTGCCCACGTAGGGGCCACATGAGGGGGAAACATGGGGCTCCCCTGCCAGATATTGTCCGGTTCCGGAGCTTCACGCAAGCATCCTTCACCCCTCCCCGATTTTGTTTTTTTTCCAAAACGCGTCTGCAGGATTAGGAGACACCCGCCTCATATGCCCAGGCTCTGAAACGAGTCTTTCCGATGTGGGACTATTGGGCCTCACATCCTTCCCACCATCGAAGAAGAGCCATCCTCGGCTCTGATACCAAATGTCACGTCCCCGCCTGCGCGGAGCACATGAGGCACCCAATGCCCACGTGGGGGCCACATGAGGGGGAAACACGGGGCTCCCCTGCCAGATATTGTCCGGTTCCAGAGCTTCACGCAAGCGTCCTTCACCCCTCTCCGGTTTTGTTTTCTTCCCAAAACGCATCTGCAGGATTAGGAGACACCCGCCTCATATGCCCAGGCTCTCGAACGAGTCTTTCCAATGTGGGACTATTGGGCCTCACACCCTTCCCACCATCGGACAAGAGCCGTCCTCGGCTCTGATACCAAATGTCAATTCTCCAATACCTAGCAAGATCATCACTTGCACATTTAATTTCTCTCAATCTAGATTAAAGGACTATTGGGCCTCACACGATCTTTCTCTGATAACCTAGTTAAAATGTTTTAACATGACAACAATGAAATTGTCTTTAATGAACCAAAAGCCTGTTTGACTGATCATTTGCCAGGCTTGTTTACTTTTATAAGCAACTCTCCTGAGTTTTATGTTTGCTGCAGTGTATTCTACTGGCCGCAGCCCCATGCGGCTTAATTTTTTGTTGGGTCTCTCCATCTTCCAAAGCTGCTCAACTTCATGAACTTAGGGGAATTTTCAGAGAACGTACATTTTTGGTGCTGTCAAGACGTCCAGGATTCTGAAAACAAATGGTCTTGGATTTAACAAAACTGTGGCCCATTTCGGGAGAAGGAACCCATGACCACGTTAAGCCGAATAGATTATCTAGGAATGAGAAGATTGATGCACAATTTGTCCCAACATTTTTGATAATAACAGATAACTACAAAAGAAGTAAAGGATATTCCTTGCGCATGATGTGCGACGACGTAACTGATATGTCTAATCATGGGCACTGGAAGATTAATTATGATAGCTAATGGTGGTAGGGTTGTTGATCCTTGTTTGACGATACTGTGGGTCTATGGATACATTTTGGATCTGTTTGGATGATAAAGTTGAAAATTTTATTGAATTCATGGATTAGACAAATATAATCAGCAAAATTATAAGATTACCGATTATACTAGACCTAATTCATAAGTATATAGGAATAGCTATGGAGTGGACCGGCCTGAATACTATAGATGAGATCTTTTTTTCTTTTTATAGGATTCAGACCGGTCTACTCCAAAATTATTTCTGAGTACTCATAAGTATAGGTCTAGTCCAGCCTGTAACCCTATGATTTTGCTAGTCATACCGATCCAATCTACAAATCCAATAAGATTTTCAGCTCAATTATCTAAACATGCCATTGGTAGCATCATTTTCTTTAAATATCACGAGCTACAAATCTAATTGCTATGCACAAAAGTACATTATACAATTGTTAGGTTTTTTTTGGTTCTTCCCACTGTAAGTTGGAAATGAAAAATGACATTTTATAAAGTTCTGTAAAAGCATAAACGTGGCATATAGCTTTGATTCTCTCTTTTTTTCTTTTTTATTCTTTTTTCGTTTTCTGTGAGATATGGCTGGGAAGCAACCTTCAACCCATGTTCAAATCCAAAACCTCTCCTCATCAACAATGTTGATGACTGAAATAACGCAAAAAGATCTTCGGCGGCGTCAGTCACCAAAATTGGACTCCATCTGCTCGATGACTGGTCCCACAGGATCTCTCAACTTTTGCAAAGATGTGGGCGAAAGTTGGAAGATTATTTGAAGAGCTTGAAGATACCCGAGCACCCATCTCCAAAACAGGTGCGACCATGCCCTCCCCACCCTGTAACCACCAACGGTACTCTCACGACGATGGACATGTACCATTTATTCTTGTTATCTTTTTCTCCTTTTTCTCCTCTTCTTCTATTGTAATGAGGTACCGTTTGATTCGTTTCTTTCAATAAAATTGGGTGGATTTTAGCCTCCCTTCTCATCAAAAAAAAAAAAGAAGAGGAAGGCAAAAGCATATGTTAGAATAGGGCGGCCAAACACTAAAAAGGGACATCTATCATAAGGCAAAACTACGTCTTCTATACTTTCTTGACAATGACAAAACCAAATCAGGGCACTGAGAGGGAGTCTGTCAGCTAGAATTTGTCAAGTTGTTTTCCATTTTTTGGACAGAAGTTATCTGCCCTGAATGTCTTTCATTCGGCCTATAGATATATGGTGGCTCTCAAGGTACAAACCTGTGCTCTCGTTAATTAGCAGAGCCAACCTTCTTTCCTCGCCAAAAACAACACTTGGATCACTGAAGATGTTGACCTTCCAAAACGAGACGAGAATTCCATCCATATACTAATTAATATCCTTTAGGAAAGCGTCTAAGACTTCCAACAATAAAATTTAATTATAGCCATCTCGTTTGGCAGATCATTCTCGTCCCCATCTTAAATGTCAGCACTAGATATGAAGGCCCATTCGACGGCAAATTGATTGTTTATGTACATATGTACCATAACCGCATCAAGAAAACCAACTTGTTCTAACTTAGTTTAGGAAGGATTTAAAACGTCTATTCGATCAAACGTCATTCTGGCCATGCAATAGATATTCCCCCGCGCTTGCAGAAAAAACTGGAGACTCCTCAATACGCAATATTTCTAGCTTCTCCAAGCGTGTCCACCATTTCACCTAAAAGCAATCAAAACATTATCTCACCTAAAAAAAGAAAACACCAACACATCATAACATGAACTCTTTCGTTTTTTTAATCTAAATAAACATATATAAAGTAGTAGTGAGATGATGTAGTGGGCTGTTTTTATATATCATGAAAAACAAGAAGAGATTAAATAATAAAACAATGCCTATTTGCCCCCAAATAAAGACAGGGAAGGAGAAAAGTTGGATAAACATAGTTTTCTCGTTTCTGACGCTTTAATTCCTAAAGAAATTTATAGTGGAATAGAACTGATGTGATCATCACAACTAAATACATGATGTAAAGATGGGCAATAACATAATAGATGATGAGAGCAAGAGAGAGAAAAATATCTCCCTGATGATACAGGAACAACCTTGGCATAGATCACTTAATTCTCCCTTGAAAATTGCGGACCTTGTAAGCCATGACGTGTTGGATGCATTATATTATGCCGAGGTGTGCATGACAAGACAGTGATGGGATGATGACTCATAGCCCAGAGTCCCCGTTCTTGCACCTAAGGAAGAAGTTATTTTTTCCTCTTAAAATTTTAGGCAAGGCAAGGAAGAATAGTTTATAATGGAAGTCTAGCATACTGATTTTGAGATAAACAAGCAACTTATCAATTTGCTTGTAAAGTCTCATTATCAGAAGTATGGAATCAAATCCTGCTCTTAGCAGACTATTTGAGGGTGTTGAGGATGCTTGAGGTACTTAGGAAGGGTTAGCACGTCACTTTTTATTAAGAAATAATAAAAAACAAGTAGCATTATCACGATGAAGAATTAGCGGACACACTTGAGACTTGATCAACCATGACTCTACTTTGGATGCAAAACAGGACCTCTTTTATATTTTCATGGGTTGGACTATTACCCTGTTCTCATTCAAATAAATATTAAATATATGGTAAAAGGAAAATTAAATGATGTATACTTAAAATTGGAGATACTTCTCATTGCGACGAACACCACCAAATTTCTCCAAACCAAAGATCATATTAAGGTGGGTCAAAAAAATGACAACTTTAATGGCATATAATATTTTGACCTACCATATTCCATTTTTCATATGTTTTAAGATGCATGGATTATGATCATCAAAATGAATTTTCAACTAATATAGCCATATACATTAGCATGTCAGCACAATAATTACCATTCACTTTTCGCAGTCACTTGAAGAATAGGTTGGAAATTAAAGAAATGTTTTTTTGTTTTTATGTAATTTTAAAGTATAGAACAAAATCAATAGTATAAATCTTTGATTTCATTGATCTATTATTAGAATCGTTAAATCTGTAATGAAAACTTTAGCATGTATAGTTCAACTCTGCCCTCTCTAGCGTATGATTGGTTATGTGAAAGTCTGTCGTATAGGAAAAAGGGTAGAATATTTCTACAGAAATGAAAATAAAAATCAAAGATGCAGGTATAAGCTTTCAATTAGACTTTTCAAGGAATAAAGTTTTGCAACTTCCCTTGCAATCAAACATACAGTTTTATAGCTACACTCATCTATAATTTGAGATTTTGTTTTCTTGAGAGTCACAACGGGAAAGGAATGAACAAAGCAAAAACCTTGTTCTCCCGCTCATGTAAATGTGTACGTCTGCATGCATGCATATAATAGCATACTAAGAATATAGAAGGCACATCCAATCTCTAATACAATCTGTCTTTCCAACTTAATAAAATAGTACCTTCTAATTGGTTTGTTAATATAGAGAGACAAATGAATCAAGTAATCAAGGTAGAAAGGAGAAAATAAAACAAAAAGATTAAATATACTATCCTGCATACTCTCTCAAAAAAGAAAGGTCTCTATTGATTAGTCAATTTTTCACTTTTGGTAAGATACGTCTCAAGAAAGACTGGTAATCGAAAAAATAATCTCATGCATGTTCAATCCAAAACTTGACATTTGTAATCTGTACAAAAATATTTCAGAATCCAAAACTCTTTTATTAATGCAACATATATCATATATGTAAGCATGTATTTACATTTTCTGTAACAAAACAAAATCAGAAGATTTTCTATTTTGGAATAATCTTAAGCAAAGTCGGCCAGCAAGTACCACCCCACATCGGGTGTATCACACCGGTACTAAATCAAGACTCAGTACAGATGATGCATTAAGTCTTAATATGCCGAACCACTCTCATACCCAGTGTACCAATACTAACACAATGCCAATATAAGGTCTCATATCTAGTGAACCTTGATCTTAACAATGAAACATTGTCCATCTATACTCCCCCTAATCCATGGAATCAAAAAATTATAACAAATCTACATTCCTCTCAAATCTTACATGCGTCACAAGAACAAAGTTCTAATAACAACTACCTTGTACGCTTATCAGTTACCACTTGGGTGAATAGCTATGCATGTATAACCATCCTACCCTCGGAGAGCCACAAAACATCAAGAACCAAGGCCATCATTAGATTGTCTTGATTACAATTGTCATCATACAGCAATGAATTAGCCAAATCACTGCATCAAGCTGTGTCGACAACCTTTCTAACTAGGTTGCCCCCGGCAAGCAACATGTAAGCATTTAATGATCACAAAAATAAAAAAAAAAAACTAATGAAATATCAAAAATTGTAGTTCAATTATATTCAGCTAGCTGTTACAGCAAAAGAAACAAAAAACATATTCATCTAATTGAAGACACAAATCTGATGCTAAATTCAGTTCAGCAATATAGCTCTATCCCCCATAATTCCATTGCACCAAGCTTCTGATTCAACTAAAGCAAAGCACGTCATGGATCCTGCCACCTATATATAAAAGATAATTTTTAATCATGCGCATGCGCCTGTATGAGAAAACGAGGATCATAATCTAATGAATTCCTAGAGGGGAAGGGAAATTTCTCAACTGCAATTAAATGGTATCTACTCTTGTAGTCTTGTACTCTATCAAGATGACAACAAGCATCAGTGGGTTGGGATTATATACATGGTTAGGAAGCATCAACCTGCTTGTGATATTGCAGCAACAGCCTGTATCTGAGATTAGTACTGTTGACTCCAAATTTATACTTGGGAAAGGGCTTCGCTCACAGTACGCTACTCTTTCCTTTGTTTAACTGATTCCAGTAACTGAGTTCCTCTCCTAGAAAGCAGAATCTCCTTCATTTCTTTATAGCTTTGTAGCTCCTCCAGTCCATCAGACGTCCTCCGAGAGAAAAAACTGGAGGTGCCAATCTCTCCATTTAATTCAGAAGTTGAAGATTGGGTTGAATAGCTGTGATTTTGGCGCAACGGATGTGCTGTCTTCAACATATGAATTAGATTGCCAACAGCTGCATCTTGTGATTTATGGGATGATGCCTGAACAGATTCTGGAGTTTCCTTCCCATCAAGGCTCCTGTTGAGAAAACATATAGCAAATAACTTCATATTACTCCTCATCTGTAAACCAATAACGTATGCACCATAACAATCATTAACCATCCATCCTCAGGCTTTCCAGAGCAAAACCCTTTACATGTCATGAACTATAGAACAATAGGAGAGAACATGAGAATATTTTTGCCATCCATATAATATACAATCTTTGGCAAAACTGCAAGCACAGGATTTCTTTTTGTATTGGCCATAGAGATCATAAAGGCCATTTGCTTTCTGCCTCTGTAAATGTATTGACAAGATAAGTAATTCAAAAGCTATGAATTTACCAGATAATGACCAATGCACCAGAAACCACCACTACCACGTACTTGGTCTTGAACTTATATCATAACAGGTCAATAGTAATCAAAGTAAAGAATTACCCCAAACCCATATGTAGCATCACCATATGAGGTTATGGATCAGACGAGGTATGGGCATTAAATTTTTGGCAACAGTTATAACCAAAAAATTTACATAATATTTCAGACCTATCTTAAGCACAACCACATTTATAAAATTAAATGAGATATAAACTAAAGCAATTAATATCCTCAATTTAGATGCTTATCAACATAAAATTTCAAGGTGAACAAAAAAACATCTAATAGCTTTCCCCCATGCAAATTATTCCTGGTCTCCAAACACAAAATCTCCGCCACTTACACCCTCAACATACATTTCCATCATGCAAAAGGAACCCAAGCTCTATCCACCCTAGGCATGGGGACCCCTTTATTTAATTTGTTCCATTTCCATCTTTGGAATCAAAATATATAAACTAAATGGCTGAAATTAAATCATCCTAAATGGTAAATCTTGCTTAGTATTTTTTCTGGCTCTTCTATAGAAAATTATTAACTTACTATGGCCTATATAATACACCATGTTTACTTCGTCCTTGCATCGATGGGTGCACTCTTCATATCTTTATTTTTATGATTTTTAACATAGTTTGCTTGCAAAAAATTTGGAAATCCATATAGCAAGCGTGGCAGAACATTTCTGGGTATGAGTCATATATATGGTTGCATGTGTACTAAATTTGTGTTCATTCTAAAATTAGATCGACTTCACAAGACTAAACCCAGATTATAATTTGTCCTAGGACCATAAGAAGCTAGAATGACCGACAATGGGCCATTCTCTCATCATCACGCCACCAATCCTAGAACTTACCATCAGACTGTCACAAAATGCTCCAACAACTGCCACCTGTGCCTGTCTTCCATGTTTACCACTCTCATAATATTGTTTCTTGATGCAACTGCTTGTGTTCGGAGTCTTCCAAATCTTGTCAGCAATGCACCAAAAAGCACCTTCTTAGCTCAGCAATAGCAGTATATATTGTTGTGCATTAACAACTACATCATGGATGTGCATCCTTAATTGTTACCTCATCTTCCTGAGAAACTAAAATCTGGCCACCATTAGGATGACAATGCTCAAACCCTTTACTGTTATGCTATGCTCTTGGTGCTCCTTTTCAGTTTATGGATTTAATGCATCATTGATTTGTTGTCATTATGAAGAAGTCACAATGGAAGATTTTCATATCAAGTTCATATAAGGGGTCACGAAGAGTCAATATATTGGCCTAATAGTTATTATTGTGACAAAGTTTAGGGCAACAGTCACATCCAAAAACTTGTACTGTGAATCCATCCTAAATCTGCTTGAATTTACATGATAAATTTCAACAGCTCATTTTGCAGAATTCAAACTTGATTAATTTAGACATTTGAAAGAAACACCAAAAGACCATGTTAAGCATTTAAATCCAATGCCTATCTTTATAGTTTCATCTCTGATATGTTACAACAAAAAACAGCATTCCTGTCTTTTGTACAGCATCAATACTTCAAGCAACACTTCAGACTTAAATGGAGCTCTTAACTGAACTTACTGCATTGGAATTCAATACAAAACCTCAATAATTTTAGGTATGCTGAATTCATCATATATGCTGCAAATAAATGATCATTTTCTAAAAAGGGATACATACTCACCAGATTCAATGAGCCAGTATAAAATCTGTAATATTTCTATTATAAACTGATAATGTAATATACAGCAAATACAGGCTCATCCATGTGGCTACACTCTTAAGTATAAATGCCATCATGCAGTCTCAAAGTTTACATGTTTTGGATGGAATGGAGAAAATCTAGAGAGCATCTCATCTAAAGGTTTGGGTGGTTGGAAAAGCTGAATAGCCAATTGCCCTCCCTTCAAGCCCCCTTGCAAGCTCCTTTTTTTTTGTTGAGGAGACACATTGCATGCTACCATCCTCAGTTTCTCCACCTTATGCATCCCTCTGAATTCCTAAAACTTCTCTTAATTGTCCCAACTCAAAGGGGTTCTCTATATGTTTCCCTTTTATCCTCCCCTTCTTAGCTACTTAAATGTCTCTCTTCACTACCCCACAGCATTACTCCTAAGAAAGCTCCTGTATGCTCCAGTCTCTCTACCTTTTTTTTTGGTGAGCAATAACCTTCTCTCTACTGAGTTTAGAAAATTTCTCTTAATCATCAGACCTCTCTCTCTCTCTCTCTCTCTCTCTCTTCTTAATCTCCATTTCTTGGTTGTTAAAAAGGCTATATCTTCAAATTCTGCAAGGTAAAAATCTTTTCCATGAGGAAATAAAATATAAAAGAAATATCATAGTACCCAGAGACCTTTTAGATCAGATCTCAAACAGTCTTTCTAAAACCATTGGATTTTAAATCCATATTAACCTTCCATCATGCTTTATGGCCCACGTGATTTGCATCAACCCACAAGTCTCTGCTTCTATGCCTTTATCTCCATCTTCTCTGTTTCGCAAAGACCCTTTTCAGGCATAGTTGAGCCCATACTGCTACTTTAGATGCTGGCAGTGGCATCCAGAGAGAAAACCACCTTCAGCTTTTTTTGTTTTTGAAAAGGTTCTCCAGTGAGTCAAGGTTGAAAATTATAAAGAAAGCGAGAGGGCAAAAAGAGGCCAAATTACAAAGAGGTATGTTCAAAACTGATGTCCAGCAGCTAGTTCTCATCTTAAAAAGCAAATTGTTTGATTAGGACTTTAAATTGAGCTGAATTGAGTTTGCAGCAATTACGGTTGTAATCATAAATTGCAATGTTTAAACTACTTTATATTTATAAAAAAATGTATTAGATTTTTTACATTAAGCTATATATTATAAAATTTGCTTAACTGATACATACTCTTAATTATGCAAATAAGACTGAGTATTGACTTTAATTCTGCTTCTAAAAATGAGTTGCTAAAGTAGACTTCTTAGCCGTCCACAAACTGACAAACCCGTGGTGTTAGCTAGAGTTTACACATGGGCCGGGGGCAGGCACTTCTTCAAATATGGTTCCAAAGAAATCAGCTTGACTTATCAAACATGTCCCAAAGGCCAGCAAAGATAGCTAGAGTTTATACATGCCAGCTTCTTTTCATGTTTTGGACGGAATTCCAGTGGTGTTAGCAAGTCATATTGACTAGATTCATGCAATACATAACACAGTTCAATTTAGTGCATCAGCACAGGTCAATTCAGTGTGTCAACACCAATCAAGCAGGCCTAATCTCCCCTAAGGGTTCGCATATAGACTCCATGCTCCAAATAAACTAAGGATATACTATGTCTATATTAAGCTTCATCCAGGCTACATTCATTTATCTTTGTGAATTTGACAGTAAAATCCATGGCCTCTAATTCACAATTTTCAGTTTATAGGGTTGACTTGCACCAAAAGGAAAGGCCAAATTAAATTACAGGCAAACCAGCTAGTCTGTTAAGAATACAATTAGCTTATCAAAAATTAAATGTTGTCAAAGAGTTTGAATGAAAAACATACCGTTGTCTGTTGGGCCAAGACAACTAAGAAATCAAATGATTCCTAAGAACTTCTGCGGCTCATATTGGACAAATGTTGGAAGAAAAAGGGTTAGAAATGACCAACAGTTACAAAGGATGTAGGTTATAAATAATAGTAAATGGTAGAGAAGAATCTATATGCTGCCTCAAATGCTTATTAATTATGAATCTAGTTGACATTCAGCATAAGAATTTTTTATGTTTTTTTGAAGTGCAACAACTTATTGAACCAAAGTCCTGTTATAAACAGACAAAAATGCAGTTAAATGCCAGAAATTTATCCTCAGTAAGATCAATATACACATATATTTAAGAAAATTGGAGACAAAGTGTTCCCCTAGAAAGAGTCAAACGCTTAATTCATGATCTTCTCTACTGCTACACATGATTCAGCATTGGGAAGAATCTGAATGGTTTGATAGCAGTGCATTGTCTTCTAAAAAAGAGTATGGAAAGTTCAAATTTAATCTTAAAACCAGTGATTTGACAATTAATTGAAATGCTGAACATTCATCATATAGGATCAATCATCTGATGTTAGTTCTATAATTAGCTTCCGCCATCTACAACCAAAGCTTTATTTAGCTTTCTGAATCAGTTAGACAGCCTCTTAAGTCCTTTTGACATTTAATTCCTGTAAGCTGATATTCTCCAACATCAACCATAGTGAGCAACTCTACACAGCATTTCAGATTGTTAACAATTTCGTCTGGTGTGTTTACTCCAAAAGATCAAAGGGTCCAAGTATGAGTTTTGACTGAGGTCTCTTGTCTAGCATGCAGTGAGTGAGAACCAAACTTCGTAACTAACTCATATGCAATAATGCAGCAGAACATTTAATATACTGAGATAGCAGCTTGACATTAGGATCCATTTAGAAAAGCACAAAACAATAAACAAAATTATTAAACTTAATAAAAATAAATAATCACTCGTGGATCAACCTCCTGAATCATATGAGATCACCATAATAACCCAGAAGAATGGAAAAGTACCTAGTCTGAGAATCTGATGTATCAACATCGTCCACAGCAAAAGGACAAGAGAAGTCTCCATCATCAAGATCATCCTGGATCGATAATCGGCTGGAGCTTCTTGAAAACCCAAGCCTTGGAGAACCACCAGAAGACAAAACACTGGAGAACCTTCCAGAATCATCCCTACCATCCTTAAGGCTCTGTATACATTTTTACACACACAAAAGCAAGATCCAACCGCATTAATAAAATGTAATCAAATTTTACAAAAACACACTCAGCAACCAAAATAGAGAAGTTGAAGTTGACATGCTTTCTATATTGGGAAGTTATGAAGGGAAATGATAAAGAGAAAAAAAAAACGAAATGGCAATCAGTTTCGTCAAGTGAAAAAAGGACAAAAAATCAACAAAGACAATTACTAGCTCGCCATTCAGAAAAAGTGCACTTGCTCCCTAAATCTCAAGTTGCCACAAGAAGCTTGTTTGAAGTTTTACTTTGCTGAACCATCATCCTGTTGGACCCCAGGGGCGGGGTGTCGGAAAACTACTAAGCAGCCCATAGGTCACCAGGGGCAGGAGTGAGGGTGTTAATGGAGGAGAACAAAAACATAAAGTTGCCGAATCAAAGCATTTAATCATCATATTTAACAGTGGTCCAAAAAATCCGCACAACCATTCTCTTGGTAATACGTATAGATTTCCTAGTTCCAACAACAAAAAACACCTAAAGACTATTAATTACAACTATAAGTTCACTCACATGACTGCTGACCCAAACAAATGACTTACCAAAGCCAATATATCTAACAATCAAAATAAATTTGACTTTAAAATTAAACCTAGAGCTTTGACCGAACATAAAAATAAAATAGTTCTATATCTTGAAATGACCTTGCAATAATTTCAGAGAAACATGATATATGGGTATCAAGATATGCCTTTGTTTTGTCCATTCAATCTAAAGGTCTTTCCTGTCCTCCATATGTCAAATTTTGCCTCTTGAAATAAATTTATCTTCAATTCAGCAAAGACCTATTCTGCAATTAGAATAATCCTGGTTATGGTCCAAGAACTTGTTCATTTATGGATAAAGCATTCTTGGCAATCTCCTGAAGTAGGGACAAGGTCCTTGAATTTTTTAGCTAGATATTATACCAGTGATGCATATATCTCTGTGATTGATGTTTGCATGAGTCGAAATTGACTCAGAAGTTACAATTAAAGCCCCTATCAAACAACCACAGCCATCCCAGAACATTGAATACCCATTGGTCTTCCTATTGAACTGCAGAAAAAGAAGATGCTTTGCCAAATAGCCTGGTCAGAGTTAATCAGCTATGCTAGTTCAGATGGAAAGAATCTAGGCTCCACTTTCAAGTCAAGTTTTTCTACCACCTTTGTTGAAACAGGACTCTTGACATATTCATGATCAATGACCATATGGCACAAGTTCCTACAAGGGTTTCTCTCCATTTGAAGATATCAATGTGTCTCAGGTCTTGATATGCATTAGGCTCTTCTTTGATTTTTGCCTC
Source organism: Phoenix dactylifera (assembly GCF_009389715.1). NCBI lineage: Eukaryota > Viridiplantae > Streptophyta > Magnoliopsida > Arecales > Arecaceae > Phoenix > Phoenix dactylifera. Next base: position 11,121,525 of record NC_052393.1, read on the forward strand.
ATTCACTGATGATATAATGGAAGTTCCAAAATAACTTGGGAACGATGATCTAATTCCCACCTATAATAAAAGAGGCAGAATTCATGCACAACTTTAGAAAGATAAGAAATATGGACAAGTTATTTAGTATGTATCATCACTTAAGTCATAAGATTTAGTTAATTCACTAAATGACCTTGTCAACCACTGATGTTGAAGATAAATGCTAAAGTAACATATAGTCATTCATATGGACATATCTGACTTTCTTTGTTGTTGAATGACTTTAAATTATCCTGCGGCTTCTTGTGACTTCAGTTATACAAGGAGAAAGGTTGGGATGAGGTTCAGATTTCAGAAGGAAAATAATGTCGCAAGATTGTCAATATTCTCTTAAGATTTACCAGCAAAAAAATTAAGTACTGCTGTTATCACATTTATAAAAACTCCCAACTAGAAACCATTAGTTTGTATGATCCAAAGACCACTATACATCGTTTCAATCATACAGAGAATGAGTAGATAAAGAAAAGGAGATGAAAAAAGGTTTACTAGAGGACAATAGGACATAATAGCAGCAGCAGCACCAGTCTCAAATAATTCATTATAACCAAGATCAATGTACCAAAAGTCTAAGAAAACTGCTGCAAATCCTGCTCTTTGCAATTAATACATTTCCACAAACTAAAGCCCTGGTGACTCATAATTTGAACTATAACTTAATAGGATAATAGCAAGTTGAAAACTTAACAGCTAGAAACTTTGGCATGGTGTGCGGAACCTACACGGGAATTTGCTCCCACTCTTGCACATTCTTCCTTGCACTTCTATCTCATGGTGAACTAATCATCTGTTACTGCTATTATTTCATCAAAATCATATAAGCTTAATCACAAAACTTGAATTCATTTTTACTCATCAGATCCAAATCCCATGCATGTCTTTAAAATGTAATGATCAAATTCAATTGAAATAAATAATAATAGAATATGTAAGGTTTTTTCAATTTTTTAAAAAAATAAGAGTGCTTCCTAGGTGCTGCCATATGCCAAATTCAGACAGATCTCTACATCTCTGCCCCATACTAACTCTATGTTGACATAACTAAATTTAAATTAAACCCCAAAAAAAATAGGAAAAAAAGAAAGTGCAAAAGAAAATGACTAAAATGAGAATATATGTGAACATAAATTTCATGGATTTTGTAGCCACTTTTTGACCCTTGAGCATATTTTACATACAAAACTATGAAATAGTGTATGAACTGTCCGACTTCCCAGTATCAATTGTGTTCTCATCTATGTTACCTAAACACTTTGGTTCTAAAATTCTAGAAGTTTTGCCACATTTGGACACTTGGAAAGGGCAGGACACAAGACAACAAGGATGGACCCTCCACTTTGAAGTCCTACTAATGCCAACAGAAGTACCAAAACTTGGCATCTTTTCATGCCATACATACAGGTAAGTGGTAACTCTTAGTTTCAACTGCTAAACATTTTAAGTGAAGTTACAAATGCTTTTAATATGAAGTTATCATGGTTAATTATCTACTTAGGCATCGCAGTACATCTTAATTTAATCTAGATGAACCTAATCTAACTTAAAACTTGAATTCATTGCTATTCCATTATTTTGTTTGTTGGAATTCCTTTTTTTCTGTTTCTCTTATGTGTGCGCATCAAAACAATGCCTTATATATGAATATCTATTTAAATGTATGCACATATACAGAAACATATAATTGTGTGTATTTATGTGTGTACCCATGCCATGTCCCCATGCCTAGAATTTTGGAGGTTGTTATCTGACACTAGAGAGAAGTTAGACAATCCTGAGTGTCCACATAACACTGAAGAATACAGAAAATGTTGAGCATAACATGCACTAATTTTGCTACATATTAACCTATAACCCAGCAAATAACACCAATACACTACTACACAAGCCAATGCGGTTAGTGCACAATATGCACTCTTTTATTCTACTAACTCATGCATATTTTACTATATTACATGGTCCAAAACTAATATTTAAAACTAAATCCCAAATAATCCCTTTCTTCTAGATCAGTTTTTTCTTGGCTAAATCTTTCTTGCTAGCACCACCCACAACTTAGTTCAGCTCCTAGTAGAAACTGCAAAAAAAAAAAAAAGTTCTGAAAGTATGATTCACAAATGCATTGCTAAACTTCAATTCTGAAACCATATTCATGACACACTCTCTAAGAATTGCCAATAAATGTAATTATTCAATGTACTGAATGATGTCCAACAATCTCTTGAAGGAACTGTGGAAGTTTCGGTAACATTCCTGGCATTTTTTATAAGGGGCACGGTAGGCTATTATAAAAAAACTGATCAAAACCAATTAAGGGCCCATTGGGGGACAATCCACAGGACCTAGCAGGATCTGCTAGAGAGAATGTGCAGGGTTTTTTTTTGGGCTATGATTCCAGCGGTATAAAGAAAAAGACCTCTCGAGGTCATTTTTTAAACCTAAGTTAATCAGGCCCCACAACCATCCGCACACTCTCCCTTCTCTTTTCTGCTCCCTCTGTTCCTTCACCTCTACATTCTCTCTCCAGCCATTTCTATTAGATCCTGCAAAATCTTCCTAAACAGGCCCTATGATGGCAGTTATTCCTTGTTTTTTTTCGTAAGAAAATTTTCACAAAAGGAATTGCAGGGATAGGCAAAGGGTTTATATGCTAATATATTTTATAATTGTTGAAAGGTCAATAATGATTTCTTCTAAACCAAATACTTTTTAGTTTCAGCAGTTTCAGTGGTTTTGGTTCAAGCTGCAACAATTTCAGCTGAAATTTAAAACAAATAAAAATTCAGTTGAAATTAGGAAAAATCAGATAGAATAAAAGAAAGATAAGTAAATAAATTAAATTAAATAATCTTTCTAAAGTATATTATGATGTCTGAGACCTTTGTATGTATGGTAAGGGTGGTTTTGTGGGGTGACAATCAAATTTTTATTTTCTTTAAAGAAAAAAATTTAACAAACGATGTTCACAATAACATAGATAATACAACTTTGACCAACTAAAAGTCTCTGTCTTTGAGTTTTAGGATAGTGAAACTTTTGTGAAAAATTTTAGTTTTCTAAGTACCTTTTTGGAACCTTTTGCACAACACTTTGAAATCTCTATTCTCAAAGATAAATCCATCCCAAATCCGAAGAATATTTTAAAAATAAAGAAATGATAAAGAGTAAACATAAGAAATCCATATGTACAACAAGATTTGGCCCCATCAGTTACTTTCCGCCAAAACTCTAAACCAAACTTCATTTCAAATGATTTACAACTAAATTAAAAATGTTTGGTTGTTGTTCTATTTTGGTTCCAAAGCTTCAAAAAACTTTGAATCATGATTTGAGGCACCGTACCGGTTGCCCGGCAGGCCTCTCTTCCTTCCTCTCTCTCTCTCCCTCCCTCTCTCTTCATCTTTTTCTTCTGCTTCTCCCCCTCCGGCGACGGCGTCTCGGTTTCAATGCCGGAACCGTCCTGGTCTGCCACCGGTACAGCCTGGGACGCTCCGAACTGGACGGTTCGGGACAGCTCTGCAAACTTTATTTTTAGGTTTGTCCTGTTGGCAAACTCTACATCCCCAAACAACATTCCCATCATCTTTCAAGTTTAAATAACGAGCAACTTTTTTTACTTAAAGCATGCCTCCTAATCTGCCTCCATCGAGCTTAGAAATGCTTTTCAGCATATGGGCAAATTCCAGCATAATAATGCTTGAAAAATAGCTTTCATGAAGGATAAAAATAGAATGGCAACTCAATAAGAGTGCTTAAAAAAGATAGGCAACCCAATTCATTTACAGCCTTATGGTTGGTGCAATACTAATGATAGTTTATTATTAGACCTGTTATGGATACAGTATCACTCTGCATACCACAATTATTTTAAGTATATATATTCCAATAAATCATGATCAACATGTAAAATTAATTTCACTTGAACAAAAAATGCCTTAAACTGTGAAATCGTAAATCAAATCTCAGGTTTTAATTGCATGCAAAATTACATATGCTTGTAAGGATATAGAGCACTACTCCTATAATAACTATAATCATAATCATCGAGCCTTTTGCAACTGTTTAGGATCGGCTTTATGGATCCTTATTCACCAAATATTTCTATTTAGGATTCCCTCTAATGCTATTCCAAGTTTCTTTTTATCCTTCCTCACAACCTTCATCCATGTTATTTTAGATCTTCCCTTCTTTTTCTTACCACCTTCAACACAAACCAAATTACCTCTCTTTATTGGAGCTTCCTTAGATCTTTGTTACACATTGCCATACCATCTTAATCGATTTTCCATCATTTCTTTCTTAACTGTGCAACCACTACAGCTCTTCTAATATGTCCATTTCTTATTTTATCCTTTCTAGTTTTACCACAAATCCATCTTAACATTCTCACTTCTACCACATCCAACTTGTTTCCATGTACTCTCTGCTCCTATAACTAAGCACATCAATGCCAAAGTGGAAGGATCGTGTTTAAAATTTTAAAAAAAAAACAAGTTGAAAAAAACAAAAAAAGATTAAATATTAGAATTCATCATCTTTCTTCAGAGCTCCAAGCTCTTTTGCTCACTGGCATCCACAACCAGAGATCTCCAGCTTTATGCAAAAGTTATGAGACGTCAATAGGTGCCAAGTCTATGAAAGTTTCATCTTCCAATAGTAAATTTCAAAGCCTAATATTCTACAATATTTTAAACTTTATCAAGTTTGTATTATTTCTTTAGTTGAAATTAGACATCCCAAAAGAATGAAGTGATCTAGCACGAATGGGCATTATCTTGGATTGGCACAAGTTCCCATCTTACTTCTACAAGTTGCTGCACTTTTACAATAAATTAATTGCCATCAAATTAAACAAACTATAAATTTCCAAGAAGGTAGCAATGCAAACATCATTAAACTTGTAAATACATTTGAAGCACTGCTAACCATTCTTAAAAACCTTCTTGAAAGTGGAATTTGGTTTTGATAGTATCCACTTTATAAATTACCCTTAAAAATATAATAAAAAAAGCCAGTTCATTGCTTAAAAAATTGGAAGGCCCACTCACAAAGGAAGCTTGTTAGCATGGAATGCCCATTATCAGTGTTTGCTGGTGTTAAGCTTTAACGTTTCAACCTTCCATGAATAGATTAAAAACACTACAGAACCTTCAATAAGAAGCCTTACTGTACTTGAGCCTCCAATTACATTTGCACGTATAAAAGCAAGATTCAACCGCGTCAAGAAACAAAGTATATATCAAATATTACAAATTTATCATGTACTGAGAGGAAGAAAATGAAGACAGTGAATACCTTCTGAGCTGTATACCATTGTAAGTTTGAGTATATATCTCCACCCCTCGATCCTTCCGACTTTCTAAAAGATCTACTCTCTGAAGGTGAATTCTGAGACGAAAGATCCGTCCTCATGCTTCTGGGAGATGGTGGTGGCAAGAAGCTTTTGGTTGGATCTGAAAGAATAGGACTGCTGTGCACCCGGTTCTTCCCCGTCAGCGGCTGCGGTATGCTCAAGGGTGCAGTTTCAGAGCGCAGACGAGACTGCAGATAACTGCTGCCTTGCGCCGGCGGTGACGGAGTGGGCGATGGTGAGGAGAAGGGCGGGGAGAGCTTAAACTCATCGAAACTAAAACTACCCTTCCTATGAGTCGCCGGCCGCTGGCTCGGGATCCGATTCCCATATCCATCGGGCGGCGAAGCCGGAATAGGAAACGAGCTCAAGGGATGGTGCGCCAACGGCGCGCTCGTCCAGCTATGCGGGCGGGGAGCCGAAGGAGTAGCCGACGTCCGGACACCTCTCAGTGGAAACGTGATCGGCCGGGCTCCCCTTTCATAAGGCGAAGAAGGGAAGGCTCTCATGGGATCCGCGGCAGGGCTACCAACGTAATCCGTTATGATCATCGGCGGCAGGAGCGACGAGACCTCGAGATTGAAGTCCGAGAGGCTCGGGCGGTACTGCACCGACACGACGAGCTGGCCAAACTGGGTCTCCACCGGGGTGAAGCTGTGCAGCTTGAATTCCCTCTCTTGCTCCCTCGAGAACGGCTCGGCGAAGGACGAAACTCTATAGCTAAGATCGTAATTGTAAGACTGGTTAGAGGAGCAGAGCATTCGGAAAACCCGGTAGGCGGGGAGGAGGCGGAGGAAGGAGTAGAGGGATCGGAGTAGGAGGATCGATTTCTTGTAGGTCCTCCTGTAAAGAAAAGAAGCGGAGTTCTCCGGGGAGCAAGGGGAGTTCCAGGACTCGCACTGGGCGGTCCATCGCTCGACGACGGCCTCGGGGAGGTCGGCCGGGGGGCGAGGGGTGAGGATGATGTCGATGATAAGGGGATCCACGACGCTGGGGTGGGGGTGGTCGAGGGCCGGGGGCAGGTCGCCGAGGGCGAGGTTGAACCAGCGGTCGCGCTTGCGGGCGCGGGCGGGGTCCGGCGGGGCGGCGCCGTGGAGGTGGGGAATCCGGGAGCCGAGGACGGCGTGAAGGGCCTTGAGAAAGAATTGGGTGATGATCTGCTCGCTCCTGCCGGATTCGGCCATGATGGCGGCTTCGGGTCGAAAGATCAGGGTCCGGGGCGGGGACGGGCGCGCGCGGAGGGGGCGGCGCGGCGGGGGCCCGTGGGGCCGGGGCTGGGGCCGGAGGGAGGCATAGGGGAGGAGAGGAGGGAAGGGGGAGCAGGGGAAGGATTAATAATGGGATGAGAAGGGGGTGGGGGAGTCATGGTTGGGGAAGGATTATTGGGATAGAAAAAGGAGCCGGGAATCAGAGGAAGCATCCATAAGGGAGAGGAGAGATTATGAGCGCGATTTGGGCCGCGTGGGCGGGTTTAATCTGTCGCAGTTATGTCGTCATCCGGAGGAGTGCCGTAGCATGATGGTTCTGGGTAGGTGACAGCCTGGTTATCCGGGTTGGGTCGAGTGTATCTTTCGTGCAAAACAAGGATTCACCTTCCTTCGCACCAATCCACCGTTGGATCATCACTGGCCGCTTTGAGAGATGTGCAGCGGATGGATGATGGAGTTCGCAGCGCTTGGAGATCTGCTCGGTAGGTGAGCCAACGGTGGATTCGGGAAAAGGAAGGTGAATCTATCTTTCGCGTGAAAGATGATACCCCGATCGATCAGGGATGGGCAGCCGGTGGCTTGAAGGGCAAGAAGATTTAAACATACAAATAACGAAATACAGATGGAGGAATCCTCGTGCAGAAAAGGATTGCGAAACGTGAGCGGATTGTGACGGAAGGAGAGAGGGATTATGGCTTCGCGTCTAGGATTCCGGGGATGAAAGGTGGTCAAAGAGTCGGCATTTGTTCATGCGTTTATAAAAGGCTTTGTTACAAATAAGATTGCATAAACGCGTGAGAGGCTGCTTGTCTTCGAGCTCCGTAATCTCGATCTCTAGGCGGCACCACCGCTAAGCGCTCGCCAAACTTGACAAATGGTCCGGCGGAAAGCCTCGTAGCCAATGAAATCTTAACAGTTAGCTAATGCAGCAACCAATATTAATTGGAAGTGTCATGGAGTGCATCTTAATTGGGACCCATATGGATGAGGAGTTCCCAACCTGGGTCTTAGAAGCCCACATTGACCCGACTTTGGCCAGAAATTTTTATGTTTAATTGGTCATTAATAATTGTTTAACTGGTATTGCCACGATCGTCCATCCATTCGCCGCTCATCTAGTCTGGTATGACTAGTGCATCGTGTTCGTCGGAGCCGCTGGTATCCGAGCCAATTATTGGCTTTCACGTAAGAACGATGAACTATGTGGTGACATGAGAGGCGGGTGATCACTAGTACTGTTGTTATTTATATTGCTCTAGCTTGGAGTTGATACGTATTAAGGACCCATTATTGCCGCTAGGATCTGAGTTCAGATCGGTCTCCACCAAAGGTAAAAAGCAAGTTCTACGCTGTGAATTTGGAAGGTGAGCTCGACCTATAAAAAATCTACTAATTGGAAGGTTTTCACAGGGGACCTTTAATGCTTAAGTTAGTAGCGATTTAGAGTAACAGTAGAGAAAGAAAGAGAACTAGAGTGGGGAGTGCTTAAGAAAAAGAGAGAGCTTGACAATGCTTATCTAAGAGTCCCCTGCGGAAAAGTGATGCAACCCGACCAAAGGTATTCTCCGCTTTGGGGGAGCACGCACGTGCTTAATACTATGCGTGGTTCGTACACGATAATTTCTCCCTTACAGCTTTGTCCTTCTTAAAAGAGCCCTATGGAAAGAAAAAGGTGGCCCCTTCTTATAAGGCACAATCTTTTCCACTACTCTTTCAATGTGGGACTAAAGTCCCAGGTCCCTCATCTGCCCTCCAACACTACCTCCCTAACGGGAAGGATTCATGCGGAAAAGTTTCGGTAGGGCCCTTCCTCTAGCGTCATCTGTTAGAGTGAAAAAGTGACTGCGTCCGGCTCAGAGGTATTGTCCGCTTTGGGGGAGCACGCATGTGCTTAACACTATGCATGGTTCATACACGACAATTTTTTCCTCACGGCTTTATCTTTTTAAAAGAGCCCTCTGGAAGGAAAGGGGTGGCCCCTCCTTATAAGGCACAATACTTTTCACTACATCTTTTGATGTAGAACTAAAGTCTGGAGTCCTCCATCCGCCCCCAAACACTACCTCCCAGCGGGAAGCATTCGTGCAGAGAAGTTTCGGTAACTAGAAGTATTGTCCGTTTTGAGGGAGCACGCACGTGCTTAACACTATGCACAGTTCGTATATGACAATTTCCCCCTTACAGCTTTATCCCTTTTAAAAGGGCTCTCTAAAAGAAAAGGGATGGCCCCTTCTTATAAGGCACAATTCTTTCCGCTACTCTTTCGATGTGGGACTAAAGTTTCCGAGTCCCCTATCCACCCCCCAACATTAATTATATTGATTATGTATTTATGGCCAAGTTGGATTGACCGTTGCCAAAACTATAATTACAACACCTTCAATAACCTTTGACCACATCGGTCAATATCAACGACACGAGGTTACACCTTCAATAACCTTTGACCACATCAGCCAATATAGAGGACACTAGGTTAGATTACGATGACCAATATTTTCCCATTCACCCACAAAAATGGGTTGATGATGTCCACTTATCTTTAAAAGGAAGCACCAAAGTTGCCAAGTTTGAGATGGGCTGTGACAGGTCAAGACAAGATCACATCAGGATCAGATAGGGCTAAAGTTAAGACAGATTGGATTGGCTTGGATGGTACATTTTATACTATATGGAGAAAGTTATGGGCCAATGGAGTCGGGTGCGGCACAAGCTTGCAAAATTTGCCAAAATGGACCGAGATGAAATCCAATATTTACCACCCTTACTTCTACTACCGTTGTATAAATTTTTCAATTTTCTTATCCTTTTCCTTGTCGCATCAGCATCTCAATCCACCACTCCAAAACTAAAATACAAGCTCCTTTGTATTTAATATTGAAAATTATCCACGTCCTCCATCTCAGTCTTCTGGCTATTGATATTAGACAATCAAGTTAAGCATTTATACTCTCATCTTTCTGTAATTAATGGGCTTTGTTCCTATACCGAGACAACTATGAGATTTTTTTCTCCATATCTATATTAAGCAAGCTAGCCAAGCACGAATACTCTTATTTCTCCATAATTATTATAATCAATCTCCGCATTTGTTCTCTTTACAATCATGGACAACCATTGAAATCCATTTTCGTATTTGTGCTTTTTACCATGAGAAAGTTAGTTGGGCTCAATGAATTGATCTTGTATTCTTGAATATTTACAAATGTCAAATGATACAAATGCCAAGATCTTAAGATAAGCAATAAGCTACAAACACTAATCGAAGTTAATAATAAAAAATTCTAAGATTGAATGAAGCACAAATATAAAAGTAAATCCTATTGACTGTCCATTATTATAGAAAACAAAAATTTGGAAATGGGTCCTAATGATCATGGAGAGATGAGAGAGCACACAATTGGCTAGTTGTCTAATAAAAATATAGAAAAAAAATTCTAAAATTGTAAAGAGCACAGGTATGAAAATAGATCCCTATGATCTTAGAGAGATAAGAGTGTATATGTTTAACTTAGCTAATAATCATGGATCTCTGATATCATGGGCATGTCGGAAGAAATCGCCACTAACAAATCTGATGGCATCAACAATGATAATAGTACAGGATTTGATTTCAAATCTCTTCATTATTTGCAATACTCTGATATTTTAGGGAGTATAATGGCTCCACAATTTTCTTATTGGAGATAACTACAATACTTAAACTTGTGTGGTTATTATTACTCTGAGGATTCGTTTGGTTGGAAAGAGAACGAGAGGGATGGTAAAATAAATGATGGATCCCACACCTATTTTACTAAAAAAAAAACTATTACTAGATGATGATATTTTTTTCTCATGCTAGATTACCAAGTAGAGGTAATTTAAAATTATCTTTACATGATGAAAATGCCTTTATCTTTTTGGTCGAAACCCACAAATGCCTCCTTTTAATATTGTCAATACCACAACAATCTATACTCAAAACATAACACCGGTTTATATTAGAAAGTATAATATATGGTAGCTCAATATATGATTATGCTAAATCCAAATGTCTAATTTTCTATCAAATTATTTTATTTTATTCCAAATTAATCAATTAATAGTGTGGTTGTATTTAACTATTAAAATTTATTTATAATAAGAAATATATTTCTAATGTATATATCATTAATTTAAAAATATCTATTCAACTCATGTAAATATATTTCAATGTTCAATATAGCCTAAATTGAAAGTCTTCATATAAGTGGGCCATAGATGGCTAACAAGTAGATGGAACAAATAATATCATTACTTGAACTATTTATTCAAGAGCATTGTTGAAAATTTAGCAATATTCTCATATAAGATTACATTCAATCAAACATAATAATCTTTTTTCAGTACAATTTTCTGGAGTAATTTTTCTACCAATCAAATATAGTAAAATTTATTTTCCCTCGCAATCTTTTTTTCAGATAATTGATTTTCAAGAATCATCAAATTATCCTATAATTTGAGATACTGGAACCAAAAGAACCTTTAGACCAAAAATTAAGTTATATTTTGTAGATGCACCTTTATCCAAACCAGCTTCACATAACTCTACTATCAAGGTATGGAAACGGCAGAACTATATGGTTTTGTCTTGGTTACCCAGTAGAGATCTTGCTGATAGTATTCCTTATATCGAGTTCGTTTAAGAGTTGTGCACAAATCTTGAAGATTATTTTTCTCGAGAGAATGGTCCCCAAAAATTATCAATTAAAAAAAAAGCATGTCACCATATAACAAGGATAGTCTTTTGTGGTTGTCAGGTTTATAAATTTTTAGTAGGATTGAATGAATCTTCTAATCATATTCGCACCCAAATCTTACCAATGGAGCCTATGCCAAATATTAGTAAACTATATTCTTTGATCTTTAGGAGTAGCAGGAGGGCACTCACATTTCCCAAGACTTAAGTGTTGACATTGCAACCCTAGCTACCAATATGGATAGCAATTCAAAGCTATGACAATCTTGACTAATTGATCGACGTCCCAAATCTATTTGTTAAGAGTGTAGCGGCATGGTGGTATTGTCTCGGATAGTCTAGTCATGACTCTATCCCATCTCGTTTGCATTTTCTGCTTCGTTCTGACTCTATGGGCTATACTCACATTCGGTGTGTGTAGGTCGCTAATGTGTACACACAAAAAAAAAAAGTGTAGCGGTATCGACCAAAGCAAAATGAATTACTGGACCATCATGGGTTATCCACCACATTACCTAGAAGCCAAACATAATAGTTGCTTGCAACAAAAGAAATCTCTTACATTTGCTGGAGCATCAAACTACGAACATAGCTTCGGTCGTGCTTCTAGTTTGAAACATGTATAGCAATCTCATGGCAACTTCTCCAATGCAAGTGCAACCATCATGCCATTTCGTACCATCAACAGCTATCAATTTTGAAACTCTATTCCTTCCATAAACTTCACCAGTTTGCTTCTTAACACACATATAGCACCCACCTTATCCTTACATCACGGAAAATGTTCCACAATTCAAAAGCTGTTAGCAAATAGCTCTACAACTTATATCACACATTTTGACATATATAACTTGATAGATAAATTCAACTTGAGTGACATTCTTCATGTCCCATCTTTTAGCTACAATCTACAGTTAGCCTACTCATTGATGCTTATGCTCTTCCTCATCGTGTTTTCGAGGATCTGACCAAGAAGCAACTGATTTAAAACAGTGGAGTCAAAGATGGGCTCTACCAACTCTCCACCAACTATAGCAGCAATCCAGCCACACAATCTGTCTCACCTGCAATCGAAAGTCACGTCATGGAATTATAGCATCGGAGACCGGGCATCCCTAGCATGGTCGAACATCAAGTACTTTGCCTTCCTTTTTTGATATTTTAGTTCATGATGATTTAGGCCCTGTTTGGGGAGCTTTTGGAGGGCCAAAAAGCACTTTCTGGCCCTCCAAAAGTACTTTTAGCTAAAAAATGGTGTTTGGTAAATTTTTTGAAAAACTGTTTCAGCTTTTGCGGGAAGCTGAAAACAGCTTTTGGGGGGAAGCTCCAATTTGGAGCTTTCGGAAAATGCTGTTTTCAGCTTTTTCGGAAAGCTGTATTTTTGACCAAAATACCCCCATGTAAAAAAAAAATTCCTCCCCCCAAAATCTCGTTGTACCACCTGTTCCTCTCCCAACCGACCTGCCCCAAACCCCCCCCTCCCCCCCGCCCTGTTCCTCTCCCAACCCACCAGCACCCCCACCCCTCCCCCCGCACCGCCGCCGCCGCTGCCGCCTCCCTCTCCCTCGCCGCCGCTGCCGCCTCCCTCTCCCTCGCCGCCGCTGCAGTGCCTCCCTCTCCCCCGCCGCGGCACCCCCTCCCTCTCCCCCGCCGCTGCAGTGCCCCGCCGCCGCACCCCCTCCCTCTCCCCCACCGCAGCGGCAGTGCCTCCCTCTCCCCCGCCGCCGCACCCCCTCCCTCTCCCCTACCGCTGCAGAGCCGCACCCCCTCCCTCTCCCCCGCCGCACCTCCTCCCTCTCCCCCGCCGCTGCACCCCGTCTCTCTCCCCCACCGCGGCACCCCGTCCCGCTCCCCCGCCGCCGTAGTGCTGCACCCCCTTCAGCGCCGTCGGCCACCGAGACTGCCGCCGGCCTCGGCCCGGCCCCCTCCGGCGGCCGCCGCGGCCTGGCCCCCTTCCGGTGCTACGGAGAAGGGGGCAGAGGAAGGAAGGAGAAGAAGAGAAGAAAAAAAGAAAAGAAAAAAAAAAGAAGAAAAGGAAATAAAATAAAAGAAAATAAAATAAAATAAAAGAATAAATAAATAAATAAATGTATAAATAAATATTTATATAAATGAATGAATGAATGAATAAATAAATTAGATAATAAATAAATATATTTCAATGGATAAAATAATAAATAAATAAATGCATAAATAAAAATATATATACGAATGAACGTATAAATAAATAAATATAAAGAAAAATAATGAGTGAGTGGCAAATAATCTGATCCTTATGATATTGATAAGTACAGTGAATTTGTCGCCATTGCAAATAGTTAAGTAAAGAGATAATCTATTAAACAGATAAATGGTTATTTATTATTATATTATACTATAAGTATATTATTATATTACATTATATCATAATACATTAATATGTAATCTTAAATAATTTAATATTATGTTATATTATAAAAAATTAATTTATACTAATAATATATTATTTTATACCTTTATTATTGTATTATACTATACATATTATATTATATTACCTTATATCATAATACATTAATATGTTATTTTAAATAATTTAATATTATGTTATATTATGAGAAATTAATTAATACTAATAATTATAATATTTTATACCTTTATTATTGTATTATACTATAAACATAATATATATTATATTATATCATAATACATTAATATGTTATGTTAAATAATTTAATATTATGTTATGTTATAGAAAATTAATTTATTCTAATAATTATATTACCATTATGCTATGCTATGCAATATCATATTACTATATTATAATAATAATATTTTATATTATAGTAATATTAAACTATATCGTATATTATATATTAATATATGTTATGTTTTATCATGCTCTATTGTATAATACTATGCAATGTCCTTTATAGTAATTTTATCATATAAAAGTACTTTCTCAGTTTGTTTACCAAACCTATGTTAAAGTGCCACAGCACTTTAAAAATATAGTTACCAAACAACAAACAGCTTTTTATAACAGCTCTACTTCAGACAGCTCTACTTCCAACAGCTCTACTGCCAACAGCTCCCCCAAACAGAGCCTTACTTTATGAACCATGTGTGTTAACTAAACATTTTAGAACTCCTTTTGCACTTACCTAGAATTATAAATGTTATATTTCTTTTTGTTTGATATGTTATGCTATTTGGGGAGGGTATCACACTTCCTTATACCAGGGTATTCTAATAAAATGTAAACCTGAAACATTTTCTTATCTCAAATATTTTTTAAAAATAGTTCCAATATCAGGTCAAGATTGTTCAAACTAACAATGAAGCTGAGTTGTTGTAAAATAATATCTAAAGCATTGTTTCAAGATCATGGCATCTAAGACCAATATATTTTTAGAATCCCAATGCGACCTAATCCTACGTTGGGCTCATATTGATTTCTTTACAAGTGGACTGAAGAAGTTTTTAACCAAATTTGAGCCTGGTGGGTGGGCTGACCGGGAGGACATCAGAGATAATGCGAGGCTACAAAAGTGATGTCGTCGAACAGACGCGAAGAGATTCCTTCCTTTTTTTATAACAAAATAGTGACAAAAAGATCATAAAATAGTCGGGAAGGGATTGCAGGCAAGGCTCCATCACTATCCGATAATAAAAGCAGCAAGGATGCAAGGAAAATCCCTTTATTCTCTTTTACATGCGGAGGACTAGTTTAGGGAACTTATCCAACCAGTACCATGGCAAGGATTAAAGAGACAAGGTACGAGGCATTAGAGGGTAACAGGATCCTTTTTAATTCAAGATTTTTAAGATACTATAATCTAGAGGTTCAATTTCATTCAAATCTAATCACAAATATCATGATCGGCCGGTAATCAGCTCCAATAAATTTGTGCTGCAGTGTTCTCTAGTTTACATAAGTTATGAACCGGATCTTCTCTAATAATATTTGTAACAATTTAGAACTTCATCCAGGTGTTATTTGGGTTCTTTAATTCTGTATAAGTATTCAAGATCTATCCAACCGATGTAGAACTAAACACACATCAAATGGCATCATTCCACAAGTTCAAGTTTGTTGATGGTATTACCTTCTGACATGGATTTTGCTATGGTATTCAAGGATAAAAAGAATAAAGCTAGTGTGTTCAAGACCATCGGTCAACCAAAGACACATAGCTATCATACACAATACAAACTTCAAAAATGTACAGAGATGAGCAAGTAGCACTCATGCACGTTTTCTGGTCCAAGCCTCCGAGGGCCAAGATGGCGACTCAACCAAGCTCTCTGGCAAAATTGGCGAGCATCAAAAGCCGCGCACGATCCATCTTGCGCGAATTTGGAGGGGCGGGGGTGGCGCCCGCTCCGCGAGCTACCGACCGTTGAAAGGAGATGCCAAGCCCCACCGTCTCGCCTCTCGAATCACTGAACTCCTCCCTCGGGATCCTGAAAGGTACGCGGCCCACCTGACACCGCCTCCTCCCCACCACCTGCCTCTGTCGCCACGTCCTGACACGCTTCCGGAAACAACAACTCGTGTCACCTCTGACCAACCTTCACGCTCACCCAAAGCCCAAAGCTTCCCAAACTTCCGAATTGTAGCACCGGGAAACGCCACAACAATTAAAATTCAGAAGGTCCCATGTCGCAGAATAATTATTAGCCAAAATCTTAACCAAAATAATTACTTAGACAAAAAAAAGTGGATACAACTTTTCCTCGAGGAAGAAACTATATTCCACATTTCCACTTCTTTTTTCATATATAAAAGTGGTACGCCTTACCTCTAGGACAGAATACCCTTCACACCGGCAATAAAACTTAATAACGGGTACTAGAGGAATTAGTAGGAAAAGAAAACGCAAAAAGAAAAAGAAAAAAAAAAGGCGCTCCGCTCGTACATAGCGGTTCCTCTCGACATGCGTGGTTTCTTGGATTCGTTTCCCAGGTTCTCAAGGCTCCTCCAGAAGGTCGCCGGCGGCGACGGTGGCGCGGCAGGTGGGGCAGGAGGGGCGGGAGGCGAGCCAGGCTTGGACGCACTTGACGTGGAAGCCGTGGTTGCAGGCGGGCAGCACCCGGACGTGCTCCCCCTCGGCGAACTCCGCCAAACAGATGGCGCACTCCGCCTCCGCCCCGGCCAGCCTCGTCTCCGCCGTGTATACCACCGACGGCAGCGCCTCCGCCAGCGCCGCCGTCTCGCTTCCGGACTTCCCCTTCTCGTCCGCCGGCGTTTCGTGGTGGTCGTCGTGACGGCGGCGGCGGAGGCAGCGGCTGAGGAGGCAGCGGGCGGCGGCGTGGAGGGAGAAGGCCAGGATGGTGGCGCAGACGAGGACGACGAGGATGGTGGCCATGTTGGTGTCGAAGTCCTTGGCACTCGAGTACGGGGCCCACTTGTTGGACGGAGAAGAAGGCGGGGAGGAGGGGTGGGGCGGAGGGGAGTGGAGAACGGCTTCCGTTTGGATGGGAGACGGCATGGTGTTTGAGTTGGTCTCTAGGCGGAGTGCAGAGAGACTTTGCGTGTTTGATGGTTTTATTTAAAGGGGCTTGGCTTGATAGATAGATAGAGAGATAGATATAGTGAGAGAAAAAAATCTACCAAGTTGTTTCGCTTTGTCCTCTACTCATATTACGTAGAAAAGACTAAAAAGCGGTTGCAAGCTTGCTTCGAGGGTTAAGCACCGCAAATGAAATGTAAAGGGGTGGAGATGGGCAAGTCTGAAATCGATCACTAGAATCCGCGACCGTAATGGCAACGCCTCTGAGACACAATCATTCGTGGCATAGTGCCATGTACCATTTTCTAATGATCCAAGGCTTAGAGTGGGCTCCACTTGTCAGGGCTACTCTCCTCTGCTGCTCATTCAAAGGAAAGCGTTGCACCAGCGAACGCGATTTGCATCACTCGGTAGCAACCGTTTCCTCCGTTGAAAGACATTTGATCATCCGTGCGCCCAAATCCAAATTCTAATTTGACTGTCCAATCTCACGCCGAGGCTTGTTGCTCTAGCATTTCTTTCCTCGGTGAGATAAAGGTATTAGAGTTGTTGGAACCCAAGCGTCATATCTTCAGGCATCCAACTCTCACAAGTATAGGATGTCATGAAGATGAGGTCGCTGCTGCATTATATGTCTAGTTGTCAAGGATATTATGTGCATAAGCCAACTGTCGGATTACATAGTTTCCGGCCCTAGACTAGCCGTAAGCTGTTCCTCAAGTTGAATTATTGCTAACATAATTAACATTAAATAATCAGGCTGGATCTTTTTTCTCGAAGTGGTGATAGAAAATAGTAGGCCATTAAGATGGACTCCCTTGGAGAAAACATATGAAGGTGGTTGGCCTGCAGTCCCAATACCAACTTCAACTTTATGAGCAGAGGGCGCAAGCAGGACCCATACAAGCTATAGGGTCAGGCTGTGAGCAGAGACCACCACAAAATCCTCGTGACATGCCTGGCGGCCTGCAGATCAAAGGTATGATCTCACTTACCTTTGCTCACGAGAGAGAAGCCTGCGATCACTGCCAAACAAATCAGCCAAGGAAAAACAGAGAAACGAGAGGAATACCTTCTAAGGTTTGTATGGCCACATAGAGCTAAAATCGATTGCTGACCGACTGGGCACCGAGGGCAGCAGGGCTCGGAAAGGTTCAAAAAAATTGCGAACGGAAATGGCAGGCCTTATCCCGTGCCGGCCTTTTGTTGCTGCATGCGCACATGGGAAGGGGGAGGGGTTGGGAGGAGGACCACGGCTGCCCGTTTTATGGCTTACGTACGATGTGTGGGCGCTACTTTGTTGCTTTGCTATTTATAAAGCGGGCGGCTCCCCTGCTTCAAGGTTCTAATAATGCCGAGTGGCCCGAGTCAGGGGAAGAAGAGCTTTTACGAGCGAAGAGGTCACCTCCCGAAAAGGCCAAAGCTTGGGAAACCGAAGGCAGCAGAATTTGCCCCAGAGACTCTTGTTGCAAACCACTCGAGCAAATGCCGCATTGAGAGAGAGAGAGAGAGAGAGAGAGAGAGAGAGAGAGACCTAGCAGGTCATCCAGCATTGGTCGGGTAGCTCCAGCAGCGCCCTATATTGCTTATTAGATTTGGCTGGCCAGAAACGCTTGGATCTTTGGTGAATGTCGGTTATCTCTGAGATTTGTAGTGGAACGAGAACGGGAGCCATCTAGGACATTCCGTGATGTTTTGTTTTCAGATTTTTTTTTTTTTTTTGGTATTCGTACTTATATAGTATGACGCACCCGCTCTAGCAGCACAAAAAAAAGAAGAAGAGGAGAGAGAGAGAGAAAAGAAATGCTTTAGGACTTCTGGAAGCACAAGAAAAATATCAATGAACCATATAATGTTAGTTTTGCGGATTGAAATTCGACCATTGACAGCATATTGTACCAAATTTTGTGAGCTAATTATATGAGTCCCTACGTGCCCTGTGCTAGAAGAAACTTCTTGTATGTATGAAATGGATGCACAAAACATTACTTTTCGGGTAATTACTTGACAAATATGGTCTTCTTATGCATACCCTTCAAAAGTTGTTAAAGAAGCGAATGCAGCTTTCACTTTTGTGGCTGCTATTTGATCTGCTCTGAGAATTGAGATGCATATTGCATGCTTGGAGATGCAAAATTATATTTGAATCTAGAAAATATGTATGCAAATATGGGATCAGTAATATATGTCTAAATATAATTCACTATTCCTATTGCCTATCGAAGCTTACACTCTTTTCTTTTTTTTTTCCCACAAAGAATAATTGATGGGAGGGTCACATTGCCAACTCCTCGGAAGGGACTGGTAGACCGAAGACCAATTGGAGATAAGTAATAGTATTTTTAATCTGCTTCCTGCTATTTGAGGAAGTGGCTTGCTCTTTTATAGGCTTTTTTTCCCTTTTCCTTCCCCTTCTCTTAGATTAATATGGTATCCCTCGTTTCCTCCGTGATGGGGTGTGTGTGTGTGTGTGTTTTTTTTTTTAAAAAAAAGATGTTGCACCTGCACATTCGGTCATGCACTTCAATCCCACGTATTCCCAAAGTTCAGTTTATATGGGCCGGGCTACTCCAACTGGTCAGCGTCCAGAAGATTGACATGGAAATATATGGGCCGGGCCAGTCCAACTGGTCACAGTCCAGTGGATTGACATGGAAAGTAGTAATCTGAGCGTTTGCCAACAGGAAGGAGCATGTAATTTGCTAAAGAGCCCACGGTAAATGCACAGCCCATGACAAGCAGGGGAGCCAACAACATACATACGATCGCATGCAATGTCTGATGCTCAAAGATCAATTTCTTTGATAATTAATATAGATCATACCATCACCACCACTGCCGCCGCCAACAACACTATTAATACCAATATCTAGGGTCAGAAAGCACTTTCTCACCCTCTAGAAATACTTTTAGATGGAATACGGATATTTGGTAAAAAAATCGGAAAGTTATTTTAGTTTTGCGAGAAAGCTAAAATAGCTTTTTGGGAGAAGCTTCAAAATGGAGTTTCTTCGAAAAAGCAATTTTAGCATGCGTCGAAAAGCTATTTTGATTTAAATTTTTTTTTTGAACCAAAATACCCACAATAAAATATTATAATTACAAAAATTAGTTCCTAAAAATATTATATTAATAAAATATTAATATATAATGATAATAATTATAATATTTTATACCTTTATTATGGTATTATATTATAAATATTATATTATATTACATTATATCATAATACATTGATATGTTATGTTATATAATATCAAATTATGTTATATTATTATTCTATAGTATACAATATTATATTACTATATTATAATAATATTATATTACATTATATTTATATTATATTATATATGTATTAATATATATTATATTTTATTATACTCTGTCGTATAATACTATGCAATGTTTTTTATGGTTATTTTATCATACCAAATGTACTTTCTCAATTTGTTTACCAAATACATATTAAAGTTTCACAATGCTTTAGAAATTTAGTTACTAAACAACAAATAGCTTTTTATAAAAACTCTACTGCATGCCAACCGCTCTGCCAAATGAGAACTTAATCATTATAAAACTTACAATTGACATTAATTATTTTAAAATTTTTAGCATTAAAATGATCATCGAAATAACAGCCATTATAACAATATTAACTTTTCTTTCACTTTTAATTAGGAAAAATAATATTGTTTTTGAACTGCACAATCATTTTTGTAGAGAATTTTGAGACAAAATGTAAATTTTGAAAATAGTATTTTAGTTAAAAGAAGGTACATGTAAAAATAATGACTGTTATTTTTGTTGTAATGGTGCATTTCGATGGAAAACCAAGGGAACAATAAAAATTACAATTGTTATATTTTCATGTTATTTATCTTGATAACAAACTATAAGGTGCCCAAATCTGTTATAACCGCCCTTACAATGGTATTTTTGGAGAGAATTTTGAGATTAAAAATTGAATTTTGAAAATATAATTTTATTATAAGCATGTACACGTAAAAGTAATGCCCATAATTTATATTATAATGGTCCATTATGTTGGGAAATAAAAGAAAATAATAAAAATAATAACTGTTATATTTTTTTCATGTTATTGTTTTAACATTAGCGGCCAAATCAATTACGAGGGCCCTTATAACGGTTATTATTGTTATAACTGGATCGGAGCAAAAACACGTGAGCCAATCACCACTCCAGACTGATCTTATGAATGGATGGAAGATGCAATTGACCCAATAAGAGCTAGGTTAAATTAGCTAGGTTTTCATTAAAATTGGCAATTCGCTCGTTCATATAATGATGTTCCGGGTTTGAGAGGCGACCCAAGCTGCGGATTGGATCGCCTCATTTATTGCTCATCATTCTATAGATTGTCTGTGGATTCCGTAGTCCTCTATTTCTTCTGCTTTGTGTAGTTTTGTTGATAGTGATATAGCTGGCTGTGCTCATGTGAGAGTAGTATGAGCGGCCGTTGTAATATATATGTATACATATATAAATATATATATATATATATAAAAGATAAATAAAGTTTATAGAGATGATTGGTTATGATTGGTTGCACTATTTGTAACATGATGCACGTGGTGCGGAGAATAATTTCTCCCAGACCAGACTCACTCAACGAGGACGTGGTCGCGCCCGACGTCAGAAATGGCCGCAAAGTCCAAACTCTCTCTATTTTAATAAAAAATGGAAAAATTATAATGGAACCTCCCCAACTTTGATGGGCCAATGCTTTAAATTTCTAAATTATTTTAAAATAATTTTTTCGTCCGTTTGTATTAATAAAATGGTGGTAGCACGTAACTATGACATGATAGCATAAAATAGTTTTAGGACAAAAGTACCTTTCACATTTTTTAATGGCCCATCACCCTTAAGACCTCTTCCTCTCCTTTTGACGGCAACTGCCACAACTTTGCCCTCAACGAGGAAGAGGAGAGGAGGAAGGATAGGCTTTGACTGTGAAGACGGTTGGAATGGCTTGTCAAATCAAATCAAACCACATAATATTATCTAATTTGATCCAAGAAAATGATGGCTCTCAAAAATGCAAGTTTACACATTTGGACTTTAAAAAACTCTAATAATTGAAACATTTGAGAATATACTTAAGGGGGGGGGGGGGGGGGGGGGGGGGGGGGGGGTATATTTTGGTATCTTTCCTATTTATGAAATTTATTATCTCTATTTGAATTTCAGCCGAAGATTTAGGATGGGGAGGATGGAGGTGTGAAATCTCGTGATCTGGAATTTCAGCCGAATGTCTTCCCAGTCTCCATTGTTCTGCCTTGCGTTCGGCTTTGTGAAAGCTTAGATTTTCATGTAGGAAGTTGTTTGATCGAACAATTGGGATGTCGCCAGGAGCGAATCCTAATCGGCATCCAGTGCATTTGGAAATATTTCCAACACGCAATGACGTGGGACCACTCTGTTTTAAATCTTTGACCAGGTGCCGGCGACAATTTCAGTCCTTCTGTAGGGTTACAATCACTTTCTGGACTTCGGTCTAAAATCAAATGGAAGTGGACACATTACAAAATTTTCTACAAGCGACAACAAAGAGTGCTTGTCGTGCTTAATAGGAAAATTCAGCCGAAGAATAATGTCCTTAAATTTAATTATGCAAACTCTTAAACAGCTTGCCTCCATGTGAAAACAATCTCAAAGCTTCAAGACAGCCAAACTCCTAGCAACCATCATTTGAAGACTCAGATTCAATTTCACATCCAAAGAAAAAAAAGAAGGAAAGGAAAATTCAACAACTGATCATAGACACTTGTATTCCTTGCATATGCAGGGAAGAAAAAAAGGATTCGATGATTGTAACTACTAGATGAGATCTACACGCAAATACTCGGCGGCCAAACTAGGGTATTACCAGCGACCAAAGATTGTCACAGGAAATCAGGAAATGTCTCTGGTGGCTAACGATCACCAACCCAAGCCATCAAAAAAATCGAACTGCAATAAATGCCTAAGGACACAGCGAGGGCAAGATAAGTTCCACAGCATTGAAAGGGTCTACCGGGAAGGCGTGCCAGGCCATCAGCTACCAGGTCCATCACGCTATATATTGCTCCATTGTTTCTCTTTTCACAAATTCACACCACCAACTCCCATCACTTTGTTTCACTAGCCTCTGTTTCATTTAGTAAAGCATATGGATGTCTCTCTTGGGCTTTCCGTTTCCACTTTAGCTTTAGTTCTGCTCATGCGTCCTCCATTCCCTTCCATATTTGTGGAATCCTCCTCTCTTAGCAACATCACAGACCAGGAGGCTCTGCTATCTTTCAAAACTCTTAT
This sequence comes from Phoenix dactylifera, assembly GCF_009389715.1. NCBI lineage: Eukaryota > Viridiplantae > Streptophyta > Magnoliopsida > Arecales > Arecaceae > Phoenix > Phoenix dactylifera. Next base: position 11,144,646 of record NC_052393.1, read on the forward strand.
AACCAGCGATCCATCTGATGTTCTGTCTTCGTGGAACGATAGCACTACGGTATGCCAATGGAGCAGAGTTCTCTGCAACAACAAACGCAGAGTCTCTACCTTGGATCTAAAAGGTCTTGGGTTGAGTGGTTCCATTAGCCCTCACATAGGCAATCTCTCTGCTCTTCAGTTTCTCTACCTACAAGACAACCATTTCACTGGCGACCTTCCTGACCAGTTAGGTAATCTGGCTCGCTTGCAAATCCTGAACGCAAGTTCGAACCTCATTGGAGGTGCCATCCCTCCAAACATAAGCAAGTGCTCCAATCTCAACACCCTCGACTTGGCCTTGAATACAATCTACGGTAAAATTCCCACTGATCTCGGACTGCTTTCCGAGCTTCGAGTCCTGAAACTAGGCCAAAATCTTCTTACGGGAAATATCCCACCATCTATTGGAAACCTGTCGTCCCTCACCACTCTGAACTTGGGCACCAACAATCTTAGTGGACCAATTCCAAGCGACTTAGGCCGCCTTCAAAATCTTCAGGAATTACAGATATCGGTAAATAAGCTCACAGGTACTGTCCCACCAGTTTTGTACAATATTTCCTCGCTAGAAACTTTTGCTTTCGCATCAAATGAGCTGCATGGCGAATTTCCGAGTGATCTTGGCTTTAGGCTTCCTAAACTCTTGGTCTTTCACTTCTGCTTTAATAAGTTCACCGGGCAATATCCACCATCACTGCACAACATCACCAAGATTCAGAGCATTAGAATGTCCCATAATTTTCTTGTTGGGTCAGTGCCTCCTGGGCTAGGCACTCTCCATGATCTCATCATGTATAACATCGGTTTTAACTTTTTTGTTTCCTCGGGTAGCAGCGGGCTAGATCTCATTACCTCCTTGACCAACAGCTCCAAACTTGCATATCTTGCCATCGATGAGAATCATCTTGAAGGTGTGATCCCAGACTCTGTCGGCAATCTCTCCACCAGTCTTTCAAAATTATATATGGGCGGGAATCGGATATATGGTAGCATTCCAGCATCCATAGGTAAGCTTACTAAGCTAACCTTGCTAAATATGAGCCACAACTTGATCTCTGGAGAGATTCCGGCTGAGATTGGCCGGCTTAAGGAGCTAAGGATTTTGGGTTTGGCTGGAAATAAACTCCTAGGGGAAATTCCAGCAGCCTTTGGAAACTTAAGTATGCTCATCCACCTTGAATTGTATGGAAATGAATTGGAGGGAACGATTCCAGCCACATTCAGTGAGTTCCAGAAGTTACTGTCATTGGACCTGTCGACCAACAGGCTCAATGGAAGCATACCTAGGGAACCATTCACCCTCACGAGTCTCAATTCTCTCATGAATCTATCCAATAACTTTTTGACAGGGCCCCTGCCCGATGACATTGGAGGATTAGAAAACCTCATTGCACTCGACCTCTCAAATAATTTGCTATCTGGAAAAATTTCCGACTCGATCGGTAACTGCAGGAGCATGGAAGTTCTTTCCATGTCCGATAACTCTTTCACCGGCCTTATTCCTAATACAATAGGCAACTTGAAAGGCTTGCAGAGTCTGGACCTCTCTTCCAACAAACTGTCAGGGTCTATACCGGAAAGTATGGGAAAACTTCGGTCACTTCAGTTCTTGAACCTCTCCCTGAACAATCTCGAAGGAGAGATACCGAATGAAGGCATCTTCCTGAACCTCTCTGCTGTTCATCTCGAAGGAAATCCTAAGCTTTGCATGTCATCTTTGTGCCCTCATTCCTCTAGTCGAAACATTTCAAAAGCACTTCTCGTCATACTTGTGGCTTCAGCTGCTTTTGTGTTATTCCTCCTTGTGGTGCTGTATTGGGTGTTCTTTATCAGGAAAAAACAAATCGATGCCAAGGTAACCACGGCGGACTCAATTAAGGCGCAGCACCGAGTGGTCTCTTATGAGGAGCTCCATCGAGCGACCGAGAATTTTGATCCAAGATATCTCATTGGCACCGGTAGCTTCGGTTCTGTGTACAAAGGTGTCCTGAGAGATGGAATGACAGCTGCAATCAAGGTACTAAATCTCGCGACTAGCGGGGCTTGGAAGAGCTTCGTAGCTGAATGTGAAGCTCTGAGGAATGCGAGGCACCGGAATCTTGTGAAGTTGGTGACATTGTGTTCTAGCTTGGACTTTGGAAACAACGACTTCCTGGCTCTGGTGTACGAGTTCATGGGAAATGGAAGCCTGGAGGATTGGATTAGAGGCAGGAGAAGGCATGAAGGTGGTGGTGGGCTGAGTGTTATTGAGAGGCTAACAGTTGCTATTGATGTTGCGAGTGCCATGGACTACTTGCATAATGACTGTGAGGCTCAGGTGGTGCACTGTGATCTTAAGCCAAGCAACGTGCTTTTGGACGAGGAAATGACTGCAAAGGTGGGGGACTTTGGGTTGGCCAAGTTGCTGCTTGATAAGCCTGAAGGGCAGGACTCCACTACCAGCACAAATAGGCTCCGAGGGTCTATTGGGTACATACCACCAGGTCTCTCTCTCTCTCTCTCTCTCTCTCAAGTTTCGGTCACTGGACTGGAATGCGATCTCCCATTAAAAAGGTTGCTTAAAGTATTATTATAATACCGTTTCAAGACTATATATATATATATATATATATATATATATATATATATATATATATATATAAAATCTATATTGCTACATATAACTATCAGTCACCGGATTTATGATAGCTTTCTTTGTCATCCGATCACGACTGGATCTTTCTCTATACTTATAGACCGATTTTTTGATTTCTTGTTCTCTAAACGTGCCAATCTGTATAAGTACATGAGGTAGTGGTCGTTAGCTATAAAATAACATTCTCTGATCTTTCAAGTATATAGAAATTGATTATGATTGTCCAAGAAAAGTTACCAAAAGAGATCATATAGTTTATATTCTTTTTTTTAAAAATGGAAATCGTATAGTCTATATTCATCTGCATGTCTAACCAGTAGTTACCCTAACCGAGGCCTTAGGTATGATTCAATTCCGATAGTGTTTATTCAAGTTGGGTGCTCCAAATCTCTGTACTCCAAAACTTTTTTTTCTTATTGACTACATATTCCTTAAATGAATGCAAACATTGCTTCATCTTGCTAGTATTGGTAGTGGATGCACACATATCAAGGACAATGTTCTCAGAAGAAATAGATACCCAGCATCTACAAATTCATCAACTTTCTACAATTTCAATAATTAAGTATCCCTTTTTTATATGATAAAATTCTCTTCAGAAAGTGAATATATTTTAGCATTTTAATGGAACTTTTCTTCGCTGATCATGATAATTTGCAACTTTGGAATCGTATGCAGAGTATGGGTTCGGTGGGAAGCCATCAACCAAAGGCGATGTATACAGTTTTGGCGTCCTTCTCTTGGAACTTCTTACAGCAAAAAGCCCCACAGACGAAGGCTTCGAGGGAGGCTTGAACTTGGAGAAATGGGTACGGGCTGCCTTCCCAAGCCACACGATGGAAGTCACAGATGCTAATCTCATCGTTAATGTCATTGGCTACGAAGGACGGCAGATAAGCCCAGAGAAACAAGCCGAGTGCTTGGTCTCAATGGTCGGTGTCGGACTATCTTGTGCCATAGAATCAGCTGAGGCTCGGATTACCATACGTGATGCTTTCCATCAATTGAAGGGTATTAAAAAAACTTTGCTTAAGCCTCATGCTGCCACTAGAGCATAGGTAATGGAGCACGGATCCCTGTAGTGTAAAGAGTGCACCTCAAACACTATATCGTACTTGATGGCTATCATCAGAAGAAGATGGATGGAATGTCAAACAAAGCAATATTATGTGCTGCATATGGTGCATCGTTAAGAATAATCGTACAGTATTCTGTAATACAATTTGCATACTACAAAGGATACTATGTCTAGGTGATGATGGTTGCTTCCGGCTTCAAGACGCAACCTAGTAACTTGAGGGTTTGCCTGCTAGTATCGAGGAAGACTTGTTGGTTTAAGACGAGTGTCAATGCTGCCTTTTAATGCTTTTCGGTGGCCTTTTCATGGCTGGTTGACATTCAGAAGTATAAATATTTATAACATAAAAGGCTTGTGTTTTATCACATGACTGAATGCCTGTACAGTAGATTATAGTTGACCCAAGTTTAATTGGGCTTGACTTTGATCAAGCTCGGTTTGAAATAATTTTCAAGCATGAAGTTTGGTATCTATCTTGATCGAAATTAATTCAAGCTTAGTTTAAATCAAAGCATACACAATCTTGATTTGATAAACTCGATAACCTAACGATGAGTTAAAATTAACTTGAGCTTGAAACATGCTTGAATCAAGCTTCGTTTAGGCTCAGCTAAAGCTTCAATAGGAGCTTTGTTTTAGCTTTCATTAAGATTGAAGGATATTTCCGGACTTTGACTGTTCTCTTTCAACATTCCTGAATCAAACCAAGGGCAAAAGGCTTTCTTTCTAGAAAAGGAGGAGCAAAGGTTGCGCTTGACTTCATTAAGATTATGAAGTTATAAAGAAACCGAAGGCAAAAGATTAGTCATCAGAATCCAATTACTTACCAGCTATATACCATGTTTTGTACCTCTTTTTGGTCTTATTGAGGTTAATTACCTGATATTAGTCCTTTTTTTTCAGCTAAGTTTGAAATTAACATCGAACCCATGAACCAGATTGAGATTTTGTCTGGTTACAGTCAAAGTGAGCACGATTTGAGCTTAATTGCAGCCAAGCTCATACTGTTTAAATCAATTAACAGCTTTATTGTCTGGTTGATTTGTATGGGTTTAATTAGTCTAAGTTTAAGCGTGTTCAAAAATATACATACCGGGGGACTCAACCGAGGTGATTGAGTACATCCTGGAGGCGGGGCGAGGGGCTGAGCACTCGCTACTATGCGACATCTGGCGACTGCTGAGGGAGTGTTGTGCTTTTCAGGTGGTGCATGTATTTCGTGAGGTGAACAGAGCTGCTGACTGGGACGCCTCTTTTGCTGCCTACCATTCTGGAGAGATATTTTGAATTAGGCATGCTTCTGCTTCTCCGCCACTGTGTAGTATTTTTTCTAGTGATTCAGTTGGTTGTACTCATGTGAGATTAGTGTGAGCAGACAATCTACCAAAAAAATAGAAATATTTCATAGGCAATTTGGATAGTTTAGAGATCTCTATTATGGAATAGGCAGTAAGTCCAATATGTTAGCTGCTTTCTTGATTGTTAAATGAAAAGTTTTGCTGATGAATGAATGCAATATTCTATCAAAAAAACATGCATACCAGGTCAGATAAATAAACGGGTGGCATATGTTGTTCTCCAAAGTTAGCGCTCTCTCTCTCTCTCTCTCTCTCTCTCTCTCTCTCTCTCTGGCGGTTGGCTAACCGAAGCCAGCCCTGGCTTTGGAAAGATGGCGCGGTACACTGAATTAACAATGGCACAAATCCCTACATCAAAAGTACAAAAAAATTACACAATGTTACAAAACCATTTCATCCAAATAAAAAAAATAGTAAAATAAAGGAACGCATCTTTCTAATGAATCCATGAAGGGTTTCAAGGCAACGCTCGATGTTGGTGAAATCATCCGACGTGGCCCCCTTTCCAGTTTGGATCCGAGGCAAGCATGAGCTTATGTACTGAGAGAGTTGTAAACATTTTTCAGAAACACCCATGCAGTGTACGTGCAAATATTATTTCAAATTATGTTCTTGGTATGTGTAATACTCAACTAAAGGTTGCAAATGGAGGGGGAGGTACAATGCACCCACGTGGAGGCAGCTGCTGAGATTATTGGTGGGAGTGGGAGGCAGGATGCAATAAACATAAGATCATGTCGAGGACAAAACGGTCATATAGAGTGCTTTTTCCTAAATATAGTATAATTATCTAAGTACATGCCGCATCTTGCGCCACATTTTTTAACCAATTATCTAAAAAATATAAAAATCTATATTTAGCCTCGTATCAATTATTTTTTTTAAAATTAAATATTTATATAAAACTAAAAAATTTAAAAAATATCTTATGCTAATTATTTTAAATGATATTCTGAATTGCTATAAATAATATTATAACGAATTCGGCCCACTGCAGTATAGATTTATAGGGATTGATGATGAATGGATTGTGGTGTTTATTATTAAATTAAAAAAAAATTAAATAAATTTGAACTTTTAATTTGATGGGTATGTTAGAATTAAAAAAATATTAAGCTTGATTGACTAAGAAAGCAAGATTTTTCGGCTGCTCTCCCAAGGAGTTTTTTTTTTTCGAAAAAGAGATCTATTAGTTTTGAACTTAAAAGAATCTTTTTGAAACTTTAAAATCTCGTTCTGAAACTTTGAAGGCTGAATGCCCCTGGTGCTATGCTGTACAACTTGACCCACAAAGCAAAGAAAAGGATGACGATAAAACAACAAAAAGAAATAGAAATATTGTCTGTAATTCGAGGCTGGTCAGTCTCCTCATTTTCGTCCCCCGGCGACTCATCTCCTGCCGTAGCTTAGACCAGATCCTATCCTTGCGCGCCATTGGAAGGAGACAATAAAGAAAAAACAGAAAGGAAAAGATATTTGGTGGAAAAGAAAAAAAAAGTTTCAATTTTCTCTCATGTCTCCTCCCTAAGATACTGCGACACAATGATTCTCTTCACGTGATCCATGCTGCTTCTCATGGTCAACCAGATAATAAAAGGAGAGATAGAGAAGAAGATGGCTAAAGAAAATTGGAAGGAAAAATATAGAGGTGGGGAGGAAGCTTGTTCAGGTGGTGGCCAAATGAGTACTTTTCTTGTTGTCTTTTTTTTCTTCTTCTTTTTCTTCCTTTCTTTTCACTAAAGAAAAAGGTAAGCCATGTGGGAAGGACTGCTGCTACTCTGGAGAAGGCTTGGTGGGCTTCTCTTGCTTCAAGAGGCAGAGATGGATGTGATAGTTTTATAGCTGCACTCAGGAAGAGTGTAGGTGTCTGATGGAATGATAGTTTTTTCTTCTTCCGTTTCAAGAAAATGCAATGTTGTTTTCGTTGTTTTGTTTTTGAGGAGATTTTAGCTATAAATAGTTTGGTAGATGGTGCTGGTGGCTTGAAGCTTTTGTCTTGAGCTCTCGATTTGTTGTGGTGTGGTTCCTAGAGCTTTGCCGTTCATGATCTGTTGCCTTCAGAGGTACCCAAGGGCTTGCAATGATGCCTCCTGAGCCTTAACTTTTCTCTGCTTCTGCTCACTCTTTTCCTTTTTGGTGTGTGTTGTGCCATCTCTTTCATGAAAACGCCTTTCAGTGGGCTCTTCACAGAGTTTCACCTGTTTTGCGGGCTCTTGCTATGTTTTTCCTGTCCCTCACCAGCAGGATTTCTAGATTTGGTGGTCTTGAGGATTAGATGAAGCATTCTACTTCATTATGCTGCATTAATGAGCTCTGCTACACCTATTTTTTGTTCTTTAAAGTGCCCATCATTATCAGACCCTTTCTAGATTTTCTCTTAAATATCAACAGTACTCTCGTGCATAAATCTCTTATTGATGTTTATATCTGTAGCACTCACACGGCTGCTTTCAATCATAAACCAGATAAACCAACCAAGTTCTTGCTGGTACGCGCTCTGAACTGTTGTCCTCTTTGTACCAAAAGAAAAAGAAAAAAAAGGTGTTGTCCTCTCACCTAAACAGGTCTCTCCTTTTAACGCGAAGTGATTCTTCTTCTTTTTCATCACAACTATTTTCATAATTTTCAATTGCAAATGTAGACTTGAGATCCATTTCTCTTGAGCGAACTTATTAATCAAGATCTTGCTGCAATGTTCCTTTTCTTGAAGGTGCCTTGGAGCCATCTTAGCTGCAAATCCTTAGCTTGAAGGAAAAAGGTAGGTTTTTAGGTGTAAATCTTAGCTCTGCTGTTTGAAATCTCAAGCCTGTACATCCTTTTTTTTCTTTCTTTGCAGGTCTAATGGCCAAGGATAATTATGGATCTCCAAAGATCCATCTAGATTCAAGAAGGCAGCGTTTTACTTATATTTTTGGCGTAAGCTGTCTCTGTGTTCTTTTCTACATCCTTGGGGCTTGGCAGAACTCCGCCGCCGCACCCAAATCCAGTGGCAGTGTCTCTAACAAAATCGAGTGCGACCCTGTCAATCCATCGTCCAATTCCCGTTCCACTGTCGTGCCGTCGTTCTCGTCATCAGATGCCGCCCTCGACTTCGAAGCTCGCCACCGGCTGGACCTCAATGAGACATCGGGGACGGCCGAGAAATTTCCACCTTGCCCTTCGAACTTTACCGAGTACACTCCTTGCCAGGATCGAACGAGGGGGAGGAGGTTCGAAAGAAAAATGCTGATATACCGAGAGCGCCATTGCCCTGGAAATGATGAGCTCATCAGATGCTTAATCCCTGCGCCACCAAACTACAAAATGCCTTTTAAGTGGCCTCAGAGTAGAGACTATGCTTGGTTTGATAACATTCCTCACAAGGAGCTCAGTATTGAGAAGGCTGTTCAAAATTGGGTCATCGTGGAGGGTGACAAGTTCAGATTCCCTGGTGGTGGAACAATGTTCCCTCGAGGTGCTGATGCTTATATTGACGACATAAGTGCACTTATCCCCTTAACTGATGGTAGCATCAGAACTGCAATTGATACAGGTTGCGGAGTAAGTTTGCATTCCTTTTCTCTCTGATCTTTTTGTTTTTGAGATTTGAAGGTATGATTTCATTGGATGATGAGGAAACCTGAGGTGTGTTGTTTGTTTTGGACATTGGAGGTTGCTAGTTTAGGGGCTTATCTTCTCAAGAGGGATGTCATCACAATGTCATTTGCGCCGAGGGATACACATGAGGCCCAGGTGCAGTTTGCTCTGGAGCGAGGAGTTCCAGCCATGATCGGAGTGATAGGATCGCAGCGGATGCCATATCCAGCGCGAGCTTTCGACATGGCTCACTGTTCGCGGTGTCTTATCCCGTGGTTTAAGAATGGTGAGCAATCCTGATGCCAAGTTATTGCAATGAGCTTTAAAACATGTCTTAGTTCCTAAGAATCAAATAGTGCGTAATTTTAAAATTATGAAAAGCCTGATAGATCTTGCTGGTGCTATCTGAAGCTGCTCACAGTCAATTCCCTAAAGTTAGATTATGTCAATGTCCACCTTTTCTGTTCCATACTTTACGGGTTGGTTTTGTCTGTCTTTACGCAAGTAAATTGAGCGAAAAACACTCAATTTGAAAAGCAAAGCGAGAAAAAATTCACTTCGATGGTGTTGTTGTGGATACAATATGTTAGAAGTCCACAGCCCTCATCATCAAATGCTGTCCCATAGATTTGAAGTTGGCTATATGAATCCTCACTCAACAAGAATTCCTACTTCTTTGCTGCTGTTCTTGCTGTTCGTGTTCTTCTAATTATTGTTATGCAAATATCTGTTATTATTTTTAGTATGTTAGAAATACCCTGCACTTTTATTTTGATATTTTAGGAGAATTTGGTCTGGACATTGTTCGATGTATTCACTAGTCTTTTCCTTCAGATGGTCTATACCTAGCTGAGGTTGACCGAGTTCTAAGACCAGGAGGCTACTGGATTCTGTCAGGTCCTCCAATCCATTGGAAGAAGCACTACAGAGGTTGGGAGAGAACCCAAGAGGATCTGAAGCAAGAGCAAGATTCGATTGAGGATGCGGCGAAGCGCCTATGCTGGAAGAAAAAGATCGAGGAGGATGATCTTGCAATTTGGCAGAAGCCCATCAACCACATAGCCTGCATTCAGAGCCGAAAGATCCATAAAACACCACACATATGCAGGAATGATAATGCTGATGCTGCCTGGTACGAAACCTATCACAGTAGATGACATGATTTAACTCTCTTAAGACGTTGATTGACGAAACAATTAGTCCTTTTAAATTGACTGTCATCTTTATCTTTCTTGAGTAACTTTGAAATGCATCTCCATGGACTCGTTGTATGTATAGGTACAAGAAATTGGAGGCTTGTATAACACCATTACCAGAAGCAAAAAATGAGGAAGAAGTTGCTGGTGGAGATCTGAAGAAATGGCCCGATCGGGCATTTGCTGTCCCGCCAAGAATAAGCAGAGGTTCCATTCCAGGTGTAACTTCCAGGATTTTTGAAGATGACAACCAGATGTGGAAAGAGAGGGCGACACACTATAAACGAATTGTTCCTCCTTTGCCTCAAGGCCGATACCGAAATGTGATGGATATGAATGCCAACTTGGGAGGATTTGCTGCAGCAATGATGAAGTACCCAGTGTGGGTGATGAATGTTATCCCTGCAAACTCAGGCCGGGACACGCTTGGTGTCATATACGAGCGGGGTTTCATTGGCACATACCAGGACTGGTGCGAGGCTTTCTCAACGTATCCAAGAACTTACGATCTCCTCCATGCTGATGGCGTGTTCAGTACCTATCAGGACAGGTAAAATTAGGGGTTCTCTATTGTTCTGGAGTGAAGTTCCTGGATTCTCTCACAATATCCACAGCTGAATGGTGTTATGCTCAAATTTTGCGTAAATCTGCCTCTCGTTCCATTTTATTCTTTGTTGCATTAGAAGTACAGCTCTCTTATAAGATAATTGCTTCATCACATTAAATTTGTAAATGACCACCGAAGGCTAGTTTGGATGGTACCACCTCTTGCCCCTTTGGCTGGAGGTCGAGAGGGTTTGGTTCTGGTTAGAGTCACCCTCAAGGGGTAGGGTGGGACTAAGGGTAGAAACATAAGGATTAGCCCCTCCTAATCTTAGGAAGAAATTAAAAAAAAGAGAAGGAATTTGTAAATGCATGACCTTTCTTTTCTGTAGGTAATTGACATGCTCTAAACTGTCAACTAAGGTGATCTAACTTCTCAGGCAATTTTGCTTAAGCTAGTAAACTAAACCATCTGCATTTCTATTACAAGATTCAGAAGGGAGCTCGAAAACCTGACTGATAATATTTCCATAAGAACTTGAACAAGATATGCAATTTCATAATCCTCTGACCTAGCAAAACAGAATATCAGAACCAAACATAATCATCATGCTGATTTATTCTCTCAAAAACAAATTTCCTGTTATGGTTAATCAATGAACTTTGATCTATCACTGCTTTGTCAATAAGATGCTTGTATGAGGTTGCGTATCAGATAAAATTTATTATTTCAGTATGTCTTATTAACTTTGCAGATGAAAATGTTCTTATTTCATGACCCAAGAAAACTAAAATGTAAGGTTATATTAATATAATTATAGTTATCCAGATTTGTATGTAAATAGAACATTCTTGATGACGTAAAGTACTGCAGTTGTAATCAAAATGAGATTTTATTTGGTTAACCTCCTTGGTGATGCTAATCCTAATCTTCTACTAGCCATGACTTGTTCAAGTATTCAACCTCACCGAATGGAATGACTCGCAGGTGTGACATAACATACATTCTATTGGAGATGGATAGGATATTGAGGCCAGAAGGGACAGTGATAATCCGGGACATAGTGGAGGTCCTCACAAAGGTAAAGTCCATAACAGATGGGATGAGATGGAAGAGTCAGATCATGGACCATGAGAGTGGACCCTTCAACCCTGAGAAGATCCTCATGGCTGTTAAGACCTACTGGACTGGCTGAATCCTCCGAACAAGGCCAACTGCACTGCACTTTTTTGTATTGGGATATCTCATGGTTTAGTTGCTGTCCATCCTCATATAGGCTCGCTGCTGCATGGTTTTTGAGCCAACAAATTTGTAGTTAGAATGTATTCAGTTTACTCTTTCTCTTCTCTCTCTCCCACTCTATTTTTCCTCTCTCTTCTACTTGAAGTGTCTGATTCTTTGTTACCCTGTAATGTGAAAAGGAGTCGTTAGGCTTGATGGCTGTTGGTTGGTTGGTTGGTGATGTATTTTGTTACAAAAATTCTAAGGCCAGAGAGTTGCTTTCAAATTGCAATATTTAGAAAGAATGGTGCCGGGAAGGAAATGTAATGGTATCATGATTGGTATCAAATCAATTACCATCATAGAGTTTTAAAGAAAGAAAAAGAGATCTTGTATGTCAACAATTTTATTGTGTTTGGGGGGAGAGGGTGGGGGGTGGGTGAGAGCATATGAAAAAAAATAAAGATTGGTTAGAGGTAGATATCAGAGAGGCTGTTAGATAACTTGGTATTGTCTTTCTAAAATAATAGAATGTTCTTTCTAAAGCTGCCCATACTCATAAATATCACATAATAATGTTTTACTTTTAAGAGAATTAATAAAAAAATCCCAACAGTAAATATGATAGACCTAAAGAGCTCCCTTCACTCCCTTCACTCCTTTTTAGTATGGGTTTGTGTGAATGATTGTAGGAGTTTTACCTTAGAATCATCTGTGTCAAACACTATGAAAACATCTCCTAGAATTTGAACCAAAGCTCCAGTTTGAACCTCAATCTTCCTTCTAATGGAGAGAGCCAGAGAGGTTCACTTGCTGGGTTATAAGATTAAATTAATGAATCAACTGCAACAGACGATTTTTTTAACCACTAAATTGAGGTTCATGATGAACATTGAATATAAGGTTTTAAATTAATCCCACCTCAATTGAATTACTATAGCTAGATAAGATTAAGTTTTGTTAGATGATGCGAACAATTGTTTGGGGTGATTTCATCACCCAAACTTTATGAATCCATCAACACATCTAACAATCAATATTGTATATCCTTACACATACATTATAGATCATGTCCAATTTGATAAACTTAATGGGCTGCTTAGATGATTAAGTTGTTGCAAAGACTACCTAAGCTAAGGAATGGGCTAGGTTTAGCCTGCCCTTCCTGTTTTGATACATTCCATCTCATCCAAGGTTCATTGTCTTGGTACTAGACCCCATACTGGCATCATCCTAGTACAGCGTCAGTATATGATACGGTATGAAACGGCGAGATGTACTAAGTATTAGTATGGTATGAGATTGCTTACCAGTTTTGGCCTGAAATTATAGAACCATCGAAGTAGAATGGATCCGACCTGCACCCCCCGACCATCCTTTTTGATTTATTTTGCAGCAATGATCCTTTTGTTTTCATTAATTTTGTAAAAAAATCTTATAGTAAAACTTTTATTTAGATATTTGGCCAGTTGATGAAATCAGATATATCCTTCTAACTTTGATTTTTGATAAATTTTGGGTTAGATTTTGCCTCTTTCCTGAAAACAAATGTATCCATTATTTACTTCTAAAGAATGATATATCCATGATGTGGCTTGCTCTAGTTCTAGTGGCCACGTCCCTCTACTTAGCAACTGAGGTTCTAGATTCAACTCCTTAGTGGTGTATGCATAAAAAATGATCTGAATACTTATAGCGGACACAGGTCCTTTTCCCTTTCTCTTTTCTTTCATGAAAGGAAAAAAAAAAAATCTATTCTAGTCTTTAGAACAAAGATGTATGTTTTCTTTTCCTTCTGTAGGCAATATTCTGCAACTAGGCTCCCATAAAAAGGCTTCATTTCAAGATATTACATTTGCTTTCTTAAACACACTAGGGAAATGAATGGTTTTCTTCATAAAACACCCAACATTTGAAAAACCAGAAAAAGGGAAGAAAAAGAAACTAGTAAAACCTATTATCCAATCTTACCCTGTGCTTTTACGCTTTTCTTATAGCATTTTGTACTTCGTTGTCCACCTATCAACTCTGATCCAGCTCACTTATCACTCCATTCTAAAAATTGCAACCATACAAACTAATAACCCAGGGCAACAGATGACACAAACTACAAGCATATAATAACCATTTTGATTATGATTGTTGTCTATTATCAAGATAGTTCATGAAAACCATACAAATAGTCAAATCAACTAGAAAGTCAGGGATGATCAGAAGGAAATGGCGTGCATTAAACCCCGCTAATGGTGCTAAATGCTGCTAAGTTAGTGAAATCACCACGGATGAGACCTATACTTGCACTTTCTGCCCACACTCATAGAAGCCAGCCATAGAAGTCTTCTTGCTCCAAAGTGATGGAAATTCAGTAGTGGCAACAGAATGATGCAGCTATCTCAATCGCATCTAAACCTCGCTTTAGTTGAGTGGTTCTCATGATAAAATAGGGAAAAATTAAACTTCTTTTTGATGCAACAAGACATAAAGAGAAGCGTTCCTACTTTATTTTTTTGGTAGACGGGAAGCTTCACTGCTTTAAAAGTAAAATGCTGCACTCGACCAGAGTGGCAAAGCGAATGGATTCCGCTGTGCCGATTAAAATATCCACTAATGTGGGAGGGCCAGAGCTCAATTACTAGCTGTTTACATCTAATCAAACCAACGACTAGACTCTGCAACGTTCCCCTTAAATCACGGCAGAGATTTCAAAGAGGAAGGAGGAAAAATGCAGCATGGAATAGAATAAACCAATGCCTTTATCATATAATATCCAAGAGCCAGACTTTATGACTTATTTTTCAATTGGATAGTCATCATGTATGAGAAAAAAAGCCATTTAATCCATAATAATTTTTCTAGTCTCGCTTTATTTCCTGTGAGATATGATTATGCCGCTTTTGTTGTCTAATTTTATACTATATTGGAGGCTGAGGATGAGACATATGGATGAATTTGGCACAGCATTGATCTAAAAGGATTTATATCTAGTTCTCATGCTGACCACAATCAGATCGGGATGGGTTCATGTCCAGTTTGGTCCAACTCGACTAGATTAGAGCAGGGCACTTTCCTACATGTCAGGTCTAAATTTAAGTCCACGACCCAGAATGTAAGTGTCTTCCGGTACTCATCTTCAAAGCTCATTCTCAAACTAGGTTTGTTCTCAAGCACAGTTGTTGAAGATCATACAATTATTAAGCTTTTAGGGCAAATGGTGATTTTAACATGGTATCAGAGCAAAGGTCCTAAGTTTGAACTCTGTCTCCACACTCTTTAATTCCATTATTAAAAATTTCACCTATTGTGCTCACCCATTAAAAAAAAGTCCGACCCACATATAAGAAAGAGTGTAAGAAAATATAAAATATATAAATAAATCTATCTCACTTCATCAGCTTAAGCTTTTAGGACAAGTAGTGATTGTTAACATAGTTCTCCCTCTGAATCTCTTTCAGTTATGTGATTTTAAATATACCTGTTGAAGAATGAGCCGGCGACTCATTGGCAGTGGCTTGGTTAAGGGAATCCACCGGAGCCGCAGCGAAAGCAAGTCTTCATAGGGCGATTGTCACTGCTTATGAACCCAAACCTGGGTGATCTATCCATGACCAGGATTAGTTCATCAATAGCCTTAAGTCAGAATCTTATTTTCTTTTGACTCTGCACCATTGATTCCTATCGGTGCTGCCAGCAATGGATTTGTTTGCAGCCGGTTTTATATCAAAAAAGAGGGGAAAAGTGATCATATTACAACTTTTCATTGTGTCAATTTGAACCTTTCAATTCCAATCAAGTTACTCCAACACTGTGAAATATGTAGCTAACTGAAATGAAATCGAAGAGTGCTTGAGCCAGCAAGGTATTAGCTTACCTTGTCAACAGAGTTTCTTTGTGATTGTACCGAGAACCTAGAATTAAAGTCTGCCTTCACCAACATGCAGAGAATCAGGATATTTGGTAGAGCTACCTTCATTTTGCCGTTACATACGTTTATGTCTTAGCCCCTTTCTATTAAAAATAAGAAGACAACTTAGTTTCAAGTATAGGTTGAATCAGAAAATATATCAGGAATCCAATTCTTTTGCTATAATAATATTACACGTCACCGTATTTTTGCTTGAATAAGTAAAAATAACATTTTTCAATGTTCTCCTAGGCTTAGTTTTGAATGTAGAGGAAGTAAGGATGAAGGACTTCATCTGAAATTATCCCAGCAGGCAAACAAAAATGGGGGCTGAATGTATAATCTTCAACAATTCAAACAAACCACAGATAATCTGAGATCGGTCATTATCCTAGCCATTGAATTCCAACCTAATTATTGAAACAAGCAAAAATATCCTCCAGCAAACAAGTAACCACTACAAGAGAAAGTATATCCTATACCACATGCATCATTGCAACACACCAATCATAGCCACTTATTTTTATGGACCATATTCATTAAGTGCTCATCTTGGTGCACAGCTATAGGGTTCGGCTATGATCCATGTGGTGGACTACCATTTGGTGTATGTGGTGTAAGATTTAATATTTATCCCGTTATTTCAACAAGCTCATATTTATCTTTAATTAACAAATAACCATAAAACTATTGGCTATCCTAATGATTAAGCAGGAGATAAAAAAACTTTATGCAAATACAAATTAAGCAGGAAAGGATTTTACCTGAAATTATCCTGAGAGACAAAAATTGGGGCTTAATACATAGGGGCTGGATATGTAATTTTCAATAGTTTGGTCAAACTAAAGATGCTCCTTGATCAACCATTCAATAAGTACATCAGAAGGGATCTGTCAGCCATTTAATTCCCACCTAATTTTCGGAACAAAGTTAAAATATCATCCATTACCAAAAAAAAAAATAAAGTAACCAGAGCATCACAATACAGTGATTATGAGGGGATGGAAACACTTTATACAAATTCAAATCAAGATTATCGTGGAATTATAATTATACTAGTTTAGGACTGAGAAAGCTATACCAGGAAATTCTATTCCTTTTCCGAACTAAGCCCTAGATCCAGGAAACATGCTGCATCTTAATTACCATTGCTAAGATGACTGAGAAAAGAAAATCATGGCTGACTTGATTGCCTAACTTGATCTTAATATTGCCACAGATGGAGGTTTTCCTTTCCTTACAAGGAACCACTACATTTACAAAATTTTAAATGATCTCAAGGACTACTTCGATGTTATTTTTTAGTGTTGTGGATTAAGTTGAGGCTGGGCTAAAGGAAGAATTAGAAGAGATTAATGTCATTTTTTTTATGCTGGAGTCATGCATCGCCTCTTTGCACAATTTGTTTGACAATTCTTCAATACCATCATTTTTTAGATTAACAAGTGAATTTGTTTCAAATCATGGGATCAAAATGTTCTTTCAATAAATCCAATCATCAATCAAACTTCTCTATTCCTCGACCCTTTTTTTTATCTCCCTCTTTTTCATATATTTTTGTTAGTGTTCTTCTCGTTCCTGACATATAATTTGGCTCCACCAACATCAAGTTATGCATTCATGAAAAATTAAGAAAACAACTTATCGAGCCAATTCACATAAAATGACAAAGATTAAGCAACTAGCAAGCAAAGTATCGAAGGACCCAAATCCCGTGCTTTCAGAAACGAACTCAGATCTCTCATCGTCTCTCTCAGTACAAATTAAGAGCTAAATTTCCAGGCATAAAGGGAAGATTGATAAAGCTATATTAAGGTAATGCAAAAGAGAGAAAAAAAAGGTTCCAACAGCATATATGTATATATATATATATATATATTTCTGAAAAGACATAAAATAAAAGAAGAATATAAGACAAGGAAGACGACAAAGCACAAAGGTTCGCTCCTTCACTTTGTGCCCACACATAAATTATCGTCATCGTCAATCTTCTTTCACCTCCCAAAAAAAGAAACAAATCAAAAGGAAAGAAAAGAAAAGAAAAGAGAAGGCAATAAATTCTTCAAGCCCTAAAGCATCCGGCAAAGTGAGGAAGGTGGTGGTGGTGGGGGTGGTGGTGGTGGTGGTGGTGGTGATGGTGGTGGTGGTGGGCGGCGGCGGCGGTGTCGCGGTCGATGATGCCCTGGACGTGGCGGAAGTGGTCGACGCCGCAAGGGATGGTGATGGCTCCCTCGTGCTCGAACCCGTACTCCTTCTCGGCCTGGTCGAGCAGGCCGACGAAGAGCGGGTGCTTCAAGTAGTCCACCGGCACGACGAACCGCTGCTGCTCCTCCCCCTCCTGCCCCACCCTAATCCCCATCCACCCCTTCCTCATCGCCATCCCCTTCTCGTGCCCGTGGCCCAGGTGCGGCATGTGGAAGTGAAAGCTCAACAAACGGTGATGGTGATGGTGATGCTGTTCCTGATGATGATGATGCTGTCCGTGTTTATCTTCACCTCTCATGGACGCAAGGAGAGACAGAAAAGAAAAGAACAGAAAAAAAAAAAAAAAAAAAAAGCGAAAAGCAAGAAGAGCAAGGAAAGATTGAAGCTGTGATGCTGGGAAATGGAACTCGGGTTTAGAGGGAGAAGGGCCAAGGATCAGACCTGGAGATGGCTAGGCGGAAAAGGGTGAGAGAGGAGTTGCAGAGAGACGTGGGGATGTTAGACATGGCCGTGCTCGCTCTCTTCAGAACTGTTTACAAGTACAGCCGCCAGGGGAAATACAAAGGCTATCAGGCCCCGAAGATATGGGCATATATAACGGGAGGTGGAGGAAGGAATGCTTGATTTGGTTTATACGGATATTACTAACAGAATAGTGGGAATCGGCATATGGCCAGTCAGACTTGGTATAAACGTTTATTCTACCAGCCAATTCTTCCTTTGATTTTTCCTTCTTAAAATAATATCATGTCGGTTTTCATTCCCTTGCGTCGCTCGCAAGTTCGAACAAACCATCAACCTTCATATATATCTCCCCGGTGCATCAGCTTCTCCTTAGCATTCAGAAACGTACACGGTGTACCTTTCCACCGTCGGATTATACAATGGTCGCTGCGAGATCTACGCAAGCGGATGAATGAAGAGATTCCGAGTGAGTGCTTTGAGAGATGTGCGGAAACTATCGGTGTCGCGAAAGAATGATCGAAAGAAAGATTTAGCCCGGTCTTTTCTTCGGAAACGCGGCACTGCTGGCTTGAGAATGGTGGGGCCCAGCCATAAGTAGAAGGAATGCCACGATTGGAGGCGAAGGAACCAAGTGCCGTTAGGGGAACGTGTCATGATGTGAGACCATGTCCAGAGTCGTTGCCTTATGTCATCCTTGCCCTCGGGAAGCTACGATCCCTCTACGAACTTCAAGAATTTTCTTTACTATTAGGTATTTATTCCAAAGCATTATTTATAATAAAAAAACAATTTATAATTCAAGACCAATCAATGAGGAGCCAGCATCGGGGAGGTTGAGATGTGAATGGTGGCGTTGCAACCTTCCATCTTTGGGTGTGTTGTTGGACGTTGCATTCCTTGTGGCGGTGGACGCTACCATTTGACTGAGGTGGTGCAGCCGTTTGGTAGGAGGGTCCAATCCCCTTGCTGATTGTGGCCTCACATTTGATCCACAGTAACAATGATATGAGAGGATTAGTTGAGATATTTAAGGATCCTTGACTGACCTGCTCTATCTTCCAACCCAGCATACAGTGAGAGCCCGATAAAGTCGGGGTTCGCTTTGCATCTTTCACGCCAAAGAATGATCCGTCAACCGACGTTGCTCTTTGATGACGTCAACCGACGCGGCACGTATCGCAAAGCACTCCTATCTTTTTCGTTTATCCACCTGCATGGGCGATCAAATGGTTGACGTCGCTATTCATTCTTCCGTGCGAACGATACAAGCTGAAGCCGATGTAGTAGACGAGCAGCAAATCCTTTTGGATAGGCTTGGCTGGAAGAAACATGAAACCTTGCGGGTATCATCTATTCAAACAAGAGGACCGAAGGGACTGGATCAAAATTTGACGAGATCAAATTGGAGATAGGTACAACCAACATGAGCACTATCAAATTTGAATTTTTCAACTTAAATGACCGTTTGGGCCCAAACCACGCTCCTGGAGAGGAAACTGATGACGAAGGGTAATTGCCGGAGAGGAATTGAGCTCCCTGTGCTCAAGATCCAAGGGTTTTTCTTTCCGAGTTTGCCTTCTACTTTCTAAATATATCTTTGATTAACCAACATTGCAGTAAAAGTAACTGCTTTAATAATACAAGTTAATGACTGTCACGTTTTCTTTAAAGACATCATTCACGAAGTTATTTTCAAACATATGACATACTTAGGTCTCGTAATAGGGAACCTGCTATTTGAGAAGAGTTTGTTTTGGAACCATCCTGACAAGAATTATTCACATAGTAAACCCACTCTGCTGGTCTTTCTTTTTGCCAAATAACCTATCGTGTCATTTCCTGTGACTTGGAGTTTTAAGCTTTCTACATAAAATTTATTATCATTAAGGTGGATGTAAATAGTGAGCGCACACGAAGGATAATTTTATTGCCAATGACTCCCGCTTGTCTTCAATAGAAACTTGCAGTTGTAAGCAGCAGCGCTCCAATTCTCTCTGCACCCGTAATCGTAACTGCAAGAAACATTCTTTTTGGTTTAACTGGTTGTAAGTGACAACTGGTAGGGCAAATTATATTTCCACTTGAAGAACAATGGGCATAATGCGTTATCTTATGACATTATATTCAGACAATATCATGTTGTAATAATATATTTATACAATATTATACTTATTTTAGTTAGTATTATGATATATTTATTATTCCACTATGTTAGTATATTACATTGCACCTTATATATTACTGTTATGGTATGCATGAGGAGGCCAGATCTAGGGGAGGCTCCGAAGGGACCATGATAAAAGCGATATGCTATTTATCATTATATTTTGTATTACATTATGAATATATGAGAATATGTAATATTACATTATAAAATAATAATATTACATGATGATACTATTATATTATATTAATATTGGGGATGTGCTCCCAAAGGATCAAAGGGGGTCTGGGCATACGACAGCAAAAGGCACAAGTCAGTCCCAACTACCAAGAAAAGTTGCAACTAGTTTGTGTAACCCAGTGGCAACCAAATACATGCAAGCTGTTTTGAACAACATGATCTACAGAACTGGAATTCAGTTGCCTGCAAATGAAACGACTTGCAGCAACCAAATTCTTGCAAGTCACGCCACTAGCAAACTGCAGTTTGCCTAGCCGTCGACAAACCACATAATTCCTAAGATTAAAGTCTTTGTCTAGATGCCGGCTATAACATCCTTACCTACCAAATAAGTGGAAAAAGTGGTATGTCATCTAGAGTTTGGTCTAGGCTCCCAAAAGCAACCTAACCCAACTATAAGATTGTTTCATGCAGGAAGTGAAATAAATTAACCTAGTGGAGAGCTCTCTACACCTCCCAGGTTACCGCAGGTGCTCCTTCGTACTTCTCTAGCCCATCATCGGCTGTAAGGGCTCATTTGGTTCGCGAAAAATATTTTTCTTAAAAATATGATTATTGAAAAGAAAAAAATATACTTTTGGCATGTCTGGTTAAACATGGAAAAGTGACAGATTTTCAGAGTGCTTATATTTGGTTGACCATCCACTTTTTTATAAAAGTTATATGTAATTCCTATTATACCCTTAATAAAAATTAGATCTTTAATGCCTCTTTAATACTAAAGGACCATTTTAAAAAAAATTAAAGATGGAGTGATTTCCACCTGATGGGTAAATAACTTTTCCATATTTCTCATTGAAAAGATTTTTCCATGAAATGTGGAAATCATATTCTCATGGAAATACAACTTTTCCATCGCTCTCCTTTGACAACTCCAACCAAACAAGAGGCATCTCATTACTTTTCCATTGACCATACTTTTCCCCACCAAACAAGCCCTAAGCGGTTTTCCCTTCCCCTCAACTGTAGCCGACATCGACGACACCATTAACCATCAGCTTTTCAGCTGTGGGCCCGAATCTACTACAGCAGGATCTTAAACTTCACCTGTGGCTAATCTCGTCTGCGGAGGATGTTCACCAATGGTCCCCCTCCTAATCTCCGGCTAACTAAGAATTGCACGAATTTGTTACCTATTTAGATCTCACATATCAATGTGTTTTGGCTGCAACACAAGCATGGATTTACTACTTCTCTACATAATATGCCTCTTGGCTCAATCATGGTATTTGAATCCAATTTAGGTCCTTGCAAAATGCAAGTCATAGTTTTGGATGTATATTTAGTCGGGAAACAAAAAGGGCATGCCACAGTTGCACAAAACCAACCTGAACTTGATGGTAGATTAATCAATCAATATTGCATAACATATGATTAATCCTATGCTCGAATAAGCTCAAATAACATTCTCTCCCCACATTTTAATACTAGAAATGTTTTTATCACACAATTCTCAGAGATCATAGAACAAGTACAAGACCCCGAATAGCATTGACACTCTAGGATCCCTAAAATCTACTTGCAGACTAGATAATCGGTGTTGGATACCAATTCAAAGACTAATAAGACATAGACATATTATGAGGCTATGACTAGATGTACGTTTGCTAAAGCACAAGCACCAAACAGCAATCCTTAAACTATATAACAGTAGCTTAATCTCCAAATTTTCAATTCCAAATATACCCCCCAATTAGATACTTCATTAAAAATTTAAAAATGCTCTAATAATAACTATAGTTAGATTTTTTTTTCAATATTCAAATATATTAATTCAATTTCTTTTAAAAAAAGCTTAAAACATGCGAAACTTCTACAAAGGGGATTCCAAAAGTTTCTTTAAAAAAGAAAGGATATTTTAATATATTTGGATACTAAAAATTTTGAAAGAAGGAAGATTGATGCTTCAGAATTAAGATATTAAAGTCAGAATTTACACATCAAGCAAAAAAAGTTAATTATAAGGCAATTATTTATAATGGCTTAATTTCCAAATTTTCAATTCCAAAAATACCCAAATTAGATATCTCCATTAAAATTTAAAATATTCTATAATTACTATAATTAGATTTTTGAAGCCTCAAATATATCAATTTCTTAAATATATTAATTTTTTAGAAAGATTAAAATATGCTAAACTTCTAAAGACAAACGGATTCCAACAGTTTTTAGAAAAGATATTTTAATATATTTGAACTCTGGAAACTTTCAGAGATACATCGGAACTAAGAGATAAAAGCAAGACATAATATATTAGGAAAATAAAGTTAATTATAAATTAATTATTTTCAGTTCTTTTTCAAATTTTGGTTTCAGCTAAATTGTTCCAAACATATCTTACTAGTCACAAGCAACCGCACATGCATTATAACTAGTTATACTAAGTGCATACCAGTCAAACTATAGTTCCCACATGCACATATGGTCAAGGCAAAAGACAACACAGAGCTTTGTGCATGCAAAGGTAGAAAACACAATCAAACTGATCTATTAAGTGAAACATCAAGCAACATGGCAAAAGTCGAATGAAAAATTTTGGCCTCCGCAGAGTATGCTATAGCTCATCCATGTCATAAGAAAAAAAGAAGAGAGAATAATAGCCAGACTGAATTCATCAGTTCTTTTAAGACCAAAAATGGCCTAATATTTTCTCATTTGAGGTGGATTCTAACTCATCCTATGATCTTCAACAGGTGTCCAAATAATATAAAGATTCTGTGGTTCAGTTTGGTACAATAGAAATATTTGAACTCCATGCACATAAACAGCATATGATGTTTGATTTTGTGTTCTCTCTCTCTCTCTCTCTGTGTGTGTGTGAAATTCTTAACATTATTATTCCACCATGAACATAAGGCTCATCCTGGCTAGTTCTCTTCCTCAACTGTGCCATAAAATGGTTATCACGATCTCCATCCAGAGGATGTCTTTCTATTAAGATAAATTTCCTTACATGCTTATAGTGGTAGAAGTGAATAAGTAGAAAAGCTAGGGATGGTTTGCTATTGCCTTATTTTTTTCAATTTGTGTTTTCAAAAACCCAAGAAGAAAAATTAACTAGGCTAAACAGCAATTACAAATAGAACACTTTCCTTTTTGAAATTTTTTGTCAACTCTTTAGAGCTTTTGTAATACTTTGAGAAAAAAAGTGAAGTTAAAAGCAAAGTATAGCAGAACTTTTTTTGCAAATGCTATCTTCAACATCAATCTTCATATGGTATTTCACTGATTTGCAGATAGATAAAAAAACATAACACCAATAACAATGCCAAACAGGCCCCTATGATCTTCTACTTTCACTTTCCAATAAAAATATAGTAATGAGATTCATTAGATTGCCTGTTGTTACTTGCAATGGATCTTCCAGATCAGTGATTACATCATTGTAAATTTTTCCCCCAAAAAATGATGACAGATTAGTCATGATCACAGATGTACATAATATCATTGCACCACTAGAATGTGCTTACTATTTATAGATTTAGGTCTTCTAATTCCTTATAGCTCATTAAAACATGGATTTTTAGGAGAGGTCTTCTAAAAGAAGTAACTATTAACTGGCATAAACTAAATTTCTCCCTTAAACTTTATATCATTCTGCTTCACACTTGTTAGAAAACTTGAGCCATTATAGAAAATCTACAAGTTGGTCACGATACCAGAACTTGCAGAGTGAACCCAAGCCTTAGATCTAGGCAAAGTGATGTAAAAGGCCCAAGGAAGATAGTAAAATTTGAAAATCGTAAAACAAGTAAAGGAAAAGGAGCACCCAAGGCTCTGTAATCAACCAGATGTGTATGTTTGAAAACGGTCAAGAGAACTTCACAAATTGCAGATACTTCGGAGGGACTGATCACCCATCCTTATGTTCTCATTTTCTTGACATCTAAATATAAACTAACAGATCCTTTGCTTGAGAAAATTCAAAAATAACATAAAGAACAAACAGGTTGATGACCAGCCACTGCTCTATGTTTTAAAAAATTTGGATTCATAGATTTTTGTCTCTAGCAAGAATCAAGAATTCCCTTTTCTTGACATCTCACCAATGCCTTCTTTTCTTTGCACAACTGAACCCTTGCCTGACCTAAAATAAGATAGATAGAACAGGTCACCAACCTGCCAACGCTTTGTGTCTCAAGAATTTGGATTCTCTGTTGCCACCAAGAGAATATAATATAAGCTGATACAGGGATACCCTTATATTTTGTTTCTTGATATTCAAGTAACTTGTTTTGGTGCATCTTTCACTGGAGATCAATTTCTGAAATTTTTTGGTGGGTTGGATTCAAGATATTCTTGATATATATCATAAAATTACACCATTTTTCCTTCACCTTTTCCTTGTTAACTTATTTTTTCATATTTCTATATGTTCTTTTTTATCTAATATTTATTGTCTCTTTCTCGGTGGCGAAGTCAAAAATGTCATAAACATGCACATGGATCTTGATCTGTCATTGAAATATGCAAGTAAACTACATTATAATCATCTCTTCTTCTTGCTTATTTTCAAAAGTAACTTCCCTTGCTTATTGTATAGTTATGAGGAACACATAATTATGTGCATGCAAGCATAACATTGTGCCATTGGGAAATTATGCAAGCAAGAAAACATCAAAAATTGCACCAAAAATTGAAGTAACTAACAGGAATAGGTGATTGATTTTTTTTATATCTCAACAATGGAAAAGAGGCTCTTTTGTCACCCTATGAGCCATTAAACCAAAAAAGTAACTTCTCTTAGTCTCCAATCTTTTTGTTCAACATGTGTTCCTAGTGTCTAAAACTTCATCTATTTCCTTGCAAATGCTGAGCGACCATAGAAATGAGGTTTTATTGGTACAATTTTTAAATAATGAGAAAATGGGAAGTACTTGGCTTGTCACCTCAATATTACGCACAGTCAACATATGGATGGTATGCAGATATGCTAACCTATTAACAACAAATTAGAATGGTTAAGCCACCTCAATATTTCCAGTATATTCATTTATTCTAGTGCAACCAAAGATTAAGCTTCTTCATGGTATGGCAAATGTTCATGCAATTGAATATGAAAATATACTGTTAAATGCAAGAATTATCTGAGGAAGATAAGGAAATGCGAAGGAATATCTGAAGATGTTGACTGATCTTGTTTGTCTCTATTAAAAGACAAAATCAAGAATATAAAATCAAGCAACATACTATCCAACTTGCTAGTTATGTCATGAAAGCTTCTAATATTTTCTTGTTTCCTTCTATCATTAGTAGTCATGTTATTATAGTAGTAACATAATAAGTATAAAAAGTTAGTGTTCCATAAAGGTCGAGAATAGTGCTTCTAAATGTAAAGAATAGTGGACAAAGCTAATCTGGTTCAAGAAAACATGGTCGTAGACTAACATGATGTAGATTGGTGCTAACTTGAGAGCAGAACCACATACTACTAGAATATAAGGTCAGCATGAACAAATGAAGCAGAAAGATAATTAAACTGGTCTAAGCAGTCAGATAATTAATTAGAATTTAACCTTGCACCTGAATGGTATTGAACAAATCTGAAAATCTGGTGTTCTATTGTTGCAGCTTGTTAGACTACTGCTGCTGCTTCTCCCTCTGCTTTAACTTTGTGGATCAAGTGCAGCTTCCACAAAGGTATCAAAAAATAGAGGAGCAATTGAGGAGAGTAAGAGATGAAAGTTAAGAAGGAAAAAAGTGGACACACTATTTGATAAACTTGATTTTGTTGCACGTGTGAAGATGAGAAGAGAAAACAAAGAGTTCGCAGCAAAACCAGATGATATTTTTCACCACTCACCTTATTTAGCTCCAGGCATAGAACCTACCATTGATCTTAGCCTACATGGCCCAACCCTTAAGCTTAGCTAGCCCATTGAACTCGCATTTAGGATTAACCTTCCAACATAACTTTACCACTTTGCCCAAATCAATACACCTATTCTATGCCTTAACATTCTCTCGACCCTACCCATGTAGGGTTGACCAATAAGCATGTTGTTCAAACTGTCATCAAATGGACTCCCTATAATCTATTTATAAGAAAATTTCCAACAATTTGACCCTAAATTAACACTTGTTTCATTCTCTCCCAAACTCTAAGTGAACCTACATGAATTCCAATCATTTGTCAACCCTTTGAATGTCAGATTTTGGCCATTTGCCCTTAACTATACTACTTAGACCCCAGGTTTTGCATAGTACTTTAATCTAGCCTACATGATTAACCAATCTTAAAAATCCCCAGATTACAAATGAGAACACTTAAAACTTCTATTTTTTTCCCCCCACATTCTACAAATGAACTGCAGAATTTCGATTAAAACCATCTTTCTAGCCGCTTTAATTAGAAATCGATTTTAGGCTGGTAACCTCACCTATGAACCCAAACACTACCACAAAAAGATACTTTATCCAGGATATATCCTTCAATTCAATCCATTTGACACACCATTCCCTGCAGCTCATACTCCCATATAGCTCTGTTGCACCACCATTAATAGTCTCTTATATGCTAATAAATTTTCCTGATCTCCATGTTATCCATGCCTCCATCTCCAATGAACTATTAACAGCCATATGAGATGATTCCATTTTCCCCCAATTTCCTCCACCCTTCACCTTCCCTTTGATGTCACCTCATCTCAAGAAAACCTTCTTGCACCTGAAACTTTACACCACCCAAGCACCATACTATTCATTCTGCTCCCTACATGCTATCCAACCCATAACTCTTCTTTCGGATATGCCAGATAGCTAGTGATGATCTCTCAAACTAATGAAAGACAAAGAAATTTCAGTACATAGACCAACTAGTATGTTTATCAGAAAAACTCCAAAAATCATGATTGATGGATTACAACCATCCATCAAATGCTCCTTCTCGAGTCTTCAATAAACTAGACAAATCAGACATGCCAAGCGGTAGTGTGTGCATAAATTTTTGGATGGCTGCATGCATATATGCATGTAAATGAAATGTTTCTTTCATGTGTATATGCATGGATAGTTACATATACAATGTAAAATGCATGCATCCATTTATATAGTTATGTATTAAACAAAAACTTTTTCATAATGGGAATCCCAAGCTTTCTAAAATATATTCAAAACAGTAACCAGTATATCAACTGGATAAATTACGAAAGAATATTGTTGCTTAAGTGTTTTTTCTTTATTTTGATGAGGTGGCTGGGGGATGGAGCATTATTCCAAAAGATAAATTAGATAATGTATAATAAAAGTATCAAATGCAAGTAGTAAAACCATGCAAATCACTCTTATAAAACCATAATATTGCCTCACATAGATGGGGGAAAAATTACTGTCATTTATTTGACCATCACAAAGAATAACCAACAAGCCTCATCCATCCAAGAGAAATCACCTCTGCTTTTAAAATTTAGAAATGATAAAAGAGAAAAAGGAAACAGATACCACTTCTGCCAAGAAAAAGTCTCATGTAGTTATTGGTGAATCATCAGTTCAAGAGGAGAGAGGGCAACCCTTCAAACCACTACCATCACTATGACCACCAATGGAAAGAAGAATCCAGAAGGAGGAAATGGCCTTGATATATATAAATTCATAAGTTGTCAAGCTAAAAATGAAGTATAATATTAGGAATACAAAGAAAAGAATATGAATGTTCGAAAAGAAAAGGTGTCTTGAGTTAAAGGAGTAGGATGGAGGCTTAAATTGCCCATTTAATAGATATCACATAGGGTCTCCAATAGGCTGCAATAGTTGCCTCCAGAAAAAAAGATTGTTCCAATTATAAAGAATACAGTTTTACATTTTTATTGATTTATTCATGGATGGTTGTACTAGACGTAGGTAAGGAGCCAAGGAATTAAACAGCAATACTGAATAGGTTAGGAGCATCATCAATGATCAACAAAAACTTTTAACACTAGCACCATTGAAGAACTCTCAGTGAGCTCCTGCAGAGGCTACATAGAAGATGATTAAAAAGAGAACAATAACAAAAAACAACTTGAAGAATCTCCTAAAGCCACCAGCCACTAAGTAATTTAAATTAAAAATAAGGAAAGCAGAATATGTCACCTCATTGATACTTTGTAGAGCTCTTGCAAATGGAATGTTCATTGGAGGTGTCAGGGATAGCATTGGAGATTCTCTCAAATTATCTTCTGCCATGGGAAAAATGAGAAATGGAGGGAAGGAATGTAGAAAAGACCAAAACCGTTGTGATGTGCAAAGAAAAATAATTCTACCGAAAGGATGAGTCAAGGAAACACAACAAGAAATATCAAAACAAAATTTCTAAAGTGCTAAAATATTACATAGACTCTAATCACGAGTAACCAGTCCCTAAACTTTTGCCAACTAAAATGGGAAATTTGAGAATATGGGCTCCCAAAATCCAGATTCTTCATCCATGTCCATAGGCTATAAAGTCTTGAGGAACCTCTAGAACAAATCATGAGAATAGAAACATAGAAAACATGTTTAGAATACCCAGAAAACGAAAATCCTGCAACAAAAGTGAGGAAAGGAAGTACCGGAAGAGAAGAGGTTCACATTCACAATTTTGACCAGCATTATGTATATGTTTGGTTCCCCGTAAACTAAATAAAATGGCTGAAAACACTTGCATGATGAATAGAACTGATCATCCAAGGTTTCCTTACCATTTAAAATAGCTGTTTTTGTGTTTTAAAATGTAGATAACCCTTGTCTCATGAATCATCACAGCCTGATCATATAAATCTAGGAGTGATGCCGCTTTCCCCTTTGGAATGAACAAGGGAGAGGGAAGAAAGAAAGAAAAAAAAAATCAGGAATTATGAGAGTCTCAGACTAGCTGCTATGAATCAAACAGCTGCAATTGGTTACCTGTGAAACAGCAGACTATCAAAACATGCCATGCCATTAAAAATAGTTGAATAAAGCATTGTTCTTTCCATGTTGCAGCAGTTCTAGTTCGTCCCACAAATCACCAAAGCCTCCTAATGAGTAGCAACATGATGATAAATGTCATATTAAACCAGTCAAGTTCGGCATCCATGAATAATTCAACTAGGGGCAGAGATTTGATATAGAGGGGCAGTAAAAAGAGAAAAAGATGTGAAGAGTCCACCACAACTTCAAAAATAATTTACTTATTAGAATTAAAAAATGTAAAAACTATTGATATATATATATATATATATATATATATATATATATATATATATATATATATATATATATATATATATATATATATATATATATATATATATATATATATATATATATATATTCCTTCATGCAGAGGGAAACCTTGAAGAGTAAATTAGCCAAGCTCTTAGAAAATCTTCAAATAGTAAGGAACACTGACAATAAACTTGTAAACAACTTCTGTTTCTGAAAGGAAACCTTAGAAAACAAAATCTTGAAAAAAAAAAATTTATCGATAGGAAAGCAAAGAAGGGGAAGAGGGAGAGGGCACTTAGATTAACCATTTCATCCATCACTGCATTTATAGTCAGATGCAACCGAGTCAAAATGGCTGCAAATCGTTGCCTGCACAACAGCAGACGAGAGTAGTAAATCGAAAGAGAATTTGGGATCTTGAAACCCTAGTTTGCCATAAATTCTTCAGGGGCGACACCAATCATATTAAAGATATTAAAGAAACCCTAGAAGAACAAAATCTTGGGGAAAAAACCCCAGAAACTAGAAAACAGAGAAGAGGAAGAGGAAGAGGAGGCTCAGATTAAGCAATCACTGCAACTAAATCCAAACGGCTGCAAACGGTTGCCTTCACAAGAACAACAGAAGACCACCCACGATTGCCTCGCCGTTTTGAAAGAGCCATTTTCCCACTCGACAATGTAGCCAAACCCTCGTCCAAGAATCATCACAGCCTCCTCGTATGAGACCGAATACCGAGAAGAAGAACAAAAGCCAGAGAGACGAAAGAAAAGAAGAAAGAGAGAGAGAAGCATAACTTCACGGCCATTAAGAACGTAGGAGTCACCACAAAGAGAGGTAGAAGAATCAATGCAAAGTTTGAAAATAATGATTTTGATAAAAAAACGAAACAGCTCTTAATATGAAACACAATGATTTTGAATTTTTGATCCTCAGAACCCGAATACGTAATACATCTGTTTATCTTCTCTGAGAAAAACTAATGCCAGAACACTAATATGATTTTAAAAAGGTTATCGGAATGTTAGTTTTTTATTCGAGTGGTAAACCATAAATGGCTGGAAATCTGACTTGAAACCTTCAATTTAGTTGAGAGGTCAGAGTGAGGACAAGATGGCGAGATCAGAAAAGCTATTAAGCTAGCAATTTGGAATCATAAATCAATTAATATTTTTACATAATTAGCGGATTTGCACCCATCCCTCATTATTATTCCAGGTCCACTTTCCCGAGGACCTTTGAAACTGTCCGGCCTCCATAGAAATCCTCCTAAATAATCGGTTTTTTATATCCCATTGATCTCGGAATTGTTAAGATCCATGGACCCCAAATATTTTCCATCTTGTCGCCATGCCTACTTAACCTGCCTATTCTCGTGGAATATATGATAGAGATAACCTGGTTGGATTATTATTATTATTATTTTTTTTTTGCTAGGACGGATGGATCATACCTGACGAGTATGGAGACATCCAATAAAGTCAAAATATAGAATACCTCGGAGTGCCAAAGAAGACTTTCCATCTCCAACCCACAAGATACTGTCAAAGTAACAGGCTATATAAATAGCCACCCAATCAGCAGCTCCAATGGCTTCGCGGTATACATGCCTAGCCTGAAAGGCCCCTCCATCTCACACCATAGCCCAAATGTCCCGAAGTAATGAGTGGTCACAGCTGTTACCCCTTGGACCCTCCGGATCCAACTGATAATGGTGGCTAAATCTAGGATAATGGACCTTGCCTGTAACACGCACCGAGCATGGTGAAGGCCCCCCCAAGTAGCTCTCAGCTCCGCATTCGAAACCGAAGTGTCAAATAATTGACTGCTCCTAGCAGCCACCATCCAGAACTGATCCATCAAAGTTAACCTTGAGGAAACTCGAAAGTGGGAGCTTCCAGGTGACAAATACCGTACGGGATGCTGCCGAAGCAAAGTGAAAATTCCAGATGTCCGGAGTTGTCAAAATCTCTCCAACAGGGATGGTATGACACAGCTCTGCTGCCTGACTTTCAAGACTTCAAATGTAGCTGGCCTAGATATGTGCTTACACAGAGTGGAGACACTCTATGTACCACACCACATTGCTGACCTGGTTCATTTAAAGATGGCCAAGCTAAAGCTGAACTCGTTGGAAGAGACTCATTTTCAAAAAACAAACAGCACACATTGATGCATGAGGGGGGTGTAGTGGTGGTTTTGGAGGTCGCATACCTTGGTTGCAGTGACATCGACACTGACGAGTCCTCTCATTTCCGCAGTCCCAACAAGACTAGCAGTAAGGGACGTAGAGGGTGCACTTGGAGAATTCCTTCCTAAGTCAACATCATGAAGAATTCATTCTTAAGTAAACATCACGAGCAGATCCTGCAGATATATAGCCGAGCGAATTTCGAAGCTTGCTCTCCCAAAGGAGCTTTCTAGCTACTGACCTCGTGGAGGACCCTTCCGGCCAAGCACATCCATCAACGGAGGTCGAATTCTAGCAGCGAATGAGAATAGAGGGTGTA
This sequence comes from Phoenix dactylifera, assembly GCF_009389715.1. Lineage (NCBI taxonomy): Eukaryota > Viridiplantae > Streptophyta > Magnoliopsida > Arecales > Arecaceae > Phoenix > Phoenix dactylifera. Next base: position 11,176,934 of record NC_052393.1, read on the forward strand.
GGATCGAAAGAGGAATTCGTTTAAGCAAGAGCGCGGATGAGCGAACTCCCTTAACCTATCGAGCAATGCATGTGCAACTACCGATTATTAGGGGCCAGTCTTCTCCTCTTTATTAGTTTAATTCACCACTCCATAGGCTGCAATTTATAGATGCTAAGGAAGCCTATCGAGGGAAAGACCATATTTGACCGCTCGAACCGAGCTTGATAGAGGTTCAAGAAATTTCCATACAGCTTCTGTGATGAACTTTGAATTGCGAGCCACTTGGAAGGGACTGACAGTAGCCATTTATACTTTGAACTGCATTAGAATAATGCTTAAAGGTAATTCAGCCACCATTATAAACTGATGAATGATGACTCTTACACTCTTACACACAATACTTCTGAAAGCTATTTATTACCGACAACCCTATACTTCCGTCCTTCAGCCTCATCTTGCTTTCCAGTTTCAATACGACTGCAGGCTGCTGTTATTTCCATCATCGTTAATCGTTAATCGTTAATCCTTCTGTGTTTTCTTTTCCAGGTTTTACCCCCACACTCCCCCCAAAAAGAAGGAAAAAAACACGGTGGAGATCATACTCCCACCAATTTCAATAGTTCCAAGTCTTTCACTTAAAAGAATGGTAATACTGATTACATCATGTGAAGCAAATTTAGGAAAAAGAAGGACCAACCATCATTGTAAAAAACCAGGTGATTAAATCCTTCTACAACATCCCTACAGATCCGGAAAACCATCGTCATACATCCTTTCAATCTTCAGCTCCTGAGCTCGGAATCTAAATTATCTCCCACGGTTCATCTGCAACAGATAACAATACTGGCAAGAATTTACCTGCTAGTCTTTATCATTTGGCAATAAACATAAGACCAGAAACATCAGAGCCTATAATATGGTATTTTTCTTTTTTAAAAAATGTCCTTAAAAACATATGCTGCCCAAAGAAGCTCACAACAGGGCTTGATCATAACTAATTTTTTACATCCATTCTCTGCAAGGAAAACAAAAGAAGAAAAAAGGGATAACAAGAGATCTGCAGGTACTATACGAATGACATGAATAAAAACAATTACAATCTTCAGCTCCTGAGCTCGGAATCTAAATTATCTCCCACGGTTCATCTGCAACAGATAACAATACTGGCAAGAATTTACCTGTTAGTCTTTATCATTTGGCAATAAACATAAGACCAGAAACATCAGAGCCTATAATATGGTATTTTTCTTTTTTAAAAAATGTCCTTAAAAACATATGCTGCCCAAAGAACCTCACAACAGGGCTTGATCATAACTAATTTTTTACATCCATTCTCTGCAAGGAAAACAAAAGAAGAAAAAAGGGATAACAAGAGATCTGCAGGTACTATACGAATGACATGAATAAAAACAATTACATGAATGGCAATGGACATCTAATGGTGGTGTCTTGTGTTGGAGCTACGAACTGTCACACCATGCAAAAATTTGGTGTACCCAAGAAAGTTGAGTTTGCTATCAGATGGTCTGATCCAGTCACGGACAATAGAATAAGCTGCTGGAGCAAGGTTCGTCTCCTGCACACAGGAGTTTGGTCATGTTAATATTGGCAAAGAAATCCAAAATGTGCGAAGTCCCATCAAGTACTTAGGCACCTGAGCCAGTTCCTCAACTGAGATAACTCGATTACCCTCCCGCTCGAAGTACTCAAAAGCTGCACTTGCAATCTGTTCCCAATTTTCCAAAGCCTCGAGCTGGTAAGGGCTGATTGTGGCAACACAGAACTCTTCAAAGTCCATCATTCTATATGCGAGCGGTTCCAACTGTAATGTACATCACATGGTTGCTTTTATGAATGTCATAACAGGAAATGTTTCCACTATAACCAACCAGGTAACTCAAAGAGATGAAACAGGGCATCACAAGATGATAATTATCAGCAAGCAGAACATGCAGTAGTGCAATGCGACAGGTTAAAACTTTGTAATTCATAGGCAGAACATCATGGGGATGGCATAGAAATAAATTGAAAGAAAATAGCTCATCATACGGTTTGTTTCTAGGAAAAATTCTATTCACGCTATTTTTATTCCACCTTTACAAAATCTTGGACTTAATTCTAATAACATAATACTTGTCGCATTAGAGTTCCTGCCAAAGAATATGAAGAGTTCCTTAGTTGATCCAAGTAGTAACTGCTTGTCAAGAATCAGTTCAAAGATCAGCTAGAAAGCTAATGATGGAGAAGAGAAATGACGTATTCCAGTCTTCGTGTCTTCATTGCATGCTTTTGATGTGAAAAGCTGAAGCTGCAATTAACAAATCAAGGGCACTCGAATTTTTCATATAATCATCATTAAAGTATGAAGCAGTAGTATACTCATAAGATGAAGATTGAGAGGCCAAGAGTTTCCAATTTTTCTTGTCTTTCATACTTAGCAGAGTATTATGGAGAAAAAAATTGGAAAAATTGAGAGAGAGCCCTGTTCTTATCTAACGACTGCAGGTGTTGCAAGTGGTCTACGACCATCAAAGGGGAGAGGGCTACTTCTAGGGTCATAAGCTCATAATTTTGGAATCAAGGGGGCTTAGTAATCAGAGTACTTGCAGGTTTAGTTTAAGTACTCTGAGCTGTTGATGGCAATGGGAAGCCAGCTATGTAATTTGTACATGGCAGTAAGACATGAGGGCAACATTCAGGAGTGCTGCATGTTCCTTCAAGTTCTACAATAATTCCACAAAAAATTCACAGGTCTTTGAATGCTGATGGTTGTTATCATAATTCTTGTTATTTCTTCAAAGAAAGGTAGTGAGATGGAGTGAAACATTGTTGTCATGGATGACCATTTTACTTGCTCTTAGCGGCCTAAAGCTAATATCCAAGATAAGGTCATCCAAGTGGAGATGCAAACATGCATGTAAGGATGTGATAGATATTTTTGGAAGACGACTAGCAATTGCAGAAAATTCACAAAAGATGGTGATTACAAGTAAGCTAGTGGTTTGGTAATTAAAACATGTTATAATTTTTGAATTTTCTATTTATAGTTGAGCATTTATTGGAATACCTATTTGGGAATATTTAGATCCATTTTTTGCCTGTGAGCTCATTTGTGGTCCATGATCCAATGTATGGATATGGCATGCTGCAGTTACTAACAATGGCAATAAAGATCTTTGCCATGCAGCTCCAGATGCCAGAGCACTTGGAGAAATTTGAGGGAGCTAATTCACTATTGCTTAAATATACTGCAAATGCACTTAATTAATAGTTGGCCTAGTGGATATGCATTTCATTGTAAGTTGGCAAGTTGATTCAATATCTTGTGCTGTAGAGTCATGCAACGAAAAGGAATAACATGGAAGTAAAAAAGTTAAATGATTGAGTCAATTTTCAAGTAAAATGCAAATTCTAAAAAGCATCAAAATGAGAAGGAAAGAGACCTTCTTGTTACAGGACCAGGGTACTGCAAGTGAATGGTTTGTTGATGGTCCTATAGACAAGAAGATGTCTTCTCTGGGTTGGGCTGGACATGGATTTGGTTGGACAAGCTTCAAAAGCAGGCAAGGCCTCAGAGCTAACAGCATATGCTATTTAGATCCATTGGTGATGGTATTGCTTTGGATTCCACTTCAACAATCAAAGATATAGCTGCTCAACCATTTGAGTCAGATGAAAAAAAGGCCGGTGTAGAATTTAATGATGATTCTGAGGTGATGACTGCTTGTTGTCAGATAAGTCAATTCCTAGAAAAAGAACGATATTTGAGAGTCTCCAAGTACTTTAAACCCAATTTATAAACCATGTCATGGCTACGTTCAGATTTTACATCTTTGTAGTTAAAATTTTGATCATTCATCATTTAGATAGCTGATGGGTTTGTTTGCTGCATTGAAATAATAGAGATTTGAGCAAGATTTGCAGGAGATTAATGTAGTTTTCTTGCATATGAATGTCATGATATACTTGGGGATGAAAATAAACCAAGCCGGGTTTTTTTGGTGAACAAACCAACTGTTCATGGATGACTTTGGGCTTGCCTTGTTAAGAAGCTTGTTGGGATCATTCAACAAGGAAACGAACAAAGCTAAAGCCTAAAAGAGGCTTCAGTTTCAATCTTGAACAACACCAAGCTCAGCTCTACTTGGCTCGTGGACGGTTGAAGCTCCAATTATATAATAAACTTTGTTTAGAAACTTACCAAAATAAAGAAGTTATCAGACATGACAAATAATCAAAACCATTAGGTATTGATGAAAACAAGCGACTTTTTAGAGTTCATTTAGAATTCATTATAACCCTGTCGACTGTAGTTGCTAATTTCATTATCAAAGTTATGAATGCTAAACATAGAAATGGGAGCTAGATTAGGTTCTTCAAGAAGATACTGCAATTGTGAACAATCTTGAACCAGCCAAATACACCAAACCATGCTTAGATGTTATTTAAGTTCAGGTTAGGAAGTCATTATAACCCTATCGACTGTAGTCACTATTTTCACTATCAAAATTAGGAATGCTAAACACAGAAATGGGTCCTAGATTATCTTCAAGAACATGCTGCTATTGTGAACAATCTTGAACCAACCGAAAACACCAAAACATGCTTAGATGTTATTTAAGCTCAGCTTAGGCTTGATTTCTGATCCAGATTCAACCAAAGCAAGCTTGAGCAATCCAAATGTGTTGTCCGATGTTTGCCCTAGTTGAACCCTAAACTGACATCTAAATGTTTCTTTTCTTCACATAGAGTTTGCCAAGAGGCCAATAAGATGCATTAGCAAGAATTTTATTCAAAATGGAAATCCAAGATGACAAATATTTTAGAGCAAAAGAACTCTTCTTTACCCAAAACAAAACCAGTATGTACTTCTGTATACATGCATCATTGAGTCACTGTCTCATAGTAATAAATAAAGCAGTCAGTAACACCTTTTTAATGAATGATATAGTCAAAATAAAGATGAATAATGAGGGTAGACATTAGCAAAAAAAAAATTACCAGCAGCATAGGTATGAGAAATATAGTATGCATCTGAACGGTTCTATCAAGGGAACTTTAAGTAACTAAATTACAGGAAAGTAAATGTAACCATACCGCATTCAAGATTTCAAGAACCTTAGACTCCTTCATAGCCTCAGTTGAATTTCGCAAGAGTGCCTGCATATAATTCACCACAAACTTAACATACTGGAATGTGCCAATAGCAACAAGTAGATGGGTAAAATTACTTAGGCATGTGAAATATAACAAAACTAATATAGTAATTTCAATCCCAATACTGCATCTTTAAAACAACTTTGTGGAAAGATTGTAAGAGCTAACCATTCTAAAATTTTCTAAAGACACTTGCCCATCTTTATTTGGTTCTAGCAAATTAAATTGAGACCTAATGTAAATCAGTTCGTCCTCTGTTAGAGCCTTTGATAGAGCCTGCGAAGAAAATGAGACAAAATGAGAAGATATTAAAAATTCATATTAAATTAAGTTTATGAATGAAAGAATAACCAGAGTTAGAAAATTTTTTAATAGATTAAGCCAAATTATCCATTGGATTGCCAAGATATTTAGCTTGCTTTCTTATAAAAAAAAAGAACATAATATTATCACCTAGGAAACAGATGGAATATGACTTTTTGACTCCAACTGATGTTTAGAGGCACAAATTTGAGGCTTGCCTACCTCATGCCTCAAGGTAAAGGCCTTCATGCCTTGAAGTTTGGCGCTATGGCTGGACAGAGTGAAGCATATGCATTGCCACTTAACAGGCTCATACAAGAAATAATCCTTGCACATCACTTACCTTTCATTAAGCTTTAGTTTTATCCACTATAAGTGAAGAGAAGGGTGGTGATGACATAGCATATTGTGCTTGAATTCATGTGACAAACTTAGGAAAAGAAACAAGGAATGATGTCATTGTACACTTCATATGGTGATATTAGCATGAGGCAAGGAAGAGGCTCTTCAAAGATGCCAAGTGACTTACGAGTCAAGATATATAAAGTGACACTTGCATCAAGAGGCTTCTACAAAGCACGATTCTTGTGCCTTATGCCTTTTGATTGGAGAGCACACATTAGGCTTTGATTATATTCACTACCAGTGAAAGGGGAGGGATTAATTTTGAATGTAGTTTTGCGTGGTCTTGTCTTGCAATTCAAAAGAGATTTATTTTTTCATTAGTAAAAAGTAATTGAAGCATATTCTCGATGTATAAGATTCTCAATAAATAACATAATATAGTTTTTATACCTAAAACACATAACATAGTTTTAGAATGTCTAATCATTTTTTTAATGTTATCTATATTCAGTAGATATTTAATTTTTTAGTTCATAAAAGGTCTCAATTTTTTGAAACTGTAAATAATATATCCAAAGGTTCTGTGCAATAAATACACTTTATAATGATATCTAGTATAATAGGTTTGCCTCTCTTTATTAATCAATCTAAACCTTATCAGTTAAAAAATGAATTTAGAAAATGAAAGAGGTTACTGAGGAGATTAAATAGATTAGCTTATCAAGTAGAAACAATCTCTAGTTTCAACCTAACCCTCCATGACATAACTAAATATTCTTCAATAACTTAATGTAACTAAATATTCTTCAATAACTTAATTAAATTGCACCTATGGTAGACCTTCAAGCTGCCTTGTGGTACACATAGGTGCTTAAGAGCCCCACACCGAGATGCTGCTTCAGACTATGCTCTTCCAACATGCATCTTTACGATAAAATATTTAGGGAGCGCTCCATAACCCAAATTCACTTCCACACTCGCTCCATTTTAGGCAACTAAGATTGAATGCTTTATGAATGAACTAAGTGTTGGATGTTAATAAACAACTTTTCCATTTGATCTTATAGGTGGTTGTTTGCTGTAAAAGTCTGAGTTAGACCTTTGATACTCCATTAAAGAAATTCTTAAACGGAGAAGAGTTTGTATGATTGTAAGATTCTTATTTCTAGAAAAATCATTGGCTAAATGTCATAACTTGGACCGAAGTTGAATTAGGAAGATCCCTTGTCATTAGGGTTGTATTAGGCATTAACCATCCAATGAAAAAGCAAAATTACTTGTTTTTGAATATTAGAGTGCATCAACTTACCATAGCCATCAATTGCTTTTGGCAAGCAACTTTAGCACACTTTTGCATAATTGCCCTCAAAATTTTAAGTTGTTGGCAATATTAACCAGACACTTAAAATTTTGGGTCTTTTGGTGTCTCCGGGGACTTGGACATCTTAACACTTCATGAAACTTGATAACTCTATATTAAATTATTAACAGTCATGATATCATCGTAGTTACATATCAACTTTTGGCATTTAGAAGGTTTCAGGTCTAGTATAACATTTAGCAAAAGTTTTGACCACATATCAGCATGTACTGGTTCATCATACTGGACTACCTGTAAGATATCAAAACTAGTATTACCCCCTCATACCGGTATCATGCCATACCATATCAATAAGGTTCTAGAATGGGTGCATGTGCCATCAACCATTTGTTTTGTCAGTTCTATCTAGATATAAAGCAATTGGTCCAACAGAAAATTCATTGTCTATATATACATCTGCACATATACACATATGTACAATACAAATGTCTCAATATTCAGATTTTTTAAGGTTCCTGAGTCCACTCTTCTACACACCTGGACACTGGACACTCATGTAAAATACCAAAACTAGCATACCTCCATACCAGTACTGTACCTTTTTCTCCACTCATGTAAAATGCATCCTAGAAACAAAAGAAGAAAACCTAATGAATTAACCTGACACTAGGTTCTCTTGATGAAGTACCTGAGAAGCTCAAGGTCACAACCTACACCAACAAGCACGAAGGGACAAGCAAACCGAGTCCTCAAGTCTAATACACCCACTGCACATTAGGCCAAAAGTTCACCATAATACCCCAATTAGGGCCACTTAGGCCGTAACACTACCATTCCAGATAGTGCAGAAAAGCAAATAATATCTTCCTTAATCAATAGGGTGAAACAAGCTTGGATCACAAAGAGTTAATGTCAAACTTGACTTGCAGAAAACATACTATTGTCATATCCCAGTTGTCACTGAAAAAGTAAGAGGTGCTAGAGATGAAATTTTGAACCTTGCAAAGAACTGCAGCATGTGACGGCACAAAAAATATAAGAGGAAAAGTCAGACACTAGCATAATTTGGAAGGAAAAGTCAGACACTAGCATAATTCGGAGACCAAGCGATTTTAGGAAAGTCACAACATAATAACAAACCAAACCAGTTAAAGGAGATGCCAGTGCCATACTGGCTCATCGTCCAATTCCATTAACACAACTAGAGAAGAATGTGAGCAATAACGAACACTGCAAGTCCACGTGAGCAAAAAAAAAAGAGGCTAATCTTCTTCAGACAATGAACCTGATCTAATAGACCCGGCAGCTAAGACTAATCCCACGTTCATGCAGTAAATGAAAGTTGAAACTAAAGAAATGAAAATATATGGTAGGAAGAAGACCTAAAAAAACAATAAACAAAAAAAGTACAAGCATGGGACCTCATGCTCCATCACGAACATCACTTAGGGGCCTCAAACAAAATTACTCCGAAGATTTTCTATTGTTTCACCACTCCTTGGAAAGTCATGTGCAGCACCACAGATTCTTTACAGTTGCCAACCTGAGGTTGTCACTTACTTTTCTAAGACAATTTTAGTTTTTGACTACCAAACAGTCCTTTTCCAGTCTAAAATGTGTATAATTAGTGTTTGGCAAAATCTCTATTTATAACCCAGAATGTGTACATTTGTACAAATTACATGAGAATAATCACAGTAATTGGGGTGACATTGATTATCCAATACTAATTGTAGAAGCATTGTTATGGAATTGCATGTAGCCACATTTTTTCAACCAACCTATGAAAACTAGTTAGCCCAATTTCATGTGATGTGAGACACAACATTCACATCCAAATCCTTCTCATAAATATGAGTAACCAAGATATTTCTTTGGTTGAGGCGAAAGTAGAACAAATAGGATATAGAATAAATGCCATCAAGTAAGGAAAATCAGGAAATACTATTTCTTATAATCTAACAAGCTGAACGACAGAGAAATAAAGTCAAACCTTCAATGCAGCGCGTCTGAAAGGACTGGCACGAAGGTATGATTTGACTAACTTATAAACTAGTATATCTAGAGGGACTTGTTGCTGCTCATCACGCAACCATGGGTGAGCTGCCATGACAAAAGGACTTATTAGTTTGCATCAATCAAGCACACTGACATCTCAAAGGCAATTGAATATAAATATCATATTGTTCATATCCAGTGGCTGTCGAAAGAGCTTCAAGCTCAAAATTTAACAAGGTAATTAGATGTCTATGAAATGATAAAATAGCAAATCTATAATGCTCAGAGAAAAAATAATCAGTTGATAGAAGAAAATTCTCACTTAGAGCCTGTACAGCAGTCATTCTTTTCCTATAGTCCTTATTAAGAAGCCTTTTCACAAAATCTTTAGCTTCTTGAGATACAGCAGGCCAAGGTGAATCATCAAAATTAGGATCAGCTCTCAGCACAGCACGAAAGATTCCTGATTCTGTCCGTGCCCAAAAGGGTCGGCTACCACATAACAAGATATATGTTATGACACCAATGCTCCAGATATCTGCTTCCATACTGTATGCTCTATGCAGGACTTCAGGAGCTACGTAATATGCACTACCAACAATGTCATTTAGCCTTTCATCTGCCAAAAAAAAAAACACCCAAGTTTAGACCTCTAGTTGGACAGAATGATACTACAAACAAGTAAAAGAATGGTCCTAATAAAAGCAAATAACCTGTCAGATACACATGAACCAAGTTCACAAAAATAATGGATCCAGACAAACCAAAACAGGAAGTGGAAACCGATCATTAGTCTTAATTAAAGATATCTGCAATCATTAGTTATGCAACAGTTGATAATTGTATAAGAAAGAATGTCTACCAAGTTGAAGCGCAGGAGTCAAAGCGACAAATACTTTTCCCAATTCTTTTGGGGTTTCTCAAGTCTGATACGAAAACAGTAATCTTTTGAAAAACAAAGTAGATAAAATAAAAATGCTCATAATGGTCATATGAATCTTTTAGGGGGTAAAATGGTATTAAGATGTTGTAGCAGTTTGCAAAAGCACATTTATAGCATTCTGAAATTTGTCAATAAGTATATCATGCAATTTATCCTTCATAATGTAAATCAATTTCACATGATTAAGATTAACAAATAATATTGTTTATGTTTGCGAACACATGTAGATTTACATGCATCCACAGATCAGCACACAAACGTCCAAGTTCATAATGATAAAATTAGCTTCAATTAATGCAATTAATTTACTTTTTCTCACTTTAAAGAATGCTTGAGCATAACAGAAAATTTGTTGCTCTTCAAAGCAATTTGTGAAACAGTGAAACACATGATTGATTTTCAAAGAATGGCATATAAGAAAGATTGTATACATAGCATAAAGCAGTACTTAAATACTATGTTTGGTTTCTAAACAGGGTTTAGGGTTAATAATGCACTTTATTTGTTACAAAGATCTGTGCATGCATAAATGGAATATTCTTAGAAAAAATATTTTGACAGGACATAGAATAGCCAATTTAAGGCCCAATTAAAGCCATCAATATAAGGTCACAGATGTAAGAACTGCTAGCTAGCTGCCTTTTATAGCGTGATGTCTTGATAGCTGTGGGATCATCAAAGATGAATGACAACAACAAAAATATAACCTCCATTTTTACAATGGTATGCATTGTAGTATCTGCTATTATCACTAAAATCCATTAGGAATAAATTTTTTACCTTTGCAGTCAACCATGTATCTAAAGCACTTAAGAACTATGAAGCACCTATATAGACATGGGATACCAATATGACACAATATGGATAATGCCGATATAGGAAATCTTGGAAAAGATACTTTACGACTAGGATACATCAATGAACATATATATAGTATATAAATGTATGTACATATGTATGTGTGTATGTATGTATGTATGAAATATGTACATGAATGCATGCATATATGCAAATATAATGTATGTTTGTATAGAACCGCTAGCTAGCTTCCTTTTATTGCTTGATGTCTTGATAACTGTGGGATCATCAAAGATGAATGACAACAACAAAAATATAACCTCCATTTTTACAATGGTATGCATTGTAGCATCTGCTATTATTACTGAAATCCATTAGGAATAAATTTGTTACTTTTGCAGTCAACCATGTATCTAAAGCACCTAAGAACTATGAAGCACGTACCGATATGACCCGATATGGATAATGCCGATAATAGGAAATCTTGAAAAAGATACTTTACGACTAGGATACATCAAGGAACATATATGTAGTATATAAATGTATGTACATATGTATGTATGTATGTATGTGTGAAATATGTACATGCATGCATGCAAAGGTGCAAATATAATGTGTGTATAGAAAAAAAAACATCAATGAAGCATAGTAGACTATCAAAATAATATAGTCCATACTTTTTGCGATAGCATTAACCTTTAAAAGCTTATCATTTAGCCATTAATTCATAGACCATAATCCATACTACATATTTTAAAATTAATATCATAGAAGACAAAATTGACCCTCCCCCTCATTTTTGGAGGTATTACGGAAGTATCCAAAGTGTATCCTGAAAGTACACAAAGTGTTTTTTATTTTGAAAAATAGAATACTAAATACAAATATAGGACACAATACAAATAGTATCTAATGAATAGCAGTATCTGATATAGATACGATACGGACATAGCACTGGATTTGAAGTATCCATGCTTCCTAGCTTAGGAATGTGGCCCTACAAACACAACCAAAAGACTAGAAGATAATAAGTTGCATGCAGCATGCATGGTCAGATTTTTCCAATTTTTTCCGAGTTGGGAATCAGTTGACGTAGTTGTGTAAAAAGATTCAGTCCATATAAATAGTATGAAAATAAATAGTATGGCAGTCTTTGACATCCAGAATGTCCCCATGTTCAAATATAAGGTTGCGTATGGGGACAATGCATATGCAAATATAAGTTTCTTGATGCCTTTAAGATGCTGGGATGTATTCACCACCCATGATCACCCTAGAGGGTGTGTGTATTGGGGGGTGAGGGGATGCAGGGCTGCATGGGGGCGGGGGGCAATGGTTTTGCGGTGCAGGGAAGGAGGAAGGTTGCAGATTTTGATCTCAAATACATAAGATTAATCAGAAAAAAGATATGATTGGCACAAATAATTACAAATAAAGCAAGTATTGACAAAGAGAAAAGAAAGGCAGAAGTTAGTATCTTCATTTGAAAACAAGTGCATAGCGAGTTCAGAAGCAAATATAAGTAATATTTTTTGAAAAAACAAGGAAAAACTTAGAAGCAAGAGCACCTAAGAAGCATCTTTAGAACTAATAAAGCACTTAAACTACACGAGTGGCAAAATTTTTCTTTAAACAAGTCATAATACGGTCAAAATTGATAAAACAACAAAAAACATATGTTGTTAGAAATATTGTTTTAGATGATGCGCCAATTGGAGCAAAAGCCTGGGTGCAAGAAAGGGAGTAAAACTTCCAGGAATGATGAACCTTATGTACAAGGCTACCAGGGGGCAGAATTACAAACATTAATCAACTAGTGCAAGAAAAACAAGGACACACTTTCATTTAAGGAAATGAAGTTTTTTCCCTGAAAACCTTGCTAGAACATATCTGGAATTCCACAATGGCCTTGCATTGATCACCTAGCAAGTTTCACACTCACATGAAGATTCTCTAAGCTACAAATGAGTATATAATTAGCAGAAAAAGAGAAAGATGCAACAATCTATAATTTAGGATTGCAACCAGTTTGATCCTGGAGGACGAGTCAAGCATGATTTAAACAACAAGCCATTTCAATAGCGGCTGAAGACCTAGCACTAGCATAACTAGAAACAGTTGGATGACATTTGGTCCATAGATCATAGTTTGGCTGGAAATGTTCCATGCAATTGTGGAGTAATTCATATTACATCAGGTATTCTCACTTTGAGTTAGATCACGTCTAAGATTACTTCACCTGCACCCAGTCCATAATGGCAAAAGCATGAACTTTTTGACTCAAAAAATGATCTGATTGGCAACAGAAATCTGTTGCTGTTTCATTGTTCAGATTCATGCTACCTCCATCCATTTGCAGCACTTTATGGAAAATGATTTGGCCAGACAACCTAACAGTGTACATTCTTTACCAGCTTTAAATTATTACATAGCGACACCAACAACTGATACAAGAGTAGAAAATAAAGATTGCACCCAGTCCCATGAGAAGACTTGGATCACATGTAATACTCCCACTCCCTACTGTTAGGAACATGGAGAGGTATTCATATTGCAAATAACAGTTCTTCACTAACAGATGAGGCATATCAAAACAGTGATTCATCCACGTATCTAGTCTACTAAGCTACCAGCAAACTTTTTAGTGCTACATTATTTATATTTTTGGGCAAACTCTCCCTCCACATGGTCTATAAATTTTGAGGGGAATATCAGAGTTATGGTATAGACATACATTAGAGTGCTGGATAGTCATGTTATGGTATTTGTATGATTGAAACTCACTATGAAGATATCCATAATTCAATCATTTGAGATTATTGCACTAATATCCCCACCCACCCCCAATCCCCGACCCTAGAGAGAGAGACGCAGGAGAAAGAAAGAGGAGGAGATTTAAAAAGAAAATGACTTCAACTCATCTTGTTATGGGACCCACTGGTTATTATGAACATGCAGCCAATCTATTTCTGAAAAATAATAAGTTGCCTATTTCCTTTCTGTTTTTGCTTTTGTGGATGAGAAACCAAAAAAGATTAGGCCAAGACTGGTCAATGCAGTTCTGATCATTGTGCATCACTAGTCCAAAGATCCATATTTTTCTTTGGTAAACACACCAAGACAGGTCACGTGATTGGAATATGCCAAGGGAGCCTAGAGGGAAAAGGATATGGTCCTTAGATGCAGATAACAGATAAAAGATATATATACAGAAAGGACTTCTTCACTTATTTATAGGAGTATTTAATAAAAATTGGAGCTTTCAAAACGTCCAATTAAACTTTTGGGCTGAACATTGTGCTTCATATTAAGACTTGAATATGTCTTCACATATGTATTCTAAACCTTATTGGCATTCACAACAGGCAAGTCCAAAGATCTTCAAGATATTACTGCCTAGCACCAAGAAGTTGCTGCAAGCCCATGTATACCCATAGGGGTTAGCACAGAACAGGATTGATGTGATCAAAAAAAAGAAAAAGAATTGTTATAGAGTTTTATCTCAAAAAAAGGACTCACATGACTGTTGGAAACCATCCTGTAATGTCAGCTACTCTCGGCTTGAAAGAAGACAACATGAGGTGATGAGTTGCATAAAATGTCCAGGTATATCAATAATCCAATTTGTAATATTTCAGTTCGTGACATGATAGTAACAAATGTAACATGCATATTTATGAACTGAGGGTAAATGGCAGTAGCTTATGAATGCTTAGAATTCTCTTTATTTCCATTTTTTTTGGTCATGTGGAATCTGAAAGCTTCAATTTCACAGTGTCAAAGCATGTTTATATATGATCAAGGTGAACAATTAACAGGAAGCAATAAAGGAAGCTGAAATTTGCATATCATGATATCTGTGAGTTAGCAACACAGCATGACTTAGAACGAAGATGGAAACAAAGAATACAAAAGCCATTAAGTGATGAAAATAGTAAGAAATAAAGTAACAGTTATTACTGATTATTGACTAAAGAATAATATAGAAATATAAAATGTCAAGAGCAGTTAATATAGGTGATAACTAAGATATGGCCAGCAATTACCTGGCCTGTTAAAATCTGAAAGACCAAAATCAATAATCTTCATAAGAGCATTTTCATCTCTAGTTGTGAACAGAAAATTCTGTTTCAATATTCAGACAAAATGCGTCATCAGCAAAGACAGGTCCATTATAGTGCAAAAAAAAAAAAGATTCATATAAGTAACAAAAGGAAAGAGAATCTACAATAGAGCCATAGGCACATAATGCAAAAGCATATATGCAATAAATAGTTTACATGATGCAGACCTCTGGCTTTAAATCACGATGCACAACACCTTGAAGATGACAATAGGAAACGACACTCAAAATTTGCATGACGATTACTTTAGCATCTTCTTCTGTATACCTCCCACCTCTATAACGGACCACAGTATAGAATGATTTAGTAAGAGTCAAATGATATAAGAAACTCATCACCAGATAAAATAGAAATTACCTGGCTAAGATTCTATCTAATAACTCTCCACCTTCACACAATCTGATAAAAACAACAATAAAAGAGGTATAAGAAACTATTCCAAGATTTTATGACAATTACAGGCTAAAGAAAGAAAACAAATCCAGTCATTCATCCCCAGAGTAACTCATGCCTTACCGGTGTCCAATCAATTCATACATATGATTTCATCAAAACATAAATTCATCAAAACATAAACAGTTCTTTCACGAAAAAAAAAGATATTATTGTTTAGATGAGTTGGTTTAAGAAGCCAGATTTATGTTCAGATCTGCAAGGGCGTGGATTCAAATCTCACTTCCAAGTTCCAACAACCAAAATTTTCATTTTATTTCCTCAATGAAATGATGGTAGCTTGGGCCACCAGTTCTCTTAAAAAGAAAAGAAAAGAAAAAGGGGAAAAATGTATCTATAGCAACAAGGAAAACATAAAACAAGCTTTCTGCTATATGCAGCCATAGTAGACATTAGGTTATCATTTATCAATATCATGATTGTGACTGGTGAAAGAAAATATCAGGAAAAAAATCAGAAAAAGAACTTACTCCATGACTATGTAGACATTAAGGGCATCCTCACATGCATCATGAAATGTGACCAGATTTTTATGCCCAGATAAAGCTTTCAAAATTTTCACCTCCCTGCGGACATCTTCAATCGATATTGCTGTTGTCATCTGGTAGAAAAGGGGAAATTAGACAAAGACACCACCCATGTATACAATGTGGGAAAGCATTTTGAACATTTAAACAAAGGTTACAAGGAAGGCAAGCATGAAGTCGCCAATGGTATTGACCATCAACAATTACACAAAAAAAAACCCCTTAAATACCATAGGTGATACTAAATACACAAACATTTAGATGTTGATTTCTCTAATCCGAAATAGCAGTTTCCTAAAGGCAGCTGCAATATGCAAGCAATCAAGGGACTGCATGGCACACATGCAACATACAGCCCACATATGCAATAGTATTTTTTTAACTATTTAAAAATAAAAAGAATATATTAAATACAAATAACAACAATAATGATTGTAGTTTTTTGAAAAAATAATAGCAACCTTAATAACAATAGCAACTAATCATTAGTGGTTAATACGTTAGTACTTATTACCTAATAGCAATAACGATAGCATAATCAACATATTTAGATTAATAATGATTCTTGTGACCAGCCTGCTGGGCCTACATATGTGGGACACATGCATAGCCTCACAATGCTAAGGAAGCCACACAGCATCTGCATAATGCTAAGCAGACCATCTTTTTGGTCCATATATGGTACGAAAACTTAGTAACCACATATAGGCAATCCGGTGCTGCTAAGGGACCCCAACTGCATATGTTTCTGCATATGCAGCCACGTACACCACTTTAAAAACATAGCAAAACATACTCGTAATTAGTTAAATTAACAATTATCTAAATTGATTATATTTAATATATATAAAAAAAAAACTTCAGGCCTTCTAGTTGAAGTTGCCAGACCACAAACATTTCTGCAAAAAGCTCAACATGCTAGCAACGATGCTCTGTTTTATTAGGTACATGACTTCTATTATAAGGCATTTGGCTTATGTATGTTCATATGCCTGTGTCTATAAAGGCTTGAATGAGTATTATCTCAATGTTATGTAGTTGGCTTAAGAATGAAATATAATGTAATAATTGTATTAATTGAAGTCCTCAAATTAGTATCAAAATTACTTCGCATGCTACTATGGACGTTGTTGTTATAGTATTACCGTTAACACCAATGCTGGGAAACTGTATTAGTAGATTTATGCAAAATAAGCCTTGTTATTATCATTAAATTTGTTTCTAATCTAAGGTATGCTACCATTAACTTTGCAGGATAAATTTTCATAGGTGAACCAGAATTAGCATCTAATGGAAGCTGTTATTAAAATCTAACTAATAGCGGTTTTTAGATTCAGAATCATAAACATATAGATGGAGTTTGGCATTTGGGCAAAAGTCAGCTGAATGTAAGGATTGAAAATTTGGGAAAATTTGAAAAAATTGTCAAAAGTTCAGAAAGAGTATGGATAACAAAGAACAAAAAAATTAAAAGATAAAAAATAAGGGATTTCTAAACTTGAGAAAAGGTATAGAGAAGCAAAAATAACAAATGGTAGTAAAAAAAATCATCACTAGCAATTATGTATGGTATCATTAATTTGTAGCATAGAAAATTTCTAACATAATAAGTAATTTAGGGATAAATCATAAAATTTGTGTATATTTTGAAAATAGCTCTGGATGAATTTGTTTTTGGAGAATAATTTGAAGAATCGTTTGATTACAGGAAAAAATTGACAGTAATTCAAGAAATTTTTAATAATTTGTAGAATATTGTGATTATGTTTAAAATATATTCTAGTGGAATATCAATGGTACTTCAAGTTGTGTTTAAGGTGGTAAGAAAAGAAGAGGAAGATCAAAGGTAATATAGATGGAGGTTGTGAGAAAGCATAAGCAAAACTTGAAATAATATCAAAGGTGGCCCTAAATAGGAAAACATGGCAAATGGGTTTCCATAAAGGCTAGATGATTATGGTCATCGTTATAGTTATGGAATATGAGTATGAAGATGCCCCATCATTTATACACGTATGCAATCATATAAAGGTGCACGTTTTCTTATTTAGCAATGACGTTGATCAAGATCCGCCGTACCAGTACCGGTCGGCGTACCGGTGGCGGCCCAGACCAGTACGTACCGGTCCCATACCAGTCCCGTACCAGTCCTATACCGGTTCTCCAACGATAAGCTACCGGTACCGGATTTCATGCTGATCCGGTACGGGTCCCAGGCCGGATCGGTATGGACCGGTACGGCGGACCATGACGTTGATAAATGACAGTTAGCTGATTATCGCAAGTCCAACCCCTTCAAATTTCAGTGGTGCCCACAGATTTACACAAGGCACAAGATGCATACACGTTCACAAACACATAAACATATGTGTTAACTTATTCTGCAAGGATGTTGATAAATGACAACTAGCTGATTATCACAAGTCCACCCACTTCAAATTTCAGTGAAATGCCCACAGGTTTTACACAAGGCAAAAGATGTGTCGCAGCCCTTAGTAACACAAAACTTCTATGTAGGGTTATGCACCCACTTCAAGAACTTCACAGAAATTCTGACCTACTTCGTAAGTGATTCCTTACTTGGAGTGAGTTTTCGATATGCGCTCCCCAGCACCTACATCCATACCTACTCATGCACCCACTTCTGATTTTTGGAAACTAATTCAGAAAGTAGGGCCAAAATGGCCATTTGCTAGATAATATATAGGCATGCATATAAGTGCTGCATGTCAAAAAAGGAAAATTTAAAGAACTCCAACATTTTATTTTATAATGAATGTTACATCTACTATACCTACATGAATGCTTGACGATGTGACCCCACACCCCGCATCTCCTAAAAATACTATACTAACATGCATCTCTGCCTCTCTTATACAACTCCGTTCCAAAACCTAACTTTCCAACTCCACCTTTTTTTTTGTAATTCCCACCCATTGGCCATGTGAATCGCGCATGAAGAAGTCTAGTCTGTAAATAAATTGGATTATGCTATCGGTACAGTTCAAGTTACAATACAATTATGAATTTGCAGTGCATGGCATGAAGCAATAATATTTTCACTTCTTAAAAACTAACATAGAATGGATATAGCTTTATCCCAAGCCCCCAAGCTACACCATGCCATTAAAAACCAAGGGACAGAGAGAAGGATGGTGTAGTATGTATAATTTTTTTATCCGATTAGGACCTGGTCTTTTTTCCCCAGTGAACAGAAAGCAAAATGACGTATCTCTGGTCTTGAGCTGAAAACTAGATTTAGTAGCCAGAGATAACCCTAGTTACGAGAGAATAAAGCCTTATAACCTGCACTTTGACCTTCACATGCACAAAGAACCAGTCTTGTTTAAACTGCAGAATTGCCAGAAACACAAAACAAGAACACTCGGACTTTATATAAGCAATAAACATAATCTCACAACGAAAAGAGAAAAAAGAGAATAAGGCAAGAGCCCGCTTTAACACTTTGGACAACCTAATCCAACAAAATAAGTTAAAAAAGGAAAAGAAAAGAAAATTTGTACCTTAATCCGATCAGAATAAGATCAAGAAACACGGTTGATATGCGCAGAATATATATGGATATTTCAACCAGTGTGTGGAAACACTGGAAGTAACGTTAAACAACAACAAAAAAAAACCCTAATATGTACTTTGGATAGAAGGGATCAGAAAAATAGAAAGCGGCATACAAAATGGCAATAATAGGAGGAAATTTGTATTTTAAAGGGAAAATAAATAATAAAGACCTCCTTTGACATACCACCGCACCTTAGCTTTTGAGATAATCTTGACGGCGACGAGCTGGCCCTTGATATCACCCTTCTTGGCCCTGGCGGAGCACGTATGCCCGAAATGCCCGCGGCCGACCTCCTTCCCCAGCTCGTACTTGGCCCCGAAGTTCTTCCCGTAACCGAAGGTCTTATCCAGCGGCCGTTCCGCCTGGGGGTCCCCCGTTCCTCCGCCGCCGCCTTCCTCCGGGATGGGGCCCTCCCGGGGCTTGTGCGCACCCTGGCGCTTGGCGAGGGAGGCCTTGATGTGCTTGGCCGGTGACGGCGGGGGGAAGGGGCGGCGGAGGAAGCGCCGGGGAGTCGCCCTCGCCGGCGATGGAGAGACCCCAGCGGGGAGCGGGCTAGCGGAGGAGCTGTGGCGGAAGGGGCTGAACCAGGGGCTAGCGGCGGAGGTGGCGCCGCCCCTGACGGGCGAGGGGGCGGTGGCGGCGGCGCCGACTGAGTCGTCGCCGCCGTTGGCAGCGGGGGGAGGAGGGGGCTGGTGCTGGTGGTCGTCCTCGTCGACGGGGATGTTCTTGGCGTAGCACTGGCCCATTCCCTCTTGTTCGCCGCCGGCGCCCGACGCGTCTTGTTTCTCTCTCTCTTATTCTTTTCTTGTCGCCTTTGGGCCTGGGCTTCTCTCTCTTACCCTCGCCTGAGTCAAACAAGAAAGAAAGAGAAGGTTTAGAGCAGGAATTTATAAAGAAAAAAGGGTAGATTTTTAGAGAGAGAAAAAGAGATCGAGCCAGCGAGAGACAGCGAACGAGTGCGTTAAGGGGAAGAAAACGGTAGTTGGTTAATCGGTGAGCCCATTTATCACCCATATAAATCCTACATATCACATAAATATTGATACTGTGAGCAGGGTGAAATAATGCTACCTAGGAAAAAAGGAACAGATTAGAGGAATTCTATAATTATTATTAAATGCAAGAAAGATGCGGACCGAGCCCAGGTTTCCATTTCGATTTTTGATATTTTATTATGACGGTTTTCCGAGCGACGTCCCGTTGTTTCTGAAGACGAGTGGGGCCAGCGGTGGGGGAGCAAGGTCTGGTCCGGGGTGGACTACGTGGAGGTTTGTGATTGGGTGCAAAGGGTGCGTGGGCCAGGTGGGGACAGCTGTGTCTGAGAGCGTCTCGGATTGGGGAGCAGATTTCCCCCCAGGAGCACGGCGTGTCGCGCAGCGCCTTGGGAGATGGCCTTTCATCGTATCGGAGAGTGAAAAAAAAAAACTTCGACGGCAGTGGTGGGGCGTGGAGGCGCAAATTTGTTACTAGGAGATTGATAAATAGATCAATAAATTTTTGATATTTTTGTTATTAGAGTTTGGAGCCGTACGAAAAATAGAGCTTTTAAAAATAAAGTTGTTAAAAGTAGAGCTATATAAAGTAGAGCTTTTATAAAAAGTTGTTTGTTGTTCGGTAAGTACAAGTAGTGTTGTAGCACTTTAACATATGTTTGGTAAACAGACTGAGAAAATACTTTTGTATGATAAAATTACCATAAAAAATATTACATAATATTATACAACAGAACGTAATAAAATATAATATATATTAATATATAAATATATAATATAGTATAATATTATTGTACTGTAATGTAATATTATTATAATATAGTAACAACATAGTATACTATAACATAATAATTTAGTATAATATTAAATTAACTAACATCATAATGTATTATGATATAATATTATATTATATTATATTATATTATAATACAATAATAAATATTTAAAATATTATAATTATTAGTGTAAATTAATTTTTCATAATATAATATAATATTAAATTATTTAACATAACAATATAATATAATATTTATAGTATAATACAATAATAAAGATATAAAATAAAAATAGGGTTTTTTGCATGGATACCCTTCTAAATATCGGATTTTGCATGAATATTCTTCCAAAATTGATATTTGCATGTATACCCTCGTAAAACTCTGTTATTGTACAAATGCCCGTAATATAACGGTTGCTCTAACGGTATTAAGAAAATCATATTTATATTAATTAAAAATAAAATAAAATTTTAATATATGTTATTGTCCCTATCTTCTTTTAATAAAATTTTAATATCGGCTGTCTCCGATGGACCTGCAAAAAGCCTTGGGTCGGGAGATCCGGCGAAGGTCCTCCGATGCTCAAGTCAGAGAGAGATTTGGAGATATTTTTAATGGAGAGGCATTTTCTGGCGAGGGGAGAAGATGCCCCTCTCTCCGGTGTCCCCCCTCTTTATAGGAGGGGGTGTAGCGGTTACACTCAATCGGATATGATTGCACAAATCTTGGTTTAAATGAATTACCTTAGATGACACGAGATTTCAGTCTAGCTGGCGATCGGTTGAGATTGCGTGGATTCAAATATTGACAGCTATTGTAGCGGAGATTGCAGGATTTGATCCCAGATATGGAGGATTTGGTGGCCCTTTTCTTAGGCGAACTCGCTTGACTGTTGGTGAAGTCGGGGTTGGATTGAGGTCAATCGGGCTTTGCTCAGCCGAGACCATGCGTGCCGAGGTTGTGCCTGCCAAGATCGTTCCTGCCGAGATCGTGCTTGCCGAGGTCATGCTTGCCGAGGCCACACTTATCGAGATTACGCCTGTCGTTGGATTCGGGTACTTTAATTGTATTTGTGGGATAGTCCACTTTTTCTTCCATTACTACCGCTGACTTTCGAGTTCTAGCCTTTTTCGAGCTTGGGCGAAGGAATTAGCTAATTCTGTCATGTTGATGAGATTAGGCAGCTTCCAATCATTTTGTCGTTTCGAAAAAAGGGGAAAAGGCACTTTTGGATGTTTTTAATAAAGGCACGAGGTGACAGCTTTTTGTTTTTCGAGGTGATTTGTGCTGCGGCTTCATAATGGGACTCTAGTGTTCGAAGAGACGGCTGCTCCCATTTCGCTTTTAAAGCGGCGATTCGGGTTGATATGCTGAGCCGATTTCTGAGGCTGGCACGTGGTGTGATCTGGACGGGAGGCGCGGCTTACTCTTGTCGATCCGATCCGTTGGGAAGCATCTTCTTCCCTCGCTAGAAAACACCTCTCCATTAAAAATATCTCCAAATTCCTTTCTAACTTAAGCATCGGAGGGCCTTCGCCAAATCCTCCGACCCAAGGCTTTTTGCAGGTCCATCAGAGACAGCCGTCCGCCACCGCGCTGCAGCAGAAGCTCCCCCTCCTCGGTTCGCAGTCACCCCCTGGGTCCATTTTCCAGCAACAGGTATTATTAGAATTATGACTCTTACCATTGTTATTTTAATTAATAAAATAGAATAAATCTTTGTTGCTCATTTTGTGAATGCAAGAAGAGTCGAGTCAAGATACTAATTGAACTAATGCATGGGCATGCCACTGGTTCAAACCATAAAGGATAGAGAAGTAGCGAGTTTTACTGTCTCGAATCTTCAAAAACTTTCACAATTAAGATGATACCTAGGCAGAGAGCTGTAACTAAGCAGCTAAATGAAGAGAAATGAAGAATAACATTAGCTAAAATTACAATATATGTGAATATAAAAATATGGTGATCATTCGGAAAAATATCCTCCCTCCACGGTTATAAGTTTGGAATTATGCATGAACTACCTAACTACTTGATAGACATCTAATTTATTAACTTGTTGTATGTCTACCAATTTCCGCTATTCTAATACTTTCCGATAGATGTTTAACTTCCAAGTTTTTTTATCTTGAATCTTCACAATTTAGCCTTTGGTAAATTGCCCGGGCTGACAATTTATCATCCAAATTATGTTTTAAGCACCTTGTGCCACACCAATATTTATTTGTACTCAGATCAACATAACTTCCACCACTTAGTCTAGCATTTCTATGCTCGGCCTACACTCTTATATTCATTTATACCTTAGTTGTTAATCTACCCCCTAGTACTTTGGCTTCAGTTAATGGCCTATGCACTCCACCTATTAAGTCAAACCCTATCACTTAGTATGTCCCTTGTACCCTAATGCTTGATCTACTTATATTACTAGGGATAAGGCCCGTTTTTATCGTTACTCAATTTACCTCTAGTGTCGCCTTGTGGCTACTACTTAATCAGCCTCTAGAGTTCCATTATTGGTTAAAATATGGTGTAAATAACCTTATTTATCCTTAACTTGTAGAAAATTATTACTAAAATTTTTATTTACGATGCCATTTTTTCCTTAAAAAAAAAGAATAATTACCTTAACTACATTGACTAAGAAATCATTGAAGAGGTCATTAAAGCCTCCTGGCCTATCCTTGCTATAAGGCTAACCGATCATTAAGCAATCGGCCCTTCTTTTCATTGTACAATCAACTATTCTATGCAAACTTTGCACTTCTTGTTGACTATCAGAACAAGCATCATAACTATTTCACAAATTTGAAATAAAAGACAAGACTCCTGCCTTTCCCTCAAATGAGAACCGGCAATGCCAATGTTGAAATCCTTAGATCCCTTCAAAGAGACTGAAAATAGGACAACATCAACTAAATTGAATGGGATACAGATTAATGGATAGGAGCCTTCATTAAATGGATGTAGTATGCTTGCATGCGCACCATTCGCTTTGTGATCTTGCCATGAGGATCAGCAAAAGTAGAAGCCAAACTTGCTATGCAAACAATGATTTTTTAAAGGTCTTTGAATGCACTCAACCTTTTTATGCACAATCCCTAACTTGATGATACAGGAATGGGATCTAATCCTAGTTCTTTAGTATGATCACATAAAGAGATTTTATCAGTAGACTAGATTGCACCTTCGTGAAAAAAGTCACTAGTTAGTTGGCCAAAAGATATGCAAAAAATTATTATGATCTAGATTTTCAATTTCTTGCATTTTTTTTTTATTTCTAAACTTTTCCTTGATATCAAGTTTTTTTTACCTTTCCATTTTGTATGTGGGAACATGTGCTGCTTATCCATAAAACTTCTTTTCACTATCAATTGTTGCTCTAGAAGATCACTCATGTTGGATTATAATTTTATTAGTTTTAGCTTAACAAAAACAAAATAGCAATAATAGTACTTTGGAGCAGTTTCTTCCTCATTCTCTGATACTCTCTCTAGAAGTCTTCTTGGCCGACCACAATTGCAAGGATTTCCAACAAAGGAGAGATAGGTCCAAAGTTGTTGGAGGAGAAAAATCACAAATGTAGGCCAACTCCCTCATTTGATGCTGATCTCGTTCATCGGAATCATCATGACGCATGAAATTTTGATTAACCATTGAGAGTGACATTATAACCAAGATTTCAATAAAATTCTAATTCTAACATAAGAGCAAGCCATAGAAACTGCTATTGACCGCTACAATGATTGCAACACTACTAGGGTCTCCATTTCAACAACAGTCTGAACTAAAAATACTTGAAAGCAAAAATGATGATTGTTATCAATTATATTATCTGTCATTATAAAATAGTTGACCGTAGTTGTTATTTTTGCCTAAATCAGTGCTATGAAATTTTCCTTTTCCATCTAGTAAAACAATTTGAGTTTCAAAAAAGAGAGAGAATATTTTGTTTAAGTGAACGGTCAAGTTGTTTAATAATCTCTGCCTTTTCAATTTTTTATCATTAAATACATAACAAAATGAACCCTCTATATTAACCCACTCACATTAGACCAGAATCCAACCACCCAAGGCAACCTTATGGAAGGCGCGAAACTGGAATCCCAGTTCCACGGACGAAACAAGCAACTATAAGAAACCTTACAGCACGGAGCTTCGCCGTTTTCCTCGGTTGGAAGAAAACCATGGGGCCCCACCAGACAAATTTTTTTTTTGTGGCCTTTATTCTGTACGGGAAATGATGTCAAGTCATCCGTTACGTCGTGGGTTGTCACCTTCCGGCTCCTATCCGTTAGCCCTGGGACCCACGGCCATGGCACGCAATATTACATCTTCGGCTCTCTTTCTTTCTTTCTTTCTTTCTTTTTTTCTTTCTTACCCCCTTAAAAAATAAAATAAAATAAAATAATTGCCACCAAAGTGGTAGCTCAATAAAACTAAGCATAGTCTTCTAACCACAGGATTCCAAGTTTGAATCGCCCCGCGCATCGATTAAAATATAGTGACAATATTTGGATTTGGGGTCTAGAAGCTCTTATTAGTCCATTGATAGCTTTGGTGGTGCCAAGTATGACATACTCACCTTCGGATGGAAAGGATATGAGTAAAACGGTGTCTATCCGTAGCGAATATTCTCCTAGCAGAGCGGGGGCTCAGTGGGGGCTGCTATGCGGGGATGGGCTTGTCCCTTCCTCCCCCCTATCTTTTTGTTTAGCAAAAAAAAAAAACCATTGTTTGAATTATTTTTTCTTAATAAGACTTGTTCCCCTCGGACTGCTGACCTGGTCGACCGCGTCACACAATTATTTTTTAAATAAGTGTTGCAAAATGTAAATGAAAACAAGTTTCAAACAACGAATGTTTATAATATTTTTTTGAGCAAACATATTTATAATATTGGAACTGTCGTTTTAGCAACTTCAGCACACTTATATTATGCTATAATTGCATATAATAGCCAGGCAACATGACATTTATTATACAATAATCGTAACTGGGTTCTTCTCGAGAATAATTTAGCCTCTTGATAGAATAAGGCCTATGATTTTAGAGTTCGACAATAAAAAAAAAAACTCTTGATAGAATAATAGGATGCGACTTAGGAGATGCGCCCGTGCACGGCTACTGGGTTCTTCTCGAGAATAATTTAGCCGTTATGGATTAATTGACTTGAAAGCTTCCACTAACCGGGCTTTTATTTTTTTATCTTATTTTTTGGACGGTGACTTGATCCTGTCCAATGTTCTAAATGGATTTAAGCGAAGCTTAACGCGTCCTTGCGTCGTGAGTCGTGACCTTGAGGTTGGCCAGTTCAGCTGTACTGACGACAATACAAACAGCTTTTTTTTTTTCTCCCATAAATTTTGTGTCCCACACGTGTCTAGCTTGTTCTCATTCTCAAATGATGCTCACACGTGTTGATGAAGTGCACAACATATGCATCACGAAAAACGTGTATTTGCAACTACTATGCTGCATGGTAGATCGCATCTAAAGAAAAATTGCCATGGGCATTAGTATTAAGTGCACATAAACACTAGCCATAGGCATGGGGGAAGAATTTTCAAAAAATTGCATCCGATTTGCTTTGATACGGCTGTTTTTAGCATTCTTTATGTTCCAATTGTACAAATTTTATTATCATCATTACCATCAAAGTCTTTTTCTATCACATATAGAGTCGGCTATTGAACATATGATTCTAGGCTGAGAAGACCTCGTGTAACAATTGAGAATATTTTAGCCCAATGTCTAACCTCTAAGATGGATTTTGAATTTTTCACAAAAGAAAAGCTATAGAAATTTCGATTGTGGTTATTTAAAATTTAAAATGTACATATAAAATCTCTTTTTCAATTTAACCTACCTGCCCCTAAGCTTTTCAAAGAAACTTTATAAAAATGTTCTATGAACATATTAAATGCACAGTTGCGACTACCCTAGTACGAAAATATCCTGATTGAAGGTGTGAAAAATACTGGCTCCATGGAGATCCCAAACCCTGACACAAGAGAGCAATGATTGGCAGACCTACTGTTGTTTAATTTGTTCTCAAAGACATAATCCATTATTTGGTGCAAACAAGTAAGCTCACTCTTGTGCCAGTTCTCTTTTTATTTATGAGTTCAATATAATGCCACGGCTTTGGTTCAAGTCCCAAAAAGCTAGTGAGATAATGTCGTCCAAATATGTTAATCCATGAATGATTGATGATATTTTTATTTACTCTACTTTAAGAATTGCATTGCATTAATATGCAAAGCTATCAAGGTGACTTAATTAGGAGAAACATGTTATACGCAGGGAATTGTGAATTCAAAATTTATTAAGCGAAACTTTATGTTTTTTTTTCCTTAGATCTGGATAAATTGTCCATTTTTGCTTTCTAATTTTGAATCTTGATACATGGAAGTAGAAATGGTGAAGAGACCCTTATTTTTAACTACCAAAAAAAAAGGGTGTTATTTTATATTGCCTTATACCGAGTCATGCATCAAATTCACTATATTCAAAATCTTGCATCTTCTAAAACCTTGTTCATCTTCTAGATGCAAGGATGGACATTGTAAAAAAAAATGTCAAAGAAGACGGCTTGTTTGAATTCTAGTAAGGTGATGAGAGATTTTCATATTTTTAGTGCTAAAGATAACGTGTTACTAAATTTTTTTTTTACCACAATGCATATGACTTGCCAACTTACAAAGCTATTTGTGTTTGGTTCAATGTACGCCGTAAGTAGATGATGTGTTGTTAGGTGCTTTTATTATATATAATACATTTGTGTGTGTGTGTGTGTGTGTGTGTGTGTGTATTGTGTAATAGAAAAGACATTAATTGAATAATTTAATATTATCATATTATGCCTGTCAGAAAGATATGCTATATGTAAATACATATCCTGAGAACTACTTGTGCTGCTAACCTCCATTTTATCTGAGAAAATTCTACTAAATAGCATGCATGGATGCAAGCACGATTGCTCTTGGCCCTTCATTCTTGATATAGATTATCTTGGTGCCAATACGGTTTTGCAACTAGGATTTTTATGAAATTCTACTTGCTGCATTATAATCATCTCTCTGATAGAAATTACATTATTTTCTACATAGATATTTTTTTTTCTGATATTGTGAAATATATGCACCTTTTTTGCGCCTAACCTTGTGCCAACTTGGGAGAGATCGATGATGCATGAGGCATTAAGTGAGCACCACCAGAGGTGGATAAAAGGATGAAATATGATCTAGAATAATCTCCTAAGTTAATTTACAGGCAAAATATATTTTTTACCGAACAATATAATTATTACTTAAATATCGAAAATATTCTGCGGGTATCGTAGCTCGATAGCGATAACAAGAGACGAACAAGTGGAAGAACATCGATCCACTCCCATTTTATATTAGATGTGACGAAATAGAGCATCTCAAGTCATTACCGTCCTGTCACCGGTAACCTACCACTGGTTTTATCCCATGAAAAGAGAAGTCAAATGAATCGCGTTTTGCTTCTACTTCCCTCGATGCAAGGATTTCCTTGCGACGAGACCAACGACTACTTCCCTTCCCGGCACGTATCTTTCGTGCATGCATCCGTGGGAGAAGGCGAGCTAATCGCATAATTTGTGGACAGAAAATTAACGGTATCTTCAACTTGGCCTTTCTCTTGCCTTTGCTTATTCCTGCCAAGATACACTAACAAGAGAGACACGTACGCCATCTTCGGCCATCCTTGCCAACTCTCAAGTCGGCAAGCTTCGATATCAACAATCTAATTCTGGTTACCAAAACTCGGCATCAACTTTGTTAAATAATATATATGTGGCTGAGGGTGTGGACATGTGCCAATCTCGTAGGGAACCAGTGGTCAGGCCCTCCTTTCATTAAGTTGGAAGCTGAGAGAGAGGGGGGAGCGACTTTTTCGTTCACAAGATATCACATCCATGTTTCACTTAAAATGAAATGCCAAAGTCAAAGTCTAATTACCGGCCGGCATTGGCAGTGTGGCCACATGTATTCTTATCATGGGTAACCAGCTCCTTTTCAATTGTTCCTTGCCTGGATGCCACATTATTCATACTAGTGTTAGCTAGATGGATCATGTGCCATGTTATTCTTAATCAAGATAAAAGTTGCTTGTAGTCCCAGTGTCAGATGATCATGATGAGATTTATAAAGCTAGCTAAGTAAGATGTCTCCTATAGGCATAGGTGGCAATGAAACTGGATTTATAAAGCCAGCCCTAAAAGGTTTGAGAAAAGTCCTCGATTGGTAAGGTCGGCGCAATTCGACGTTGACTTCTAAAACACAATACATCACGTAGTATGTTTAATAGTATGGGTTCTTTCGTTTCCTTAATGGAAAATGGAGAGGGAGACATCGCCATCCAATTTTATTAAAACTGCAATAAAAACAAGTTCACGAGACAAGGAAGAGACGGAAAAGAGTCGGGATGGATTCCTAGCACTCAATCTCTCATTATTATGTTGAAGTCTAGAAAATAGCCAACCATACTCATTAATTATTCATTGACATGAAAATATCCAAACCAGAATATGTACAAATGATATCACATGATCCACTTCTGATTCACAAATTTATTCATATATCCAACTGCCACCAACCAAAAGAAGTAGCTGCTAAGTGTTAACTCGAACCCTCTTCGATGGTTCCTTTGACCTTGGAATCCACTTTCTTCTCCACCTCCTCCTTCTTCCTTTGCTTCTCCTGCTTCCCTTTGTTTATCTCCTCCTCCACCTCCTCAATCTATTCCAACCAACAAAAAAACAACCACCAAAAGATCTACAGATCGAACAACAAACAGAAGAAAAGAGAAGGAGGAAGAAATAGAGAGAGAGAGAGAGAGTGGAGTGGCTTGTGCTTAGACTGCGTGACGGGCGACCGTGCTCGGCCGTTCGGTTGACTCCCTTGGCGGTGATTCCCATCAGCCTCCTCAGGCCGTCTCGGGCCAGACCACCCGCGGCGGCTCGACCTGCTATCGCTGTGAAGCACCCCTTCGTCGAAATTTCTCAAGATGTAGGACAGGCGAGAGAGAGAAAGAGAAAGAAACGAAGAATTCAACGTGTTTGGAGTTAATGGAGAAAGGCAGCCGCCTCGGAGGGGGCTTCTGGTGTGGTCTAATCATGGGTTTTTCTCGCTTTTCCAACGCTGACCATGACTTCTTTTTTTTTTTTTTTTGATATACTTGACCTTGACTCTTCTGCTTGAAAACGTTGACCACGAGATCATCGACTGCATTTGCGGCTTCCACATCTTTTTCTTTTTTTTGATTGAAATTTTATCTTATTGTTTTCGCGCAGCAATTTGTTTTTGAGAGATTTGGCTTTTCTCAGTAACTAGAACTTGGCAAATATGATGCATGTTAGTTATATAAATAATTGCAATCTCATCTCGAAATGTATCGCAATAGACATGTAAAGGATGTCCTAAATTTTGGTTTAGACCCTTAAGCACTATAAGAGGTGAAATTGCAGGCCTTGTGATAGGATCCGGAAAAAGATTCGGGGCTTTGGCTTTTCTTTTTAAGAGGTGTCTGACTTTTTCTTGGATTCCTGTGAGAAACATTGAATGTTCAAAACCAAACAGTTGACTTCATAGAATAGTATTATTATTATTTTTTTTTTTCCGTTTGAGGTGCGTCAACCGATTCTGGATTTTTGATATAATCTTGGAACCTATCCAAGCTGAGATTGGAGCGAGGTCTTGATCAATGCTTTCCTTTTTCTTTATTTGTTGGAGAGGGTTTACCTGGAATCTATCCATGCACTGTACCTCTATTTCGTCTTAGGCACAGCTAGGTCTGTCATCCTTGGGCTCCTTGTTCCTTGTCCATCTCATTTCATTGTCTATAGAAATGTGTAGCGGGCCTGTGCCACTGTTTTCATTGAAAAAAAAAAAAAACAAAGAAAGCAATCGAGATAAGCTGGAAACTTTCTATCGTTGTGAAAATACAAGTTCTTTTCCAAAAAGAAGATCTTTAAACTTTCTACACTGTGCACAAACTCTCTAAAGATCCAATTGTTTTTGCAGAGAAAGAATTTAAGCACAAACTCTGAAGTTGCCAAGAGTGTTTCAGCAGAAATTCTTTTGATGGTATGGTTTTCCACTACCCTGGAAACAGTTTTTTCAAGACCACAGAGATTGAAATTCCTTGGGTCCAAACAGAAACTGGATGCAGTCACCTTTGATAAGAACGGAAAAATGTGGGACTACCAGATGACTATAACCAACAATAAACTGAAAGATGTAAGCGTTTTTACTTGTATATCCACACCATCACTAACATGCTACTGTCAACAAAAGAATGAGCAACAATTGGAAGGCAGCAGCAATCCACAATATCATGCGGTTAATCCCACTTGATTTACAAACCTGTCTACATTTCAATCAGAACAAAAGAATTACAATAAGAAACAGTTTAATTGACCTCAACGCATGAACGATGGAGCTTAATTGGCAAGTTGAGACAATTTTCACGTGTTGCCCATTTTGAGAGAAGACATTC
Source organism: Phoenix dactylifera (assembly GCF_009389715.1). Taxonomy (NCBI): domain Eukaryota; kingdom Viridiplantae; phylum Streptophyta; class Magnoliopsida; order Arecales; family Arecaceae; genus Phoenix; species Phoenix dactylifera. The sequence goes on from NC_052393.1 coordinate 11,208,763, forward strand.
CGCGTTTCCAGCGGTATGACCTCCGATGAAATTGTTGGGGTGTGAAGCTAAGCCCAAACATCTCCTTAAGCGCCTGCCCTGGTTCTAGGAGTCCTATCAGCCTTGCGACGAGAGATGCACTCTCTCTAACGTGTTCCAGATTTCCAGTTTCAGTCCAAAGGCGCCGAGCAAGCTGTAGTCTCCTCTGTTTGGAGTCTAATGCAATCCCCCATTTGGTGTAGAGGCTCTCCCTTTCTTCCGCTGAAAGCCTCTTCTGCATCTGCCTGCAGAGCATTTCCCTTTCACGCCGAAGCTTCTTCATACTGCCCATCATAGAATATCACTTGAAGCTAATCAAGCAATGGTAACCACAGGTAAACCTATAGCTAATTACATTCACAATTCTCAACAGGAAAATGGATGAAAATGTAGCATAAAAACAGGACAATACCTCAATGACGGAGTAATATTCTGACCGCCACCTGCAGCTTTATCAATATCTTCCCGGGAGAAAGCGCTCTTTAGAAAGGATAACCTCCTGAACTCCACTTCCATATAAATAGAATCTGTGGGATCGCCTTTGAAGAGAAGGAAAAAATAAGTCCTGTGGACTAAGGAGACATCACATGTATGCCAAAGCTCAATAATTTCTTGTTGCTTTCTCTCAAATTCCAGTGGCCATCTTGAAGGAGATTGCAAGGGGTCTAAAATTGGATCCAAGCCTACACTCTTTACAGTTCCCTCAACTCCAAAGTCTTCATTAGCATTCTGTTCCATCTCCTGACATCAAAGAAAGATAAGTATCGTCACAGGCAAGTTAAGAAAGTCTCTATGCAATAATCAGAGAGTAAGAAATTCAGTATTCATGGTCAACTTGGCAAGATCTCCTACGAATGATGTTCGAGAAGAGACGAAGAAATATTCAAAAAATTCATCTTTTTCATCATACTTAATGAATTATCTCAAAAAGCCCAAAGCAGTACCACACATCCAACCAGAAAAAAAAAAAATATATGTACAGTTTCTTGGTTACAACATAAGGTAAACAGGGAGAATTCCTTTAGCAGAAAATTCTTGAATAACTTATACATTTCTTAGTAATTTGAACAATTATGTTAGCAGAGCCTGTAAAAAGATCAACAAGACCAATATAACCATGCCAAAGATATTACAATGAGGTCAAGGATTAACAAAGCTAAAACACTGCAAGTATCAAGTTCAAATCATAATAATAATGTTTTAAGCAAGCAAACTTAAAACCATCATGCATAATGACATTATTTTGGGCACTACTTAGTCCTAACAGCCCCAAGATTAAGAAAAGCATGGAAATAACACAACACGGTAAATTTCTCTTCATGCAATATTATCCACACCTGACCCACAGCGAGTTTTTTCTGATGCTGAACTTGAGCCATCTCCTTAAGTTCTGCAACAAAATCATGGATGCTGATGATGTTCCCTTCAGCATCAGTCTTAACACTCTGGTCTTCAAGAGCAATATGTCCAGAAGCCTGAGATCCATCTCTTGCAAGTATTTCCATTTCAGCATCAAAATTTAATGCAATCTGTCTTCTTTGAAACCCTTCAGGCCTTCCAGGAAAATCTTTTAAAGATCTGTCAGGAGGCGTGCTATCATTCTGCTCTACCTCCTGGAACCAAGAAGAAGAGCTCATCAGAGTTTCCCTACAACTTTTACTTCTGTACAGTGCCAAGCCTCTAAAGTTTGATATGTCTCGTGCTGCCGACCGTGCTGCCGACCATGGAGATGATCCTTCAGGATATGCTTTGACAATACTGTTAAGTGTCTTTCTCACATTCTGCAGATGCTGCTCTAAGGTGAGAGGATTTGTACTAAGAGTTTCAAAGTCCATCTGCCCTGTTGGTTTTGGTTCTTGACCTCCGTGTCTGAAAGAATCTATACTCAGGTGCAGCAGATTTTTGTTTTCTTCAGTTAATAATGATTCTGAATCTCCATTTCTGCTTTTCTCATTCATCTCAATACAGCGGACCTCCTTGCATATATCCTCAGAATCTTCCCAAGGGTTCTGAGCAACCTCAGGTCTATCCTTATGCAGTATTGGTCCAATAACAGGACTGGTTATTAGGTGCCTAGGTGACGCAACGTCCTGGTTTTGTTTTTTAGCATGACATAGATAATGTTCATTTTCTAATGTACCCAACTCTGCTGAGCCAAAATTTACACCATGATCCGCAACATCTGATGACTCTGATGCCGAAAGTACATCCTCACATGCATAAGGTAACTGGGACATCGAAGTTTGGCTGGACTCCTCCTGAATGGATAAAAATATATGTATTAAATCATCAAATTCAGATTTAGTTACATATTTGAACTTAGTTTCAGATCTATGATAACATGGATACCCATCGTGTTGAAGCACGACCATCCCCAACAGCTTGGAGCAAATCCTCTAGCCGAGTTTGAGCTAGATCTTTTTGCAGGATCAGTTCCCTTATTTCTTTCTCCATCTGAAAAGAAATTTTTATAACCATCAGTTTTTAAGGAATATTAGCTCCTCAAGAAATGGACTTAAGGCATATAGATCTGAACAGTAAAAAAAAAAAAAAGCCCACTTGTAAACATGAATATAATTCTTTTCCTAAGAAAATGGTAGAAATTCATCTGCAATTACTGGTTGCATGACAATTATGAATCAGGTATTGGTCTTATGGATAGGAAGATCAAAACAAACTATAGTATAGAGTCCTAAGCTTAAGGCATAGATCTGAACAGGCAAAAAAAAAAGCCCATTTGTAAACATGAATATAATTCCTTTCCTAAGAAAATGGTAGAAATTCATCTGCAATTACTGGCAGCATGACAATTATGAATCAGGTATTGGTCTTATGGATAGAAAGATCAAAACAAACTATAGTATAGAGTCCTAAGCTTAGAAATTAAATCCACGTGATATACATGTCACTCATAGACATACACACACGAGCCTAAAAGCATATGGATGTGTGCATGTGGGAAAATGAAAGCATGCCTTTATGTAATCACAAGATGTAATCATACAGAACTATTTCAAAACCTTTTTAATTTGAGCATCTTTCTCCTTTAATACTGATTCAATACTGGAAGATGATCCTGGATATTTCAATGCGCTCTCCAATTTAGCAAGCTCTTTTTGCAAATGCTTGACCAATGCCTTATCAGACATCACTACATTGACCTGTGCACTGGTAACCACTTCTCTCGCACAGCTTGCAAATAGAAGGGTATTCCTGGATTGCTCGATATGGCTTCGTGCAGGGCTCATTGTGCAAATAATTGCAGTTCTTGCATTCCCTCCCAAGGAAGGTTGTAGTATGCGAGTCAGCTTTGAATCTCGATATGGAATGTGCCCATTTCTTCCCTTGCTGTGCCAATCAATATATATACATAAATAATCAAGAAATGCAGAACTTCCATACGACCAAAAAATTAAAAATATAGCAGAGAAATGTTCTGAAAGTTAGTTGACTCATCAAACAATATCAAGTCATATCAAACCAACTGGTAAATTGAGAAAAAGGACTGAAATCTCTTTCTTATAATTTTACAATATGAAAATATATACTTCAAATTGTTCAGGAAATCGGCCATAGAATCCATATATGTTGTCCCACATTCTTATTAATCTGAAGACATGGATTTCAGCTCTAGGAAATTATAGATCAACAAGCTGTTAAAGTGCCAGTCTGTTAATAATTTGCTTTACTTCCAATTAACCATAAAACAACCTAATTGACTGCTTTTGATATATTAAAAATAAAAAATCAACATAAAATATTGGTCAATTTTAGATCATATGCTCCACACCTAATCAAAGAGATCTACTTTCTGAAAACCAATGAGGGAAATGAAGGCCAGCAGATTTAAGGTTTACAATACAATTTTCTCCGAATCATAACGTGCATCTAACAAATTATATAGGGGACATGAGCAAGTCTAGTTAATTGGTACATGCTATAAGAGCAAGTCATCTGCCATGGCTTAAGCAGCTGGCATTCCAAATACGACCCCAATCACAAGAGTTGCATTTTACATGGTTGCCGAAATAGTGCGCATAGAGAGAGAGAGAGAGATCCACTATATGCTTGTACATATTGAGGCGTCAATACAATCTAACAACCACCATAGAATCAACATAGGCATTCTAAAATGATGATCTATGCCGTTGATTGTGACGAGAACATCCAAAATGCCAACAGACAAGAATCATGTATTTTGAAAGTCATTAGACACACTAGAAAGCATGGTAGTAGACTTCTAATGGTCAGTGCAATGCATAGCAACCCAAAGACTGCTTCACTAGGAAGAGCAGATTAACAAAACTCAGGCTTCAAACCATCGCTGCATTGCATCTGTTGTCAAGTCAACTTAATTGTAATGTCTTCTATTTGCCCCATTTACCAATTTAATGGGTCCATGGTTTGGGTATGGATAAAAAATGCCTGACCTGTTGGAGGATCAAGTTGGGTGCAGGTCTTAGGGGTATGACACAACAGATCAAAACTCTAAAACTTCAGCACAAATTCAATAATGAAGTAATAGGCTCATAATCCCTTCATCTCTTTTCTCCTCTTTCAGTTCCTCTCTCCTCTTGCAGCCTTCCCCTCTCCTCTCGCCGGCTTCCCCTCTCCTCTTGCTGCCTTCCCCTCTCCTCTCGCCGGCTTCCCCTCTCCTCTTGCCATCTTCCTCAGGTTGGTGGGCTCTAGCAAGGGGGTTTAGTGAACTGAGTATGCAACTGCAATATCTGGCACACTCCAACATGGGGGCTGGTAGACAGGTGAGGACATGATTGCCAGATCTGTGACTTCAGCACAAGGACCAAGGTAGGGGAAGCAAGAATGTCATTTCCATATCTGGTGGAATCCAGCACAGAGCCAACAGAAGGGAAAGGGAAGACACCATCATCAAGCAAGAAAGATCCTAAGCATTTGCCATCCCTAAACTACCTCTGCAATTATCCATAAGGTCATGCACTTTAGGCAAATGTCTCTTCATGACAATGATAGCCACTTATTTATGTGCCTATTACCGCCATTCGTGGATGCCTTCCAATGCCATGCATCAACCCCCTTTCTGACCTTGCCCTATTCAATTTAAAGCATTCTTATGCCAACCATTTTGTTGTCAGTGCTCAAACTCTTGCTTAACACTCTTGCACGATGCATTCTCGGGATCAGAAAAAGATGAAACCTTGTCATGGTGTCCTAGCCTAACAAATTACCTAAGTCTATGTAAGGGTCTTGATCCTTAGGATTTTAGAATTTAATGTAACACCTACTTTCTGCTTTCCCTATAAAATGTGAATACCATAACTATGAATCATATCACTCAAAGATATGACATCCACACATCTTTAGTCACCTCATGAAAGCCTACATTGAGGATCTTTCATTCATCCACAGTAATGCTACCTAGTGAGCACCTGGTTGGCTTTCACAAGTAATGATAGGACATATGAAGCTCATTTCACATTTAGTATTGTATCTTTGAATTATCAAATTTTGCCTTACAGTCTGCCCTACACAGACAAGCTTCAAGTATGTCAGTATCATCTGCCCATGAGGGCTTGTCCTTGTCTCACTTTTGATGCACTTACTCTTTGAGCTCTAGTGCTTGACATACTATGCAATAGCTTCTCAACCACTGTCAATGCACAAAATCATGTCCATGTGGCTCAAAACTTTTGAGCTTCCACATCAAAGCGTAACACATTCTCTAGAAAGAAAATGAGCTCTACATAGAAAGGTTGGGTCAAAGAATAAGAAAAAAAGTTAGGCAAACTAGCTGCCATGATGTATTTCTGTACAAGAGGTCATGCTTTCTCAATGAGGATCTTGATGACATTCAAATCATGCAGATGAACAAATCACTATGTGAATTATGTTAGCTATCATATTTGGACTTCTACTTTATCTTTCAAGAAGTATGCAGGCCAGATTAGAGTCTTGGTCACAACCAAATTTCTTTGAAAAATACCTTTCCATATATTAGTGTAACTAGGGTGATCACCATTCTGCCTGATGTGCCCATATATTAGTTCTGAAAGGTTAAGCAGAAAATCAGATAGAAAAGTTACTATAATGTGATAGCAGCAACCCCCCCCCCCCCCCACTTTTTCCCCTTTAGCGGATGGCAAAGTCCCACAAATCCATAAGCATTGCACATGCCTCATACGAGTCAAATGATTTAGAGAAATCCTAATTACAGAATAAAGTTTTGCAGGTCCAACTGCAATGGATTTTTCTCTAAAAGAAAATAAATACAAGAGAAAGTTTAAAGCAAAGTATCACTGATTGGAGAATGTTAGTTTGCAGATGATTGCATACATCTAACCTTTGGAAGGAAAATAATCAAGAAAAAAAGAGAAAAAAATTATAATACCAAACAAAAAAAGAATCTGATGGAGATATGTAAAAAAACATTAACTGCAGGAAGGAAAACTATTCAGGAAAGATAAAGAACAGGCACCAAAAGTTCAAAAAGTGAATCCCTCGATTTTTATAAGAACAACACCTTCACTCTAATAGACGGATACAAATAATGAGGGCAAACAACTTTATTTAAACGGATGATCACCATTAACCAACTCCAATACTTTCTCCCAATGTTGTTAAGATCGGGATCGAGTTGTAAACCATAAAGTGGGTTGGATTGAGCTGGGTCGTGGATCAGATTGCAAATCGTATGATTTTTGATGAATTCTTTCAAAATTTTCAAAATTATATAAGAAACGTAAAAATTGAAATACGAGTCAAAAAAAGAGTAGAAGAATGCTATAAAAAGCTATAGACACGAGAAATCTAGTTTCCAGCAAGATAAGCCCATACATTGCACGTAATAAAATAAACATTGCGTCTGTTTATTCAAGATATTTATAGTGTACTATTGATTCAGTTATCATCTTACTTAGAATGTTTTAGGAAAAAAGACAAGGATAAATTTTTAATATATCATAGAGGGTTGAAAAAACATAAAAATTTACCTCTTATTTTTAACTCCATAAGCTCCCATGACGAGCTTGCTAACTTTACTACTTAAGGCTTATTAGTAATAAATAATTTAAAAGCCATATAGTCAAGTGAATTTTATAAAATGAACAACATATGATTTAATAACTAAATTGCAAAATCAAGTCATATCTTAAGATCCGAGTGAGTGTATATTTCATAATATGGAATTAGGTCCTAGTTCCCTAACCAAGCCTGATCTGAGGATGAGATCTGGATCATTTAGGGCCATTTTGAGCCAGATCACAAGATCCTGATCATGAATCATAAAATTTTAGCAACAATGCTTTCTCCTGTGGATAATGGTACGGTTAAGAAGTGGCAGATGAGTCCCCCACTTGACAAACCTTCCAGAGGTAATTTTGCAGAGCAAAATGAGAAAATTAATAAATTAAAAAAAAAGAAAAGTAATATGATGAATGTCACATGATAAATAACTCAACTACCAAAACAAGATAGACTACACCACATTAATGCAACTTTCTCATGGCAGATGAAAACTAAGTCAAAATGCATCAGCAATAATGAAAAAAGAAAGAGAAAAAGTAGGGTGCCACAACCTTAGCTTACGAATAACAGTCCCCAGGGTAAGTAAACTTCGGTTTATGTGGCAACCTTCTTTTAGTCTTGCACCAGCAGATAAAGCTTGAGATGCACGTTCACTCCCTGCCAGATCGACGAAATTCTGCATTCCGAAAATGAACTGAGCTTCTCATACAATCTCCTTTTTTGAATATGAGAATTACCATAATTAAATCAGAAGAAGAATTTTCATACCACACTGGCCACGAGTGTGCTTGAGGTCTCTTTTCCCAAAAACTCACGAGCAGAACTTTCAATGGTCTGCAACAATACATTAACAATTAGAAAATAATCGATACGTTCTTTTCCTGAGGCAATATGGCAACATTTTTCCTAGAGTTCACTCAGCAGATCAAAATAGGACAAACCAGTCTGAGTATTTGATGGGATCGCGAGCTTGTTTCATTTAGGGAGGTCTCGCCTATCTTTCTTTGAGCTGTTGAAACATAAAGTACACATGTAAGTTTGTAGGATCTCTGTTACCCATAGACATTTTTTTGTTCAAAATTTTGTGTTTCACCTTCGCATACAGAAATGAGCTCCTTAAGATGGTTCCAGTCCCTCAAGACTTCCTCCGTAAGTTTCTCCACTATAGTTCCTTTCTGTGAATACAAGGTCTTCGTTCAAATTAACACAACAAACTGTAAAAGTGTAAATAAAACAGACATCCTTTAAGAATAACACCACCTCTGGATCATCTAAAAGTCTAAGGGGAGTGCTGTCTGTGCTGAGGAGATCCTTTACGGCTTCATTGTATATCTCCATTGCTGAGAACTTCAGGACGAACGCTCTCTCCTCATGCTGCAAGAGGAATAAAAGAATCACTAGTTGAAAAGGAGACGCAAATATGGAATATGACACAAACTAGAAATTAATATACAACATGAAATGCCAGGATCTTCATAGATGTTACATTACCCTACGTATGTAGTCATATATATCAGCGACAGTGTATTCAGTTATTCCAGACATTGTATATGTTTTTCCACTGCTTGTTTGCCCATATGCAAAAATACTAGCTGGCAAAATATATGTATCCAAAATTTTAGTTCATTATTCCATAGCCAAAAGATAGAGAGAGAGAGAGATAGAGATAGAGAGAGAGAGGAGAGACATGATTATACTTACAATTTATACCACTAACAACTGAAAGAGCAACTTCTTTAGCTCCATCCTCGTACACTTGTCTTGTGGCGCAATCGCACCAAAATACTCTGTCTATCGTCCACAGAAACAAGGAGGATGAGCAAAACCAACAAGAACAAAACATCATCATAGCAAGCACCATTCTGGAGACAGTGGCAGATGCAGAATTTAAAATAAATGGCTCACAAATTTGCAAATGGCTTCCTTACGCACAAGGATGATCCTGAAAATGCTGAATTCAACTTGACAACAAGATAGACCAATGGGGAGCCACATTAAAGCTTGCATAAAGATGCGGATGGGATCAGATCCATAAGAAGGGAGAATTCAACAATATAAACCACCATAGGGCAAAGGGTGCAAATTTTAGAGTACTATGAGTGTCTAGATATAGAAGGAGCTAAAATCAAGCGAGCATCCTCCTTAGGCACTAGCTCAAATCAATCTATACGAAGCCCATGTAAGACACCATCTCATATGCTTCTAAAAAGTTCAAATACTCAATAACATGTCGGCAGAAAATTCTCCACATAAAATTGTTAGGGGGAAAAAAGAACATTTATAGGAGAATCAAAGGAATCTATATCAGAATTTCAAGAACTCACCAAATGTGTAGGCAGTTGGGAACATGGCCCGTTCCGGGACGCTGCTCCTGAAAATAATGGTGGTGTCGTTGATGCATTCCCAATCGCAGGGATCTTTCCTCGCGATCTCCCTCTCACTCAGCGGCCTCAGCCTCACCGACACCAATATCCTCTCCACCTTCCCGAACCCACCTCCGCCGCCGCCGCCGGGGCCGCCGCCTGCCTCCGCCGCCGCCTCCAACCCCTCCAGCCGCGCCAACTCATCGCCGCCGACCGCCCCCATTGAGACTACACTCTCTTTCCTTCACATGCCTCCACGAATTAAATGAGAAGAGAGAAGAGGACTGCTGGGGAGTTGCTGTTTTAGGTGGAGCGGCAGTCGTTGGGCGATGCTACGGGACAGCATTCGACGGAGCCGCGCCCGGTAGTTATGGACCGATCATTCCGTGGACCCAAATCATCACCTGATCGGTGGTTTAGACGTCAATTACCGAGACTAACAAAGAAGTAAAGCAATCATCATACTATTAATTAACTCTTCTTTTGATTGACTTTTCTCTTCACCATTTATATCCTCCCTAAGATTTCCGGCTACTTTACTCTCAGTAAGCCGGCGACGGTCCGAGGCCGGCATCTCATTTTGGATTTATTCTCACTAGGGTCTTGGGGCATTTCTAATTTTACTACGGATCTTGGGGTAAAGCCTCTCTATCCAGTAACCGATCTGGGTTGCAATATTCTCATTCGCATAGCTTCTCAAATCATGAAGGAGAATGCTTATTCCTACATATTATTTACGATCGTGTGGGATAGAATAGCATTGGAGACCGACCACCAATGATTCGAGTAGACTTGAGACTGGGTCTTGACAGGGGCGTTCCAGCTTACTCCAGAACGATTCCTATAATTTCTAGAATGGAATAAGAGTAAGAAGAAGCCAAGGGTGGGGAGAGATGGATAAAGAGAGAGAGAGAGAGTATTCTTACATTGAGCTTTACCAGGCTCTGCTTCAGTGAGACAAATGGAACGGAGGAACCGACCAGGAACAAATAGAATAGGAGGAGGGGGGGGGGCGGTGGTCCACGGTGAGGGCGAGAGAAACCGTTCTTTTGACCACTTTCCTAGTGTGAACTTGTGATTGGAGTCATTACTATCCCGAATAATTCAAGTGATTACCGTGAGGGATGTTACTGTGAAAGGACGGGAACGGAACCGTATATCCCCGCAACCGTAGCGATGTGTCCTAAAATCAAGGGTAGTGGGCTACGGGCTAGGGTTCCAAAATCTTCGGTAGATTTTTTTGGTAATTAAAATCTTCGGTAGTTTAATGAAATTAAAAAAAAGATTAAAAAATTTAGGATGAGTATGATAAAGGAATCTTGATGTCCCACAAAGGTAGACGTGCTTGGCACTTCCCCTAAGAACAAAATTTGGTCGCTGCCAACCAAATCGTGCTGCGATTAGATTCTTGATGAATGTAGTTAGGTTTCTTAGGTAGGTGGTTAAGATTTACATTTTGAAGGACATGGATCTTTAATATCAAAAAGAGTGTTTTTAATTCTAAGTGAATAATTAGAAAAATTAAAGTTTGAGTTGTTCTTGTTTAATATGTTTATTACTTTTTTTTGTTTATCTTCTTTTTGTTTTGTATTTTCTATATTTTTATTTTACTGTTTATACATTAGTTTTTTTTCTTCTGTCTATTATTGTTATTTTCTATAGAAAAATAAAAATATTTCTGTAAGCCATTCGTAGCATAAAACCCACATTTATGTTTGCCTCCATTTTTTTAATGGACAATAACATTAGTCTAGAATTATTTCAGAAATTGTAACCGTACAAAAATAGGAGTATCTTGTAAAATATCTTATCTCAATCGGGATAACTATTTCTCCTCCCTTTTCTTTTCTCATTCCTGAACCAAATGCAGCCACGTTATGTTTGTCTCATTGAGAGTAACTGGTCCAATCAATCCTATTGATCATGAAAAATCTATTTCGAAGGGGAATAGAATTTCTATTTTCTAGAATAAGGTTTTCTTTTGTGCGTTTCCTTTTTTTTCATATAAACAAAAATTCCTTACTTCGAATTATTTTAGCCACGAATAAAAGTTTCAGTGAGACTGCAAAGGGATAACTATTTCACGAGGAATAATAATTTTTATTCTACTCTCTCTTATTCTTGAACCAAATGTAAGTTGCGATCATGCCTAATGTCAAGTTTGGTAGTGAAATTGACTAACAAGTCCTTTCATAATGGAATGTAACATTGATTCAGTTGTAATAAGCTAGTCTGTCACTGTTTGCATCCTTTCCGACGTACCAAGGAACCAGTAATTTCTACGGAAACAGGACAGTTTGATTAATCTTAGGAAGAAAATCTCACGTAGCTTTAAAAGGGGAAGAGTAAGTTGTTACATGAGTAAGAAAGTGCCATTGTCCATTGGCCAAAGCTTGCTTAAACTTTTGTTAAAGAAGATGCTCCTTTAGGAGAGGGTGGATCCTTTATTTTTTTCACTTTTGATCCAAAGGGAGGCCCTTTTGCTTAGTGGTTCTCTAGCAGTTGAACCATGGTTTCACAGAAAGTAAGTTGGCACATGGGTTTTTACCTTATTTTTTTGAGCTCAGCAACAAAACCTCCTATTAATTTATTTGTTATCTGTTTCCTGTTGTTCTCTAATAAAATTTTAGTTGTAGAAAGAATATTTGAGTTGCCTGATGGAATTTCTTACAATGCTACTCTGTCTTAAAGATATAGTTGATTCTCATAGTGAAGGTGAACAAGACTTGGAGGAAATGACTACTTTATAAAACAAATAGTGACAACATGTTAGGCCTTGCGACCATTCCTCTTGTCACTTTAGTTTCTTAATGAAGGGCACAAAATAATTTGCTTAGAACAAGCCAAACAAATAATAGTTATGCTGGTAAATAAGTATGAGTCCATTAATATCTTGCGCACCCGTGTAGGAAATTGCCGACAAATTTGGCTGCAAACTATAGGATGAAATTGAAATCGCTTTAGGCCTTGCGGCTATTCCTCTTTGTGTGATTTTGGTTTCTCAATGAGGCGCACAAAATAATTTGCTTAGAAAACTCCAAACAAACAATAATTATGCCTACAATTAAGTATGAGTCCATTAACATCTTGTGCACCCTTTGTGTAGCAAATTGCCGACAAATTTGACTGCAAACTATAGACTAAAATCGAAATCGCTTTAGGCCTTGCGACTATTCCTCGTGTAATTTTGGTTTCTCAATGAAGTGCACAAAATAATTTGCTTAGAACAATCCAAACAAACAATAATTATGCCTACAATTAAGTATGAGTCCATTAATATCTTGGGCACCCCTTGTGCAGCAAATTGCAGACAAATTTGGCTGCCAACTATAGACTGAAATGGAAATCGGAATAGGTTACAACTATTTGAACTCGCAAAATAGTAGCAAGATGCCAGATGGAATGCACTATCCGACATGTGAATTCTTCACCCCACCATCTGTTCTTTTTTTTGGAGGGGGAGGGGGGAAGCGATGGTTGACTTGAAATAGTCAGATAAGCTTATCTACCAGAATAAAAATGAGGAAAAGAAAAAAAGCTACAGATTCACCACGAGCCTGCCTCAAGCTAATGTAAACATCCATGATTTGCTTCAGTAAATCATGGAAAAAGTAAGTCACAGAAAAAAGAGAGGCATAGAAATCATAATCAAGAGTTTCTAAAACCTTCATTTTTTGGTGTGGTGGGCAGGACATTGACACCAGGAAAAGGAGGTGATAAGAAAAGGTGGTGTGAGTTGTGAAATGTGACCCTTATCGCTCCTATGCCAGCTCAAAGGGATGAGGTGATCTAAAGCCTTTCATTCCATTGGACGTCTCTGGTCTAACTTGTCCCCGAGCTCACTGTTCCTCCCAGAATTCCTCGTCATTCCGACGCACCCTTCGCACAACTCCAACACCATCTCCTTCTTACACCACCCTATGTTCCTCTCCGACAACCACTGACCTCTTCACTCGGGACAGCCTTCTTCTATGGCAACCATAGCAACCATGGCCATGCTTCATGCCAATTGCCAAAAGCCTCAGCATCAACTCACAGCCCAACCACCTCAACCCTTCAAAGCCAGAAAACCCGTGTTACAATTTATGCTACTTTCTACTAAAGAAGGATAGCATAGTTTAGCTCCATCATAGAACGGATTAAGCCATGAAACAACAAAGAAGTCAGAATGCAAACACGGGGGACCCTACTATATATGGATCTAAGAAAGCCCATGAGGTACAGGCTGCTCGGGGGAAAAAAGCTATGGAACCTTTCTATTAGCAAAAACTGATGGCCACCTAAAATTTCCAAAAGCTAAGGAACGAATGAGCAATTTACCAGGCTGATCTTTCTCAGTTGAGCGCCTCGACACCTCGAGAGGATTAAGAGCTGCAGCACCAATATCATGATGATGGCGCCTGATGATGAAGTAGGAAGCAATATCCTTGAACACACAATTATGCTCCGTCCCAAACAAACCGTGTACACCACTGGACAGAAATCATGGCAGAAGCTGAACCAGCATCATCGTTTGCATCATGCAAACAGCGACCGGATGACATGACATGTAGTGCAAAGAGAAAAGTATAAAATTTCATCATAGAGTGCAAAGAGCCAAAGATAGAGCTCTCTGTTTTTCCATCTACTAGTATTGTAAAGAAAAAACACAGAGAGAGAGACTTATGGAACGAAAGAAACAGTAAGGTAAGGTGCCAATAAAAGATTTTGATAATAACACATGAAATCGTGACCCAACATGATGTGATTAGAAAATGTGAAGTTCCACGGCGACACCAATTGGAGACACGTTACTGAAGAACGTGGTATATAGAGCAATGCAGAAATATTCTTAGTGAAGCAAAGGAATTTCATATTTATCAAGTAAACCTTTGGAGCTCCTATGGAAAAGGCAACTATCTGAGTTGACATAATTAAAGTTAAATGATAACGAGGAGCTAACATGCACTACTCCCACAAGAATTGAGATCAAGAGATGGAGATGCATGTTTGGCTTCTCCTCCTCTTCTTATTCTTGATGATGGCTAGGGAGGGTGAAACCCTTCGGGAAACCAAGAGAGAGTTACAGATTAAAAGCCTCTAATTGATTCATGTGTGCTCGTAGAGAGAGAGAGACAGAGATTTGATCTCGAAGGACCAGCAATCTAACGATAGATTTAGAAGTTCTTGTGATTCATAGGTTAAGGCTTCAAGTGATTCATGCATGTAAAAAACATGAGAAGGAAATTTGAAAAAAAAAAAAGAACAGGGAAATAAAAACAGCCTCAGGAACAAAAACAAATAAATAGTAACCAACGAAATCTACAAGCAATCTTATGTGGACCTGGAATACAATCTAAACGAACCATAACTGCTTCCCTTAAACCAGTACAAGAATATAATAATATGGCATACGGGAGCCTATACGTGGGAATACCTTTACGGCAATTTAAGCTTAGCTAACTCTTTCATCGATAATCGTGTTTTCTATTTTTTTTTCAACGAGATTAGTATGAACTGTTTTTGTCGACTAACCAACAGGTCCGATGGCATATAGATAGCTATAGCAAGTATTGGCAGCTACATCCAATTCCACCGCCAAAGGGTATCAAATAGTCCATTGTGGACGGAAACCAAGTAGAGTATATCAAAAAAATACTCTATGTATATATATCACCTTTCTACTAGACACCAACAACATCAATATTTTGAGTCCACGAATGTTTTTTTTTTTTAAAAAAAAAGTCTTCCCCTTTCCATTGAGGACTTTTCAGAAAAAACACAAAAAAAGGAGAAAATCTCGTAGGGAAAAAACAAAGAGCAAAAGATATTAGGCGCCCTAGGAGAGAAGACGAGAAAAGGAGTTTAGGGAAGAAAGTAAAGGTATTATAGTGAGTATTGTTAGAATCTATTAATTGATTGATTGTGCCAAACTTAGTCGGCCTTATTAAACTTCATCTTGATTGATTTGTGATTGATTGTGCCTAACTTAGTCAACCTTACTAAACTTTGTCAGCTTCATAATCTATATAAAGGCTAATCAATAGATTCGATTGCATATAAAAAGCTATGGCAAGTATTGGCAGCTACGTCCAATTCCATTACCAAAGGGTATCAAACAGTCAATTGTGGACGAAAACCAAGTAGAGTATACCAAAAAAATACTCTATATACATATATCACCTTTCTACTAGACACCAAAAGCATCAATATTTTGAGTCCAGAGACGTTTTTTTTTAAAAAAAATCTTTCTCTTTCCATGGAGGACTTTTCAGAAAAAACACAAAAAAAAATCTCGCAGAGAAAAAATAGCGAGCAAATGTTATTAGGCGCCCTGGGAGAGAAGATACAAAAAGGGAGTTTGAGGGAAGAAAGCGGAGGTATCATAGTGAGTTTACTAAACTAACTACAAGTTCCTATTTGAACAATAAATTACTTACAAGTTGCTGAATTCCAAACTTTCTATCGAGTTTATTTATTACTAGATGTGGAACATATTGAGCAAATTATGCATAAATCCCTGATTGATAATTAAATTACTTACGAGCCTCCATGACATATAAAGCTAGTGACTTCATCCTAGCCATGTCTACCACAAAAATTTGAGAAAAAGCTTACTAAGGTCCCTAGATTGATCTTAAATTACTACACGTTTAAAGGCAAACTCTTTAGATATGAAACACCCGGAGGATTTAAAACTCTCGCCTCTTCCAAATAGGGGAGGATACAATCACCGGCCTACGATCTACGGGATGAGTTCCACAATGTTAAAGGTTTGATGAGTTCCAAATTTTAGGGAATGAGTTCTACAAGTTTCAAAGGGGAGCCAAATGCACCATGGCATAGAAGGTCTTAAATAGTTCAACACCACCACGATCTAATAATTAATAAATCATGTGGAGATTTCGTACTACAATGAACACGCATACTGAATCGTTACAGCTCATCTCTCTGCAAATGGTGATAAAATAATCACAATAGCCATCATGACAAACCCGAAATTGTGGTCATTATATTTGTTCTTTTATAGAGTGTCCTAAATAAATGTAAAATAATGGTGGCAATATAAGAAATTGTCTATTTTGACTTGTATAAGCACCTAAGATCTATCCAATGAATAGCTAATATAATACTAAACACATATCCGTATGGATTTATAGCCGATGTAGAACTAAACACATGCTCATATGGGTCCTTATATATTTTTTTCTTAAAGCTCCGGTGTCCTTTTTCGAGTTAATAGTTTAAATCGATTTAAATCTAATCATAAGCACCATGATCGGTCTATAGTCGACCCCTATAAACCTATGTTGTGGTGTCCCCTGCTCCATATAGGCCCCGTAAACCCAAACCTCCTGATTACATGGGATATGATCCGACCATATCAGTCGATAGGTCTCTTTGCCTGCTAATAAACAAGCTTCCTTCCGGACTTGCACCAACTTGCACCAACTCAGCTTCTCTCCCATATTCAACATATGAAACGCCAGCACCTTGCCCCAAATTCATTACTGGAAGACCCAAGTGGGTAATTGTAAATTGATCCACTTGGCAGCAAAGAGCAAAACTACTGCCCTGCCAAAGAAAAAGAGACAGCATGTTCTGTCGTCGAAGTTACGTAATTTTTCCTTCCCCAAGATTGACGAAAACCGCATCAACAAGTAGTCTAGAAAAGAGAAGACAAGGTGCAATACTGCTTGAACAAGTCTATGCAATAGCGGTGGCAGGAACAAGAGAGATAGGGTCCGATCTGGCATGGGATAAGTTTCAAGGCAACGAGCCGCGTAGTCTCATTTCGGCCGACTTAAGACTTGCAAGGAATTCCTATATATATTTATCCTTCAGCCGGCTTTGCTTAATTTGAGACACATCTAAAGCTAAAAAAGTTGGGTTCAATGAAACATGAGCACTCGTGGGCAAAAGGCTTCCAAGCTCCCTCCTCTCTCTCTGGGATCTCTCAACCATGTCTCATTCTTGTGTGCATCCATCAAAAACTCGGTCAAGTTCTACCAGGAAGTGCTTGGGTTCGATCTCGTGCAACGACCGTCATCCTTGGACTTCGAAGGAGCATGGTGAGAAATACTTCATGAACTTGCTTTCATCCGGCTAAAAGTTTTATAAAGTTCGTCAGTCTTCCCCTGAGATGACTGGCAAATGAGCGACTGAAAAACTAGCAAATAAACTGGTCGCTCATCGCCATCCCTCTCTCTTCTTTGTTTTCACCGTGGAGTAAATATTATTGTTCGTTTCAGGCTCTCTAAGTATGGGATTGGCATACATTTACTGCAACGAGGTCCAAATTCTGACGCCCCAGCAAAGCCATCTGCAATCAATCCAAAAGATAACCACATCTCCTTCCAGGTGAGCTGCTGCTATAATCGTCATACCATGATTGAATTGGATATGATTTATAGGATTGATCCAGCAAAAGACTGAATTTGTGAAATGGCAGTACCAAGACATGGGAACGATAAGGAAGAAGCTTGAAGACATGGGAATAGAGTTCGTGAATGGAGTGGTTAAGGATGGAAATATCGAGGTCCATCAAGTCTTTTTCCATGATCCAGATGGCAATATGATTGAGATTTGTGATTGCCAGAAGCTCCCTGTTCTGCCTCTATCTTCTTCTTGTCTCTCCAAGCAATGGCATAGCTCCTTTGAAGGTAAGTAAAATCTTCAAAGTTGACGTACGTTTGAAGACTTCAGCTTCAGCTAGATGGTGGTCACATACGTACGTGTTAAATCTCAGCAGGGAAGTGATAATGAATGTTGAAGACATTTGGAAGACAGAATTGTTTGCTGCACAAATTGTTTGCAAGAACATGTATTTGTTTTAGGACTGTTGGATTGGTTCATAAGGAAAAATATGCAAAAAAAAGATCAATATCATGAACTGTAAGTTAATAAGAATGGTACACAATTGAATATTTGTTCTCGTTGATCGCATTCTTCCGATTAGACTTCGTCTTCTCTATCCTTGTGGCATCTACACAAGCAACAGACACAGGATTGTTGTGGTTTTCCCAAAATGAGCCCAAGTTTGCGGGATTTAATGCTGAAACTGGAGACGTCATCCTCACTTCATCATGACGCTAATGTAGATGAAGCGTGTCCATCTTTTATCTCAAGAAAATTTACTTGTGTGTGTCACAAGCCACTTGGCTCAAGCAAGAAAGGAGTTGTCAGTCGGTCAACGGCTGGAAGGAGATTGGATGAAGAAAGCTTATAAAGAAAAATCTACGTGCACACAAGATTTCAAGCATAGTTTTATTCATTCTTTTATGTATAGTGAGGGAAAACAGAAACGGAACAAACGGCACCATTTATAACTATCTACGTATATAACCCTTTTTGCTAGGTTGCCTAAACCAGTCAAATCTTTTGACATATGAACGCTAACTTACATGTGAATTTGCATTTTATTAAAGTAAAAATGATTGGATGAGGTCATAAACTGACCTAGAGGAGATAGAGAGAAAGAGAACTAGATTTAGCTACACTTGAGTGGATCTTTGATCCGAGCATTGGATATAATCTACTATTTCTAAACAGTTTACATATAAAAAATTATTTAAAAAATTCTAGTCATGCATCAATGATCAAAAAAATATACATAATTTGACGTTATTTAGACTATTTAATTTAGACCATTTAATCCATAAGCTAAAAAACTCTAAATCATATATTTTTGATGTATACCCAAAGACTCGAATCATCAATATGGGATCTCTATCATCTAATATAGATCTGATCGGATCTAAGTAAAAATCTATCCATGTGTGACCAAATGTAGCTTATGTATATATATAGAGAGAGATTTTGATGACCTAAATTTCTTTTTTTCTTGCAACAATTGTCGAGCGAGGAAAGAAAAATGCTTACCAATCCTAGAAGACAAGGGGGATTTGTGCTGTGAGCGGGGAATGAAGTGGTGCTGGGAAGCTGCAACCATGAGGAAAACATTTATGATACGAGGGATTTAGATGGTAGCATATGAAAATTAACACTTTTTATAGTATATTGCTTTTCGCCCCTCCGTCTTCCTCTAGTATGCATATCTATCAATAAAATGTAATGTAGCTTGAACCAATTGATGATCAAGGCCAAACTTTAGAATAAGATATTTGACTGAAAGCTTTTTTTTGTCAAAAAAAAAAAAACGACTATGTAGAAATTGTATAGTATAATATGCACTGAAATATCCTTAATTAAAGGAGCCAATGAGAGCATGTAAGCACATGGTATATTTTGAAACTTCTTGGCAGCAGCAGCTAGCCTATCATAACACTAGCAATCCGCCATGGTGCCTGGATTGGCTTTTGGTTCTGACAACATGGAAATCAAAGGAACAAACAAAGATGGAGCATTGCTGGAGATCCATGTTATTTGCAATCAACCCTCAGCCTTGGTCCCATGGAAGGCCAAGATATCATTAAATACGATATCTCTTCTTGTGAGCTAGACATGGAATTCCTGGTAGCTGTCCCCTCTAAGCCTGAAGCATAGGGCACATCCGTGGTTAAGCCTTCGCTATCACCTGCGGCCCGCAAATATAACAAAACTAAAGTGGGGACAGCTTCACAGGCTAAAGAATAGCCCATTAGGTTCAAAGTTCTGGAATGAAAGTTCAAAGAATAGCCCCACTTCATTCTGTTTTAATCTTGGGTAAATAAAAATGTCACATGGCCACAAAAATAACGGGCAAAAGTCTTTTCAGGCACCTGATAGAAAACCTCGTCCACACATAATAGAATAGGATATGTGTGGTGGTATGGAGCTTGCATCGTTTATAAACACCAGAAATGAATAGAGGGAGAGGAGATAAAACCAGCTATGGCTACCACTGCCTCTTTATTTGCTCCAACTGGGTTGTCCCTCAGAGGCAGGGTTATTGACAGGAGGATCGGAAAGGGGAGGAGACCTCATTCAATCATGGCCCAACAGGAACAGCAGCAGCTAGAACAAGAAGAAGAAAAGCAGCAGCAAGAACAGCAAGGGACGCTGCCAGAACAGCAGAGGCAGCAGCAGCAACAGCCGAAAGGGCAACCACAGATGCAGTCGCTGCCACGACAGCCGATGGCGAAGAGCAAGAACATGAGCAGAGAATATGGAGGGCAATGGCTGAGCAGCGTCACCCGCCATGTGAGGATCTACGCGGCCTACATCGACCCCATAACCCATGTCTTCGACCAGACTCAGATGGACAAGCTGACCCTCATCCTCGACCCGAGCAACGAGTTTGTTTGGACCAATGAGACCTGCCAGAAGGTGTATGCATACTTCCAAGAGCTCGTTGATCATTATGAGGTAATAAAGATCTTACATACTCCTTAGATCACATAAGAAATTAATCTAGAAATCATCCATTGATGAATGTGACGAGGCATGCATGAGTACTCATTTGTAGCAGAAACTTCAGGCTGATGATAGCTTCATGAACATTTTGATGACTTGATTTTCTTTAAGAATAACTGCATGGGAAGTGTGAAAATCTTGGGCCGTCTTGTATGATGAGGAAGCACGTAAGAAGAGATGATAGATAAAATTAGTACAGGACTAGCAACAAGTAGTCTTTAATGGGAAAATGACTGAACTGAACAAATAACCACTCTCAAAGACTAAAACACCAAAGCTTTTGGCATGCTCTCCGTCCCTTATATGCAGATCATGTACCACTTTTTTCATTCACTGATGCAAAATTTTCATTTGAATTTGTCCAGAGTCTTTGTCCTAATAGATCTCACTGACCTCATGATTTCAGCATATAAATTCAAAAACGACATCTTTGCAGGAGAGAAAAATCATGTTATAAATGAAAATAGCAATTTCGCAACATTGTTTTATTATCTAATTTATATGTCAATCCATCAGAAGAATGCATGAATGAAAGGTGATGGAAACAATGAGATTGTTAGATAAAGATTGTGGCGAAAATGGGAACAATAATTGGAAATTAGCACGTATGTGGAAGTCACTGTTTCATCATCATTAAGGTATGAAGAACATCCACAGATACATTAATGAAGTTTGAAAACGAATTTGTCAAGAATTGGAGCTTGGATTTTAAACAAGAAGAGCTCAACATACCTGGATGGCACCACCTCAAAAAACATAAAGAATAGCAATGAAGAACCGAAATTTTCTGTAGGATATGTTTGACACCTTGTCACCAACATATAGTTTTAATACGGCTGCCTAGTTCTGCACATCAAAAAAATAACTGAATCATGCATAAATTTTGTCAGAGTTCCAGATTCAAATCCTATAATGAACAAATGGAGAAAAAAAGGGATCTTCTCATAATAGTTCGCAAATGTTAGTCTCATTAGTATGTTCGTTTTGCATCTGTTCTGAACTTGGGAGCCTCGCCCTATGATCTTATTGCTTCCAATTCTTTCAACTAGCTCTCTTCTTCCAAGTCTTATATGACAGGCGTTCCTCTCTAATTTGTTTCATCAAAGTTTGAGTTCACCATGTGTTACACTGTGCTTGTCCTAGGATTTTCCACGGTATAGCTGTTTCATCAGTCATATTTTTTTGGATTCAGGATATCAATTAAAAGTTCCGCTCATTTCTGACTCGACTTCAGGGCTTGATTCCAGTACATCATGCCTTTCTTCACAATATGATTTATGTTACTACAAAGTTGGCATACTGCAATTGCCGCCACTACATACGTTGACCCAAGCCAAACCTCCAATTAACCAATATCCTTCAACACTCAAATCTGATCGGCTCAGAGGCTAAGATAGTTGCACAATCTGGACAACCTGGGAAAAAGACAAACATGACCATGCCTTTGGAAACCCAATCTGTCACCATGGCTAGTTTTTCTAGAAGAAATATAACCTGTATCTCCCTGCTGCGGGGCTGGCCTTCTCATTTCAAATGGGCTCCCCAAGCAACTAAAACAGCCCATAAATGTGAGTCATGTCCATCTATCTTCTTTTGGGGCATCATCATACAGCAAGAAGGAAGAGCAGCAAGCAGTCAATTACCATATCTTCTTACATCCAATATTCTCATCTTTTTCTGTGCTGTTTTTTTTAGAACATTGTAATGATATAAATGATCTCAAAGTGTACACCCAACAGTCAATACAAAGCAACACATATTGTGTCAAAGCAACACATTATACAATCAGAATTCCCAAAGAACCAATGGCTCCAACCAGAAAAGATGTAACACATACATGGGTTCACCTAATAAGGACCAAACCATTATTATCAATGAAATGATTTCAAAGCATACATCCAACAGTCAAAACAAAGTTAAACATAGAGCGTCAAAGTACAATCAGAATTTCCAAAGATCCAGTGATTCCAGTCAAGCTAGAACTCCAAGGAGGATCGTCAAATAACATGTGCTGAACCATTATCATCAGTGAAAGTATAAATTCCACACTGGACATCATACGTACAAATGATCCAAAAGCACAAGAGAAAAAGAAAAGAAGATCACGAACAAACCCATTCAAACTGACTGGAAACAGAAATAGGCTGATTAAAGGCTGCAGTCATGCTGTGATCATGCTTTGCAGTGTATAGAGTCTTGCTGCTACCTTAACCACTCTGAAGAAATGTAAAAGGAAAAGAAAAAGGAAAAAAGGGAAAATGCAAGAACTTTTATCACATTCTTACAACCTAGCATGTGTTGCTCGGCCATAATAATTGTTTCCTGTAATGCTTTGTTAATTTTGGTGTTTTGCTATGGTGAAATTAATGAAATGATTTTTGTGCATAATAGGGTGCTCCACTTTCAGAGTACACACTTCGCTTAATTGGTTCAGATATTGAGCACTACATCCGCAAATTGCTTTATGATGGGGAGATCAAGTACAACATGAACGCCAGGGTCCTGAACTTCAGCATGGGAAAGCCCCGGATGAAATTCAACAGCAGCCAGATTCAAAATGTAAAGTAACAGGCAAACAACTAAATAGTTTAGGTTGGTTCTGATATAATCTAAGTGTGTACCATGCAGTTATGAACTTTAGCAACCATGATGTGCCACAAGATTGCAGATTGAGCATTACATTCATGAATCAAAGACTCATGTGTACAGTAGATGCTTTACTATGCACCTCAAATATTTACAGAGCAAGATAATGAAGAGGATTTCCAAATCATTTTTCAGACATTTCAATTTGCAGTGGGGGCATTTTCTCCTTGACTTTCAACCATGGCATGTATGCTCCATCATGTCCAACATTCTGCAAAAGAGAAATAATATCACAAATTATAGCAGCTAAAGCACCTCCTAAACTTTCGGGAATAAATTAATTCCAAAAACAGCAGAAGCACACACTAACATTACCTAGACTCAATCGAATAATTCTAAAGCCCAATTATAACCATATGTTGATGACACGATGATGTAATACTATACCTTGTTACAAACAAGATATCTTACCAGCAATTGTTGCAGAGCCAACAATTTTCTAGCTGAACTATCCTTCTTCAATTTTTAGTATCAAAAAAGAAAAATGGTACAGAACACATAGGAACTTCCAAAAATGCATGACCCATGATTAATTTAAACCTGAGACCTAATTTAAAAAATGCATGGTAGCCTTGACTTTCTGAAATTTAGCCTTTTTTACGGCAATTATATCTGAGACTCCTTGAGCCATTCTAGTATTCTACAGAGTTCAGTTATGAGTCGTAGAATTAAACCAATTTCAGCTTACAACAGACATGGTGAGACATCTTTCTGTGGAAATATAAGGCAAGAAAGATACAATGACGTCAAATCAAGATTACAGGATTGAAGCAACTTTTAGTAAAAACAGCTATCCAAATCCGAACATTTATTACACATAGCTGAGATGGACCAAAATTACTGTATAGAAGGACATATAGGTGCCTGTATTGTTTTAGATTTCTAGGACATGGATGCGATACCAGATCATTGACACACATAGCCTCTCTCTCACTTCATCATGGGGAGCATTTTGGTGAATATGCCATAGTGTTTCAATTTCATGTTATATTTCTTTTAAATACTCATAACCAGTAAGTGGAGGATCTAAAAAGGCAGTAAGGCAATATTGGATATGTTAAATATCTAAATATGAAAAGAAAGAGCATACTTTCTATGAAAAGATAGTATGGAAAACCAAAGAATTCAAGGAAATAAATAGGGCGAAACCAACAGTACAACCATAAAGTAAGTGCAAAATTTATATATTTGTCACCTCCCAATTCAAGCACATAATTGCTTCCCCTGTAGGTGGATCGATTAACCTACAATCAGGAGCAATGTGAAACAAGAAAATTAAGTGGCAATCTTAAGTTTCACCTAGGCCTCCCAACACGCTGCATATAAAAATATTGGCCAGACCTATGACCTTGATCTTTCCAACAGTGTCCTTTGCTGTGCTAGATTATGCCATTTTAAAGGGGAAAAGGGCCCTTGACAACAGAAGTTACAATGAAGTGAGTTCATTATACCCTTTATAACCATGTTTCCCTTCTTGCTGATCTTTTTCTCATGAAAAAGAATATGACTTCAAACTCATTTGATTTTATTGATTAAAGGGTTCATACCTGTAGATAATTTCATATATAACTTCAACAAACAGGGTCCACAATTATATTGTTAAAAGCCTAGAATAGTCTTAATTTTTGTTTATATCATTCTTTTTAATGTGCATCATTCTTTTTAACTAAATATGGAAGTAATGATATCAGATCTTTATACAGTTTCTTCTTTAACCACTAGTTCCACTATATGTTAGTTTGGCTATAACATAATTTCAAAGTAATTGGGAACTAGACTGCAATTTACTGCCAGCTTCAGACATCTAGTTAAGAAGCCAGTGGGATAGCCATGCAGTTGCCACATCATGTGTAAAGTATTTAATTTTCAAGAAAACATTCGGCAGTGCTGCCCAGATTCTTCTGGGCCAGGGGAAGGGGAAAATGCATCATATAAACCTAAGTCCAGAAACAAATATTCAATTATGACAATAAGAGACGAAATCCAATATTTGTTCAACAAGACAGCATTAAAAGATAGCTCTCATAACATTAAAAAAAAAACTATCATTTATGCTCATGAATGACTCAGCCTGAGGTATTCTAGTACATTTTGAAATTTCTAAGTTGAATTTAAATTCATTTTCTTAATAACTTTTTTCTTCATTTTCATATCATATGCTGACTTGCTCTAGTTTTCCCTTTCATTTATCAAAGCTTTGCAATTATTATATTACCCACTATTTTGAAAAAATTCTAGAATCTTTATGAAGCCAAGTTCCCAGTAAAAATGATCTAACTGAGATGAAGATCATCATATTCTTGAGACAGTGGTCTCTACTCATTCTAGCGTTCGTATTTTTACACTTTTTGGTGAGCTTTGGAGCTGTTTCCCTTTCATGATAGATGCACCTTTCCTACTGTATCCCTTAAAGAATTCTTCCTACTCCGATGTCTAATTCTACTTTATTCCCATATTTCAGAACCATGCTCCTTTGGGCATAAATACGGGCATAAAACCTCACCTATCCTCCTCTCAAACACATAAGCCATCACCTAGCACTACCAATGTGCTCTTTTTTGTTTATACTGATGATTATACTACCACCGCCAAGAATTCTAGTATTATCTGTACCAGCGATAATGAATTGGACTGGTGAACGACCGACAACCACAATGCTGATTGATACTTGGATCTGGGAGAACTGGACTGAACTGGGGGATAGTGCTTGGCACTTACTAGTACTGAACAGTACTGATCAGCACATGTCAATACCATTCCAGTGCAGTACTCATGCTGAGTCAAAAGATAAGATCCTTTCCTTTGTTTTCTTTTGATACTGATCTGTACCAGTCCATACTGGCACTAGCCGGACTAGCACCCAACTAATATGGGTTCCAATACTGAGATTTAAAACCTTGACCACCGCAGCTCCATAATTAATTACCATATATGTAGTGATAGGAACGCTAAAGTTACCACTTCGCTTATCTGCCCAAATATATAATGGATATGGATCGATGTCTTCTCCAAGTGAGTCTTGGTTCAGAATAAAACCAAGAAGACAAGTATTTTCATGGAACTTTGCAGCTGGAAATAATTTTAGGCAGTTACAAGAAGGATAAGATTAAATTTTCTTTGCATGAGTTCTAACAGAAAATGCATTGGATACAATTTCTATCTTCTGCTATCCTTGCCAATGGTTACCTAGACTGCATTTTGATACTTAGGCGTCCACTTTATAAGTCTTGGCTAAAAAAAGGAAATAAGATTGAGTGGGCTCCAAGGTAGTTGCCAAGAACTTTCTGATAACCAGAAATCTTGAATAGAATGCAAGTAACTTTTTGATAAAATGATTTTAATAGTGGACAAAAGTACATCAAATAACGTGAATAGCATTGCGACCATTGATGGATATATATGTAAAATCAAAAGTTAATTTGAATTCAATTACAGGAAGACAAGGAATGCAACAAGAAGTGAAAAGTTTACCTGTAACCAGAAGAAGAACCCACGCAAGAGATCCAACCGCTCATGACAATCTTTGTTTTCCATCCGCCTCGCAAGCTCTGGATTGGAGATACAGCAATTTTTATATTCATCATCCATGTAAGAGTTGATAAGACAAGCATGCCATGTAAGTAACAATTAAAGAAAAAAGGCAGCACAATTCCTTTCACGACTATAAGAGACCAAATGATAACTTGTTCGCATGCACAAAAATTTAGTTTTGAAATGTAATTAAAGAAATGACTAAATGCATGGCCAGTTTTGATAAGTGAATATGAAAAGAATAGGTATACGTAATGTACAACTGAAATCAAGTGGCATGGTAATGTGCATGTGGATAACACTGGAGATGTGGCCTAAATCGCTTAGGCACTAATGCAATCGTTGGAATAAGCACGGGTACATATGCTGCACATGCAACTTAAAGTTTGATCAAGGTTTCTAAAAGATTGAGATATCGGTCATCTGGGTGAGCAATATCTCAGCTAAGATAGAAGGTGGGAAAAAATTGAAAGCAACTGAGATATTGCAAGATTTTGGCTGATATAACAAAACAGAGACATCGAAATATCAACAAGTATGGTAAAATTAAGCTTACCTACTCCACTAGGCATTAGTTTTAATATTATTAACTAAAAATCATATAAAATAGTTTTCTGAAAAATTAGAAAATCTCGGCTGAGATATTAATATGATATCACCCAATACCTCAGGATATGCATTAATATCAGCTAGGATAACAAGGATCTAATCCCATATATATCGTCTGGGTGGTGCCTAATACCAATGGAAACATGTGTTTTAACTGAGATATCGACCGAGATGAAAATCTTGAATCTTAGTTACATAGAGCTAAGATCGAGGGAAAAAGTAAATAGTTAAACCGAGCATTTTCCATACCGGCATTTATTACATTTATAATATAGGTAATTTATCGCTCAAGAATCAAGACTGTATGGCCCATCAGGAAGTTCTATGCTAAAAAAGTATAAAGAAAAAGCCTACAACCATGTTGAGCACAGCAAACGACAACTTTTTGAGGGGGGAAGCAAACCTGCTAGAGAGATGCATTTTTCTCCACTTACCAGGGAAATACTCAAGATATGACAAGCCTAGTTCCTTTGTAGGATAAATTTTGGTCTCGTTACGCAATTCCTTCGATCTCATCTTTGGCGTACGCACAGTTGCCATCTCCATCAGCTTATCATATTCTTTCTGATCGAAAGGCTGCTGGAGAATACTCATAAGCCTGATTTCAAACGAAGCTGGTATTCCACAACTGACAGTCTCCACAGAACAGCAACCTTCTTCAGTTGCCTGCACCTCCATAAGAAAAACCAACGGGAACCAGCTTACAAGAATTGCAAATGGTTAAAGTTCTTTAACTTAGACTAAAAGAATGAAAATACTGACACAAGTATCAGAAAGCTGGAGAGAAGCATCATATGGCTGCAACTCCATTGAAACGGAAACCACGTTGCTCTTTCCCAAATCTTCGGTTGCAGGCAGCAATTGTTCTACTCGTTCTTCCCCAGCTTCTTCTTCGTCTACTTCTTCTTCATACCTCACAACCACATTGTTGTCCAATTCAAGAATCATCGAGCCATTGTACACCCTGACGTGGCTCAGGAATTTCTGGTAATTCTCATCAACCATCGACCCATCTTCCCATTCGGCGGCAACGAGAGAACAAGGGGCGAAGACTTCGCTCAACTTCAGCTTCGAATTCTGTCCCTTGAGCCTCTTCCTGCCAGCAAAGGATCTCGCGGCGCTGGAGACGCTGCCTCGGCTGCCCGGGGAGCGGGACTGGATGACCTCGCTGTCATCGTCGTCCTCTTCGTATTTCAGACGCAATGGCGGCCCGGAGCCGCCGCCGATCACCATCTCGAAGACGTACGATTTGCCGTCGACTCTGAGGTGCTCCAAGAAGAGCTTGTACTCGGCGTCGACGTCGGCCTCTGCGACATCGAAGACCTCTGGATTGAGGGTTTGGGAGGAATTATTTGCGGCAATGGCTGGGGTTTTCGCGGAGGGAGGACTGGGGGAAGAAAGGAGGAGAGTCGCCGATCGGAGGCGCTTCTTTCTACTGCTCGCCTCCAACCAGCGATTATTCTTCGCCGATGTAGGTCCCATCGAGGATTCTTTCTTTTGCTGGTGGTGGGAGAATTGGTGATTAGGGTTTAGGGTTTTTATTCTTGGAACGATAGGCGAATAGCTCGGCAAGGCGAGGGGAGAACAGGTTCAAGGGTGAAAGGAGAGAGCTGCAATAGGCACGGTTTTCGGTTTCCCTTGAAGAGTAGGTTTGGGAAACTTTGGAGCCGGCATCGCTTGCTGGCAGCTTGGTAGAACCGTAAAAGCCGTCGTTTCTTTTCTTTTCCTTTTTATTTTTTTATTATCTCTCTCTCTCTCGTCGTTTCTTTTCTTTTCCTTTTTATTTTTTTTATTAACTCTCTCTCTCTCTCTCTTTTATTTTTTTTGGTACACCAGCAGCTTATACTAGTCTCGCGTGTGCATTACCATCAAACTTAAATGACAAAATACTCCATAAAAATGGAGGAACAGATACAAAGCAGGTCCAGAAAATCTTTGCAGAATGGTAAGCAGCAAAGGAGACAACCCAAGCAGCAGCTCGATTCACTTTCTAGAACACATGCATGGTAGGCATCACACTCTTTCAGCAGCCTTTGGATGTCATCTAGAAGCGGATGATCAAACACCCTCAACTATAAAATTCGCTCAATCACCTCTACTGAGTCACCCTCCAGGATGATGCGTCCTGTCTCTAGAACTCGTTTTACGTAGGAGACTCCCTCCCATGCAGCTTTGAGTTCCACTCCAAGAACTGAAGTCTCGAAGGTGCGCTGCCCTCCTGCTGCTACCGGTCTGGACTCCTTCAAATGTAGGGGCAGCCAATCTTTCTCTTCCCAACACTTTTTTTATTTTTTTGGGTAAATTGATAAAATAATAATATTAATTTTTATTTTTAACATATCATGTCCTATATTTTTTCCACTGTACATATTAAATCTTTTCTTATATCTACTGTAAATCGGTCCATATAATTTTATCTATTTTTTTTTTTGCAATTCTAAACCTTCTCTTCTCTGTGAACCAAGGATCCTTGGGTCCTAATTAAGTTAACCGTATATATTAAAATAACAATAATACCCCTTTAAGGATCCATCACCAACAGAAACAAAAAGAGATTCTCGGTATTGGGCTCCTACTAAGATATTCAAGATTCTTCAAATTTCTTCCTCGGTAAAGGGATTCTCGACTTTGAAAACCCTAATTAACTCTAAATTTGTGTACAGATATATTGCGCCTATCCCCATCTTATAGCTACATAGCACCCTGCTTCATTTGGCACCATGATGGCCACTTTGTTAGAAGACTTTTATATCTTTCTCTTTTTAGAATAATTTTGCTCAATCAAGATATTTTTGGACACCTTTTAATCAAATGAGATGAGATAAAGTAGTTAGCATCCTATGTTCGTGGGTAACTAAAGGATTACACTGCTAACTGTTATCCAGGGCTAGATTGAATTGTTGCCGGTCAATGGTTTGACTTTCTAAATTAGACTTGTTTGGCAGGTATTGGTATGATAGACCGAGGTAAATGACATACACCGAAATATATTGCAATAATTCCAACTAAGTTTAGGGAGCAGGTTATGTTAGAAAATTGTATGACATACTAACATAGTCCTAGTTATCGGAAATTCGCATGCCATGCCTCGTTCATAGCTGATAGGGGTTTGAGAAACATTTCTGGATGACTTAGTAATGTGGGTATCTTAACCTCATGCCCATCCATCCAACTTCATTGCTTTTCATATTTGTTTCATTTTTTTTCAGAGAGAGAGTAAAGAAGTTGAGTTCATATCAGAGTTTGTCTTTGCCGGAGCATCGCTTTGGAACATGTTTAAGGATCAAAATAAGACAACAAGACCTTACTGGATTTTCATATAAAGTTAAAGAAATGATGTCTCTATCCTGTAGATGTTCTTTAAGTATGCAATCATCTTCACACCAATTTTCATACAGGTTTGTGAATAAATCATTGTCGATGCTACTCGCTGAGAATAGCTGGGTTATTCCCATCCCATTCTTCCTATGAAAAATTGCTCACCATGAAGAACCAATTATCTCTCAATATACCAATGGTAAAAGATGCCTCCGTCAAAACTTACACATGGAATTCTAAGGTCATGACAAAAGGATTCAAGAACCTACTGCACTCCAAGGGGTCAGCAAAGAACTCTAGCAAGGAGATGAAAGCCTTAGAGATGCTGGAGTAAAGATAAAACTCCGACAAAATTTGGAAAATGAGATGAAGAGAGATAGCACATGAACAGATTAAACACTAATATTTATTCCATTTCTTTCTAGAATAATATAAATAAAATAAAAGTTTTTTCTAAAAAAATAAGCTTCAAATGAACAAAGGTGAGAAGGTGAGATGCCCACGTCACTGGGTCGCTTGGAAACCTTAGACCTCTTGTGTGTTTAGATGAGGTTTGTCATGTGTGTGGCTTTTAAAATATCTATACTTATCCCTCTGAAGTTTATTTTTATCCAACACTTTCATCTATAACAGAATGCTAGCCAACTCGTTAACTTAAATAGGACTTAAATGTTACATCAAAAAAAAAATTTAGAAAATGATAAATTAGCCTTAAGTGATGTAACATCTACAGCCAAGAGGTGCCATGAGTTTAGAGTTTGATGAATTGCTAGAAACGAGCTATGTGCCAAAAAAAAAAGCAATCTAGATTTTTTAAGCAAATGGATGCTTCTAAAATTTTCTGTTGTATGAAACTAGTGTCAAGAGTTTTGTCGTTTAAGCCAGACTATTCATAGTCCAAGCTAAGCTATGGAAATACAACTGATGTACTCTCCAAAAAAAGAGTTTTTATGCACATACTGATTTGGATTCTTTTGACAAGTAAAACTCAGAATTAACAAATGATACTCGACATCTATGATCTGTATGACTTGTTGGGCGGAAAAGCGAAAACAAAATCTGATCCAAAAGGATACTCGTCGCCGGATGCCGGTTGGGAAGAAAACTTATTGTAGGTCGCTTGTTGGGAAGGGATACTCATGGTGGGGTGGCGAAGCAAGAGAGAAATCTTAGTCACTTAATCTTGAAGAGAAAAAAACTCTTAAAGATGGAAAACTTCGAATAGATCGGAGAATCAGAACAGTGAAAGAGGAGCCTTATTTTCTTATTGGGATAATTTTGACTTTTTACAATAGATAAATAGTTTCACTAACGCTGTAAATTTAACTGGGTGTAGCGGGAGGTTTTATAAAATAATGGGTATAAGTATAATAAACGTAAACCTTAGAAAGATTTTTGTAAGATTATTTTGGTCATTTTAAAATTTTTTCTGACATAGCACTTGGGTCCTATTACAAGATAATGGTCTAACTAATATTCTGTTAAGTTATGATTTAAAAAATTGGATAAAAATAAACCTCAAAGGGATAAGCATAGATTTTTAATGTTATTAGGTGTAAATATAATTTATTCCTAATCTCAATTTTTTTTATATAATTTGCTCTAAAAATTAATATAA
Organism: Phoenix dactylifera; assembly: GCF_009389715.1. Taxonomy (NCBI): domain Eukaryota; kingdom Viridiplantae; phylum Streptophyta; class Magnoliopsida; order Arecales; family Arecaceae; genus Phoenix; species Phoenix dactylifera. Next base: position 11,241,199 of record NC_052393.1, read on the forward strand.
AAATTAAACCTTAGTAGGCCACGTAACGTTAAACAAAATAAAAATCCAATACAAAAAAAAATAAAACAAAGCAAATTTTGAACAATGATATGAACATAACAAAATAAAAATATTATTTGTTAGAAAGTCAAGTATTTTTAAATTAAGAAAAGTAATTAATAAATAAATAAATAACTAAACATCATGAAATGTAATATTTCATATGTTCAATTTTTCTGATGAGTAAGGCGATTAGGGCAAAGTATAGGAAGAAGATCTATAAAGAGACATACATTTAGGTTGAATTCAGAGTGGGTTTTACTATTATAGGCACCTGCTTCAAATATACTACGGATCGGGTAAAATTCGTCTAACTAACGCTGGGAATTTGGGACAGAGCTGACAGCAAATAGGGTATTTTCCGCGTCTCGAAAGCTGTCCACGCGCGGCGGCAGATTTTTGATACTTCAGTTCCAGGGGCAGAGCTGTGCGCGGCCTGGATGGGTCTGTCCTACGCGCGGCGGGTGCTCCACGCGAGCTCGATCCTGCTCGAGGGTGACTCTGCTACAGTGGTCAGCTGGATCCGTAGGGGCCCGAGTAGTCTTGGTGGGGACCATCCCTTACTTCGTGACATCTGGATGTTGGCGAGGGAGGGAGTGATATTACAGGCTAGGCATGTGTATCGGGAGGCTAATGGGGCGGCCGACTGGGTCGCATCGTATGTAGCATGCCACTCGGGTGGTACCCTTTGGGTTGGGGAGAGAGATATGCCCAGCGCTTTTCGGGCCATTTTGTATTCTGACTCTATAGGGTGTATTCGTACCCGCCATGTATGAATCTCCCGCTTTAGCAAAAAAAAAAAAAAAAAAAAAAAAAAAAAAAAAAAAAAAAAAAAAAAAAAAAAAAAAAAAAAAAAAAAAAAAAAGAAGAAGAAGAAGAAGAAGAAGAAGAAGAAGAAGCTGTCCACGCGCGAAAAACCCCAACTCAGAACCAAGTCCTCGCCGGGCGGGACCCACGTTTCCTGACCACATCCCCGCTATAGAACGACATCTGGGCCACTCGTTAGCGCACGCCGAAGGTGGACCCCGCCATTAAGGGTCCTGTCCGAGTCCCGATCGCCGTAGTGTCCGGTGGCGCATGAAACCGGGAGAGGATCGTGTCTCGGCGACCAAACGAGAACCGTCATCCGCGAACCCGCTGATCCATATCTCTTCCCGGAACCCGAGGAGAGGAGATGAAGGCCCTCGCCGGATTCCTCTCCCTCCTCCTCCACCTCCTTCTCCTCTCGGCCGCGGAGTCTCGGCGTCTCCACCTGCACCTGGGCAGCAGCGCCTACCTCACCACAGAAGAGCACTGGTTCAATCAGACCCTCGATCACTTCTCCCCAATTGTTAAGTTTCTCTTTCCCTTCTCTCTTCTCCATCTTTAATTTCTTAATTTGGTTTGCTCTGCTTACCGATCGTTAGGGCATGATTCTTGATTGGTTTCTTGTTTCTCTTGTGAGAGATTTCAAGGTTCACAATCTTGGTACCGGATATTATACCGGTCTGGTACCTGGTCTGTCTGTATTATTTTCTTTCCTTTTTTCCCATTGGGTCCATTAATTCAAAGCTGAAATGATCAACGATGAACCTATGTTGGATCTGACATGTAAGATGGGAAACCATGATTTCTGCGTGCTGTCAATTGACAACTTATATGTACTTTATTAAATATCTTTCTTATATTCTTTTTCATCAAGGCTTAACGGATAGAATGTTTTATTATTGGACTATGCAGGACCATCGTCAATTCAAGCAGCGGTTTTATGAATTTCTTGATTACTATCAGGATGGTGGACCCATATTCCTTAAAATATGTGGCGAATCTGCCTGCAATGGGATTGTTGATGATTATATATCTGTAAGTATTGTGTGTTTGATCATTTCCTTGCTCTCTTTGACGCTAGACTTCTCTTAGTTCTGATAAATATGCGTAAATCTCTTACGTGTTATAGCATCGTGAACTGCTATCTGTGCTACTTTGGTCTGTGGCTGGCACGTTAGTGTAAAGTGATGAAACATGGAGATCGAAAGCAAGGTGTCCGGAACTGATCAAAGGCATTGACAATGGCTTGACATGATTCTAATTCTTTAACTGTTTTTATTTAATTCAGATGACTCATCTACGCCCTTCTAGAATATGTGATTTTGTCATTTGTCTTTTACCATCTTATTAATGGTAAAAATCCTCGACTTCACATGTTTCTTGCTTCTAATTCCTGCGAAAGGGTAAATACAAGTATCCTGCATTTGGTGCTGCTATAAACTGCTAGATAAGTGTACAGATGAAGTGATTTTCAGTCTAGATCTAGGTTTGCAGATGTCTGGGTTAGAATCAGATGCAATAGCACGTCCTTTATAAATTGTGATAGACTACACCCCACTGGATGGACTTACCGCAGAGAAAGGCAGATGGAGTCCTTAACTATGGTTGACCTACAATTAATTTTGTGAATGGAAAGAGGGAAGAGAGAGAGAGAGACTCAATCTTTCTTGAAAAGGGTAAAGGAGAAAGCGTGTTGAAAGAAAATTTATAAGTTTATCTGTAGTTTTGTCCTATGGAATATAGAGGGGATAATTTTTAAGTTTATCCATTGTTTTGGCCTATTGCGTAAAGAGGAGACAATGCATTGGCCATGATTCTATCTGATGTTAGCCTAGTAAATAGATAATGGTGCAAATTATGTAGATTGATGGGTCCAGTTTCCTCAAGGCATTCAGGTTTTGAGTCAAGCTGGCCTTAGCTGATATGATATGACATGTTTGATGAATAAAACAATTCTTTGGGTTGATGATCGATACCTCTTTGTCAATTCAAACCATTTGTGTTAACCGAAGCCTAAGTGTTTAGATGTCTCCATTTTGCCTCATGCCATGAATGCCCCAAGTTCAAACCATTTTGTGTTAACCGAAGCCTAAGTGCTTAGTACTGTTAGCACGAATATTGCCATCATAACCTTCTGTCATGCCCCAAGTTTGAGACATAACAGGGCCATGCTATCGAGGGTATCGCCCATGGTAATACGAAGCCAACAATTATAATCTGTATACAAATCCATGTCAAATAAAAATAACAAAAGGATCAAAATTCTTCATCCATTAAATAAATAAATAAGTGCTTGATCAAAGAGTCTAAATCCAAATTTAAATACCAAAATCCATAATCTTAAAATTCAGAAAGTCACCAACTACAAATTTCTAATCTATTAGAGAACTAAAATTCTACTAGAAAATCATAAAGTTTGCTAATGCGAATTTTAAGACTAGACTATTCTTCATTCCTAGTGATCCTATTCATCTGGAAGAAGAAAATAAAAAGAGATATGAGCTGCACAACTCAGTAAGTAAACCATACACTACTTTACTGGATCAAGCATGAGTTTTTCTATGACAATGCACATTTAAGAAAAATAATAGATATTACAAAAATAAAGCATTTCATAGTACAATATAATAAAACAAATCATAAAGCCAATCATGTTTGCATAAATCATCAATATTTCATAAACATAGTTTTAGGCGTATAGCATAAATAAAATCATAAATCATCTACCATTTAACCATGCCATAGGTCAAATTACTTCTCTTAGACTAAATGCTAAGATCATTATTATACTCATGATAGGCTGTAATCGATGCAATACTATTATTAGCTGCTGGCAGGGTCGTACGCCAACTACTATTACCTACCGGTACAGTGCTTTATTCCAGTTTATGTCAGTATGGGTTACGTACCTTACTCTACCATATTGTACCGAACTAGTAAGGTATTGATACGGTGCTTTGTTCCGGTTTTGTGGATCTTCAGTGAACTATCAATTGCAATAAAGTATTGTTAGAAATCTATAAAAAAGGTTAAACTTTGAAGTGCATACTTTATAAACAAAATGGACAAAACATAAAGCACTTAAGGTATGCAGGAGCATATGCAATATGCAGGTCCATATACAGTATGCTGGCGCATATGGGGCTGCCCGGGTGGCCTGCTTATATGGCCCAGTACATAAAGGGACTGCATATAGCTTGTGTGGTGCAGTCTAGGGGCCGCCTTGGTATATGCGGCCACATAAAGTGCTTTTTTAAAACAGTGAACACTATGATCAGAAAGTTAACAATGGGAGGCAAGTGAGATGGGCTGGACAAGAAAAAAAGGGAATTATTAAGCTTGCATGGGTGAAAATTGTGAGAAGGATTTGAAAAACCTTCCTCGTACACTAGTGTGGTCCTTTATAGAAATGATTATGCTAACAACACATGATATTACCTAATATTCATTGTTCATTTCACATAGCTTTGCATGTTTGCAAAGTCACTTTCTATGTTTCATTTCATGATGCAGGTATTGGCAAACAAGTTTGGTGCTGCTTTGGTTTCTCTTGAGCATCGCTACTATGGGAAGAGTTCCCCTTTCAAGTATTTAACAACAGAAAACCTAAGATTTCTGTCTTCAAAGCAGGCTTTATTTGACTTGGCAGTTTTCCGCCAGTATTATCAGGTGACTGCCATATTTACTTAAACTGCCGCAACAAGCCAATAGTTGCTAGCCTTTCCTCTAAGCTAAAATTTTTGTGTCTCCCTTTCTCATTTGTTTTTCAATCAGCTTTCATTTTTTTGCCTTCATACGATGACATCGTTGGGAGTTCTCTATTTACCTTTTTGTTTGGCCTAGAAGTTTGATGGTCTATAAATTTCTATACTTCATGACCTTGATCTGTACTAAGTATTTCATTCATATATGCTACACTGCACCAGACAAACATCCATATCCCATGTTTGCCTTAATATTCTTTCATTAGCTCTTTGACTGGTTTTGGTGTTGGACATAATTGGAAGCATTGGCATGAAGACTGCTCTGTTTTGTCTTGTATATATTCAAATAAATTGCTGCAGAATCCAGGAGTTTAAGAATGCAGCAATATAGGAAGTCTAATTGCAATCAAATACATAGACCGTAACTTTTATTTCAGCCACAGTTTTCCATATTTTCTTCTTCTTTTAAAAAAGAGAATTCCCTATAGAATGAACATGTTCCAAATTTTAAACTTACCCACTTTCCTTTGAACTCCCCTTCTCTCTATTCTTAATTTGTTTCTAATCTTTTTAGCTTTCTACTATTTTGTTTGTTCTGCAGGAATACTTGAATGCAAAATACAATCTCTCAAAAGTTGAAAATTCCTGGTTTGTTTTTGGTGTTTCATATTCTGGAGCACTCAGTGCCTGGTTCCGTTTGAAGTTCCCTCATTTAACATGTGGAAGTCTTGCAAGTTCTGCAGTTGTTCGTGCTATCTACAACTTCACAGAATTTGACAAGCAGGTTCATAAGCATATGCTTGCTTTACATATGTATCAATGTAGAGTCATATTATGTACTTCTATTTTTTCTCAATTTTTTTATCATTTAGCTGTCCATCTTCAGTTAATATCATTTTGTAATTTCCAACATGAATATGATGCAACCCTTTTTTTTTTGTGTTACTGCCTTCCTGTGGCTCTATAGTTCAACTCCTTGCCTATAATTTGTGCCTTAAAGATGAACTAAGATCATACCTTGTCGTCTTTTTTCTTTATTTTCATATTGCTTCAGATTGGAGAGTCGGCTGGTGCTGAATGTAAAGCTGCCCTTCAAGAAGTAACCAAACTAGTTGATGAACAACTTCAGTCCAATGGAAGTTCAGTGAAGAAGCTGTTTGGTGCAGTCTTGGTATTTTCTGAAATCAAGTCTTGATTTTATTTTTCTTATAACTTGTCTTGAGGCCAATTTAGTCTTATTAAACTCCATTCAAGATTTTTTTATTCATTTACTACATGGATAAATAGGACACATACACAAAATGATAGAAGCATTGTCTGCCGGTGTGTGTCGGCCTGGCACTGTCACGGTAGTACCATGCCTGTGCTTGGTATGCACCGGCATGGCAGCATGCCAAGTATTGGCATGTTGTCAGTATATTGCTAGTGTTACATGCAAGTGTGGCATTGGCATGATGTTTATCATGCCATGGACTGCCATGCCAATCAGCCTTAGATCTATGATTATATCTAGAGAGGGAGAGAGACCGTCAATATTATTATTCCTTGTCCTTTACTATGGTTTACAACACACAAAGGAAGGGGGAACAAGCATTGTTGCTTCCACAACAATAAATTGTAGATTACTATTATTCCCTCCACTCTTTTGAATAACCTGTTGTTCTAAAGGGGCATAATAGTCAGTCTGCAATACATTGCTCTCGGACAACAAAACTAGCTCTGGAATATCATCAGCCTATTTAAAAGCATATAAAATTATAAATCTGCGTGATAGTGGTCTTATTTTTGGATGTTGATGTGTTGGATTTGAGATACCTGAATACCAGGTATGCAAGAAATAGTGCATAAAAGGTAACATATAAAACAGGTGGATATAACGAACCAAAATCTGTATTTAGTTAAAGCCCTTGAGGTAGATTTTCAATATTGCAGTTTTAGGTGATTAGTTATGCATGTGGCATTCAGAGCTTTTATATTATCTTCATCTTAATTTATTGTCACTATGCCTTGTTATATGGTTACCTAAAGTCCTCCTTGAAAGTTAAGTGGCATCAACTTGTCACCCTTTTCCTGTATTATAACATGACTTTTTGTTATTGTCAACTCAACCCTCATTTTGAACGGCAAAAGGAGAATGTAAAATAGATACTTGTTCTCACTGTCATTGCTTGATCCAATAGTTTAATATTGGATGTGTAGTTTCAGTTGCTATACAATTGTCCTTTATTATGTTGAGCTGTCAGGATTTTTTAGAGATATTATAAGGAGAATCATAGTGACTGCTGCTATGATGAATGACTTGCTGTTGCACTGAAGGAGATTTTAGAAGTTTATAATATGGATTGATCTTACTAAGTGGAAAAGAAAATAAAATGTTTGTTCTTTACTTTTACTAACAGAGTGATGCAAGGAGATAAACAACATGACATGCCATCTCTCCCAAATTTGCCACCTGGAAGAAGCTGTGTACAGCAGTGCGAAATGTCTTGGTCTTTCTAAGGCCTGAGAGGCTGAGACTTCCTCATTCTCAGCTTTTCTAATACCCATTTTACATTCACCTACATTGACAAACTTATTGTATTTATGTTTTCCTTGAGGAGATTGATGCTTCAGTTGAAACACAATTCTTATTAAATTATAGTGATGCTAAATGGTAACCCATTACTACAATTCTTGATCTAAGAAAGAAATATTTGCAAGTTCATTTTCATCTACATAAGCTTGATTTTTAGTTGGTATATATACTGTTCCCACCTAGATCTAAATGGCATGTACTTTAAGTTGTATTCAACCCTTTAGTTTGCACTCTATTGTGGTGATGAGTTTTCCCCCTTGTAATTCCAGCTAAAAGATGATGGTGACTTTTTGTACTTATTGGCCGATGCTGCAGTCATCGCGGTAAGCATAATTTTTATGGTTGCAATGGAATATAAGCTCTAAAAGTATTTTAGTACTTCAACAAAGCGCTTTCAAAGTTTTCAGTTTCAGTATGGCAATCCAGATGTTCTATGTTCCCCACTTGTTGATGCCAAGAAAAATGGGAAAGACTTGGTGGTATGCTCCTTCTCCTTTCCATTGCCTAGTTGTGCATGTCCTAAGTTGATTTTAGTTCAGTAATATTTGGATCTATTACTTAGTTCTTTAAAAGTTGTTTGGTGTTCACCTTGTATGATAATTCATTTTATGAACTTTCCTCGCCATATTGAACATTTTTCAAAAATTGGACATAGTATTAAGTAGATTTTATATTGGATATTACACTAAACTGTACTCCCAAATAATTAGTTCATAGTTTGATGGTTATGCTTATCCCCATCATTTCCAAGAGACATTATTGTTGTCTTGATGGAAGTAACGAATTCTTGTGTGCGTAATCTTTAGTTTCATGATGATTTTATTTCTTAGAATAGGTGATTGTTTTATTCTTGTTATATTGTAGAAATATTAAATTTTTTGTTTGCGTTGTCACCCACTTTGCCACAATTAGTATTAAGTAGATTTTATATTGAATATTACACTAAACTGTACTCCCAAATAATTAGGTCATAGTTTGATGGTTATGCTTATCCCCATCATTTCCAAGAGACATTATTGTTGTCTTGATGGAAGTAACGAATTCTTGTGTGCTTAATCTTTAGTTTCATGATGATTTTATTTCTTAGGATAGGTGATTGTATTATTCTTGTTATATTGTAGAAATATTAAATTTTTTGTTTGCGTTGTCACCCACTTTGCCACAATTGCGCTTTGCACATATGCCAAGTCCAAATTTACCCAGTCCAATAATGCCTTGAGCTTGACCTTATTAAATCCTTTCTCAAACCTCAAACTTGCCTAGATGAAAAGGGGGAAGAGAAATGTGGGTGTGGGTGTGATAATGATGACCTCAAACCTACCTAGCAATAAAGGGGTGATGATGACGATATTCTTCATCAATTGGGTTGGATTGAAGTATAGGATCAGCACAATCTCAATTTGATAGAAATTTTAGGCCTAAGAAACTTGATTAGATGCAACTTAAATGATGGGGGGCAAAATGGATCGTCCTGCTCACAACAATAGGACCATCCAATTTCAACCAAATAGACCCCAGCAACGGTTGAGCCGGACCTCGGTCCCACTAAAGACCAGTCCGACCTCGGACTCCGCCGAAGCCTTAGCGGACCTCGGTCGGATCTTTCCGCTACTATGGCCTGCGTCAACCTCTTCTGATGACCATAGCAATGATCCGAGCCCGAGCTTAGGGCGCCCAACTGTTCGGGTTACAAGCCCAAGAGCTCCTTCGACCATTGGTCTACTTGCCGACGCGCCCTGGCCGAGCCTAGGTAGCCTCTTATATTCGTCGACACGTCCCGACCGAGCTTAGGGCGCCTTTTATACTCGCCGACACGTCTTGACCCTTGAGCTCGGGGCGCCCTACCGAGCAAACCTTAGGGTCGAGGAAGCTAGGCCGACCTCAGCACCCGCCAAGCCGACCTCGCCGAATCCATGATGCGACCCTTCATCGAGCTTGGCTTCGCCCACGACCACATCCACGTGCGTGCCCGCATCCGTCTACGTGGACGTACGTTACGACGTCACCGCGCCATGTTTCGCTTGCTGGCCAACAACAGTCAAGGACAACGCCATGTTGCTTCAGCTATATCCCGTCACACCTATCGACGCCTTACCGTTCACAGGAACGGCCTACGTCGTGCGCTTCAAGTAAGTTATAGCTGCGCGCCATCTAGCTAAAAGCCATCTTCTCCCATAATGAGGACAAGCCATACCTCCGCCACCTGGGCACCTCTACGGGGACTATAAATAGCTCCAACAGGTAACATCTCAGGAAACTTTTTGGCTAACTAAGCTCCACTCTAACTTGAGCGTCGGAGGGCCCTCACCAGAACCACTTGGTAAGGCTTTGTGCAGGTACACCGTCGCACGGAAGGTGGCTCACCTTCTTTCTCAACATTCCGACAGCTTCCTCGACTCCTCCGGCATGGTCACCCTCGGGCCAAATTTGAACCACAACATTTGGCGCTAGAGGAAGGGTCTGAGTCGTGATCATGAAGGACCAAACCCTTCAAGTCCAGCCAGAGCAATTTTACCTGCTCGTCCAGCAAGTTCAAATACTTACCGCGGCCGTTCAAGGCCTCCATCCGGTAGGAGCTTCATTCGTCGCCGAGCTCGACAAGAAAGTCGAGGAATTGGAGCTTCAGATCCAGATGCTCCGAGATCAAGCCGCGGAACGCCATAAGGAGTGCAGTCGATCGAGAAGCAACTCCCTCCGGCGCAAGAGAGATCCTTCCTGGGCTGGAAGCCCGGTTCGCCCGATGTCTCCCCTCCAGAAGCCCAAGAAATGTACCCCCTCCAAAGGTTTAGGAAGTACACTTCCCTCACATCCTTCCAGATGAGATCCTCATGGAAATTGAAGGTCGCGGTTACCTCCGACCCCCATCGAAAATGCGACCATCAGGGTCGCAGAAACATTCAGACAAGTACTATCGTTTCCATAGAGATCACGGTCATAACATGGAGGATTGCTACCAGCTCCATGATAAGATCGAGGCACTTATCCACCAGGGTCTGCTAAGTCGGTTTGTTCATGGTCAAGCCGACAGAGGGGAGCTCGAGGGATAGAGCTCGGAGCCGCGCGACAGGCAGAACGACAATCATCCCATCGCGGGCACCATCAACGTCGTAGCCATGTATCCCACATGCTAGCGGCCCCTTGACCTCGGGGGGCAGGGAAGAGGCCTCATCCCCAATAGCCCGGGTCGCTACAACCCCCGGACGGAACTTTAGCCCCTCTAGGTTAGGGATTTTTATCCCACTGTGCTGTCAATAAAATCACCCTCTGTGACTTCTTCAAGGCGTCTCTGAAATGTCTTAATGGACTCGACATGCCTCGGTTGTCTCCACGATACGAGTTACGTAACGCCGAATCGACAAAGTCGTCCCTCGAGCTCAGCTCGGGATGCCCTGCAGTGTCAACCGTGAGTCGAAGTGCTCCACGGCTGTGGGTTCTGAATCTACAAAGTCGTCTCTCGAGCTCGGCTCGGGACTCCCTGTAGTGTCAACCATGAGCCGAAGTGCTCCACGTTTGCCGGTTCTGAATCTACAAAGTCGTCCCTCGAGCTCGGCTCGGGACGCCCTGCAGTGTCAACTGTAAGCCGAAGTGCTCCACGGTTGCAGGTTCTGAATCTACAAAGTCGTCCCTCGAGCTCGGCTCAGGACGCCCTGCAGTGTCAACCATAAGCCGAAGTGTTCCACAGCTGCAGGTTTTGAATCTACAAAGTCGTCCCTCGAGCTTGGCTCGGGATGCCCTGCAGTATCAACCGTGAGCCGAAGTGCTCCACGGCTGCAGGTTCTGAATCTATAAAGTCGTCCCTCGAGCTCGGCTTGGGACGCCCAGCAGTGTCAACCGTGAGCTGAAATGCTCCATGGCTGCAGGTTCTGAATCTACAAAGTCGTCCCTCGAGCTCGGCTCGGAACGCTCTGTAGTGTCAACCGTGAGCCGAAGTGCTCCACGGCTGCAGGTTTTGAATCTACAAAGTCATCCCTCAAGCTCGGCTCGGGATGCCCTGCAGTGTCAACCGTGAGCCGAAGTGCTCAACGGCCGCAGGATCCAAATCTACAAGAACGCCCTTGATCTGAGTAGGGGACGCCCTACGGCGTCAACGGGAAGCCATTGAAGAGCTCCCCCGACCGTAGTAAGCTACACGAGCACTCCTGATCTGAGTGGGGGGTGCCTTGCGGCGTCAACGGGGAGCCGTCGAAGAGCTCCCCGAACTGCAGTAAGCTTCAAGAACGCCCCTAATCTGAGTGAGGGGCGCCCTGCGGTGTCAACGAGGAGCCGTCGAAGAGCTTCCCCGACCACAGTAAGCTACAAGAACGCCCCTCATCTGAGTAGGGGGCGCCCTGCGGCGACAACGGGGAGTCGATGAAGAGCTCTCTCGAGAATAGGGATGAGCTCTCCCGCCTCTGATCCTAGCGGATTTTCTATTCTCGAGACCTCGAGCGGATTTTCTATTCTCGAGCTGGTGCTTACCCTTGAGCTCATCCCTATTCTCGCAAACGGATTCTTTATCCTCGAGCTGGTGCTTACCCTCGAGCTCATCTCTATTCTCGAGTTGGTGCTTATCCTCGAGCTCGTCCCTATTCTCGCGAACGGATTTTCTATCCTCGAGCGGGTGCTTACCCTCGAGTTCGTTCCTATTCTTGCGAACGGATTTTCCATCCCTGAGCGGGTGCTTACCCTCGAGCTGATGCCTATCCTCGAGCTGGTTTCTATCCTCGAGCTGGTTTTCCTTACTCTCCAACATCGCCCCTTGAGCCGGCCTCAAGGCGCCTTACGGTACCGAATGAAGAGCCATGGGCCTGTTCGATGCAGGTACCTTATTCTCCAAGACCGCCTTGAAAATCGACCACAAGCCGAAAAAGCTCTCCCGACCTCGGTCTCGGGAAGAGTCTGAGAGTGACCCGACTTTGGTTCGGGCGCATGTGTTAGAATCTACGGAAACCTATGAAGCCGGAGAGCATTGAAGCTCGTGATGACCTTCTATCTCAAAGACGCCCTAGCAAGCTACAGCTCGAAAGCTGAAGCGGGGCTCCGAGCACTAGAGAATAAGGTCGGAAACAGTGGGCTCTTCGATCTAATAAACTTCTCTAAGCTGAAAATGAAGGCTGAGCAAAAGTTACCCGACAGCTTGAAGGTTAAGCTAACACCTTAGTTCGGATTCTGTTGACCGCGCAATACAAGGCAGGATAAGTTCGAAATTCCTTGTCAGATTTCAACAATACAAATTACCAAGGTATATTCTATTCAAAGGCCAAAGGCCGAATACAAAAAAGAGCCAATCTCGAAGTCGGCATGAATGCAAAAAGCAAAAAGAGGCCTAAGTGGCCGATTACAAAAGAAAAAGAAAAATAGGTGGAAGAAAGCTTAGCCGGCTTGGGCCACCTCGGGTTCGACCTCGGGAGAGGCCTCCGCTTCGACTTCGGTGACGTCCTCCGTCCCGACCTCAGCGGCGGTAACCTCTGCCTTGGCCCCAGCGGCAACTTCAATAAGGTCCACCACCTCGACGGCAGGCTCGTGCACCTCTGCAGGCTCGCTTATCTCGACCCCATCTCCGACCTCCGCGTCGGTGGCCCCAGTCAAACATGGGCAAAGGCCGCTAAAGTTGACTCAAGGGCAAAGTCTCTAGGCCTGATCCCGACAGTTCTCAAAGCCCTGGATCATGGCGTCAGTCGCCCCCTCCGCTAGCTCGCCCATATATTGCTCGGACTCGCAGAAGTTCTGGACGGCCACCAGGACCTGCTCCTTGGCGAGCCGCTCGAGTTGCTCGGCCCTCAGCATTAAAACCTTGGCCTCGTGCCTTTGGCCGGCTAGCGCAGACTCCAGCTCCAAAATGCGACTCTTGGAGGACGAACGAGCTTGGAGGAGCTCGGCCTCCATCCCCCAAAGTTGGGCGAGCCCAGCCTTGACTAGAGCCTCGGCCGCCCTAGCCTTTCTCTCGGCCTGCTGCCGCCCCTGCTCGGCAGCCGCCGACTTCTGCTCTACCTCCCCCCGCTGCTGCAAGGCATCCGCGGCTCGGGCCTCGGCTTCCTCCATCCGTCGCTTTGCAACCTCCACTTCCGACCGTAGTTTCCAAACCTACTCTGGGAAATCGAGCGCGATGCTCGCCAACATGTTGACTAAATGGAGGGACTGGCGCAAGAAAATAAAAGTTAACCGAGGTCAAACATCCGAGCAGAAATGACATCACTTACCAGAATGCTGGTAGTATAGGCCTCGTCGACAATTCCGGCAAACCCTAGCTCCTCCAGCTGAGCTCGGTCGTGCGGAAGCATGGCACAATGAACGAGCTCGTGGGCGACATCATTGGACTCCAGCGCCGTGTCGTCTTCAAATACTTGGCACCCGGGCTCGAATGGCCTTCTTTCAGGCTCGGAGGAAACGGGATGAACTCTGGCTGAGGTCGTGACCCCAAAAGAGGACGGGACCTCACAAGAAAGCGGAACCCCGAGGCCGCTTCCTGGCTCGGGACCCGATTGGAGCGACCGAACAACCTTCTGGGCACTCCGAGCTCCATCAGGCGCCGCGACCGCCTGTTCTACTGCACCTCCTACGGTCCGTGGGGGCAGCTCGACGTTAATCGGTAGGACCTGCTCAGGCTTAGGCCAAGCAGGTTCAGCGTTGATGATCCCGAGCTGGCGCCGCTCAGCGCCAGAACCTGAGGCAGCTCAGGCTTTCTTCGACTTTTGCTCGGATCGAGCTCCATCCGAAGCGGCCACCCTCTTGCGGTATTTGGCCATTAGAGTCTCGGGGTCAAACATCATCCTTGCAATTTTTGACAACGGAACGTAGTCAAAAACCAACACAAAAGGGGACGAGAAAGAAAGAAAAATGACTGCAGTACCCTTACCCTCGGGATGAGCCTAGCTCAAGCCAACATTCAACAAGTCCTCCTCACTAAGCAAGTCGGAGACCGCCGGAGTCTCTCCCAAGCCGAGCAGCGTGTCTAAGGTCACCTGCTCGAGCTGTGACTACTTGGGGAGTTTGTTATTAACGGCGACCCGCGGCGAACCCGAGATCGGGTCAAACCTCCACGACTGCTCGGAGGAAAGAAAGAAAAAGCTACGCTTCCACCCATGGATGGAGGAAGGGGCACCTCGGAAGAGCGTGCGGCCTCTCCGAAAGGAGAAGTACCATCATCCTTTGTCTGCAGGGTTGCCTTTCAATACAAAGCAACTCCGAAAGACCTTGACTGAGGGGGGTAGGTTATGTGCAAGGCATAGGAACGAGGAAGCCAACTATCATCCTCTACGAGTTCGGAGCGAGTTGCGCTGGGACTAGGCGATAAGTCGCCAGAAGCTCGTCCACGAACCCGTGCAGGAGGAATCTCAACCCCGCTCGGAGTGTTTCTACGAACACCCCGATCCGACCCTCAGGAGGTCAGCGACTCGAGCTCCGGGCTCTGGGAGCTCCAGGGTGAACTCACAAGAAATGAAGAACCGGGCCTGAATCAGACCTAGCTCCTCTTCACTCATGTTTGAGTCGATCTCATACGAGTCATGATTCACCTCGAGCTCGGCTTCCGCTGCTGGCAAAGAAATTCGAGCTCGAGGGGGGCCCGCACTAAGCACAAGGGCTCTCGAGGGTGATCCTATCGCCTTGCTCACAGAAAATTAAAGCGAAAGAAGATAGAAAAAGAACTCCGAGCAACCGAGAAGGATGAAGACGCCTACCTAGAGTTCCACCGGAGAAGAAAATGAAGGAGAGGAGTCGTCGAAAACTGAGAACAGAGCCCGCCAAGAAGCTTCAAAATACTCCGGAAGCCTTTTAGAAAGTTCAAGAGAAACAACGACAGTCGGAAGGAAGAAGGAAAGCTGAAGATCAAATAAGAGCCCCAAAGTCTCTCCAAAGCTTTATATAGCCTACCTCAACGGCTTTGATCGGCTTTTTCGAGTAACCAAGCGGCCAGGTCTCACTACGCGGCAAGCCCTAGAGCCGTTTTAGCAAATCTCTTCAGATCGCAGCACTAAAGACTGATCATTATGGCGAGGCACTTCGGAGGACGGGGCATTGATGGTTGGCCCCCTCGTGTTCCGCCCAGCAACACCTCGAAAAGAAGCGCGCACGCAATGTATTAAAGAGCTCCCACGGCCGCTTTCGCTTCGATTGGTGTGGCAGTCTGATCCACTCAAGCTTGGCTTGCGGAGCCCAGCCAGAAGTGATCGGCCTCCAATAAGACGAAGCATGCTCAGCCCAATGCGCGCACCTTCATAAGCACTTGGCTAAAACGCAGGACGACTAATAGTCCAGCTATTTTCTTCACCCGAGCCAAAGAGCAACTCGACCTCGGAAGTCGGGGGGGGCAAATGATGGAGGGCAAAATGGATCGTCCTGCATACAACAAGAGGATCACCCAATTCAGCCAAATAAACTCCAACACCGGTTGAGCCGGACCTCGGTCCCGCGAAAGACCAGTCCGACCTTGGACTCCGCCGAAGCCTCAGCTGACCTCGATCGGATCTCTCCGCTACTACGGCCTGCGTCAACCTCTTCTGATGATCATAGCAACGACCCGAGCCCGAGCTCAGGGTGCCAAACTATTCGGGTTACGAGCCCAAGAGCTCCTTCGACCACAGGTTTACTTGCCGACATGCCCTGGCCGAGCCAGGGGCGCCCCTTATATTCGCTGACGTGCTCCGACTGAGCTCAGGGCACCTTTTATACTCGCCGACACGCTCCGACCCTTGAGCTCGGGGCGCCCTATCGAGCAAACCTTGGGGTCGAGGAAGCTAGGCCGACCTTAGCACCCCCCAAGCCGACCTCGCCGAATCCATGCCGGGATCCTTCATTGAGCTCGGCCTCGCCCACGACCGCATCCACGTGCGTGCCCACGTCTGCCTACGTGGACGTACGGTACGACATCACTGCGCCATGCTTCGCTTGCTGGCCAACGACAGTCAAGGACAACGCCATGCTGCTCCAACTATATTCCGTCATACCTATCGACGCCTTACCGTTCACAAGAACGGCCTACGCCGTGCGCTTCAAGTAAGCTCTAGCTGTACGCCATCTAGCTAAAAGCCATCTCCACCCATAATGAGGACGGGCCATACCTCCGCCACCTGGGTACCTCTACGGGGACTATAAATAGCCCCAACAGGTAACATCTCAGGGAACCTTTTGGCTAACTAAGCTCCACTCTAACTTGAGCGTCGGAGGGCCCTCACCGAAACCACCGGTGAGGCTTTGTGCAGGTACGCTGTCGCACGGGAGGTGGCTTACCTTCTTCCTCAACATTCCGGCAGCTTCCTCGACTCCCCCGGCGTGGTCACCCTCGGGCCAAATTTGAACCACAACACTAATAGTCACAATTATAATGTCTGCAAAACCGGTATTGAGAACCGTATCGACACATTATCAGTTCGGTAAGGTAGGGTAGACATCCCATACTGAGACAGATTTCTAACACTCTTTCTCACTTTTAGCCATGATACCGCTTGAAACTGGGTAGTATGGGGTGAATTTGCTTGGTCACCGATATGGACCATTTGGGCTCATATATTACGATTGGTATAGGGCAGTATGGGTCGATATAGCAAACCTTGTACAACTACAACCTAACCATACGACTTTATCATGTTGTGCCTGTGACCTAGCAAGCCAATATTGCTACTCGGTTTGACTAACAGCTTTCATCATTTCTTGTAGAGGTCTTTTTGCAAGAACCAGCACTCTGCAATCTTTATGTTTCTCTTCCTCTTATGCAACCTTTCATTTGAGGCAAATATTCCACGCATTCTCCTAATTTTCTTCTAAACTTATGTTTCAAAGACATTAATATGGTTTTCTTTCTAAATATGCTTAGCTTAACCTGCTCAAATCAGTGTTTTTTTGTTAATGTTAGTTGCATATAGGGTTTTCAGTCCTTCAGAATCGTAAACAAATTAAAATTTTGAAAGAAGTGGTAAAGCTTCTTTACACACTTTCAGTTTCTCTAATCAAATACTAATAATATGTACCTATATTGCTAGAAGCTCACTGGTATGTGAAACTTGATGCATTGGACATGATGCACAATGTCTTATGTGCTAGGATTTGAATGGGTTTTCCATGCTTTAGAGAAGTACTAACACTCTACACTCTTGACCTGCTGGCTGCTAGTAACATCACAGGTATAGAAACTATAGATGAAGTTCCACTGGTTCTGTTTCTATTCATCTTGTTTATATTCATCTTGTTTCTATTCATCTTTTCTATGCAAACAGGGAGAAGGAGGAAATTCCTTCTACTCGCTCAACACATACCTATAAAAAAGATGATACAGAGAATTGCCAAAGTAGGTCTCTATACCCATTTTGTTTTCATTAATGATAAATAAAATTGCTACATAGGTCCTTATTTATACTAGTGAGGTCTATCAATATTTCTTTTCTAGTTGGAAGAGGTTACAACTTTCCTTAAATAGCTGTGACTAGTGAAAACAATACTAAAAAGCTAGATATTGATTTTTATATCACCTTTGCCTTCTATCATATCGTTAATTCCTCCCAAACTGAAAGACAGTCAATCAAAATCTTACTCGAAAAAAAACTTTTATTTTGACTGGCCTTTTTTATGCCCAAACATCATTGTAAGCCCGTGTCCATTATATGCTACCATGCTACTAACCCCATGAGGATGTTCGCACCCCCATAGTACTCGTTGAGAGCTTCGTTTTACATCAGCATTCTGAAAATAGAGGTATATGAGAAAGTTATAGTCTCTAGAAGTTACATTCACAATCGAGTAATGGATGTGGCAGATCTTGCTCCAAAACCCTGTCCAAACCTACTTGAAGTTACCAAAATGGTCCACAACATATTTGGTGATGCTCCTAGATCATTTTCCATGCAAGTTATACTAAAGCTTGTTATTCTAGCCTAATGATCAGACATCTTGTTATGAAGATTGGGCTTGGCTAAGTTATCTTTCATTATAATTTTCATAGTGTAAGCACTTATCAGAAAGTCTTCTTGTAAGATTTTAATCTACATCAATCTATTATTAATTGGTCATGCAGGAAACATATGCTAGCTATGTGAAAGATTATTACCTTGGACAATTTGGAGCATCAGTTTTAACTTATGATCAGCAACATTTGAAGAACACAACTCCTGGTGTAGAGGAGAGTGGTAATATGTTAACCTGGGCTATTGATTTGGCATGTGTTGCTATGGAAGTAAAGGTGGACAATTTGTTGTAAATATGTGCATCATACGGCATCATTATGTTTAGCTTTGGCATGTTACATCTGTTGATTATATGTTCTTTTGCCAGCTAACCGACTCTGGTGGTTCCAAGTTTGTACTGAGGTTGCATATTTCCAAGTGGCACCCCAAAATGATAGTATCCGTTCTTCAAAAATTGATACAAGGTACAGTTTTGTTAAATAGTTTATATGTAGTTTTCAATTAATTTGTATGATTTAACAGTATTCTACATTTCCTCTACATATGTTAAATTTCTATTATAATTTCATTGCTCCAGAAAGACCACTATATAATTTGTTAGGTTTTTTAATTATTTAATAACCTGATTAATTCAAAAATGATAACTTGGTTTCTGTTAACATTTCTATCCATATCCTTCACGTCCGATAAAATTTTATTACCTTAAAGAGTGAGTGACACAGAGAAAGAGAGAGAGAGGGAGAGAGAGAGAGGGACTTGGTATATCATTCTCTAAACAGTTGAAAGAAAATAAAGAAAATGCAAAAATAAATAAAAAAGATGAAATATAAATAAGAAAAGTATGAAGTTGGAACTAGAGGAAGGGACTGATCCTAAACTAGGCTGTGACAGGGATAAGTGGGAACTCTTCAGATTTGTTCATCACAAGCCAGATTGTGGATGGGAGGTTTGAGGAAGGAAATGATTCTTTTGAAAGACATTAAGAAAAAACAGAAAACCTATAAACATCTGTGTAGGATGATAGAGAGGAGCAAGCTGAACCAAATAAATTCATGGTTTAAGGTTGCCTTTGGACAGAGAGAGGGACTGCCGGTCCACATATTGATATGACAGCCTTTTCAAAAAGGAAATACAAGCAGATTTTTGTGAGTCCAAAATTTCTTTCTGCAATAACTGGCAGTGCAGCTGCCATATTTCAGCAATGATTTGACAAAGTTACAGAATGGAGTTCATGCAATAACTATCATGTCCAATGTCCAGATCTTCAAAATACTTTGTCAATCCCCCTGATGCAAAGCCAGAGCTTCCATGGTTTGACCTACATGTCTCAAGCATTCTTCAAAGCTTTGATACCATGATAGATTAAGATAACTGTGGAAACTCAAAATACATGTTTGGAAAGAAATAGGCTGACTACATGGTACATACATTAATATGATGAGTATGGTCATCAACTAGCAAATGCCACATACGGAAAACTAGCAAATATAATGTGAGTTCCATGTATATGAACATAATTATTTTTTATGTATGTCTACCATAGGGTACCAGGACTTCTTATTTTGTGTGCATGCAATAGCAAAGGTTGCCTAAAGGCTAGATTAGAGAGGTTGATCGCTTTCGTAATCTTGAATCTATTGTACAAAGCATAGAGGTGCTTTAAGTTTAGGAGTGTTGCTCAATTGCCTATGTCTTTGGTATAACTACAAGTCCTAATGTCCTACAATGTTAAATATTCCTAGAACATTGAACAGTGTGCAATGAAACACTAAATGTTGCTGAAAACTTCAGCTGAACTTAAAAGGCTAGTAAATAGCAAAAAGAATTAGAATAACTGGTAATACAAGACTTCATTGAGAAATTAAATGTCTAAAGATCATCTCTAATTATGATTCTAGTCCTTCACATAGAGCAGTAAGTGACCTTCTCAAAATTTTAAGATTGGAAGTGGTACTATGGATACAACATATTCATCAGTTAGATGGCAAAGCATGGAGGAGGCTGCCTATAGACCTTGTTATGATCTTTCAAATAAAGGGATCCATATCACATCAAAAAGAAGCTTTCATACAGTATCCTTCGTCAATCCTTAATCTAAGTGTCCCCATACTTTAAAATCTTATAGTTTCTAAGTATTTTAACAAATTTTCAGGAGGCTGGAAAGTGGCAACTAGTAATTGCCGAACCAATCCGAATCAGGCAGTTCGGCCATACTGAATCAAATTAACACCAAGTCAAAACGGTTCAGGATTTCGCTTCGGTTTAGTTATAAAACCTTATAAAACTAGCCCAGTTCAATTCTGAAAACAACTCACAACGGTTATAAAAATGGCTCGTGATGGTTCAAGTGTTCGCCCCCCTCCCCTGGCTAGTCCTCCTTTACGAGATACACAACCATCTCCTCCCTATCTCATATTCATTAGATCGTGAATATGCAGCCCAAAATCTCTCTCAAAATCCCTTGGTTTTGTGTAGGTATTGGGGGATTTTTGGATCTGTGGATGGATGCTGAGGGGGCAGCTCTAGGGCTTGGTGGATTTTTTTTTTTTTTGTTGGGGGGGGGGGGGGGGGTTTCTAGGGTTTGAGCAATTTCGAGAGCTGGCGGAGGAGTTGACCTTGCCACCGGATGATGGTTCGAGAGCATTCGCTGCTGAATGCTACTCGATCCCCCATTGGCTGTCACCGATAAGCCTTCCCCCCTCTCTCCCGTCTCCTCCCTCCCTCCCTCCCTCTTCTCTTCCTCTCTCCTTTTTTCCCTCTCCCTATTTTTAGTACGCCTCAGAGCAGCAAGATAAGGATTGGTACCATACCGAACTGGTTGTCGGCTGGTACAATCTCTGATACCAGTTTGATGAACCTTGGTGATAATATTCAAATTGGCAAATTTTAACTCTTAGAAGTTATGGATGAATAGGAAAAATTCCGAGCTTGCAATGTCATGATAAGCAATCAGTGAGCTAGTCTCACATAATTGCCCTCTAACATTCTCTTGATGATCAGGATGGACTAGAATTACCAACGTACTTGGCAAATAAGTGTTGGCAAATGTAGAAAAGTGTAATATCCACTATGGAGGGCAATATTAGGGTGTTGGTATGTATGGTATGATATTAAGAAAAAAAATCATGGTATATATTATCCCTAAGATGGTAATATATAAAAATCATGGTATATCCCTAAGATGATATATATCTTGGTGCCAAACTATATACTATTAGGAGACCGACATGATACTGGTATCGTATAATACCAAGCATGGTCTGTTGTACCGCTCCATACTGTCTGGCATGGGGCATACCATACCAAAAGAAAATCGATACGAAACTAAACTTCGAGTCGGACAAGCTCCATACTGTCCCGTACCGAAGCGTACCGACCCATACCGGTACGCCCCATATCGAGGTGCGTACCGGCCCATATCAGGCGTGCTGGCCTATATTAAGGCATACCGATCTATATCGAGGTGTACCAAGATAAAAATTGAGAAAAATAGTAAGAGAACTATTTCGGTATAGGGGCGTACCGTACCAAACTGATTAGATACTGATACGGTATCTGGTACCCAGATTGCGGACCGTGATACCAAGTATTAGTATTATGGAATGTTGAACCATGTCGAACTGGCTGATTCGGGGCGTACCGAACCGGAGCAGTCAATTACTAACACGGTTCTTTTGTTCAATACGAAATGGGAGCCTTATTGTGCCTACAGAGGGAGAGAGAGGGAAGAAGAAAGAGGAAAAGAAAGAGGGAGAGGGAGAGAGAGTTCGAGAGAAAGAAGGACAAGGCTCGAAAATGCCCATCAGCAGTTTGGAATAGGGAATCCTCTGTTTTGTTTTGAAATAGGGGATCCCTAGTTATTTTTGTCGATTTTGAATTGAAGTCGGCAAATGGTTTGTCGACTTCATTTAGTGAAGTTTGCAAACCATTTGACGACTTTAATTCGAAATCTGAAAAAAATTGAAATAAGCAAATAGTTTGCCAATTTCATTTCAAAATTGGCAAAAAAAGGGAGCACATCTTGGAACGGTGATAGTACGGGGCCCTATACCGATTTAGCAAACCTTGATTGATACATGCTATGGCATTCCGGTAAGGTACCATTATGCCAGAAAAGTTTTTTTTGTTTGTTTTTAAGGTTCTTGTATTTACTTTTGGGTGAAATATAGGGGTTTTGAGTTTGTTTTTATAACTTTAAGTGTAATATACTTTAATTTTTTTATATTTCATGATTTTTTAAATTAATAATAATTTTATTAATTATTATTAAAAATAATATTTTATTCAAAAAAATCAAGTTAAATTTTAATTATGGCTAGTGTAGCCTTTGATAAAAGGCACCACATATTTTTTCAGCCCATATTAATCACTAGTAGCCTATTTAGTGGAGGAATTACGTTAAATTTGGTCTTTTATTTGACTAGCAATTAATATGCTGAAAATTGATCAAATTGCTGTCAAAAAGACATGAAACAAGAAGCTAAATCCTAAGCATGATACTAATTTTTCAGACCTAACATTTTCTTTATTTTTATTTATTTTTATGCAAAATTATCTTTTTTGTTAAAAAATGAATATCAAAAATTAGAAAATTATCAGATTGACTGATCTCGCTAAGATTTATGACATATCACAAAATCATGCCAAATTTTTTTAGCACTGGATAGACTCGCTAAGATCTACGATATATCATAAAGTCATGCCAAAATACAAAATTTGGCATAATTTTTTAGTATTTTTTAAATCTATGCCCATTTTTGGAGCTGTAACAAAAAAATAGAGAATGGAGAGGAAAACTACCTTGCTGGATGTTGGATATACCCTTCCTTCTCGCCCTTCCATTCTCTCCCTGTATTTTTCTCCTCTGCTACATTGCTCATGGGTGAAACCAATAAATGCTGAACCGGCTTGTACCGGCCGGTTCAGCCTGTACCGAACCGGTACCGGCTCTGATCAGTCTTTTCGGTATTAAAAATCGGTACCGGCCTGTGGCGGCCCGTATTGGTCGGTACCAGCCCGAACCAGCCAACTGTACCCGCCCATACCAGCTCTAAATTTTTTGGAGCTTTTGGATGCGTGAACCAAGCCGAATCAGTGGTACCGATTCGGTACCGGTCTGTATCGGTCCGAACCAGTATCGGCATCCATCGGTACGGTCGATACGGCGGACCTTAGGTGAAATAGAGAGAGAAAGGGCATGGTGATCTTTTCCCCTTTATTATTAAGGGGGAGTGACGTGGCAGGTGGATACTCATCGAAATCGAGTGGTTGAGGGCAGTTCAGCCCAGTAATGACCAATTCACACAGGTTTGGGCTTAATATTTGTGCTGAGACCACGGACCATCTTGATTCATAGTCTATATGGTATGGTATGGAGGGAACTGAGCGGTTTGGTCTGGTATAACATTCCTTGGTGGAAACCCATGACCTGATCCGCTGACAAAATCTGAACCTAATATGAATTAGCATGTTTCGGTTGGGCATAATCAAGTTTGAATCACAAGTTGGTCGACGCAGCTAACCCCTTCGCTAATCGATCTAGGTTTGGGTTTAGAGGCTTGATAGGCTTGACCGTAAATTTCACGAACATAATCTTATGTCAGAATCGTATTTATAAATTATTATATAGATAGGAATTAGTGGATGGGCATTGGTTAATAGATTAATCATGTTAGTATTGCATAATTGTATCTGCATGGGTTTAAGCATTTTGACTTTTGAGTCAGGTTAGCAGGTTAACCAAGTCATCTTTGACATGACCTATTCATGAAACAGGGGTCTGGTCGGGATACATGCTTAATAAACAAGTTAGTTTTGGTTGGAATTGCCAACCTGTTTATTTAGTGGGTCAGGTTGGTCTCCATCTAACATAAACCTGACCCAACTTGACCTGTTGCCACCCCTAGTAATCCCTATCAACTATAGTGATATATGGAAGCTTAGCATTCTCCACCTACAACTACAATTTTATTTTTCAAGAATTTAGATAATTATTTTAGAACATGGGTTAGCTTTTCTATGTGGGCGAAATTCTTTTTGTTTTTGTTTTTTGTTTTTTGCTTTGGGGTTTAATGCAATGTGGCAGCAATGCTAAGGTTTGTTTCAGCAACCTAAGCGAGATTGTAGGGTCCTTGTTATCTATATCTTGAATCTCAGAGCCAGATGATGGCTCTTACCTGTTTTGCTTTGCAAACAAAACCATGTATTTGATTTGATGCCAAAAATTGCGCTGCTTTCTTCTAGAATAGTGAGAAGATTCTTTATGTATTTATCTGTACCTTAATTTTTCTTATAATTTGTAGGTACCACTTGGACCTCTGCAAAAATGTTTTTGGAGAAGGAATCTATCCTGATGTGGACATGACCAACATATACTATGGAGGCACAAAAATAGCTGGTCTACACTTCTGCCACTTAAATTTCTGTTCTAATTGATTCCATTCCTTAATTCTAATGGATCTTCTAGCATCAACTTTCTTCAACTCTATACACTAGACATATTGATCTATGACAATCCAAAATTTCACATGGTAATGGATACAAATATGATATTTATTTAAATTACAAAACCCATTATTCTTGAAATTCTTCTAAGATATATGATTGTGGATCCACTAATACATCAAAATATGCTTTGAGTATTAAGAATTTGAGATTGATTCAGAAAATGTTAAACAATTTCAATCAACAATGACTAATTTGGATAACTATATGCTAAAGATTGAACTATTTACAAGATTGCATATCTGCATTATTTCTCAAATCTGGAGGAATCTCAGTTTCAGAGGGCATGAAAAACTTACAAAAAGTCGGCACATAATTTATTGTTAGTTTGCAGATATCAGGACTCAGGTGTGTAATAGGTGGAAGCTAACATGTGAAGTTCTCTAGAGATCATAGGGTTTAGTATATACTCATTTTTGAATAATGGCTATATCTATCCTTTAAAATGGTAATATCCCATATACCTGTTATAAATGTTTAAAATAATTTATGCCACTAGCACCATTATTATTGAAGATGATGATCTTGTCCTGCTAGTTGTAACTTGTTTTTATGTGCACTGGTTCACCTTGTTGTTTGTCTAGCAGTTGCTTTGTTTGTTATCAGTGAGGATTAATCTTGTGTAGTCATCCATGTTCTTAGGTGGCCAAAATAAGTTACTTTCATCCACCTCTAGTGGACTTGACATGGTCTAGCCTCCAGGCTTAAAAAACACCAATTAGACACTGAAGATTGCTAAAGATACAACTCATATATCTTGCTTAAATCAAACTTTAAATTCAATTGCTTATTATTTCTTCAACTAATGTTAAAAAATGCAAGTTTTAGAAAACAAATCGCAGTTGGAGGTCAGCGGGATAATTGTGATACAAGCAAACCCTGTGGTTGATGAAGTTAGCAATGAGAGGGGTGGTGCATTTGCAATGTTACTCTTGGATAAGCCTTAAGATGGACTGGCAAGCTGATGCTGAGGTTAGCAGTCCTCAAAATCTCTGTTTGCATTACTATCAAAAAACCTCTAATTAAGTGAAATAGATGAAAGCTCAGTTGTAATTTCACAAGGCTTAAGAAGATAAATCAGCTATAAAGAGAAACATGGTAGTATCAAGGATAATTACAATCCAAGATCCAAAATATTAGCAAATGATCTCTTAAAATACTCAAGCTTCACGGTGGCAGAAACAAATTCCTACTGTGAATGTTAGAGGAAAATAATAATTTTTCAGTATAAATGAAACAAACTAAAATGAAATGAGCAATCCTGAAATACAAATTCTCGCAAAACCACCAAAAAATTAGACCTGATGGGAATGATTCAAGGGACTGGATAATGATGTCCATTTAAGAAACCAAAAAAAGGCGCATGCATGCTTTTCATCACAAGGAAATAAATATGTTAATAGTTGGAAAGATATTTAAAGATTGACTACATTATTAAACATGTTGACATCTCATTGATTTCTCAAATATGCCCATGAAATTGATCCGTTTTAGAAAATGAACGACCAGCTTTAACTACCAAGTCAATAAGCAAACTGAACAATTTGTCTTTCACATGTTGTGATATTTAAATTGTATATACTGATCCCTACTCCTGTAGGTTGCAGTATAGACATCAACAGGTTGGTTGAGTTGGAGACACCTTGGAAAATTACATTATATTTTATTTATGTATGCATTACCTTCTTAACCCTCAATTTGTGCTCTGTTAGGCAGACTTGTCCTTGTAACCCCTGAACCTAGGCTTTTCCTGTTACTTCTATAATGCTGAATGATGAAGTTAAAATGAACCAATATACTAAATCCAAGTCAAAATTCCACTACATTGTTTCAGATGAGGGTAATGGCCAACCAATTCTTTGGAGGTGAAGGTTCTGTAAAGAATAGTGTCACTTCAAGAAGAAAGTTGATGTCACGTATCACATCTAGCAGTGGTTAGAGTTCCTGATTTTGACAGCAATAAAGGATGACCATATATAATGTTTTGTCCTCTATTTTTTGGCTAGAAGAGGAGAGAAAAAATGAGTTGTTAGTTCATTTAATGATTGACCACCATATCTAGTGAGATGAACCAGAGCCATTGCCCTCCTCAAAGATGGGAACCTTCTGGGCAGCTAGTGGAGATTACATCAGTAGAATCTAGTTATAGTCTAATGAGTTGGATCAAACATGGACTATGCATGAAGTATTACAATGAAGAAAACATGTGATTTAATCCGATGCTGGGGATTCTCCATGGCTATCTGGATCTAGCACATGATTGACAGCCGCTTCGGAGCTTCGGCTGTTTAAAACTTATATAGTTTTCTGCATATTAGAGTATATCTCGTTTTTTCTGTAGGTAAGGGAGAAATGGAAGAGATAAAGATCTGCAGAAATAAGTTTCATAACTAAAGGGTTTATTATGGATAAAGAAAAGTACTAGTCTTCTTTTCATTCTCTCTTGGTCATGTTTTATTGGAGAGATGGTCAAGGGTTAGTGTATTTGCTAAAAGGGGAGTATTTGTGAGGTACATAGGCTTCACAAAATTTAAGGCTTCTAACTGGTGCATGATCTAGGAATTCGGTTTTATATAGTACAGATACTTCATGAACATGAATAGCCGCATCAGATCACTTTGGTTAGGAATATGTTGAAATTTCAAATTGAATTGTGAAAATGAATTAATTCATCCTTTCTTAGCACTTATTTGTCACACTTGAGCTTATGATATACTTCCATATAAATAAGCAGGTTCAAGGATAATCTTTACTAATGGCTCACAAGATCCCTGGCGCCATGCCTCCAAGCAGACATCATCCCCAGATTGTGAGCTTATATAGTTCCTTGTTGGCAGTTATATACAGATAGTTGTTATCTTAGAAATAGCACCTTCGCCTTTTGAATCCAGATTCATTCTTTATCACATCTACTAATATGTTTATTTTCATATAATTTTTTATACACAAGATATCTTTAAATTGGTGTTCCAATTCTGTTTTGGCATGTGATACAGTTAATTCAGTAAGTTCCACCAAGTTATATATTAATAGATAGTTTCAGCAGTGTTTGATGTTATATTAATGTTTTTTGGAGAGGAAGCAATAATTATAAGTGGTATGTGTCTGTGTGATCAATTTTACGTGAAAGAAGAAAGAAAGTAATATCAGGATATAAATTTCAGATATTGTAAATGGGAACATCCCTAACTCGTACAATA
Organism: Phoenix dactylifera; assembly: GCF_009389715.1. Lineage (NCBI taxonomy): Eukaryota > Viridiplantae > Streptophyta > Magnoliopsida > Arecales > Arecaceae > Phoenix > Phoenix dactylifera. Next base: position 11,268,902 of record NC_052393.1, read on the forward strand.
AAAAACTTCCTTGGAAATCTTGCAAACCAGTGTCCTGAAACCATATTAAATACCTAAAACTCCCTCCTCTTAAAGTGGCTACTTCATTTCTGCCATTATAAGATTCTATGAAAGCTTCATTATTCACCATAAGTAAATCCCCTTTTATATGTTAATTAACCTCCTTCTATCCTAGAACATATTGAATAATGTACCCATAAACACCCACCATCCACTAAAGCACCCATAAACACTCACCAGCATGCTTACACAGACCCACCATTACACCCACACTAATCCCCATTCACATCTACATGCAACCAAACATACACCCACATTAATCCTCTTTTACACATACACCAATATACGCACTCGATCCCTATTGCATCTACTATACCCTCATGTATGCTCACTTCTTCAACCTCCTAAATTTTTAGAAACAAAACTTCCCATCTACATCCTAACCAACCTAGATCTCCTTGGATTCAGCCTACCCTATGCTCATGGGGATGGATCACATGTTATCTAGCCTACCATGTACACCTAGATCCTGACTACATATAACAATTAACAACAAATATTCCTTTTCCCACCCTTGCCACCTAACCTCATCATAAAGTGTTTTACATATGGAATTCTGATCTAATAACCTAGTCCTATAGGATGGAGAGGGGACTCTCTCTCATGACCATCTCTAACAACCCTCACTAAAATTAAGGAAATCCTGCTGGACCAACAATGTGCGTGGTGTTTCCCTCCTCACCATTACTCAATTTCCCATATGTCCCTCTCCCACTCATATATCATTTAATGTCATATTAAGACCTCCTAATATCCACCAAAACCTACAACAAGAGATTCAAAACCTAGGTTCTTTTCTCTTACCACTTCTCTTTACCCTTTAACCATGACTTCAACCACCCAATAACCTTCATTATTCCTAGACATGTACTCCTACTTCCAAACTAAGGAAGAAGACCTCTTCCTCCACTTTGGTTTGGGAATATTAAGCTGAATTGGCGGAGGAGATGGCAAATGTGGAGCTTGGAGGGTGGGTCATGTCATTCTTGACCATGTTTTTCTCCGCTCTTCCCACACTCTTCTTTTCTTTGTCATTTTTCTTTTATGTTTGCTCATTTTAGCTTTTCTTTCAGATGAAACCTAACCTAGCTTAGGAGGGGGGCTCAGAGGTGCTTCTTGGACCTTTGAGCAGCTTAATCTAGGCACTACCTCATAACCCGTTCAAGTAGACTACTTCTGAGGGTTTTCTTAGGTTTTTCACTCTCTCCAAAGACACCTAATGGCAACCTAGGCTTCCTATACATGGTTTCATCATCTCCAAAGAATAGTTTTGATTCAATTTTCACCAAGAGGTATCATGATCAAACTTCTTTAACATGATGCTCCTGCACCCACGATGGTATGTCGAACTGGGCCAAACCACCCAATTCACCCCATATCGAACCGAACCGGCATGGAATCGGCATGATTAGCTCGGTATTTTCGAGAAAGGCCATGAGCCGCTTGAAATCGGGCGGTTCGGAGGGGAGCCAGTGCGAACCACTTGATTTGCAATGGTTTGAATGGGTTCGCACCCCCTCCCTTCTTTCAATGATAGAGAGGCATGAGAAGGCTTCCCATACCTTTTTAGGCCTTTCTTCACTTTCATTTTCAACCCTTTCTTTTGCCAAAAACTTGGTGATTTCAACGATAAAAGGAGGATCCAATCCAAAACAAGGTAAAGTGGCACCCTCATCCATAGCAAGTAGAGAAATTGTCTAACACAGAGGTATCTCAACAACCTCGTATATGTCGACTACAATCTAACATTGAGGCTAAACTGCATTCAGGATGAAGTGGAGCTGAAGTATGCGGATCCGATCCACAATGCTTTTGTTCAGGAATAGGATGATCCCATGATGGCTTGTGGACTAACAACAGGAGCCGGATCTTAATGAGCCAGGATCGTCTCCGCAATCTGCCAATTCGTAGCCAACGAGGTTAGGATGGATGCAGAGTAATGGGCAGATTGCAACATTTCACTCATGCTTCCAGCTGAGTAGCACAACCACAAGGGTCATTGGATAGTCGATCATCACATGACTCCATATCTGAGACATCCTTCTAAAGATATGATCGAGAGTTGTTTAGATGAGGTCACCACGCTACTTGGTCAATTCGGTCAGAAGGATGACATCCATCCTTCCGGCATAGCCAGATAGAGGGGCATGAAGAAAAAATAGGCAGCTGCTCAGCATTAGCCTAAAAAAAAAGGTAGTTGCGGCCTCGATGGAGAGAGTGAAGGAGTTATTTCACTCAAATTCAGAAACTAGAGAGAGTAGTGATGACAGCTTTGGTGACCATAGATCTAGTGACCAGAGAGGGAGCAGAGAATATAAGCCGTAGGATAGTCTTTGATTCACCGATGAGTCCTAGTTTACCATGCTACACAGCATAGGGACCATGGTGTACAAACTGGTAGAGCCTGTGAAGACACGATTGCATACAGAAGACGGCCTTTTCGAGGTTGTTTAGGAGAATTTAATGCAGTTGTAGATGACGCCGTACGTGGAGTAGAATCCATAGGCATATCAAATTCTGAGTCGTACGATTGTATACAAAAGATGGGCTTTTCGAGGTTGTTTTGGAGGATACAATGCGGCTGCAGATGACCTCATACGTGGAGTAGAATCCGTAGACGTATCAAATTCTGAGTCGTACGATTGTATACAAAAGACGGGCTCCTCGAGGTCGTTTTGGAGGATACAATGCAGCTGTAGATGATCTTGTACGTGGAGTAGGATTCATAAACGTAATAGATTCCGAGTCGTATGCCGGATCCTTTTATCCGCAATCAGAAGCCACCTATGATCCATACGGATATGGATATGGTGCGTCTGAAGTATTGTCTTTCAGTAGCTATTACCCTATGCAGCTTGGAACACTTTACGGGTCGGATTTTGCTGTTGGCATATTCAGATGGGTCACTCCATAGTTGTATTATCAGCCAAATGATATTTCTTAGAGCCAGAGCTTCAGTGAGATCAAGAACGGTTATAACTCAGAGCGCGTACCTTATAGGATGAGTGTACAGGACTACAACGTCGTTTGGTTAGAAGGGTGGGCTGATATATCTTCTGATTATGGATATATACGAGAGACATCACAACTCGACGAGATTATAGATGTCGGTATGTATGTTGTACTTTAAATACATATAATTGATTGTATCATTGTATGTTTCGTATCTCACTAATTGATTTTAGAATATTTCATATTGCTTCTCCTAGCGTGGGAAGCCAAGATTCCTGTCATTTTTTTTTAATTTTTGGTTTCGACCTAATGCCCATGCAAAGGTTTAGGGTAGCAAACCCAATGACACATATTTAGCATATTTTTGCCTTCCCAAGGTAGCATTGTTTTAGAGCAATGCTACGGTAACTTAGAAAAATCACTTCAATACATTAAGAAGCATTATTTAGGGTGTACCGAGGTGATGGAAACATCAAAAAACATCAAATTAGACTTAAAATCACTCATAAAACCAAAAAAAATTGATTACTTTTTATTAAATCTTAAAGAAAATTGGAAAAAATTGGCGTGCCGGTTCGAAACTGCCATGCCACTCGGTATGATACTGAATCGGTACCATACCAAACCAATTGCTAACTGGTATGGATCCCGATACCGATTCGGCTAACTTTGGCACCCGCTTCCATTTTCCAACCAACCATAGGTTTCTAACCAATTTTAATTTTCTTCTCTCACTCAATATATTTTGTCACATTTAATCTCAGTTCCATAGCAAATGTGATATCTATTGTTTTTATCATATTTGAGTCCCTGAATCATGTAATGTTGGCTAATGCTATAACTAAAATAGTATGTCAATATTATGTTTAGTGTGATTATAAAGATACATCCTACATCTAGTCACTTCCTTCCACTGAAGCTTGAGACCTCTACTCCGCAATTTTGCACTAACTCCTAATTCAGGTAGTGTGTCAGACTATATAGAAAAGTTAAAGTTTTGAAGCACCTTACCATTAGCAAATCGCATCAAAAGATGTTGAAAGCACTAGTCTTTATCAAGGTTAACTTCAATGGTAGTGTATCAGATGGCGGAAGTGGAGGCGGAGCGGTTTTGTGATCAAAGGCCCTGACTCTAGATTGATGGCGGCTGGGGGTACTTGCATTTTCGTCATTTTCATGCCTAGTGCGGAGCTGAGGGCTGCATGGGAAGGCATTACCTTTGCAAGGCTCACTTTAAGGGCAGAGTGTATTCAACTTGAAGGAGATTCTGCTACAGTTATCGGATGGATCTAGGGTCAAGCCAGGGAGGACTGTGGGCATCCGTTGCTGCAGGACATCTTCAAGTTGATGAGGGAGTGCACAACATTCCGAGCAGCTCGTGTACAGGGAGGCAAACAGAGCAGCTGATTGGGTTAGGTCCTTTGCTACTCAGCACTCTGGTGGCTTCCTTTGGAACAACTATGAGACCATTCCTCCACCCCTAAATCATCTCTTGTTTTCTAACTTTATTGGATATATTCATTCCAAAAGTGTATGATTCACCCGACCTATCAAAAAAATAAAACCTCCAAACTTCTTATATCACTGTCTTACTCTTATTGGTATGGACAAGTCTTTCACTGTTGTTGCATAATAGAAATTGCTAAATTAATGTTTAGTCTTTTGTTGTACATTTCTTTTTCATATGTCAATATTGATTTATGTAAATGCTTGGACGAACTATTGTCAACTAATGTTTGTCTTTGTTACTGTCTTATGTTGTCCAGTACCATCCTACTTGATAAAATGCCATAATTGTGGACACGGCACTGATCTTAGAGGATGTCCCCAGTCGCCTCTGAACATTGAAGGTATGATTAGCTTCTCTATTTTTGCTACTTTCAAGGCCACTTGCATACACCTTCTCTGATAGGAAAAGTTCACTGACATGTTCAGATTGCATTTGGGATCCTCTTGCTATTTCATTTAGCTATTGCATTTGGGATCCCTGTAACAATTGACTTCCAGAACAAACATTTGTAAAGTTACAATGTTCCATCTTAGGACAACATTTATGCTTGATGATGATGACTTTCTACTTGAAAATCTGCTGAATAACCTCATCAATAGCTTGTTTCTGATTGCATTGTCTTGCACATGGATACTTCTTAGGTAATGCTGAAAACTGTACTTCTCCTGAAGCAGTGCAGAAAGTGAGGCAGCAGATCATAGAACATATTGACCTGTGGCTCTCAGAATGCCAAAGTACAGGTAGGAATTCTCGCTGATCGTGATCAACTCATAACCATAATGAAAGTCAATTCTCAATAATACATGGTGCCTACTCCACAACATATTTCTTGGATTGATTTTAACTGTGCATCAGTAATTATTAACTGAAGCACCTATTCATAGAGTATGAGTGTCTCTAACTGTACAACTAAGTTATCGACTGCTCTATGTTTTAATTCTATATGTTTAAACTTCCTTTCGGTTTTTCCATAGTTACAAGTAGACCCAAAGTCTGCCGAACCGGGTTGAACCGCCTGGTTCAGTCAGTACCGAACCGGCCTAGTTTGAAACCGGGTTGGTTCGTCGTTCATATTCAATTCCGGCTCCTACCGGCCGGAGCTGGTCCTTTACCGGCCGATTCGGTGCTGACTCGGTGCCAGTTCGCACCGAGTCAATCCAGTTTCGAACCGGGTTGGGTATGATCTACCTGCCACTGCCCTACCGGTTCGGTACCAGACCGAACCGTACCGGACGCCAACCGGTACAGATCTCGGTACCGAACCATACCAAGCGCTGACTTGTACGGGTCTCGGTACCAGTTCGGTGGACCTTGAGTAGACCTTTTCTCTATTGATATTTTTGGTCATAGATTTTAATCTCCTTTAATATTGAATAGAGAAAGTTTTTGGTTGAGGGATCATTTTTGTTTTTGTTTACCTTGTATTGCTTAGGTTTTAAAGCAATGATGAAATTAATTAATTAAAATACAACACCCTTCATAGTAACAGAGCTCCAATTTTAACAATTTGCTGTCAGCCAAGCTTTGGTCATTCTTTTGCAGTTTAATGAGACATATTTCTAGTAAAAGGTCATTTACACACCATATAACCCAGATGGGCGCAGTATTAATGAGGCAATTCAAAATTTTAAAAAAAGAAATCAAATTCTGTAATCAGATAGGAAATGGCAGCCATTCATGCTCCCTCTCACATGCATTTCATGTGCCCAATACTAATGCAGTAGAACAAAAAGGTGGATAAAATGAAAATGCTCTAGAGTATTCTGTAATCACCAGATGGTGCTGATGATATATTGGAAAATTAGGGATAACATGTAACAGTTGGACCCCAAAGATGGTAGCTATCAGTCCAGAACCCATAAATTTCAGCTGAAAATCTGAAATGTTTCGACCCGAATTTTGCAGATAGTTATAGACTGTTTCAAGGTAAGGAATGCAAAAATATTTTTCAATCATTAATGGAGCGTGGACATAGAATAACAATTATTACAGAATATCAGAATAATGTATAAGCATGACGTTTAACCAATGTATTTGTTTTAACCACCAAAATTTTATTTGGTGCATTTATGTTGTTGTATGGTAGAAATTCTTGAATTTAAGCATGAAGAGCTTGTGGACATTAGTCGAATATGTGTGTGTGGTTATTGGCTCTGTTGAGCCAAAAATCAACTAGCAATTGCCCAAAGTCATAATTCTGCAACATGGTTTCAAAACCTGCTGAAATGGGATAATACGACCAGTACTGTAGCATTTCAGCACAAAACCAGCACTAGTACAGGTTCCAGGACAATAAAATAGCTATATCGGTACATACTGGCTGTACCGGTGTGTATTGGTGCATATAAGTGGTACCATATTGGCCCGAGCAGTCAGTAACACCATTTTTCATTTTCTTTAAGATCTGTTAGTTTCGATATATACCATTGGTACTGTTACTGTAATGATGTCATAATGTTCCCATGAAAAAATGTACAGTATTATGTACCGGTATTTAAAACTTGGTACCATGAGACACATTTGTATCATACAAATGTCTATCAGACTAATAAGTTTTGGTTTATTTCCAACAAATATGATTTGAGTGCAAATCCTATTAATCTAACAGGCTAAGGTTCAAATTTCATTCTGTTGGTCATAACTTGCGAGCTTTTAAATACCTAAAGACCATAATACTTATGTTTAAGAGGTTACTTATGTATGTTTTAAAATGCTTGATTGGGAACTACATCTAGTACATCTGTTCCCCATATTTGTTCTCAAGACTTTACGGCAAAAATAAACCTACCGATTAGAATGTCACGTGGGTGCTTGTTCTTGATTGTGATATGTATCTTGGTGATGACAAGTTGGGTCCCATAGTATTGAACCTTATGAAGCACGCAGGTTAGGGAATGCTTTCCCCAAATGTAAGCTTGCTTTTAATTGTTCCAGTTATTCTTTCCTCTATTGCAAGTACGGGTGGTAATTATATCGATTAAAAGTAAAAAATGCATTCATAAACAATAATCTCATAGAGCAAGTTTATGCAGACCTTCCCCAGGTTTTGAACTTTGAATGGAGCTTGGCAAGATTTCATGTTCAAACTTTATTTTTTTGGGCTTGAGCAATCTTCTTGTGCTTGTTTCAGCCACGCAAGAAGTAATCGCATGCTTGGTAAACTGATCCCTGACCATATATGTTCATCTCTTGGAGTCAATTAATTGACTGCAATTTGAATTTAAAGTTAAATAAAAGCATGTGATACTATTTTCCAAAGTACTGTCCAGGTGATGTAAAATAGATATAAAAAATTAAAAATATCATTCAAAATAAAATTAATCAAATTATACTTGAGGTAAACAAAGTGAAGAAGGAGATGTACTCAAACGTTTTTCTGATCAGGAAAATAATGTTCTAGTATAAATTGAATGAGCTTTAATGAGCAAGTGAATCTAATAAACAAATCTAGATTTAATTCCCTTATAAAATTCGTAAAGGTATCAACTTCTACTGAATGAATGCTTTCCTGGTATTATACTAGAAGATGTTAGCAGTCTTTTAGATATAATGATGGTGAATAATCTAACAAAGAAATAGAAACACTAACAAAGAAATAAGAAACCTAATGTGGATCATTTTTTCTGTAGTGAATCTTTCAAACCTTGCTCTTAGACCTGTCATGCAGACTCTTCGATACGTTTGGCAATAGGAAGCCTCCTTGTAGATCTTCAACAGCTAGATCTACAGAATTGAGCTCATTTCATGCATCCTTTAACTAATTGGTTGAATATTCATAAATAACATCTGTTGATCACTGTCATCCTATTGTCACTCATGAATCCATTCTAGGAAACCTGGATTAGATTTTGACATTCCTTCACTAAATCCTAATAATTTTGGTGTGGACACCCCCCCCCCCCCCCCCCCCCCCCCGCCGCGTCCTCCCTCCCTCTCCACCTCCTCCTCCCCTATCTCCTGGTGTAAATCTTCAAAGTTACCATCACCATATTGGACGTCAGATACATCCGTTGGATACCTGACAATCTAAGAGGGTTGGTGGTATCTGACATATATGAATTAAGATAATAATTTTAAGTCAGACTAAAGAAAGAGAAAGGAAATGAGAGAGAAAGAGATTAGGTTGAGTGTCCTTGATCCAGAGGAAAAACATAGAAAATAGAATTGCTATCATACTAAAGAGGAAAGGGAACTTAATATTTTTAAGTTGTAGCAGACATGACCCTTTTTTTGATAGATCCATGGTTAGCCTATGTGATCTCAGTTTTTCCTTTTGTAAGATAAAAAACATTTTCTGCCTTATCTCTCTGGAAATCATAGGTGTAATTAGATCAAAGTAACGTTAAGCCCCTGACATAAGAACAGAAGGCAGAAAGTCTGAGATCGTAAATCTCTTTCCTAAATATATACACCTGTGGTTTTTGGCTTAAGCCTGCAGCAACTTGTTTTTTTGGTCTTCCAAAGGTGGTTAGAGGAATTCTGTAAATGTAAAATAAAGAAAATTAGCACAAAAAAGGTATTGTCTGTTTCAACACCTAAACCATCTCATTACAATTTGAATAAGGTATTGTCCGATTTAATAATTTGATAATGAAGTTTAAGCCAAAAGCTGCAGCTATATCTAATTAGAAGTTACTAATTATGGTATGGGTCTTGCTGGGCTTGACGACCTGGCATGGGATAAGAGGTCCAGCAGCAGCAAGAAGCAAGCCTAGGGGTTACTCATGTAGGATTCACGACAAGTAGGAGACAAGCCCGATCCAAGCATAGATATACCCAGACAAGCCCTCTCCATTAGACTACATCACGACCATGGTATGTTGTATCGTACCGTACCGAATGGTACCGTACGTACCGTATCAGTTTGGTATCGGTATTGATACTGATGGCGTACCGATGCTCGGTATCCCAAACATACTACATATTGTACCGTACTGTACCGACACCGATGGTGTGGCACCAGTACGGATCCGGTACGGATATAGGGAATTTTGGTCATGATGCATATGTAAAATATTTCAACTCATGTTATATATGCAAGTGAAAATTCTAATTTCTTACCTGAATATTATTTTGTTGTGTACTTGCATGTAAGCTAGTCAAATCAGCTGTTTTTCTCCCTGGTATGTTCAGGACCTGATGATGATGAACCTGACTTGTTTATGGCAGCAGGAAGGATGATTTCAAGTGCTTGACTGCTCTCATAATTCAAGTTTATTCTGAAGGCCTAATTCTTCATCAGTGATAAATTGAACTAGAGGAAGAATGTATTTATTAGATATGCTTCATAAATATATCTGAGTGATTAATGATGGACTTAATCATGTGATTTATGTATTATCAGAATATTTCTTTGCTCACGAAAAGGCTGTAATTATGCTATGCCTAAAATTTTATTTGCATGACAACTTCATTATAGACTTGACTTATTAAAGGTATTTAGGTTGCAAAGTGTCCTTAACTCATTCAGATAGCTCTATTGTCGCTGTTGCAATATTATAAATTACTTTGGAACGCTAATTAGAAGTATCTAACTTAAAGGGGAAAAAATAAAGATACCAAGGGCTTTTTATTATACATAAAGACACTGCATGGTCTCACAGCCAAGAATTTTTGTAGTAGCTGAAGGAACTGATGGTGAACAAAAATAGTCTTCCATGTCTACGTAGTATAAGCACGAAGAGAGGAAGGTAGCAGCCTATTCTTCTTAAATCCGTCAACAGGGAAACAAGAGGTGGTGCAAAGCTTAGTAGGTGTAGCCCTTGACAAACATCCCTTGCATGGATACCTCTGACTCGCCCTCGCCAGTGTACTTCCCAAGCTGCGCAAGGGAGTTTACCTTGGCACGCACCAGCAGTACCTCCTGGGCTGCCTTCGCATTCTCGGGCCGCCCTGCCCATGTCTTCAGGCAGGTGTTCTGAAGGGCTCTCGCATACGAGAAGGACACATGCCATGGGTTGGGACTCTGGTTCATGGCGTTCAGGTTCAGAGTCGCCTCCACCTCGGATTGCCATTTGCCCGCCCGACAGAAACTGGCATCCAGAGCCATCCAGTCATGTTATGATCACGAAGTCATATGCAGATCAAAACGCTCGAGGACTTTTATTCAGATTAGAGGGATGGGACGCTTGCGATGATTCCGGGGACAGCGGGAGGAATCCGCCGGTGGAGGAGCTTGAGGGTGTACTCTGCGACCATGCTGGGCTTGAGGAGGATCCCTTCAAACATCACGTTGTTCTCCGCCATGCAGTAGAAGACCTCAGCCCAGACCTGCTGCGCCACCTCGAAGGTGCGTTCGATCCCGTGGTCGCCATCCAGCAGGATCTCTGGCTCCACAATTGGGACAAGGCCGCTGTCCTGCGAAGCAAATCCATTCCATGCAGAGCGCTCATGCAGAACGTGATGCACAAAAGACTTGAGACAAGAATTCTTCGAGTAGAAGACTATACCTGTGCAATAGCGGCGTAGCGAGCAAGACCCCAGGCAGCTTCCTTCACAGCGAGGGCCGAAGGACCATTGGGAATGCTCACCACGGTCCGCCTATTCATACAAGAATAGATTTTAGGATAGCTTAAGTTGCATGGAGAAGGTGACGGGATGAGGTGTGGGGGTGCTGCGAGTTCTTACCATTTGGCAAAGCGAGCACCTTGCTGGTAGTAAGCGGCGGTGCGGGATGCCAGCCCGTCAAGACCTTGGCACCAAGATTCTTTAATTAGAGTTCTTTAATTGATCAATTAGTGAATTGGTCGTTCACCTTGTCAACCTTGATGCCGGGGACGATGTTCTGGGAGACAAGGACGTCGACCATCTTCTTGCCATCAGTGGTGGATTGGTAGAGGGTCTCCTCGAAGAGGATGGCACCGGAGATGTAGTTGCCGAGACCGGGGGCGGTGACGAGCAGGGTGCGGTAGGCCTGGCGGTTGGCTTCCGTGTTCTCCAGCCCGATGGACGCCAGCCTCTTCCCGCACGTCGCGTTTGACTCGTCCATGGCCAGGATGCCACGCCCTGGTGAGGCGATGGTTTTCTAAGCCATTCGATGCAGCAGCACAGAAACATCAGAACAAGGAAAATTAAATTCTAAATTTGCTAGCAAAGTGAGCAAAAACAAGTTGGTGGTGCAGATCTTCCGAGGTGTTTGATGATATGCATACCGCAGTCTTCACGAGCTCATCGGCGTAGGAGGTGGCGGCACGGACCGTGAGGGAGGCGGCAGGGTGGGACTGGATGGTGACGGAGGCAGATGGGTGGCGAAGGGACTGGCCCTTCACCCACTCTGACTTGTGGATGAGCGGAGAGGTCTTGAGGAGGGATGCCGATGCCATCGAAGTCTCAGAGAGAGATCTCTTTCACTTGCACCCTGGAAGACTGGAATTTGACTCATGGAATTTGACTGTTCAGCTAAGAGGATGACTCTAGATAGAGAGGATTTCCATGTACAAGCTCATACATATAGTTTTACATTCTATTACCAACGTTGTGTCAATCCTCCCATAGATTATCCCAACATGCCTTGCTTGTGAGACTATTGATGCTACTGCGTCAGTTTTCAAGAAAACTCCGGCTTGGCGCAAGGCATCCCCTGCTTTTATCACTTACAAACGCACCAAAACCGCAGCCTGAACCATATGCAGAAAACGAGGTCCGTTTCAGAGCTAACCATGGCCATTGGGCCCGGAGTGTCCGTGGCCAGGCCGAACACCTGAGGAGGATTTTTTAAACAAAATCTTAGACATCAGAAAACACTGGAGGTTTTGGGAGACTAGGGAGTCCATTCCGGTGTTTTGGAAGCTTTAGGCTAGGAGTGTGAGATGTATAATTGTTTTGCTAACATCCTTATTTTTACGGTTGGTTCTTTCTCAAATTATTTTGTGATGATCATGGCTTTGGCTCGAGCTCAGATATTGGGCATCTTGGTGTCAACGGTTAGAGCATTGCCCTGAGGATTTCACGTCCCTAGGTGCCGTCCTTCGTCTTGGCCTTCATTCCTTGATTCCTCCTAGTTCTCGTTCCATCTCGGGCCAGACAGACTTCTAGAAGAAATCGGCCACTTGGGACAAGGGACCATCCTCATGAGTGGTCCCACCGATATATTTAGCTATTGTTCTTGCATAGCTTTGTATTTCGCAATTTAATAAGGCTAATGTAGACACATTCTGCGTGACCAGGTCTTGCACCCTTCGTAGCACCATGCTGTCTTCATCCAGGGCCCGGTTTTTTTTTCACAAATTTTTCATACAATGCATATACGAATACATCCAATAAAATTAAAATTCAGAAGGCTTTAGCAGGAAAGAAAAAACACTTGGAACCTGTTTGGAAAAATCTTGTCTGATCAGGCAGCATCCGCAGAATGGCCAGAGAGAAAGAAGGGAGAGAGAGTCTGAGAGGGAGAGTGAGAGTATGTACTCCCCATCCCCAGAAAATAAAAAAAAAAAAGAAAAAAAAAATCAGGTTGGATTTTTTACTCAATTCTTGGATTAGGCAGTTATTTGGTTATGGCATGCATCATCAACCTGACTTCATAAGGGGAAAAAAAAAAGAAGAGGAAAACTCCTTCATTGATCCCTTTTTCCCTTCGACATTCATCCAGCACTGCATGCACAGCAGTACAGCACAGGAACAAACGGAGATAAAATGTGCAGAGCTGCAATCCGAGAAATACAATGAACGAGATCCATAGGAACCAAGACACAGCATGGTGCACCACCACATTATGCACATAGTGAATTTCTCCTGTAGACCAACAGGCTAGGATTTGGATGAGTCCTCATAAAACTGCAGGCTGAGAGGCCGACAAACCTGATTCCCGAAAAATTCCTGCATAAACACTCAAACAGAACAGACCCTCAATAGTTTTTATCTTTTTATTCTTTTTTAATAATCTTCCCGCAGGAATCAACCCTCTCTCTCCCCTCTCCCTTCCACTCCATCGTTTCCTTCCATCTCACAGGAGATCAATCCAAACAGGGCCTTACCAGTCTTGCAACCCTGATTGCTCAATCGTGTAGTTCAATATGCAACATGGACCGGATATTTTTACATGGGAACTAGCCATGTCAAGACTCCAGATATTTCACCATGTTATCATTTCCCCGCACACAATAATATGCCTGTTGAGATGAGTGCAGAAATCAACAAAATTAAGGAGTCGAGAATGACATACCCTCTGAAAGTCAATATAAAACTAGATATCCACATACATGATGGTCAATATACAGGATATATAATCTCTCCATAAATCATTCCCAATGTTGGAAGTCATCTAATTCCAGAAAATGGCTGTTAGCAACCCAACCATGCTCTATATAACACCACCAAGTTAACAAGAATGATGGAGAAATTTTAGAGATTCCTCTTATAAAAAGAATTAGTGACTTCTTCAGCTTGTCGACGAGAACACTGGTTTAGTTCCCTTTTGGCAAGTCGGAAAGGAAACAAAATGTGCACCAACAAGTCTACAGTTAGATATTCCCAAATGACAAACAATCTACCTAGAGGCCGCAACAATCCATGTGTTGACAGAAATCAAAGCCTACACTACAAAATGGCTGCCATTCCTATCAATTCATGGGTAGCAATAGTCATACACTACGAACAATGAATAAACTTTTCCTCAGTTTCTTTTCCAAAGTAAAAGCATCTATCAGATTCTAGAAATATTAAGAAAGCATGAAAAGTGCCACATTTCAGGGAAACTCATGGTAGCAGTCAAGTCATGATAATTTGCCTTGCTTACTTCAAGAAAAAGGATTCAACCGGCACAAGAATTTCTACTTCAGGTAAGTGGAAGACACCCATAGAAGTATGTAGCTTATCAGAGAAGTGTTGACCTCCAAACTCCTCGGACCTTGAAGTAGAGGTGGCATGACAGAGACCATCAAGAAGGTGCCCAACAGCCATGAACCAAAGAAAGCCCCAATCCTGAAAGATACCCGCAATATCAGCTTTAAGAGAAGGAATTCTTAAAATAATGACTACAGACAAATGTGTCACAGTTGAATGACATAACCACTTCAACATTTACAGGGACTCTTGATCTAGCTAGAAGCCTAAGACTGAAAATCTAATTAATATATTCCTGCAACTCAAGTAATTTATCAGTGGCAGAAAAGATCATTACACGCTTAAACATCAGCAAATCAGTGTATCGATCTTAGACTTATGCTGGAGAATCCCTTGAATTTGAAAATACAACAAGAACATTTTTCTCTTTAAAAGGAAAAGCTACAAAGACATAATGACAAAAAAAAAATAGTGTTCTTTTTCTCTTGCAAAATGACAGTGTAATTGCATATTCTCTATCCAAAATGTGCTCTACCATATAGCTTAATGAGGGTAATAGCATACTAATCCCATTCACTCCTTTTAAAGATTCAATAACTCTATTAGCTGCTCTTCCAGATATTTTAATTTCCATGTATCAACTCTCTGAATCTGTCAGCATTATCCTCTGTCAACTTTAAAGACTGAGAAGGCCAGTGATCCTCAAGGGACCTCAAGTTTATTTTGGATAACCTCCACAGAATCTGCACTTCTTTACCAAATTTTGGCCAACAGTGAGAGTAATCTGTTCTCTGACTACAACATTT
The DNA here is from genome assembly GCF_009389715.1 of Phoenix dactylifera. Taxonomy (NCBI): domain Eukaryota; kingdom Viridiplantae; phylum Streptophyta; class Magnoliopsida; order Arecales; family Arecaceae; genus Phoenix; species Phoenix dactylifera. Next base: position 11,284,013 of record NC_052393.1, read on the forward strand.
CTTTAGGTCTGATCTTATGTCTGAGGGAATGGAACATCAATGATACTGCTCCCATTTTAATATTTACAATCTCCGAAGAACTACAGATCACTACAAATATGAGCCCTTACAGTGTCTTGCTTAAATTTTATCTTGAGATCATAAAATTGTGCTTTGCAAAATGATAAAAAGTCAGGATTGAATTAGGGACCCACATAATTAAGGATAATCTGCTATTTGCAAATGACTTGGTGCACTCAATGCATCAGGATGACCAGCACACCTGATTGATTGCAATGTGACATGGAGAAAGCTTTCTGACTGAATGAAGTGGAGCCTAATAGCCTCCAGCAAGGGGATTATTAAATTGCATATACAGATACTCTTATGTGATTAGGGTGGCAAGTCTATCACTAGACATGGATCTAACCGGTACCAAACTCAACTGAGACCCAGCCTGCACCCAAAGTGTAAACTGTAAATTGGATAAATGTGCCATAACAAAACTGAACTCCAAGTTGCCTAGCTCCTTGCCTGATCATCAAAATTAAGCCAAGATAGGAAAAAGAAAAGTTCCCAAAAAAAAAAGTGTTCCAACCCTTGAATTTAGACCACTTCTGACCTAACTTATCAAGCAAGCAGGTCATATCTGGGTCTATCCCTTAGACATTTATAGTCGAGTCCCCGTATATGTGAACTTAATAAACTAATACTGAAACAGAAATTATACAGTTTTCAGTTACCTGAAACTGGTTGTCATTTAAGTCATTTGTTGTTAGTTGATAATTGCAGGTTGATATGCAAAGAAACCATTCCGATAAACTTCTATGTCATACCATGATGAGGTATTGCCATATTTCAGATAGCATGTCTGTCCCCTTGCGTCATCTACTATAACCAGCAGGGAACTCCTAGAAGGCACTGAAAATTCATAAAATCCCTGGGATAAAACCATTTAGGTATGGTTACATGCAGAGCCCACTATTCATGATTCAAAGAAAATATTTCACAAGTATATGTTGTCGAGTGTGCACGCATCTGCTATCAACATGTTGTTGAGGACAATACTAAGACAAACAAAGGGGCAGCTCAATGAAGAGATCACTCAAAGAATGCCTCATATCTAGTGACTTTATGTGGTACTAAATGTAAAATATGTGAGCATGTAGCTGCAAAGCAAGAACAGAAATCTGTGTGTACTAGTGAAAGAGTAAGCATACCCATATAAGAAGGCTCGGAGTCGACTCTTAAGCCTCTGGTATATAAAATATATGGTTACTATAAGAGAAATCGCCACTTGGAGTGTCGGCCCTTCTTCCGTTGGAAATATAACAGTGAGTGCCCCTAGCAATATGAATGCACCGGCTGTCTTTAAAATGACATTTGTGGATGGAGCTTCAAACCTACTTGCAATGGCCTTGACAACACGTGATTGTGTAACTTCCCTTATTTTTTTGTTGATGTCGATTTTTGGGTTTTTTCTCTCATGAAAGCTCTGCATAATGATTTTGTCGTGAGCTGATTCTATTGCATCAACACTTGGTTTGTGTCCAGCATATTTATTTATCAAAAAGTTCCTGGCAGCTTGAATTTCTTCTTCAGATGCTTCCCGGCTAATCCCAAGCCGTTTGTATGGGTCCTTCACATGAATCCTGGGAAAGATAGCTGAACCAATGAAGAAAGATCAGGAAAGAAATTAAGCGATTGATGAAGGGGCATAACAGATATTAAATCAAAATTGTAACATTCACAAGAACATTAATATAGGCTGCATAATGTTGTGCGGCAGCAGCAGCTGATTAAATGCAATCATGTTTAAGTGCCTTTGGAGAAGAAATTTAGGGAGGAATTGTTTTTTTAAAAATATAATGTACAGTTCAACTATTACACAAGGCTACTTGCTATAGAAACATAAAGTACATAATTCTTGGCTTACATTTACACCAACTTTTACAGACTATTTGCTTGCATATTCATATGCGGTCATTTTCGTAAATAGAAAAATATGATTTCTTACCACAACTAATTTCTGGGCAATGCCGGCTAAAATGTTAGCTTATTGAACTTTTTTATTTTTAGCGGATTTTTCACCACTGTCTTCTGTGGCTCCACCTAATTAGCAAATTTTCTGGGCTGCAACCAAGGAGCTTATAATCCCCATATGGATCCCCAGCAGACCAACAAAGGTGAGAAAAGGACTCGTCTAGTTGAAGCTCTGTGCATGAGTGTCAGCATTCAAAAATCAGCTCTCATGGAGAACGCCTTTCATCAAATAGATCTAATAGAGAAGGTCATATAAAATCTGTATTACTTTCTGTCTCTCTGAAAAGGTATGCTATCTTCATTGGTATTCTGATACAGGGCTCTCATGCCTAGTGTGAGAGGGTAAGCTTAAGGGAGGAAAAATACTAAAAATGTTGGAACTGGGCTCTTAGTTTAGTGGCCATGATCTTAACACGCCCATCGGCTCTCAAATTGTGGTCATAACTTTCTTACCTCTATATGTATACAACATGATGACCATCAGAGATGACCATGAATACAATAACAAAGTGCACTTACTAGGTCAAGATGAAAGTTGACAGTCTGTATTTAGGCCATGTGGATGCTTATTGGTAGGCATGCTCTCCTACCAGATCGATTTTGAATGATCTTCAAGTTTGCTAGACAAACAGTTTATTGTTCACATAGCCATTCAGCATCTATAAAGCTTCAACTGAACAATTGTGACTAGATCTGCAATCCTGCACACAACCATTAACTTCAGTAGTTTGACGCATTTCACTGCCCCAGTCTAATAACAACTGCAATATGGTTATTGGCATCTTTTGCTCTGTTTCAACCATGATCGCTTGTTAGCTTTCTCAAACTATCTCTTCTCCATTAAAGTTCTGAGCTTGCTTATTGCTCATCCATCAGGGGTTTCCATTTCTCTTCTTTAATTTTACTTGTCTCTAGGAAGACTGAGCAGGACCTTTTTGCAATAAATGTTAGGCACTGAATGGTTGGTATTACTTCTTAAGTCATTTGCCTTCAGTGTTTACTTTAAAATGGATTATACTGTTGGGGTACATGCTTTCATTTATTATAACGACTGAAGTGTTACTTAAACCACTAGCAACTCAATATTCCACACTACACCACGCATAATTAGATAATTCATCATTTTTGTTCAGTATAAACATATCAATGATGAAGCCTTCTTCATCCACTGTACATCTTGTTTAGGAGTCACAAACTACTGAATATCATTCATGGTTCAACATACTTAATGCATACAGAGAGTGGACCACAAACCTCCATGACCAATAAATGCATCATTGAATCTTCTGAATTTTGTTGACCAAGGTGCAACCAAAAGTACATTATTGTTCATAACATACCTTGAAGCATGGTACGCCTACCGTACCATTTCAGTACCGGTATCCGGTATGGGTGACGTACCAACACTCGATACGCCAAAAAAATTATGCACCGTATCGTACCGACGTTATACTAGTGTGGTATCGGACGGTATGCCCAAAAAATTCCGCACCATACCATACCGACACTGTACTAATGTGGCACCGGTACGGGGTCCGATACCGAGACGGCGAACCTTACCTTGAAGACTATACATTTCAAACTTGTAATGTGATATTCACAATATCAACAGAACCATAAAGGTTTGAATTATTAAGAAATCAAGAAGATGCATAAAAGGCTACTTACCAGTTGAATCATCAGCTGTATCACCAAATGATGCATATATTCTACTCCTGAATTTGTCATTTCTTTTAGTTGAATGTTTATGGATCTGAGGAATTAAATAGTTCCTGCAAGTAAAAGGTAGCATCCCTAGGAAAGTCATGCAAATGATCGAGCTAAAAAATTCCTTAACCGAAATAAGCTAACAAGGATTCACAATGAATAAATAATAAATCATATATTACCTGTCTATACAGGATAAACGCTTCACCCTTTCCCAAGAGCTTCCGTTTGCAGTAAAAGGTGAAGCTAATCCATGTAATGAGCTTGATTTTCTTGCAGTTACCAAACAAGAAGAAATTCTTGAGGGACTACAACTCAAGCCACATACAGACATCTTGAAGTATAACCAAATAGCTGCCACCAATGTGCTAGGATAAGTTTTTCTGAGTAGACTGAAAGGAGGCAGCAGTAAAAAATCAAAACATTTTCTTGGTCAATCTATGTCTTCAACCCCTCAAATCATAATTCAGGACACTCATGCATCAAAAAGTCAGCAAATACTCCACATCTACGAATCAAGAATATAATAATTATTACCAACAAAAGCAACAAACAAAAAGATCATATGTATGCAAACAAGAAATGCACCATATCTACTGAACCTAATACTCTGAATCAACAGAAAAAGATGTTTCAATGAAAAGTGCATTACAAAAATAAATACCGTTGGGAAAAGCCGTATAAATGTAAGGCATTATATGCAACCAAGTCATAAAATACCCACATTTCTGGATTGTAAACCACAAAAACCTTTATTTGCTAGGCATTAGACAGATCGAAGTGACATGCTTATGCTTATGATAGATCGTACCATAAGTACACTGGCTAGTCGTTATGGATTAGTAGACAAACTAAAGATAAAAAGGCCGATACAGTTGGATACTCAAGATATGGCAGCGGCATTTAGAATATTTTCAGAGATAATTGATCACCTAGGGTAATTGCTATTGAAAACTACAGAAACTATCATGCAGGATTAGGTTGCAAACTAGTTTAGGAACTTGCTAGCAAAATTTTGGTGAATGAAAAAGAGAGAAGGTTTCATATAGAGATACCAAATGAAGTGATTCTGAGGTCCAAAAGGTGCTAAAAGAACAGATGGTTTAGGAATGGCAGAAATTAAATAAAATTGAAGATTAGGAGATATGTTTGGCTAATATATAATTGACAGATATGGATGCACAAAATCAAATTTAGAACTCCCATTCTGCTCTATCTTTTCTCTTCTCCTCTCAGCCCTCTATTTCTTTACTTTTTTCTCTTTCATATCACCTTTTTTTAAGGATATGTGTCAAACTACCTTCAGTTCACATCAGTGTACTAAGAATCCAGAGAATTCCATATATGTGCAAAGTTTATTAAAATCCTGAACTTGTTCTCCCCTTCAAGAATTCCTTTGAATGACCATAAGATACATCCTCCGGTAAGATTTAACATACAGGACATCTAAAACCATGCCCTACCTAGTGACCGATAATTTAGGAAATGGCATTTCCGCATTCTCTCAATCAAACCCTCTCTATAGAGCTACTAAAACAAACATCAACCTTTCTAATATTAAAAGAGAGCCGTGCTGGAGATTGTCCAGAACTTCCAACGACTACTATTTATCTCCTCCTGCTTCCAAAACATCTTCACAAGAACCCTGATAACAAGCAGGCTATCAAGATAAAGTCGCTTGTTTAGAATATTGTAGATTACATAATATGAGAAACGTTCAATGCTCCCTCACACTATTATGAGTAATATTACTGGCAGTAAATTTTCTTGGGATAGCTTAACCCATTGTGATCTTGCTCACAAGAAGAAAGGACTCAGACACGGTAAAGTGTTAAGAGGAGCCATTTCCCTCTATAAAAACATCATTTTTGGCAACACTTCTGGGCTCTAGCTAAACCACTAAGGTCTCAATAGGACTGTCAGAAAAGGTATGAATCACAGACACTAGATTGCATATATTAACTTGGAATCGAGCATTATCATCTTCACAGGTACCAGATGCGATAGTGACTCTCTTTGATAAAGATTTTCCTTTCTCATGATATATAAGTTTGAAGCATCTCAGAAAAGACTCACACGACCGCATCTCAGAATCAAGAAGCTCGATAAGAAAATACCAAAAAAAAAAAAATCAGGGCAATAAAGCGAAATGGATTCCTCAATTATAGAGCGTTTCTCCATGGCAACACCGAAAAAAAAAATCAAATTGATAGAGGAAATCTGCAACCCAGCCCACTACCTTCTTCCGTTAAACACCGAACGAAAACGGGATTGAGGGAGAATTGAAGTGGATAAGGTTATGGCATACCAAAACGCACCTGTGGAAACCTAGGCGAAGACGTAGAGAGCTAAATAAACTTGGGAGGCACCAAGCTCTCCTCTTTTCGCGAAAGCGCTTCTACTTCAACCTCTCCCTCTCCGCCGGCGAGGGGACCTTAGAGTGATGGGGCAGTAGCACGACTACTTGAAGAGGGGCAACGAGGGCGAGAGGCCATATGGGTCGGGTCGGATTTCCTTTTTTTTTTTTTCTTTTTTTTTTTTTTTCCACCCCCGCGTAGCAGCTCCCACTGGGCCTCCGCCCCGCCAGAAGAATGTTCGATGCGGACAGAAATGACCGTGTGTTGGGCATCCCGACCGGTTTTACTCATGCCTTCCCCACCCATGGGCCCGGCTCAGCTACCCCTCTGGGCTCTGGCTCGAGTTCCAAGTGTGAGTACGTCACATCTGGCACCACCCCGGCTACTAGCGGTCCAAGAGCAGTCCTATACCTCATGTCCAAGCAGTGGCCGAAGTCATATTTTAATCATCGCCGCAGCGACTCGAACTTGGGACCATGAGGTTAGAATCCCCACCCAGTACCAATAGGCTACCACCTTGGTGGCCGAGAGAAACTGGTAGGCTGCAGAGGGGCTTGGTAAACCCATGGCCTGACCCGATCCCGACGCAATTAGACCCAACCTAATCTGCATTTGTAGATTCATGAATCGATCAAAAATTAGGTCTGATTGGAAAACGGGGTAAGGTCTAGGATTTATAATTTCGATCCAAATCTAACCCGACCTCTTTTGTATATGCCCAAAATCTCAAACCATATAAAACCCCCTTCTCCTTACCCCTAACTATATTTCTCAATAAAGATAGACTCTCGTCTAAACTAGTTCCTCTCTGTCCATCCTAATAACCCTCTTCCATCTCGCCTACTCTTGTTTGATTATATTTTAAGCATTCATTTTTTAGAAATATGCTTCTTTTTTTTTGTCGAGAATGTTATAGGAAAATTCAACGAAGATGCAAATTAATACACCATGTCCTCGGGTATATAACTATTTATTTATTCTTTGAAAATTTTAGCTTGTATCTTAGGAATAATAGTTTAATTTGATCAACTTAAGAACATATTTGGATGGAAATTCACGTTTGATCTAACATTTGTTTAGTTTTATTAAGATTTTTAGTAATTTAATATGTGATTATCAATTATTATACTTTAATTGTAAAAAATGAGAGATAAATGCTTGGCTAGGATTGCATACTTGACCTGGTCTGGTCCTAACCCGAACTCGAATATTTTGGAGTGGTTTTGGGTCATGATTGGCCTTGACTCGATTTGATATACCGAAGGGATCTAAAAATAGGTCTAAGATCTTGTTCGTGGGTTTGACTGTACCTAACTTGGTTAATGATGATAGGTCTGTGTCCAAAATGAAGATCCAAAATCGAAACTAAGTGGGATTAAGATGAACCACATGTTCATCTGATCCAACCTATTTATAGTCCTACTAGCAAGATTGTAGAAATTGACCTAACCTAGCCATGATAGGACCTTGTCTGGACATGGTTAACACTGGGAGATTTTTATGGTTGTCACCAAGACCCTCCAATATGAACCAAACCTACGTCATATATGAATCCAGTTCAAATCCGAATAAATCTACAAGTCAAATAGGTATCCACAATAAACCTATGAAACTTTCTGAGACGAGGGTCTCTGCCAAGTTAAGGTCTCCTTAACTCATAACAAATTTTGAAATGGGATCTATTCTTACAAATTTAACCTAAAACCTGGGGTTGAAAATTTACCTCACCTGTAATGTATGCTTTTACCTTACACTGCTCTAAAACTATGTCATTATTAACTAATTATTAAGGGAATCAAGGGATCAAAGATTCCAATAATGTGTCTTGCTTGAGACTTAATACTACATGAGTTAAACTTGATGGGTGTTGGATAGGGTATGGGTCTTCGCATATTAGAACCTAACCTATAAACCTAACGGGCTAAGGCTTAGTTTTCTTCTTCTCAAACTGACTCAATTGAAACATTTTTAGGCAGGACGTGGGTCACATTTAAACCCTACCCCCCAACTTTAGAGCGTGTTGGTACCTTCGCCCAACTTGATTTGGTTGCATTTATTGGACGTTGATTACCGATCAAACTATTAAAATAGATTTTAAGCGATCATGCACAAGTTAAACATTTCGAGTGGATTTTTCTTTTTTTCTTCCTTTCTTTCCTTTTTTTTTTTTCTTTTATTATTGACTCAAGACAACTTGATTGGGTCTCAAACTAGGTGATTGCACTTAGAAATATGAAGACTCGAGATAGGTTATCTTAGGTGGGTTAGGTCAATATGGTTTGGGTCAAATTGAGATGGCATGCAAGGAATAGAAAGACGCAACTTGTGATAGGTCCAATAAAGATGTCTATAGAGGACATGTTTGATTTAAGAAGCCTTGACTTGATATGAGTTTAGGTTAAGGATATGTCAGTATTACCAAAGCCAATAGAAAGCAACCATTTCATTCATTGTTGACAGCACAACCCTTCTCTACTAACTAGTTAGTTAGTCACTTGGTTCTCTCTACGTGAAAAATAAATGTGCCGCCATTATGGAGAGTAACTAAGGTCCCATATCACAAAGAAGGGAGTGCATGGAACTTAACTTGTCTCCCTTGATGCTACAGTAGTAGATCTTTCTTTTAAAATAAAATTTAAAAAATCCTTTTTTTTCAATATTATTTCATCATTTTTATTTCTCTACTATTATAACAAGAACTCTTCCATTTCGACTCCACCCCAATTATGTACTCTACTGTTTTAATATTTTCTTGGTATGATAGCCTAACATGCATTCTCTTAAGGGCTCGTTTGGTTCGCGGGAAGCATTTTCCCTCCTAAAAATATAATTCCTGAAAAATAAATTCCTAGGAAGAGAATGCCTAGGAAAGTACTTTTGACATATTTTGTTGACCATGGGAAAGTGACAAATTTCCAAAGTGCTTATGTTTAGTTGGCCATCCACTTTCCTGGGAAAGTTATGTATAATTCCTATTATACTCTTAATAAAAATTAGGTCTTTAATGCCTCTTTAATGCTTCTTTAATGCTGAAGGGTCTTTTTGGAAAAAAATAAAAATGGCTTGATTCCCGCCTCATGGAAAGTAACTTTCTCATATTTTTTATGGAAAAGACTTTTTCATGAAATGTGGGAATCATATTCCCATGGGAATACAACTTTCTCATCTCTCTCTTTTGAAAACTCCAACCAAACAAGAGGCATTTTATTACTTTTTCGTTGACCACACTTTCCCCCCTTCTTTTCCCGTGAACCAAACGAGCCCTAAGTATTTCGTTGGACTCTTTTGCAAGCATTGGAATTTAATATTTCATCCCATGGTTCCTCTTTTCCAAGGGGTAATCCTTGACTTTTCCGCTCTTTACAAAGTCATGTACATTGCACGTGCTCAATACCAATGCATTATTATGACCATAATATTTTTTTTAAAAAAAGAAGACGAACAAGACATGTGAAAACCTATTGATATCATTAATCATGATCGGGGCAGAGCTTGAAGCCCCGAATCCACAACATCGGCACCAACCCTCAATGATTTTACCTACTGATTATTCATCATTCTTGATATGTCACCTGGCCTTTCGATTGTTCACAATTCCAATATGGTAATAATAATATACCATATTTGAACTTAAGCTACGAAACAAGATAACAATCATTAAGATCATCATATATCATGTCACAATAAATCATCATACATAGAGATGCATATGCTTGTATAAAATTGCCATATGATACCTGACCATGTTTTTGCATAGCAAAAGTAGCCATTACTATTATAACCTGGCTTTTAGCATTGATAATATCTCCATGTAACAAAACTTCTATGAATATGTTATCTCACATTACGATAGAAATGATTATTGCAACTTCTAGCTCAACCTAAGCATATTTTATTTTTAAATAAAAGAATGGATGCCATGACAATCACCATACGCGATAATAACTGAAAATATTAGAAAACAATAAATCAATAATGAATAATTTAATTAAAACAAAAACAAAACTATTTTTAAAAGCCAGGATGGATTTTTATTTTTTAATCTGAAAAATATTTTATTAATAAGATCAAATAACCATGGTTATTCTCATCATACTGCAACCATTACATTAAAATAGCAGTCAGATTTATTGCCTATGCATAGTTAACATCATAAAAAGAAACTGAAACTATCAATATCATAACTTTTGTTATTCTAATCTTAATTATAATAACCACCATTGTACTAAAATGTTATCAACTGAAATCATGTTTAGTAGCCAACTCCCCGTTCCCCATTCCTAAAGCGGCAATATATGGTGATAGGGGGAAAAGTGGACCATCCCACAAAATGCAATTAAAGCACATGAATCTGACGGCAAGCACGGCCTCGACGAGCATGACCTCGACAAGCATGACCTCAGTAGGCATGACCTCGGCAGGAACGACCTCGGCACGTGTGATCTCGGCTAAACAAAGTCCGATTGACCTCGAACCGACTCTGACTCCACCAATAGCCAAGCCGGTCCCCCTAAAGAAAGGACCATCAAATTCTCTATATTCGGGATCAAATCCCGTAATCTCCGTCACAACGGCTGTCAATATTTGAATCCACGCAATCTCAACCGATCGCCAACTAGCTCGAAATCTCGCGCCATCTAAGGTAACTCATTTAAATCAATATTTGCGCAATCACATCCGATTGCGTGTAACCACTACATCCCCTCCTATAAAATAGGAGGACTCTAGGGAGATCATCTTCTTCCGAGGCCAGAAAACATCTCTCCATTAAAATATCTCCAAAGTCCCTATCTGACTTAAGCATCGGAGGGCTTTCGTCGAATCCCCCCGCCAAAGATTTTTTGCAAGTCTGTCGGAGATAGCCATCCACCACTGTACTGTAGCAGAAGCTCTTCCTTCTCGGCCCGCGGTCAGCGTCTATTTTCCAGCAACATATGGCATTATCCGATTTTAGCCAATTTTAGCCATCTATTTCCCTCCCAAACACTCCCAATCCGAACACTGTAAAGAAAGGGAAAGCAAAGTTTCGGTGTCTGAACCTTGAATTCTACCCCAGATCCAGACATATAAATTCCCCAAACCGCCCCACTCACGGCGCTCGTGTGGCGTTGGGCGTCATTCTCACTCACAGGAAGCGACCGCCCTCAACTTCCCCAAGTCCTTTCCCGAAGCCACCGCCAAAAGGAAAAAGCCATTAAAAAACTCATTAAAATCCCATCGCACATCAGAACTCGCTTCCTCTTCTCGCCGACGGAGTGCCTTCGCAACCAAAGAACAAAGCCCCCCGCACATCCTCTCCTATAGCGAAGGGCGAACGCCAAGGTGTTGTCTAAACCCTAGGTCTCGATCCATGGACGGCGGAGAAGACGAGCTCCTGGACGTTCGTACCCTCTTCCCGATCGGGGAGGAGCAGCCGCCCCCGCCGCCACCGGAGAACGAGGAGGCCACCTTCCCCCGCTGGGAGGATGAGGGGGAGGGGGGAGCACAGGCGATTGGAGCAACCGAGGTGGACGACTCGCAGCTTCTGTTCTCTCCCTCCGTCCGCCCGTCTCCCCTGACCGGAGACGAGGAGGAGGCTTCTGCCTTCGAGCCGGCTGCTCCTGGAGATGCTACCGCGGGAGAGGAGGCCGTTAAGATGGGCGTGGAAATTGCGGACCCCGCGGCTGAGGCCGCGAGCCAGGGCATCGGCAAGCGGAAGCGCGGCCGACCGCCTAAGGCCCAGGGCGGCGGAAGGGCGCCGCCGGCGAAGAGGAAGGAGGAGGAGGAAGTGTGCTTCATATGCTTCGATGGGGGTAATCTTGTGGTCTGTGATCGTAGGTGAGTAGGTTTTGTCTCTCGGTGTGTCGTTTCTAGGGTTTCGATGATGGTTTTGTTGTCAGAAGATCTTCTGGTTCAAACGATGTTTTTTGTTCTAGGGGTTGTTCAAAGGTGTATCACCCGGCATGTGTCAACAGGGATGATGCCTTCTTTCGCACGAGGGGACGGTGGAATTGTGGTAAGTTTACCATATTGTTCTCGTTATTTGTTTATTCACAATTACACGAGTATGCTGACTCTTTAATGTGGAGTTGGATTTTGGAATGGGCCATTTCAGTTGGCGATTAGATGGTTACGTAGTATTGTACATGTTCATGGTGTTGAAAATAAGAAAAAAAAAATGGAGCATATGATTCATGACTGTGCATGGTATTAAGTTCAGCAGACTCAGCAATCTTACATTGCTGTGTCGGTTTAGCGGGTTCATTTCTGTGATAGCAAAATTTCGGTTTTGTTTGACCAATGGCATTTATCCGGACCATGTACCTTCTTGACTCGATGGTTTGATCACTTTGTTTCTTTTATAAAGGTTGCTCAGATAAATACATTGCTCCAGAGCGTGATACAGCAAAGAAAATAAATGAAGCAATTCAAGGAATTGAGAGGGTACTAAAGTACCTTCCATGCATTTGTTCTAAGGATTGATGCTTTAGCTTAATTCAGGTTGCATCTACAGTTTCCTCAACCTGGAGTAGGAATAACTTCTGTATATTGGCAAGATAGCATCTGATTAGCAACTTCCATGCCAACAGTACTCTCTTTACATCCAATTTTCTTGGAACATAGAACAAATTAGCAAATTCCATGCCAACATTACTCTCTTTACATCCAATTTTCTTGGAACATCAAACAAATGTAAAAGCAAGCCAAGCTTTAGGAGTCCATTAATGAATAGGTGGTAGTTGATGTTACGGTTGTGCAAGAATGCAGAGTCACCCTCTTTTGCAATGGAATTAAGAGACAAAAATCAAATTTCATATGACTATGCCAATGAATTTATAACTATTGTGGCGAAATTCCAAATATAGGGTTCTATGGGCAATAAAAAATGACCATAGAAAACAAATCACATGCTAAAAAGAGAAAGGGAAAAAAATATACATGTGGTTTGGCACTAGGGATATGACCATCGGTGGGGACAACAGAGGAAGCTTTACCATAATATGTATTATAGATGGTTGATTTCTTGAAGTTACAAGATCTCTTACAAATCGTAGCTTGCTGCTACTCAAAACTCCAAAATTCAAAGAAGATACACTAAATCCGAAGTGTCAAACACACATAGGATGAAGTACAAGATCTAATTAAGCTCTAGCCACTATGATGATGGCTCATGGAGAGGCCATTCTCTTTGCTGATATCCAAGTACAAGACACCACTGCAGCAAATCTCCACCCTAGGCTTGTAAGCCCCACAGATGCGCCTTTATCGTCTTATCCAAAAAGCTTTGTAGGGACACCATATGACTACTTCAAATGTCAATCAAGTCCAAGAAGTACTTGAACTTGCTAACAGGGGCAATCTTGGTAATCATATTTATTGGTTATGTATTGTATGATATCCTTCAGACATATTCTTGATGAAGAAGCAATTTCATACCTGAATGTTCTCAGCCATCTCATGATATATCTGATTTTCGGTTAAATCTATGACATGTATTTCACATCTGACAACCATTTCATCTTGTTGCAAGCCTAGATCATCAATCACAAGAGATTCACAATTTAATTTTGTATTTGACCTGTAAACAGGTTTTGCCTAAAACATGATTCAAAGTATGTCTTGATGATGAAAGTATGTCTTGATGGCGATAGACTGTTGAATCATGCACATTTGAAGATCGTGAAAGAAAGGTGTACAAAGGGACGAAATGCATTGAAGTGTCACAAAATGGTAGTACTGCTGAATGGGTTGACTTTTCACATTGTTGCTGAATCCAGGCTTGGTTATTACGCCCAAACTAATAAGTTGGATATTCAGTGAGCATTGTCCAATATGTAGATATGATGGAGCATACTGGTGGTTCATCGAGGAGTACGGAAAAGAAAAAAAAAAGGGAAACTGCACAATGATGTTTCTTGATTCACTTTGTCTAATGGCTTGGTTGTATGTTGGTATTCACCATCCACATTAAAAAGCTTATCAATTGGAATATCATAGATATGAAGAAAATATAGAAATTGGATTGCCCCTCGGGCTGCTAATCCCTATTCGTAAGGGATAACAAAATCCACACAAAAGATGATTTATGCTATCCTCGAAGGTTTTATTGTGATTGGTGGATTCCCTCACCTCTCTGACCATTCATTTGGAAATGCCACACTCTTTGTTCTAGTGTTATCCCCTTAGATTAGGGGTTTTGGACCTATGGTAGGCAAACGGGCGATAAGTGAAGAGTTTATACAAGACTATAACTTTTGATAATGTTTTTTCAAGGGATCTGAGTTTTAATAAGATTTGTAAGATTTGTGATAAAGGATTAGAAAGATAATGAATCTGTAAGATCTGTGATAGGATGAAAGCGCTAATTGTAATTGGTGGGTACCCTCACCTCTTAAACCTTTCATTTCAAAAATCCACATCCTTTGTTCACGAGTTATAAATTAGGGGTTTCGTTAGCCAAACAGGCTATAAGTGAAGAATTTATACATGGCTATAACTTTTGGTAGTGCTTTTCCAAGGATTGAGATTTGTGACAACATATCATAAAGATATTTATTTTAGGTATTCATTATCAATTTGCCTATTCTTGAGCTCAAATCTCATGGACATTTTTTGTGTTAAATTATCATCAAACAGTACAAAAATATTGGAAATAATTTGAAATATATTTTTTGCATCCTTTTTTATTTTTAAAGATTTTATTTATTTTATCTATTGTTTTAGCATAGAATCACAAAATTCTTACCCTAAAGTTACCAAACAAAATTACTTGAAATGATACGTTATTCGCTTTTCTTGACTATTTAGTTTCCTTTATTTTTATATTTTCTAGTTACGAACTTTGTGGGTTTTTATCATATCTTTTGGCTGAAACTGTAAATATTTGTGCATTCTTATAACATAGATTAGCTCATCCATGATGTATATTATCAGAAACAAATCAAGGTAGAAAACGCATGCAACCACACTTTCATTTGAGCATTAGATGCTCAACTTTCATGAGGAATGGTTTGGAGTTGTTATGGAAATGGCATACTCTTAACATTTTTATATTTGATATTGTTTGATGTAAATTTTATAAGAGGTAATTTATACAGCTGCTCTATGGTAAGGGTTCAACAGCTGCTCTACAGTAAGGGTTTATAAAATAAAAAAAGGGAAAAGAAAAATATCTTGAAAAGCTGATTGTCATGAAAACTTTATCAGCATAACTGCTGTCAGAAAGTGGAGACGGCAGAAAAGACATGTTACAAGTATTTGCGAGGAGGGTAGTTAGAGAAGCATTGTAATTTAAGGATTCTAATCAGTCAGTTGCTCTTACTTGTGCTCTTGATAATCCTCATAACTTATGGTTGCCCTTTTGCTTTAATATATATCAATGTTTATTTTTGTACTTTGTTTTGCAAATTCCCCCTTGTTCTCTTTTCCTGTGGAATATTGTCCTTGATAGCAAAATATTGGGTCAATAAAATAGGACATTGCTGTTATTCTCTATATCTAGCTATTTTGGTTTATAAAGCCGTTGGAACTTTTCTATGGTTTTATTGTGTCGTGGATCTTCGTCAACATCTGGTTGTTTTTACTTTGCATCTCAGGTTGGCATATATGTAGCATATGTGAAAGGGCAGCTCAGTACATGTGCTATACCTGTACCTATTCTCTGTGCAAAGTTTGCATTCGAGAAGCTAAATTTTTTTCTGTTAGAGGGAGCAAAGGCTTCTGTGAGACTTGCTATAGCACTGTAATGTTGATAGAATCAAGTGAGAATGGAAATGAGAATAAGGTGTGTTCTCGATCTGACTTATACATGATACATTCTATGTTCCTTCCTGAAAAATTGATAGTTACTTGGATTTATTGGTTTCTTTTAAAGGAGAATACATCTGAAATTATACACTTAACTTTCAAATGGCAAGTCATGATCAAAGATGTACTCTATAAATTTGAGAGAATAATTGATTGATGTTTTTTCCTTTTTGATTTCCTCTTAATATGAGCTCAGGAACCTACTAGTTCTGTCCTTATTGGTTGCTTGCATCTCAGGTTTATATGATATATTCACTATTTTGTTGCACTTCTGTCACCTGAAACTTTTATGCTCATGACAAAGGCATCCAAATGCCTTAAGGTGTCCAGATAAAAAGGCTATTAAGATGCCTTAAGGCATCCAGATGCCTTCTTGGCGAGTGGCTTGGTAGGCTCTGGGTGGCAATATGAGGGAAATGGACTTCCCCCAGTTGTGCAGACCAATAAGAAAGAGCATAATATTTGATAAAGGGCTACTGAAACTTGTTGTCTCTTATGTAGCAAGTTTAGATGGATTCCAAAAAGTTGTGCTACTTGAAATCTAGTGTTGTATGTACATGTAGAACTTCAAATCATTAGGCATGTTATTTTTTATATTCTTGACCAGTGGAATTGTTAAAGTTTGGAGATGCAACCATTATTCTGCATTCTTTATTTTGACAGAGTAAACCAAAAGGATGTCTTAATTGCATGTAATTGAACAATTCTAGCAAAATAGTCCATATTCATAAAGTACCACTGGCATCAGATCTATTGTGATTAAGATTTAGATGCCAGTCGGCCTTGGTGTTGTATGAATGAAGATGACATTACTTCCAATAGCTCACTCTTGGCAAAGTTAAGATGAATTTGAAGAATTACATTCCTAGACAAGAGGCCACATGTTTTGGAGATTCTTGCCAATGCATCAATTCTTCCTAGATAAGTAGTTCTAGTGACACAACATGATGTTTTGGTTTTGAGACAACATGATGCAAAGGGAAGAGGTGTCAAGGACCTTTTCTACTTAAGTTATTTATTTAAAAATCAATTGGCCTTTGGATGGAGCCATATTGGACCATTGATCCCAAATTAACCATCAGTTGCAACCAATTAATTTTTGGTTTTAGGTGAATCATGATCTTTGGTCTTGAAGTCTTATGGGAATTTCAAATTGCAATGGTTGATTATTGAAGTGCTTTTCATTTTGATCGGCAACAGTTGGATCTTCTCTGTCCAATCTTTTATTGTGGTGTGACACATCAAATAGGGTCACTAGGATTTACTAATAAGTAAGAATATGAGGAATCATACTTCAGGTTTAGGTGTGGATGGAAAATAGTTAATAGGATTTCAATGCAATTGAAGAAAAAAATGATCAGGTTAACCTGCTGAGAGCATGCATCATTTGTAGAAAAGTAAACTAGTTCATGAAAGACAAGTGAGTGCTTAGTTCAAGATAATATTACCATGGAATCGACAGAGTTGCTGATTTGCTGTAGTGTCTTGCACTTTGAACTGATGTTGATGTCATGCCATGGTCAAAAGCCAAATAATCCACTCATATTTAGGGGCTGGACATGGGTTTGTAGTTCTTGATCTTGGTGTGGAATTGCAGGGATCTAAGGTAGGATGATGGGAAAAAGTATTTGGAGGTGATAAGTGAGCATTTATTGTAGTGTTGTATGTGGTTATAATTTTGGACAGCATGCTGAAATGGGGCTTGGTGATGGACTTCAGGTTTTGAAAGATTGGTTGGGTAAGGGCAAAATGGTGGTTTCAGTTTAAGTGGAGAAAAAGTTGGGAGGTAGACGGGAGCCTGTCTTGTTCTAAGAGGGGATCAATGGTCTCACACTACTTGCAAGAAAGAAACTCTTATTAGTTTATCTGTGATCAGAACTTACACCATTGTTTGGCTTTTGTAGCATCTCCCTATCATCTACAAGGGGAAGGTACAACAAAATAAAGGAATAATGATGGGCAATATAAATTTTGTGTGGATCCTGGTACATGTGGACTCTCTCCTCTTTTTCCATATTTATCTTGATTGAAACGCTTTCGTTGTCTCCCATATTTGATAGAATCTTTGGATTAAATATTATTCTATTTTTGCTCAAATCTTGGGGACCTTCCTTGGCTCGAGATCCTTCCATATTTGGTTGATCATTGATTGGAGATCACCTTAGATTGGAGAATTTTTGATTGTAGATTACCTTCCATAAGTAGCTAATCTTTCCTTTTCTTCTACATGTCCTTTGCTTTCCAAAAAAATGTTCTCTAGCCATTGAATGAGACTCAATATTAACCAATGGTATGGTGTCTCCTTGGACAACTAAAATGCTGCCACGTGGTAACTCGCTCAATTGCATAAAAAGCCATACTACTCATTCAATTGCAAAAAAAAAAGCCATACTAAGGATTATTTATTATAGTAGGGTCCTTGGGGGGCTTAAAAGATCAAAAGGAAAGCTGAAAAGAGTTAAAAAGAAAGCTAAAAGACTTAAGATCTAATTATAATATCATCAAGCTCTATTGAAGCTAAAGATGCTTTTGTCATTGTCCTATAGTAACCAAGGTTATAGATTCTTCCTCCACCTTGTAGCACATAGAAAGCCCCCATCTATTTCATGATTAAGTATGCTATTGGGTTGGTTTGGGTTTGAGTCCTCCCAAACCAGCATTGGACAAATAGGGGTTCAGGTCTAAATTTTTTAACCGAAACCGTACCCATTAAGGGCTCGTTTGGTTCGCAGGAAAACGAGGGGGGAAAGTGTGGTCAACGGAAAATTAATGAAATGCCTCTTGTTTGGTTGGAGTTTTCAAAGGAGAGAGATGGGAAAGTTGTATTCCCTTGGGAATATGATTCCCACATTTCATGGGAAAGTCTTTCCCATGAGAAACATGGGAAAGTTACTTTCCCATGAGGTGGGAATCACTCCTTTTTTTTTTTCCCAAAAAGACCCTTCAGCATTAAAGAAGCATTAAAGAGGCATTAAAGACCTAATTTTTATTAAGGGCATAATAGGAATTATACATAACTTTCCTAGGAAAATGGATGGTCAACCAAACATAAGCACTTTGAAAATTAGTCACTTTCCCATGGTTAACCAAACATGTCAAAAGTACTTTCCTAGGTATCCTCTTCCTAGGAATCTGATTCCCAAGAATCATATTCCTAGGAGGGAAAATACTTCCCGCGAACCAAACGAGCCCTAAAGGATATAGTTAGTCTAGGTCAGAATAGTCAAGCTTTCATAAGATTCATTGGTTCTATGGGTCGAGCCTAGGTATGTTAAGAACATACACTGTCCAGCACTCACCAGGTTTCGATCAGGTACATATTGGACAGGGTTTGATCCCAAGCAGGTAGCAATATTTAGTAAATTTAATTCCCATCATGCCCTTAAAACAGTTTACCTCTGACATGTTTAAAGTGTAATTGATAGATTTTGTGAGAAATGTGATGGATATATATAGAACTATATATTATCTACAAGGGAAACTTAAGTTTGGAACAGGACTGGATCAAATCCAGATTTGGATCAGACCTGGTTCGTAAAATCCATCCCATGTTGTAGCATATAATATGACCAGGTTGGGCCTGGTTTGGGTTGGATACATTTTTACAAGACTTGGACCTGGACCCAAATTTTTTGATTCGTCCATTTTTGGACCCATAACCAACCGTTGGGCCTATGGATGGGGTCCAGGTCAGGCTTATAATCATTATTTGTGTTTGTTAAATGCTAAAGGGGTTGCTCAAACTTGTGCTTTGCCATTAGAATCTTGCAGTTGTAATAGTCTTTTGATGCAAAACTTTCCACCATGAGATCTAGAACTAGTGTAGATCTGATTTTCCCATCAGATTTTAATGATAAGCAAACCAAAATAATAGGGTCCATCCTCGAGCCAAGTAAAGCCTAGATCTAAGTACGTGGAAACCATCATGCAAGGGAAGAAGGGATAATACTGGAAATAACCAGAAGTTTTCTGATTGCTATCTAACAATTTGATTCCACTTTTTCTTGTCTACAGTTATGCAAAAGAAAAAGGGGTCATAAGACTATTTAATACTACTTTCTCATTAAAAAAAAACATTTTCGGTATAGATTTAAATAATAGCTACTATAATAACTGCCCTTAATTTCTAACATGACCTACCAGGAGCTGTCCTGATAAAACTATTGTTAGATTGCTAACTAACAAACTAATGGACTCAAGGAACGGTTCAAACATGCAGACAAACTCGCTCATAAAAGCAAGGCAACTCTTTAAGAGAAACGGGATAATTAGACTGAGAGTGCCTGAAAGAATCGAACTTGACAAGACTTTCACAATAATCCAAATTCGTAGGACATTCACTTGGAGGCTTTCTTCAGCAAACCCTTGGGGACTGGTTTGCAGTTTGGTCTGGGAACTCATACTTTTCCTGCACATCTACTTGATATAAATGAATCATGGTTCCCTGGCGCTTCATGCTTGTACTTGTGACCTGATCATGTTATATGATGTGCATGTGACTCATATTTGCAGGTCCATGTGCTTGCAACTTCAGAGATAAGGCCCTTTCTTTGAGAGGTTATTGTTGTATTTTGGGGTTCTTAATAGCAATATCTCATATAGGCCTGAGTGCCTAACCAAATGATATATTTATATCACGTATTACTAACGAAAATTGCTATATCTAGACTCCAGTGCCAGCATTTTAAAAAGTGTATTTCTCTGAGTAAGCAATAGTTCCAGTCTCTGAAAATGATAGTGTAGAATTGATTTGTGGTGGTGAGTTATTAACAGAACAGCGATGAGTATTGTAACCAATGCTTTATTATTAATGTTCTTTATACTCTTATCATGCCATTGCTTGTAACTCTGAAATTCCATGTGTCTGTATTGTTGCTAAACCCTTTACAAACATCGTGAATTGCCCCATCTTTTACTTATTTGCACTTAAATCAGAATGAATTTGGTATAAATCTAACATGCATTTTAATAGCCCTATGGTTTATTTTTTTCATGTCTTGCTTTTTTGTATTTGTTACAGGTTGGTGTTGATTTTAATGATAGGAATAGTTGGGAATATTTGTTCAAGGAATATTGGTTATATCAGAAAAGAAAACTAGTGTTAACATTAGAAGAGCTGAAAAATGCTAAAAATCCATGGAAAGGATCTGGTGTTTCTGCATACAATGAGGAATCTTCTGATGATTTATATAATGCTAATGATGACCAAGAAGATAGCTCTGAGAGCTCCTCAGGATACCATGATGGCAGCACTTCTTCCAGAAAAAAAGTGAGAAAGCGTTCTCGGAATACTGTTGATGATGAAAGTTCAGCTAAAGAAGTAGATGGTGAAACGATGTCCATGCCTGAATATCCTGAGTGGGCTTCGCAAGAGCTTTTAGAATTTGTGGCACACATGAAAAATGGTGATAAATCTTTTCTGACGCAGTTTGATGTTCAGGCTCTTTTGCTCGAGTATATAAAACGAAATAACCTTCGTGATCCTCGTAAAAAAAGTCAAATTGTTTGTGATCCACGGCTTCAGAACTTATTTGGGAAGGCCCGTGTGGGGCATTTTGAAATGTTAAAGCTTCTAGAATCACACTTTCTTATAAAAGAGGCATCACAGGCAGATGCAGATGACAATCAAGCAGTAGTTATAGATCCTGATTCTGGTCAAGTTGATGCTGAAGGATACAGTGATACAACAGCAAAAATGAGTTTAGATAAGAGAAGGAAGTGCCGTAAAAAGATTGAAGGAAGAGAACTGCAGACCAATCTTGATGATTATGCAGCAATAGATGTTCATAACATCAATCTGATTTACCTCCGTCGCAACTTGATGGAGGATTTGATTGATGATACTGACACTTTCAATGAGAAAATTGTTGGATCCTTTGTAAGGATAAGGATTCCTGGTACAGGTCAGCGGCAAGACATGTATCGCCTCGTGCAAGTTGTTGGTAAGTTCTTTTTCCTGTTAAGTATGGATTCTTGGCAAATGAGGATTCACAAAGCTGAATAAATAGTTGGGACAAGGCTTGATGGTTATGGTTATGTATCCTTTTTATTCATGCAGATTGAGCTCAGAATGTTTAAAGATGACAAATTGTCAATCTTTTCTGTGCAGGGACACAAATGTTTGCAGAAAAATACAAAATTGGAAAGAAAACAACAGATATTGCACTGCAGATATTAAATTTAGACAAGATGGAGGTTGTAACTATTGATGTCATCTCAAATCAGGACTTCACTGAGGTTGGTATTTGTTGTCTCTCTGTAGTTTCTGCTTTCTGTCTGACCTTGTCCGGCAACACAACCAAGAAAATGAGTATACAAGCGTAATGGTTTCATTGTATTTCATGATGGGAACCTTTACATGCTTGAAGTTGCCCCAATGCCATGAAGCATGGACATGGATACAGGATATGGATAGAATAAGAGATGGATACATTAATATGACAAATATTGAAAAAGTAGGGCATGATATGGCTAGGAATGCCGATAAATATATGTGCATATGTTATACATACATGTATGTATACATAAATACCTATGCTCATGTATATATGTAAAAGAAAAATCTATAAAGTATAGTGGATAATTGAGATAAGATGGTCTAACTTTTGATGATAGAATTAACT
Source organism: Phoenix dactylifera (assembly GCF_009389715.1). Classification (NCBI taxonomy): domain Eukaryota; kingdom Viridiplantae; phylum Streptophyta; class Magnoliopsida; order Arecales; family Arecaceae; genus Phoenix; species Phoenix dactylifera. The sequence goes on from NC_052393.1 coordinate 11,306,508, forward strand.
TTCACAAGCTCATCGTTTTGATCACCAATCAAATCTATAGATTCCAATCCCTACTTCATATTTTAGCATTAACTTCTTAGCATTAAGAAAAAATATGTTTCTTCCCCCTCATATTTGGAGTAAGGTCTGCCGAACCGGTACCAGAATCCATACCGGTCGGCGCCTGGTACGGTTCGATATCGTACCGAACCGGTAGGGGTAGAGCGTGCCGGTTCACGAACCCGCACTCCGTTTTTTTTGGTGTTTTCAAGATTATTTAATTGGTAATCACTCTTTTTGAATTTTTTCAATGATTTTAAATCTAATTTGCTATTTTTTTGATGTTTCTATGATTTCGGTTTAATCTAGATGATGCATCTTATTGCTTTAAAACGATACAATTAATAAAATAAACAATATAAAATATCTTCAAATCAAGTAGTGACGTGAAAATTAAAAAATAATACAATCAATTACATACATTTCAAGTCCAATAAATACCTATTGATATCTAAAATCGGATCGAGTGGCGATGCATATCCAATCATCAGTATAGTCAGGAGGCACATTAGCCCATCTCTCTAACCAAGCGGCGTTGTACTCTTGTACTTTCATCTCATAAGGAACACACACCAAGTTATAAGCACTCTTGGATCTCTTGCTGAAGCTCTGACTTTGAGAAGTATCCTTTGGCTGATAATATAGCTGTAAAGGAGCTGATCCGGATATGCCGGCTGCAAAATCTGAATTGTAAGATGCTCCGAATTGTCTAGGATAGTAGCCATCAAAAGATGCTTCAGACGCATCATATTCATAACTGCATCCATATGGGTCACAAGTTGCCTGTGGCTGCGGGTAATAGGATCCAATATACGACTTGGAACTTGATACATTTATGGATCCTACTTCGCATGCGAAATCATCTGTAGCTATATCATGTCCTCCTGAGCCTCGAGGAGCCCGTCTTTTATATGCATTCGTATTCTTGCGGGCTCTACCAGATCGTGCACCGTGGTCTCTATCCTATATAGTATGCGTAAACTAGGACTCACCGATAAATCAAAGACCAGCCTGCACATGTGTCTCATAAATAGTTGTCTTCTGTCATCCACTCTCTCTTTGGCCGGCAGATCCATGACCACTAGACCAGCCTATCTCTATCCTATATAGTATGCGTAAACTAGGACTCACCGATAAATCAAAGACCAGCCTGCACATGTGTCTCATAAATAGTTGTCTTCTGTCATCCACTCTCTCCTGGTCTCTGAATCTGAGTGTATTGACTCCTCAATACTCTCCATTAGGGATGCATGTACCTTTCGTTTTTTTTTGTGTGCTGGGCAACTACCTTCTTACCTTTCACGGCCCTCTCTGCCTGGCTATGCTGGGAGGATGTATGTCACCCTTCTGATAGAGTCAACTGGATAGCGTAGTCGCCTCGTCTAAGCATTTCTTGATTATATCTTTGACAAGATGTCTCGGGCAAGAAGTCATGTGGTGACTGGCTCCCCTATGGCTGTGATTGATCAGCTGGAAGAACGTGTGGAATATTGCGCTTAGCCCATTGCACTGCATCGATCCTAGCCTCAGCTACGAAACTGGCCGGAGGCGATCCTCGCTTAAGCTTCGGCTTCTGCTGTTGGCTTATAAGCCAACTGATCATAGGATTATCCTCATCATCAACGAAAGCATTATAGATCAAATCTGTATACTTGAGCTCCACTTCCTCCGAAATGCACTTCAGCCTCACCCTCAGATTGTAGTGAACATACATATGGTCGTTGAGGTGCTTCTATGTCAAATGGTTTCTCTGCTTGCTGTAAAAATATTAAAAAAAATTACATATAAGATAGTACCATATTAGTAACCATTTAATGCCAGGTAAATGTCCTTCTGATATGTAACCTATCTGGATTCATACTTTTTTTACTTACGACAGTTGCCGAGACTCCAAAGCTATCGTTGCTCTCTAAATATTTTGGTATATAAAAAAGAAGCGTTTTGTACTCTGTTAATAATAGAAGATATCAATTAACTTACGCATGCCACTTAAGTAAACTCACCTCTTGTAGACATAGGGCTGTGACTTCTGAATTAATTTATATTAAGTTATAATTTTATAATTTGTGTGTTGTTGCTTGGTGCTTGATGTGATGGTACTTGTTCATTTTACTTTTTTAAATATTTTTGCAGTTAGATATTAGATTTTATTCTTTGGATTGTAGCATGATTATAAGTTTTATCATAATTTTAAGACTTTTATCCTGAAATTCTAAAGCCATATCATACATCCAGTGATTCCAAACAGATACAAAACATTCTAAAATTTTGTGATATATGTTTTCTGATGGTTTTGTTTTTCCTAATTTTTATTTGATTTTTCAGATCTCTTTTACACTGAAACTCTGAAACTAGGACCAAAATTATGAAATTAAAACATGGTGGGCCCAACCAAAACTAAGTTTTCCAAACTTTGGCTTCCAAGATTCCCCTTGTATTGGAAAATCCTTCCCTTCTCTGTCTTGCTTGAAAGAAACAAAAAAGGGATATATTACATTTGGTATCATCTGCTTTCTAGTAATCATGTTTTATCTAAGTCTCCTTTTGTTTTTTCTTTTGACTTATCAATGTTATATTTGTAGGAGGAGTGCAAACGCTTAAGGCAGAGCATAAAATGTGGTTTGATTAGTCGGCTAACAGTGGTAATACTATATGAATTTCAAATTCTGTTGTTCAGCGTGATCTTGTTCTTCATTGTCCTATCTGATAATGTCTTTCATTTGAATTTCTTTAGGGAGATGTCCAGAAGAAAGCTAGGGTTCTTCAAGCTGTGAGAGTTGATGATGTGAGTACTTATCCAGTAGACTAAGTATTATACAATTGTTGCCTATCATTTTGAGGTTTCGATTATATGTTCTTTCACAAATGATAATTCTTTCCTTACTTTAGAATGCACATTTCTTATGTTCCTTTTTCTCAGTGGTTGGAAAGTGAGAAGTTGCGTCTTGGTCACCTTCGTGATCGTGCAAGTGAAACAGGTCGTAGAAAGGAATATCCTTTCAATATAAAATCTATGGTTTTAGTTTTTAATAGGAAATTTGATGCTTGCTTACTGCACTGGAACTATAAAATGTTATTTTCTAGGTTGGCATTATTTTAATTTTTTTTCTCCTGTTAGAGACGTGGTCTTCAGCTTAATTGGCATTGGTATATCAAGTTAAATTTACTTTATGTTATGCACATCTAGTTAAGTACATTTTTTTATTCTTTGAATCATTTATTCTCCATTTATCTCCATGTGTTCTATGTTGAAGACTGACTTCTTATATCGTGTATTAGAATTCTTTTTGCACTTTTCCTAATTACCCCTAAACTTTAATTGCATCAGATTCACAAAAAGAATAAATCTGATATTCTACATATTCTGAATGCCTTTTGTTTATGAAAACAGCATTGTCTTGTTTGAAGCTTCACCTTAGCTCTTTGCACTGGGGAGAACCTTTGATATCTTGTATGTCATTGTTGCCCAAGAAGACAACCCAAGAGGGGGGGGGGGGGTGAATTGGGTTTTAACTTTTAAGTAATAATTGGAAATTTAAAACTTAATGAGTAACTAATTAAAATTATTGCAGGCAGATTAATTAGATTACTAGTTGTAGTGAGTGGAGAAGATGGAAGAGACAATAAACCAATTACAAACACAAGAGGTTTTATAGTGGTTCGGAGCTAACCCTTGCTCCTACGTCCACTTCCCAAGCTTCACTTGGGAGTTCACTATAATCCCTAGGATTACAGCCGATTGTTTTACAAGTTCACAACCCAACTTGTTGTTTTCACGAGATCACAACGAACTCGGTCGGTTTTTACAGGCTCACCGACTAGAACCATCCGATTGTTTTTTCGGGATCACAATCGAACCCTTACACCGTTGGTTTTAACTTCGGCTCACCAACAAACCTCAACAACCTTGATTCAATCCCCTGATTGAATCAAGTAACAAGAAAACAGTTTGTAAAGAGTACAGGGAAAGCTTCTTAAAAACCAAATATGAACAATATAAATAATGTAGAGTTAGAAGTCCTCAAACAGATTTTGGAAGAGGAAGTAGGGGCTTCTCGAACTCTGAGTCTCCTCTTTGAATGCACTGAAGATCTGATGTCAGAGGAGAGCCTTGAATGCGAAGGAAACGTTTGTTGGATGAAGTTCAATGCGCTTTCCTTCTTTCTCTTGTATTTACTCTTGAGAGCCTTTGGTAGGTGGAAATCCCTTTTTGTTTGAATGGAATAGCTCCCCTTTTTGTCTACTGCTGTTCACTCTAGCTATTTAAGCAGTCCACTTTGAAAACTAGCCGTTAGACACCACTTTATGGCCGTTCTGCACAATCTGCAACTCCTGATAGTGTATCCGTTGGGATCGGAGTCGACTCGCTCGATCTGGAGTCGACTCGGCTGTTGCTGGAGTCGACTCGTGCTTTACTGGAGACGACTCGCCCACTGGTCAGAATTTGAATTAAAGTGCTGTCCCGTTCTGGAGTCGACTCGGCCAACCCTGGAGTCGACTCGCCAATGTCCGGAGATGACTCGGCCCTCTGGAGACGACTCGTTATCAGGGTTCCAGAGATCTGTTTTTCTGCATTTCTTTCTCGAGTCGACTCGGATCATCTTGGAGTCGACTCGGCTCTCAGAGTCCGAAAACTGTTTCTATGTGTTTTGAGTTGAACTGCCTCGGAGTCGACTCGCACTTTGTTGGAGTCGACTCGGCTCTTAGAATCCGAAAACTGATCCTCTGTGTTTTGGCTTGAACTGCCTCGGAGTCGACTCGCACCTTGTTGAAGTTGACTCGGCTCTCAGAGTCCGAAAACTGATCCTCTGTGTTTTGGCTTGAACTGCCTCGGAGTCGACTCGCACCTTGTTGGAGTCGACTCGGCTCTCAGAGTCCGAAGTTGGTTCTCTGTCTTCTAGTCTTGCTTTCCTCTGAGAGTCGACTCGTACTTAACTAAGAGTCGACTCGTAACCTTCTGGAGTCGACTCGGTTGCAGGGTCTGAAATACATTGTTCTGTCTTTCTTTTGTTACCCTTTGGAGTCGACTCGGAAACATCGAAAGTCGACTTGGAAACCATCGGAGTCGACTCGAACCCTTCTGGAGTCGACTCGCTGACAGGGTCTGAAAATCAACTTTCTGTCTTTTTGTCAGTTCTCAGTCGGAGTCGACTCGTAGTGTACCGGAGTCGACACGAGCATGTGCCAGAACTTCTGAAACACTTGGAGTCGACTCGTAATCTTCCGAAGTCGACTCGAGCTTCAGACTTTGGTTCAAACTTAGTTCCAAACTTAGCCAAAATGTATTGAACCAAAGCTAGAGACACTTAAGCATAAATTCACAAATATTTGGCTGAAACACTAGATTGAATTCATTAGTATAACATCAGATATACTCAATTGCTTTGAGCTCATCAAAATCAAATAGGGTTATAATCAATCACTCCACAATACATGGTGATACTTGTTTGTATGTCCAAGAAATCTCTTTCCTCTAGCCTGTTGAGTATGACTTTGGCATAATTCCTGATTTGAAAATACCTGTGGTTACATTGTGCTTGCCTTGAACTCATCATGTGCAAGGGCTATGATTTCCTGCAATGTTGTTGTCGGAGTCTTAGCTTTGTGTTTTAAAATTATCCAACATTTTGCGATCATTCTTGATGCACCTAAAGTCATATAGAATACCACTTAAGGGTATTGGACTTGATAGCCTCGGCCTATTTAAAGAAAACACCTGTTAGGAAGACTATGGGAAAGAGAGTTAGCATTTCCATTTCATGTCCCCATGTGCATGCAAACTTTCTTATGTATGCCCTTAATTGATCATGACGCACTATCTGTCTTACCCCTATCCTATGCAAGTACGAGATGCTAACTCTTTTAGCCTCTATTAATACAATATTATTTTCCACTCAGATTTATTAAACTCTTTATTAGTTACTTAATTGATGTCCACCTAAAGGGACACTAGATCTTAGGGATCTTGCTGCAGGCTTGATCTCCTTGAGCCATTTAAGTTAATTAGAACATCGGTTTTCATCTTATTCTACTTGTACTTCCATCTGTTCTAAAGGTCAACCAAGTTTTGCATCTGGTAGCAATGTTATAACAAGTGCGAGAACAAAGTGCTACTAAAATGGAGTTAACTTGCAGCCATTACCCTTGCAACATGACGTGTGTTCTCCAATAATCAGCCATGCATGTCATTATCGTCCAAGGATCTTGGTACCAAGTACCGCACTGGTATAGTATTCATCTGAACCTCTTATTTCTCGAACTGAGAGATCCATGAATCGGGATCCTGATGCATATAAATACAAATGTTCCAATGGTGGTTGTTTGATTATTTGGATCAATTGTAATTATATCGAATATAAATATCAAAGATCCAAAACGGCTCTCCAACCATTTTTCTCACATTTTATCCAGTACATCTTGGTATGGGTCAATACATACCTTGGTATGCCTCGGTACAAGACAGTACGGGGCGGTATAAGATCTGTACTGACTTAGACTTGAGTTTTATACTGGTTTTCATCCGGTACGGTATGCCCTATATCAAGCAATACAACAATCCATGCTATCATCCACAAACTTCTCATATCATATGTAGGCTATAACTTGCGCCTTTAATCTCTCAAAATCTAGAAGCTTCTCAATGCTTGCAAATGTAAGAAGATATCCTTAGTTTTCTCAATATTACGACTCTTTTACTCCTATGGTTAGGCCATTATTAAGGGGCCATTTAGGTGCATACATTTCGAAGTTCAAACACAGGTTGCAATTGGAATTGTAGTTGCAAAAATTGTTTTTGTCTGGGGTTTTTTAATTGAACGCTGTAAAAGCAACTACATTTGTTTGGTTGTTTGATGCTGAAAGAGATATGGTAACCTTGCAAATGATCTGCTAAGGTTACCCCCTTGTAAAAGGTAAACTATTAACTATTCTTGTTATAGTATAATAAGGATCATATTATTTTTATAATTATAATATAAAATACAATAATATTATAAAGTTGTCAGTGAATTATTATGTCAATAGTTAGTATAATAATTATATCACTATAAAATAGTTTGATATTGTCAAATTAGATATATTTTATAATTATAGATGTATATTTATGATTTACTATAACTATTAATTATTATATAATAGGTATTATGATATAGTGATGACTATTATTATAATGTTTTATAAAGATTATAATAAGAATCATTATGATACAATAATATTTAATGAAGTATATTTCCATTGTAATAATAATATTTATACTATTAATATAATGTTAGAAAATATATTTGATATAATAATAATGATGTATATATACAATAGTAAATTTATATTTTATAATATATTTATTAAACTAATTAATATATTTAATATGAATTTATATAAAATTAAATTTCAATGATTGGAAAGTGGTAAAGAATTCTCTGAAAGGCCACTTCCAGTTATAACTTGTAATTGGAATAATAGACAATTTTGCATGCATTTTCAATTTTAGGATTTTGGCCATTTTTTGCAATACAAATGCAGTCTATAGTTGCAACTGCAGGCATCCAAATAGTCATTTTAGATGCTTGAATTCGATTGCAGCCTGCCTAATAGCAGGCAAACAAGTAGGTCCTAGGAGCTTACTGACTTTTATCATACCATGATTTCAAACACACGTGGCACCAAGGTTTGCCGTACCGGTTAATACTATAATGTATCGGGTGTACCGTACCATATTGGTACCGAACTGGTACGCTGTCTCATACTGTATAGATACTTTGTCCGACTCGCCGTCTCGTATCGTACCACATACCAACATTGTAATAGGATGGTACTGGTACAAGGTCTGGCACCGAGATGGCGAACCTTGTGTGGCATGCTTGGCAAGTGTTGTATTTCATGGTCAAGCCTTGTACCTTATCCTTTTGGATCTTTTCTCGGCGAGAAAGTCCTTGCTTTTATAGAAAAGCCTATGCATTTCAAATTTTCTGAGCAGTTTGTGTCTCAATGATGTGGAGGCCTCTATTTAAAGCAATGCTTCTTTGCCGCCTCGTAGTATAACATCGCCCATTAGGGATATGACTGTTGGTTATGTCTTCACCTCCTTGCTAACAAAGTTTTCCAGCTCCTTAGCATCTTGGGAACCATTTTACGAAGTTATATTTGAAAATCATATGCTGAGCCCTCTATTAGTTTTTATATCCATTGCACAACCAAAAGTTGTGACAGTGTTAATAGGACAGAGTGCCACATACCCAACACAACCACCATTAAAATAACTGAACATAACCATCTTTTACAACATATAATCATACGTTTTGCTAGAGGATGAAGTTGATTAACCCTTTCATTTGTTTACTCTTTTGCATTATAGAGAAAAACAATGGCACTTTGCTACTATGATTAGTCTCCACACTTTGAATTAAGCTGTTTGGCACTTGTTTCAGAAGTATCAACACTTGCAATGAAGTGTCCAAAATAGTCTCCAAGCTGTTTGTGCAAAGCTTTCCAATTCTAGAGCACACTGTATATATAACTGCTGCAATTGTTATTTAAACTGCTTTTAGTGCACGAAAAAGCCTTTTTTTTTTTTTTAAAAAAAAAAGATTTGATATTTGCATTTTGGATTTCTCATTGACACATTTCTATGTGATGCTTGCTACATGAAGCGCTTTTGTTTTCCCACCTGCTTCTTTGTGGGCTCTTGGAAATCTTTGAAATTTGTTACGAGATAGTTGTTGTATTAACCTTTCCTATAATGCTCCTTCATATTATTGTTCAATCACTCATGATCTACTACCTGTTTTACTTGAATGGAAGTATATATGATCTAATATTTGGTTTCTGTAGAATTGGTTAGCTACATGTCATTTATCAAAAAACTTGTCCTAAAAAACATATAAAAGCAATGATTCAGTAATACTTAACCATTTTCACGCTTAGAGAATGTGTAGAAAAGTTGCACATTCTGAGCACCCCTGAGGAACGCATGCGCAGATTAAATGAAGTTCCTGAAATCCATGCTGACCCACATATGGATCCAGATTATGAATCTGCTGAGGAAGAAGAAGTGGATGACAAAAAAGGAGGTACCTTGCCTTTCTGGCTTGGTGCATGCTAGTTGCAGCTTTGGCATTTATTTCTTATATTATAAATTATGCTACTTTGCTTTGTATGTGTGCAGATAAGTACAGTCGGTTGAGGGAATCTGTGTCTCGTAGGAAGGCAAGGGATTTATTTCCTCCAGGCAGAGGACCAGGATCAAATTATAATGGGAGTGGGGGATCAAAAAGTTCAAGCAATTTGAACAGAGGTTCCCGGACAGAAGATGCACAAGACAAATTGGACGCATATAGTGATGGTGCGGATAGGACAAATGAATTGTCCTGGAATCAAGGTAAGGATGCACAATGGACAAAAAGCTGGGGAACGCCAAATACCCAAACCAGTGCGACAGGTCTGGAGGCTGGCATTTGGAATAATAACCAACTTGCTACAAAACCTGGAAGTACACATGGTGTTGCAAGTGAAACATCAGCATCTGTACCTTCTGGACTTTCAGTACCATCAAACGTCAGTGAGAATGATAAGGTCTGGCACTATCAAGACCCAGCTGGAATTGTCCAGGGACCCTTTTCAATGGTACAGTTGCTCAAGTGGAATAAATTCTTCCCACCTGGCTTGAGAATTTGGCTAACAACTGAGAAGCAAGAAAACTCTATATTATTGACTGATGTGCTGAAGTCCCAGAATTGTTTGCCACAGCAGGAGCCTCAGCATAACAGCTATCCTCAGCCTGCAAATTTTGCAGGTCCAATGGGTAATAGAGATGATAAATATGGTGGCAGGACAGGGACTAATAATTCCACATGGGTAGGCATGCAGAATGGGAGCAACTGGAGTGCGAGCCAGAATAATGCTACTTTCTCAACTGCTGGTAATACCCTGCCAAATGCTGGTAGATGGGCTACACGGTCAGCTAACTTGTCTGCACTGGAAATGGAGGCAGTCAAGGGTAATAATGCTTGGTTTGGCCAGCCCAGTTGTCAGAAAAGCCCCAGATCTGCAGCGCCATTTTCTGGGAATCCATACCAACAACCATCTTATCAAAGTGGAGAGGGTCAAGGATATGCTGGTATATGGAATATCGGCCAAGATCATGGAAGTACATGGAATTCAGAGAGGCCTAGGGGGTCAAGGGCTAGTGGTCAGGGTTATGAAAGACAGCATTCTAGTTGGAGCCCTCTAAACCAGCAATCTCAACTAACTTCTGGTGAACCTTGGAAGGCCCGACCAACAAATTATTCTAATCTGCCTACTCCCACCCAACAGCCAAGTAGGACAGACTGGACTAGCGTTCAAGGTTCTTTACATGCATCTGCATCTACGGCTTCTTCTATTCAACCTATGAACTCTGGCTGGGGCACCACTCGAGTTACTGGATTCAGTGGGGCACATAAATTGCCCACAGAAAATCCTGATGGGGATCAGAATATGCCAAACCAATCAAATGGTGAGGGTTCATGGTCTGTCACATCTGCTTCTGTGCCTAGTATGAGTAGAATGGCTGATGTTGGTGGTGCCCAGATTCTTGAGATAGTAGATCAGTTTGGTGATCCTTCACTATCCGTTCAGCAGAAACCTACTGAATCTAATGCACCAAATATTGTGGTAAACCAATCATCTCTTTTCCTCAAAAAGGAAGAAATTTCTTCAAATGATGCTACAGTTTCAGGTGGCTCTGCCATGAATAAGAGCCAGAGCTTTGAAAGTGATTACCCTAGTCCAACTCCTCGAGGTGATGGGAAGGAGTTTTCTGGAGACCAGCCTAATGAAGCTGATCCTGCCACGAAGTGGCCTCAAGCACATGATAGCTCAGCTTCTGTAAGTCAGGGGTCTGATCCTGACCCTGCCTCTCTTGCATTCAGACCATTGGATCCACAAGCCCACCTTTCACGTAAAGTAGATAACATGCAATTGCTGTCAAGGAATTCAGATGAAGGTGTGGCAGATAAAGATATCATAAGTGAGATGCAAAACTTGTCCACTCAGAAATCTTTCTCTGAAGAACAGAACAAGCAGCCTCCTCTAGCAGGCATGGAAGAGAAGCTAGTTGATCCTGCCTCAAATATTAAACCGACAGCTGAATCTGATGTGCTGGAGCTCACTGCAACTCAAAGATCAGAAACTTCATCAGCTTCCAGGCCTGTGTGTGAATTGCATGGACGGGCACCGGCTTCAGCTCACAAACAGGAACCAAATGGTTCTAGTACCGTTCCTACACCCCCAGGGGGAGAGCTGCACTTCTCAGGTCCTGATCCTATAAAATATTCTAATTTGGAGGGCGCACAAGATACAACTGCCATTGAGTGGTCATTGCCATCTCCAACCCCAGGTTCCCGGCCTTCTGGATGGGATATTGGTGCTGATTCTAGCTCAGGTAACATCCAAAACTATCGATTGGTCTTGCTTGATGGTTTTAACATGCTGAAAGCTTTTCCATTGAATGTAGGTTCGTCTGTTGAATTAGCAATATTATCAAACCCTGGCTGGGGCACCAAGGCAAAAGATGTTCCGAGTTGGGGAGGGGCTCCGCAGCTTAACGTAGGTACGGGATCAGCACAAGGAAGTGAAAACAGGGGTTGGGCAACAGCAATACAAGGACATGCAAACACAGGCAGTGGAGCACCAACCCAGGGAAATGCAAATGCTAATGCAGGTTGGGGAACACTGGGACAGGTTTGTAACAATGCAAACACTGACTGGCGAACACAAGTACAGGGAAATACAAATGCAAACTTACGTTGGGAAGCTCCAGCTTGGGGGAACTTAACAAGTTCTAGTTTGGGAGCACCCATCCAGGGAAATTCAAACCCAAATACTGGCTGGTGTGCACCTTCCCAGGGAAATTCAAACCAATTTTCTGGTTGGGGAGTACCACCAGCAGGAAATGGGATTCAGAATCTTGGTTGGGGTGCACTAACACAGCAGGGTAATAAAGATGCAATTGCTGGTTGGGGAACAGGGAGCAATAGGAGCTGGAATTCGCCAGCCAGAGATCCTGATAGCTGGGGCGCTCAACGGAGGCATCATGGAGATGACTACCCAGAGGGCAGGGTATTGAGGCATGGTGGTGGGAGAAGCTCATGGAACAGGACTCAGTCAGCTAGCGGTGGGGGGTCATCACGACCACCTCCGAGAGGAGAAGGGCCGAAAGGACAAGGGCAGCGAGGAGTGTGTAGGTTCCATGAGAATGGGCACTGCAAGAAGGGTGCATCCTGTAATTATCTGCATCCATGATTGGAATTTTTAAATTTCCATTTCTTTTCTTGCACAGCATAATCACCTTGGTAGCTGATAATGAGGTCACGAAAGCTCTGCTTTGTCATGCCATGTAGAACTTGTGTGCAGGTATATGAGTGTACAATTTTCTTTCCAGCTCTTTGCACTCCATTCTGTTTGTACGACGGTGTACCTCGAGCAGTGAAAGCTTCACATGCCGCTCCTTGCTAAGATGCACCAGAAGAAGATACTGGATAGCTCGTCAGGACTCTACACTGCTGAAATCTCATGCTAAAGCTGGTATTTGTCGCATCCAATTGTGATGGCTGGTACCGGTTTCTGGACTACAATAGAAAAACTGGTTGGCCCATTTGGTTCTTTCCCATTTCCTCAGAAAAGTTACAGAAGGATAGCGAACATCTAATTGGTTGGTGAGTTCTTATCCTCCCGACTGCTGCCTGATAAGCATCTTTGAACAGATCATCCTTGACCAAGAGATCATGGTTACCAAAAGCAAGTTCTTAAAAAGCATTAGAATCAGCCGTCAATGTTCTGTTAGCCAACACTGCCGTGATGCACTGAATCCATTAACTATACCTTTTGGGCATCGGTTCGGATGCAAGGCATTCGGTAGAAAGTGTATAATCTTCTTGAAACATGAGACCTTGTATCAATTAGGCGTGCTTTTTTGCTGCTGAGCTCAAGATAAGCCATCGGATTCTGTACTAATGTTATTCTATCATTGTATTGGTATATCCGGCATGGAGGATAGTTTGCGTATTGAGTGTCAATGCATCCTCCGTATCGTATATTGGTACTGATCTGGTACAATATAGTATATTTCGTATCGTTCGGTTTAGTATGGCATACTATAGTTGAGCTTTAATTTATTGGTGACCTCTAACTTTCATTGTTGCCGCAATCAATCTTTAATATTTTGGACAGTGTCATTGGCAATTATGAAGGAACCAATAGAAAAGTAGGGTAGTTGCATGCCTGCTTTGTAACTCTAGTGTATGAGATGGTCGTTGCGTTTTGCTAGCTGCTCTAGATCTGTAGATGGTCGTTACGTTTGATTGTCAAGAAAGTGCATGGTAACAAGGCTGTGAAAAACAGTTGTAGGAAGGTCAACGTTATGAATGAAATTAAGCACGATTCATTTCTCATTCACTATAATTTCAACAACGGTATTAGTGGTCTTGGCTGAGCCTGTAGGTCGTAAGTTTTATCTAATTCCAACAGGCTCGTCTCAAGGAAACAAGAACCATTTTAGGTCATTACATTTTGTTAACGGCGAAAAACAGCTTCAATGACCACCGTCGGGAAGCTTTTGTGCCATAAAGCCTGCGTATTTAGAAGTACACAATATAAGCCGAGACCTTCGCCCGCTATTTCAGATAAATCCAGCATTTTTTCACTCATCAAGTCACTTTCCTTCATGGAGACACTGAAGACCTTATCATGGATTTATTTGGCATCATGGGATGCATCAAATATGTCCAATTACTTTAAAAATATTTGTCTTCAATATCCCTTAAATCGATCTAGAAGGAATACTTTGGTGGTTTTGTTTAGATTGAATTCTTCCTCAACTCATAACCTTCACTCTTAGCCTGTATTATCTTCACTAATTATTGCAGTTTGTTAGACAAATGTTAATATAGAATATACTTATTTTCCAAAAGATGCCGCCAAGTCATGAATCAACTTCCTAGAAGTGATGCTGTTTAAATGATGACACCATATTAACATCCTGAAATCTTCATATATGATGACAAAATCATTCATCCCCAAAATGTTATAGGGGCAATATCTTGCAAAGGAGACATCAATTGAGATATTCACATGTACCTACCATTCAAAAATATCCACAGAGGATGGTTTCCTTTAGGTAAGTCCCCCTGTGTTTCCCGCCAAGTCGCCAAGAAAGCTTCCGGCCGTGCACTGTGCCCCTCCGCTCCTCTAAGCAAAAGAATGCCCACTAGTATGGGCAACGACAGCACCCAGACACCGGCTCCGTGAACAACTAATTAAACACCATCCCTCAGCCGTCAACAGTTCAGCCGGACCAACGGAACTCCCACTCCAACACCCCCTCTTCCCTTCTTTAACCTCGCCTCTTCTCTCTCGCCCACCCCTACCCAATATGGCCCCTAGCTCTAAACTGAGGCAATCCTCTATAGACTCCTTCCTTCGCTCCAAACTAACCACCTCCATTCCTCAACCCACCGCCGTCGCTGCTTCGGAGTACGAGCGAGTCCGGCAGGAGACCATCCGCCGGAACCAAGACTTCCTCCAGAAGCTCGGCATCGCCGCCCCCAAACCCCCACCACCCAAACGAACCCCCAAACCCCATCCTCCCCCAGCCTCATCCGCCCCCCTCCGCCGCAGCACCAGAAAACGCCCTCTCCCGCCCCCCTCCTCTGATGACGGCGCCGACGCCGACCTCGCAGCCCCCGCCGATCCTTCCGAGCCCAGCTTCGTCGATTCCTCCGTCTTCCGTTATGCCTGCGATGCCTCCGATGACTCCTCTGTCCTTTCGTCTAAAATTCACCCATCATCTTCTTCTATTATGGGTTTCAGAACTGTCGGTAAGGCGTTCCGTGATCCCTCGCTTGCCAAGATTTACTCCCTTGATGTCTGTTTCTTGAATAAGAATCGGTTCTTGCTCTCCGCTGGTGGTCACGGGGGCTTTATATCAGTCTACGGGGGAGGAGAGGATGGTTGTGACGGAAACGTCGAAGGGGCAGGGAAAGGCGAAACGGAAGAGCCGCTTATGAGCTGGAAGGGCAGCTGGAGCTGGATCTCGGGGGTGAAGTTTGTGGAGGATAATCCGATGTTGATGGTCTCGAGTTCGAATGATGGGTGTGTTGTCGTTTGGGATATCAAAAGGCAGCCAGCTTTGTCATCATCTTGGTCCCCTCCTGTTGTTGCCAAATCGATGGAGCTGCATGCAGGTGGGATCTTTGCCATGGACCGGCTGGGTTGCTCGATTGCCACAGCTTCCAAGGACTCTTCTGTGGGTATTTCCAGGCTCACGCCGGCAGGGGAGCTCGTGACAGAGCGACAAGTTGCTGGCCACCACTCGGGAGTGATTAGGGCTGTTTGTTTTGGGTAATCTCTACATCCAATTCGTAACATTTTTGACGATCTTCAAATTCTCATTGTTTTGGGTTTATATCTTCATGATTGATCTATCATTATATTTATTTGGATGCAGGCTATAGGTTTATTCTTGTACGATCTTTTTATCTTTAAATATGGTGTGCATTGCTTCTTGTTAAAAAATACCTTCCAAAAACCCATACAGTAGCACTCCACCCCCGGCCCCCTCTTTTTATAGAACACTAATTCTTGGTTTAATCTCTTCAAAACATTTTGGCCTTTTATCCTAAACCAGGCTAACAGTGAACATCAGTTGTCAGGTACGGATCCTAGGTAGCCTAAGTATTGAGCTTCCTAGAAGATGATACAAACTAAATGGCGCCTTTAGTATTGGAATTAAAGGATCATTGAGAATCTCTTCTTTTAGACGAAGTGCCTGCAGATGCTGATCATCATATTTAAGGAGGATATTAATTCTTTTTAGGAATCATTTTACTTGAGTAAGCCTTCTTATTTCATTTTTATTTCACTATATGTATAAAATAGTGTTCAGTTTAGCTAGTAGATGTCAATCTAATGGCTAAGACATTGATTGACTAATTAACCCTAGAACGAGCATTTCATGAACAACTCAAGTTCGGCTTCAGTTCTATAGGTGTGTGGCTTGAGCTTGAGAATTAGGTTCAAAACTGTGATCGACTAGTGCAAGCTCAGCACTTTGAGTTTGAGCCAAGTTAAAACTGGATGGAATTCCTTGAAAAGTTGTTCTGGCTCATACAAACATGGCTTTATTGCACAACTACCATGGTGGAATGCCTTGAAAGCTGGATGTTTAATATTTATTAACTCACTGAAGATGAAATTGATAGGCAACTGCGGCATGCTGTCAAGCCCTGTGTTACTTTATCATCCAAGGAACGTGCCACCTCCCATGCCTTCATCTTTTCAAAGAACATAATGATCAATGCTCCTCACAAGCTCTCTGGTTGTCATTGACAAGACCATCAAAAGAAGGTAAATCTTCAGTATAAAAGTTCTAGATACATTTGGCTACCCCTGAGCGATACATTGTTAGCAAACTAAAAGGTGGATATCTGTCAGAGCACCATAAGACAAAGAGGTGGTTATCATGTGCAACCACTGATCACCCATCCCTGAGAGTTATTTGACAATCCTTTTTCTCTAATCTATTAGCACCCAAACCGAATTCTGATTTAGACTTCAAGTTGGCTGGAATTATCTTTGTAATGCAACTATAAGTCTATAACTGAAGCTTCGCTCGTTTTGCTTTAAGGTCAATATGACGGATCAAAAATCTGTATATGAGCTCAGCCCACTGTTTAATTAGTTACTCAACCCTCAACTAGTTTCTGATTATATCATGGTCTGCCTAATCTTTCTGGCAACTAATCTATATTCTGTTATATTTTGAGTTCAACAAAAGCCTATTTGCAATATAGGGTTGGCTTACTGCTGCTAAAATTTGTCTTCTAATCTTTTGTTGAATCCACTGATCATATGCTATGAGTTAGGGCCAGTTTCGTGTTATTGTCCCCTGAAAAGCCATAATTTTAGCTCCTCATTTATTCAGTCATATCACTGGTGGATTATGGATAGAAGTCTTCACTCTGTCTCCTTAATAGTCGAGTCTCTTTCCTTTCGCAGATCCTCCCTATAAAGTGTTATATTGCTAACATTATTTGCTTTACACCATAAGTGCCCAATGATTCTGCATTCAACAATTATAAGAGGAATGAAAAGGGAGACTGTGTGTTCTAAGTGTGATGAAGAGAAAAGAATTAAGTTGTACTTTGAAGCCACTAATATTGCAACTTGACATGTCCTTATATGGTGGCAAGGTAATATCAATTCTGAAAACAAAATAATAAAATAAAAAAGTTCAATTGAAGATTTTGAGCAACCACTGCTTACAGGTTTTTTTTTTTCCAAAACTAAGACTCCATATTATTATTAGCACCAAATTGTTCGAGCCATAAGATTCAATAAACTTGAGTTTTGAAACTTGGGAGAGGCGAAAATACTCTAACAGGCTACGAAATATTCACCAGCCTTATATTGCACTAGTATGAATTACATGCATTAATTATTTCTTGCCTTTGATGATTTTCAAAATTACTTGACTAGCTATTTTTCAACAGTCTTGGGGCTTTAGTAAATAGTCCATATCTCTTGCTTTATGAAATGGTTAAAACAATTGGGAACCTATTTCTTTTAAGCTGGATGGCCATTTTAGAATTTCTGAAATAGGTTACACTCAATTCTGAATAATCTGTGCAGAAAAATTTGTTACAAGCAGACATGTATATGTGCAGGCAATGAGTTTGAAAACATCATGATCTTATGTCAACCATGACCCTTTTCAAGGTTGAGACATTTTGCAAATGTGTCTTGCATCTGATTTTTGCTCTTTTACACCTCCCTCAAGGTTTTGATGGACCATAATTCAGATAGTTCAAGGTTCAAGATTGGTCACGCTTGGTAGATTAACCTTACCTGCATTTTATTCTCATTGCTAATGCTTGGTCGTAGGAATAAACTGTATTCACATATCTGCCTGCAGAGATAACGTGAATAAACTTGCTGATTGTGGAGCTGATGGTTGTATTTGTGTCCTCGATACAAGGTTGCCAGAACCTTGTGCTCTTACCATTAAATCGGAGCACTCAACTGGCGTAACACTGTGGAGTGGTGCACAAGGAAGTCTCTGCTTCTTTCTGCTAGTAAAGATCCAACATTGCATCTTTATGATGTTAGACACTCTGCTGGACCAGTTCTTAAACTTGAAGGCCATGTTGAGTCAAATATTAGAAGTTGTTACCAAATTTATAGACCCTGTTTTGTAGAAGGTGGAAAGACAATAGCTACACCTGGGCAGGGATCGAGAAAGATATCTTTGTATGATGTTGATGGTGGAACAATGATAAGCCAGGGGATGATCGGTTATGATGCTAATTTGGTTGTTTTTACGGACTGTGAAGAACATCCAAGACTTTGGTCAGCAGGAAGGCAAATAAACGAATTATGCCCATTGACACAATCTCAATGATTCAAACCTGAAGATCTTTAGCTGCATTATGGTCTCGTTTCACTCAGGTAGACTTGTTTAATGTTGATCAGAAATCTCAAAATCCTTATCAAATGTTTTTACACATTTTTGTTTGAGCATGCTGTTGTTCTTATGATCTTGTAATGCTTTCAAGATTTTGTAGTGTATATTTAGTTCAATACAGGGCATAGATTGTCTATATGGCAAAATATGAGATTGATTAGTAATCTGGACCATCGGGAAGCCCTTTTTATATTGATTGATTTGCTCGACTGTTTTATCAAGTAATGTTCCACAGCTGAATGTTATATTGTATTTCACTATTGCTGTTCAATGGTTTTATAAATAATGGAGGAATTAAACAACCACTTAAACATTCTTTACATGGCTGTCTGTGTTTTAAAGTGCAAGGCAGCTGCGATTATCGATAGCGTCCCTCGATTTTAAGGCATAGCTCAGTTCTTCGGATCTCTTGTAGCCCAGCAGCTGTTCATGACATCGAATGGTCGCTACCTTGACAACAGTAAGAACTAGGCCAATGCAAAGTTCAGTGGCAGGTCCAGGATGATATCCACATTTAGTTGAGGTTGTTAAGTAATATAATTGATGTTTATCTTATCATAGAATTTATTATGACAGGTATCAATTATCACAAAGTTTATTATGCCAAGATTTATGTGTTCAGTGTCAAGGTTCATAGCTCCGACCCAGGTAATGTCTCCTGAAATGTAGATATATAGTTAAATCACTGTAATTTTTATTCTGCTCGAGTCGGCTAGATGTGAACCAGACATGAAGGAACAAATTTCCAGTGCTTCAAGACACAGATTTATTTTGTTCAAAATGTTTCCCCCACTAGCATTCTCACTGTATGTACAAAGTGCATATACCTTGGCAGGAAAATCACTCCGAGAATCCAGTCATTTGTGGAATATACATTTTCTCAGGGAGTAAGATTTTCTGAAACTATTGGATCCTCCCATATTTTCAACTGCTAAGCATGACTCCATGAGAAAATGTCAAATAGGTCTAACTTATGAGTTTTCATCAGGCTAACCTTTAACTGGAACAAATGCATCCGACGTTAGTCATCAACCTCAGTGAGACGACTGCAAAAAGACTAGTGTGAAACCTAGTAAGCTGTGCATGCCGAAGCATCCACCCGATAGCTTGATAATCTTGGCCCTTGCATAAAGATATCTGGTCATTTAAGGTTTAGACTTGCATGGTTGGTAAGTGATAAAAAAGCTAAATGATTTTCAGGCACATCAAAGAAACACCTCACTAAAGCAGGAGATAATTTGTCCTCATTCCTGCCAACCGCAAAATAAAGCTGAAAGGAGTCAATGAATATGGCATTGGATGTTAGAATAGCCTAAAGTGGTCCCAAGCCTTTTTCGTTGTGCGGATATTTTCCTCAGGGTGCTGCAAGAGTATTTTCAGACTGAAGGGAAAGGCCTTTCATTTAGCAATTAAAATGTTTCCATGTTGCTTGTGATTGGTCCTCCATGCCTTAATATATCTTCCAAAATTTAAAGATCAAGTTGTGTTGTTGGGCATGATGTGCCAACAGTATAATGTTTCATGCTAATTTTGTTGTAGGCATGGACTGACTTCATCACAGATATTAAAAGGTTGTGACCATTTCCATGCAAATGTGCCCATTAAATCCGCCATGGATAAGGCTTCAAGTTGGCTATAAAAAATTAGGGTCCAGGGCAATTAGACTCCAACCTGAATGAGCCTAACTTCATCTTCAACGTCTAGACGAGGATAGATTCGTAATAAATTATCTAATTTTTTTTTTTACTTAGGATATATTTGGTTGAAGAAAGTTGGACTCTAGAATAGACATAGAAATGAATGACTCCTATTCCAGTTATTTGGTTGAAAGAAGTTCTAATTGGAATGTTTCAATCTTCCAAATCTATGTATTCAAATTTCACTTTACTCATGAATCAAACACATGAGAGGATCTAACTGTTCTAATTTTCAGTCAAATTTATTCGAGTTTCGATTTCGATGGTGAGCCAAACATGTCCTAATCATTTGGAGGTCCCAATTAATCGTTTTATGTTCAGATTGGGTCCGGGCATACGAACCCATTCCTGACCATCTTATGACACAAACGTCTCAAAACGCGTTCCGTTTGCTCGGGGAGAGCCGAATCTTTTTTTATTTTTTATCGTGTCCGGGACCTCGATATCAGACAACGCGCTTCTAAAATCCTGCCCACGGGGCGCAGGCGATATCCCCCTCGTCTTTTTCGCCGGCGTGGAATAACCCCTTCATTATCGGACTTTAGGGCAAGGGGCAAATCGGAGCAAGAGAAAGAGAACAATCGAGTTCGCGCGATGGAGGAGGATTCATCGGTTGGGGGTCGCGATCCACGCCAAAGCCCCGCCCATGCCCCAAATCCCAAGGCGAAGTCCTGCAAGGGATGCCTCTTCTACTCTTCTGTCCTCAAATCCGAGGCCCGCAACCCCCTCTGCGTCGGCATCACCAGGACCCTGCAACAAGGTTCGCTTTCTCTCGCCCTTTTCTTTTTCCCTGGCCTTGATGTCGTTTTTTTACTAGATTCTTTGGGTTCTTGATTAGATTTCGTTAAGCTGTTTCTCGATGATTTGAAAAAGAATATTTTTTTCGGTTTTCTGCTTCTAAAAGAACCAATTAAAGGGGAATAAATGATGCATGCAGATGAATAGGAGGTCGAACGATTGATTTCGTGTGAATGAGGAAAGAGGGCGAGTTTCAAGAGATCTATTCACTATTCTTTCGTATTTGGGTGAGCGCTTGATGAATTGTGAAACTTCCTTTTTTTTGAACCTTGTAATTGATCGTGCCTTTTAAGGTACCGGGAAAAGAGATCAATTCACGAATCAAGAAATATTGACGTTTATGGTCTTGTAAAGGACTGTTCTTGCTGTTAATCGTGTAGTTCAACCAGATTTGGTTTCATCCAGTGAGGAACAAAACCAGGATAAATGTTGTCGGACACTGTATTTTATGGAAATTCTGGGAGTACCTCCGGCTTTTCTTGCTCTATATGACTTGTTTCTTGTTTTATGCATCTTTTTTCCCCTAGGGTTACCTTGTTACGATTTCTAGGTTATTTTGCAAATAAGATTGGCATAAAACTGCATAGTGCATATGCGCCGATAATGAAGTGCAGGGAAAGAACTGGTTTCAATTACCACATAAAATCCAGAATCTTATGAAGAACTCAAGTACTCATTATGTGGATGTTCAAATTCGGACAACAATCTTTTTATCTAACTTTTTTTTTCCTATATGGATCTCAAACTCACAGATTCATAGTTTATAGGGAGACAGACGTGGTTGCTTGATCTTCTTTTCGCCCCCATCCCTGCCCCCCTTCCCCCAACCCACACACACACACTTTTGCTATACTTTTGTTTCCCTTATTTTCTGGTTGAAAATGGGATAGAAAGGTAATGGTAGAGCGAGGGTCTTGCGCAGATGCCACCGGCCTGCGGCCGAAACTTGAGGAAGACAAGATAGGGTCCAAGTGCCTTGAAACTTCAAGAACTTTTGAGGATAACGGATACTACCTAGATCTACTGTAAATCTACTGTGAAAACTAAAGCAATGTAAAGAAGATAACATAAAAGATAGATTTCATTGTTCTGAAAAAGAGGCTTTTTTCTCTTTTTACAGGCACTTTTTTTATACCATTTTACTTCCAATACGGTTATGCATATACATCGTCGTCGGTTACACCCACTCCCCTATTTTACTATGCCTCCAACCATCCTGCTTCTTTTCGTCGGTTACTTTTTTTAGACTTTAATGATTAGACCTTCCCGCTTCAACCAACTTAAACTATGACTAGCTCCTGACTATACTGGACCAACCCATTGGACCAATACAACCACTCCAACATCACATAATAAATTTTAATCCCAATGGCCAATCGGCCCGACCGTACATGGCGCAAATAGGTAGCCCATTAGTCTGAGTGTACATGCAGGATATGGTGCAAACAACTTTGTACCTTAACTTTACTATTAGCTATAATCTGATTGAAGAACGATATAGAGAATATTTTTTAGTAATTACAGTTACTCAACTTTATTTTTGTGATCTCGTGCTAGTAAACTTATGTCATGCAATTTATTACAGAAGAAACTAAATATTCTTACATTTGAACCTTTTACCAGTACCTAACTACAGCATTGGGGAGTCAGAGATTGAAGCTACTCAAGAAGATCATAGCCTGTCAGACTTCAAATATGCTTGTGTTGGTTACTCAGTATTTTTAAATAACAAAGACAGCTCTGTGGAGAAGGGAGAGAAGCAACCTGAGTTGCCATTTTGTGCTGGCCTGGAGGTTCTTATCAGACATGCTTCTCTCTTTTTATTTATTTATTTATGATTTCTTAGATGAAATTTCTGGATTGTTTCTACATTTTTTGCTTCCTTCTGTATGAAATATCATGTTTCTACATGTATAATAGGATAAATATGCATAGGAAACCAAATTTGTAAATAATATGCCATATCTACATTGCGAATGTTGATCTAGTAATTTCATCAACAGAAGTTTTGTTTTGACTTGTGTTGTCAATTACCACTGTAAAGTTTGAATAGCAGCTGGTAACAATTTGGCCTCACTAGTCATCACTAACCCAATTTAAGGAGAAGAGAGAAGCAACACTTTTTGTGCCAAGATTTTCCGTACTGGTTGGTACCGTACCATACTTAATGTACTGTACTGATACCGAACCGGTGCGTAGTCTCATACCGTACTGACATTCGGCATGCCTCGCTGTTTCGTACCATACTGCGTACCGACATTATAATAAGATGGTACTGGTACGGGTCTAGTCCCGAGATGACGAACCTTGTTTCATGCTTTTGCTAGTTAGAGGCAAATATATATACCATATCTACCACTCCGCAAGCACAAGATAATGCACAGTATTGAAAAGGTTACATAAGTTGAATATCAAGATATGAAGAGGAAAATGCCTTTCATTTTACATTAGGCTACAACTACTTTTATAGTTGATAGGATACATGGAGAGGCATGCTTTTGAAGACTCAAATATGATTTCTAACCCATTATACCAAATCTGGCATCGTAAGTCATCCTAAGGATGTGTGTTAATTATTGATGAACTAGTCGTAAACATGTGCACTTATCTAAAGAAATTCCAAAACACAAGCTAAACAAACTAGCATATGATTACTTTAGCAAAATAATCTCAAGTTATATGTAAAAATCATAAGAAGCTATATAATTACTTTATAGATGCTAAAATATGATCTGAGAAAACAGCTTCATGCATAGATGATGCAACTAGTGATTAAACAATACAAAGTAGGCTATGCATGGAATGCACGTGATGTAACATTTGGGGTTACACCTAGGTACATTGCACTGACTTGATGTGACAAATGCCATCATTATCACACACTATGCAACAACTTTATCATGACACTTCATTAGCATGATACTTGCTGCACTTAATGTTATATGCAAATCAGTAATTAATAAATGATTTAAAGCTCTCATAGGATAACATGTTTGTATATATTTCCATTCAGCTGCAGGGTACTATTCTTAAAGACCATTTTAACTAGCGACACCTAGGCCGAGTTCGGACCAAAAGACTCTCAACCCATACGTGAATCATTTATGATCAGGTTGGAGAATGTAGACACATAGCCAACCCAGTTATTTTATGTGAACTGATAGCCACCTACCAACCTATTTAATTTTCACTCAATCATACATGTAACTAAAAATTAAAGCATAGTTGTATAAACCTATAATCCAGCCTGTTCATCACTCTCTAAAACCTTGCCACCCATTTGTAGATGGGTTTATTTCAAGTTGACCTGGAGTGGACCTGATTTAAAAGAAATCTCACCCAAACACATTTATTTCGGGCAAGATTGTGCAAGTTGGTGGGTGCAGGTTGGATTTTGCTGCCCTTAGTTTTAGCATGCCAGAATAAGCTCTTTTGCAAGCTACTTCATCCCAAGGATAAAATAAGTATTTTGGAAGTAAGCAGAGTTATGTTTAGGGATAATTCATGGTAAACTATTCCACCTGATAGGGTGGAGAAGATTACTCCAAAATAAAGTGATTTTGTAATAAGTTAACCCATTTACTCCAGGATAACTTCACAACGAGAGACTACCTTTTGGCATTTTGTCGCACATACAACCACCATATTTATTGTTTTGCCAAGTTCAGGCTTTGGATGTTATTTTCTTTTTCTTATATACTACCACTATGTAAGTTTACGAAGCATAATTTAAACATAATGTGGATTATTTTTTTTCCAGGGCATGTAATATTATCTTCTATTGGTGTCAAATTGTCAATAGATTCTCCATTTATATGTTATTTTCTAGCTTTGCTTCTCATTTGAAGAACCTGTTTCACATGTGATTTTGCTATCAGCTCTTCAGCTGCTGCTGACTTGGATATTTAAGTCTATTCATTTATGAGAAATGTGACAAAATAATTAATTAAGGTTGAAATATGAGGTAAAATCTTTTCTCCCCCCAAAAGCAAAGGAATTCTCTATTTTATATTTGGTGTCTGGGAAATGAGAAATATATTGCTTCACTGAAGGAGAGCATAAGAGGCAGTAACTTTGAGAATATTCTCTCGGATTATATTGATTAACAATTTGTGATTTTTGCTTGAGCACACTTTTTTTTTCTGGAGAGAAAATATAATTCAAGGATGAGAGAACACATCCATTGTTCCGGCTTGAGCTGAATGCACACGTGGTTAAACACGTAACTATAATAAAAGCATTCAAGAACCTCACATAAAGTTTAATGCTAAATTCACCTATATTATTTGTTCAAAAGGATATGCAGCTGCAATCTAGATAATACTGATTAGTCGATAAAATTATCTTGAATAAGATATGATACATATATTTTTTCTGTTTATATGTTTTCTATTTACTTGTTGCAACAAAATATTTATTTGGGTGTACAGGTTGGTATGTGCCAAAACATACCAGTATTGTACTTCTGCCTGACCTGTCAACTTGCCAGATTTGTCAGCACATGCTGGATTTTCTAAATTGACACCTTGGGCATGGTTCGGTATAACGTTAGATTGAATAAGCAAATATGAGTTAACTGTTGTCGTATTTATTACAATCTTTAGCACAGTTTACAATCTTTAGCAGACTTTTAGTCAATGTTTACTTGAAATCATAGAATATATGAGAGAAGTGATGTCCCATATAATTCACATCCGTAACGGACTGTGCTTGGATGTTTAATGATTATCTGGTGTTAATTTTTTATCAATAGATAAATCTTGTTATGGAAAATATGACCTGCATAATATTTTTATTCAAGCAATTTTGCCTTTCAGCAGTCATTTGGCCGTATTTTGTATTGTAATTTTCATTCTTTATTTCTTCAATGGTTTCTTTATCAATGACTTTCTATACCATATATATTGTATTTTAAACTATTTAGTGCTTTTTTTTTGCATTTATGTGCCTCATGGAGCCAATCTCTCCCTGCAAAGCTTTCATATAGTAATGATATCTTATCTTCCTTCATTGCAATTATTTGATAATTATGTCTCCATTGTCATCTTATTATCCAAACAACTTTGAATTTCGTGTGTCTTCATCTGATCGTTTCTATTCTGATCTTTCATTCTACTTTTCTATTCATGGTGCTTTCTTTATTAATAACTTTATATTATGGTATGCCGTATCGGCCCAAACCGGACGGTACGGGGCATACTGTACCGGTATCCGGTACGGATGGCGTACCAAAAATTTTTTGTACCGTATCGTATTAATATTGTGCTAGTGTGTCATAGGTACAGGATCTGGTGCCGAGACGACGAACCTTGCTTTATATACTACTCTTTGCATTTCATATTTTAAGTTGTCTGCTGATTGTCAATTTACATCACAGATCAATCTAAGCTTTGATTTTCCATTACTTATAATATACAGAATTTATAGCTGTTAGCAGTTTTAATTCTTCTCTAACAGTCCTGTTCCTTTTGGAATTTATATTATTTCTAGTCATGAGCATTGCGTGTACAATTTATTCTATCTGGTTGACTTGAATGGTACTTATATTTACTCTTCAGAGTACATAAATCAGAAATCTTTGTCTAAAGTAGTCATATTTATCAAGCCATCTGTTTTTCTTCTTCTTTTTTTTTTGAAATATAGAACTGTTGAGATTTCTATTCTTACTAATATTTTGTCAAGCTTTTCAGCATGCGCTGAGCTGTTTAAACTATGTTTTTTTACACTACATGCAAAAATTATAACTTGAGTGCTCTCTTTTTACTGCTAATTTAATAATTGAAGTAAACCTTGTTGCAGATATTAATGGATAGAAGACCGTCAACTGCTGATCATGTGCCTGCTCATGCTCATAGTAAGGAAGGTATTTTAATATATGGAGAACTTTATTTATATGGAAGCACAACTAATGCTTGTATATATACTTAAGAGGCATGTGTCTTGAACTGATGAAATCTATCAACTACAAGCTTGTGGTGCATATCATAGAGATATTTAGTAAGCATGTCTTTATCAGTTAGTTGATGTTTTGTGATATAAAGCTGAACCTTGGAAAACACAAGTTCAGTTTCATTGAAAGCTAGGCAAATGATTAATATTTGGAGTTTTCGTGGGATTTAAATTGGTGTTACTTCCTCTGTAATTGAAATATAGGAAATGAAAGTGGTAATATTTTCCAAATTTCTTGAGCGGCTTTTTTCATATGGGACACACTTGCCTAGTAGACATGTGATGGGACAATGGGCTAGTCTGTAGATTCCACAAATATTCAACAAACAACCTTTCGGGGTAGATCTTTTAATTCTGTTAAGCAGAGGAGAAGTTAGATAAGAAGATAGAACTAAATGTTGAAAGACAGAAACAGGAAGAAAGTGTGTGAAAAATCTACAGAATGGAGTCATGGACGGTACTTAACAATGTCCAGAATTTTTTAAGTAAATAGTCTCTTTTGAAAATTTTCGCAAAATTAAAAAAAAAACATATTTTCTGTAACTTTTTAGCCTAAGTGCACTTGCTTTAGGCCCTAGTAGTTCCTCCTAATATTTTGATGACTAGCTTGAGCTTTATTAAGGCTGTTCCTGCAGCATCATTTTTGTTATTAGGAAGAAACTTCCTTTCTCCTTTGTTCAAAAAGGTAGGAGAACACGCTCTTCCTAGTGGACATCTGAACTGACTTCTGATGGAGGTCTGGAGCTCCAGAACAATTGGTGTATGCTCTACTGCAGTCTAGGAAACTAAATCCTTGTAAGTCTTGATTTAGGTTGCTTTCTACCTCCCTAAGATTTCACTACAAATGAGGAAGTCTGGGATATATACCCTCATCATTTGTTGTTTAAGAGAAATCAGAAATCTCCCTGTTATGGAAAAGGTGTGTGTTTGTGGGAGGATGGGGGTTTGGCAGCCCAATGGAAGTTAACTGTGGGAGGGTGGGCCACCAAAACCCACCATCTATCTGCGCACACACAAAAAAATAAAGGAAAAGAAAAGGCTGTATGTAGCATTGTATATTAATTGGCAACTAAAAAGGAAAAGAGGAAAAAAGCCAAAATCTACCGATAGACCAGAGTATATCGGTTTCTCTCATGGATTTGAATACTGACGAAACAGGACAGTACAGTCGACAATAAACTGTTTTGATGTGAAAGAGTGTTTGTACGGGTTCCGGGATACTAAAACCTTCCATACTGGTATGTATTAACCATTCCACTTTATACCGGTGCATACAGATGGTATTATCGTAACCATACTGGTTGCTATTTATGGTTTTTCATTTGTTTTATGCTGTTAGTTTCAATATATATCACTGGTACGGGTATCATACCATTTCAGTGGAAAAATGGTACAGAGTTCGATATTGGTATTTAAAACCTTGGTTTCCCTGTATGAGTACATATTTGTTGCATCATAGCACACCTGAAACAATATCTCCTAATTCTAAAAAGATGCTGTTTATGATGAGCATACATCTTATGTGTATATTTACTCTGAATCCAGTTCTCATCAGCCTAGAACTGCAGCATGTCAAATATGAAGGATCTCCTAGTGACACGATCCTTCCAACTTTTGTTGTGAACGACATATCACAGAACTTTGAGGACACCTGAGAATTTAATTGAGGCAGTAATGCTTCACTTGCAGACTATGGAACATCTAGAAGTTCTTACTTTAAGTTGATTTTTCCCTCCCAAAAGGCTGTTATTCTGATCTGATGCCTCGGCAATCTTGTAGATGCTCGAGTTCATTCTCATCCACAAGGTTACAGACCAACACAGTCATCGGGGCAGGACTTTTTCAGCAAGTAAGCATGTGGATTGCATTTTCATTTTACAGTCTTTGGTTCTGGTGGTCATTAAAATGAAAATTGGTAGTACTGAAACTTATAATGATGTAGGTTTGCTAGGAACGCTGGACTGGTGGCTTCAGGCGTGGCAAAGAACCTTATCAGAGTGGGCAACCAGATTAAAGATAACTTTGATGACATATTGTATGACCGCAGGCGTCCCAAGTAGAAACCTAACCTCAAATGTACAAGCACAGCTGGAACTATTCTTTTGCATTTTGTAATAGGTTTATTTAATATTATAATTGCTAGAGAACAACTCCAAATTGTATGGACATCAGATCTATGATGTATTGGACATCACATCTATGCTGTATTGGGTTGTTGATCGTGGCAAGTGTTCCTGTCCTTTGTAAGGCTCCATTTTATAATTTCAGAAGGGTATGGACGTGAGATCTATGATGTATTGGCGTGCTGATCATGGCGAGACTACAAATGATCCTGTTCTTTGTGAAGCATCAATGTGCTCTTCCTCTTCTCCATACATACATTCATTTGTAACGCAGCAATTTATTTTAAACATGAACTGGACTACCTTCCTGTTATTGATCAGGACCATGCATTGTGGCTTCGCATGGTCTTCGGGTTAGTTTGATGGACCTTGTTTACCCCGGAAAAAAGAGTAGTCGTGAAGGGGCTTTATGCGGTTCCACTTCAGCAGCGGCATGTCCCAAGGCAAGGACGCAGCGGAATAACGCCATGGTGGATTGCTTCAATTAATACTTTACATTGGGATACACAATATTTTTCAAAAATGATTCAGGTAAAACTGGCTGATCGGATAAGCACATATCGTGGTCAGGAGCGGCCTCTACTTTGGATCAGGATCGCAGTAGTATCTACTTTATTTATCAGCCTTGAACATCGGATCAAGGTATCATGGGCACTGCTGTCTATAACTACTATAAACTTCCTATCTTCTGGTATATGCAATCTTTGATTCTAACACGAAGAGAATGGCCTCCAGTTTATATGAATTATTATCATAGCTGACATTATAACAGCAGTTCAAAGGTTTGGACAAGTGATCCTTATTTATTGATATGCTCTGAAATTATTTTTAAATTTCTTGAAAATTAATTATTGATAAATATTTATGAAATCTCTTTTTTTAAAAAATCTCAATTTCAAGTCACAAGTTCGTGTAGGGTTGGCCAATAAGATGGAATTATTTTTCCCCCCTGCTCTGAGTGCGAGTGCTCGTGCATACTTTGTGGAGAAACGCTCATTTGGTTCACAGAAAATTATTTCTCTTCTTGGAATATAATTTTTGAGAAGCAGATTTCTAGAAAGAGAATGTCTGAAAAATACTTTTTGCATTTTTGGTTGATCATGAGAAAGTGATAGATTTTTAGAGTGCTCATGTTTTGGTTGACTATCCACTTTTCTGGAAAAGTTACGTGTAATTTCTATTATACTCTTAATAAAAAGTAGGTTTTTAATGCCTCTTTAATGCTGAAGGATCTTTTTGGAAAAAAATAAAAAAAGAATAATTTTCGGTTCATAGAAAAATAATTTTTTTATGTTTCTCATGGAAATAACTTTCTCCTGAAACATGAAAATTATATTTTTATGGAAATACAATTTTTTCGTCTTTCCCTGTTGAAAACTTTAACCAAATAAGAGATATCTTATTATTTTTTTTCATTGGCCATATTTTCGCTCTCTCTTTTTCCGCAAACCAAACGAGCCCATGATAGTAAACTATAGCAAAACTATCATTTGAAATTTATTAATTTTAATTTGTCACATCCTTGCTGACATAACCACGCACACGCCCCAAAAAAATAGAAGCCTTAAGACAGACGAAAGTTTACAGTTTACTAAATAATGCAAGTACGAAAAAAAAAATACAATCAATAAAGCCCGAAGGAAATGAAAAACGGGCAGGCCGCCGAAGGACACCGGACATCCCACCCTCGAGGCGGGCGCGGAGGGAAAGGAGGACCAACAAATATTTTCCTTAAAAAAAGGAACTAGAAAACATATTTTCCGCGAGGCGAGTCAAAAGAAAGAAAGAAAGCAAGAGGCTGGCAACGCGGGCGAATCCTCAATCCGGTTTCCACTCCACGCCGCGGCGTTTTCCATCTTCCATCCTCTTTCCTTGAAGGAGACGAAACAAACGCTTATTAGGGATCGTGCGACAAAGGTCAGGCAAGGGCGAAGGGGCCGGAAGCAAACTGAGTGGGGAATATAAACAAACAGATAGAGGGAAGAGAAGCCATGTCTCCATGTCTTGCTGCCCAAGAAGCCATCGAGCCCCCCACCAACATCTGATGGGAGTTTGCAATTTGGATTCATAACAGTTTGTAGAGAAAAAATCTTCCTCGCATCCCTTCGATGTCTGCTGCTGCTGCTATTGCTTTCAAGAGAGGAGGATCGCTTCTCCATCTCAACCGAAGCCCTCGATGGGCTCCATTCGCTGCGAGGAACGGTAACACCCTTTCTCGCCCTATGTCCGAGCTAGCCAAGTCCAACGGAAAGCGAGCGTTTCTCGTCGACACGTTAGCGCTGGTATGTTCATCCCCTTCCCCCATTCTTGGGTTCGGATTCTTTTTGATGCGAGGTGCCGGTAATGGAATCTTGGTGTTTGGGTTGCAGGTGAGGCGGCTGGAAGCGGAGGGCGTGCCCTCGAAGCATGCGGAGGCCATCACCTCGGCGATCACTGAAGTGTTGAATGATAGCTTGGAGAATGTGGCACAATCCTTCGTCTCCAAGGGAGAGATGCAGAAGGTCAGTTGTTTCGAACCTTTTGCAATATTGAGTCCATTGTTTGGAGTCGGATGCCATGCCTGTTGAATGTAATGGGATGATGTGCAGAGTGGGATGATCCAGGATGCCAATCTTTCCAAATTCAAATCTGAAGTGAAAAGCTCCCAGGTACGGATTTGTTCCGTTGCGACTGCGGTGATAAAATAGATACTTATACTCGATATAAAAGCATTTTTGTGGTTGGTAGCTGAGTGGTGTACTGAGAAAGTAGCAAAAAATGCCATCGTTTTCCCAAACTGAATAAAGTATTGAAAACAATGCTTGATGTCATCTGAACCATCCAAATGGCCACCTGTGATAATCATATTGTGGGCATATAGAAGAAGCGACACAAATCCCAGAGTTGTTTTGTAAATGAACATGGATGTACCATATTAGTTCAAATCCAAAATTCTCGGACAAGCATATAGGGCATGTTGAAGCCTACTGACTGTGTCATTGACAAGGCAACCCAAGGGCA
The DNA here is from genome assembly GCF_009389715.1 of Phoenix dactylifera. Taxonomy (NCBI): domain Eukaryota; kingdom Viridiplantae; phylum Streptophyta; class Magnoliopsida; order Arecales; family Arecaceae; genus Phoenix; species Phoenix dactylifera. Next base: position 11,338,607 of record NC_052393.1, read on the forward strand.
GTACCATAGAGCAATGTTGCTTGATGATCAATTCCATATTCAGGGCCAATACTTAGCTACTAATCAAGCTTTACACTTTCCAGTGGATCCAAAAAGTTATGTTTTTGATTTTGCATGCCCATTTGCATTTTACTCTAGATCAAGGTCTACCACGCACCGTATTGATTGTCTGGCAGCATGAGTCGGTATGGGCCCGCGCCGTGTCATGCCGTGCCGGGCCTGTACTGACATAGGAGACCGTGGGAGAGAGCAAAAGAGAGAGAGAGCGAGCGGGGGAGGGAGGAAGATGGAGGGAGGCCGGCGGAGGGTGGTGGCGACTGGCACTGGTACGGGTGGGCTTTACCGACCCTCCGCCGGCCTCCCTCCCTCTCCTGCTCACTTTTTTCTTTCTTCTCTTTTCTTCTCCTTCTCCTCTGGCGTCGGCATTTCAATTTTTTTGCCGGAACCATTCCAGTAAGCCGCTAGTACGACTCGGGACGTCCCGAACCGGGTGGTTCCGGACGGTTCCACCAACCTTGCTCTAGATTTAGTTGGGCAATCCAGTATGAGTTGGTTTTAAGAAGCAATGAGCTCTGGAGGCATGGCATACTATATGACAGTTACAACCATGGAGACACATGGGCCTCTGCCTGTCACAGAGAGGGCAGTGACCTCTATTGTAGGATCACTGATTTTAGGTAATTGTAGTTAGAGATGGGCCTCATTTTGGTTAGAAATGAACTTAGAAAATCTTGAGGTGGCCGATATATAACAACCCCAGTATGTAGAGAGAGCTAACACTTCTTTATGTTTGTTTAAGTTCTGGTGTATCAGTGAAAGATAGCTGTCCTATAGTCAGTGAAGCACTTAGATGAATATTCGCTATTATAGTCAAAGCAAATACAAGTTCTTGGAAATCGCTTTTCTAATATGTTTAGGATTATAAATTTTTTAAGAAATCAGAATGCAAATGCAACAAATCTACCATTATCTAATGGAAAATATGAAGTTGGCCATCTGAAACTGGACTCCAAGAGTGAACTCCCATGGGACTCATTTGCGTAGTCCTATAAATATGTTATTTTTTCTTTATATGTAAGAATCCCCGACAAATGTCTCTTAAATACAGTATCTTTCTCTCTCAATGAAATCCCAAGTGAATTAGTTATCTCTCTCAAATACTCTCTCCCCCAGCTCTACCTCCCCTGTTTTTCTTTTTCTTAATACACATGTAGAGCATGTGTAAGATACTGGTATGTGTAAGTGTGCAGCAACAAGTATAACATGGTGAGTGTTTCATCCCATAAAGACAGTAGTAGCAGGCCTCCACAAATCAAAAGGAGCAGAAGAAGCATACTCACTAAGATTAAAATGAAGAGCAGACTTGTAGCTCTGCTAAAATATAGAACACATATTGTGTTGAAGCAACGTCAAGTGGGTACCAAATCATTAAGGAATGTGGTGTGAATGAAGAACAAATGGTTGGCTTTATGTAATGTCCCAATTTACTTCCTAGTCAACCAGTCCTGCATGCAACAGCCTAAGGGCAAAAGATCAATGGTGAGACCTTGTTTGCACAACTTTCTAATGGGATCCTAAATTGGTTGAAAATTTTGGAATAAGGAACACACCAGAAAGAGTCCTTTCACTAGAGTGAAGTTTAACAAAACCATCACAAGTATCAAAGTTTGGAGAAAGCCATCAACAGTCTGATATTAGTAAAGGGGGAAAGATGCCAATGAACTGAAAGTAGCATTGCATTTCATGTATCTAGAAACACCAAAGTGAAAAAATATCCATCCATTCAGAAAATACTTTGGTGAGTGAAGAGGGAAAAAAGGATTAGATGAATGAAAAAGAAGGAATGAATTTGACATGTCAGAAACACTGAAAAATCTTTCCATCCGAATATGTACTAGAGTGTTTGCTTGATCATGTCTTTGCACAACATCCACAGTAAGTGGATTAGAGCGTAGAGGTTGTAGATGGTGCTAACAGAAGATTCATTTAGAACAAGGGCTTCTGCAAACCTCTATTCACTAGAGGATCTTTGTTAACCTTCACGTTTTCCATTCTGGGCAAGTTGCAATTTTTGACAACTTGACAACACAATGATACTTGCAGATGGAAATCAAAAAGAGACTAGCCCTTTGTTTCATCATATCAATTTCCATTTCCAACTTATTTGTATGAATAAGGTTGTTTTCTTGCATCTTATATGAGAAATTCCTCAACTCCTTTTGTAATATTAAATTTCTTTAACTGCATACTTATTTGATATTTCTGTTCTTAAAAATTGTCAGTATTGTTCATTACTTTTCGCTTGTCACATGCTATCAGAGGCTTTTTGCTTTCATGATGGTTTCTAGAGAAAAGATCACTGGTTGTTTTGTTGCCCTAAAGTTTAACAAAGATGGGTTGAAAAGAGTCGGGAACTGCAAAGAACAACTATTAAATACTAAACTAACATTGATGTGAGTGTCAAATGTGAAAAGTGTTAATTTGCATTCTACCAACAATCTGTTTGACTATAAGGAAGCTGAAGAGAGCTTTAGATGTGATCTTTTGTGATTAGATTGGTTTTGAGCAAATAGCGGGTCGGATAGAAAAAATTATAAGAAGAGGAGAAATAAACACGTGTGCTCAAAGGAGGGGTGTAAAGGTGGAAAGAAGGGGAACAAATGGTTGAAGAGGGGTCTATGAAGTCTGGGTAAGCAAGGGTTCTGTTTTCTAGGGAGAAGTTTAAAAGGTGTTGGTTGGGATTGCCAAAGTTTGTACCAGAGGCTAAGGAAACAAATAAGTTATGGTGATGGTGTTGTATAAAAACTGTGCAAGATGCTAGAATTTTGGCCTTTGCTTGATTTGGCAATTGTTGTGAGTTGCTTTTGGTAGAGCAAAATCAGTTACAGTGGATTTGAAGAATATGTTAATCATAAACAAATAAATAATGATGGAGAGATTGTTGCGATCACGAGCAGCCAGAAAGCAGTATTGAGCTCACAATTTTGATACCATGGAAACTGAGATAGATGGTGTATTTCATAATAATTGTCAGCAATAATTTACTCTTTATGAGTTCCATCAGATGTACATGGCAAAGGTAATATGTAGTTAGTAGCTATACATGGTATCTAATACCTCCTATACTATCAGCTACTTAAAGGTATTTTTTGACAGTCATACATGGGAAGGTACTGAAGTACTGAGTATTAACAGCAATGTACATGGTACATTAACATCTGTTGCCCGCGTGTGCTTAGGGGGAAGGAGTTGGAGATTCCTTCACCGTACTTTTCATTCAATAATTGTTTTAGGATTTTAGTCAAGGAAGAATAATTATTAAATATTGTTGAATGTGCTTAATGTGGTTTGGAAAAGTTTTAACTTCTAACCAACAAGCAATGAATTTAATAATAGTTTCATGTTAGATAGATTGTTTGGTCTAGAATAGGCTAGCGTTATTCTAAGGTCATTGTGAAAATTCCTGTTGGCCTGAATTGGATGAAGGGATCAAAGGGGCAAGGGATGGATTAATTCTTGATGAAGGCTAAAAAGAAACCAAATAGCAATATTAACTATATTCGTGCTAAAAATTGTGCACCGGTAAATGTATTTTGTGTAGAAAACAAGAGAAACTTTTAAAGCTGTCAATTAGAAGAGAGAACGTTCGTAACAGGTCAAGACAGAGGGCCCTAGCAGAAGTGTTAAAATTTAGAGGTTGGGACGGGGAATGTGGAGCCAATGGGTTTAATGAGAAGTCAAAAGCCAAACCTTTTTGGGGGGTGTGGGGAGGCTAACTAAATTATGTAATGCAATATGAAGACTTATAACGGTTAAAGAAAAAGAAAAACTGACAGTCTTGTTATTAATAATTATTATGAAACTGTTGTTTGGATGGAAGTAGGCTTTTTTTTCCCTGGAGACTTGAATGGTGATTGTTTTGGACTTGGTTTGGTGAATGATCTATGAGATGATGAGGTTTTGGTTACTTAATAGTGCACAGATGATCAGATTTATGAAGGTTGGTGGAAAACCAATATCTTTATTATCTGTTTTTAAGAAAAATGGACCTTCAAGTTGTAGGCAATTAAGCATATGGACTTAATGAAAAGGATCTTCTTCTACAGATTGAAAATTTAATTCTTTTTATTTTGGTTAAAGGATGATCCACACTAAGTAAAAAGAAAAGAAGCAAGATTTATTGTATATCATAAAAAAATGTAATTGACCTTGTTTTCTTGTCAAACAAATTTAGTTGTAGGGAGGAACCTCCTACGGCAAAAAAATGATTTTCCATAAGTGGGAGTCTTGCCCTTCTTTTTCTTTTTTTTCTTTTTTTTTCTTTTTTTTTTTTTGCGATCTGAGCTTTTTAAAGCTCCCTTTCCTTGATCATATTATGGTTTTCTTGGACTTCATAGGAGAAAATCAGTCTCCTACTTCATTTAAGTATGTGCGAACATGGTCAAAGGACCTCAATCTTGGAGAAGGTATTGGTTTAGAAAGTCCAGGGGAGTGATTTATTGTGGGAACAGAATTTTTTGAGGACATTGACCCATGCTTGAAACATCTTCTATAAAAGGTTAATGCTTTTGATGTGAAAGTGGAAGAACAAAATCTTTCTTAGAGATGAATTTACTAGAAAATCAAAAATATCTTTTCAAGAGTACATGGAGTAGATAAGAAAATAAGAACAAGCGTAGTGACAAATATTTGAAACAAATTGGCTAAAAAATGGGCTATACATATAAAGTTTTTTTTTTGTTTTAGGTAAATAGATGGACGATAGTATTATTAGGTAGATTTTACTTATTGTTAAGGGGTTGAGAAGGTGCTTGTATACTAATTTTTTGACCTCTTTGAGAGGAGATAGGGTGGGAGACTAGACCTAGATGCTTAAAGTTCAAAATGAGAAGGGGATTGATTCTAAAGAAGTGGGAAAGGCAATGTTTAAGATGGGAAGCAAGAAGTCCCAAGGACCTTTATTTTGTTTTTTGTCATTGCCATATTAGATATGTCGGCATGTTTAAAGCATTGTTCTATAATTTGGCCCAGATTCTGATCTAGAAAGCGTAGATATACTTAAATCACATGCCATGCCCATATATATACATATAAGTTATTGATACTTGTCTGATACTTGCGTTTTAAGTATCCAATTTTTCAAAATTAAAATGATACTCTGGATAATTTTTGGATATACTCGAGATACTTTTTGGATACCTTTAAAAATAAGAAGGGGTCAATTTTGTAGTTTATGAAATCGATTTTAAAATATGAAGTTGGATTAGTTTTTAGTTTTGCAAAATTAAAAAGCTCTTGTTTCGAACGAAACAGGAGATCCGACCGCTACCTTCGCCTCCAGCCCAGGCGCCAGCCTCCGCCGGCCCTCCTCTCTCCCACCCTCTCTCCCTTTCTCTCTCTTTTCCTCTCTTTCGTTCGCCCTCTCCCCCGCCTCCTCTACTGTGTCGATACAGGCCTGACACGACACAATACCAGCCCATACCGCCGGGCAATCAATTTAGTGTCCGGTACCGGCACAACAGACCATAGTTTTATTTGTATATGGAGCATTTGTAATAGAAAAGTGATAAAGTCTTACAACTTATTTTTATATAAAATAACTAAAAATAATATACCCTAACATCTCTTACCATAACATATCCTATTGGTAACTTATGATAGCATTGATGATGAAGAGAACTTGGACTTGGATAATTGTTTGCTATAAGTTGAGATCAAATTCTAATCCTAAAGATTAAGGTAGTAAATATTATATTTTTTTAATTTTTTATTTTGTTCTAGTACCCTTAATGTGGTTGGACCTTGATGGGCCGAATCCAGGTTGATTGGATGAGTAAAGTGGTTGACCCACTCGGGCCAATGAGTTGTATGGGGTTTTAGGATTTGCGAGTTTGGGAGTGACTCAATCTGCAGTTTTGTCTGGGTCCTAGGTTGAGCAGGTTGAGCTAGTCAACCTGCCTTGGTCTCAAGATGGCATTTTCATTGGAGGCTTCCACCAACCTTTGAAATGCCCACCACAATTTAGATTGGGAAAGATTATCATGATTGGTAAATGTAATATTTTATCATGATCAGCCAAAAATTTTTCGACTTCAAAGAACAAATAACACAATGATTTGTTACTCTACCTTTGTCTATGTTAGGAGGGTGTTTCGACATGATGGGCCAAAATTTGCTGGATGGAAATGGAAGCAATGGTGATCTAGTCCATTATGGAGAAAAACATTGGATATTTATTGAGCACGATATAATCAACCAAATAATAATTCTTATATAATCAAGACTGACCACTCATATACCTGATACTAGAATCTTAAGAAACAAAAACTAAATCTATCCATACAAGTGATAAGAAGCTTCTGCAATACACACACACACACATATGCCAATTATTTGAGAAAAAAAAAGAAATAACGTCTATGTTGCTCAATGTTTTAATAGGCCATTGCAGTATCTAATAGCTAGGAAGTTCCATATAACCTAGATGCATTCTGTATATGTATACTTTTTTTAAACATTAAACTTCAGAAAATAGATGATATAAATAGAGGAGCAGGATCCATGAAATCACAGTATAGAAAGAAGACACTTCAATGAAATATTGGGATTTAGGATGAGATCAATTGACAGTTGGAAGGAAATTGTATTACTTAATTATATAATTAAAAATCTTTAGAATTTGAAATAGATTTTCAAGTTAGTAACTGCTATTGATTTTTTTTTTTTCTCGGGGGGGGGGGGGGGGGGGGGGGGGGGGGGGGGAAGATATCTTTGGACATTGTAAAAGAGAACTGTTAAGGAAAATTTGATAAACAGCAACAACAACAACTAAGCAATGACTATTAGTGGCAGTAAGGGAGGAACAGCAGCACTAGCACGAGGAGGAGGATGGAAGAAGTGGAGGGAAAGAGGAGGAAGAGTAGTAATAACAAAGGGAGTGGTGGTAGGAGGATAGATGGTAAGGGGGGAGAGGGGTAAAAAGAGGTACGTGAGAGGAGCAGCAGCCAAGTATGAGGAGTAGGGAAGCATGGAAAAGAAAGGAAGAAAATGGAAAATGGTGAAATCATATACCATTGTTACTGCTTGCCAAAGGATCGTTCCAATGTCTGTTACTCCCATATGCCGGAGCAATGTTCTTGCTACTCACCCTTTCCCGACAAATTAGAACAACTTTGCCACTTCCTTATCATCTCTTCTCTTCTCTCTTGTTCATTTGGGTTTTGGGAGTGAACAAACAGGCCTTTGGCTTTCTTCCTGCCTAAGCTTATTTTAGGACTCAAAAAAGAAGCATTCAAACCCCAGAGTTGAAGTACTAATAATAATTATATTCTAGAAGAATAGTAAAATATTTGTCTTGCATCATCCTGCTAGTGTCAAAATTATGTTTCCTTGCTGTTAATGGGAACTATAATGTGTTGGCAATACATCTTGTCACTGTAAAGCTTTCCATTATTTTGTTCACAAATCTTGATGAACTAGATCATGTTTATCATTGTTTGGTGTTTCTTTTCAAAGAATTAGAACAAGCCTATTGGGTGAGTTTTTGAAGACTCATCCTAAATAAGATTTTTCTATATTGGAAAGATTGCGACAGCTTCTTAGTGCTGACAAAAATTGAATAAAGGTTGAAATTGGCATCTCATTTGGTATTTGGACGTATTTGGACATTACCATTAATTAATGAATTGCATAAACTATGTGTTGGTTTTTTTTGTTGACCATCAATTAAATGGTGCATATTTTGTAAAAACTTCATAAAAAGAATGAAGAAGGCGAGGACTACATTGCCTCATTATCATGGAGACTTCCATTGCCTTAATAAGTGATGAACTAAATGGATTTATAGAAGATTGGGACAAAGGAAAATGAAATTAATCTGTCAAATTATTTTAGGTATCTAGGCATTCCAATGAGAAAACCATCTCACCCGTGTGCTACATCATGTCATAAGCTTTGACATTTTGATATTTTAATAAAGAATTTTATGACTCGCTGGAAGAAAATAGAACTTGAAGACATTATTGATGCATGCTTGTGACCATACTTGATAGAGATGGATTGGATCAGTTTATTCCTGAAGCTGCAATGTCGTAAGGTGATGTGCAAAAGAGAGGGGGGGGGGGAGAGAGAGAGCTAGGAGTACACGTCCTAGTTTTCACAAGAAAAACACCTGAACTCCAAGAAGCAGCATGTTTTTAATAACTCATCAATCTCAATCATGTAAACATAGTTACAGCTTTCAAGGAAAGATTGGGCAAGAACCAAAAAAGATTCATTTAGACAATGGAAAATATATAGGCCTGGTTACTTGATCCCAACAATTGTTGAGTAAATCCAGGCCATGGATTGAATTTCAGATGTTACTAATATTTTTTTTTGTACATCGCAACCAAAAAGTACACAAACATGACCTGAACCCTTATACTAATTCTGTGGTTATTTTTTGAGTTCCTTATTCACAGTCATGATGACTTGTCTAAGAAAACTTGCAATTAGAAAGTTTGTGTGTCAAAGTCTGTTCCAGGAAGCTATTGGATTTCCTAAATGGCTGCGTATCCATTGAGTTATGCATCTAAATAGGCCAACAACCTTGGGATATCTGAGAGTTGCAGGTATTATTTGCAACACTTCCAAGAAGGAATTCCACTCTTTTCATATTATTTTAGCAACAAAGTTTTAAATTTTGGTTTTGGATCCTTTTCTGGCCAAGCTACAACAGATGTTTTGGATAGCATTGTAACATATCCTATTTCAGCTGCACAAGTTTGAAACTGATGTTATCATTTGATAGCTTTTCCTATTATATTATTTTTAGTGTAAAATCTACGTTGTGATAGCCAATTGTAATTTAATTTAAATCGGTTTGATCGAATGCCATTTAAATGTCAAGTACCTGTCAACTGACAGATGGTAAGATTCCAAATTTATATTCTTTATTTTATTTCAAGTTTCTTTCAACTGACAGATGGAATTTTCATAAAGGTTTTGAAGTAATATTTCAAACTTTGGTAGCAGGGCTTGTATTACCACCTTGCTAGTATGATATATTATGTTCCTGTATTGGCACATGGTGCACTATTGAAGTTGGCACAACAAATAGTAAATGTGTTGTTGGGGTGTTTGTACCGATGAGCCCTGTTCAGTACTGGTGGCCTAGCAGGTTGGTGCAGTATGTCCCATAATTGGTTGGTGCAACAGATAGTAAATATGTTGGTGGGGGGTTGGTATCATACTACTTGAAGTGTTGTTTTGAGGAGAATCTGTTTAGGAGATTTGCACTTCTGTTAGGAGAAAAATTGGTTTTTTTTTTAGAGAAAAATTTGGTTACATCAGGAAAAATTAGGAGATAATATCCTATTTAACATATTTGCTAGACCTCTCTGTGGGGCAAGTCAAAAGAGGAGCATTATTTTTATTCTTTGTTTCTATGCATCAGCTGATTCAGATATGCATGAGGAATCAGCTGTTGCTCAAAGAAAAGGAAAAGTGATGTGCATCCCAAACTAGCTAAATGTAAGGTAGAACAGGTCAGATTGTAGCAATCAGAAGGTATGAAGGACCAAGGTAAAGCACGGATTAAGTTTAGGGGTTTCTTGTTACCTTTCGAAATCTTCCTTGGAGGGTTGCCTGGTAGATGGATGGAAGATGGACTGAATCAGATTGAGATTCATATAAAAGGTCATATGCTACTAAATGATAAGGAAGTAGGATTCTGCACAAGATTTCAAAAGGTGGCTGACGTATACAAGCAGTCAAGGTGCTGCTTATTACCTAAGCAGCATTGGCTGCTTAGATGGGTGCCTATGTGGTTCATATTTAAAAATTCGTAATAGTAGATCAAAGAATAGAAAAGTAGAAACATTTCAATTAAAATGCAGAGGAAAATTAAGAAAAATTGTAGAGGAGGTGGAGGGCCACATATTCAGGGCATTGGCTTTTGCATTCACTTAGGCACCTGCCATGTCACCTATGCACAGAGGTGGCCTATACACTGTGCAGAGTGCTCTGGAATGCTGCATACCCATGTGCGGCTAAGTAGACTGCTTGTCAAAACAGTGGTTCTATGTTTTTTAATATATCCTTTTGTACGGTAGAAATGTTTCCCGGCTGCTCAATCAAATAGCCTATAATTGGTTTGTTGTTATAGGTGGCGACAGGCTTTGTAGGATATCCAATGGTATGCTGCTGGTATGGTGACTGGAATTTAATGAATGCTTTGACTTGAAAGGTTTTCTGCTTATGTTCATGTACAGGACTTAAGCTTCTGCCTTATTTTCACTGTTCAAGAACTTGTGGTTCTACTTCTTTGAGAAGACATCATATTTTAATCCAATTCTTGTTCTACATCTAGATCTTAATATGCTTTACATATTTTTCAAATCTGATGGAAATGAACCATGTTTTGATCATGTTTGAGAATATACAATCAATGTGCCTTTAAATATTTTATCTGTGCAAAACTTGTATGCTTCTCAAAGCATCAGTAAAAGTAGGAAATTTGTTGCAAATGTGCTCCTCGTGAACTGTTAGCCAACGCAAGAGAGCTAATATATGCAGTCTTTTAGACGATTTATTAGTTCTAGGATAGACATTCAGTGACTACTATAAAGTAATTATGTTATCTGGATGCAGGAGCACCATTTTTCTTTGTTGCAACGTGAGACGGAAAAACTTCGAGGTGATATTGAGAAAATGCGCAGCGAACTTAGGTCTGGTTTGAATTCATGTTAAAAAAATTAAATGTTATTGCTCTATATGAAGTATGAGTAAAAGCATTTTCATGCCAAGTTCCATCTTTCCGAGACAGGTATGAGATTGACAAAGTTACTGCTGGACAACGTTTGGATCTAAACCTTGAACGAGGGTAAGGAAAAGAGGAACGCCAAGTTTTCATGTATTTCATGGGTTATCATTTCATCCTGAGTCATGTTCCTGTTTTATCTTCCAATATTCTTTGCTTTTGCTTGCAGTTGAAGGCACAATGGCCATATTTTGGCCATTTAATGAATGTGAATACAATTAAAAGAAATGTATTTGTATTGCCCCCCCCCTCCCCCCCCCCCCCCCCCCCCCCCCCCCCCCCCCCCTTATTTTGGTGAGAGGACTGAAGAAATTTATGTTAGGGTGTTAAATATGATGCGGACAATCTGGATCAGAAATTCATCTACCACTGGGCCACTGCTGGCCCAGCTGGAATCAGTTTCTGCAAGATTTCCGAAGATCAAGTATAAAAGGATGTAATCTTATCAGGTTTAGAAATAAATGGCATGCTCTTGTACAGCAGGCACTTGTTATCTTTTTCAAAAGCAGTTCCAGCTTTAGATCGGTGGGTCCAACCATCCAGGTTAATTTAGTCATTGTGGGATTGGTCTTGTTTGTTTTGTGGTAGACCTAAAACCCATTTGAGGGTTAATTTTGATCAACTTGTTGATGCTCCTAGTACTACAAATCACAACTAGCATAAAAAATTATGACGGCTTAATCTAGGCTTCATTTGTATAGATTAATATTTGCCCTTTTTTAATTATCCAGAATATGTAATTTTGTATATAACTAATGAGTGCAGGCGTATTCGTGATGAGCTAGCCAAGCAGAGTGCAGAAACTACGGATCTCACTACGAAGCTTGACCGGGTAAAGCCTGTTAGAAAATAAATTTACATAAAGTAATGACTGAGTTATAATCTCTTATTAACAAATGTATCTGGCAACATTGTATACAGGAAATTCATGCATTACGGGCTCAGTTAGAGGCAGCAAAATATGATGTTATAAAGTACTGCATCGGTACTCTTGTTTCAATATCTGCGGTTGGCCTTGCTGTTGTCCGCATCCTGATGTAAAAACAACTTTTTTTCATTGCCAAATTGAATTTTGCACCACCAAAATGCTCATTATGTTCAATTTTTTACTGATATTGTTCTCCATGATGTATCATTTGGTGGACTGATCTTATTTTTTCTTGGAAATTGTAGCTTGAGGTTTCATTATACTGAATTCAGTTTATGTTACTTGGTGCATATTTTGGAAATGATGGGGAGGTCACTGTTTTCATGAAAAGGAAAAGAGAGGAAAAGAACTCCCTTCTCTTCTTTCATCTTCGGTGGAGAAAGTATGGTTTCAAAGGTCTAAAAGGGAAAATTTCACGTTTAATCGAATTTGTACAATAAATTTTGTGTTGGAATAATCACAATTAGCTATAAAGAGAAAAATGAAGCGCTTGATGTTCTGTGTGACTTGAGCAGCCAAGGTTGAAGAAGATCCACACAGCTCTTTAAGCTGGCCTTGCCAAATAGGGAGTCACGATTGATCTGGTCAGCCGTCCATCATCTGAAGTATCTGGTGAGAGCACAACCATCCATTCTGTTAAAGCATTTCAATTACCAGATGGGATCGTAATTACCAGACGGTGGACAGCATCATAGTACACCAAATGCTTGTTTCCTTGGATAAGAAGAGAAACTGGTATGCATATACTTTTTATGTGATGCTGCTTTCAGGTCACTGCATGCAAAATGTACGAGAAGCTGTTCCTCCGTTGCTTTTGTCGGACCACCGGGGCTCATTTACCAGTTCAAATTGCATAGGATGAGGGGGCAACAGTGCTCGTCTCATTGATGAAGGCACTGCACTAATGCAAAAGTTTGTGATACGAAGCCGAAGGTTTCCCTTAGAAGCACTCCATTGGAACTCGCAGCACCAGCATGCAGTGATTGGTGGATTGATGATAACATGGTCTTTCAGGGTTGGGGATGTATCATTTGCGCGAAAGAAGGATTTACCTTTTTTTTTTTTTCATGCCAATCCACCGTTAGATCAGCTACTGATCACTTTGAGGTCTGTGCAGATAGATGAATGATAAAAATTCGGAGATGCATTGAAATTTGTGCTGTGGGTGACCCAATGATGGCTTCGCATGCAGGAAGGGGAATCCTTCTTTCACCCTATGTGACCCTCATGTATCGCACCAATCCATGACCGTCACGGTGGACTGGTGCCATGAGTAGAGAAATGAGTGGTGCTGGGAAGCAGTGCTCCTCTCTCCCACTATATGCTTTGAAGGGGTAGGGAACTGCTACCCCCCTTTGTAAGAGTGGCTTTATGATAGGTAGGATATCTTTATTCAATGAAAAAGATGATATGAACCCGTCACCTAGAATTTGGTAACCCTTTTGGGAAGTCATATTATGGAACAGAACAATGCATGGATCTTATCGCTATATTTCGGGGCACATCACTTTTTAAAAAATAAAAATAAAAAAGTAGGAATGACTTGAAAAGAGTTTCTTGAAGGCAAGGTTATCAGGAAGCAAGAAAGAAATCGGCTGGTTTGCATTCTGATTTAGTGCAGTTGCTCTGGGAACAAAGGTTAAGCTGATGAACTTGGCGACATCTCTGTCTCGAAGCCAGAATTAAATGATAATAAGTAATAGCGAAGATACTTAGGGAAAACAATCCTCTGATTCCTGATCTTACTTCTTTGTGGCCTAGGAATGTTACTCAAAAGGCTAGACCCTACTTCATACACCCAACACAATGTCAGGCCTCTTTAAAGGACCGGACCACATGACATACACCAAACAGAGATGAGTCACAATCTATTTGTTCAGAAATGTATATACTCATTTCAAGTTTGTTCTAAGAAAGTCTCTAAGGGCTCGTTTGGTTCGCGAAAAAAGAAATGAAAAAAATGTGGTCAACGGAAAAGTAATGAGATGCCTCTTGTTTGGTTGGAGTTTTCAAAGAAGAGGCGGAAAAGTTGTATTCACATGAGAATATGATTCTCACATTTCATAGGAAAGTTTTTTCCATAAGAAACATAAAAAATTACTTTCCTATGAGCCAGAAATCACTCCATTTTTATTTTTTCCCCAAAAGACCCTTCAGTATTAAAGAGGCATTAAATACCTAATTTTTATTAATTGTATAATATGAATTACACCAACTTTTTCAAAAAAGTGGATGGTCAACTAAACATAAGTACTCTGAAAATCTGTCACTTTTTAATGATCAACCAAACATACCAAAAATACTTTTCCAGACATTCTCTTCCTAAGAATCTGCTTCCCAGAAATCATTCTTAGAAGGGAAAATGCTTTCTGCGAACCAAACGAGTCCTAATTGTAGAATTGTTTAACATGTATTGTCAAGGATCAAAGACAAATTCTCCTGCCTTATGATAGTTACAAAGTCCCACCCCTTGAACATTAGGCCTAATATAAATGGCCATCTATGCATCAATAATATATCGAAAACTCGGTAGAGAGACGTCTTTAAATTTCTATGGATGCAGCAGGCTGCGGAGTGCGGACCCAAAGCATAACATCACATGATTGATGCCTTCGGGCTTCAGTAGCCTTGCACTTCCAATTGTTGGAGAAACAGTCCTCAACCACTTCAACAATGACCTACTGAATTTAAAAGGCACACTGGCGGTCTCAAATTACATTCACAAGTTGGCAAAATTTGTAGCGTTATTAAACTCCCCTTGCCTCACACCCACCGGAGCCTGACATCACACTGCTATTGGCTTGGTAAGAGTCGTATTCATGTGGGTCCAACTCAGAATACACCACTGGAATTCTCATTCATCGAAAGCCACGATGAAGGGAAGGGGAGGAAAATGTTTTCCCATCCACATCATGGGTTGGCCAAAAGTCCAAAATTTAATTTGTCCGGCACTGCCTCTGTCGGAAAGCCGACGTGCGTCATCCAAGATAGCATGTTGCTTGCCTGTCACACTGGGATTCGTCGGCTGCACAAAATTTTGGACCGCTTCAATTGTTGTTATCAAAGTTGAAACTCGTAAATCAGAAATAATAGCATTAGAAAATCTTTAACCGTGTTGCAATCACGGTATTAGGATACGTGATGCTTGGGGAAGTGTCAACGTTTTCCCTAACCATTTGGCTCTTGCCTTCTTGGGATTTATGAAGGTGTCCAATGTGCCGTCCAAGTTGAACCATGAATAGTCCTTGCTTTGGTCTTCCTTTTTTTTCTTAAGCGTGATGTCCTACACGAGAGTGATGGAGATATGGTTCCCCAAGGCTGTTAGATCCGGATAATTTATTTGTATGTGCGGGCATTCTCGAAAGGTAGCCTTGTCCTCGATGAGGCTCGCAAACAAATTCTAGTGTGGTGAAGGAGTACCTATAATTGATCAAGTATCTAAGATTTTAGTGGAGAAGCATGCTAATGCGTGGGGTTCATCTAAGAAATTTATAAATGCTATCTCTTATTGTCCAACATCTCATGACGTAACGAATTAAGAAGGTCCCCTGCATGAAGGAGGATTAATGGATAGCTAGTAGCTGAGTTAGTTAATTGGTTTACAAGTTTTAACTAATAATTTGTCTCAACATCAAGAATTAAAAAAAAAAAATACATATGGAAATATCATGTCAAAGCATATCACAAGATTCACTTATATATCCGTTTCTTTATAAGATCGTGTGGAATCTCTAATATAATGTAATATAATATGGTATGATATAGATATGATATGTGGTTTAATATGATAACAATAATGCTCATTCTCATCAAATTATCAAGTACTAGTAGTCAAATGAATGGTCTTATCATCAAAGCAAGCGCATGTTTTATACAGTAATAAATATACACACGTAAACGTTGTGTTTGATTCATCAGATACTTCCCTATGTGCTAAATAAACAACTATTTTTGGTGGAAATCTGAATACATGTTCCCATTATATACACACACACGCACACGACTCGTACATGATACCTTTTTTTACATTTTTTTTCGATTTAAAACAAAAAAAGGCTGCTGATGGAAGCTATGCGCGAGCCTGAGGTGGGATAGCCATTGGCCCTATCACAGTAAATGCTGCGCCGTCACCCGTTTTAACTTTTAATATTCAACACTCTTTATTTGGTTAAAATTTTCTACTTTTGTTCTATCATATCCATATGCTTGTTTGTTTGTGTTCCTGGGTTAAATAATGTCAATCCATATCTTTTCCTTATCGTTAGGCAATCTTATTCTCACCAAACCCAGTATCAGTAAAATATCAACAGAAAGGAAAAGCTCGAGATTTGATTCATCAGATATCAACAAAAAAAGGAAACGCTATGAGTTCGATATATTCAATCAACAATAATTCTACTATTTCAGCAACTTTTTGGACTTTGGGAGGATAAGGTGCAAACCAATGAGCAGAACTCCAACAATAATAGCAATTATTCATTAGACGTGTTGCCACCCTAACTTTTGTCACCTCAAAGTGAACTTCGACAATAATGTGTTAGCAGGATAAGACAGAGGTGGGACAGAGTTCGTGATTCGAGATCACAATTTCTACCTGATTGCTGCGGAAGGGCAATGCATCCGTGATACGGCAGTTATAAGAGCGGAGCTTAGGGCGGCATGGGAGAATATCACATATACGAGATATATTCTAGGGGCTGGTGAGATCACCTTGAAATGAGACTTTACCATGGTGATTAACTGGATTCGAAAATGTTGCGCAATAGACTGACGGTCATCCTCTCATGTATAATAGGAGGCGAACAGGACGGCTGATTGTGTTGCCTCTTTTGCTGCCTATCACTCCAAAAAGGTCTCATGGACATAGGTAGATGTTGTATTCCCTTCTTTAGGCCACATTTTATATCTTGACTCTGTTAGTTGTACTCACGCCAGATTAACGTGAGCGATTGTTTTACCAAAAAAAAAAGGTTGCGGTGCTTGGCTGCAGTTTGACAAGCTGTAATTTGTTGGCTTGCTACCGAGTCCAAAACCACCCTACCCTATGGTAAGATAATATCATTTGGAGGAAAAGAAAAAATTACTTCCTTCTCTTGGGTCCATGGTTACATATCCTAAATACTTTTTAAAAAAGTTTTGAAATACCAACTTTTCTTAGAAAGTTCAAGAAAGATGTTGCACCATCACGTTCAACCGAATTATATGCTATTTTGGAAAATTTACCTGCCCTAAAAAGTACGCATCCGGCATGGACCCTCATCGCCAGTACCTCTACTATGAAGAGGTGTCTATATACATGCACACTTTACTAGTGAAAATGTGCAAGTAAATAGGGAGTACAATTAATATGGTTTATATTGCTACTTCGTTCATTTTTGATGTAGGGGTCCCTATAGTTAATATACAATTAGGCATAAATGTGTTTTAGTTATGTGCTAAAAAAATATGCTTACCTTTTCTATTCATCAAGTTTAAAGGTCTTAAGATTATATTAGATAAACATGAACTTGTAAAATATTTGCCTTAATTTTAATGCGAGCAGCAGTTCTCATATCTTGTCAAAAATTGGTATGCTAATTTGTTTGGCTGATGATTGGAGTCTTTCCCGGCATGGGTTGCATCCGATCTTTATTCTGCAGAAAAAAGTTTGTATAGCTACTGGTTGTTGATCCAATCTAGGAGAAGGAAAAAAATCATTCAACACTTTCAACTTAATCTCTCAATTAGAAAGAAATTAAGAAAAGTAGCTAGGGTCTAGATCTTATTAACCAAGTTATAAGATCATTATTTATTTTGGTAAAACCCACCCATATATATATACAATCTGGGTCAAACTCTTCTACTAATTAGAAGCAGCTTCAACTTTTCTACAATATATATGATTAGTAAAAATAGTTATAAAAAAATCTAAAATTATAGGAGTTAGATTTTGATTTCTAAATTAATTTTGCCTGCCTTCATCTCATATAATTCTTTCCGAATTGAAAGATATGCTTTCTTCAAATCCATCTGAAAAGAAAATTTTTGATTTAATTTACATACATTGTGGACCAAATGGTAGATTTTGGTTCTAATAAATAAGTGAACGGAAACATTGCACAGTTTGAAATCGAAGTTACTCATCGGCTAAAAGATTGTTCGCATTAAGAAGAAACTACTGGACCACTGGTCATGCATTAAAAAGAAGAGTAGTTATTCTCCGTTTTTGGCAAGAAGATTCAGAATTATTTCACATACCAACCCGGTCGCCCAAGCTGGTTTTGATTTAGGCACTTACTCTCGCCTAACTAATGTAATTTACAAGAACGCCTACCTTTTAACTTAGAACAAATTAATAAAAATTAATGGAAAAGATTTAGAAATAGAAAACTATAGGATAATCATTTTCAGTTCTACATACATTTGAGATATTGATTAATCTTTATATTATAACAAAACTTTAAGCTAACAAAAGAAACATTAATAATATAATAATAATACAACATAAACTTGAAAAAACAGATTAGTACAAGTCCGTCACAAGATTGCATTTCTTTTTATAAAAAATAAAAAAATTGAAAAAAGCAACGATCACCACCTAATATATATAACAGTATTTTGCATTTAGTTACCATCACTCCTCAATAGCAAGCTGATCACATGACAATAAAATGAGATTATGAGATACAATAGACAGATGGCTGCCTCCTAATCATTTGTTAGAAGTGTGGCATTCCATCTAGCGAGCTATGTAAACTAATTAGCAAAGTACCATCTTCTTTATACTCATAAATATCGTTTCTAGAAACTAATTTCGGACATTAAGAATCTAACACCTTTTCAATTGCAGGCACACCTAGCTTCTCAGCTAACTTAAATTAAGTTTCAATCTTTTGAACTGCCCCAAGTTCAAAGTTGGATTGCCGACAATTTTTTTGGGATGTCAATCAAACTTCCGTACGCCGTTAGGCTTAGAAAAAAGGAAAGTTGGATGGTCGAACGAGCATGGCTCTGTAGCTATCCCCTCCCCACTTCCCGGGAGCGCATGGGTCGCGGTTGAAGTCGGGTTGGTGCGTGGAATTGACTCCTCCATCGGCCACTCCCGTTCACGATTTGGGGCGTCCATCCATCCAATCGCCAGATCAGGTACTCCAAAATACAGCACGCGTTTGAACGAGGTGGCTGAGCTAAATTGACTCCAAGATCCATGCACTCCTTTGGTTTGCTTTGCTGAAAAAAAAAACATCAATTTTTTATAAAATTAATATTTAAATATATAATATTTGAAAAAGTAATTTTAGCATGTCTTATTGATTATGAAAAAACAAAATATTTTGAAGTGAAGCTATTTTCGTAATAAAATTATATAAAATACATGTAATGTCTTTAACAAAGAAAAAGTTCTCAATTTGTTCTAGCTAAAAACTTGATTATTTTTTTCAAAAAAAAAAATCACATCAATTTTGGACGGTGAGAAAGATTTTTTGTTTTTTATGAAATGTAAAAAAAAAAAAAAAAAGCTACTTTTCGATCTATTTTTTGAAAACTTCAGCCGAACAGTTCGGCATTAATTTCTCTATCTTTTCATGGACTATACTTTTCTCCTCTCTCTTTTCCTGTGAACCACGTGAGTCTTCCTACATTTTTTTTCCTTATATTTGGTGAGGGTACAGGTAAGGAGCATTATAATGAAATAATGCCGAGGTACGATAACCATGCATTATGATGGGCGTCAATAGCTGATGTATACTTTAGGCCACTCGCTTGGTATGAACGCTACGTAGCCGAAACACGAAGTCCTGTAATTTTAGGCCACCGGCCTTCCGATCCTCAAACGTCCCTATCTGAGTCTCGCGCTTAATTTCTTTTTCGCCCCACTTCAATCTCAATCTACATCACAGTGTGACGATACCCTATTGCCATGGCAACATGTAAACTTTTGTAATTTGAACCATTCCACTCCGGTCTCAATTATGTCGTTTCTGGAGGCGATCCGTCCACAAAATACATCATCCGCTGGCGGCTCTTGTAGGCGTCTGATCTATCTCCTTAAAAAAGCGGAAATTTTCAGGTTCCGTGTGAATGAGGCATTGCTCTTAGTACGTTCAATCACTTTCAACATTATCTCATCTAATGCAAGGATAAATAAGATGAACTGAAAACCAACCGAGATACAGTGTAGCAATTGCATCCATCCCGGTGCTGTTTGTAGGAGGTGAAATGCGCAATTTTTCTGACAAGATTTCATTATGTTTTCGCTTTAATTCTTCTGAGACAACTTCTTTACGGTTAATTGATAGTTCGTCCATTGTTGCCCTAAAATGTGAAAAAGAAAATCCTAATAATTATCATATTGAGGTTCTTTGTCAAGTCCTGATCTTTTTAAAAATCTGTTTGCCATTATAGCATAGATAGATAGCGGCATTTTCATCCCTTAGTGATGCTTTTATCTTTTAGTCGAAGAGAGAGTGTGGTTTTATTAAGAAAGGGAGTGGAACCATCATTTTGGCTCTTCTTTTCTTTTAAGTAATTTGTTTCTCCATTCAAAAGTTTTTCTTTCTTTATCTTTGCTTGATTTAATTGATGTTTGCTCGTATCTCAGCCATAGGTTAATTTGAAATTGTTGGTTCATGTATTCATGGCTCTACATGGTGTTAGAGCTGGTTTGTGTGTTTGTAGCTCGATATAGTTAAAGAGCTTCAAATAATTCGCTATGCGATGGTACAAATGTATGAAGTTTTATTTTGGTTACTCAATTAATGAATCATCATGGCTGATGCTACTACCATCTTTCATATTGGAATCAATATGCCCGGATTCACCAACATCAATATGGCTGCTTTTTGCTACCACCATCAATCTCCGTAAATTGAAAAATACTTGCTATACAATTTGGAAGTTTATAATCAAACCATATTTGATCGAACGATGTTTGTGAGTTATCTTAAAAGAGTCAGAGGTGATACCAATAGATACTTTTAACAACGAGCTTGTGAGAAGGAAGTGAAGTATAAAATCTAAGAAGATGATATGGATAATTCATGCTACAATAGATAGAGAAAATTTGTCCATATCTAAGATATTGAGAAGTCTAATAAAACACGCGATATTTTTGAAGCTATCCACTCACGATCCAGCCAAGTAAGACATCTCAAATAAAAGTTACCTGAAGAGTGGATTTTGGTTTCAAGCTTTCCCAAAAATCCAAAAGAAGAGCAAAATTAATTTAAAAAAAAAGATTTGAAAACAAGGAGCTTGATCAATGAGAGGCTGGATCGAGTTCAGAAGAATTTTTAGAGTATGGCAAGGTTAATCAATTCAAGGATCAATCAAGTCCAGAAGAAGATCCGAAGTAAGAGGAGTTTGATCAAATCGATTATATATCAAGTTCATACAAGATTATGATTGGAGAACTAGTTGATTTTGAAGTTATTCATGAAAAATCAAATGATTCTACAGTCGATCTAGTCATAGAGACCCATGTTAAGAAGTCAAATCATATAGAAAAGTCCTATGCTAAAGATATCCAAGCTATAGATTTTTTTGAAGATTTAGTCTGTCATAAGGATGAAAAACTCACTAATTTTAAAATAGTTTCATATTTCAAGCAATAAGAAGATATGCATGGCATGGTTGATTCATATAGTGCTATTTAACAAGGCTTGAGTGCGCTAGTATTACTTTTGAAGCCACTTCAGAGTGTCAACAGTCAGAAACCAACAGTTTTGTGAAAAGCAGTAGCATTATTTTAACCCTTCTTTTTTTTTGAGCAATTTATTTCTCTCTCCAAAATTTTTTTTTCTCTAGCTATTTTTGCTTGATTTAATTGGTATTTATTCTGGATTCTGGCCAGCATGTTTAATCTACTTCGGATAACTTGCCGTCTTATGGATCAATGGGTGGAAATGAATCCCTCCGCATGCGATGTTTTGCAAAGGAATGCCATTTTAGTTTTGATCGTAGAAGCCTTGAGACTAGCGGACCTAACTAGACCTAACTAGAATAACAGTAGAGAAACCATGTTTTGCACATGATTACTTCTCTCATAAATACAAGGAGATTGGTATAATTGAGGGGAGTTGTTGGTATAACTGGTTGAGTATTAAGTTGCCGGTGCAGTATCAGTATAACTATTGTATATATTGAAATAATATATTCGAATCCTCAGACGAATACACACGTATATTACAGTATCCTAAAATCCAAAAAGCTTTATTGCGTGGACATAGGAAGATAAACCACCGCCACCTTCCCAACCTGGTCTATAGTTTTTCCCTTCTCCCTCTTATTTCAAAACCACCACCAAATTAAGATACGACGAACCTGGAAACATCGACAAACCCTACCACAAAAGTGCTGCTCAATATAGTGCACAAGTGAGTCGTGGAGTGGGCACTGCGGTGAGCCGGACCGCCCTAGGCGCGGTGAGCCCAAAGACATCCCCCATGTCGAGCTCGCTCGGCTTCATCCCATCCGGCAGGGCCCAATTGAAGCAGTGCAGGAGCTGCGCCACCGCCAGCTCCAGTGCGTGCAGCCCCAGCTGCATCCCCGGGCATGACCGCCGCCCCGAGCCGAACGGTATGAGCTCAAAGAAGCTCCCCTTGAAGTCGATGCCCGTGCTGTCGCCGCCTGGGGCGAACCTCGATGGCCGGAACTTGTCAGCGTCCCTCCATGCCAGTTTGTCGCGGCCGATGGCCCAGGCGTTAATCATGACTCTTGATTTCTTGGGGATCAAGTAGCCGGCGACCTTGCAGTCCTCGGCGGTCTCATGGAGGAGGAGTGGGATAGGGGGGTGGAGGCGGAGGGTCTCTTTGATGACACACTTGAGGAAGGGGAGCCTGTCGAGGTCGCTCTCGTGGACTTTGCGGTCCAGCCCAACCAGGTCAGCCAGCTCTTGCTGCACCCGCTTGAGCTCGTCGGGGCACCTCATTAGCTCTGCCATGGCCCACTCTATTGCCGAGGCCACGGTCTCCGTGCCACCGAACATCACATCCTGCCATTTAAATGAACTCGTTTAGATGAAGCTGAGAGATAAGGTACGCAAGATCCTGCTTGCTTGTTAATAAAAGAAAAGAAAACGGAGAGACAGTGGTTTTGGTTTTGCAATGAGTGAGAGACGCGTATCTTTAGAGGATGGAAGCTTGTTAGGGATAACAAAAGTGATTTAAGGTGACAAGGAACCTGCCAGACCTGTGATCTGGTGAAGTTTAAAGGCCTGGGAAGGAGACAAAAGCTGATGTTGGTTTAGAAGAAAATGTTACTTCCATCTACCCGGGTCGATGTGGTGCCGTATTGAGAGGGAGCATTTCCTTTTAAATCAGAAAATGACACCTGAGACTCTGAAATTACTGATATATAGGGCTCGTTTGGTTCGCAGAAAAAGAAAGAAGAAAAATATGGTCAACGAAAAAGTAATGAAATGCTTCTTCTTTGGTTGAAGTTTTCAAAGAAGAGACCGAAAAGTTATATTCACATGGGAGTATAATTCCCATATTTCATGAAAAAGTCTTCTCGATAAGAAACATGGAAAAGTTACTTTTCCATGAGCCACAAATCACTCAATTTTTATTTTTTTTTCAAAAAAGGCCCTTCAGTATTAAAGAGACATTAAATACCTAATTTTTATTAAAGGTATAATAGAAATTATACATAATTTTTCTAGAAAAGTGGATGGTCAACCAAATATAAACATTCTGAAAATCTGTCACTTTTTCATGGTCAACCAAACATGCCAAAAGTACTTTTCCAGGCATCCTTTTCATAGAAATCTACTTTCTCGGAATCATATTTGTAGAAGGAAAAATACTTCCCGTGAACCAAACGAGCCCATAGACGAGAAAGAAAACAAAAGAAAAGTAGAGTAGTTTTATTTTACAATTTCCATATCCCTGCTATATGAAATTAAAGAAATTTTTAAAGCCAGAACTAGGGTTAAAGTCCCGGATTTTGGAGGCTAGTCAGTCAACGAAGGGAGCCCCTATCAATTTAGTAAAAGAAATAATGAAAGATAGGGGGGCATATATTAACGAGAGAGAGAGAGAGAGAGAGAGAGAGAGAGAGAGAGAGAGAGAGAGAGAGAGAGAGAGGGACATGCATTTTCTTACTTAAAACGCAAGGATAGAAAATCTTAGCACGAGGCCAATCCAGATGGTTCCTCTTGGAATAAGGATAAGTTACTAGTAATATTATTATTATATGGCCTAACAAAGTGGTTTTTGTATGGAGCAAGAAATGTTAACGATATCATAAGCGTAATTATGCTTGAAAAAAAATTTTAAAAAAACTTAGCAAAAACGACTAGTGATGAACAATAACCATATTGGCAACATACCATGATTATTGCCTTGATGTTATCCCTGCTGAGCTTGAGGTTTCCGTGGAGCTCATCCTTCTGATCACCACCTTCCTTGCTAACACGAGAATCTTCGAGGAACGCAAGCATGTCGTCGACCATGTCGGCGTCCTCCGCGTCTGTCGCCTTCGGGTTTGCCATGTGCATGTCGATGATGTTGTCGATGAAGCAGTCGAGGGCGGCCCGCGCAACCTTGAGCCTCTGGTTGATGCCGTGCGGATCAATCCAGCTGAGCCAGGGGATGAAGTCCCCGATGTTGAACGCCCCGAAGAGCTTCGAAAACTCTTGAATTATTGAGATGAACTCGTCCTGGTTCTCTTGGCTCTGGGTTCCGAAAGCAGCCCGGAAGGTGATGTTCTTGGTGAGGTTGAAGATGAGCTCGCCGAGGTTGACGGTGGTGCCTTTCCGGTCAGCGACGGCATGGATCATGGCTTCGATCTCTTCGCGGACGGCGGCCCACGACTCGGCGCGCTTGCGGCTGAAGAGCTTCATGACACACAGCTTGCGCATCTGGCGCCAGAAGGGACCGTAGTGGGCGAAGGCCATGTCGGCGCGGTCGTAGGTGAGATAGGTGATGGTCATGGTGGCCGGCCGGTTGGAGAAGACGTTGTCCTGCACCTGGAGGACTTCTCGGGCCATCTCCGGCGTCGACACCGCGAAGGCGTGGAGGTAGCCGAGGCGGAGGTAGCAGAGGCCGCCGTACTTGTCTGCGAGCTTGGCGAGGCCGCGGTGGGTCAGCTGGTCCATCATCAGCATGTTGCCGATGATCGGCAGTTGACGAGGCCCCGCCGGAAACGGGAACTTCCGCCGGCGCCTCATGGAGATAACAAACAAGAGAGCTAGAGGTATCAAGAAGAATGATATGAAGCTCATGGTTGTAGACTCTTGCAGCCATTCCATAGCTTCTTTTACTACTATACTACTTTTCAACTACTACAACAACACTCACGAACACAATCAAAAAAGGAGACAAAGGGGAGCGAGGAAAGGGGGAAGGGATAAGGAGAAGCTAAGGAAAGGTGGAGAATCTCTCTCTCTCTCTCTCTCTCTCTCTCTCTCTCTCTCTCTCTCTCTCTCTCTTCTCTCTATAATGACCCAAAGGGTGTTTCTCTTCACTGAGAATGAAAGGGAAGGGGGGAAGCAGCATATATAGTTTTTAACAAACTTGCCAAGGTGGAAGAGTAGATATGTGAGAACAGCTGGGAGAATAGATAAGGTATATTGGAAGTGGTTAATTTAACATATTTGTGGTCATTTTCCTTTCTCTTGATGGTGCTTCTATTTCTATATATTTTTCCCTTGCCAATGTTTTTATACGAATGGCACACTATTACTTTTCATTTGCTGATTAAGAAATTAAGCCAATTCCAGGTCCAAGTGACGGAACGAATGCGTCGTGGGTAATGACCAGCGCTTGGCGGAATTGGGCAAGTGGGTGACCAGCTTGTCTAATGGCTGGTCGGACGAATGCACACGTAGCGAATGGGAAAGGGGTTCGGTTGAAGAAGATTTTGGGCCCTGTGCTAAATCTCCCACCAAACCCCACCTTCTTTGTTTCTTACCAAAAAATAATGATAATATCTTTACCTATTTTTCCCCAAGATTTGGGTTTTGCTCGAGAAAGAAACCACAAGCTTGGCTTTTTTTTACCCCTCTTCCTTTACTCGGCACGGCCCCTCCTCGCAGAGAGAATAAAGGACAAAGTTATACCGTGTCCAAGTCCAACTCCTCTCTCGTGTCATGTGAGCCAGGTTTTGTATTTTTAAATTTTTATCGTAATTATTTTCTTGAGGCTTCGTAGCCGATTCTAGGAGTAGGAGTTTTCCTTATATAGCGATGGGCAATCCAAGCTCTTATGAGAATTAGTAATGTCCCGCTTGCACGTCTCAGATTCCTGTCCACAGTGCCCGTTGCCGCTCGAAATTGGTTATGATCGGGATGCTGAGCTAGACAATTGATTGTTCAAACAGTACATATTGACAGAAGGCCAGGATGTGCCTCTGGGATTGCAAGATGGTGGTTGATATGTTTGAACAACGGTGGCTCCAATGCTAGTTGTTCTCCATATAGAATTCAGAAAAAAGAAAACATATTTGGATCTTCGCTCTGATGCTAGATCTAACCTAAAAATGTTAAAACGAAGAAGTTATTTTATCATATAGCGTCTAGCGGAGAATCCTCCAAATAAGTACTCTCCAGCTCTTCTTCACTCTTATGCGGTAGCTCTGCCACCCTTGCTATTTCCCAAAAAAAAAAAAAAAAAAAAGTTATGTTTCGCCAAAAATAATATTTTACTATATAGACTTTTTTCTAAAAACATATTTAATAAAATAAGTCCCATCAATAATAGGCGTTGGGATTTTTGATTTTTGACCAGAGAACATCTTATTGCTCTAAAAGCGATTTAATCTATAGATTCTCCAAATTATAAAGATTGTGACATCCAGATTATGTCATTTTTTATTAATTTGTCGAAGCAAGAGAGGCGCATTGGAGGGTTGTCAACGCCGCCGCTATGATGAGATGTGAGGTGACGAAGGACGTGGCATACCTTTTTGTTGGTGGTTAGAAGAATCCCAAAACATTCCCGTTTCTTTGTGCAACAAACAGAGATAATATTCTCTGTTTGCTTAATTAGTGATTGTTATGCCATTGTTCGTTATTAATCAAGGATATCTGCGTGGCTTCCCGTTAGCCTGATGCAGTAATGCTCTCAAAAATTAATTGATAAAACAAGTATTATTAGTTGTAGTATGCGTTTCCAGTAAAATCATCTAAAATTTATTTGATATATTACATGATTAATTTAGATGAATTCAAGTTTTTTAGAAGTTGGAAATCACTATGATGTTGGAATTAGGAGGATATGGGACTCTTGCTATTCGAAATTCTCTTTTGAACAAAAATCTAAATAAGGTTATGATGAAAATTAAAATTCTATGAGCATAGCTGCTTTTATATGAAATTAGGATAAGTGGGTCAGCTCCAAATTTTGTTTGGGATGAATGTTGTTAAAACAAGTAATAATTGCGAGTTTACTATTATACCCTCTTTAAATGTTGCTTGAGAACAAAGAGAAGATAAAATGGTAAATTTTTTGATATTTGTCCTTACAATTTTTTTGCTCTTTGGAGCATTTTATAATAAATAATAGCATTACATATTTAAGGATTATATTAAAACATGTTTGCAGTATTGAGCTAATATTACATATAATAAAATAGTATGATATATATAACCGTCGCTCTATAGACTATAATATGTATTACGTTGTTATAATACACTTATTATTGTTTTGTGTTATTATGTACATAATATATCTTCACATTACTAAAATGTTATATATTATATTGACGATATATGATTATACAAAAATTTTAAGAAAGAAAAAGAATATAAGATCATGGCGACAATTGTCTATTTATTCGTAAGAACAAGAATAGCAAATGTAAAAAATAAAAGTACTAGCAAATTCACAACCACCAATCAATTTATAGCATCTTTAGTTCGTAACTTTTAAAAGTTTCATGAATCAATCCTGAACAGTTTGTGAATAAATTATAAAAGTTATCAAAAGGTTGTGATTGGGCCACCAACCCAATGCTCCGCCCCAACCGGCAGGGGGAGGGGGCGGAGAGCCCCCGCCTGGGCGGCAGCCGGAACGGCTAGCGAGAGCATCTCTTCACGGGTCGCCAGCGCGGCGGGGAGGGAAACGGAGCGCGTTCGCCGCGGTCTGCGGCGGCTATAAATGGGAGCGAGCCGGAGCTTCGAGATCTCTGCGACCGAATTCTGCGGATTTCCTTCGGATTTTTTTATGAGCGTGGCATCTTGGTTTGGATTGCTTTTTTGAAAAACAATAAAAAGATTAATGCATTGATGGTTTCCAGAAGGGGCGAGTGTGGCACGGCCTGGGAGAACAAGAAGAAACGGAGGGAGGCAGATTTATAGAGAGAAGAAACATGGTAATTTGGTGGCTCGCAAAATGAGAGTGAGAGAGAGAGAGAGAGTAGCAGTGCAGTGGTACTTGTAACGTGTGGGTTAATTTATACATGAGGAACCGTACACAGAAAGTTGAAAAGAAAAATTGGACCATGCCTTAACCGTTGGTCCATGTCGACCAATTTTATAACCACCGTCAATTTGATATTTAACCATTCATCCCACCAAACAAAAATGCCTTTTATTTTTCGTCATCCCCAAAAATGCCTCTTCCTGATTTTTCGATTCCCTCTCAGTCGGCCTCCTTGTTCATCTAACCTGCAATTTTCTTATCCGACTTTCCGATTTCGACTTACTTCACTACGGCCAATTAATCATAAACTTTGGCCAACTATTATTCTATCAAAGCCTCCTTCACGGTTTTTAGGCTCCCTCTCACTCCACCTCCTCGCTCGTCCGACCTACGACTATCTCATCCCCAATTTCGACTCACTTTCTTTTGGCCGATAGAAAACTTTCTTCCCAAACCCTTCCGTATTCTCCACTCTTCATTCCGGACGAAATCCATGAAAACTATTCTCAATTGTCACCAGTCTCTGTATCAGCCACATTATAAGCTATGGGGAACATATCATTATTGGCATCTTTGCAAGTCGTGCCAAGTAGTACACCTTCGTCCTTATGTTTTATAAATATTCCATTCATAAAAGTCAAAGGTCTATATCCTTTTATAAAACCTATTATTGAAGCATAAAATAAAATGAATAGGCATGTGATTCGATCTTCACTTATTTCATACACCACTATGCTGTCGGGGTTGGTCTGAAGAATAGTATCGCAATACCAATATATATGATCATAAAATAATGATCCGTGACCATAAAACTCCTTCATAGCCATCTCATTCCCATGCCAAGCTTGATGATACGGCAATTTAACACCATATTCTCGATGAATATTCTTTATCATATCACTCAACCTATATAACAATATATCTTGAAGTTTTTCTTTAACAATGTTCGAAACTCAATGTTTTGAAGCCTTAGAATGAGATTGGACTTGCAACCCTCCTCCACATATATGCTTATTGTTCATTGTTTTAATTATAAATCTTTTTTGAATCCCCAGTAGAGAGGCATGAATACGCCATTCACATTCTTCATATGCACATTCCATAGTCACTTGCTAACAATTGTTCTTCGCAAACACAAAATCTCTATATGTAATGCAGAAGTTGCGAATTATGTCACAAAGAGTTTTTACATCCTTGACCTTGTGACCAACATCCTTTATAGTGATTTTTCAAGCATCCAAAAAATTTCTTTGACGAGGTTCCTCTTCAATTTGGATTTTGTTTCTTCGACAACTCGACTAAAATTATTTAAGCTGCTAAGAGATAAAACACGAGGAGCCACTCTTTGAATCATTTTAAAATTGCTGGGGAGGATTCTTCTTTACGGACCCCTTTTATACATTAATAGACTAAAAATTGGGATTGTTTTCAGTCTACCGTTTACATAGAGATAGAACCAAATGAAGAAGAAGAGATTTGGCAATAGAAAAGAAGCGATTTTGGCCAATTGAATAAAGAAGCAATTTCAATATTTGTTGCGAAGAAAGGGAAGAGATTTGGGCTAATTGAATAAAGAACCGATTCACATGAATAACAGATTTGGGGTATGCATGTAAGATCATCACCGATGCTGCTATGATTAATTATGTTAATCAAAGGGATTAATTGCAATCACTCAGGATATCGGAAAAAAATCAACACGCTGTAAACATCTTTGGTGGGGTCGTGGGGGCATCTTCAGGACGCTGTAACCGGAAAAAAAAATCAACACACTGAAATAGCTACTAGGGACTCAAAATTATGCAGATTGTTAACTGTGGACCGAAAATAGTAGTTTCGGTCAACAGGGAGATTTTGCTATAGCATGGTCATCGGTAGGATGGGGAATTAATTACCGCAAAAAAAAAGGATGCGAGACTTCAAGAGATCTAGATACGAGTCGTATGACGAGAGGAATATATTTATCTTCTTTGATTAAATACAACAATAAATAATAAATAATGCGATCCCTTGAGAACGATACTTAATGCATGGAGGGATGGGTGTAGGTGACGATGTTGGGGAGCCGGTTTGCTAAGGTGCATTTTCATTTTGTCTCATCTTCAAAAATTAATATATATATATATATATATATATATATAAATTTAAAAAAATAGAAATTATTTGATATGATCAATTATTTTTAAAATAGGAATGTAATAATAATAACTGAGATGATGTTAATGGTGATTGTAGTGGTGATGATCATAGTAGTAATAGAAAGAGGGTTTTAGTGCTATAGCAAAGGCAACAATGGCATTGGGACTATTGATGATATGGTTTTAGCAATGATAATGATGGTGGTGCGATGCGGTGAAGGTTGTTGGGGTCGAGACAATAGTGGTTGTAGCATCAGTTGTGATGGTGATAATTATGGTGGTGGAAAAACCATGGTGGCAGCGTAAGTAGAGATGATGGTGGAGATGTTGACAAATCAAAATGAACAAAATATTTGTGAACAATTCATTTTGATTTGCCAAAAAGAGAAGCATTGAAGATATTAGATTTTTTTACAGAACATTCGATAATTTATTTTGATCTAAACATGTGATAATCCATGGGGCATGTTACATGTATTTAGTCTCACATCGATTGTGCACTGGATAAATCTTAGATATATATACAGGACTAAGAAATGCAAATAATAACTTCCAGCTAGCTTTTTTGGATGATGTACTAGGTTGTTACAAATAGTATTAGAGCGGACCCAACCTGTAGCTTATATAGACTAGAGGACGCTGCAGCATAAGCTCATTAGGACTAATCACAGGCTGATCGTATTGCTTGTGATTAGATTTAAATGGATTTGAATTCTTAGACTTGCGAGGGTGCCAAGGACTATTTGCCTATTTGAAATCCGTAGATGATCATGTACTCACTTCCAATTCAAAAACGTATTGGCCCAAAGAGCTATGGCACTTCTTTTTTTTATTTATTTTATTAATGCAAGATGATCGGAAGGGCCGGTAGCCAATGCATATCCAAGGGCGGCTACTTCTCCGCATTTCCTCGTGCTGCACGCCTGCACCAAAGGAGGAAGAGACCCAAAAGACGGCATGCTCATCTGCCGACAAATGTTGACGCTGAGCCCGTGAGCGGAACCCCGCTATGGCCGGCGACACAGGGTTCTTCCTCACCCCCGTCTAAATATTGACTTCCGGTGCGCCAATCAGCCTTTTGCTCCGCAGGACAACTATTTGGGTGGGTGAAATGAACTCGAGGAGAGCAAGTCTCCATCCAACCGTTGTTGCTGAAGACTTTTCTCAGCAACTTGAAGTAGGGCCTCGGGATAGCGCTCACAAGTCGCATCCTCCCCCGATATGTGTATCAGTTGAATAATGTTCGGTTTTTCGATTGGACTCTATACATCGACGACAGGTGATTGGAAAGGGCCGAGCCTATACTGCAAATGGATCCGATCATCTACCTTCTTGGTCAAATACCCAAAGTCTAGCTTAGCGTCTATATGCGCTGTTGTTGAGGTTTCGTTTTTCCTTGCATTATGGGACGGTCCGTACTGCATTTGCGCCATGCTGCAACGCTTCTGCAATACATTGGATAGATGCATCATGGAGCGCCATGCAATATACTGACAGTTGTGATTGCGAACTGGATACTCACAACTTTTGAATCAAAACAACTCCTTTTATTAATCCTCGTAAGTGTTTAATGGTACCAGTCATTCAATCAAAAACTTCATGTGCATTTTTGAAATCCTGCAGTTTCAACTAGAATGGAGTCATCCTTGTTAAGGTTCGCATGCATCATAAGAATCTTTGGATCGTCCAGAGGAACATTTAGGAGGTGAATTTCTATGAGTGATACATTAAATTTGAGTCTCACCATAGGAAAATAAATTTTCATTTCTTTTACCTTTGTATCGTCGTAGGGAAAAGTCTTGTTTACTCAACACCCACTCAAAAGCACGATGAAAGGATTAGCTCTCTCTTTATTTCTTGAAATGTTATGCTTCAAAATGTGATAAGATTCATCACAACACCAAGCTTCATGGCACGTAAGATACTACTAAATATGTTCTCATGATTTCCGAGTAACATATTACAAAAACCAACTTCATAACAGCCTAGGCCCTTATACCAATTGACGCAAAAAATAGAGTACCAACGGGACGTCGAAATGAGTGAGCACAAGATGTTAGCACAAGTAAGATCAAGTAGGAACTCTTCACCTTATGATTGTATCCAAGGAATATTAGAAGCAAAAGAGCAGCAGAGAGAACTCCTCCAAACGATAGATTAGTCAGAAAAATTTGTTCGGCAATCAAAATTTTTTCATCATACATGGTAGAAATGTACGGCATAGAAGGGACCTCCAAGTTCATGCATTATATGTTAATCACAATTATCTAGAGCTAAACATGTTCTTGAAAGAAATTTAACTTTTGATCAACCACCAATGATAACCAAAGAAAAATTTGAAAATGGAAGAAAAAAAGAACTTCAGAAATTTGAATGATAAGAGGACCTCAAGATGGAATTGGGCTCAAAGTAGAAGAAAAAGAATCTGTGTACTTGATCACCAATATATATATATATATATATATATATATATATATATATATATATACATATATGTTCATTGATTTGTACCGTCGGATTTGCATCATGGATTTGATTTTGCATGAGATGACATATTTTATATGATTTCCGATATCAACATACTTGTATGATTATTATATATAGATAGTAATTAAAATATGGTTTGGACTAACCCATCATGAAATGGCCTCCACGAGCTTACGTGTGGGACAACCTCCACGAGCTTATATGTAGATAGTCTCTACAGACTTATGTGTAAGATTTTGTTTAGCAGTTTTGGATTGGATCATGATCTTGGTTAGTTTAAAGTCGGAGAAATATTGTTATGAAACTTACAAATTAAGATAATAAGAAATAGATGACATGACATATAAAATTGTTGTTGAATAATTGGTTAAATTTGAAATATATATATATATATATATGTGTGTGTGTGTGTGTGTGTGTGTGTGGACACACACACCGATGAACATTTGAAATTTTCTAATTAAGCCAATTGATTATTTAATTATATTAGTGATTAAATTAATTATTAATTGTTGTTTCAATTTTTTGGTATTATTTGAATATTGTTCCTCTTAAGCCTTGCATGTCCGCTCTAAAGATTATCATGTGGTCGATCCGGATGACAAATTCAAGGGATGGCAATAGTAAAATTGGATCTCGGCAACCCTCATATTTCAGGTCCTCACTCGAAAGAGGGCACGGTCTCTTTTTTTTTTTTCGAAAAAATGCATCAAGGAATATCGTCCTCTTTAATTCACATGTACTGAAGAACAGTGTCGGTCGGTTATCGGTCATCCGCTCCAAAACTAGTGTAAATGCAAATGGGTTAAAAACAAAACTTCCAAAACAAAGTTGTATGTCGGCACCTTTTCTAGTGGTTGGGGTTGTATCTTTAGCGCGAAGGCACGATTCACTTTCCGTCGCGCGAATCCACCGTTGGATTACCTACTGGTCGCTTTACGATCTGTGCAAGCTGAGAATGCCCGAGTTCGGAGTGGTTTGAGAGCTGTGTGGTAGTTGATCCAACGGTTGATACGGAAGCCGAATCCTTCCTCCGCGCGAAAGATACCACCTTTTCCCCCTTATCTAGATGCATGCGCGGGGCCCCTGCGAACTCGGTGGCGTTCGGAATGCCCCATGAGCAGCCTCGACCCTAAAATATCTGGTTATCTTTTTTTTTTTATTATTATTATTTTTGATAAATACGGCAATTTATATAGATCTGGTAATCTTTTTACTCATCGTTCGTGTCCATTATGCCATGCCAGGTTTTTCCCCCTTTTTTTGCCAGGTCTTTTTGCAGCACGTCATAGGATCCGTGAATCTTAACGCCTCAAATTATAATGTGAGGGACGCGAGTCGGCAAGTCGTGGAATGCTCCTTACAGTAGGAAAGACTAGAAAAAAGAAGAAAGCCACCACCAACAAAACTTTTTCCGTGCACAATTTTGAGTTATTTATTTCTTTGTTTCTGTTTTCAGATGCATACATTTGCATGTCCAGACGCAGAGCAATCAAATCTCAAAATCAAAAACAATCCCCATAGTTGAATAACTACAGTTTTTGAAAACATTTTATTGCATGGGCGTAGTTGAACCAACTTCGACTGCCGTTTCGGTCCTCCCCAAAACACAAATTAACCAACCAAGAACCAGAACACTTTACGGCATTAATTCCACCTCCTACCGTACGTGAATCAGAACAGCGGGCAATTGAGCCGTGGAGTCGGGACAGCGACAAGCCGGACCGCCTTGGGAGCGGTGAGCCCGAACACATCGCCCATGTCGAGCTCGCTCGGCTTCATCCCGTCTGGCAGAGACCAATTGAAGCAGTGCATGAGCTGCGCCACCGCCAACTCCAACGCGTGCAGCCCCAGCTGCATCCCCGGGCATGACCGCCGGCCCGAGCCGAACGGCAGGAGCTCGAAGTAGTTCCCCCTGAAGTCGACGCCAGCACCGTCGCCATCAGGGGTGAACCTCGACGGCCGGAACGTCTCGGCGTCCTTCCATGATGACTTGTCACGGCCGATGGCCCAGACGTTGATCATGACTCTTGATTTCTTTGGGATGGAGTAGCCGGCGACCTCGCTGTCCTCGGCAGTCTCGTGGAGGAGGAGGGGGATGGGAGGGTGGAGGCGGAGGGTCTCTTTGATGACGCACTTGAAGTAGGACAGCTTGTCGAGGTCGCTCTCCTGGACCTTGCGGTCAAGTCCCACCACGTCGGCCAGCTCTTGCTGCACCCGCTTTAGCTCCTTCGTGTTCCTCATTAGCTCTGCCATGGCCCACTCAATCGCGGAGGCCACCGTCTCCGTGCCGCCGAACATCACATCCTGCTCCATTCAGTGAATTAGTTCAATATTTGAAAGTCAGCCGTGAGACTGAAAAAAAAAAAAACTTTTCAGAAAAAAAAACGTAAAACGATGGCTAAAAAAATACTAGAAAAAGGAGAGAAGAAGCTTCATAGTTTCAAACTGGAGACTTATCGGTGTCCTGCGGTATTTTCATCAAAAAAATAAAACAGTATCCTGTAGTCGCAAGAAACCAGAGAATTGCGGTTAGTGTGAATTTTAAGCATGGAAAAGGGTGTCTAAAAAAAGTAGTAGAGAAAAGGGAGAAGCAGCTCCATTGTTTCAAAGCTGGAGACTCATCAGTATCCTGTGGTAGCAAGGAACCGGATAGAATTGTGGTCTTTGTGAATTTTAAGCATGGGTGCGATATGGTTGGTTGACAAAAGAAAGAACGTGACAAGAATAAGTCTGGTTAGAGAATGAGAAAAGGGCGAGAAAAAAGAAAAGAAAGTGGAGGAAGTTTACACTTGGATGTGCTAAACAAGCGTTGGGAGAAAAATAGTTACAACGAAGGAGACTCCCCAGACTGTTGACGTACCATGATTATGGCCTTGATGTTATCCCTTGTGAGCTTCAGATTTCCATGGAGATCACCTGCCTCCCCACCTTTGCCCGCTGGAGAGTCCTCGAGGAACGCAAGCATGTCGTCGACCATGTCGGCATCCTCGGCGTCGGCCACCTTCGGGTTCGCCAAGTGCTCGTCAATAATCTTGTCGATGAAGCGGTCGAGGGCCCCCCGCGCCGCCTTGAGCCTCTTGTTGATCCCCTGCATGTCCATCCAGCTGAGCCAGGGGATGAAGTCGCCGATGTTGAACGCGCCGAAGAGCTTCGAGAACTCCTGGAGGATTCCGATGAACTCATCCTGGTCGTCATGGCTTTGTGACCCGAAAGCGGCCCGAAAGATGATGTTCTTGGTGAGGTTGAAGACGAGCTCGCCAAGGTTGATAGGTTCACCGCGTTTTTCAGAGGCAGCGCGGAGGGTGGTGTCGACCTCGTCGCGGACGGAAGCCCATGACTCGGCGCGCTTGCGGCTGAAGAGCTTCATGACACACAGCTTGCGCATCTGGCGCCAGAAGGGGCCGTAGTGGGCGAAGGCCATGTCGGCGCGGTCGTAGGTGAGGTAGGAGATGGCGATGGTGGCCGGCCGGTTGGAGAAGACGTTGTCCTGCACCTGGAGGACTTGCCGGGCCATGTCGGGCGTCGACACGGCGAAGGCGTGGAGGAAGCCAAGGCGGAGGTGGCAGAGCCCGCCGAACTTGTCTGCAAGTTCGGCGAGGCCGCGGTGCGTCAGCTGGTCCATCATCAGCATGTTGCCGATGATCGGCAGCGGCTTCGGCCCTGGCGGAAACGGGAGCTTCCGCCGCTGCCGAAAAGAAAGTGCAAAGACGAGAGATAAAGGTAGGAGGAAGAACGTTAGGAAGCGTATGATGGTCGGCTCTTGTAGGCAATCCATGGTTACTGAAAAAAATGGAGAGGTGGGTCTCTAGGAGAGTTTTTGCTCTTCCCTAAGGGATAAAGAGGGTGGGAAGGCAATATATATAGTTTTATGAAACTGAAAGGGGTGGAGTTTTGAAGGAAAATGAATAAGAAAAGGTCAAGAAAAGAGGAGGTGAGTAATTTACCAAAAAAAGGTCGTCTTGGGATTTTTATTCTAAAAGGGCGGATTTTTTTAGTTTTTGGTAAAGCTTTGAGGGGAGATTTTACTTTAGAAGTTGGGGCGAGATGGCTTGTGGATCCAAAAAGTTTCAGAGCTCACTCGGAGTAGAAGGCAATCAAAACAAAAGGAGGTTGTGAAAAAGTTAAGAACAGACTAGTTAGGCCTCTTATGGTACATCAAAGACAATGCCGTCTTCTGAACACCGCTATTCCGCTCTCCTAACCCCGGATCTTTCGGTGGTTATCCGAACTCTATTTCTCTTCCTTCTAAGATATCAAAACTTTATCAACGATGGAACGAGCCAAAACTCTGAAGTCTACCTTTGGCTGAGAGAAAAAAATTCAAAAAATAAGAAGAAAATTAGATAAATCTAAAAAATAAGATTATTTTACAAAATAAGAGTTCCATGCATTTGAATGCATGGATAAGTTTGAAAATTATCCTATCATGCTATTATTTAGATGGAGAAATATATTTCAAAGATAAGTATTATTTTTTTCTGGACAAAGTTACCCTTCCACTATCTATAGAATGGTAATTGGAGGGATAAGGAGACCCAAAAGTAGGCAAATTTGCCAACCCTGTCGGAGCATGCATGCGCGCGTGAGCAATTCCTCACCCCAGTTTTTTTGGTGTTTGAATGGAATAGGACAAAACAACTAGCTTAGTTGTCCAAATGGGTCAGGTTTGTTTCTGAAAAACTAGGCCTATTCCGTATTTATCTAACGATTGGGTTGACAAAAACACAATCAAGTCCTGAAATATTGCAGAATTTCGGACCTGTGGGTTGGTATGCCTCCCAGCTGAGATGTCATCAACTCTATTCAGGTGAAATTCTGATATCACGGTATTAGGTTTAATTTGGTATGCCTCCCAGCTGAGATGTTATCAATTCTATTCAGGTGAAATTCTGATATCACGGTATTAGGTTTAATTTGATATGCCTCCCAGCTGAGATGTCATCAACTCTATTCAGGTGAAATTCTGATATCACGGTGTTAGGTTTAATTTGATATGCCTCCCAGCTGAGATGTCACCAACTCTATTCAGGTGAAATTCTGATATCACGGTATTAGGTTTAATTTCTCCCAGCTAAGATGTCATCAACTCTATTCAGGTAAAATTCTGATATCACGATACTAGGTTTAATTTGATATGCCTCTCAACTGAGATGTCATCAGGTGAAATTCTGATATCACGGTATTAGTTTAATTTGAATAAATTTGAATGCAAACTGACATTCCAGGTGCCTAGATCTTAGACCCTAGGCCGATGGACCTCACCTCGACTTGATCCATCCCACTTGTATCTAACCCCGGTTCTACCAACTTAATTCCTTCTCTACTCGCCACCTTTCCTTTCCCATCTGTCCTAACCAAGCCTTAGGATATATTCACATCAAGACAGAATCCGTACGCTGAAGGAATCTCTGAATCTTTTTCCAACCAAACTTGTACTAAGACATGATCCTACCAAATAGATCATTATGGACCCCGTCGGTTACATGCTTTGAACTTGTTGCAAAGATAATATCAAGTTTAAAATTATCAAAAAAAAAAAGGTCCAGGTGGGTCCCATACGTCACACATATATATGGTGGGCGGCATATTTCACTACTAGTGCGCCAATACTGAGGAAGAGACATCTCTCCAAGAGTAACGCATGCAAATATTCCAACTTAGTTGTCTTGGGGCCCAAAGAGCCACAAGCCCACCATGCATCCATCCGTAATTTCTCAGCCTTCGATTAGTGGCCTAGCCTTTTCTCCAAGCCTACATCCGGACGGAGAAGGGTTGGTGCCGCCGGTGACATGGTGACATGCGAGCTGATGAAGGCAGCTCCTCACCTTTGGCCTGCTGTCTAGTCGTAAAGAGGAAATAAATAATCCGATGTGCTTGTTGATGATTGGGATCTCATAAGCTGCCAACAGGAGATTTTGCTTCTAAGTATAGCAAAAACAAAATCTGTGATGTTAAGTGGATTCTAGTCAGCATGATGCAGTAAATTGCTCCATTTAACAAACATGGGAAGTATGTATTATTTAGAAATGACTCTCGAAAATTTCTCACTTCCATTCAATTGGGACATGAATGTTTCCTTTATTTGTTCTTTGGTTACCCAAGTTGTACCTATTAGGATATGGGAGGTGGTAACCAAATTCATGAATGGATTGGACCGTATCTAAGTTTTAAAATAAAAACAAAATGGAGGTGTGATCGAATCGGGCATGTTAAAATCACCGCTCGCCCCTCACATGTGGGCTGGATTTTTTTTTAATGGGTAAGCCCAACATATGAATTTTTTTTTAATAATGGGATTAAAGAGTGCGGAGACAGAGTTCGGAATCGCTACTTATCTAAAAGCTTAAGCTGATAGGATAAGATAGATTTATTTATATATTTTATATTTTCTTACATGGCAAGATAAGAATGCATGCCCTTCAAATTACAAGGGTGAAAAATTGTCTCGCAATTAAAAGTGGCATGGCTAGGTAAAAATAAAATCTTGGTGAACAATTATGACTAGCTAGTTAGATGTTTATATGATGGCAATTGCACATCTTGAGTCTGGTGAAACTATAACCAAGCAGCTGCTCATCTTGGCCCGCCTCAAGGGACTACCCTCCTTTGTCATAGTCATTACTTGTTCCGCAATGACCCACTACAGCTTCGCTATTGCTGATTGGATGTTGAGATTGGCCTCGAACATTAGGTGAGGCTTGCTAGCTGGTCGATACTTCACTATCTGCTTTATTTCTGGTCTTATGACATGGTGTGATATGGTCATAATGCCAATATTTAGTCATGTTCACGTTTAATCTTTTTTGACCTTTCTTTTTGATATTTTTTCTCATAATACTGGATCTTGCCTAGACGAACAGCATTGGCTCAATATCGCATCCCTGCCCAAACGATGTTCTGTTGTTAATAGTTTTTAATTACTTTGAATATTTTCGCGTTATCCATGCAATTCTAAACTACTAGAAAATTTTGAGCATCTAATTTTTTGAAATCTCGATCGACACCGAAAGCCTAGTTGGCAATCCACTAATTTGTACCTAGAAATATTCATGGGATTTTTAGTTTTGCTGCATTCTCATCTTAGTTGGAACAGTATGATGAGCTGGTGAGATGAATGATGTGGCAACTAAAATGA
This sequence comes from Phoenix dactylifera, assembly GCF_009389715.1. Lineage (NCBI taxonomy): Eukaryota > Viridiplantae > Streptophyta > Magnoliopsida > Arecales > Arecaceae > Phoenix > Phoenix dactylifera. Next base: position 11,378,442 of record NC_052393.1, read on the forward strand.
GATGCTAGGTGTCATATATATATGGTGTCTGTGATCTAAGCCTCCTCTTAATTATTGTCACAAAAGTGCCAAAACTGTGTACAGTATCTGAACAGTAACATATGCTGATATGAGACCAACGTCAACATGACATGCCTTGCAATTCCCATCGCTTCCGCGTGGCCACTTTGATTTGGTGTCTTGGTCAAATCTCCGAGTTAGGCTGCGGGCCCAAACGTGGGTACCCCCCAAAAAAACAAAAGAATCAACCATTTCATGACACATGTCAGTGGCACTTAATTAGCCTCCTCTACTGCTGTTTACTGCTGCCTACCGGAAAAGAAGAAGAAGAAGAAAATCTAATGAGTTTATCCTCCTCTTCTGCCTCTCTAGAAAAGTTTCAAAACATTTCAAGCAAATGACTTTGGAGAACATGCAACATTTCAAACTGATAGGCGTCGTCTCAAAAAACAAATCAGGCAAATGAAATGCATGGCCAAAGCTTCTTAATTTTTCCGTCTGTTTGCACGATCCGTTCAAAGTATCTGTTGTTTAAAGCACATAAATAACCATTTCATGGAAAGAAGACCCAAGAAACAAGCGGACAGCAATCTCATTTATTAAACCATGACTAGCCCAACGCTCTGTAGACCTGTGAGCCATGTGGACCCTTCTTGGCTTTTAGGGGAGAGGTTCTGAGTTATATCTTTGGTGTGAAAGCATGATTAGTCTTCTTTAGCCATGTCAACTATTGGATTGCATCCTGCATGGATCTTCTGTCCACCTGTACATATCTTGAAACGGATCTTGCGAATGCCAAAGATGATGAATCATTCTTTCGCGCGAAAGATACAACCTAAATCCTTCGGAGAGTATTGGACTTAGCTAGGTCAAAGACTATCAACCAACAAAACAACAGCTCAAAAGTCATGCGCTGAAATAAATATGGGTGGTTATGCATTATATTTGTGTTTTGCACAACTAAGAGCTATGCACAGTATGCCAAACACTATAAGTTGAATGGTAGGCGACAGATATTCATTTTCAAGATGGGTGATGTGTCGCTACCATCCAACAATATATGGTCTTATGCCGTGCAAAACATGCAATGCATAGGAGATATCTCATATTTATAGGGCGCGCAGTTGATTAAATGGCTACTATGTGGCCAATCACACTAAGACTGTTCTATGAAATTCTACAGGAGATTTTCAGCTCAATTAAAAAAAAAAAATCATTTGGTCACCTGAGTATTTTGTTTATCAAGTAGCATGTTTAGTTTGAAGTGTAAATACTTTAGCCGGCTTGAGAACATGGAGTCATCAATTTATGATCTCACACATAGTTGAAGTGTAAATAATTCTATTAGCGATGTGAACTGACACAAAATAGCCTAAGAAGACTTGCGAGCATGTCCAACTAGTGGTTGCCTTGTGATGGATGACATGATCTGCCTTCCAATTCTAAGAGAGCCTTCAACTTGTGAACATCCATCCGGAATTTCCTAGCTTCGGTAATGATACAAGCTGTTACAAGTCAAAACAGATGAAGAAAAAGACTAGCGATTGAGTACTGAAGGCATCGAGTTAATGCCATGTATAGTTTGAAGACTTGAAGCGCCATGGCTCCGAGCCAAATGGTGGCCAGTTCATTGGCAACATCAAAATGTAACCATGGATGGATGTATCTCCTTCATGATATCTTTTTGAGTGCCACCAAAGATTTGAACCCCGTATATCCTTCAAGACAGGCCCTAAAACAAGAGGTGCCAACCAACTTGAGCAAATAGTTATTAGCAAGCTTATAAAAAAAATATTAAAATTAAAAAATCAACATGAAGTTTATGGACACATAAAATAAAACGTTTTTTATTTTAAAATAAAGAAAACTGGGACGAACTTACTAAAAGAATTTCTTTCAAGGAGTATGGAAAAACTTTCCATCCTCTAGAATTTAATTTGCAGGTCCCCCTTGCAATATAGATGGATTTCTAAAATTTAGAAAAGATTAATTACTTTCTAATCTTGATAAGGTGACCCAAATATATCATGCAATTAAAAATGGATGAAAGAGAATCATCTGGCTACGTCTAAATAGCTAAAATATGTGACAGCTTAAGAAGAGATGTCACAGTGGCCCTATCTTATAATATCTATGTAGTTGTTTTTAGGAAATCTATATACTTGATGCAGTTTCTGAGAAAGAAGATTCATACGTTCTTTGACCAAGTTATTTGGGGCATCAAGTTGTTTATGTATTATCTTTCGACGTATTGAATAGATAGCTCAGGGACCTTAATTTATTATGCATTGTTTCTTCTCAAATAGCAATTACAAGGGAACTTATGTCACCTTTTTCATATTACTCAATCAGATGTTAATGACCTTCTTATCTTCTCATTGAAAGGGAAAAAAAGAGAAGAAAAGAGTGAAACTGTTGCCGTGATACAATTCGACTTCTTTGATTTGGTTAGGTGTCCCCCTATTAAATTATCTGCTGTCCGGAATCGACTAGTTATGACAATTTCTTGGTCTATTTTAGTGGAGCATAATGTTAGGGTCTTAGCAACAAAATCAAACTTGCTGATCAGACTCTTAACAATGTCATATTAGCTTGGAGCTCATGGGTGACTTCTGTAACAGGAAAAGATGCTCTTTTAATCGTGTGAAATATCTTCTTTTGAATTGTCTTCAGTAATCTTTTCTTTAGAATTGTGAATACTATTCGTTGTTGCAGTTTTTGTTTCATGTCCGTGATGTAAGCGATACATCTTTCCTTCATTTTTCTCAAAAATCTTTGATCTGGTCGGCTTTAGCGTATCCTGAATTCTATTGCAGATCTTCCATATCCTGCTCTCTTTTCAAATAAACTTTGTTCGAGCAAAACTTTTTCAACGTTTTCATAGACTTCTTCATGTTACATGCATCAAAACGGTTTTTGCATTCAAACTTTCTACGTTAATGTCCTGTGCAAGGATTAGCCAGCTCCTAAATACTCTTTAACAATGATGTCACGATGATAATGATATACAGGGATCATTTTCTGTCAAAAATGAAAGCCAGCAACGTTGGAATAGTTTCTGATGAACCTGATGCTCGTTACGCATCATTTCTAGTATCACACGTTAGCAGACAATTGAATGATTCTTCCAGAGTAAGATTTTTTTAGTTATTAAATCATAATTCTCTTGATTCAAAACATGATCTATTAATTTGAAAGTATGAAACTATGCTTCCTTTGAAAACATAAAGGGTATGGCCTTGATAAATTTCATCAAGGCAGGGTGCCTTAGGAATTGCATCAACCCTTGAATGTTTGATAAGCCTAATACTGTTGGCCCAAGAACACCATTAGGCCCATAAAGGAGACCAAGTCTATTAAATGCTATAATAATGAGCCCATTTATGGCCCATTCGGCTATACTTTTCTTGTTATTCTTTGAGAGATATGTTTCTTGCTTGTTATTCTTTGAGAGGTAAGTTTCTTGCTGCTGTTGTATTCGCATTATCCAAGTAAAGCTACATGTAGGCCTCATAATACGTTGATCTTTTTTTTTTTTTGATGTTGATGATAATAATAATACATTAAAGTTGAACAACGAGTTCATCTTTATATTAACCATCCTAGCATGTGCACTCCACTTGCTTGATTTAATGGATTGAAGAACATTGTAGCCCCCTTACATGTACAGCTTTTGACATTGATGCAGTACCTGTTATTTCTATATGTTTATTACCTGTGGTTCGAAATGAGCTGGTTAGCATTTCTTCAACATAGGTTGAAGCATAAATCTAGTTTTATTTTTAAATGAAGCAGGCTTGGCAATCCAAATCCATATTACCTGTACTTCAAATTATTGTCATAAAATCATAACTCACTGTATTATAGGGGTTATCCAAAAAGGTTAATAAAAAATGAGGATCTTTTCTAACAAGATTTCCGTAAGTTCATATATCCACAGTTAACTTCCCTCATAAAAATATATATATATCCACAGTTCACAGCATACCTCCGATTTTTATCCAACGATGCTCTAAAATCTCGTGTCTAAATGCTCAGCTACAGAGTGTTTATATTCACATACCATCTAAAGGTCTTTGACCCTAAAGGAATGCATACGTTTGGGAAGAGTTCTTGCATGGCCTCCGTCTAAAACTTGAATATCCTCAGCCTATCCCCCTCCATTTGCATTAACAGAATGACGGATCTGCTATCCGTGGTTGGGATATCATCTGATTTTCTATAAATACTGCTACAGAGAGCTGGTGTCCACTTAGTTCGCTAGTCATATGTGGCAGTAGGGGATTGGTGGTAGATGGAGGGTTTTTGGTACCATTTAGCCAATGCTCAGCTCTGCCTGCTATAATATATCATCCTCAAAACACTTTTATTTTCCACTATGGATAAAGCTTATCCATGGTGGATTGAGTATATCCACATCTACGAAAATTTAGGTTGTTCTTCTATAATTGAAGCCTACTCTCCTCCCATTCCCGCTCCAGTCCCGGTGATTGATGGACCTGGTATACGATGCCCGTCTTCCACTCATCTTATCTCTGTGTACCTTACTCATCTTATATGTGGCGGAGCATTCGGTGATGTGCTGTGAGCTGATTATGCAGCCGCGATATTTTATTTGTTAATTTTACTGAATGTATTCGTTCTAGATTAATAAGATTTGTATAGCCTTTTTTTTGTTTTTTTGCTGAAACGAGTATTTCATACATCACGAGTACGAATATATCCAATAGAATCGGTAAATAATAGGTTTCGAAGTGCCACGGGCAACTCTTCTTCCCCAGCCCATAAGGTACCTTCTGAGTGGCTTGCTACATATGCAGCCACCTAATCCGCAACTCTATTGGCCTCACATCTGTCTAGCCTATTAAAAAAACAATGAATACAAAAATCTGAGCCCGCTTTAAATCCGGATACCTACTGTACCAACAAGGCCTCGTAGGTTCTTGGCTAGTTCACCTCGCAGCCCCGGTTCTTGAGTTGGGGCCTGGCCTTCAAAGAAGTCTTACCTAGTTTATCAGGTCGAATTCTGATTCTAGCCATCCTCTCAAGCCACTTAGCAGCACCTATTATTGGGCAAGTCTCAGGCAGTCCTCGTCCTCTGCCTTGGCACACCAGTATGGCCCCATGACATGGTCTACGTAAATGCCAAAACAAGTGTGGGCTAGGCAGAGGACGGTGTTCCTTTGTTTTCTCAGCCTTAATAATGGTGAAAGTGTGGCTAAAAATTCCGTAGTAAGGAAGATGGAATTACCCATGTCAAGATCTCACGAAAACAAATTGCAACGTATCAATTTGTAGCCTCCTCCAAATGAAATAGGGTTATAAACTAAATTGGTCGGCCAGCTGCGGTGCCTTGCAGCTTTCTTGGGTCCCTCGCTCCCTTGTACCTCAATATTCTTCTAAGTTGATTCGCGTGAGCTGTTGGGCCCCAAAACTATCTTAGGTCGTATTTCATAGGCCCAATCTGCCGGGTATATGTACCATGACAAGGATACAAAGAGCCCGCAGGTCCCCCTCATGGGAACTCAAATAGAAGTCTCCAATTACAGCTCTCCGATTTAGAGAAAAGAAAGGAACCGTTAATTTTGCAGTGCAGTTTCATTTCCAAACTTCTCTCATGGCACAAACTCCTGACAGAGCTCTCCTTCTTAACCTCCATTTGTGGGTGTTTTAAATCTCGGGTAGATTGTTTTATTATTATTAGTATTATTATTTGGATTGAGGGTTTTGTAGGGACCTGGCCAAAGCCAAGCCTCAATTTGAGTCTAGAGCCAACAAATCTAGCCTGTTAAATTGGCCTATCAGGATTTAGAGTTGAAAACACGGACCCAATCCGGACTTGATTAACTTGTCATCCAAGGACGAAAAGGTAAAATTAACAAATCTAATGGACAAAATTTGTAATTAGGATGGATGAGCAAATCAATTGCAACCTTTTTTTCATCAGGGCTAGATTCCAACTCAACTTTTTTTTTCTTTTTTACCTTCCATCAGAAAAAAGAAAGGAAAAGCAAAGGATATTCTCGGGGTGCGTCATGATTAAACCAACCAGTTTAATGTATCCATTTTTTTGTTGGGGGGTGAGCCGGATACAACGTACTGTTGTAGCATAAATACATCCACAGAAAAGTTGGAGGAGAGTAGATAAAAAAAATGGCGAGGATTTATAGCTATTCCATATTCAAATACTAGAAGAATGCCGTGCAAAATAAATGGCGATCCAACCAACGGTCCATTCATCTCTCGATAAATACGGGTCACTTGAGAGGCTATGCAATAAATTGCAGATGGTGGATGCACATCGTGTGCCCGGGTGCGGCCTTGAATCATTGATAAAAGCACCCAAATAACATTATTAATCACCCACCTTGAGAGAGACCAATCTGACATTAAAATTTGTGCCATGCTGCCTTGCAAAAGGATAATGTTGCAAGTGGCCAGGTCTACGTCCGACATGACCTGTTGCATAATCCGAGTCATATCGGCTTTCTTTTTCTAAGCCTAAATTTATGGGGCTAGAACATTAATTCTGGTTGGCCCAAGTCAACCAGTAAGTTTACACCATACACTGCTTATACAATATACATACTACCAATCACAACTACTTATTTCTATAAATTTTATTTATTAAGTATTTACCTCTATGCATTATTGTAGAAGCAACCGACTATAATTATCAATATGCATGGCCTGTGGTGGATACAGTGCAAAATATATATTTCCTCATATTTAGAACCAATTGATTTATGTCAGACTCTATGGGAACCACATTTAGATGAACAAAAATTATTCTAATTGAAGATTCGTGCTAGATCCATTACTCGTAGTTTCATGTACGAGTTGTCTCTAGGTGATGTCCCACTACAAATTGAATCTGGTCAACCCAACCCACTAGTGCCCCAATAAAGCGTACTAATAATCAGGCTTGTGAAACTATCTGAGCTTTAATTTCTCTCATCAATGTACCATTTAAAAAACTGTTGGAAGGAGACTCCGTATTTCCTAATAATCGTTCTTGCAAAATATACTCTCTCTTACTTGGCACCATTCCAGCTTTTCAGGGTGTTGTGGTTGAGATGCTAGTTTTGGGGCTTCCAATAAGGCTTTCATATATGTGATTCAGGTATTCCTGAAATTATTCGGTTTGCAACTCAAGGTGATTCTGGGGGGAAAAAATACTTAGGGCCCTTTGAATACCAAAAATATAAGTTATTTTTCGAGGATTAGTTATTCCATGAGTTATTTTTTATTTTAATGGCTAAAGTATCTGGAACAACTCTAGGTTAAGGGTGTTTTTTTTTTCCATCACAAAAGGGGCAGGGATAAAAGACAAGTTTTCATGAATAAAAATTAATCAGCTAGTAGCAGTAAGGTTCTGTGCCTTAAATTGGGGATAAAAATTCTTTCCTCTCGAGGCATCTTTTGAAGGGAAAAACCGTGAGGGCAGTGGTCTCCCCGTGTCTACGCTGGACGCGCGGGCCGGAGCGCCCAGAGGGCAGTGGTCTCCCCCCGTCTGCACTGAACGTGCGGGCCGGAGCGCCCAAAGTGGACAATACCTCGGGAGGAACGCAGTCCTCTTTCTCTGCTAGCTTAATGTGGGCTATGCTGTTGTGTGAGGCTCCGGCCAAAGGCCGTCCCTGCAACAGATGGCGCGCCAGGTAGGGGGCGCCTCCTCCCACCGTTGACTACCTCTCAGGACTGCGGAGGCTCAAGAACCTTTCCGCTGAGGGGCTATGTTGCAGGGGGGAGGGGGAGCGCCCAAAGCGAACAATACCTCGGGAGGAACGCAGTCCTCTTTCTCTGCTAGCTTAATGTGGGCTAGGCTGTTGTGTGAGGCTCCGGCAGAATGCCGTCCCTGCAATAGATGGCGCGCCAGGAAGGGGGCGCCTCCTTCCACCGTTGATTACCCCTCAGGACTGCGGAGGCTCAAGAACCTTCCAGCTGGGGGGCTATGTTGTGGGAGGGGAGGGGGCCTTGAATTTAGTCCCACATCGGCTAGTAGCGGAAAGGTTCTGTGCCTTAAATGGGGGATAGAAATCCTTTCCTCTCGAGGCACCTTTTGAAGGGCAAAACTGTGAAGGCAGTGGTCTCCCCCTGTCTGTGCTGGATGCGCAGGCCGGAGCGCCCAAAGGGCAGTGGTCTCTCCCCGTCTGCGCTGGACGCGCGGGCCAGAGCGCCCAAAGCGGACAATACCTCGGAAGAAATGCAGTCCTCTTTCTCTACTAGCTTAATATGGACTAGGCTATTGTGTGAGGCTCCGGCAGAATACCGTCCCCGCAACACATGGCATCAATCTCTCCAAAAACAAAAAAAATAAGCGCAAAGACATGGATGGTCAAATGCTTTCCTTATCCCACGTTCTTTTAGCATTTATAAGTGGCAGGGAAAAGTGAGCCCATGGAGGAGTCAATGCCAAATGGGGGACAGGTGTGGTCTTGGAAATACTCGAGGAGTTCCATGAATCAGGCCTCCCACATATTTTTCTCATCTCCCACTTACAACCGGTCAAATTCCTCTCGTGTACTCCCTGGATTCAATGAACCAAAATGCTCCAATCGTCACGTTACCACTTGCAAGTAGTGCAATTTTAGAATACAACAGCAGACATTTTTGTTTTGTTTTTCCTTTTTTCTTAGTCTCGAAGACAGAGAAAGGCACGCCATTTGCTTTGCTTGCGGCTCGATTCATGCAATGATGGCCATCGTCCTCCTATTAAGATATTCGAAAACGCTATAGGGCCGTTACCCGCTCCCGGTTCATTAGAGAATGTGGGAATCGGTGATTGGTTGAGCATAGATGGGCCCCACTAACACGGCCTACCCCATCATGGGGTTGCACCAATCTCGGGTAAACTTGCGTTGACTGTTCGCAGATGACTACATTAGAAACAATCAAAGGAGTCGTCAACGCGTTATAGCCATGTCCTCATCCTCATAGCACACATATAATGTAAAAGAAAATAATTGATTAATTTAAAGTTTGCTTGGTATTGCTCTATTTTTTTGTTTCTCTATAAATTAGTAAAATATTATATGAAAATTTATATTGAACAAAATATTTGCATAAAACTTCTCTTATCCCCCTCGCTTTTATTTTTATCTTGTTTGAAAGCAATAAATTCTTTTATTTTGGCAAAAAGAGTAGATTTAGAGATTGTAAAATAAACAAAGAGAGAGAGAGAAAATACAGAAAAATATATGATCCGGTCTACCATCTATGTCTATAAGAGGAAACTTAATTATTGGCGGAGAAAATGCAAGGAGGAAAAAGCTACAGTACTAAAGCCCTCAATTTCATAGGCTCTTGAAACTTCCATAGTATAAATAAGTAATCTCAAAAATTCTAGGATGGGTGAAACCTGTATGTACGTATGTATGTATGTGTACCTCAAAAAATTCAGATTGGGGCTTGAGAAGAGAGTTTTTTTAGAAGTCTATCCTGTAAATTCAAGATACCAGTGCATTTTACAAGAAATTTGAAAAAATAAAAGAGTTTCATCACACATATTTTACAATTAAATTTATTTTTCCACCTTGGGTTATGGAAAACAATAACAATATCTAGAAGACCCTTAGAAAATTCAAATTAACAAAAACAATATTCAAAAGATGTGGGTAGTATTTATGGTTTTGGTACATAAGAGAGCAATGCAAGTGTACCATATCTATTTTTTTTTTTTTGCGCGCGTGTGTGAGAGAGAAAGAGAGATTTATGAGTTATGCAGCATTGCTCATAATTGAAAATTTCCAGCCATTTTAAATATATTTTTTGATTCTATAGTGAATCTACATGTAACTAAGTTGTTAAGGCAAAGTAGATGTGCAACTTTCCTGATTTTTTTAAAAGAAAATAATAGGCTTAAGACTACTTTCATATACCAAGACTCAAATAGTCAGCATTCTAAACTATTTAGATTATTTATGTAAGCCACAAAGCAATTTTCTAAATATATCTAGCTAATGTTTGGCTAGCTAAATCCAACCCTAGTAGGAAAATGTCAATGTGGCAAACATATTAGCATAAACAATTAACTTTAAGAATTGTTTCTTATGGGTGTTTATTTTTTTGCATTTTTGAGATGTTGGATTGATCTTCTCTAATTTGGGCTTGTAATACTTACTGTCCCCTTCTGATGAAACTTGGGTCCAATGGTCGGCACATATCTTATACACCAAGATGAGGTTCTAAGTTTGGTAACCCGAAGAGTTTGAGTTCAAATAAGTGGTGTTTCTTTTGGAAAAAAAAAGAGAATATTTTTTACTTGCCTTACGATGAGGTCTCTGCATGCTCCCTTTAACTCCTAATGCGAATTGAAGCCGTATAGATTTACACCTGTCTATTTTTACCTTGAGAGAGAGAGAAGAAAAAGAGAAGGAATCACCGAGAATGTGACTTGGAAGGATCATTGGATGTGATATATCAATAAATCGATCCCGTCCTCACCCTAATTTTGGTTGGACTTCATCCTACCATACTCTCTCTCTCTCTCTCACACACACACACATGCACACAAACATATACCCAAACAACTACGAGGTACAATTCATACCTGATCTATCAATCTGACCGGCACGCAATCTGCTTTAAATATATTGAGGTTTAATATAGATCGATTTAGATCGGCCAACCTCTCTAGATCTGCTTATTAGACAGATTGGATTTAGATTTAGATCTTTAACCTATTTAATCTATTTTGTTCCGTTCATAACCCCACCCATTTAACCTATTTAAAATTTGTTCGATCTATTTCTATCTTTTTTTAAACTGACATGCTTAACTTATTTAAATTTATTTAATATGTTAAAAATTTGTTTAACCCATTTAATCTGATTCGACCTATTTAGTGAACAGGTTATACATGTCGGATTAAGTTATACATTTAATAAACCGATAGGATTCAGATAAGAATTTTTGTCCTGTTTAATAATTAGCACAGGCTAGGATTGATAAATTTTTTATCCAACTCATAATTGCCCTAACTTGTATTCGACCCAACTCATCCGTATATACGAGGCAACCCATCCTCACTACCATCCCTACAAACAACCAATTTCATTGGAGCATGCAATCTGGCTTTGTGTTTCAGGTGAGAGTGAGATCCGGCAACCTAATAAAGGGTCACGAAATTTAGTTTATCACCGGGGCTGACCAACCTCACATCAAAATCCGTGGCGCACTAAACCTTAATACAGGTGGATCCCATGTCCACTACCCTCCTCGATCCCTCCACCGCGTTGCAAAGATGATGTCGAGGAAACTCAGGGTTGGGAGGCCAGCTCCATCTCAGATTCTCAGTCCGGCAGACGTGCCTTGCAAGCAAGAAAGGCAGTGTAAAAGGCGGAGAAATAAGCCGAGTGGCTTCTAGGTTGGAAGAACCCCCACTCCTCTCCTCTTCTCTCACAAGTCTATTAACCAGCCATGCGACTGTGACTTTTATCGTCTCCTTGCCATAATTCCCTCATTTCCTTGCCATTATTCTTTCCGAGTGCTTAAAACATCAAAGGAAGGGGGCCATGTGGGATGAGGCGTGCATGTGGGGTTGGGTCGCCCGCTCTGTCCATTTGTGCCTTCGTATTCTTTTTTAATTTGGTGTTATGTTTGATTTCCACCGTCAATCACGTGAACCCTATTTTCCTGCCGCTGGTACCTACCTGGGGCCTCGTTGAGCGCCACTTGTTTCCCTCCCATGCACCGCCGTTAGCCGACCAACCTCTGACGGTCGCGATTCGCGCTTTGGGTTCCATCTCACATGGCCCCAGTGGCCAGCCCACGTGGATGCCCGCCGGAAACTCCGCTCACCGTATCCACTACTCGGGTCTCTATTTCTTCTTAGAAACTCCGTGCATAATTTTAGAGACAACATAACGCATGCCTGTAATATTTTTTTATTAATAATATATATATATATATATATATATATATATATATATATATATATATATATATATATATATATATATATATATATATTTTTCTAGTATGATTTTTTAAAATAATTTTAGAAATTACATAACAATCGATATATCTATAATATTTTTTTTATTAGCATGATCATATATTAGTATATATTATTTTTTTATGGAGTTATATATAACCCTTGATATATACCTAATATAATAGAATCGAAAAATAAAATCATTTTTTCTCTCTTTTTCTCTTCTTTGGTAAATATTTTAATATAGTATCAGAGCCATCGATCACCTAATCTGTTGTCACCAACTCTTTCGTCGTTACTGTGGTCGTCGTTGCCATGTCTAGAAGCTTTAAAGATTCTTATTATCGATTTGTCGATATTTGTTTCCGATTGAATCAATATCTGAAGATCCTCTATTTTTTTGTAGATCCGCAAATCCTCTATTTTTCCTCAGTTTTTCTACTTTCTAGTAAATCAACATTCGAAGATCTAATATTTCTTAGTAGATCTACGTATCTTCTATTTTCGGTGGATTAATACTTAAAGATATTTTATTTTCTAATGGATCTGCAACTCCTTTGTACCGTCTTTCTTCTTAGCTCGGATCTTCGATCATCTCTTCTCACCATCACTCGGGCCCATTTCTCTCCATCTCCAAATTTATTTGCTGTCTCCATCTCTTTCACCATCCAATTTAAGGTTCTTTGTTCATCTTCCATAGTGTCTCTGTCTACGAGGATTATCGACCTTCGGTTGCCTTCTCTCTGAGCTCTGTCCTCATTGCAACTACTATCTTCTATGTGTCCTCATTGCCACATCATCAGACAAGTCAATTAGCCACTTCATCAGACAAGTCAATCAGCCACATCGGCAGATACGCCAGTCTGTCATGTCAGTTAGACACACAAATAAATACCAACTTGCTATATTAGTCAGTCATGTCAGTGGATGAATTAGTCCACCACATTAGTTAGCTACGTTAGCATTGCCAAATACATCAGTTTGATGCATTGGCTTTCTGATTTACCGCATTAGTTTTTAAGCTGCTACACCAACTTCTATTTTGCCATATTAAATTCTATATTGTCAAATCAGTTTGACACATCAGTCTGCCATAGCGACTTTTGAGTTGTTATTTCAACTCTTAATCTGCCACGTTAGTTTTTAAGCTACTATAACAACTCATGTTCTACCACATTAGCCTCTATGCTGCCATGTCAATTCTCGATCTACCACCATGTCAGCTTTCAAGAAACTATGTTAGCTTTTGAGATGCTACTACTCATAATTTAGTATATCAGGTTTTGGGCATATTCGTGATCTAGTTTCCAAACTTAAGTTAGCACCTATAGTACTATCTTGAATTTGAGAGGAGATGTTAGCATAATTTTAGGAATCACGTAACAACCTGCATCACCTATAATATTTTTCTTTATTAGCGTGATTCTATATCAACCTATATTATTTTTTCTTTGCTAGCATAATTATGTTAGAGTAATTTTAGGGATTACATAATAACTTATATCACCTATAATATTTTTCTTTGTTAACGTGATCATATATCAACCTATATTATTTTTTTATATGGAGTCTCTATATGACTATATATAATTAGTGAGATATACCAAATATAATAGAACAAAGAAATAAAATTATTTTTTTATATTAATTTTTTTCTTCTTCTACAAATATTTTAACGGTCTTAAATATTAATTTATTTTTTTTTCTTCTGTAAATATTTTAACGGCATGAAATCTCGAAATTGGATGACATCTGGCCGATCTTTGAGGTGATGAATGTTAATATCGTATAGTTTACTTTCTGCAAATTTATTTAAAGTGGCATTACAGGGATTTTTTTTTTTGTTGTTGAATGAAAGGGGAAGGGGGGAGGAAGGGACAAGCCCATCCCCGCGTAGCAGCCTCCACCCCGCTAGGAGAATGTTCGATGCGTGTCCGGCTCGGTTACCTCTCTGGGCTCCGGCTCGAACCCTGTGTAAGTACGTCACATCCGGCACCACCAAGGCTACTAGAGGATCAATAAGCTCTCCCAACCACGTGTCAGAGCAGGGAGCATCCGGTCTTCACAATTTAATCGACGTCCGCGCGTTTCGAACTCGGAACCGCGGGATTGAAAGTAAGGCCCAGTTCCACTGAGCTACCATCTCAGTGGCAGAGATTTTTATTCTTCGTCAATCATTTGTAATCCTTCTATGCACATTTAGGCAAAGGTTAAAAAATTCATTAAGTCAACTCAAAACTCGGCCAAGTCAGCTTGACTGTGTAGGGGACTCAAGTCTGTGGAGAACTCAAATCTTGGATCAATCTTGATTCAGCTTACTCATTGATTACTCAAAATTCAGCCCGGGCCACTTGACTTGATTAACAAACACAAATTATAGTGATTTCAATACTATTTTTTTTAGATTTCATATAAAACAGTCATTTCAAAATGTCCTTTAGTATAATTAGTCTGAGGATAGAACAACGCAAATAGAATGTGAAGGGTTGAATGCTTCTATTCCTTACCTATCCCAAAGTCCAATCATTCTTAATTTGAGGGTGCTTCACTCATCGCCCACTCCTGGAACTTGATACCAACATACAAAAAATAGTTGATAGCATGTCAAATAGTCATTAGTCCCTTAATTTTTTATGTTCTTAACGTTCAATATCTAATAACATTTATGTATGTAATGTATGTGTATATATATATATATAGATAGATAGATAGATAGATATGCAATGTATGTACGTATGTTCTTATTAACTTGAGTTGAACTTCTGAATTTTTTAAACTATGCATACAGGTGGCTACGTACTCATGAAGGTGCTAGCTTATGCAGCTGGTAAAGTCCCTCGCAGCAGGACACAAGTTACTTTGTGGATTTAGGTATTGGCAGAAGTGGATGTATGGCTTTGTGGATTTAGTTATTGGCAGAGCTGGATGTATCCAAGTATTATGCCTTCGCCAGTGTCCTCTCGATATGCTATTTCAAATGGCTCATGTTTCACTGAGACAATGAAATTGTCAAGCAGAAAGGGTAACATTTAGATCTGATCAAGTTTGCAGCATCATCAGAACGTTATCTGATGAATTGAACTCATTTTCTCTGGTACGCTCTTCAATCAGGGAACCAACGGCGGGACATTCTCCTGAATTATAGGAGACTTGAAAATTTTTGCAATGCATGATGACAAATGATCCCAAGCTTGTGACCCATTGAGGTAGAAGTATCGTACTACAACGTAGGATGGATGTGACTGCTCTATGCAAGTCCAAAACAATGTGGTGTCAGAAAGAGAGAGAGAGAGAGAGACAGAGAGAGAGTTCAAGGAGTCCTGCGTTTCTACGTGAACCGAGATGATAGGCATGCGAACAAAGTGGACTCAGGTCCTATGGTTGCACTCAAATGTCATTAACTAGGATGACAAGATGCCTCAACCTTTCAGGCCATGCATGTTTCTCGGGAGACCAATGGCACAGTTGACTAGATCGGCCACCCTGGTTGCATACTTCAAAATTCTTCTTATAGCTTTCCCCAGCTCTTCAGAGATCTTGTATTCATATGCTTATTAATTCCTCTACTCTGGTTTGACTTGACGCTAGTGAACACCCCTCCCATTTCTCGCAAGAAAAGGGGCAAATCGATCTCACATTTGGGTTCACATCCTGTTGCTGGAAATTGGACCCGGGGGCGACCGCGGGCTAAGGAGAAGGAGGAGCTTCGGCAGGTGGTGCATCGACAGGTTGCGTCCTCCGGAGGACCTGTAAGAAACCGGTGGCCGGGGTTTCCGGCACCGGCCCTCCGATGCTTAAGTCAGAGGAGAGTTTTTTTTTGGAGAAAGAGAGAGATTGCGTCCAAAGATCCTCCTCTTAGAAGAAAAGATCTTCCTCTTATAAAAGGGGTGTAGGAGTTACCTGTGACTGGACGTGACTGTGCGAATTAATGAGTTACCGTTATGATTGAACGAGATCGTGCGAATTAATGAGTTGCCGTGGATAGCCTGAGATTTTGAACTGTCTGGAGGTCCGTTGAGATCGTGCACATTTAATCGTTGACAGTCACTGGGGCGGAGATCGCGGGATTGGATCCCGGATGAGGAGGAGAGGAGCTTGATTTTCGATGGAGTGGAGATGTCCACTTCGTCTTTGGGTCTCCTTTGGGCTTGAGGTCAATTAGACTCAGCTTAACCGAAAGTAAGACCGCAAGGCTACGAGCTCTGAGGTTGAGCGCGCTGAGGTCGGGCACCTTATGGTCGGACGCGTTGAGGGTTGCCGCGCTCGCCGTCACGTGCCGACGATATATCCACGTGTTTTGGCCAGTCCATTTTTCCCCAACACAGCCATTTTCCAAATCTATTATTTGTTATTACGTAGATATAGCTTTGATCAAGTTCTACCATCGAGAAAATGGAACTAATTTTAGTGGATTTGGCCATAATATAATTCAGATCAATAATTAACAATGAGTATATATTTGCTGTGTGTTATCATATTTGAACCCAAATATAAAAAGAGTGGCATGCATAAACAAATTAAAGTTGCACGTGCTAGCATGTGATGCACCAGCTAAAGCCCATCCAAGCTAGGTACTCTCGCGGCTTAATTACCATCATACTGTTCAAGCCAATATAGAAGATGACAAATTCATTGATGCAAAAAACATGCATGCAAGAAAGTTATGGTTGGCATGGGATGTTTCGAAGAATTAAATTATAGTGAGGCAAAAATGCATTTAAAGAAAATAGTTGGACCCTTTATTTTAAAATCGTGAACTTTTAAAAGTTTGGTTTCTTCACTTGGCATTTAGACAAATTGAACCGGAGAACATGAATTTTTGAATCAAGACAAGCTTGCAATCTAAATACTAAATTCTCTAAATACATACATAAAACATACATCTACACACACATCAAGCCGATGATATTAAAAGGTCTAGTAGACACTAGCTATAATCGATATTAAGCCATGTTGAGATTTCTTTCATGACGAACGTGAGTTCATCGTCAAAATCTTTTACCTAGAAAGTTTTGATATTTGAATTTCTGACCTGACCTAAACGGGATTCGATTTCAATTCAAGCCATTTTTTCTTGAAAAAGATGGGGCGAAACCTAACCACTAAGTAAATTAAAACACTAAATTAAATTGAATCAAAGTGAACTATTCAATTTAAGCCATATTATCTTCATTATCTCCCCATTCAATTAGAATTGCCGTATTTTCACCAAAAAAATTATAATTGCCATCTTAGGTATAAATGCGCAAGCTGCAAATCTTTGAAAGGCAAATAATAATAATAATAATAATAATAAACCACATTTTCATATTGATTAACTAAAGACATAACCTATGTAGCACATTGGAGATTTTTGGCATATCTGGTGGAAGGTCCATTTTTGGATGTTCTTAAGTCCATTTTATTAGAAGGTCCATTCCTCATCCAACTTAACCTCACCAATGCTCAGATGAGCACAATCTCCCTAACTTCCTGCAGAGGCAAAGTGTCTAGAACCACTGAGATGGTAGCCTAGTGAGAGCATGACCTTACTAACCAAGTGGTTCCGAGTTCGAAACGCACGGGCGTCGATTAAATTATGGAGACCGGATGCTCGCTGCTCGGACACGGGATCTGGAAGGGCGTATCGCTCTACTGGTAGCCTCGGTGGTGCCAGGTGTGACGTACTCATACGTGGTATTCGTGCCGGAGCCTAGAGGGGTAACCGAGCCGGGCCCACGGATGGGAAGGGCATGAGTAAAACCGGCCGAGATGCCCAACACACGGTTATTTCTGTCCGCATCGAACATTCTCCTGGCGGGGTGGGGGCCTAGTAGGGACTGCTACGCGGAGATGGGCTTGTCCGTTCCTCCCTGCTTCCCCTTTATTAAAGCAAAAAAAAAAAAAAAAAGTGTCCAGAAGCTGGTATTGATGCCAATGCCCAAAAAGCACTTCCAATATTCAGCCTGCAATCTCTCTCACTGGCACCGGCAGATACCAGTGAGCATTTTTGTCTCCCATGGATATGTACCACTCCAACGAGCAACAACTGTGCTCATTTGGACGAGCACCTTCTGGGCCCCACCTCTTCCAAAACCCAATTCCCTGACGTTAGGGCCCACGTTGGATCCGCAATGTTATCTTATGGGTGCACAAGTGGGTGGATGTGGAACTGTTCTGCCCTTGGGAAACGAGTAGATTCTTAGTAAGAAAGGCCATTCGATCACCGTCCAAGGGTGTAAAATCTAGAGGCATATGCTTACTAAACTTAAAATATAATTTTACCAAACCTTGGTGCCACATTAAATGCACCCAAACGATTACCGCCTAACCGGCGGTGCAACGACTCTCTCTTTCCCTATTTAAATTTCGAATACATCTCCGGTGGCCCAGATGGCGCGGGTCGAACTGCAACGGGTAGCCAATAGGAAGCCGACGCGTGGACAAAATGACGTGGAAATCCGGCCGCCACCGCGGAAAGGGACTCGAGCCGGCCGACAACGTTTGGGTTGGTTTTTATCGTTTTACCCGGTAAAACCCAACGGCTCGAAGCAAGCGACTCCAATATTCCTTTTTGCCCCATAGAGGAAGAGGCAAATGACCGGTCTGTCCCGTCCTCGGCCGGGCGGGCTGGTCGAGGCGAGCCGGGCCAGACCACGCCCCGACGCTTCTGACCAACGGATCGAATCCCTTGCCAATCTACTCTTTTGTCCTTCCGACACCCAGGGGCATTTTGGGGATTTTGCGTGAAGGATTATTTGCGCGGATCTGAGTCAAGATTGACGCGCGCCGGCGAGTGAAGGCGAAATTTCCGAGTCCGACGGTAATGCGTGGAACAAGAAGAAGTAAACGGGAAAATAAAACTTCAAATATTTATAATATTGAGTTAATGACAAATGGTGGGCGAGATTACGAATATGACCTCAAAAGGGCGGAGAAATTACTGTAGCTTGAGAAGAAGTGCAGAGTACGTCTCGGAGTGGGAACGACCAGAAGGATGAAATGATATCCCGCTGTGATGGCTGCCTCCCGACAAAAAGCTGGACTTACTCCTCTGGGTTCCCATGCCGCGCCAGCGGCCAGCCCCAGTTCGAGTAAAGAAGAGTGGCACCTCGGTGCTTTTCGTAATGGACGTAGGGTAGTATAGGAAAGAGGCAGGCTAAATACGAAATTAATTAAAATAGGAAAATATTATTGTAGGAGAAGCAGAAAGGTGGTGGTTTCGTAAAGAGCGCTCCGTTTCGGTTGGTGCTTTTTATCAAAAGAAAGAAACTTAAAAAGAGAAAAAAATTAACTTTTTTTTTTTTGGGTGGGCTGGAATTCAAAACTTGGGGATTGTGAATGGGAATCCAAGCTGGCCAAATCACCGTAGACTCGAACGAGTCACGTTACCGTATACGCCAACCTTTTAAACGAATGAAATACATAAATATACACAAAATTAGAATTATCTGCGCCATTAGACTAGATATGAAACATTGGAAATACATGAAAACTTATAACCACACCTCCCATGTTCGTCGACGCTCACACTTTATGCGTCTATATATCTTTCATCATTGGCCAAGTGCATCACATTTCATATAGTAGGTATGGTAGCCTGCAATAGCTAGAAGTAAAATAATAATAAGGTGGGAGAGAAAGGGTAAGTGGGAAATGGGTAATCCATATGGAGGGCAGGGTAGTAATAGGAGAGGGGCTGGGGAGGAGCAGGGCATTTGTTACGCCCACGGACTTTCGCAGCCAATCAATGCTCCACCAAATGCAAATCCCTTCTTCCTCCTTTCCTCTCTTTTCCTTCAACCCCTCGACCACCACCTCCTCCTCCTCCTCCTCCTCTATTCCTCTCCCTGTTTGCCCTCTTCAATTCCCTCCTCACGTCCACTCCTCTCAGGTAAAGATAAGACAAATAAAATTCTCTTCTTTAGTTCTCGAGGAAGTGATGGAATCTCTCTCTCTCTCTCTCTCATCTCTTCTTTTAAATTCTTCCTCTTCCTGCTTGTGGGTATATTTGCTGAGTGTTTTTGGTGGCATGCAGGTAGAAAAGGATAGAAGAATGAAGGAGGCACTGAAGAGTAGTTTGAGGTTGGAACCGTTGGCCGCCTCCGGCCAGCAGGACCACCAGGGCCTTCTCGCCGACGACCCGGCCTGGGCCACGGTGGAGAGAGGTAACGTCTTATTAGGGGAGGGGTTCTCGGTTGACGAACTTCTCGACCTCGGAGAATTCGCCGAGCCCGAGAAGGATACAGAGGAGAAGCCGGACGCAGGAGCGGAGTCCGCGAAAGCAGAGGAGAACTCCAACTCCAACTCCTTGTCCTCCTCCTCCTCCTCCTCCGCCCTCTCCTTCGAGCCACCGCCGACGTCGGAGATTAGTTTACCGATAAGCCCTTTGTCATTGATGGTAAGAACAGGGGCCTCAGAAAGGTATCCTTTTTCTTGGTTTCTGGGGGTTTGGGGGGTTTTAACGGGCGGTGTTTGGCTTTGGGGACTCGCAGGCTCAAGATATGGAAGAGCTGGAATGGGTTTCACTCATCATCGACGACTCCCTTTTGGAGTTTCCACCGTCGTGCTCTGGCGTAGCGCTGCCCTTCCCACCGCCGCCGCTGCCAAAACCCCAGGCGGAGTCTCCACCCGAGGACCGCCCGGCCTCTTTCCGGGGCCCCACCGTATGCGCCCTCTCCACCGAAGCCCTCGTCCCGGTCAAGGCCAAGCGCAGCAAGCGGTCCCGCTCCGCCGGCGCTGTCTGGTCCCTCTCCGGCCCTCCCCCGTTCGCCGACTCCTCCTCAACCACCACAACCACCTCCTCCTCGTCTTCCTGCTCGTCCTCGTCGTCCTCCTTCGAATCCTACCTCATCTACGAACCCGCCGCCGCTGCCGTGGGCGGCGAGTACAACTTCCTCCTCGATGATATCCCGCCTTCGCCGGTGCCGCCGTCCAAGAAGCATAAATCGAAGAAGCGGGGCCGGAAACCGAAGCCGCCGCAGGCGGCCTCCGCTGCCGCGGCCGCCGGCGGTGGCGAGCGGCGGTGCAGCCACTGCGGGGTTCAGAAGACGCCGCAGTGGCGGGCGGGGCCGCTGGGGGCGAAAACTCTGTGCAACGCGTGCGGCGTCCGGTACAAGTCCGGCCGCCTGCTGCCGGAGTACCGGCCGGCGTGTAGTCCTACCTTCATCAGCAACGTCCACTCCAACAGCCACCGGAAAGTCCTTGAGATGCGCCGGAAGAAGGAGGCCGAGCTCCCGGCCGCCACCGCCCTGCCAGTTCCCTCCTTCTGACCGTCCGGTTCGCTCCGGTTCGGCTGTACATTTTGGACCGACCCCCTTTTAGAGTTTAGTCTGTCGCGGTTTGGATCTTTTTCATTCATAGCGGCTTAGCTTTCCGTGTTCTTTAGCTTTTGGTTGCTTTTATTTTTAGTTATCAGGCTGTAGGTAGTGCAGCCTTTTTCATTTGTTCGTGTTATTTCGCTAGATGTTTAGGAAGGGACAGAGAGGTAATATTAGATTTTAGGGCCTTTGTCTGAAAATTGGTAATCTAACATGACTGCTTTCTTTTTTTAGCCAATGAGTGAGAGAGAGAGAGAGAGAGAGAGAGAGAGATTAGATGAAGGGGTAGTATGGTGTATTGGTATGGTATCATTTGTAATACATCCATCCATATACATAGAGATAGGGGGGCATAGGCATGGATAGGATATATGATAATATTTATTTGTAGCTGTTTTGCAGGAGATTGCTTCAAATGGAATTTGCTTTGTTTTTTATTCCTCTGGTTTCTGCTCTTTCTCTGGAAATCCTGGAATTTGGTGATCGTAATCTAGCTCGTGAGTTTGCCCTTATAATATGATCCTCTCGTGATGTACGTCATGCGTACAGCCTGTGGCACTGCTCAGTTTGAAAAGTATAGTTTTAGATAATATTTGTTTGCTGTGATTTGGTGAAACCATTTCAACCCACCTCCAACCAAACGCAATGGGAGTTGGCAGCAATGTGGGTGGGGGTGGGGGTGGGGGGTCTCTTGCACCACCCCACTTCTTGTGCTTATCCCGCTCGCCCTCTCCAAAACCCATGCTCGTCGCATGATTTATCCCCTTGAACGCTTTATCCATTCGTCTCTCATGGGAAACCATGCAATACACTTGATACTCGGTAACTAATTTTGTTCATTAGGGCTCATTTAGTTTGCGGAAATCATTTTTTCTCCTAAGAATATGATTCTTGAGAAGTAGATTTCTAGAAAGAGCACGCCTAGAAAAGTACTTTTGGCCTGTTTAGTTAATCATTGAAAAGTGACAGATTTTCAGAGTGCTTACGTTTGGTTGACCATCCACTTTTTTGACAAAGTTATGTCTAATTTTTATTATATACTTAATAAAAATTAGATCTTTAATGCCTCTTTAATGCTGAAGGGTTTTTTTTTAAAAAAATAAAAATGGAGTGATTTTTGGCTCATGGAAAAGACTTTTCCATAAAATATGGAAATCATATTTCCATGAAAATACAACTCTCTCATTTCTCCCATTCGAAAACTCCAACCAAACAAGAGACATCTCATTATTTTTTCATTGACCACATTTTTCCCCCTCATTTTTTCCGCGAACCAAACGAGCCCTTAGAAAATAATCATCGGATTACTGTGTGTGTAAAACCCAATTCCTTGTTGGGTTTGGTCGTGCATTGTTTTATATTAGATTTTATCTGCACGTTACATAAGGTTTTACTTGTATCTCAATAAATCAAAACTTATCACCTACAAGCCGAACTACTACCAGATAAAAATGTTAAAAGATGTGCTCCTTAATTAGTATGCCATATTTTGGTAGCCAGCTAAGTAGTGGGTAGAGATGCCTCTCCCATCTTCCTATTTGGAACGTGGCATCATGTGCCTAGTGGCACTTGCTTGCAACAGTCATGATGGGTTGGTTGTGAAGAAATATTCAAGTAACGTGGCGGCTGATGTGTGTGACCTCCGATTTCTCCTTTTTTTCAAACACATGAGATCGAGATGCAATAAAAAAGATACATGTCAGATAAGAAACTTTGTGGGTCAACATTTTTGTTGGTAAGCCAGCACTGCTTTATGCTATGGAAAGTGGGTAGGCTTCCATCCTATCAGTTGGCTCTCAAGTGGAGTCATAGCAATGGAGCCAGTTGGCTGTAGTAGTTAGTTTCCATGGAAATTGAAGTGTATATTGGCTTTTCTCAATATTGTATAAGCAAAGATTACGAAATTGCTTAGACTATTGGCTAAACTAGGTGTGAAAATGGCAACAAAGCATAACTTTTATAATCTGTCACACCGTATCTAGCTTAAATTAACTATAATCCTGGTAGTACGCACAAATGGCTGATGTTGAATGAAAGATCTTTTAAAAAAGAAGCATAAGAAAATATTATCCTGCTGCGATAAAGATAATAATTTGTAGCACACCCATAATTAATTATTGGTGTTCAGATTCGAATTTTACGCTACCTGCATCTTCGCTGGCTTGCATCCATGTCTCATGTTTGAATCTTAATCATGCAGGCATATGACCCGAATCTGAATGGCTTACACCACTAGTAGCTTTAATCATTAGTTAACAGCGACATTTTTAGGGAGGTATGCCTTTCCTCAACAACGGTAATGATAGATAATGGCTGAAACATAAGTACGGTGTGGTGATGGTGCTCCCCTCGTGCTTTTCTTTCTTTCTTTTCTTTTCTTTTCTTTTCTCCCGTTGTTTTCTTCTTTATTATTATTATTATTATTATTATTATTATTATTATTATTATTATTATTATTATTATTATTTTGATTTTGGTATCCCGTATAAGTGATATGGGATCGAGCAAAGCTTTTGGTATTTAGATGGCTGGCTCTAGCCTTGAAATCTTCATGAGTCTACGCTTACAGCGTTTAGGATTGTCTTTATTTTTTAGGAGCCTCCATCTCAAAATGAATTTTGACAGTAGCACTTCCGGTGACAGAAACAGATCAGGCATGGGCTTTGTGATCAGAAGTCATAATATTAGGCTGATTGCTATTGGAGGACGAACAAAGAGGCGGAGCTCAAGGAAGCTGAGTGTATCTTTTTCGAAAGAGATTCAACTACGGTGATCGAGTAGATACAGGATGAAGAACGGAAGAGGATGCGAACTTTCTGCTCTGCGACATTCTTTAGATGGTGAAAAATTGTAGCACCTTTCATACCGTATATGTATATCAGAAGATGAATAGATCCACTGATTGGATCACCTTTTTTAGTGCCCAGCATTTCGAAGAAATCTTCTAAATATACGAGGGGCACTCCACCATCCTATCATTTTTCCTCTTTTAATTCTGCTGGTTCATGTTAGTGGAGTATAAACTGTTATCGTACCAAAAAATAAAATAAAATAAAAATTCTTCCTGAGTTGGGTTGCGTCTGGGGACGTGGGTGGAATCTTCCTGTACTCGCACCCACCGTACGAAGAACTATTGTGTACTGCCCTGGTGGGATGAATTGGGACGCACCCATCCCCACCCCTCCCATGTGACCCCGAAGAGTTTGCAAAGCTACGTTATAATGACACAGACAAAGTATCCAAATCTCCAGGTTAGAAAAAAATATTGGCACCGTTGCCGCTGGTATCTTTGGAAGCACGTATCATGACCATGTGGGCCCTGGAGTGGATCCGACGGCATCTGCGAATTGTGATGTCTTGAATTGCTTACGAACTTTGGGCATTATAATTTAGAGATACTGGATTTGCTCTAGGACCCATGTTGAGTATATTGCAAGAAGCAAATATCACATGGGGCAGGCATCAAAGAAAAAAAATATAAAATGAGTTTTCTATTTTGCCATTTTTTTTTAGCATCTATATTAAAGAAGAAACCTAAAAATCAAAATTCGTGTTACTAATAGAGTCGTCGGTCTATAATATAATGTTCATCAGTATATAGTATACGGGAAAGTCATACAGACTTAGCCAATTAAACAAAGCTAGAAAATTATGTATTGTGTAATGGTATTTATAAAAATCATATTTCGAAAACTGTGTATTGGCATGCTTTATGATTAATTTGTTTGATGTGTATCATCCGACTATATAGTGTGTATCGATAAAAAGTATGTTCTGAAAACTGTATATCAATTTACTTAAGGTATATTGTATCCGATTATTGCTGGATATATATCAAAGAGGCTTGTAGTATATATCAGAAAGTCGATGAATATGTATCACATGACCACATATTGCATACTGATGAATATGATGTTCCCAAAACTATATATTAATTTGTTTAAGGATGTGTCTCAGGTTACTAGATGACTAATTTGCTAAGTATGCATCACCTGGTTGCATACTGTGTACTAAAAAATACCATATTCTAAAAACTATGCACCGATTTATCTAGAGGCATGTATTAACTTAGTAGATGATTAACTTGTTTGCTATGTATCATCTGGCTATGTAATATATACCAGTAAAAACACGTTATAAAAACAAGAAAAAAAAAGGATGCACATTCATAAAAAAAAAAAATCTTTAATTTTTAGATTTTTTTTTTAGAGGTGAGCACTAGAAAAAAATAATAATATTTTATATTTTTTTCTCTAATGCTCGTCCCATATAATTTTTGTTACTTTATAGGGTTGGGGATACGCGGATGCTCACATGGTTTCTAAGAATGGCCCAATGAAAACCTCGCAGAAATCCAGTTGTCTTCCCCCGTGTTCACCAATCTCCAACCACCGCATAGGACTCGGGGGGTTCCAACCACCGCCATTCTAACACTAAACTTCTTGGACTCGTTCTTTCCTTACTATTAATAAAATTTTGCGGTTAAAAGTTCTTTCCAATCCCACCTATCCCTTCAAAAATTTTAAAAAAAAAGGGGACTCCGGAGCTGAGGACGAAACGGATTGGGAGGCAGCAGGATTCTTAAATATCCGATGGTAGAAGTAGTTAGTAGATAGAAGCTAGCCACCAGTCAAGCGCGATGTTTATTTCCAAAATAGGATGGTATAAGGAGTGTCGCAAGCCATGTCACGGTAGAAGTGGAACATTACTTTAATTTTCTATGGTTCTATCTCAAGGAGGGTCCCACTCTCCCGTTACCACATTTCCAGAACACGGCCCCTAAGGTTAAGGTCTTTGACCTCGTAGAAATGTCGTGTCCTTCTAACCCGGCCAAACCAAGGCGTCGGTGCCTGTCTACGTTGCCTCCAAAGACCACGATATCTTGTTCCTTTGCGTGGGTCCCACAGGCGAGCTTCCATCAATTTAGATATTCAAATTTCAAATGTGGGAGGGGCTGCTATGATTGCCACTGAAATCACGGCTCGGCCCCTTCGTTTGAGCCGGCCAATCAGCTGAATCCATGCACATAGGAGGGCACTATTATTGTCTCTAGAAGAGATAAGGACTCGCAATTTTATATTTAACATTGGAATTTGGAGAAAGGGCGCGGAAGAAGAGCATGTGGAACGAGGGGTGACTGTGGGCTAGAGAATCAAGAAGCGTTCTGAAAGGGAGGGCGAGGAGGGTAGCCGTGCGTAATCAACACGTTGCTTGCTGCAGTTGACTAGAGTTCACCCTTGCTTGGGAAAGTAGAAATTTTGCCGGGGAGAAGGGGGTTTTACTTGTCCTTAATTTTGTTTTGTTTGTTTTTGGTATGGCTAATGACGGGTTTAACAGGTCAATAACAACAAGATCTTTTTTCTTTTTTTTAAGAAATGAACTATTTGTTGTTTTATTATCATTGGAAACTAAGAATAAAAGAAAGTTTGAGCGAGGATTTTTTTGGAGGAATAATCGCACAAAAAATTCTAAACTATTCGGAGAGTTTTTAATTTTCTCCTGAATTTTAATTTAGTACAGTCAAACCGTCAAATTTTTAAATTCATTTAATTCAGGCCCTAACTATGAATTTCACATGAGGCACCATCCTCTTCTGCTATATAAGCTGGTCATGTAACATCACGTGACAATTCCGTCATGGCAGGCAAACATAATTCATAGATAGAGCCTGAATTGAACGGATTCAAAAGTTCAATGATCTGATTAGTAAAAGTTTATTTTTTTACTCATATCCTCTCCATCCGTGGGAGAGTCCCATCAACGTGGCAGCCCTATCCCCGTGTGAGTACGTCACACCAGCACCACCTAAATAACACAGACCAAATAACGACTTCACCGGGCAAACGAGGCGGGAGGCATCCAGTCCCCGCATTTAATCGATGCCCGCGCATTTCGAACCTGAGCACTCCCTCCTTCCTTCTCTCACCTCTCTCTCATTTTCCCATTCCTTCTTTTCTTGATTTATTTGGCAAGCTAAATCCTTTTGGAATGTTGAATACTGATTTAGAAAGTGGTTTTTTGTTTATTAGAAATATTTATATAATTAATATGTTGGTTTTGGAAATCAACTTATAAATCGCCCTTTGGAATGCATGTCTTAAGCATTAATAGTTTGCTAAAAGTTTTTTCTTAGCCATGATTTTTAGTTGCTTCCTAGACATTTAGCTCACCCTTATTCTCTTTTTTTTTCTTCTTTTTTTTGTGCTAAAGCGGGTGGATCATACCTGACGGGAACGAATACACCCAATAAAGTCAAAAAATAGGATACCTCGGAGCGCCATGGGCAACTCCCCATCACCAGTCCACAAGGTGCCTCCAGAGTGACAAGCTACATACGCAGCCACCCAATCCGCAGCACCCCATTGCCTTCATGGTAAATATGTTTGGCCTGAAAGGCCCATCCATCCCTCGCCATAGCCCAAATATCACGGAGCAAGGGATGATCACTACCGCCACCCCTTGGACCCTCCCGGATGACGGTGGCTGAATCACCCTTCAGGATGATGGACCTAGCCAATAAGATGCACCGGGCATGGCGAAGGCCTGCCCAGGCTACTCTCAGCTCCGCACTCAGAACCGAAGTGTCAAATAACTGACTGCCACCGGCAGCCACAATCCTGGCAGACAGGTCCCGAATAACAAAACCCGCGCCTCCCCTCGTGCCACCATCCACGACAGACCCATCAAAGTTGACCTTGAGAAAACTCGGGGGTGGGGGCTCCCAGGTGAAAAACACCGTACAAGATACTACCGAAGCAGAGTGGAAACCCCAGATGTCCCGAGCTATCAAGGTCCCTCCAACAAGGATGGTGTAACATAGTTCTGCCACCTGCACGCGGGCACTCTCGACCACAAATCGCGGCGACATACGTCGTTCGCCGAAAGTGCGAGTATTCCTAGCCAGCCAGATCTGGTAGGCAGTGCAACTCGCTCGAACAGCCTCCTGACGAAACACCGGGGACTCCGAGCTCTGATGCATGGCCTGTAAGAATAAGTCCCTACAGCGCCATGCCACCTGTGGGACCCCAGCTAGACGCCAAGTATTCCTGGCCCATGTGCACCGAAACAGGGCATTGTCCACCATCTCGACCACACCACAAACCCCACACTCTAATGGGATCCTCACACCTTGACCACCAAGTACAGCTCTCGTAGGAAGATGGTCCCAGACCACCTTCCAGAGGAACAACGCGATCTTCGGGTGGAGCCCCAATCGCTAGATCTAAGCACAATTCGGGCCAGGCTCGTACTCCTGCCTAAGGATGCGGGAGAGATCGCCCATCATGACCCTGGATCTGGTCAAGGAACCCCACACTCGTACATCTGGTCTGCCACTCTATGGTAAAGAGAGGAGCTGACCCGCTCCGCCAGATGCTCCCCGAAGAAACGGGCCAACCAAGTCTCATCCTAGCCGGCCGCCCCAGGGGTCATGAGATCACAGACATGTAGACCCTCCCCAGCCTCGACACTTACCGTAGTCGGCCAAAGCCGCAGAGGAAGGCCATCGACCCATGGGTCCCTGGCCACATCGATGCTCCGCCCGTCGCCTATCAGCCATCGGGTGTGACTCGACACCAGAGGCAAGTACCTCGCTATCTCGTACTATAGAAAAGAGCATCTCCGCCCTCCTCGGGCCCAGCCCTCTGGGCCTGCTCCCCATAACGAATAGTCATGACCCGGCTCCAAAACCCCTACATAATCGTAGTGGTCATAATGATCCACATCGAGTATGGTGATCCTCTTAAATCAATCTACAACTCGCGGGTAAACTGGTCTACTCAACACCTGCCTGCCCAAATGGTCTTCCTCCTACATGTTCAATTCTCATCCTTAGATTAATGGCATTAACTGTGGTTAATATTAAAGTATTACTAATAAATGATCACATCATATTGGCTTGGGACCCAAGGTTTGTAATATCAACTTGGGGCCCTACTCCCACAATGCTGCCTGAGACCCCTCCAAGGGTCAGCCCAAATCTACCAGACAATTCTAGACCCACCACTGTCCACTAAAACATGTACAGAGAGAACAAGTAGAGAGAGAAAGAGAGAGAAAGCAAGCTTCTCTCTTTGCAACCAAGGAAGAGTAAGAAAGGAGGCTGTGGTTGGTGCCCAAGGTCAGAGACCCATGGCTGGACTACAGGCAACTGGCAGAGACAAATCATATCAAAATAGGCGTTTTGACCACCTAAACTATGGATCCAATGCATCCTGCTGGCCGGAGCTCTGGCCACAGCTTCCAGCCATTGCAGAGGATCAGAAAAGCCTTCGGCGACAAGTATCGGTAACGGAGGCAGCTAAAATTGCAATAAAATGGGGTCGATTTTCAAAAATAGAGGAAAACAAGGTGTTGCCCTTTTTGGCCAAATTTTGACGATCACTAGCCGAAATCAATGTTTCAAATGGTATAGAAGGAAGAAGAGAGGAGTAGCTCAAGGGAGGCCGGGTCTTTACCTGGTTTTCAGCAACAAATGGTAGCGGTAACGACATCGGTGGCGACCGGTATTCGGAGAGAAAAACTAAGAAAATACTCTGATGATGACCTCCATCAGCATTGGATCTCCAGGGGATGGATAGAAGGATTGGAGGAGCTCTAAATAGAGCTCAACCGCAATCGGAATCCAACTCCGAGTCAGATTCCGTCCATCAAACTTGGGAGGAAGAAGACTCCCTTCGGGAGTCCTCTTTCCCCATCACATGCATCATTCTTTTCTTCTTGGGCCAAATTCAACTTGGATTGTCAAATGGATCGGGCCCTAATACTAGGTCTCACATTCTCCACCCTCTTAAAAGAGTTTCATCCTCGAAACTTAACATACCAAAGGATTTGAAGATGCTCAAATCAAGTCTCCTTAACTAAGAAATCAAATCAAGTATTCCATTGTATAACTTTTAGAGTTAATATTTTTGACTAAATTCAAAATGACGTAACCCACTAAACTTTCACTCTGCACTCTAATTTATGTCACAGTCCCTAGTAATAATAAACCTATGCTCTAATACTACTTCTATCATGCCCCGAACCCATCACCCAAGTCGGCCAAATGACACGGTTGCATGAGCCGTAGAGTGATGCCTTAAAGATCATGCAAGGCCTAAGATGAGCAAGTATCCAAAAAATCAATAGTAAATAACCGAATAATCAAAATAAATAAATCCATCATATTCAAATAATCCAACTAGTTCAATTATAAGATCTTCAAATATTTATCGATATCAAAAACTAAACTAACTAACACATGACTCTGATGCTCGAACTCCATGCCAACGTATATGAAACCATGCATCCTGCGATAAAAGAAAAAAAAAAGAGGTTTGTGAGCTTTACAACCCAGTAAAAATTTCACACACTCACACCGATATAAATATGGTAAATAAAAAATAAGATTAACTATAAACTATATCAAAATACAAGCAAAAATCATAAAATCTCATACTGATTATCCAACATAGCTCGATAAAATATACATCCATAATGTAAGTTATCAAACATATAATGTTTTCTAGAAAATGTGTAAGATATTATCATATGGTGGTTTTATATTTTTAATCTTCCATTTTTATCTAGATTTTCGATCAATCATTATCTCTCTGATTTGGACTATTCATGGCATTGCTTCAACCAAAGACTTGGCAAACCAAAACATCCACGCTTCAGCTCGCAGTGGCAATCCAAGATAACTGAACTTCGGCCTGTAGTGGCAAACTAGAATATCCGCGCTTTGGCCCGCGACGGAAAACTAAGATAACTGCGCTTCAGCCCACAGTGGCAATCCAAAGTAATTACGCTTCAACCCACAGTGGCAAACCAATATGTCACGATTTGGCCTATAACAGTCAATCCATAACATATTTAGTCCAAATCCTTTTGTTTATCAATCAAATTATTCAATTTCATCCATACCAAAAAATTATAATCTTATATTATATTTCATGTCCAAATTCTAAAATAATTAACATCATATCCCAACAACCAAAACCATAATCCAAGCAGCCATAATTATCGATATTTGATATATTTATATATTAACAAAATATATATATCAGAAATCATTAAGAAATCAAACAAAAAATGATGCAAATCCCAAAATCATCGATAGATGTTACAAAATATATATTATCCATAAAAGTAATTGTGTACAGGACTTCTTACCTCTATCAATCTTAGAATCAAGTACAACGCACACTGATCCATTTCTCGATCTATGATTCGAGGGCAAAGTGGTCTACTCAACATCTGCCTGCCCAAACGGCAAACGGGCACCCCCCTACATGGTCAAATCACATCCTCAGATTAATCACATTAACTATGGTTAATATTGAAGTTTACCAATAGATAATCTCATCATATTGGCTTGGGACCCAAGGTTTGCAATACCAACTTGGGACCTCTGGTCCCGCAATGCTACCCCTCCAAAGGTCAGCTCAAATCTACCAAACAATTCTGAACCCACCACTGGTCCACTAAAACATACAGAGAGAGAAAGAGTGGTAAAGAGAGAGAGCAAGAGAGATAAAGTAAGCTTCTCTCTCTAACCAAGAAAGAGGAAGAAAGAAGGTGGTTGCAGTTGGTGCCCGAGATCAGGGACCTACGATCGAACAACAGGCGACTGGTGGCAACTAGGGGCCGGTGTTGACAAAATGAATCAAAACAGGGGTTCCGCCCACCCATACTTTGGATCCAACACATCCCAGTGGCTGGAGCTCCGGCCACGGCTTCCAGCCATTTCAGGGATCAAAAAAAGCCTCCGGAGGCAAGCGTCAGCGACAGAGGCCGCCGAAATCGGAATTAAAAAGGGTCGATTTCCAAAAATAGAGAAAAATAGAGCGTTGCCCTTTTCGGTTAAATTTTGACAATCACCAAGCAGAAGCGATATTTTAAAATGTCTCAAAAAAGGAAGAGAGGAGTAGCACAAGGGGGCCGGGTCCTTATTTTTGGCAACGAATGACAGCAACAACGGTGTCGATGGCATTCGAAGAGAAAAATTAAGAAAATACTTCGAGTCCTATTCAAAGTTAGATCTCCACTGGGATGGAGGAGAAGCTCAAAATAAAGCTCGACTGTGATCCAAATTCAAATCCCAGTATCCCAAATGGGCGGGGCGTTGATACCAGGAATCACATAAGTAGATAGAATTTTAAATGTCGTCATCTCGGTAGCTAGAACAACCTTAACAAATAAATTACGGGCTCGTTTGGTTCGCGGAAAGCATTTTTTCCCATAGAAAATATGATTTCTGGAAAGCAGATTCTTAGGAAGAGGATGCCGGAGAAGTACTTTTGGCATATTTGGTTGACCTTAGGAAAATGACAAATTTTTAGAGTACTTATGTTTGGTTGACCATCTACTTTCTTAGGAAAGTTATGTGTAATTTCTATTATACCTTTAATAAAAATTAAGTCTTTAATGCTTTGGATCAAATAAGGATAGCTGAAGGGTCTTTTTAAAAAAAATTAAAAATATTTCGATTCTCGAATCACAAGAAAGTAACTTTTCTATATTTCTTATGCGAAATACTTTCATAAAACGTCGGAATCATATTTTTATGAAAATATAATTTTTTCGCCCCTTTTCTTTAAAAATTTCAATCAAATAAGTAGCATCGTTTTAATTTTTCGTTCACCACACTGTTTTTTTTTTCCCCTCTTCTTCCGCGAACCAAACGTGCTTTACGAGTCCAAAAGGCGTGGGACCAGTAAATTTGCGGTCTCATCAGCGTCATTTTCATTTCCTTCTTCCAACCATTTCCCCTCATACTCATAGTCGTGGAGGCCCCCACGGAAGAACGGAAATCCAAAACGGTGGATTAGAAACCGTCGCTCATCCGAAAATCTCAAAATAAATCAACTATATTGCACCTCGCCGTAAGGATTACCGTGCCTCGGAGAGGCCTCTTGGTGGCACCGAACGCGAGTGGAAGGACAGCAATTTCTCCCTGCCCTGGAATTTTCTTTGACCAGAACTTGCGTCCGCTTGGTAAGCGGCAACGATACTGAGCAATTGCAGCATCATTCAAAACAGTGACTCCGTCAGCCTTGGCGTCCGTTCAAGACAAACAAGTGGGAAAGTTTTGCAACCATCCCGAGAGGTCATGCGGCTGGCGAGACAAATCCAAGTCAGAACGCAAAAAAAATCGGGAAATTACTTTCCCGTCCCTCAAAAGACCCCGCTGGAACAAGAGGTCCCGGTTGACCCAAAAACAAACTTCCGGTCCACCGCTTCATGGATCTTTAATTCCCGGTCCCTAAGTTACTGTTTGCTTTAAAATATAGTACCCAAAGTGCCCCCAGGTTACTTAAGTACCCCCCAGGCTACCGGAAGCGGGAAAAAAATAGGTACCGCGTTCTGTTTTGGAACCGGAAACACTCTGTTTTTGTCTACCGAAGATGCTCCGAAGTAAAAATCCGACTTGCAGCCCTTAAGCGTGGATGCCCCTGGTGATCCCACGGAAGGTGTTTACCGAAGATGGCTTTCGAGGAAGATTTTGAGACGGGAAAAAGGTGTAAAAATAGGCCGCAACAGGGTATGCGTTTTGTCTCCGTTCTTCTCTGTTTTGTCTTTGCCAATGGAGATTGTTTGGTCTGGGAAGAGACAAGCACCCATTAGGATGGATGCTAGATGGATAGGGAGAGAGCATGTCGAGCCTTTGTGTTGACCTAAAAACGTTGAGACTACATCTTACTCTTTACCGGTTCCCTGTTTGAGAGAACGCTGATAGTCCCTCTTTCTTTGTGTAGTGAGACTCTGCTCCACTATATTCCTAAGTCTGTTTGCAATTCGGAATTATCTGTTCATTGCCTCCTCTTTTTTCCATTGTCATGGCTTCGGAAGACACTGGTAGCTCTGTTTTTATGGCCATTTGTTCTTATGGTAGTGAAGCTGTGATTATTTCCATCTCAAAAGACACAATTCTTGATCAAATTTTTAAGGAAATAGTTGAAAGGTGGAGACATTTATCTTCTACAATGATAGAAGTTAAGTTTTATATTCCAAACAAGTCTAAAATGCTTGTTACGCTCATGAGCGATAAGGATGTTCGTAACATGCATGAAATACACGTCAACTTAAATGCCAAGGTGATCGAGATGGTTGTTACTCATTCTCCAACCTTGATCGAAGGTGCTGCTGTGGTAATTGAGAGGTATTCCCTTTTTTAAATATTGTTTTGTGCAACGGATTTTAGTAAGTTTGCTAAAATAATGTTTATCCTATTGTATGAACAGTGGCTCATCGCATTGTGCTGAAATCAGTTCGAGAGGGAAAAATTTTTCGAAGGGTAGCTCAAGTAATTTTGGTCAAGTTGTTGAAGAAACAAGAGCCGCAATTGAAGAGGAAGCAAGTCAAAAAAATTCGTTGGATGATTGGAAAAATAGTATAGAGGGTGTTGGTCAGGAGTTCATGAATGTGGAAACTCTACGTGACACCATTCGCAACTATTGCATTGCAATTTGCAGGGATTTTGTCTTCGTGAAGAACGATCGTGATCGAGTTACTGTAGAATGTGTTTATGAAGGTTGCGAATGGCGTATTCATGCTTCTCGCCTTGGGAATGGTGAAAAGTTTGCAATTAAAAAAATGCACTGTAACCACACATGTGGAGGAGGATTGCAAGTGCGGTCTCATCCAAAGGCTTCAAAACGTTGGGTTTCCAAAATTGTTAAAGATCAACTTCAAGATATGCCGTTATATAAGCCGAGTGATATTGTAAAGGATATTCGACGACAATATGGTGTTGAATTGCCGTATCATCAAGCTTGGCATGGTAAGGAGGTGGCCATGATGGATCTTTATGGTAACAGCCGGCTATCTTATGAACGGATTCGCTGGTATTGCGATGCCATTCGTCAGACCAACCCCGGCAGCATTGCAGAGTACGAAACAATTGATGGTCGATTCAGACGTCTATTCATTTGTTTTCATGCTTCACTAATGGGTTTCATAAAAGGATGTCGTCCTCTGATTTTTATGGATGGCACATTTATAAAGCATAAGGATGGAGGTGTATTGCTTGGAGCCACTTCCAAAGATGGAAATGATGATATGTTTCCTATAGCTTATGGTGTTGTAGATATAGAATGTGATGAAAATTGGGAATGGTTTTGCCGGTTTCTGAAAGAAGCTATTCATAGTTGTACTGAGTATAGTGGTCAACAGTTCACATTTATGACGGATAGACATCAGGGCATTATTAAATCCGTGCCGAAGTACTTTCCTGATTCTTACCACTCATATTGTATACGTCATGTGAAAGAAAACTTCAAGAATCAGGTTTGCATCGTCATATTA
The DNA here is from genome assembly GCF_009389715.1 of Phoenix dactylifera. NCBI lineage: Eukaryota > Viridiplantae > Streptophyta > Magnoliopsida > Arecales > Arecaceae > Phoenix > Phoenix dactylifera. The sequence continues at coordinate 11,413,965 of NC_052393.1, forward strand.
TGAATAATTTAAACTACAAAGTATCTAAGTAATGTAGCATGTGGTATATTTGATTTTAATTATCAATGCAGGTCCTTGTCCATTATCGTGCAGCTGAGAGAAAGAGCCTCATTAATTTACTAAATGCTGCTGCCTATACACCAAGGCTTACTGTATTCCGAAAGCTAATTGCAAAGCTTACATCAGAAGCCCCTGGTGCTACCACCTTTCTCCTACATGCAAAGCCGGAGCATTGGGCGAATGCTGTATTTCCAGGTCCACGCTGGGGCATCATGACATCGAATGTGGCAGAGTCTTTTAATAGTTGGGTCCTGGAGGCTCGTCATCTCCCTGTGCCTCAGATGGTTGACCATATAAGGATCCAAATAATGCAGATGATGCATCAACGGCGTAATCGAGGATATAGCATTCAATCTCAACTTTGTCCTGATGCGGAGAAAGTGTTACAAAAAAATGCGGAAGATGGTCGGAGATTAGCTGTATTTACGTCCAACATAATGATATATGATGTAAAGGATACCAACTACTCATGCAAAGTTGACCTGCATATGTGTAGCTGCTCTTGTGGCGAGTGGCGAATCTTCCGCATGCCATGTAAGCATGCTTGTGCATGCATCGAGAAGGACGGCAGATCACTATACCAATTCACCGACAATTGCTTCCAAGCTGAATTGTATAGAGTAACATATGCCGAAGCAATCAGTCCAATTCCTGACATGGAGAAACCCCAAAGTGCCTCTGAAGAGATTCGCATTCTACCCCCTATAAGAAAGACACGTCCTGGCAGGCCTAAAAAGAAGAGAAGATCTTCGCAAGTGGAGTCAGTACGTGAAATGAGATGTGGACGATGCGGGAAGGTTGGGCACAATAGAAGGACTTGTAATGAGGTCATCAAGTAAAGAATATGGACATTATGAAGAATGTATCGAGATACCTGCAATGTATTTTCATGTTAGTCACAGCATATTAAGAACAAAACTCTTGTATTGATGTTAATGAAGTGCAAACTGAATTGTATATGTTGATTTTTTGTTAGATTTTAATTCAGTTACTTCAAACCGGAATGCAGTTAAAAAATTGTTACAAACATGTAATGATACACAGTTAATCAACGGTTGGCATAGCATTCGACGTCAGCTCTGACAATTACAATAGTTGAATATGGCGTGGAAAAATTTATATTGACACCTAAAATCCCGTTTCCCGGCTTCCCTTCGACTTTGCCTAATCTGAGACTCTTAACGAGTCGACTCCGAAAATATTGGAGTCGACTCGATCTGTCCCGATGTCGACTCGGTAGGAAAAGAGGTCGACTCTTAGGCTTGGCTGAGCTAAGGTCCACTCTCTGTCTTTGTTCTGTCCCACTTAACGGGGCGACTCGCCTTTCACTGGGGTCGACTCGAACTGCCCTGGGGTTGACTCAGAACTCCGTGAGGTCGACACTTAGGCTTCGCTTATTTTGGCTGCTCTCTGTCTTTGCTCTGTGCCAGCTAAGGAGTCGACTCGCTTTTCACCGGAGTCGACTCCCACTGCAAGGAGGTCGACTCAAAACTCGGTGAGGTCGACACTTAGGCTTCCCTTAATTCGGCTGCTCTCTGTCTTTGCTCTGTGCCAGCTAAGGAGTCGAGTCGTCCGTCACCGGAGTCGACTCCCACTGCAAGGAGGTCGACTCAAAACTCGGTGAGGTCGACACTTATGCCTCGCTTATTTCGGCTGCTCTCTGTCTTTGCTCTGTGCCACCTAAGGAGTCGACTCGTCCGTCACCGGAGTCGACTCCCACTGCAAGGAGGTCGACTCAAAACTCGGTGAGGTCGACACTTAGGCTTCCCTTATTTCGGCTGCTCTCTGTCTTTGCTCTGTGCCACCTAAGGAGTCGACTCGTCTTTCACCGGAGTCGACTCCCACTGCACGGAGGTGGACTCAAAACTCGGTGAGGTCGACTCAAAACTCTGAGAACACAGTTAGCTTGTCTGGAAACACAGTTAGCTTGTCTGGGAACACAGTTAACTTCTCTGGGAACACAGTTAGCTTGGTTCTGGGAACACAGTTAGCTTGTCTGGAAACACAGTTAGCTTCTCTGGGAACACAGTTATGGAGTGTCTGGGAATACAGTTAGCTTGTCTGGGAACACAGTTAGCTTCTCTGGGAACACAGTTAGCTTGGTTCTGGGAACACAGTTAGCTTGTCTGGGAACACAGTTAGCTTCTCTGGGAACACAGTTAGCTTGGTTCTGGGAACACAATTAGCTTGTCTGGGAACACAGTTAGCTTCTCTGGGAACACAGTTATGGAGTGTCTGGGAACACAGTTAGCTTGTCTGGGAACACAGTTAGCTTCTCTGGGAACACAGTTAGCTTAGTTCTGGGAACACAGTTAGCTTGCCTGGGAACACAGTTAGCTTGGTTCTGGGAACACAGTTAGCTTGTCTGGGAACACAGTTAGCTTCTCTGGGAACACAGTTATGGAGTGTCTGGGAACACAGTTAGCTTGTCTGGGAACACAGTTAGCTTCTCTGGGAACACAGTTAGCTTGCTGTCTGGGAACACAGTTAGCTTCTCTGGGAACACAGTTAGCTTGCTGTCTGGGAACACAGTTAGCTTCTCTGGGAACACAGTTAGCTTCTCTGGGAACACAGTTAGCTTGTTTCTGGGAACACAGTTAGCTTGTCTGGGAACACAGTTAGCTTCTCTGGGAACATAGTTAGCATTCTGTCTGGAAACACAGTTAGCTTGTCTGGGAACACAGTTAGCTTCTCTGGGAACACAGTTAGCTTGTTTCTGGGAACACAGTTAGCTTCTCTGGGAACACAGGTAGCATGTATGTCTTTGCTCCGTGCCACCTAAGGAGTCGACTCGTCTTTCACCGGAGTCGACTCCCACTGCACGGAGGTCGACTCAAAACTCGGTGAGGTCGACTCAAAACTCTGAGAACACAGTTAGCTTGTCTGGGAACACAGTTAGCTTGTCTGGGAACACAGTTAGCTTGCTGTCTGGGAACACAGTTAGCTTCTCTGGGAACACAGTTAGCTTCTCTGGGAACACAGTTAGCTTGTACAGTTAGCTTGTTTCTGGGAACACAGTTAGCTTGTCTGGGAACACAGTTAGCTTCTCTGGGAACACAGTTAGCATTCTGTCTGGGAACACAGTTAGCTTGTCTGGGAACACAGTTAGCTTCTCTGGGAACACAGTTAGCTTGTTTCTGGGAACACAGTTAGCTTCTCTGGGAACACAGTTAGCATGTATGTCTTTGCTCCGTGCCACCTAAGGAGTCGACTCGTCTTTCACCGGAGTCGACTCCCACTGCACGGAGGTCGACTCAAAACTCGGTGAGGTCGACTCAAAACTCTGAGAACACAGTTAGCTTGTCTGGGAACACAGTTAGCTTGTCTGGGAACACAGTTAGCTTCTCTGGGAACACAGTTAGCTTCTCTGAGAACACAGTTATGGAGTGTCTGGGAACACAGTTAGCTTGTCTGGGAACACAGTTAGCTTCTCTGGGAACACAGTTAGCTTGCTGTCTGGGAACACAGTTAGCTTCTCTGGGAACACAGTTAGCTTCTCTGGGAACACAGTTAGCTTGTACAGTTAGCTTGTTTCTGGGAACACAGTTAGCTTGTCTGGGAACACAGTTAGCTTGTCTGGGAACACAGTTAGCTTCTCTGGGAACACAGTTAGCTTGGTTCTGGGAACACAGTTAGCTTGTCTGGGAACACAGTTAGCTTCTCTGGGAACACAGTTATGGAGTGTCTGGGAACACAGTTAGCTTGGTTCTGGGAACACAGTTAGCTTGTCTGGGAACACAGTTAGCTTCTCTGGGAACACAGTTATGGAGTGTCTGGGAACACAGTTAGCTTGTCTGGGAACACAGTTAGCTTCTCTGGGAACACAGTTAGCTTGCTGTCTGGGAACACAGTTAGCTTCTCTGGGAACACAGTTAGCTTCTCTGGGAACACAGTTAGCTTGTACAGTTAGCTTGTTTCTGGGAACACAGTTAGCTTGTCTGGGAACACAGTTAGCTTCTCTGGGAACACAGTTAGCATTCTGTCTGGGAACACAGTTAGCTTGTCTGGGAACACAGTTAGCTTCTTTGGGAACACAGTTAGCTTGTTTCTGGGAACACAGTTAGCTTCTCTGGGAACACAGTTAGCATGTATGTCTTTGCTCCGTGCCACCTAAGGAGTCGACTCGTCTTTCACCGGAGTCGACTCCCACTGCACGGAGGTCGACTCAAAACTCGGTGAGGTCGACTCAAAACTCTGAGAACACAGTTAGCTTGTCTGGGAACACAGTTAGCTTGTCTGGGAACACAGTTAGCTTGCTGTCTGGGAACACAGTTAGCTTCTCTGGGAACACAGTTAGCTTGGTTCTGGGAACACAGTTAGCTTGCCTGGGAACACAGTTAGCTTGTCTGGGAACACAGTTAGCTTGGTTCTGGGAACACAGTTAGCTTGTCTGGGAACACAGTTAGCTTCTCTGGGAACACAGTTATGGAGTGTCTGGGAACACAGTTAGCTTGTCTAGGAACACAGTTAGCTTCTCTGGGAACACAGTTAGCTTGCTGTCTGGGAACACAGTTAGCTTCTCTGGGAACACAGTTAGCTTGTACAGTTAGCTTGTTTCTGGAAACACAGTTAGCTTGTCTGGGAACACAGTTAGCTTCTCTGGGAACACAGTTAGCATTCTGTCTGGAAACACAGTTAGCTTGTCTGGGAACACAGTTAGCTTCTCTGGGAACACAGTTAGCTTGTTTCTGGGAACACAGTTAGCTTCTCTGGGAACACAGTTAGCATGTATGTCTTTGCTCCGTGCCACCTAAGGAGTCGGCTCGTCTTTCACCGGAGTCAACTCCCACTGCACGGAGGTCGACTCAAAACTCGGTGAGGTCGACTCAAAACTCTGAGAACACAGTTAGCTTGTCTGGAAACACAGTTAGCTTGTCTGGGAACACAGTTAGCTTGTCTGGGAACACAGTTAGCTTCTCTGGGAACACAGTTACGGAGTGTCTGGGAACACAGTTAGCTTGTCTGGGAACACAGTTAGCTTCTCTGGGAACACAGTTAGCTTGCTGTCTGGGAACACAGTTAGCTTCTCTGGGAACACAGTTAGCTTCTCTGGGAACACAGTTAGCTTGTACAGTTAGCTTGTTTCTGGGAACACAGTTAGCTTGTCTGGGAACACAGTTAGCTTGTCTGGGAACACAGTTAGCTTCTCTGGGAACACAGTTAGCTTGGTTCTGGAAACACAGTTAGCTTGTCTGGGAACACAGTTAGCTTCTCTGGGAACACAGTTATGGAGTGTCTGGGAACACAGTTAGCTTGTCTGGAAACACAGTTAGCTTGGTTCTGGGAACACAGTTAGCTTGTCTGGAAACACAGTTAGCTTCTCTGGAAACACAGTTATGGAGTGTCTGGGAACACAGTTAGCTTGTCTGGGAACACAGTTAGCTTCTCTAAGAACACAGTTAGCTTGCTGTCTGGGAACACAGTTAGCTTCTCTGGAAACACAGTTAGCTTCTCTGGGAACACAGTTAGCTTGTACAGTTAGCTTGTTTCTGGGAACACAGTTAGCTTGTCTGGGAACACAGTTAGCTTGTCTGGGAACACAGTTAGCATTCTGTCTGGGAACACAGTTAGCTTCTCTGGGAACACAGTTAGCTTCTCTGGGAACACAGTTAGCTTGTTTCTGGGAACACAGTTAGCTTCTCTGGGAACACAGTTAGCATGTATGTCTTTGCTCCGTGCCACCTAAGGAGTCGACTCGTCTTTCACCGGAGTCGACTCCCACTGCACGGAGGTCGACTCAAAACTCGGTGAGGTCGACTCAAAACTCTGAGAACACAGTTAGCTTGTCTGGGAACACAGTTAGCTTGTCTGGGAACACAGTTAGCTTGCTGTCTGGGAACACAGTTAGCTTCTCTGGGAACACAGTTAGCTTCTCTGGGAACACAGTTAGCTTGGTTCTGGGAACACAGTTAGCTTGCCTGGGAACACAGTTAGCTTGTCTGGGAACACAGTTAGCTTGGTTCTGGGAACACAGTTAGCTTGTCTGGGAACACAGTTAGCTTCTCTGGGAACACAGTTATGGAGTGTCTGGGAACACAGTTAGCTTGTCTGGGAACACAGTTAGCTTCTCTGGGAACACAGTTAGCTTGCTGTCTGGGAACACAGTTAGCTTCTCTGGGAACACAGTTAGCTTCTCTGGGAACACAGTTAGCTTGTACAGTTAGCTTGTTTCTGGGAACACAGTTAGCTTGTCTGGGAACACAGTTAGCTTGTCTGGAAACACAGTTAGCTTCTCTGGGAACACAGTTAGCTTGGTTCTGGGAACACAGTTAGCTTGTCTGGGAACACAGTTAGCTTCTCTGGGAACACAGTTATGGAGTGTCTGGGAACACAGTTAGCTTGTCTGGGAACACAGTTAGCTTGGTTCTGGAACACAGTTAGCTTGCCTGGGAACACAGTTAGCTTGTTTCTGGGAACACAGTTAGGTTGTCTGGGAACACAGTTAGCTTCTCTGGGAACACAGTTAGCTTGTTTCTGGGAACACACTTAGGTTGTCTAGGAACACAGTTAGCATGCTGTCTGGGAACACAGTTAGCTTGTCTGGGAACACAGTTAGCTTCTCTGGGAACACAGTTATTACGATTGAGTCGACCCGACTGATATTTGGAGTCGACCCCATAACTCTCTCAGAGTATTCCAAATAGCGCCTGTGTACGCAGCCAAGCTACGAGTCGACCTCTCATCAAGATGGAGTCGACTCCATTTCGTAGGAGTCGATATCTTCTTGCCTGAGGTCGACCCGTAACTCCAATAAGGAAATAAAACCTGAGGTCAATCGACTCCCTCTTCCCTTCTATTTTCGTGGAGTCGACCTAAGTTCCCTTCCCGTGCTCCTTGCGTCTCTTCGTTCGTCCAATTCCTTACTTCCCTCCTCTCTATCTATCATCCATCCGTCGCCATGCCGAGGAAGCAGGTCGTGCGGCCTTCAAAGAAGAGAAGTAATGTTCCGGAAGCAACCGAGCGAAGGTCCAAGGCAAGAAACGACGTTCCTCCTCCTCGTCCGCATGCTCCATCTCCTCCTAGGCAAGTACCTTTGGTGACTCGTCGTGTTTCTCTCGGTAGGAAAATAGATTTCGACTTCTTAGAAGCCCAGGGTTTTACCATAGGTCTGAAGCTGAAAGCCATGGGTTGGGAAACCCTATGTTCCCTTGACATTCCGACGTACCCGAACCTTGTTCGCCATTTCTATGCCAATCTCAAAACCGGAATTGCTACCATTGAAAGTGTGGTAAAGGAAACCCCAATTCTGCTAAACCCGAAAACCCTAGGGAGTCTTGTGAACATCCCAACCTCTGGTTCAACCGAAGATTTTTTAGAAAATAGAGTGTTGGGCATTCAATATCTTCTTGGCACAGAAAATGTTAGTCCACTTGAGCAAATTTCGGCCAACCGACTTAGTGTGGAAAATCGACTATTACATCATATTGTTAGCCGAATCCTCTTTTCGAAAACAGGTAGGTTTGATTTTGTGTCCGAAAGAGATATTCTTGTTATCTTCCACATTCTGAACGGTAGCCCCCTTAGTTTACCTCACCTGATTATTAGACACATGGTAGAGTCTGCCTCTAGAGCTAGGGCATCCTTGCCATATGGAATGCTCTTAACCTTAGTCTTCGAGGAGTTCGGTGTAAATACTGAAGGGGAACCATCTACAACTCTTGGTCATTGGGATACTTACAATGACCGGTCGCTACATCGAATGGGTTTTCGTAAGAAAGATGGTCAGTGGATAAGAAAAGATGAAGGGAAGAGCAGTGCGTGCCATAGAGAAGAGCAGCGACCTGTCGAAAATGAAGAATCATTTCATCCTCCCACTGAAGAACCAATTGCCCAAACTCAGCAGCCCACTGAAGTTAGACTTAGTGCTGAGCAGTTCAGAGCACTAAGGGATGATATCGTGCAAGAGCTAAGAAATTCTAGAGATGTTGCTTGTACAGACTTGGTACCTTCCAATGCAACCGTGTGTGAATTGGTCGCTGAAATGAGGGCGGAAATGGTCAGTCTTCGATGTCTTCTTCAAGGACAGTACCAGAGATTTGTGGACATAGAAGAGGAGACCAAAAAGCTTCAACAATCTGTCAAAAAGGACATGGAGAATCTGAATGAAAATGCACAGGATGTATGCGACAAACTTCTACAATCACTTCATAAGATCAATCAGACTTTAGCTGACCTGAACAAGTCCTATCTCCAGTCCAACTCTGAAGTTGCAGCCATTCTGCAGAAAGTTTCAGAAGTTCTGGGTCTTGTAATGGGGAGACTGCCAAGAGCTTCTTCGAGTTTCACTGCCCCATGATTTCTTCTTTTCGTAGAAACTAAGGTTATTTTGTCTGCAAGAGTTTAATAGGTCTCGAGGAGACTCATTGTAATATATTTATGTAATGTCAACAATTGCAATGAAATGTTCTATTTTTGACCAACATGGCTTGTATAATGATATTTTGATTCTATGGTAATTGTGTATTCGTAACATCCAGAAGATTGCTAAAAAAGGAGAAAGAAATAAATGTTAACTAGATTAAGGGAGTCGACCCCAGTGAATGGCGAGTCGACCCCTTAAGTGGCACAGAGACAAGACAGAGAGCACCCAAAGTTAGCCAGAGCCTAAGTGTCGACCTCAGGCAGACTGGAGTCGACCTCTGGACATAAGGGAGTCGACCCTTAAGAGTGCCTGGTGTGCTGGGGTCGACTCCAGTCTAAGGGAGTCGACTCCAGTGAATGGCGAGTCGACCCCTTAAGTGGCACAGAGGCAAGACAGAGAGCACCCAAAGTTAGCCAGAGCCTAAGTGTCGACCTCAGGCAGACTGGAGTCGACCTCTGGACATAAGGGAGTCGACCCTTAAGAGTGCCTGGTGTGCTGGGGTCGACTCCAGTCTAAGGGAGTCGACTCCAGTGAATGGCGAGTCGACCCCTTAAGTGGCACAGAGGCAAGACAGAGAGCACCCAAAAACAGCCAGAGCCTAAGTGTCGACCTCAGGCAGACTGGAGTCGACCTCTGGACATAAGGGAGTCGACCCTTAAGAGTGCCTGGTGTGCTGGGGTCGACTCCAGTCTAAGGGAGTCGACTCCAGTGAATGGCAAGTCGACCCCTTAAGTGGCACAGAGCCAACACAGAGAGTGGCTGGTGTGCCAGAGTCGACCTCCGGACATTCAGGTTTGCATCCCTTAAGAGTGGCTGGTGAGTTAGCTTGACTCGTCGCGAACAAATGTCGACCTCTGAATTTAGGATGCTGTGCCAGACTCGACTCGTGGTGTGCCAGTGTCGACCTCTGAATTTAGGATTCAACCACATGAATGGTAGGCGACAGTTTCTCGAACTCCGACACGCTTTATGAAACCACCAAAGTTGATGCATATCATTATTACTTTTGTGCAGGATGATATTGTTACGATAAACTCGTACTGTATAAATCAATTTTTAGGTGGCTCAGTTTAATAAGTCACCGTAGACTTTTCGTTTAAGCGATGAGCATGACAGGGAGTTGGAAAAATTGCCAATACATGAGGACTTTGCACGGAATAATGATATTATGTCTGAAAATATTTTATTACAGAGAACAAGAAAATTACAGTTGGACAAACATCCTTTATAACACATTTACAATCAAGTTTTACAACTAATTTGCATTCATGTGATACAACACGTAGTCTACGATTTCTCTATACAAGTCTTCCCAGGGTACATTGACCTAAACCTAACGCTGGCAACGCTCCCGGAATGCAATAGAATACTCCCTGCAGCCCAGCTCCTGTATAAAGATGGATCCTTCAATTCTTCCTTTAATGGTCTCGTGCTGCCTCGGGTAAGTCCCTCTGCAAACATAAGCATGTATGCCCCGCAGTCAACACTATCATTTCGTTGTTGTGCACATTGTCGAATTTCAGAATATGCTAATTCTGGGATACGAAATCCGACAACGTCGTTTAGCCACGATCTCACAAAAGAAGCCTGTAATAATGTGAAGAATGCAAAATTTTAAGAACATACGCCTGCTAAAGAAGGTTCTCAGTAATATTAGGTTTCACAAGTGATACCAACATATCTAACAGCGTCCTCCCCAACGTCGAAACTCCACAAGGAGTTGTAGCATTCGAAACGCTGGTCCTTCAAGTCCAGAGAAAGTAGATACCAATGCCATCCCGTATTCATCGGAATGAAGAGATATCTACACTTTTGAAGATCGGCACGTCTGAATTCCCGAAGCCATGTTTGAATACTGGGCAGCAATGCCTCTATGATTCTTTTGGTAACATCAGTGGTAATTGAGAGGTAATCCAATGGTAGATGCTGGAGCACGGCAGCCTGCATACAATTTATTTAACACAGCTTAGATGGCACGCTGAATTTCAATTGGAAAAATGTAAGAACGAGACATCATGAGCAGTAATTCAAAACCTGGATCTCGCAGCGCAAATATAAACATGGATTGTCAATAATCTCATTAGTGGCACGAGGCAGAAGCTCCAAAATGCGAAAGTACACATTGATTACCTGTACGCAATAAAAGAAGTACGCAGTCAGTACCAAATTACAATTTGCAGTAGTAGTTCATTGTAGGAGCATACGTCACTCCGTAGAGCCTTGTCATGCAGGAGCTGCACTAAGGCATCAGGGCTGCATGCAGGTTTGGTACGATCTTCGTCCTCCCATATTATATCCCTACATAAAACAGTTATGTTTAAGAAACTTGAAATGCGATAATTGTCAAAAACGGTCAATTAATATAATTAACTTACCCAAACTCATGTTCTTCGAGGAAGAATTTAATAGCTTCTTCATACCTAATAGGGAGTATACTTGTCCCCTTCCCATGAAAGCTACGTTTCAGTGCCACTCTCTGAACATCCTTAACTTTAAATAAATGGTGACGACAGATATTTTGGTTAGGAAACTTAACTGTATAGACTTAGCAAATTCAATATGGATAAATAAACACATATGGACGAGACAACAATTCTATACCGCTCCCGGGGGAGAGGTTTCCTCCCATGTTGGAGCCGATTTTTGGAGCTCCATTAATGAACTTGTCGGTGGGTCGAATATGTTGGTTGACCGAGCGGGCGAATCCTCGGACACAATAGTAATTCCCGTACAAACCTCACCTTTTTCGGCAACTTTGACCCTTTTTTTAGCCCTTTTATAGGTCTTTGGCTGGTCTGATATGGCCTTCGCTTTCTCCGATGGCTTGCGCTCGCGTGCTCCCAGCTTCACGCGCTTGCATAAGGAGGACACATATGACCTGGGAGCTCTCTGTTTCTTCTTAGCTTCAGCATCAGTGGACGAAATAACCTGATTTGAAAATGCATTTCAAGACAATTTATAGTACCATTCTCAAAACTGCGAACACTACGTACCAAAAAATTACATACCTCCACCGAATCAGCACTATGCTGCATATGATCTTTATGAAGAGCATCGTCGTGAATAGGTGGATCAACTGTAGTATGCTCCTTCACGTAACCAAGGAAGAGGTTGTTTAAATCAAGCAAGTCGATTCATACTAGAACTGGTAGTTAACTTGTCAGACCTTATACAGAGGAAGCATGCTTACCTCAGGAGGAACAGTAGCATGCCCACCAGGTTTGTCATCAGCCAGAAGGCCCTTATCTCGTAGGACCTTCTCTATTGTCGACACCCTCTTATCGAGCTGTTCTATGCGGGTATTCTCAACATCCCCAATAGGATGAGGGTCTGCTAAACTAAAACCATGTTGTACCAAACACGTCTCAAGCACTGTGATACGTGTGTGAATTTCCCGCAGCGGATGTCGATCACTTTGGCTGGATGACGGAATCTAAAACAATACAATAATGAATTAGCTTGTATGAATTGAACAAACTGTAGGCATACATCAATGTGTGCAGACTTGAACTATGTGCCGACAAGTGAAAAGTGCATGCCAATTCAAAAGTGCATATATTTGTGTTTGTAAATGCTATGTCACAGTAAGCTGCTAATACCTGAGTTCCGTCGTGCACGGATTGTTGATGTTCTGTCTCCGTACGCCTCTCATCAGGCACACGTAATTGTGGCCTTCCAGCTGAGAGAAGGTGCAACTCCTCCTCTCTTGGTTCTAACTTCTCAATAACCTAAAGCATTCGAACAGTTAAATTAACGTACAAGTTAAAATATTTCCAATGTAAGAATTCAACATTCAAACCTCAAATCGTTTTAAATTTTTCATAACATCCGCAATCACGTCCACCCAGCGGGGAAATGGGGTGTTGTTCCAGCGTACGAGACGTGGATACATGAACGGTGGCCGGTGCCTTCCAACAATGCTGTTAGCATGCTCAACAGCCCATACCTGCCATTCATTATTGTAAACATCAAATTACATCTAAATATATATATCGTAACAATGAAATTTAAAAAAAACATCTTATGATGCTTACCACCAAGGCGACCGTGCAGCCATCCATGTATCTACCAACCCCTTTGCCTGTGACGTTCCTAGTCTTCACACTATCGGCTAGACTAGGTATTTGCTGCCGAAGAAAAGAGAAAACGGCAAGACCCCAACTATACGAACCTAAGCGGTCTAAATCATCGACATATGAACATAATGTCTTAGGGACATAGTAGCGTACGGTTGGGAAGAGGATGGTCCCAAAAAGATAAAGAACCCATAATTTTGTAAAATCCTCCACATCTTGTCGACTGCTCTTACCGACAAGGAATTGTAATCTACTTTTAATTGCATCTCTACTGGCTTTCTGGTGGTCACCATCAAAAAACCGGTTGATGAGGTCACACGTAACCCTCCCCTTCCTATGCAGTTGCACCTCATCACCCGTCGCACTCAAACCAAGGATTAGTGCGAAATCAGTCCCTACAAAAGGCACTATAACCCTACCAAACCAAAAACCCTCCTCAACATTATCCCAAAGGGAGAGCAATGTGTCCAAGACAGGCCTACTCTGTTTTATATACGGTAGACCTAGCATGTGCCCAAATGGAGTGCCACGTATTCTTTCCTTCTGTTCATCAGACATGAATGGGATTAGGGTGACCATAAAATTTACAAAGTGGTTGAAATAACATCTTCCATTAACCATAGTACTCGGGCCAACAGAGGATTTTTGGCCGATACTCTGCTTTGGGGCCATCTTAGATTTCTGCATCACAAATATAGTTACAAATTATGTTTTTGATAATATCAACAAAAAATAAATCATCCTAAAAACTAAAACAAAGTAAACAATTAGCACGGAATGGAAGAAATTTTCCACAACAAATTTCTCAAATGTGCTACCACAACCTCTCTGTCCATTAATCCCGCAAAACCACTGGACCATTCCAACAACTACCTAGAATGCCGTACAATACTGCATATCACGTCCGTGTTCAATACATTATTCGAGAAAGTATGCGGTGACAAACCTGTTGAAGGAATGCAGAAAATATCTCCTTGCTTCCGCCTAAGCTTCCGCTACAAACGAACAGGGCGAAGTCGGTTCGAAGGGGACAGAAAATAATCTCCTTGCTCCTCAGAATCGGATCGGAAGGGTTCTACTTTTCCAAAAGGGGAACGGCTAAACAGGGGAAAAGAGGAAGATCGAGTACCGTTGGGAAGTGATTTGCAGTTCTAGGGTTCGAAACCGAGGCGTTCAAATCAAGCGAAATCGGGCGAGATTTTTATGGAATTCTTTCCGTCGGAAGAGAGGATTAGGATACGAAGATTGGGGACGAACGAGGGCTAGAATTGAGGGACTTTGAATAGGGCTCGTTCAAATGAAGACATGCATACGAGGAACGACGGAAGAGGAAACAGGTCAGGGGTATTTTGGTCTCCTTTTGAGATTTGATATGTCTTTGGACCGCTTATTAAATGCACAGTCAACAGGGACTATTCGTTATACAGGGTCAAAATTTGGACCGCGAAGCAAATTCCCCAAAAAAATTGACGAAATCAACGAGAGAAAAAAGAAAAGAGAACTGCAAGCAAAACAGCGACACGATTCTCGAATATTTGGTCAATAAACATATTTAGCGGAAAGCATCAAAATTTTACATATTACCTCAAGGAGAAGATAGTGGTGCAGAAATTAGTGCTCACCTCAACAAGAAGGATTAAACAGGCATACTTGGTTCATGTCAAATCAGTAATGCTGGGAGCCTAAGGCAGATTTATGTAAATTTCATATGAAGCCGTGCCTGGAGGCTGGGGGCTGTTATTTTAGCTTTCAATAACAGAAAAATCTCTTGACGACAAAGAGAAAAAAAGAAAAAAAATTGAAATATTCCATCCAAAGAACAAACTTTCAACTTCAAGGAGGTTTGAGCATGCAATCCAACATAGGTACCGAGGAAAAAAAGCATTTAATCCATACTGGCTGAGAAAAACAAGGTGTTACTCTTCTCTGCCAAATTTCGGGAATCACCAACCGGAATCAATATCTCAAGAAAATACTTCGGCGATGAGCTCCATTCAAAGTTGGATCTCCAGTGGAATGGACAGAAGGACAAAAAGAACTCTAAATAAAGCTCGGCCACGGTTGGAATTCAATAAAATATATAAATAAATCTACCTCATCCTATGAGCTTAAGTTTTTAGGATAAGTAATGATTTCATGTGAGAAGGAGTGTAAGAAAATATAAAATATATAAATAAATCTACCTCATCTTATAAGTTTAAGCTTTTGGGACAAGTGGTGATTTTAACAAAACTGTTAGGTGCATCCCATCTTATGTGAGGTGGGACCCAGCAACTTAAGTGAAGAAAAAAAATAAAAAAAAAAGAGAAACAAAAGTAATAAAAGATAGGTTAGGGCTCATTCTATGAGAGAGGGTGAGAAGAAAAAGAGAGGAGTTCTCTTAGTGAAGTGCTCGTGGAATCCATCTCAAAGAAGAGATGAAGATCTTATTCAAGACATTTCAAAAGAAAAAAGAATCTTGTGCAAACCTACATTTGATGAGATTGTTCTCATTTTATTATTGGAGCCTACACTCTTTTTCATTTCAACTCTTTGTTTGTGATTCAAGATCCTTGATGCATGTGATCCTCTAGCTTAGCGTAGAGAAGATACTTTGTAAACTCATTATTGTTGATAGTGGAGGTTTGAGGTGGACTTAGGTCCCATGACTTTTTCTCATATTAGATGACTTTATACCTAAAAATTGTTGCTTTTTACTTGTATTTTTTTGTAGTTTAATTTTGGTAGCTCTTACATTGATTAGTTGTTATGGTATTCCCATTCTACTCATGTAAAAATAGAAAAGTTTGTCGAGTGAAGAGGCTTTTTCTAACAAAAATCCAAAGATCCTAAATGGATGGGCGTTGATACTGGGAATCACATAAGTAGATAGGTTTTTAAACGTCTGTCATCCGGGTGGCTACAACCACCTTAACAAATAAATTACGAGTCCAAAAGGGCGTGGAACCAGTAAATTCGCGGCCTCGTCATCGTCATTTTCAGTACCTTCTTAATTCCAAGCATTTCCCGTCATACTCAAAGTCGTGGAGGCCCCCGCGGAAGAACGGAAATCCAAAAGGGTGGATTAGAAACCGTCGCTTATCCAAAAATCTCAAAATAAATCAACTATATGGCACCTTGCTCCAAACTCTGGGTGACACCGAACGCGAGTCTTATCACAGGGCTTCGTTCGAAACAAGAAAATCGCAGAAGCGCACAGATCAGATCACCAGTGGAAGGACAACGATTTCTCCGTGCCATGGAATTTTCTTTGACAAAAACTTGCGTCCGCTTGCTAAGCGGCAACGATACTGAGATTCCCCGAGCAATGGCAGTATCATTCAAAACAGTGACTCCGTCAGCCATGGCGCCCGTTCAAGACAAACAAGTGGAGAAGTTTTGCAACCATCCCGAGAGGTCATGTGGCTGGCGAGAAAAATCCAAGTCAGAACGCAATAAACATTGACGAAATCAACGATAAAAAAAGAAAAGAAAAGAGAACTGCAAACAGTAAAGTAGGAAACTTATTTAACGAAAAGCATCAAAATTTTACGTATTACCCCAAGGAGAAGATAGTGGTGCAGAAATTAGTGCTCACCTCAACAAGGAGGATTAAACAGGCATACTTAGCTCATGTCAAATCAGTAATGCTGGGAGCTTAAGGAAGATTTATGTAAATTTCACATAAAAATGTTGCCAAATTAGGACCGTAACTGGAGGCTTTTATTTATGATTTTATCTTTCTTCACTTGAAACTTTTAAATATTAAAAGTTGAAATATTTTAAGAATGCATTTGGCTGTTGAAGTTTTTTTATTTTTTTTGGTAACGGCTCTTGAAAAGATAAAGGTACAAATTTCTAAAAGAAAATTTCAATAGCAGAAAAATCTCTCGACGACAAAGAGAAAAGGATAAGAATTGAAGTATTCCATCCAAAGAACAAACTTTCAACTCCGTGGAGGTTTGAGCATGCAATCCAGCACCAGGTACCGAGGGAAAAAAAAGCATATAATCCATACTGTCAGTCATGAAATATCACATTTTAGATAGGAAACTGCCGAGGGCCGAGGAGACACGACGACAAGCTCAACTAAACTTTCATTTACGCTTGTTGCTCTGAGAGGATTTTCACAAACTGCAGATAAGAGGAAAAATGGATTTATAGAAGCAGGTACCTGCTCAAATCACAAATGAACATGTTCCATGAATTTATAAAGCAGTTTAAAACAGTTTTCTATGGCTGTGATTGCTCAGTTGCACTTTAAAACAGTTTTCTATGGCCGTGATTGCTGAGTCCAAATTCCGTCTGCTTCACGATTAGGTGGTTGCTGTCAGATACAGCTGCCCTGCAATTGTAACACCCAGCCCAAATAATAATAAACTCGGTCTAGTCCACTTGACTAGCCCAAATGTAAGAGTGAGTAGGATATGGAGGGGAAAAAAAGATAAAGCCCTACTCCAAGTCCAAATTCCGTCTGCTTCACGATTAGGTGGTTGCTGTCAGATATAGCTGCCCTTAAATTGTAACACCCAGCCCAAATAATAATGAACACGATCTAGTCCACTAGACTAGCCCACATATAAGAGTAAGATTTGGAGGGAAAAAAAAAAAAAAAGATAAAGCCCTACTCCAAGTCACTTGGACTAAAAGACGAACTCATCCTCCATCCCAATTTTCTACGGGAGCTATAAAATTTAACCTCCAGTGGCTATTTAAAGATCCTCATACCCACTTTCACCTTTCCATTGAGAAGTTTTGCCGATCACCACCGCTAGACCACCATGGATTCCTTCTTCTTTTTCTCTTAACTTCTAACGATCTTGGCTTACGATGCTCACCGAAGATTTCAATTGAGCGCTCGTGAGAGTTTTAGGTACTAAGAGGAATTGTCAAAATTATTTGAACCTATAATTCGATTTCGCTGGCAAGATAAATAATGATCTATATTTTCTACATTTTTCTTTTAAATAATATTATTTTTGCATCGAATAAATTGTTAATTGATTTATATGTGATTTATGAATTTTAGATATGGCGATTTGAATGAAAAATAGATATACAATTCAGAGTAATTTTTTCTAGAATATTGTTATATTGTTTACTGATCATACATCATATCTACATATTTTGATTAGATTATGATATACATACGTTGAACTTTGACATGTATCAGATTTGAACTCTCAGCCTGACTACGTATTGAACCTTGCAAATTGGAAGATATGCATTGGCACTCTAGCTACTATTGAGCTTATTGATCCTGCTTCTGACCCCACCACAGAATATAAATATGGTATTCTGTCAAACTCCGTAAAGTATAAGTGTAGTATTCTAACCCACTCTGCAGAATATAAGTGTAGTTCTATTTCTGACCTAGCCACAAGATATAAGTGTGGTCATAGTTAAAAACTATTTAGAATCGAATTTATAATTATATATATGAACATTTAAAAGATACGGATTTTAAAAAATTTGTGTTTTAAAGCAGAATTATTTATGCCTTTACACTGGTTCAACTATTATATCTTAAGTTATTATATGAATTATCCAGTTAAGATATTCATTCCTCACTGAGTGATCAAGCTCATTATCCTTTCTTTTTGTTTTTAGATTTTGAGAACCAAAATGGCACGGGTTATTACCGAAAAAGTGACTAAAAGCTCGTTATAACAAGAAAAGTGACTAAAGGCCAAATTTGACATCTTTAATTTATTAGAATTTAACTAAAGTTTGATGTTGATTGTGAGATGTCAAATTTTAATTCTAGTTATTTAAATTAAAATTTGACTATTAATTATTTTAACTTTTTTTTTTTGTTTATTTATAATATCATGATAAGATTGTCTTGCATACTTGTTGGAAGAGTTTTCTATAAGTATGCAGCAATTGCCGCAATCCCAACTCGCGATGTCGGATCCGGGGCGTAACAACCATAGAAGCAAAAATAAAGTTTTGCACGACTGCCAGAATAATGAGCTATAAGAACAGACATTAAAAAAACGAAAACGAAAAAAGACAATCATTAGCAGGAGACATGCAGATCAAAATGACACTATTACATGCATATGAGATTCAAGCCTCCTATCCGATAGTACACTTACATGATAATTACATCATAGGGCAGAGTTGGGAAAACTGACACATCTTGCCTCCAATTCTCCTTTTCTTTTAACAATTTCCCCAGTAAAAGTGCATAAGAGATAATAACTTGCTGCCGACATGATGCTCATTAGCGTATGGGGAAAAAGAACAGCACCTTGCTCTCAAGCTTCCTGCTTCAGAGCAGATCAGCATGATTAGCTACCCAATTTCTGGCATGGAGTATGAAAGGAGCTAAAACATGGTGTTGTCTCTAGCGTTGTCCACGAGCAGATGCTTTAAATACTTGACCTTTCTTCTGCATCTTCTGGGTGATGCCAGATTTTGTCGACTTCGCATTTGATCCATTTCTGGCACTCTGGGTCTCTTTTCTTTTCATTTTGGTGAGGCTAGGCCTGTAAAGAATCACTGTCCGCCCAATCTGACCAACAACAACTGATCCAGTTGCAGTTTCAAGTTGTTTTACCACATCGTTTAGCTCTCCTGGGCAGCTTCCGTGCACTTTGAGCTGCTTGCATCGTAAGGACAAGTAGTGAGCCGCTTGCTGTAAGTTGTCGAGCAGAAACATAGAAGTTATACAAGCACATTTTTAATGTGCATATGAAGAACAATACAAGGAATAGCATGCAGGTTCACAGGTAATGTTTTGCATGAGCATAGACGCACAATATTTGGAAAATGGAAATTGAACGGGTCACCGTAAATATGGATGACTTGGTCATAAAATCAGATGTATTTTAGGTTGGTTTCGGATTTAACCTAGACCTAGCTCAGGGTGGGGAGGAGTGAGGAGAGAGGGGGACAAAAAGAGTAAGCCCAACTCGGACTTTCATGCACAATTCTCCTCTAGTCCTGCTCGCTTTGAAGCACATAGATGGAAAACCAATAGAGAGGTAAGATCTACAAACAAACACTGGATTTATGGGATAAAGTCATGTCGTGTACATTTACTGTAAGTGTAATAGATTATGCTGAAAGCATATATTGTGAGGGCTTGTTAACCCTTCATAGGACCAATATTGCAAGATTAACATCAAAATTTTAGACATATGTGCATTTTTAATTCATTGCCTGGAGTACGAAGATTATTAGCGGAACTGATAGAGAGAGGGATAGAGAGAGTAGTAGTAGCAGTAATCAGAAAGAATCTAGTGCCTGAGTATGCTATTACACTACATGGCATGTCATATATGTATGTTAATTTAAACTATTAACTAAATGTAGACAGGAAAAAAAGAGATGCAGGAGCTAAGGTGAAATATACTGCAATTAAGTTAATGAACTATGCATATAACCATCTAAGAACACCATATTCTCTATGAAAGCTGTTCAACATGACAAACCGTGTTTAAGTAAGATCACATCCTGTACCTATCTTCTCTATTCTTGATTATCGTCTTCAGTATGTATATATATGGTATCAAACACCACTGTTCTGCACCCTACCAGTTGCCATCAGGAAGTTGCTACACATTATTGACCATGGAGGGAAACCTTAATGGACGTTTTATTCTTGTAAGTAAAGTTTTAGCAATACAGCTTCATAGATATAAGAGGGAAAAGTTTTGAGGAACAATGCACGAATTTATCTCATTTGTGAATACTCCACTGACAATGGCAAGAAATCGATCTCAAATTGATCAGCATTTTTGTGGAACCTCAAACTAAAAGGTTTAAGATCAAAATCCTTTGACAAAGTTTTTACTCATAAATTAGAGGTGGATCAACATCAAATATGGACACATGGACCACACAAGATTAGTGCTCACCAATTTTACAGAGAGGAGAAGAACTCACCTCCTCAATCTAGACTACAGAATGCCCATTTCAAAGTATATGCTGCCTGGCTCTGACAATGACACACTAAGGCTGATTGTAGCTAAAAGCTTCCCCACTGCACGCACATTAATAAAACCTGACCTCATTAAACGATCTCTCTAACCAAGGTATATAACCACTTCATTGTAATGTACCTGAACAGATTGACTACCAACTACTTGTTCATTAGAAGAAAATGTTTAGTAAAGAATTAAATATGAAAATGTTTGTCAATTCTTGTAGGCACAATTGAATGGCATATGCAACATGCCCCTTGCTCCCAAACAGGATACCCACAATTAACCCACCTAATTTAAATATTTAAAAGAAATAAGTTGTTTATGAAGTCACTTTAGGTTTTGCCACAAGATGTGTAAATGGCCTTAGTATCCCAGGTCCCAACAAGTCTTAACTCGGAGTCTCCAGGACGTAGATCTAAATGACACTTGAAAAACAAAAGATTAAAAAGAAAATTTGTCAAGCGGAAAATTTGACATTGTCCCTTACCCATCTCAAATAGAGAAATGGTGATACAAAACATTTCATGATTTACTCCAATTCATCGAACCAAGACATAAAACTTTTTCTTAATGTCCTTACTGAGAAATTCATTTTTAAACCAGACCAAATCAAAGATGTCATTTTGTATTACAACATTATCCAGCCAATGAGCATGCTAAAATCCTTTCTCTCATCAAAACTTTTATGGTTAGTCCATAGTTATAATTGAATACAAAGTCAAAAAACCAAAATTGGACAATGTTCTTATTCTCTTCAGTTTACCAGCCTAATTTTCTTGAGACAGAAGGAGGAGACCACCCACACTATAATGGCCAAGGTCTATATTTTTGAGGATTCACCCCCAATGAATTGAACCCTGAAACTTTGGTAGCTCAACGGAGGGGTGTGAAAGTTTGGTTGCTAAGCAGAATGGTGTGCGCATTGGGGCAAGCCCCAATTCACTTGCACCAGCCTTTTTAAAAGCCATCCATTATTTCTTCAAAATTAAATACAAGTCATAGATTTGGCAATGTAAAAAATATGAATAAACATAAGCTTTTATTATGGATTATTAGCCTATGGACTTCATTTTACAAAATCATTTTAAAGTATTTGGTCCTGTGAGCAAGCAATTACTGCCTTAAAGGCCCTATGAAAAAAATAGATCCTGTTGAAGGGAAGCATTCTGGATTTTATAATCTTACCACAGAGGATTTCATTTTACATCTATCAAGTTATCCCCATAAAGACCTTTCACGATTTCATTTTACATCTATCAAGTTATCCCTATAAAGACCTTTCACGATAAGTTGGATGTGCAAATAGTGTATGATAGCATTAATTTGCATGTTATTTGAGTGTCTTGCATCATCTCTACTGTGCACCATTTGAATCCATCTGATGAACAGTTCTTGTCTCCATTTTCTGAGCTGTTGTCCCATTCTTCATTTTATTCAAGGATTCTAGTAAAGCAAATCCTCAACTGATCCTTTAATCCTCTTCCCCCAAGTCTTTTCATCCAAACTCAAAAACTTTTCAGGTTACTGCAATTGATGGAAACCCAAGCAACCATTTCAATGATCATCTCCTCCATGGTGATGATTCCCTAATCTGATCAATACTCCTACTTGCTCAGCTCTTTGTATTCACTACCAAACACTGGATGCCTGCATTCGTGAAAACTGAGAAATCTTCTTTTACCTCGAATTTAAAACATAGCTCAACAACAAGGCATAAATGTTAAGATTAGATTAAGGCAAAAGCACTTTTACTAGAAATAGTTTGTGTCATTACATGTCTGGTGGAATGATCCCATTAGAGTGCTTTGCTCACTTTTCCAAGTCTTCCTCTGCTAAATTTTGCTACTCGGAAGGACAAGGCATCATCACAAGCATGAAGCATGTAGGATTCTGAGAAACCTTTAATCTCATTCATACAAAACTACCAAGTTCAATCCACATCTTAAACATATCATTACTGACTCAGAAAAGTAAGGGGGCTTTCCATAAAATGCGACCTCATACCAACTACAGAACACCTCAGTTGGAAATCTACAACAACAATATCCGGACGAGCTTGGTAGAAGTTTAAACCAAATCCTCTAGGTCTGCCAAACTAATATCAAATGGAAAGACATTTGGTATAACTTATTTTCCTGATAAGTATAATTTGACTAATAACTATGAGAAATTTAAACATAAGACAAAATTCCACCAGCATGTTTTATTATAACCTCCAAACTAAATTCATGCCCAATAAGAGGCAAGAAATAGAAACATCAAACTGGTCAGTTGCTGCACTCCTTTACATAGACATGACCGGATGACCATCTTCAGTACAACCTGATACCTCTTCTAGTTTGAAAACATATGGATAATCATCAATTGCAAGCCTGAGTGCAATTATAGCTACATAAGTCCACTATATTTAACCCACTCATGCATAGCTGTTACAGGTCCAACTAGAAAACCCTACCGAATAATACGACCTATTAACAAGTAGATTTGCAAAAATCAACAGGTCATAGGAATCCCTGTTAAATACTTATCGTCCTGCCTAAATAACCGAATATTGACATAGAAAAATTATAATAAGTATGTGAAAGCATGACCCCGGAGGAGTTGACAGTGAAAGTCACATTCACGAATTTATCAATCGAATATAATTTTATGGAAATATTAATCACCAATTTGATTTCTTTCTCCATCCTTGATATTCTAACACGTAGATGAAAAACCGAGACAGCCCACGAAGCTCCGATCCTATTGCCAGTTATTTACTGAAAAAAAGAAACACATTTTTCTTTTTTTCTTTCCCGAGTTACCAGATGAACAAAAGAAATTCCATATCCCCGAAACTTAGGACATAAATCTCGGAACTTTAAGAGTAAAAGTGGAAAAAGGAACGATTTTACTGGGAGGATGGAAGGAAAAGAACCTTGAGGAGCTCATTGGCCTCGAGAGTCTCGATGAAGGAGGCAGCAACCGAGGGGTTGACACCGGCCTTGCCAACCTGCTGGCATTTGAGCTTCTTCCCGAGGTTGTGGGCGTACGAAGCCAGCTCTTTCTTCTCCTTCACGCTCAGCTTCGGGGACGGGTAGCTCGGCAGCGAGGCACTGCCCGGTGGTTCCGTTCCTTCGCTTCTTTCGTTGTCGGAGAGCACGGTTTTTTCCTCTACCTCGTCGCCCGCTACCACGTCCGAGACGGAGAGCTCGAATTCTTCATCGCATAGCTCGTGAGAAAGGGTACGAAGAGGGGGAGAGGGGATGGGGGTGGAGATGGTGGGGAAGAGACGATGGGAGCGGGAGAGCAGGAGGGTGGGACGAGAAAGAGGAAGCGAAGGAGAAGGGGAGAGGAGGAAGGAGGAGAGGGTTTTAGGGAGAGAGGACAGGAGGGAGGAGGGGGGACGGGGGAGATGGAGGCGAACGAGGCCATTTGATTGCTGGGATGATGATGATTGCAATGGTGGTTTTAAGCTGGACCGGGAAAAGAGAGCTATCCATCTCAATTTGTTATATATAATCTATATAAATTCACTTATTGAGTATAAAAGGGCGTTTGGTCTAGTGGTATGATTCTCGCTTCGGGTGCGAGAGGTCGCGAGTTCGATTCTCGCAACGCCCCTATTATTTCTTGCGATTCTTCTATTTTTTTAATCTTCTACTACTATTTTTTTATCTTCTGCTACTACTGTTTGCACAATCTGAATCCTAGCACATTATTTACTGTAAATGCACAAAGCAAAGAGTTAGTTAAAAAAAACATAGCCAATAAAATTTGGTTCACATCCTATTTGCCCCAAAATACTGAAGATATTAAACCATAACGAAGCCTCGATACTTGGTCTATATCTTGCAACTCTTCCACTTCTTTTTCTTCTTCATCATCTTCTGCTACTATTATTTGCACTAGCACATATTTCTCATATATGCACAAAGTAGTGAGTTAGTTAAGAAAAAAGCATAGCCAATAAAATTTGGTTCAGCTAGTCTGCCCTCTCATCATTCAACGAGAGGATTTGTGTTCAGTTTTCCATGGTGACAACAAAAATTACATTTCTTAGTATTTACGAAAAAAAGATCCTGGGTGGTGAACCTGATCCATAAATTGGTATTAGAGCAATTAATTCTAGACAACATCTTTAATCAACATGCCAAGAATCCCAAATTGATAATTGAATTTAGTGCAACTGAATACAATTTTACTCCCCATCCATATCTTGAGTATTATCAAAAAATAAGATTTTGGTTCCATAGCTGACTAATCATCCTATCCTGTCAACATCATCCACACACATGAACATTAGTATTGGTCAAAGTAGGATGAGTCAAAGGAAAATCATACCATTCTTGATACTTTCACTATTATTGAACTCTAAATGATTTCTCATAATTACACGCCTGGTATCTCCCTTTCCAACCCTCCAAATTTTTCCTCTTTATAATTTACCCTCTCATGGTTGAGTAATGTGTTCACATAAATAGCACTTGGTCATCCAAAAATTCCCTCTAGGTTTGGCCTTTAAGAGTTTTACATGATGTTAGAATCACAAGAGTTAGATTGGGTCAAGTTAGATTGTGCCACATTAATCAAATTTGAGAGAAGCTGTACACTCTGTATTTTAAGACAAGGGAATGGTTTGAAATATATTTTTTATTGAATTCATATTTGTCAGATTGAGACATCAATCATTTATCAATTTCAATAAATACATCTTACATGATTTAACAAGACTAAAGATATAATTATATAAACAATTTATACAAAATATAAATATGAGTTAAAAATATAAATATAAATCATTTATTTATTATATATCAGGTTTGGTTGGATTAAGTTGGATTAGATTTATTTCGACTTATGTTAGGCTCAGGTTCAACTCCAATTAGGATCAATCCTAACCAACCCTACTCAATCCAATGAACCAATTGTGGAGTTAAGTTCAACCCAAGTTGTCACACAACACGGTAGCAAGAGATTAGCGATGGAGAACACAAAAACCCTAGAAGTCAAACAAGATTACAAGCTCGGATTTCCCCAGTGGAAATGTTATGGTAGCAATTGGCCTTGGATTATAATGGTATTAACACAATTAAACAAAATGGACTCTGAGTTTACCATGCTACATTATGTATGAAAATATTCAAACAAAAGTGATCAGCTCAAGCTCAGTCACATACCACTCATTACAACAATGTGGCAACGCACGATAATGACTCTAGTGCCGCAAATATTTCTGTGGCAATCGACATGGACAAAATGAATACAGGCTGAAGGCCCTCGGCAACAAGGAACTCACGGAGCTATATGCAACTTCATATGTCACTTCAATTTATTTTAGCATACCAAAACAACTTACACCTATTTCTTGGCCTTTTTGCAGCTTATGTCATCCAACAAAAAACAGCTTAACCTAGCCAGATTCATTTTAAATAAGCTGCCCAAACACCTTTATCGATCATTTTCTTAAAAATGCCAAACCAGTTCTTATAGCTTCAGGCTGTGGAATCGAGCCTACCTATATCACCAACCCAAAACTAGTCTGGATTGATTGATCATAAACAACATTGCCTCCTTCATAGTTTGGTTAACAATGCAAAAAGAAGTACAAGACGGCAATCCTTCATCACTAAACAAAATGGACCATCTTTAGAGGAACAGAGACTCCAAACTGAAGGAAGAGAAAAGAAGAAAATGAAAAAAAAAAAAAGAAAGATGCAGTTTCAAGGTTTGAAACGTAGGCACCTGCGAACACAGAGAGCTTGATAGAAGCTTCTCTATGAAACCCATATTCTCCCATGCCTGGCTAAAAAATTTGAGCAATTTTACTTGCAGGCACACGTTCACGTCTTTCAATGTATTCATAAGGGAACCAACCAGCTTTTCCTTTGCTTTCACCTTCTGCCCAACCATTACCAGACACCTGTGAATGATCACGAGTAAATCAGATTTGTTACAGCAATTCTACAAACATAGCTTAACAGAGTATCCCAATTTACGTAGCAAGCATGTAGAAGGATAAATTCAAAAGTCCTGAGATCATCCACTTTAATGTTCCATGTATTTGCAATGACTGATGACACTTCACATTCTTGAACTAAATAAAACACCATTTTTTTCTGAAGCACAAGCTAATATCCTACCTTGCAATTGATTCATCAGGAATTATAGCTTCGAGGATTTAGGAACTGTAATACATAGAATAGATGCTCATAAATTTGGATAGAAATATGAGAATATGGCATTATCTACTAATATACAAAAGAGAACTTACATTAGATAAACTTCAGCAGTATACAGAAAAATCCTGTAAGCAATGTAAACTGTACAATGAATAAACGGTAAAATAGAATTTTCCAATAATATGATTGGCTGACTCATGCAGGTCTGTTTTGTTTACTCTTCTAGATTTTGGGGAGCAACAAACACCAGATGGTACCCTCTGGCTGGGGAAGGGGCTGTAAAAAACGAGTTGAGAAAAGTTATAGCACTTTAGAATAGCTCATTTGGCCTTATGTTAGAAAGTACAACAGCTAGGGCTACTTTCTTGCTTAGGCTCCAGATGGAAATATTAAATAGAGAGCGAATCCACAATTGGTCTTCAGAAAATGAAACAAAGGATATAGAAGTACTGCAAATGTAATTTGGTGGGCATTTCAAACAAAAGAGATAGTTGCATCTACATTATGTGGAGACTGGTCCATATTTGTTTACAGGTGCATGTTAAATGTTAGACCCTTCTGATTCCTGAGAATTTTTTATTTCAATGAAATATGGATTTCAACTATATACGGCCAACATGCCGAAAACCAACCCTTGACAATGGGTCCTAGACAAGCAAGCCAGCTGGTTCATTTGGAGTCCATGAGTTGCTTAGGATGGCACACACTAAAGCACAAGACTGTGGGACTACATTGAGACTTACAAAGCAGTCAATTTGATACATTACAGTACATTTTAATTGGAAGGGTGGGCTTCAGACATGTCTGATTCCTGAGAATTTTTTCTTGCAATGCAGATATAGGTTTCTGCTACATATGGCCAACATGCCTAAAACCAACCTTTGACAACAGGTCACATAGAGCTAAGCTAGCAGGTTCATTTGGAGTCCTTCAGTTGCTTAGCAGATAGGGTACACTAAAGCACAAGAATAAGGGATTATATTGAAACTTAAGCAGCAGCAAAATTTCGATATGTCACATTCTTCTTTGAAAGGAAGGAAGATTCCATAGAATTTTTTTCTTGCAATGCAGATAGGGATTTCGACTATATATGGCCAGCATGCCCAAAACCAACCTTTGACAATGGGTCATAAACAAGTAAGCTAGCAAGTTCATAAGGAGTCCATAAGCTGCTTAGCAGATAGGGTACACTAAAGCACAACAGTGTGAGATTGTATTGAGACTTAAGAAGTCGACTTCAATACGTTATATTCTCTGTTGGAAGGAAGGATGGAATGATGGATGAATGGAAGCATGAATGTAGCTGCAACAGTAATATTGACAAATAATTTTCATTATGGCTATCATATCACTATCATAATAGTCATCATGCATATATTGTTACTGAAAACATGATGTGCATGGAACAAAAGAGGAAAGGCAAAACTGTTAAAAAGAGCTGTTTCAATCACTCGAATAACAAAACCATTTTTTCTCTAGGTCCATATTCTCTCTCTCTATTACAAGAATTCGAGCCCTCATAACAAAAAGTGTTTGTTGCAGCTTTCAATAACATCTCAATTGTTTTCCTGATTTGCATGTAACACTTCACATATCGCAATGAAATATTTTGCTTAATATTCTCTAACAGGATATGATGAAAGTACGAAATTGTCATCGTATAGCAAGCATTACAAGTAGGGTATAAATACCTTTCTTACAACAACATAGTCACCGACCGATAAGTTAAGCTCCACATCTGTCTCAGCCTGATATGAATGTATAACCTGCAGAGCAAAGGACAAAAAACACATAAATTATATAAACTATGACAAGATAGAAATAATCCAACATTTTTTATCATAGAAAAGCTACAGTTTAATTACCTCTGCTAAAAAGTATTCCACGGTTTCAGTTGATCCATCAACTGTAGGGGCAGGAAACACTCCATTGGCTTCTTCATATGATGGAGGTGGTGGCATAGAGTTTTCCATGACTGGATTTGGAGATGCTTCAATTCTTTGACGCTCTGATACCATCTGTGAAATTATTAAGTTAACAATGTAATAAATTTATATATTGCATTTTCAAATATTTTCAATTAAAATTTTATTGCTTTGAGCAAACAGAAATGTCATTATTGCATACATCTCCTTCAAGTTGATCAAGGATTTGCAGGATTCTCTGATGGAAGGTTCGCTCTGACTCAACCTCCAATGCATAAAGGAAAATTATTAGTGAAGTTCCATGCCTACCATACTTATTTCATCAAAAGAAACATCATACAAAAAATTTGTCAGTAGAATATGCAGAATAAAGATAATACCATTGCAATAAGCCTCTGCAAAGTCAACCTTTGTTGTTGGGCTTCAACAGCAGTCATTGCTGCAACAGCTTCCTTACCGAACACTGCCATATTTGACTTTAACTCTTCCAGCTTAGCCTCAGCAGATTCTAGCCTTGATATATTATCAATATTGCTGGGGGTTTCTCTTACTTTCATTTGACGCTTTGAAACTTCAATAACCTGTGATAGGATTTAAAATAGATATTCTCACAAAGATTACTGCAGGATTTAACAATTTATGGTGTGATGAAAATTTAAATAGCTGGAATCTTTCTAATTTGGACGTTACAACAAGGACAAAGCGGTGGATAACAGCTGAGATGGTAAAGGCATGTTGAATGAAGATTCGGGGCCCCACAAGTGCATCAAAAGGCAGCCAGTCAAGTGCCTAAGTATGGCCTTCAGCCATGCCATATAGAAGGCCTAGCCACTACGTGACCCTATGACAGTTTCACAAGCAATATGCATAGGCCTTGGTGGCCCAAATAGATCAGGTCGGCCAAAGTTATAATCACTCTCTCGTGGTAGCAACTACATCAGACAGTACATAGTGTCAGCCTCCTATGGAGGCTATCCATAGTCAGCCACCCCCCACCCCCCCCACCCTCTTTTCATCTCATTGGTGCCCTAACACCGAGGTCACTAATGCCCTCAGGCAAGCTCGTTTGTCAATATTCGACATTAGTGCATAAAAATTGGAGGTATAATTTGTCATATAATCGTTACTAGTTAGCAACATCATGCACCACTAAAATATATCCTTGAAAAAAAAAATTAAACATAAATGGATGGAGACAAATTTGTACAGCCTACTTATTAAGATAACACTTGCTCGCCATAGACATGGTCACACCAATAATCTTCAACTTAGGGTATCCAATCGGTTCAGCAATCCCAATCTAATACATCAGACTCACTTCTAAAATTGAACCAGCCTTAGTGAATGAATTGTAAAAACCATGTAACAATCTTTTTATAAATACAGAGACCAAATTAACGCAACCAAAGAGACAGCCATCAAGATGCTATCATTAGGTTTTTAACATAATTAATTTTACATTACACGGCTCTAAGGCACTAAGTTTTCTGTATTTTTCAAAAGCATCAATTGCCTGCCATCAGCATACACAATTGATTCGACCAACTTGGATGAATAGCAGACATGAAGATTTAATCAAGATACTTTACAAGCTAGAGTATTATTTAGAGGTGACCAAGACAATAATTTGATAAGGAAACAACTATCAAAAGCAACTTCAAAGAACTTTTCCATGGTAAACTCAGCGAGTAAGAAAGGCAATAGGATCAATTTAGAATACCATTAGAATGGTAATAAAGCAGTTTCATATAATACCTGAGCTTCAGCTTCTTGACGAATTCTGTCATATCTCTGGGCAAGGTGTCGAGCATCCTCCAAAGGAGCACCAATTACCATTGCTCTTAATGGCTCTGCAACCTGGGCAGACAAGGTTTCAGAATGCTAGATGAATTACTGGCGATAGAATAATATTAGCAAAGCACAAATAGCATGAGAAAGGAATGAACTAGTACTTTCATGCAAAAGTATTTCACAAATCCTTCCAAGATAATACAAAAATACCAATCTGTTACAGAATTGGATGAAGATAAATGATATAATCATACAACTCTATAATCCTTTAGAAACGATACAAAATGCTGATATCTATACAGAATTTGATGAATGACACAACCATATAACTCTAATATATTACAGTGTCATGAATGCAACTCTAATATGAACCAACTAAAAGTTTAGATCATGAATGCAAGGATTTCAAATAATACCATATAGGAAATGCCACATCACATGTTATTGCATAAGAACCCAATAGTAAGGCAATTAAATGTCAGTATGTAACTCCCAAACTCCAGCTCCCTTTTTTCTAAGAAAATTGGAAAGCAATGGATAATATGGTAGGAATAAGAATGTGCACAGATCTAGACTATCCTTAAGTTCTCTAATCACCTGGTGTAAAACTGTCTGCATGGTAATGTAAAAGTTACGTCGTCATCTGCTCATCTAACAAATGTAATCACTATCTTCATATGTTCGAGATCAAAATAAACAGCTTTTTCTTTCACTCACAAGGACACCTTTCTGTCAAAGGTGAGAGATTTCCCAATGGTTTGTCTAGATGCAATTGATTTTAATGTACTTGAAGAGACCATCAACTATGGTGCAGGGAAAGGATCTCTATTAACAAGCCTACTCAGCCATATTTGTCAAAAATACAGGAAGCCCAAAAGCCAAATGCTATCAACCTTTCAACGTAAAGCAATTCCACTGTCATGAGCCAGACCAGCCCTTGTCGTTATTTCCAAAAATCCTAAATTTCTTTTCTTTTGTTTGTTAAATCTCGGTAGGAGTCAAATGCATATTAAGGTTTCAATAAATTGTTCAGTTTTTCTGGAAACAAATAAAAGTAAACAATTAATCTTTATCTGGTTAGGGTCAGACCGGTATCTGGTGTAAGGTTTAATAAATAATTTTATATAACAAATTTATCGCATTTATGGGCAGATTATTTGTCGCGTTTATCTAATTAAATTAATTGATTCTTCATGCAATAAAAATATCCATTCTAAAATCAGTTATTTTATTTCTTCCTCTTCTTCTTCTGCATTCTTCCTTTTATCTTCTTTGCCCTTCTTAAACTTATTGGATGCCTACAAAAGCCTTTCTGATCACAAGTAGCGCGTTGAAAGCAAAGAGTCAAGACTCATAGAAGCGGAATCTTACTCTTGGGCAGAAAGTGGATAGCTAGCTTGATGCCATCAAGAATATTTCCTAGGTGACATCTGAGATAAATCAAGATAGCAATTTTCCCAGGACAACGACCACTATTATGGAGGAAAATCTATCCTTGAAAAGCCTATTTCAAAACCTAAAAAATAGAATAAATCATGTGCCTATTCCCAGGTTGAAAGTATTGATATTATTCCCAATTACTTAACGCACTATTAGATGGAAATGTTGATCATATGGATGGACATGCAAAGACAGTATAGGGGTTATAACATAGGCCTTGGGTGTCCACATACAGATTTGAGTTATGGACTCTAGATCTATAATACATACAATGAAATGTTGGTATATGAAGCATTAAGACAGATGCTTGCAATTTTCAAAGGAAGATGGGTTGGAACTTCCCACCAAAGATCAGCAGAGATCTAGTGGAAATATATATGTGGATAGTAAACTTCGGAAAAGTGACAGTATCACAAAAGCCATATAGCATTGAAAGGACCCATTAAAATTCAGTCTAATGAGCTGCACAGGTTGCCCGTGTGTTGACCATGATGAAAATAAATATCAAAAATCAAGGTTCATGCAAGTGGCTAGAAAGTGTTTGTTAAATTTACAGCCAATCATTAAGTTAAGCACATGACTTAATAGCCAATAAACTGTCAAGATGTGCAAATTGGCCATGAGAGTGGGAAAATGGTCCTAGAAATATTAGAAATTCTCTTGTTAATAGATATTAGCTGCATTCATGTGAAAGAAGGCAAGTGCTTTGGGGGCATAGACATGGGAACCGGATTCTGGCACATGTTTGACAGGCAGAAACAGCAAGAGCGTGAAATCATGTTTTGTCAAACAACAAATATCTTCAGTTCAAATGTACAGTTCTAATTAAAAAAGAAAAGAAGACAATTTATTTGATCATTGTTTTTCCCTTGATTATTGAATTTTCAATGTCTTTAACATGCTTTACAAGTTAAGCGGTCTGATCCTTTACAAATTACAATATAACTAATTTCAAAAATTTAAAAATTTGCGAAGCCAGCACATGACAACTGGGGCTTCTTGTTGTGTTGGTGAAATCATGACACCATATAATATATAGCATAATTTTCAATCTTGATTACACAATTTTGTCCAAACCTCACCTAGTGGTTCAACCATTCTTTTATGTGGATGAAGTATTATGGAAATGATCCATGTCAGGCCTATCAACAGTTTGCAACAAAAGTCCAAGATAGGCCTTTTTGTTGTTTTCCAGGTTTGATTATGAGTAAATATTTTGTCCTTGCAAAGCACACACTCTGAAGAGCTGCTACACTGTGAGCTTCATATCTGTACTATCACCACATATTTATACTAAGAAACCAAGCATCTCTCCTCCAGATATGAGCACTACACTCCCCATGACTAAAGCTACTGTCATCTTTAATAAATACTCTTCACTCAGTTCAATTCTTATTCTGAAGGAGAGAAACAAAAGAAGTGCACCTCTCAAAAGCGGGAACATGTTTATAGCAAGTCACAATATAATATAAATGTTTCTAGAGAAATCAAAGATATCCATTCTTCTTCTCAGGTGCATCATACATGCCCAACACTAGTGAACAATTTAACTAAGTAGCTGAGCTACTTCTGGGATCATCTGGTTTACAGTTAGGTTTCAGCAAATGCTCCCATCGCTATGCACACTTCACCAGTTCTTAGCTATGCTATCCATTCTTTCACTTCAAATTTGGTCTATTCTAGCGATGCCACTAATTGTCAATAACTATTCTGCCTCCCTTCGAGATTCTCATTCTTAGAAAGCAAAATGCTAAGCAGCAAATCATGAGTGTCCATGGGGCAACAACCATTAAGATTATGCAGCTTCCACTTTGTGATAAAGTGGCAGTTAACAAATACATAATTATGATATGTTAAGCTTAAAATCATTAACTTGTAGGAATATAAAAGACTCGATCGAAAAGGAGATTTGTTGCCTTAAACTGTATATGAAGGATTGCTATTATATTGAAGTTAGCTTGTACCACAATTACAGAAGCTTGTTAGCTTCTTGGAAAAGAATATTGTGGTTAAGATCCTCTATAAGCACAAATAATTTTTTCAGATAGAGGACTGGCGGTCCAGATTTAGAGACAACGTCTTTAAAGAGATTACTAAGAAAAGTACCAAGTGAAGATATTGCATCTACATTGGCGCAGCTAGAATTTGGTTTCTGGATAAGGAAGTTGCACAATCAACAGATTTTTTTGGAGGGATCAGCATATTTTTGTTCAGAGAATGATTTTAAGAGGGTAAAGTCTAAAGAGGAATAGTATTTTGCTCATAGAATAGTTTACTGGACAAGTCATTCAGAATAGATGAAACAAAAGCAGAGATAGTTGAAGTGATTATAAGAAGAGAAGACAGAAGTATCCACAGTTTAATATAATAACCTAATGCAAATGAGGTAAGCTTAAGGTATTTTTCATTTATAATATGAAGTTAAACTCACAAAGGAACAAGCATGATGTCATCATAGAGAGATTACAGATTGTACTTTAGCACAACAACAAAGATGATGCTATAAGAGGAAACTATATTCTAAGAGAGAAGAAAAGAACCTCCATAGCAAACTTCCTATAGAAGGATAAAACAAAATATGCTGATAAAATATATAAGACATAAGTTAAAATTGTCTAATAATAGCATAATAAGATGGCTTGAGTGCCGCACAAGTTGTATAATTCAGTTTATGCAAATGGATTGCAAAACATCCATTCTCATGAGGAAGATAAAAGTAAAATGGAAGTATCTGAATTCTGATTGGAGATAGACGAGTACAAGTTTCTCACATTCAATACCCTTTCAATTCCTCAGGCAAATGTTCAGAGAATGGATGAATCTAGAGGGATAGGGAATGATTGTCAGACCTGGGTTCCAAGGGCTTTTAAAAGATTCCCGCGCTCTTTTTCTATTTGAGAACGAGCCCTTGAATAACTTAAAGCAGCTTTTGATAGAGTATTGCCACTTGTGCAAGTGTTTTCAACACCATATTTTCTACTATCGTCAGACAACTTATTACCTGCAAAATACGATTTTCAGTAGAAAGATGACCAGAAGTAAAAAGTATTGGGTAAAAGATTGCCAAATATAAATTTAAATAAAAAGATGGCAAGTTGTGGGGAAAAATCCCACCAAATTCACAAGCATACCTATCTCGACTTGTTTAGATCCAGTGATGATGTAACCTTCCACACCACGAACAATGTCCCTTTGAAAATGCTGAAAACATATGATTGAAGTATTTTCACATAATCTAGATCAAAAAGAAAGAAAGAAAAGGCATTCACAGAAAATAACTGCAACAAAACAAACCAACAGAAACTAAAAAGATGCTAACCTTGGCTGCACGGGTTGATATGTAAAGCTTTTCTAACTTTTGATGTTGCTGAAGTTCTGTCTCATCTGCAATTACACCATCAGAACTTCCATATCCACCAGCACCAAATTGCTTGAGAACAGCCTGTAAATTAAGTCAAAATGACCTTGATGTTACTCAGAATCATAACTATGAAGTATGAACCATTGTGGCAATTCTGAAAGTCCATGGATAGGCAGCCTCTCTGTGGGTAAGATAGAAAGGGGATGCATGTCTTTGGTTTGGCTTTCTATTTACAAAATAGGCCTCGATATGGTTTCCCATCTGATAAACTTGTGGCAATTGGAGGAAATCCTTAGGTTGGGAGTTTCTCCAGCTCGTTTGTATGCTTCAAGAGAAAAAAAATTATTTAAAATAAGATGAAATGGTAGATGATTTCATATTTGTTCCTTAATGTGCAAAAAATTGACTGGAAAGGAAATCTATAAGGTGGAAATAAGAGACAACAGCAGTCTTTTGTTGTAATATAAAAGTCACTGTAGGATGAAGTCAAAGGTCTTTATAGCCAGGAGTTCTATGGAGATAAGGTCCATAGGTCTCTTAGCCAAATGAGGTTATTCCACTATCATAACAACAAGAAAAGAACACAAACACCCTATTCTCATAGCTGTGACACTTCTACATAACCTTGATTTTATATTAATTTTTACAAGTCCATGTTTGTGACAAACACGTGAAGGAAACCTCCCACAGGGGACAGGACTGCTTATCAAAAGGTATCAAGAGATGAAGCACCCAAGACCTGATGGCATTCACCTCTTTCCCCAGCACAGTCATGGCTATCAGCAAGCATGTTTTAACATTGTTTTAAAGAAATACCCAAGGCAAACTGATCTCCAACAATTTTGTCAAAATTAATAAAGTTATATCAATAGGAAAATTTTCACTATCTGTTTTTTAGGTTTCAGAACCATTAGGTCCATTGTTCATTGCTCAGTTCTGTTTAATCATTTGAGAAGTGTGCTCAATAAAATAACTAATCAGAGTGCTTCCTATGAAAGCAGAAACCTTAATAGTTTTTCAGCTATTCACTTGTTGATAAGTATGACAAACTACAAATATGAGTGCTTCCTATGAAAACAGAAACCTTAATAGTTTTTCAGTTATACACTTGTTGATAAGTATGACAAACTCCGGATATGAGAAAAGAAGTAGAATTGTTTGCAGATATAATTTCAATAAGGTTTAAGGCAGAGCTCTTTGAGGTTCTAAGATTGAAGTTTTGAAGAACATTTGTCCTGCACTTTTTGTGCCATGGACTCTATGACCAACCTGAAGTCGGTCCTTTGTTCCTTTCAATTGCTAAAATCAATTAATTGGTGACTGGTCTATCTTGGGTAGCATTAACGTTACTGTTGTGGAGTTTTGGATCTAAGTTCAAAGAAATACGGGTGTAAGCTGGAAAAAGCATAGCAAAGAACTCCACTGCCGGTAGGTTCGAGAAAAACAGCCCTTTTTGAAAAGTGAATTTCCCCTATCAGTTGGCAATTCAATTCTTACAAAGACTATCCTTTCATTTGTTCCAAAGTTCCACCATAGTCATATCGACACTAGTTTTCCAGGAGTGTCTAAAAATTTGAACTTGTGAGGCAAAGTTCCTTTAAGGGAATGAAAAATCTGATGCTGAAGCTTTCCCTTTTGACAAATGGAAACTAGTTTGACTCAAAAGGCTCTAAAAAGGCTAGGATCAAGTTTCATGGGGGATATGAAAGCTGCAATTCTCATGGGTTTGGCCCCTAGGTAAAAAAATACATACAACTTAGGGGAACAATCATTCCTACCAAAGTTTGCCGTACTAGTTAGAACCGTACCATATAGAGCATACCGTACCATACCAGACTACCAGTACTGAACCAATATGTTGTACCATATCGTACCGATACTCGGAACACCGAACCTTATGGTACAGTACCACATACCAACACTGCAATAGGATAGTACGAGTACGGGTCCGATAACAATGAACTTTGATTCATACCAAGTACCACAACAACAGAAAGAACATTAACCACACGGAATATGGCATGAAACATACACTGTTGGTATTCATAAAGGATTCCATTTTGAAGTGGGTCTGTTGCTAATTGGTTGGCCTCTATGTTGGATCTTGGATTTGACATTCTCTATTGGAAGATTTGGTGCAGAGCAAATTTTTTGGCTTATATTGAGTTTTCCTATTTCAGTTTAAGCTGTCTTAGAAGTCTAGTGGCAGCTTCGATGTTTTAGTTTTATTTTTTGTAAACTAACATTTTTATTTTTGGGGGTGGGGGGAGGGGGTTGATTTGTAGGGCTATCACGAGGGTGAATTTGCCCTCCTACTTTGAGTTATTAGCATTAAAAATCACAATTTACTTATAGTTCAGTTTAGGAAAACTCTATAGTCATTAAGATTAAGATTTTGAAAGGTTTAGATGTCCATCCACAGGGGGTTCCATATGGATCTAACTTTTGCAGATATTTTACTTTTCTGTTGGGTTCTTTCCTCTGTTAAAGGCTTCTTCTAATAAAGCTATAACTATATAGTAGCAAAGACCTTTACTTTTGTCCGATTCTATGTTTTGCACTTTTAAAGGTACAACAAATAAACAAAAACCTATATTGACACCCACTACAAATCTTGAATTTGATGCAACAACGATGGCAGCGACTTCTAATCACAAGGCATAATTCTTGTAGCTCTAAGTTAGATGTATATATTTTTGGTGGTGCAAATTGACAAATCAATCCTGTGTTCTATCCTATCTTTTTTTTTGGAATTCTTCTTAAGTTCTTAATCAATAGCAAACTAATCTTACCATCATAATTTAGCCCTCCCACACGTCATCCATCACAATGGGTTTGCCTGTCCTTCATTTCTTTCAGAATCAGTATCATACAAGGATTCTCTATTATGTGACATTGTCTAAAGATCATGCATATTCTGGTAGCAAAGCTTGGCTGTAAGATCAAAAGGTGATAGTGTGAACACATAAAACCTCATATTCCAAGGCCGGAAAGATCATGTTGAGGCCAACACAAAATAAGGAGCTTTAATGGGGAAAAAACTAAACCCAAAAAGAAAGTTTCTTGGTTCTTTTATACACAATGATGACCAAGAGCCAAAAAAAAAAGATGGCATGCATGTTGTAGTTTACAAAGTACAAAGGATTGCCGTAATGAAGGAAAGCAAGCAAGAATTAAAGTTGGACTATCCAAAAGAAGATGTAAAGTTATGCAAGAAATGATACCACATGAAGAAGACATCATTTGGTAGAAGAGAAGTTAAAAAATCGAAGTGGATATGGACAAGAAAAAAATGAAGTTAACACCATCAAAGATACTATGGTAGTGCAAGATAAAGGAAAAGGAAACCAATAATTGTTTCACCATATGATAAAGTTGTCCTTAACAAAGTCTATACATGGATGATGAGATTTTTCAAGATGCATATAAAAGTAAAGGAATCAAAAATGCTAAAAAGCCAGCATTTCAAGTTGAACCCACCCTAGCGGCTGTGGTGTTAAATTTTGAAAATTCATGACACCTACCCATCACAGGAGTCATAGTACCCTGATTGTAGTTTTAATAAATTCATAGGTTAATTCCAAATAGTAAAAATTGACAACACATATATCATCAATTCGGTGGCAATGTGCATGCTGTAAAATCCATGATAGACAAGAAAGTGAACCAAATTCTAAAGAAGGAAGATTGCATCATGAAGACCCTAAAACCAGGATAAGTTCTTGTACAGGAGGTTCTTTTATTTCACTTGAGTTTTTCTTTGTACAAGTTAAGGTATCACGTAGATACTTTTCTAATTTTTCTTGTAATTCTACCATACATGTTCAAATAAGATCCTATCAAAAGCAGGATTCTTCCCTAAACAGGATCCCAAGTGAGTCAAAAATTGGTGCAACGTCTTCTTTGATTGCAAAGATGCCAAAATTTGCACATATTTAAATCTATTTTTCTGGTATGTTTTACTTATATGCCTTACTTGTAAATTTCAGGGTCATTTTGAAGACTTATATGCCTTGTAAATTTCAGGTCGTAACTTGATCTATTCCAAATAACACAGGTAAGAAGCTAAAACGACAAAGGAACAAGCAGCAAACTGATTATGAGCAGAGGGAAGTGAATGTCAAATGAACCGACCATCAAAGGGAAGCACCGCAACAATATCAATTGCGAGGTGCCGTCAAATCCACATTTCCCTCAGGTTTGAACAAAACACAAACAGTAGAAATCGACTCCCCAAGACCAACAAAGGGCAAGCATTAATCAGCGAGAATTACAATCATAGTTATAATTAGAAACAAGAATCTGTGAAAGAAATAAATCTATCAAGCTCCCACCCGGCCCAAGATACATCAAAATAACCAAATCCCAATCACGCTTGAACTAAACATCGAGAAATGGTTCAACAACTGCCCTAGATGCATCAAATCCGTTCGGAAAAAACCAAATCGGAAGAAAAACCGGGGAGAAATCAGTCTGATATCGAAGCCCAAAATACACCCAATCTCCGACCAGATAGATGCATCAATAAACGAAAAGAAGGGGGAATGGGAGAGAAAACGAGAGGGCACCTGCTGCTGCCTCGCCACCTGTTCCCGGAGCCACGTGGCCTGCTTTCTTATCGCCTCCATTCCCGGACGGCGCGAGCGATCGCCGGACGCCAACCAAGAACCTGGCGGGCCGGCGTGTGGGCGGAGCTTCGGAGAAAAGCCAAATCGAGAGGAAGGAAAAGAGCGATAGTAAAGGGATCAAGAGATCTGAAAAGTTATATATCAAGAATGAGAAGGATCTCTATGTTGTTTGGTGGAGTAGCTGGAGAACCCTTCAAAGGTATCTCCGAGTTGTATAATTTTCGGTAGTTCTTCAGGTAGGAGCTCTACTTTTTATACGAGTGCTTCAGACAAGATATTAACAACGTTGTTTTCTTCATTCTTCTGGGGCACTGAGAGGGAATAAAACAGGGCCCGAATTTGACGAATGAATGGCCCAGTCCATGTAATATTTGATGACTAATTGTGCACTAACGCCACGCAATGGGCCGGCGACGTTGTGATTGGGCCACGTAGACTCTCTTATTTATATGCATAATTTTATTTTATGCACGTGCAAGCCTAAACGTGGCTCCTACATAGAACATGATTTGAAAAGGTCTAACAGTTGGGTCGACAAAGCAGCAAATCTGGAGACAAACCCGGGGTTCAAAGACCCCCTTCTCAACTAGCAAGTTGGGCTGTCCAGGTAGGGCTGGAAATGGGTCCAGATCGGCCCGAGACCTGCCGGGACTAGTTGACTTAGATCAGGCTTGGGCCAAACATTGTGACCCAAAGCCTGAGCTCGCACTCCAGCCTGATGCTGGCCCGACTTCATTGTTAGGATCTTGTCCTTCAGGCTTCGCATGAGCATTTTAGGTCCAGTAGTCCAATTCAGGTTGGTTTTGAATCTTTTGATAGCAGGACAAGTCTTCATACTGGATGACTATAACATCTGCTTAAGTTAGATATCTGTGGCATTGTTCACTTCGAGCTAGGCTAAGCTGGGCTATTGGGCTTATCAATTGTTGGCCCAAGATTGTCCCAATGTTTAACCGGTCTAAACGTTTGAAACCAAGCTCAGCCCAGCCCTTAGATCCAAATCACCTTACAGCACGGGCTTGGTTGAGGGTTGAGTGTGTATTCCTAAATATTCATATAGATGGGCCAGTTTGATGGCTAAACTAGATAGGCCAGGTCGGGAACAGCCAAACTTAGGGCCTTGACGGGCACATTACAAAGACCCAGCCCAGAAAACCCTTTGAACATTATATATAGATGAGCTATAACTGCCCCTCAATTGGCGGGATTGTGATCGTGCTTTTAATGGCCCTTAACTACTATAATACACCTAAATTGGAGACACGTGGCTTATATAGAAAGAGGTTGATGCTTGTTATCGAGTAAGGCAGAAGTGTGCTTTAACTACTCTTTAACAGTCTCCGCATTGTGCACATAGCTGATCTTAATCACATTGATCATACGATAACAGTCGTTCCGCTTGGAATGAGCTATAACCGCCCCTCAATTGGCAGGATTGTGATCGTGCTTTTAATGGCCCTTAACTGCTATGAATACACCTAAATTGGAGACACGTGGCTTATTACTATTGGTTTGTCAATCCACTCCAATTGGCTTGATTGTTCAAGTCAGTACTTCGGCCAATACCGAAGTCAACAATTTGGTCGACTGCCACGGTTAGTATCTCGACCGACTGCTAAATCTGGCAGCTCAGTTTATGCGCTTCGATCAATCATTAAGATCAGGTTGACGAATATATACCATATCGTCTCTTTCTACTTGAACTTCTTCCCTCTCATGCTCCAACCTACCTTGCTCCAACAACATGCTCTTACTTCTCCAGTAAAGTGTCCATGTTCGAATAAGCCATCCATGTGAGGTGACCATATCTTATGAGGATAGATCCGGCCATATATGATTTAGTCGGTCCTCCAACAAGGTTTTCAGCAACTCTCTTCCTCTACCCTCCTTGTTCTCTCCCTTCTTACTCTTTCTCTATATGCTCCCTACAATTCTTTCACTCTCCCTCTTGTCTCTCTCTCTCTCTTCCCCGCTCTCCCTCATCTTCTCTACCCTATCCCTCTCCCTTACCTTCTCTCTGATCTCTTCATTCTCTCGCTCTCTCTCCCCTCCTCTATGCTCTCTATCTTCTCTATCTCTCCCTTTAGCTCTCTCCCTCCCAACTCTCTCCGCTCTCATATTCTCTCTTCCCACCATTCTCGTCCGACCCCTGCAGATCTCTCCACTTTCTCTTTCTCTCTCCTCCATCTCTGCCTCTTGGACAAACATCTCGCAGTTTCAAGATTTGAGTCAAGGTATTACTCAAGAAGTCAAAGCAATTCCATTAAATAACCAAACGCAGCATCTGCATTAAATCAAACAAACACTTGCATCTACAAATACAATATTTTAGATCCAGATATGTTTAGAAATGTAGGCATGGAATACGAAAAATCAAAACAGCCTCTGCTTATACAATATATTTCATGGTATCTTCTACAAAGTTTGCTGTTACAAGTTGGAGACTGCATGGTCTCAACTATCTGATTGCCAACGAACAAGGAGGTACCCACCATATCCAGTAATATCTTTTTATATAAATAATAAACACAAAAGAAAAAGGGCAAAGTTTGCATTTGTTTCCTTTTTAGAAATTCTATCGTGCCAATCACGTCATCTCATCCCGATTATTTTTTTATGTGAAAATGGTAACATCATCAGCAAACTAAGAAAGAAGACAATATGCATTGAATCTAATGCATGAAGATTTGGGAACATGTCCTTCCATAAAAAGAGTGAACATAAAACAAGAGGCGGACAAGGAAGCAAGGATGGGTCGAAACTTTGTGCCTTTCAGAAAGTATTTAGTTCATGAAATAATTTTTTCTCACTATAT
This sequence comes from Phoenix dactylifera, assembly GCF_009389715.1. Lineage (NCBI taxonomy): Eukaryota > Viridiplantae > Streptophyta > Magnoliopsida > Arecales > Arecaceae > Phoenix > Phoenix dactylifera. The sequence goes on from NC_052393.1 coordinate 11,456,500, forward strand.
ATTTAGTTGATCATTGAAAAAATATTACTTGTTAAAATATAATATATTTGGTTGAACATCTCTTTTTTGAAAAAAAATTTATATAAAATATCTGCTATTCCCTCAATAAAAAGAAAAATCTTACTTCATTTTATCCAAAAAAAAATTAAGGGCATTTTAACTAAAAAATTACTCTAATTTTCAGCCAATAGAATTGAACTTTTTCATATTTCATATAGTTTTTTCTTTTCCATAAAATATGAAAATTTATTTTATAAGAAAATTATTTTTCTACCTTTTTTAAAAAAAAACTTCAACCAAATAAATACAGATAGATTTTTTTATTTTTTTATTGACCATATTTTTCTTTCTTCTCTTCCCACGAACCAAATAAATCTTAAGTAACAACAGAAACGAAATGATGAGAGACTATGTTCCGTCATTATTTAAGCAAATTCTTACAAAAAAACATCATTTATGTTTAAAATTCGAAAGTGCACGATTGCTCATGTGCATCAGTTCATGGCATTGAATCACCGAACAAGTCCTGATCCTTCTTAAGGAGCGATCTGCCCTTCCTAATGCATTTACCATGACATGGATATCTATAAACGCTACCCGACTCCAACTCAATGCAAATTGCACCCGATGGCTTTCCCAAGTATATGATATAAATTTTATACTGCTATCCCTTACATTTTTTAAAATTTATTAGTTATACTTTGAAGTTACTCTGTTTGTAAATAATTTTGAAGATGTAAGGTTAATTAAGCAGCTTCCTAAATAATAGTACCTGTTTGAGAGTTGAGACTCAGATCCAGTCCTAATCCATACTCATCCAAATTGGATCTAATCACTACCTGACACGATCACTACTGGATCGGCCAAATCAACTCGGTCCAATTGTTAGGTGGGCAGAGAACAGATTCAGATGTAAATCGAATATCCTAACAGTTTTGATTTAATTTGGGAGACACCTAGATCTTGTCAGACCTGATTTTCCCCCTAGGATCTATGTTCCGTTTCTTCAATTTGATGATGGAGCGGAATTCTATTGTTTTGATAAAATAGCTCTGCGCTATTAATGTAATGGTTGCAAACTTATAAGCCCATATAAACTTTGACAATCTTTGAAAGACGAATTTTCTTACATTCAAGCTGCAACTTTACTAAAAATAGCTCTATAAAAAACTATGATAACATTATAGAACTCATTTGGTTTATGAAAAAAAAAATTCCTCACTAAAATATTTCTTTTGGAAAGCTGATACCTGAAAAAGTGACTTTTACATATTTGGTTAATCATAAAAAAGTAGCACGTTGCAGAATGGCTAATGTTTGATGAAACATTCTTAAGAAAATTATGTAAAATATTTATTATGCTCTTAATAAAGAAAAAGAACTTATCTCAATTCTATCTAAAGATTTAAATACACTTTTTAGGAAAAAAAAATTATCCTAATTTTCAGCATGTGGGAATTAAACTTTTCCATCTCATTTCTGTAGAAAAGTTATTTTTCTATCTCTCTTCTTTAAAAATTTCAACTAAATATAAGGTATCTCTCTATTTGTTCATTGACCCTACTTTCGTGCCAAACGAGTCTACAGTAATATGCAAGGTGGAGCCTAGCTTGCTGAAAAAATCTCCAGAGATATGCATCATAGATGTAGGATTAAAGACCATACAGTATAATTCTTATTTTTCAAACATTTATAAAATTAAACTCTCTTTCAATGATACTGTAGAATACCAACTGCCCTGGTCTCCTCAACTGTAGACCATTAGGTAATTCTTCTGCAGCTATCGCACTCCTTCGTCCATAAGACTATAAGCATCAACGAGGTGTCTCTCTCAGGAGAAATAAAAATAGAGAAAAAAGGCGGAGACTTTTGACCCTTCCCTCGTTGGGTCATTGGGTGCCCCCACGGTTTAAACATGCAGCCTATGGATCAATGCCTTCCCCAATTTCTATATGTACACTTTTTTTTTTTTCATATATACAATGGTAACTCACAGTGTGAGCATCCGTACGAACGTGTGTTTAGTCCAACATCAGTTATTTACTGCATAAATATTGGATACTTACATAGGATCAAAAAATCCAAATAATATCTTCCAGCTGGCCATTTCGGGTGAGGTCCTAGGTTGTTACAAATGGTGTCAGAGTGGACCCAATCCATAACCTATGTGGACTAGGGGACACTGCAGCACGGATCCGTTAGGACTGACCACGAGCCGATCGTAATGTTCGTGATTAGATTTGAATGAATTTGAACTTTTAGCCTGACAAGGACGTCGGGATTTAAACGGAAGAAGTATGTGAGGACCCATGCGAGCGTATGTTTAGTCCTACATCGGTTATTTACTGGGTAAATCTTAAATATTTATACAGAACTAAAGAATCTAAATAATATCTTATGACTAGCTATTTTAGATGGTCCTGTTCCGTAAGAGAACGCGGAAGCAACAAGTGTGCAACCCGAAAATAACGAAGATGAGCGGCAGTGGGAAAAGTCTGACCTCTGAAATTGAAATAATGGCACGTGATGCGAATGCTTGGTGGTTGGATGGAAGGTCTTAGGGGTTGCCGACTTCGTACGCGAAAGCGCTGGATGACCGAGGAGAGCACGCCCGACATCACCTTCTGGGTATCGTACTTCAACCAATCCAGCTCTGATTTGCTTGTCGCCTCCGCATGAACAAGAATCGAAGGTATCTCAAGGAAAGAGAAGAAGAGAAGAAAAAAAAAATATTCTACACCGCCTGCATTATATGAACTTATATACTGCCAATCAACAGCAGCTCATTTCTGTACACTTTATTCATTAAGTGCTCATCTCGATATATCGTGTTAAAAATAGATGGCTGCCGTATGGTGCATACCATATAAAATATAGTTTCTACAGGGGTGTGGTGGGGCTTTCCTTAGTCAATTATAATTGATAAAGATGACTTGGCGGGGCTCTGTTTGATTATTCTATCATTGTGTGCCACATTATTGGAGGGCATTAAATGAAATTAGGTGTGGGGGATGATAAGGTTATGTTGCTAGGAGCATGGTATGGGCACCTGCACATGAGAGGATTTGATTTGCTTGTCATTTATATAAAATGGTTGTGATTATCTTAGATAAAAAATGTCATCTTGATGGAAAAGTCTTGCCTGTGATTTGCAGAGCAAAGAAATCCGCATCTATGGACAAAATTGCACTTTAAACTTAAAAAAAATAATAAAAAAAAAACCATCTTAGACCGGCCCAATGCAAAGAAGGCCTCAAAAATAAAAAAAGAAAAAAAATATATATATCCTCCTTAGTAAGTTTGCCTTATGTCTCCAGATACATTGAGCCACTCTTACGGTCTCACTGAATCAACTTAAAAACTAGATCTATTTGGCCGAATCACATGTAGATTCCTGCTTTGTTAATTTTTCGAAACAACGTTGGACTTCGGAAAGTGGCCAAAACTTAAAGGGTCGGCAGTATCAGCTGGGAGTATGAAGAGCTGATGGATCTTGTTTCGCTATTTGCCATTTCTCTTTGAATTGTTGATGTCCAGTCCTTGGTTTGCACGCATGGAGTGAGCAATTTGAATGAAAAATTTGCACAGCACTTTTGTTTGAATTGGAGTGGTTGGGTTCAGATTCGATAATTTGCCCAGCTTTTCGGTGCAAGCTAGTCAACTTAATATTCCATTGAATGAATAGAGGCGAAAGACGGTGAGATGAAGGGGGGACAGGAAAGTGCTCATACTAATTTTCTTTATTATAAGTGCAGTGTAACAAGGAAGACAAGGGGAGATGGCAGCTTGGGCCTATCTTTATGCTAGCTTGGAGGGCAGAAGCTGCCCATGCTTCTTTTTTTTGTCTGATATCCGACCCCATACCTGTCCCATTTCCTGTGCCCGTCCAACTGCTACCACAGTAATGGATAATTAACATGAGAACGAGACAGAGACAGAGAGAGAGAGAGAGACTTGTATGAGTCCATGGATTCCTTTCTGCTTTTATGTATGAAAGCTTGCAATAAGGGATTGGCAGTTTGATTTTAATCTAGCAGCTCTGTTAGAAACGTTGTGAATTGTTCGTTGTAGCTTGTCTACAGTCAAAACAATATAAACTTTTTTATATCTTTCTTAAGAAATCTGAGGTCCAATCCAGGTTCTGAATCGATGCTTTGGGTGTTTAAAAAGACAGGCTTACTTTACCGTGCCACCTTGCTCAAAATTATAGTCCTCTACTGAATGGGTCATTGTTGCCTAATGATTTTATACATCTGATTTTCTAATAAATTAAAATTGGGGAAAAAATTAAGAAGCATCATATGAGCAAACTGCATGCTTCCATTTTTTTTTTTTTTTAAACTTTCCTATTCCCATCAAATGATCATTACAACTCCAAAAACTAGTATAATTCCTCTTCTCAACATTTCATTCACTTTGGATGCAAATTTAGATATAATTATATTTTCAAAAGAGAGCCCACATATGACCTTCTTTTACCTTGGTGGTCATACCTCTGTGTTTACAATAGTGGAATCCTAGAAGATTTTGCCCTAGGTAATATTAATATGGGGGGATGTAGACTTCAAGATGGGACTCCTTCGAAGAATGCTTAAAATATGGTCAAAGTGCTTGTAGAAAATAAGTGCAATCAAGATATCTATTTTACAACAAAGAATTATCGATGTACATGTCATCCATGTATCACACGAGAAGGAATGGCCAGAGAAGCCGGACATGTTGGCTTCGTTCACTCGACTCTCACTGGGCAATACAAAAATAGAAAGCGATTTAACCCAGAATGAACCATAGAGAGGATCTTGACTTTTTTCTAAACTTGCAAAAACTCATTCTTCTACCCCCCCAGATAAGTAAACATCTCATGGATATATTAAAAAAAAGTTTCTCCAAAGATGCCTACTCACCAGTCCTGAGGTCCCCCAAGCACATCCCCATCAGCGTGCACGTAAGGCGTTTGACATTATGTTTCCTCGACCGATAAGAAAGCTGGTGAGGTAGTTCCCATACACGGCATACACCACTCGACCATGCACACCACCAATTACAGCCACTCATTTCTGTAAATTTTATTCAACAAACGTCTCTCTCGTATCTCGATGCATTACTATAAAAATCAACAATTATAATTGGCCAGGTGTAGGAGATAATTTCTCGGTTACATCAGCCCAGCAATCTTTTTCTTCTCTTTCTGATTCAAATGCCAACTCTCTTTTTCCAAGTGAGTCGATCAACAATGGTCCACACACACCTCATTAGAAAAGAAGATAAGCTTTTTCTCCTCTCTTATTAGTTACTAGGAAGGCGACCCTCCAACCGTCGGCCCCGGTAGAGTTGAAAGCCGAGCATATGCATTACCAATGCGGTAACGAGTTTTAACCGTTATATTAGTCGTCGGCAGGCTATTGTCAGTTTCAGAGCATAATTTCACTCATTCAGTGGATTCTCCGCGGAGTGAGAGGGTTGTCCGAGCCCTCCTCTTTTTTACCACTCTCGTCTCGCTTTGACCTCTTGCTGCTTGGTTAGATTTGCTCAAAAAGCAATCAAATCGGATCGTTTATTTTATTCCACCCGCCCGAAGGTCGTCCTCCCGATATAATAAGCAGCCTTCTCCTCCCCTTTCCCCATCCTTCACAATCACGTATGTAGCTCTCACCCTCCTCTTTCTTCCCTCTATCCACTACGAGCAAAGAGGAATAGAAGAAGAAGAAGAAGAAGCACGGAGCAAGAGAATTAGAGATGAAGATACAGTGCGACGTCTGCGCCGCAGAGGCTGCGTCGGTCTTCTGCTGCGCCGACGAGGCCGCCCTCTGCGACGCCTGCGATCGCCGGATCCACAGCGCCAACAAGCTCGCCGGGAAGCACCGCCGCCTCTCCCTCCTCCATCCCACGCCCTCCTCTTCTTCGCCGCGGGCCCCCCCGCTCTGTGATATCTGCCAGGTGAGCCGCTTCCTTTCTCAAATTTTGTATTGAAGACTCGGTCCAGCGGCTGAAAAAGGTGTTGTTCGGTCTCGTAGGAGAAGAGAGGATTTCTCTTCTGCCAGGAGGACAGAGCCATCCTCTGCAGGGACTGTGACGTCCCCATCCACACCGCCAATGACCTCACCATGAATCACACAAGGTTCCTCCTCACCGGCGTCCGGCTTTCACCCGCCCCTCTCCCATCTGCCCCACCGCCGGAGGCAGAGCTTGTGGATAATAAGAGCAACGACAAAGACGTCAAGATCGAGAACTGCAGCAACAAGAGTCATGACAATCTTGTAGTCGTAGCAGCGGAGGAGGAGGCCGCGTGCAGCAGCAGCACAACCACCAGGGCCGCCGCCGTGGACGGCAGCAATAGCAGCAGTATCTCGGAGTATTTGATAAAAACGCTGCCCGGATGGCACGTGGAGGATTTTCTGACTGACGACGACAACGCCACCGCCGCCGATGCCGATGCCGATGCCGATGCTTTCTCTCAGGTCCGTTTATGATTCTGATTCCTTTCCTTGGTTTGGTATCTTTGTTATCAGCGGCAAGTCCGCTGGACTGAGAGGATGGGCGCGGTCGGGTTGATTGCAGGTAAACGGGGATTTGTTACGAGGCGGCGGCGAGGGACTGCCCGTTTGGGTTCCTCAGGCGAAGTATCCGGTTGTGGAATACCGGGCGGGGCACTGGTTCCAGGGATTTGTTGGGTCGAAGGCTAGCCGGCAGCGGGGGAGCGAAGGGTCCTTGAGGGTGCCCCAGATGCACGGCAATAAGAGATACAGGACTGCCGTCCGGTACTCGTGAAGGGATTTGCGCGCTCATTGGAACGCCCCCCGGGGCTTGTGGAGGGGTTTTCTTGCCGTTTTTTCCCCCTTTCCATTCCACTGAACGATTTGCGATGTCGGAAGCTTGCTCTCTCTTTTTGTTTTTTCGCTTTTCTTTCATCTCCGTGATACTTTTTTTTCTCCGTGATACTTTTTTTTCCTCCTCGTGCTTAGAGAAAGAAACAAAGGAAAACAGAGCTGTAATTCATAACGGGGTGTATGCTTAGCTACTAAATAATCGAAGGATTGTGGAAGAAATAATGCTTGTTTACTTAAGGGGTACTTAACAATTCGGTCTGAATGTTTTTTTTTTTCTCTTTTTTTTTTTACCTTCTCTCGTTTCTGGTGAATGATTCTGACGGGTTGATTGATTGCTAGCTGTATGGACACATATTTCTTTCAAGAGAATCAGCCAAGTTTGCTAGACGATGAAAGGCACCGAATTGACAGCATACTTTATACTCTATGATCATCCACCAATCGCGTGCGTGTGTATCCCCGAATGCCAGATGTATACTCATCTGGTTCGCAAAAAATATTTTTTTCTACAAATATAATTTTTTTAAAAAAAAATTCTTCGGATTGTACTTTTAGCATATTTAGTTAAACATTGAAAAATGACAGATTTGTAAAGTGCTTAAATTTAGTTGACTATTCACTTTTCTGAAAAAGTTATATGTAATTCCTATTATACTCTTAATAAAAATTAGGTTTTTAATGCTTTTTTAATGCTGAAGAATTTTTTTTGGGAAAAAATAAAGATGGAGTGATTCTCACCTCATGGTAAAGTAACTTTTCCATGTTTCTCATGAGAAAGACTTTTGTATGAAATGTGGAAATCATATTTCCATGAAAATACAACTTTCTCAAATGTATCTTGCAAGAAATTATTAAATTTCTAATAGTATTTTTACTTAAGATATACAGTTACAACTTGATAAGCTCCAATCTTTGAAATTGGAACGCATTAGCATATTATTTGAGGCAGAAGAACAGAAATTATAGAACTAGCCACTAAAATCAATTTTTTGAACAGATATTACGTTTCATTTTCAATTCCGGTGGATTGACAGAGCCCTATATTTTAATCAGGATGTGAACAAAGTTGTTAGTAAACCATACTTGAGGAATTTTACACAGTTTCATACAGCACCATTATGTAGAGATAGTAACCGCTGAGCGCGCATGGATGGTAAAAGTTCTAGCTCTTCAAAATACCTTTACACAACCTGTTGGGTTTATCCCTCATGAGAAGATGCGTCCCGTGTATCATTCATCAGGCCAGGTTCACACGAATGGAAAAGCTCTCATTCCAAATTGTCTCCTGACTCCTGAACAGGAAAAAAAGGTTCTATACACCCGTCACTAAGGAGAGCCGCCCCTCGTTCAAATCCAAGGCCATGGGGGCTGGATAGAGTTGAGAGGGATTGGAGCAAAGTGTTGAGAGATCCCTTCCATTCCCGTGGGAGGGTCTCTTCCTACCAAAAACCTTGATGAAGGAAGCCATAGAAGATCCATAGCTTTGGAAAGAGAAGAAGAAAGCAAAGAGGAGAAGATACCGGATTTGTTGAGCCACATCTACAAGTCCAAGGCTATAGTTCTTAGCTCCATCCAAGTGAACTTACCTCAGCGCCTTCTACATTGTCATCCATCTCTGCATGGTGAATAATCCCTCATATGATCCAAGAATTGTTCTCTTGATGTGTTAGCCTCTAGTGATCAAGATAGAACTGTAATCCAAGACATATTCACTTGATACTGTGATCCTTGACTAAGAAGAACACCATTATATGTTGGAGATGGTGAAGATCTAGACTCGATCTCGTGATATTTCTCCATTAGGGTTTTCTATATCAAACCTTGATCGCTTGTCCATTGATGATTTCTGCTGGCTCGTCTCTAATTTTATTTTATATTCTCATTGTTCAACAATAAAAGGGAAAGAGATACCCTTCATGGCTGTAGATTCTACACTAATACCATGCTGTATGCATCACCATGCATGAAGGTTTGACATAAGCCAGAGTCTACTCTGAAACCGTTGAGCCTTCCCGTCCCATCAAGTAACCCATCCCTCTGCTACAGAGTTTATCATGTGATGACTCTGACCAGAATTTTAAAATGGAGAGACACTAGCAGCTCATGTGAGGGCTGGGATCCATCTAACAGGATTTTTTTTGGATCCTAATTTTCAATTTTATAATAAAAAAATTCCCACATGTCCGATAAGTTAGGAATCTATCGCCTTCCCGATATAAAAAAAAAAAGGGTGTACGACAGGAGAGCTGTGCTGCAACCAAAACGTTAAAGCTGATCCCTTAGATATGGTTAACACAAGGCCGACCGCAGATGACTGCCACCAAAGCAGTGCACATCCAGGAGAACATTGGAGTACCAAAACCCTACCACCCAGATTCTGAACCATCCAGAGAAGATCACAACACCTCGTCTCTGAGTCACAATACTACCTGCAACTTGAGCTTATTGCAATGAATCCTGCTTGCCCATCAAAGTATTGATATCTTGTTAACTTCCATATAATCTATAGGAATATTAACAGCCATCATACGGCCCTGATTCCTGACCTCTGGAATTTACAATCGGGACGATAACATATATCATTACATTATGAAGAAACAAGAGTCAAAACATAAGTAGTTCTTATTCAGGCATAAGAAGACACCCAATTATTGGACATGCGATAAAATATACGCGCACAGAGAAAGGGAAAAACAGGAAAAAATTAAGTAGCGCCAAACTACCAAGCTAATCCACACAATTTTAACAAATTTCTTCTGTTGACCTATCATAAGACAGCTAAACCAATAGGATTTATCTTGGTCCCCCGGTTACATGCTACTGGTTCTTGACTCAATTCAGAAAATATAACCAATGATGGTAACAAGACAAATTTACCCCCTAAAAAGGAAGGAACGAGAAACATTTACCCCTTGAAAAAAGGAAGCAACGAGAAACTTTTAGGCATTGAAATCCCATGGGAGCAAGCAATTCCCCACAAAATTTTCTCTTTCTTTTGTTTCTATATTCTAAATGACTGTCCCACAAATTTCAGTAGCATACCTTTATACATATTTGCAGCGGGTTACCAATCTCCTTTCACATTTAAAAAACAGAAATGAGGACCGAGTATATCACAAGGCATATAGCCTTCAGAAACGAGAAAGAATTACAGCTCTCACAAGGTAGAGGCAAGATTTAGATGGTACCTTCTGAAGAACTGATAAAAGAATTGGAAGAATATTGATTGCACAGAAGACAAGGAACCAACAGAGTGCTGATAGTTTACCTGAAACAAATGAAAAATCATGCATTAGATATCCTTTGAACATATCAGCAATCCATAAAAAATTGATTTGATAACCATGTGAAAAGCTTTACAGGACAGTAAAGAACTTTTTTAAGCTTCATGGCAAGACATCATTACCTCTAATCAAGAGCACATTACTTAGGATGTGAAAGTAATGATCCTATCAGCAATCTTTGTGCGACAAAGAGGACACTCAGAACAGGCAAGAGAGCAAGGTTTACACACTGGGGCACAATCACATCAAGCTCCATTAGCCCCCAAATAGAAAAGATGAGGAACATATGATGTATTTGCAATGTAATAAAAAGTATGATTGCTTACAACAGAAGTGCCGACATGGGAGAAGTACTGCAGCAGAAGGTGATTCAAAGCAAACTTTACAAACATGAGAATTTGAATCCCCATTCCCAATAAGGTCAACTTCCTTCTCCTTCATCTCTTGAATTCTAGCCTGCATACAAGAAGGTTAATAACTGTTTAAACACATATGTTGGGATTTAATTATGCACTTGGGATTGTGCATGAGCAATATGAAACAGCCACGCCCCTAATAACCACCACTGCTGCACTATGCTATGACACTGGGTCCACAAGTGTAGTCAATAAAGTGAAAAAAGTGGGGTTGTGTAAACTCTACAAGAATGGGTTGGAATAGGTTAACATATCTGTGCATAACCCACTCTAAGCCATACATATATTCAGCCAGTGTACTGCAGATTAATACATCAAGGCTCAAGATCCACAATAATTTATTTGCTCATGGCATGTTTTGAAAATAACAAATAACAAACTACTAGACATAGGATCCATATTGAATACATATAAGACCAAGTAGCAGAACCAAATATACGCTGTCCATTGCTTTCTGTCAAAGGGTATACCAGATTCGACTGCGGTATGGTGCAATTCCTGCCTTCCTAATAAAGGCATACTAGTGCATGTGGCAGGAAGCCTTTCTTTCTCAATTTTAAAATGTATCTATCCTAACTCTATCATTTTAATATTATCGATAAGATTTGTTAGTTTATTGTTTCAATGATCATCTAACATGAAATCTACCATTTAAATCTTATCGATAATATTTGTCAGTTTACTGCTTCAATGATAATATAGCATGACCTCAAAACTAAACATAAACACATTTAGCAGGTTGTTTTTGGCAAATAGCGAGACATGGCCTGCTCAAAAGGTCCAGGCTGTATGTACGCATGCATGCATGCATACATGTATGTATGTATGTATATGTAGTTTATGTAAAAGCTTGATATACTCTGTTCAGCAAAGAAAATAAATATTATGTAATTCGTTGTGAACAAACACAGTAACATATTGACTGAAATATGTGCAAAAAGATAATGCTGCATTTTCAAATCGATGTAAAGGCATGCACACACACAGACCAAAATTCACCACATCAATCAACAATGTGATAATAACCAAGGTTTTAAAACTCGGTTTTTCTTTTCAGTGGAGTTTCTATCTTGGCAATCTCAGTGACTTCGATAGTTTTGCTCTAAGTTTTGGAGTTCTGGTCGAAAATGACAGGAAAAATAAAAAATTAAAAAAAAAGAAAAGAAAAAGAAAAAATGCAACTAAAGTTACCACCTTCACTGAGTTTTGGGTTATTAAGGATCATAGTTTGGGTAGTTTAGGTAGTTTCAGTTTGAAACAGAACTGCTTAAAGCTTAATGCATAGATATCTAAAACTTTTTGCTACTTTTTCATAATCATCATACACTTTCTTTAAAGTCCTTAATTTTTCAACACTGTTCTCTTTCTCTATAATATCCATAATTGCTCTAATTCTTGCATCTAAGCCGGCCTTTTTTTTCTAAGCACATTTCACTTTATTGTATCTTAGTAACTCATCGAAGAAAAAAAACATTTGAGCATGTTTAATTATGATCCATTTTAACAATCTATTTAAACAAGAAAGGGTCCATCAAAAAATAAAAATCCATTTTATTCTAGTATTTCATCTAATGTATCAATTTATTCAAAAAGAAGATAAAAAGGATCGTGCGAAGAGATTGCATCTTGCCCATTATAACAAGATTTTTTTTATCTTGCCCAATAGTATTGGGCACACATTCTAGTTAGTAAAGACGCCATAAAATTGCATTTTACCCATTATAACAAGGCTAAGCCAAAAATAACTTAAATTAGATCACCAGAGCCTTGGTTAAATATGATATTGAACAATATAACAAATTCTAGAAAAACATTAAAAAAATACTGAACTTATGTTCCTCTCAACATTAAAAAAAATCACTTTCAGTTCATTTCATCAAAACTGCTGAAACTCTGCCAAAATTGGCCTAAACTGACCAAAACCGGCTGAAATTGAATATTTCACTCAAATTTCATATTCATCATGAACGAAACAGATCCATTTGGACCAAAACAGATCAGTTTCGGTCGAAACTACAAACCATGATAATAATAAAGAAGCAAATACAAACTAAGATATTTAGATATTGAAAGTGAAAAGAAGTTGCATATGCAACATTTTTGAACAGAAAGTATAAGAAACAGCACTTCATCTCTTAAATTAAAAATGACGAATACCAAAATTTACCTTCAGACGAACAAGAAGAGGTTCTAATTCAGGACTTTGATTCACTTGTTCATTAAGTGGCTTTTCCAACACATCTGATGTTTGTCTCTCTTTAAGAAGATTGTCCCTATATTCATTATTATTTTCTTTTTGATCACTTGTGAGGTCAACTCCATTGGTGAACCTCTTGTCAACATTCAACTCTGATATACCTGAAGCCTCTCTCTTCAGCTTAGCCACAAGTACCCACATTCCTGCTAAATCATTTTCTAAAGTCATTTCTCTTTTCTTTGCCTCATCAAATTTCCTCTTGTACTCCTCTTCTAGAAGCTCTTTTTCAGCTAAAGCAGCTTCTAGAGCAGCTTCCCTTTGTTTCCTGGCTTGCAACTGCATCTTCATATCATCCATATCAAGACTGCAGCACTCAACATCACCATACACTGTGCTACCAACTTCACCACCCCTACTTGCTGGCCGGCCTCTTCTCCCTAGTTTGGCACCTTCAGCCTTGCTTTCTGAAAACTTACGGGTGGCTCCACCACCAGCTCTAGAATATGCCATATCTTGAGCAACCAATAATTCTTTTGCTTGTCTTGCATTTTCTAAGGAGAGTCTTGTTACTTCCTCAGCCAAATTTTTCAGTTCAACAGCAGCGGAAGATGCCAGTTCTTTAGCATATGAAGCTTCTTCAGCCAATTTCTGATTTTGACTAAGCAGCTGATGGTTCTCCTCAACAAGTTGAAGTCGCTCGATATTTAATTTTTCATCCTCAGCCTCCTGTCAAAGTATACCACCAGAACAAAGTTAATTTATTTTAAAGGACATCAAGCTGTCCAGGCAAACTGAAAGTATGAGAAGTAAAATTCAGAGAGAAAGAAAACTCTGCATCCAATTGACTTTACAATTTTCCACAACAAGTGATAAAAATTAATTATAATAAATGTATATACCTATTTCCAGAAAGAGAGAGAGAGAGAGATGAAAAAAGAGACATACTAAGCAGATGAAAATTGACAAAAAGATTTCCTAGATATCATCTTAGTCAGTTCAGTTAGCTTTATGGCACATTATCTCACCAAACAATGAAATTTGAACTTAAAACTTATCTGTAGAATTAAAAAAAAAAAAAAAAACAGATCGTAGCATGAAAGCACCTTGGTTGTATAATATAATTATTATGTCACCCATGGTCTGCTGAACCGGTCGGAACAAACCGGTTCAGCCTGTACCGTGCCGGTGCTGGCCAGCACCAGTACGGTACAGCCACAGAATTCGGTTCCGACTCTTTTAGGGTCGGAACCGAACGGCTCCTTGCCAGTACCGGTGCGACAGGCTTGGTACCGGTCCGGTTCGCATCGATACAAGCCCAGTACCGGCACCGGGGAAGAAGAAGAGGAAGAAGAGGAAAGAAGGGGTAGAAAGAGAAAGAAAGAAGAGGAAGAAGAAGAGGAAGCCCAACTCCCTTGGGCCGACGAGGATCATCCGTTCTCCGATGCGGTTCCGGCCCGTTCTTTGCTCGCAGGAGAAGGGGGAAAAGAGAGGAGAAGAGAAGAGGAGAGAGGGGAAGAAAGGAGAGGAGAAGAGTCGGGAAGAACAAAAGAAGAGGGAAAAAAAGGAGAGAGGCCCGTGCGCGTTCCATGCGGTGCGAACCGCGCGTCCATGCGTGCAGTTCCCCGCACAGGCTCTCTGCACGAGGTAGCGAGCCCTCGCGGGGAGCTTTTAATGCCACAGAGTGGCAATTTGTGGCCGAACGCGTCCGCGCATTTTTTTTTTAAGCGAAACTAGTTTGGTACAGGTTCCAACCGGTACCGAACCAGTACATCAGTTCGGTCGGTTCCACGTACCTTGATGTCACCTCTTATCAAATTATCAGGCCTGCATGTCTAGACATATTTGCGTGCATTATGCCACGAACTTGTTCAAGACACTTGGAGTTCAATAGCCATTCCACTATGTATATATGTATATACACATATACGTATACACAAAAATACAAACATGTGTGCATGCAAATAATGATGTACTGTAAGGATGCCTGGTATTTCTTGACTAAATTGTCAATATTATATTCTTCGATTCAACTATAGGTAGAACCTTAGTTCAATAAGCCAACCAACAGACAAAAGGAGCACCATTATAGGAAATCATTTGGAAATGGACCAACTAAGAGAGGTTTTCTTGATAATTGAAAAGGAAAGTGCCAAATATATTACTAGCATTCGGCATATGCAATGCAGATTCATGTACCAATGGTTAGATATGCAAATGGATTTATTTTCTTGAGTTACATGCAAATACCCAGATGAAGATAATGTTATTTGGCAATTTTAGCAGCCTCTTGCAACAAAAAAGATCGCCGACATATGCAAAAGACTAAATGGGGCATTTTCATTGTAACACAGAACATGTCACATTAGACAATAATCCAAAATAAGCACAAATGTCATATAAGGAAAATTGGTAAAGATAAACAGAGAAATGCAGAACCCTCCACAATCCTCATCAAAGTAACAAGGGTGTGCTTGGCAGAAATGTTTGCTTGGTAAAATCAATTCTCATTTACTTATAATATGTATATGACTAGAGATATTATAGCTTCCAAAAAATGAAAACCGGACTGTACAGTTAGCCTGATACTACTAGTAAATTTTTCAGTGCCTGATTTTTATCATAGCCTATGCCAACTGAATGAAATAAAAATGCAAAGATGTACCATATAAAAAAGAAGCTTTATAATTGCAAATTTTCCTAACAGAAAGTGTTGTGGGGATAAGTGCTGTTTCCAGAGATCTAATGAAAGAGCCCCCTGGAACATGTATCTTGGCAAAACTGGATATATGTAGAGAGGAATGAACTGCTCAAGAAATTAAATGGCCATTTGAATTATAAAAATAGAAAAGAAGAAATTTGACTATAAAATTATGGTCATTAAACTCAAGTGTAGGTAGCATCTCAAAAATAAAAGCATTATACTACCAGTCTTCTACACTGATTAGAAAAATTAAAAATCAAAGTAAGGCAAAACATTGACTTCCTCTTATTTCCAAAACAAAATTTTCATGAATGAATATATAACATGAAAGGCTTGGCAGCCCGATGCATTAGAACCTGAGACAGCAAAGACTTCATTTCTCGCACTCAGTATCCCAAAATGGTGAGACTTTGTGCGAAGCGTAGAACCTGAAGCCTGACTTCCTGAACGTCTTGGTTTCATTTCTTAAAAGAAAAAAAAACAATTCCTGAACCAGCTGTGTCCTTTCATCTTATAAATTTGACCATACCATGGTGAAACCTCCCATCACCCCCCACCCCCACCCAAAAAAAAGCTTGCTCAATCTTTTTAGGCAGTTCAACAAAGAATCGCAACTGCAATGTATGCACAGACATCAGACTTGCTAAACTCTTGAGATTAATTAACAATAATTAACTATGGTGATATACCTATACATCAACACAAAAACACCGAGTGAAGAATGACAGATTTAGAGCATCATGGAGGTCAGCCACCAGCATGCAACTCAGTTTGCTATGCATTCAAACATTAAGGATCAAAGTGATGACCTGAGAATGTAGTTTACTCTTTAGGTCACTAATTTCTTCTGAGACACACTGTTCTGGTGACTGGTCCATTTCAGCTGAAGCTAGCTGCTGCTGCAGAACAAGCACTTTCTCTTGCAGTTCCCTGTTTTCAGAACACTGCCAGAAAAATAGAAAGTCAAATTAAGATTTTCAATCAAAAATTGAATGTGAAGATCCCAACAATATTTTGCTCAAAAAAGATCCTAACAGTGCAATAATTGCTTATTAGGCATCGTGAAGTAGAATTAATATATATAGCCAAGTTAGAGTAATTAAAAAAAGGCGGCGGGTCATAACATTTTCCCTATGGCAATAGAGAACATGCATGTTAGCAAAACACAGCACCACACAAAATATAGAAGCTACAAACTAACCTTCTGTTGTAGCTGCTCCTGGAGAATACGATTGTCTGCTGTTTTTAACTGCAACAATTTGTATATAGGAGTCATTGCAACAAAAAGTTCAAATAGAAATAAAAAAACATATAAGATGCAGATTAAGAAGTACAGAAAAAAACATGATGCCTTCCATGCAACACTTAGAAGCCTGAAAGTTCGAATTCATGATTGCAATAATAAAGGGTATAAAATCAAGAATCACCTCTAGCTCAAATCCCTTCTCATTGCACTGAGCCATTAATTTCATGACAGACTGATTAGAAAAGAAGAAATATACAGATGTCAAACTGAATGACTAGAAAACTGATAGAACCACTAATATGCAAGTGTCAACCTTAAGAAAAGCAGGGGATGAAAGAAACGGACCTGTTGCATATCAACCAAAGATGCATTGGCCATTGAGGCCTCCCCACTCTCAATAATGCGTTGCTCTAAGACCCTCATTTGCCTTTGTTTCTCTTGGATCTCATGCTCCAAATTTTGAATCTGTTGCCGATAAAATATGGGCTCAAAAAATCTTCCAATGAAAAATGAATTCAATGAGAAATGTAATTCCACTGTCAAAAGCAACTCGTCAAATTTGTAATGCAAAACACAATAGGTGTAACCATCAAATTAACAGGCAAACTAGATGGAAACTAAATAGAAGCCTCAGGACAGCATATTTCCCTCAGTAAACCACCAACTGGGTGAAGAAAATGGAACAAAAGAAATAGAAGCATTAGGAAAACAACTTTTGAGAAAGATAGGTTATACAAGACTATATATTTGCAAAACCATTAAGTAATAGTATATACATAACAGTATAATGCAATACATAAATACTCCAAATCTGCAGGTACAGTCTAGGGACTGTACATGTCAAGGTACCCAAATCAGATAGGTAAGCAAACATCTGTAGCAACACAGGTTCATAGAATTTGATACTTCTACAAAATCTCATATTGATCTGATGTAAACCAAGTTCACAAAATAAGAGCAAATGAAACTTCTCTTTAGTAACACAAGGATCAGTTGAAGGGCCCTTCTTTTTTGGTAAGCATAGGGCCTTCTTTATTCAGACAGTTCAAGAGATTTGTTAATTTTGAATGACTTCAACTTGCAGATAGGAACCTTTTCCCTTAAATACATAGATCCATGATCAGAATTTTCTAGAGGCACTAAAATGTTATCTATTGCTTCCTTCAGAAAGAGCAGGGTTCAGGAACCCAAACATTATACTGCACTAATTGGGACACAGAAGCAACCTCAAGTAAAAAAAAGGATGGGATACCCATTAACCGGCTACCAAGATGTTTGCAGTAAGCAATAATTTGGGTCCAGTATTGTGTGTTTCTATTGCAAGGGATCAAGGACCGTATGTGCATACAATTGCCACCACTAGTTCTTATGCAATGCAACCAATTCTCATACGCTATCTCTTTCAACAAAAACTTTAACTCTTGTGCTTAAATTTTTTGTAATTTCTGGTGAGTATTACAAATTCTTTAATTACTTGTGCAGTGGCTAATTTTGGTGTACCATGTTGTCCATTATATTAAATCCAGGAATCTGGTGGTAAAGCTTGAAAACGTTTAGTCCCACATTGGAAAACAAAAATTCCTTTCATACAGACTAAAGAGCTTTCCTTCTCTCTCTACTTGACTGAGTGTGCAAAATACCTCAAGCACTTGCCCGCCTAGCCATGTGTCATATCATGATGACCCAAGCAGCACACATGTTGGATACTATCTATGACTTTTATATTGAACTAGTATATCATTAAATTAAACTCCAATGTTATCTTTTAATTATTTTGTCCTGTTAGAGGAACAGTTGGTTGTGTGCACATGGGGTTCGGGATGTATCTTTTGGGCAGAAGAATGATTCACCTTCTTTCGTGACTTCAACCGTTGGATCTCGCAATTGCCCTTTTGAGATCTGCGCAGGCTGATGAAAGAAAAGCTCGCAAAGATACAACCCAAACCCGTCAACATGCCTTGCAGGAAGCAACATCTATTATCCCTAAGATATCCACTAGCTTCTATTAACTCCCTGTATAAATGGGTCTGATTATGCACGTGCATTTCTCCTAAGGCTCAAAAAATTTTCAAGCAAACAGCAACCAAAGAAAAAAAAAGGCCTCAAAGCATTCTCAGTCCAGTGATTTTTTGCATCCAAATTCTTTCAAGAGATCACAATTTTTTCTTTATGTTTTCAAATCATCTAATTTATTGGGCAGCAAGAAGAAGGGGTTCATCTCACTTTTTGTGTGTGTGCACATAAAGCACCCGTGGGTGACTGCACCCCTCGATCCTATGCCAGCAATATATATTTTTCTCCTTTAGTTTTTCCTTCTTGGTTCTTTAATTTGCATCTCTTAAAACACATAAATTGTCTATGCAAATTTTTCACTTTAAAAAGTTAAACCCAAAATCAACAATATCTCTAGTCAAAAGGCATCAAGAGTAAATAGAAGATTCGTACTTGGATCTTCGACCCATCAGGATCATTAACAGACTGCTCCACCAATCTTTTTAGTGTACTAGTACTGAATGCAATTTCACCAGCAAGCATCTTAACCTGCTCCACAAGGAGATCCATTTCATCTGAAGTTGTCATTCCAGTCTGCAAATGTAGAACAAAAATAAGATATTGATCATCCCTACCAAAAGCAGAGCAGCACGACGACATAAGTACATGATACACAAAACACCATCAGGAAGTAGCATGACAGTACGAAGCTCAGACCATCCAGCATGATGCCTGGTAAAATCTCCATGTAAAAAGTATAGACATACATTGGAATTCTAGTAGAGACAAAACATTCTTCAATACTTTATTTGTACTCGATATGAACCTATCCATCATAAGCCACATGCCCTTCATTGTCACTCAAGGTTCGCCATCTAGATACCAAACCTCATATCAGTACCATGCTAGTACATTATTCGTATGCCCGGTATAGAGGCAATTCGGCATACTGAGACTCGACACAGCCCTTGTACCGAGTCTCATTTCGGTACTAATATGATATGGTATGCTCGATACAGGGAAATACACACCGATACGACGAACCTTGTTGTCACTAGCTACACCTACTACCAGAACCAAAATATCCTCTAAAACGAGTCTACTAGATGGATCATCACTTATAGGAAAGCTAATAATGATCATATCCCTAAGCTTAGTTTGGATGACAGTTTTCTAATTATCTGGAGAACACTAGAAAATGTTGAACTATGTAACCTACGACTTATGAAGAAATAGTTGAAAACATCAAGAGATGCATTGCAGTAATCCAACAGGCTTGAGATTTAATAAGGAAAATAAAAACATGATTTTACAGTCAAAAGGAAAGGTGATGAAATCTTGCCCAAAACAATCATGGTCACCCTGTTGAAAACAAAAATATAACCAATGCAAAACGCTAATAACACATTCATGGGTTGGTCACATGAACACAAACTAACATATCATAATCATAATCCCCTTCAGTGGCAGATCATGGCAGGAAGGGGAGTGGGGGGAGTAGAGTTGCAACACCACAGCCCCACTAAACACAAGACATTCATTTTATTTGTAAAGGCATGATGCCTCAAAATTAGTACACCAGTACATGTTGACGCTCCCAACTAAAATTTCGCTTCAATACACAACAGCACCCCAACTCCTAGATGATTCGCCCACCACAAGGCTTGATCCTTAAAATATTGCCATTCGACTTCATGTAACATAAATAAAGAAAGAGAGATCGCCTCTATCTAATCCAATCTGATTCAAATCTCCACTCCCATCACCCAAAATCTAACCATTCTAAAATCTCTCAAACCTGGCCCTCCTTCTATATTTCTATATGTGAGGCAATGATCGTGCATTTGACTTCTCTTCTACTAGTAACTACTATCTCTACTAATTGACTAAGAAGAGAGCTTTATAGGTGTACTTAAATCAGGGTGTTTAAATAGCAAATCTATACTGATTCACGAATCAGAGCATCACAATTCTCCATCAAGTGTTGCTGGCACTGAGGACCGGCCTTTTGGAATCTCTCAAAGTTCTCATGGCCTAATGAATCTCTTTTTAAAATGAAAAATCAAATTCTATCTCCCTCCTCACCCCCCAACCCCAAAGAAAAAAGAGAAGAAAGAGAAATAGAAGATTATATCAATTGGCTGGGAAGCAATCAAAGTCTCAAACTCCTTATCTTTTAACAACTGGCCCTTCTAGATGGAGCCAGGTTAGGTCACTTCGATCGCTTAAGCCCTCACTGCTCTCACCCATATCTAAACCCTTGCAAAGATTCAAAGATAACTTTAGCATTGATCCTCTTCCATTTATTAACATGATACCATGATATATTGGATTATTTTTTTTAACAGCATAATGTCATAGATAAGATAAATGATTTTACTGGTTGACCGCACATTCGAGTACAAGATGAAATTTTGATGAACTAGTGAAGTTAAGCATACTGTTTGTCAACCTTACTTCCTTAATTAGCCAAATTACAGTATAGATTTATATATGCATGTAGGTATACATATATGCATATGTATTTGTATAAATGAATAAGGAAAGACGTACATTATTAGATAAACACTTTTGAGCAAAAGCATTAGTAAACAGACATATAGTTGATCTAGTCAGCTAAATATTTTCCATTGATGACATATATTTCCCAAAAAAATATAAATTCAATAATATGTGTATGCTTGAGCTGTTGAGACCAAAAATTGGTTTAGCAAGGTTGATCTGCATATCTATGTTTTTAAGTAGTGATTATGTTCCTATCAGATTCGATATTTTCAATTTATAGCCAACAGATGCATGCCGCACTGGCTGCCGCATGTCCCACCCCCCGCCCCGGGAAAGAAACACATTTGCCTGAAATCTTAATCTTCTTTTTCTATTGTCAACAAAAATGGATCGTAAGCTGGCAACTAAGATTGAAGTAGGGGGAAAAATATGCAACATTAAAACGCAACATACTATGAGCTAATTTCAAACAAAGATTAAAAAGCATCTGAAATCAATAGCTACTGGCTATCCCACCAATAAGTTCACCCACCTGATTTGATTCTGTAACTGAGCTACTGACGGAGGAATGCTCTTCATTCAACTTGCTTGAAGACCCCCGATGTTTAACATCAGATGAAGGGTCCGATGGATCTGACAGAGCAGAAGATAGAGAGTCCTTCAGGGTGTTCTCACCTTCTAGAAGCAGTGGAGGACTCTCGCGCAAAATTTCCAGTTTCTGGAATAAAATAGAAGTACAGAGAGGTCAGATTCAAAACATTGTGGCCCGC
Source organism: Phoenix dactylifera (assembly GCF_009389715.1). NCBI lineage: Eukaryota > Viridiplantae > Streptophyta > Magnoliopsida > Arecales > Arecaceae > Phoenix > Phoenix dactylifera. The sequence continues at coordinate 11,478,438 of NC_052393.1, forward strand.
AATTTCAATGTGTGACTATCAAGAAGTTCATAAATCATACAGCCTTCCATGTCAAACAGATTCAACATCACTCAAGTTGCTAATCAATATATATGGTCCATATAGAGGATATTTGCAGAGGATTAGGGGAGAAAGGTTCTAAAAGAATCACCGACTGCTAATAGCAACTCCAAGAAAAAGAATTTAACAAAAACTAGCACACGGTAAAAATATATTATTCAGAATAAGAAAAATTAATAATGCCTACTTGCTCTAGTTTCAATTTTCAAGTTTTAAAAAAAAAAACTCACATCATCTTCACCTAAAGACTGGCGGCGCTGATGGCCAGCCAAATCAGTCAAACACCCAGGAATTGAGTTTTTTGAAGAAACGAGTATCAGCTTGGTCAGCCTCTGTATTCTACTCATCAAAGCAGCTTTTGCTTCCTCTTCCTCCTCTAAACGAGACTGCATTTTTACCTGACCCTCCTCTAGCTGCTTGTACAACAGAAAGGAATGATCACTACTCCCATGTATAACGAGTAGATGATAATTCAGGGAAGATCAATATTTTTCTACAAGCAAACTTCAGAACAATCAATAAGGCGAACTGTAATATGCTGTACAGTTATCCATCTAGAAATAATAAGAGCACATAAAACCTTTTGTCGCAAGCTCATGATCTCTTCCTGATTGACCCCTGTAAGCATTCCTTTCTTGAGCTGGTCAAGCTCTTGCTTTAGGATTGCTATTTCCCTTTGATACTTTTTAATCAATGACTTTTCATCTATAATCTGGAATAACAAAAGATCTTAAAATTAGCAATCTGTATTTCCTACAAAAGATGTAGTGGACATTCCACTGAATGTTGGCAATTTATATATACCCTATTTCGAGATGCATAAATCTCGACTCGCTTTGCCCTGCTCGCAAACTTCAATGTGTTGTGAGTTTCTTCCAATGTACTGGATGCAGGAGTAACTGTGCAAATCAGCTGTATAAAAAACGTTAGTATTCTTTTGGCATGACTCATATTTTGTCTGACAACAGACCATGAAAAGCATGCTTGCACGAACACACATACAAAAGCATTCTATCAAAATATAAAAGAGTATGCCACAAAGCAACACAGTAATCTTTTCTATAAGAAGCGAGAAACATTTCAAAATCAAGCCTAACAAATAAAAAATCACTTAAAGGAAGAAGGAAACATGTTAAGGATTGTTCATAAACAAAACATAGAGACTTACTGATACAAGACTGTGCCCACTCAACGAGGATTGCAGAAGGCGAGTCAACTTAGAATCACGATATGGTATATGAGTAGCTCTTCCTTCGCTAAGCTTTCCAATAACCTTCAAATTTTCACAATAAAGTTAGCCTTTAACTCAAAAAAAATGTGTACCAAAAGCCACAAGATTACTCATAATATCATGCTCAATAATTTTCAAGGTTTTAAATATTATTAGGATGGCAACACATTTGATTGTCCTAAGTGTCAGGACAGGATGAGTTGGGAAATGGACCTGGACCGGAATGGGACATCCACTATCCTTAGTGTCGGGACGTGCAACGTCCCATCCCATGGAAAGACAGGGAAGGCCCTGTCCCATTGTATTAAAAATCTTTGTGATTTCCACTATATATAGAAGGAAAAAAAAAACAAAAGATTTACACAAAGATGGTGCAAAGCATATACTAAAATTGATTCCCAAAGGAGACCATTCTTTCTTTGTTTAAGGCTAGCTACATTACCCGACATTGCCGCATAGACAACTTGATCATCAAGATAATGATGTTTCCCAACATAATCATCATACATCATGATATTAAAACAAAGAATCTTAAGAAGCAAAGAACCTGAAAATTATGATATTTATTGAAACAAAGGATAACAACAACTGAACAAACAATTAAAGTTACATTTTCTAAAGACTTCCACACAAAAAAAAGTGAGATGAAAGTGAAAGTGAATGAGAATAGAGCACTTTTAATCTCAAAATAAATTTTGAATGATATTTTCTTTGAAATACATATGGTAACCAGGACCTACTGTTCCAAGGGTTAGAAGACTTTTATTTATATATGATCCTTCCTTTCTCCGCAGTCCAGTTGTTTCAGTCTTGGAACTCTCAGATCCTGCTAGGTCAATCAGATTCTAAAAAAGAAACATCAAGAGTGAGGAACTAAAAATATAAAGCACGAAATCTTGTAAATTTGTATGGCTAAGATTCACAGCATACAAGTTGAGAATACATCACTCCATCATACTCATCGCTATGAGCACCGCTTTCAATCATCTGTTGAAATAATTCATTAATTAAAAAAACAAAGAGAGTGGGAGATCTATATACAGCAAGATTATGCTGGATATGGAATGAGAAACATATAAAAGTGAATTCAAAAAAGTAAAATTCAACTATAGCATGTAAATGAATAATGATAAAAATGTTGCAGTAAGTAAATCACAGGCATATTACACACAGAATTATACAAACAGCACAGAAAAGTGATAATGATTAGGAAATTAGAAGAAAAAAAATAACATACTAACAGCACATAATATTCATGAGCTAAAATCCTACACTTTAATTTCCACCCAAATCATAGCTTATGACAAGTACATCAGTTCAATTTGATTTCAACCCAAAGTGTTGACTGATCAGGAAACAAATTATTGTTTGTTGAGGACAATCCCAACACCAGAGACATTTATTATTAAAAATGAAGAAATCGTTCAAACACAGATGCATCTGAAAATTCACATATAAGCATTTTGTAATCAAATCATTTTTAAACATTCTCTTCTACATAGATACCAATTTTTATTTTTCCCTTTTTATAAATTAGTTATAGCATGTTTTACAAAGTGATTCAAAAATTAGGCTGAATAGTTCAACGAGACAGGAGTCAACTAGAAACAGTTTGGTTGAAAAGTGTTGCTAAGATCACATTACAAGTGGATCAGCAAAATACTTGAAGTTTTTGATGAGGGTACTGTAGAAAATGAGAAAGGCATGAAAATGGAAATTGCATGGGTATATGTTTATTTATTTTTGAGATATGGGTATCCAATCTTTGAATTTCAGTTCAAAGTTTGGGTAATAAATCATAAACAGCCAAATGTTGAGATAGAGCATGAAAGCAAGTTGAAGACCATAAAAGGCACAACATAGAAGAAACATGTCAAAAGAATAAGATGACATAAAGCCACCATGTAGATGTCTTCTAATACCAAGGTTTCTGATATATGTGAGGATGCTAGCTACCCCACCAAAATTGTGCCTCGCATATAAGTAGGTAATATGAGTTGAAGACTTCAATTCCACTAAAGAAAAGAGGCAAAGTGTGTTTGCAAGAATAATTAGTGAATATGGGAATAATTCCCACAAGAGTGGGAGTGGAAGGATAAGATGTGTGGAAAGGTGTGAAACTAACGAGTTTCCTGGCATCCCCTCTCCCAACTTTGGGAAAACAGTACATATTTATTCATAGATGTAAACTTCACTAAAACATTTATTTTAAAACAAAGATTAAGGAAATGTGAAGTTTTGCCTCGATGATCCCATGAAGTTTTGCATTTTTGGCAACATTTCTCCTCACTAAACTCTCAACACAAGGGAGATATCCAAGGATATGGCAACAAAGCAATCAAGCCTAGATAGGCGAAAGGTGGGAGTGGGACAATGAAATTCTTAATTCTACAGTACCAAAATTTTTGAGATAGCACAAATCACATTTCGGACAAAATATGATATCATAGATATCGATGTGATTGGAAACTTGGGAACCATGCTCCCTCCAACAAATAATTACAAAATTGTATCTCTGTCCAAATACAATCAAAGCTAAAATCCCAGCACCCCTCCTTAAGATACGCCACATGTGCCATACTGGGGCAAAAAATGGCAGACAGGGGCATCCAAGACACACAGCAAAGCCAGTAAATACTTGAGCAGCAAATTGTGATATACCCATGGTTGTCGAGCAAGCCAGATGGCAGACCTAGCATACAGCTCTTTCCTTTTGGTTGTTATTTGATCTTCTCCAAAGGAATGGGCTAAATGTTCTCCTATATGTTATAGGATATGGGATGGGTGGTAGGAAGGCCGGAAAAAGCAGTTTCAAAGCTCAAGGTTGACAGCTTCTTGGCAAGGGATAGGATCTTGTGGTAGAGGTAGAACAAGGGCCCCTGAGGTGCTTTTAAGATTACTGACCCAGAGAGATCAAGTGTGCAAGGGAGTAAATGCAATCTGTCAACCAATTCAAACATTAAGACAAAAAAGAAATTTTAAATAATGAATTTAAGAATTAGTTCCATCTTTTTGTAGCTAATAGCTTTTAATCTCTAGGCCTTATCCCTTTCTTCCTCAATTAAAATGCAAAGACACTGTACTTCTGAATAAAACTTATTTGATGTAAATCTGAGTGGATTGATTAAAGAACTAGACCCTTAAGTCATAAGACAGAAAGCAACAAAAAAAGGATCATAATGTTCATCAAACATTTAAAAAGAGAAAACAAAACATATGAAACAAGTCAACAAAAAGCATAACATTTTACGTAACGGGACTAGCTACCTTAAGAATATTGCAAATATAATTTCTTTTCAGAAGTGATAGCAGCATACCAAGGTAAATATTGTGTGACTTCGGCTACTGAACAAGTTAAAATTATTCGAACCAACATGACGATGCTCTGCAAATGTGAAACAAAATAAATTACACTAGAGCCCTACCAACATTCTAATTCTATTTAAAAAGTAGAGAATAGTAATAGATTCATGTTTCCAACAATAAGAAAAAAAAAACTCTTTTATAAAATTGAAACATTTCCGCAATAGATAAGTCTATACTAAGTATATGTTCAGCTTGATGGGTTTAGAGTTATAGGTTTAGGAAACAAATGTTAAAAATATTACTTCTCTGTGATATGCTAATATTTGATTAGCTTCATTGAGAAAAAATATAAAAATTAGCATAAAATGAAGCAAATAAAAAGATTTGCATCATATAGAACAATGTTTTAAGTCTGCATATTGGACCTTGCACCAGTACCATATCAATATGGGTTAGTACACTACTGTATGCTCCTGTACCAACACATGTCACACTGCTCGTGCTGGCACATCATCATACCATAAGTCAGTACAGGGGCATACCAATCCCCATACCTTACTGGTACCATACAGGGCCAATAAAGCTCACCACATATCAAGCTAATACAGGTTGGTACTTAAAATGTTGGCATAGAATTTACTAATAGAACAATGAAATAGTCTCAGTGGAGCATCACCTTCACCAGCAGCGATGAAAGAGAGTGCATGTCCAGGAGACAAAACAACTTCCTCCTTTATCCCCTCAACATAAGTTCCCTGCAAAATTTTATTGTTTACAGCATGAAAAAAAAAGAACTTTTTATCAAAGGGAAAGAAAGGACAGGGAGAGCAGAGGGATTTGTTAGATTCCAATTCTAGAATGGAAAGATAGAAGTACCAAGAAAAAGTGACTAGAGATTTTTAACACAATAAATCTGAGGTTCAAGAGATCATTAGAAAGTAAAGTTTTAAAAGCTCATGATAATAACAAGTATAATTTGGGTGGATTTTCCTCCCATTTCCTCAACAAGATAATAACAAAGGAGAGAATTAATAATCACATAAGCAAAATGCACCCTGTGTTTCTGTGGTCACACTTTTTTGAAACATTTTTTCATTCAAATAGTCACAATGGCGAATCTTCTATGACAGCTTTATAACACTGATCAAAATATCAATGCAGGAATTTGAAAGTCTTCCCACCAATCCTTCAACCATCAGCCAGAACAGATGATATGTATCACGTGACAGTATGTGGCTTTTGTCACATGCCATACATCAACAATGCTTTTTGGAGGTTACTTTAAGGCTGCCTCATATGCAAAACTAATCATGTTGTCCCTTTTTAATATATTACCATGCATTCCCATTTCAAAATACTTATCTCTATGATGCTCATTTACTGCATGACCAGGTTATTTGACCATTAAACCTAATATAGAGTAGCTGTTACATACTTTTGACTGCTTTTTTGAATATCCGCATTTATAATACATTTACAATTTACAATTATCAGCAACAATACAACGAAACCTCATATCCTGAGAATGTAAAGAAACAAAACATTGCATTTTTTGCTCAGAGCCCAAAACATTTAACCCATTCCAAATCAGCATTTCTTAAAAAAGTACCATATAAGCCAACACATAACAAGAAGTGCAACAAACAAGGTCGGATGAGCAATAAGATAAAAACAGACAATTTTACAAACTGAACCACATAGAAGTAATGATGATACCAATTTTGGATGAGTCCTGGACTTAACGCACGACAGCACACGCATTCAGTAAATATACTGATAGGGGGGAACAAAAAAATGCAGATTTTTGAATTATAATGAACAACTGAAACTTGTGTTCCTATAACACAATTCAGATTTCTTTAATACTTATGCATAAAAAGAAGTTATACATAATTATAACAGGGAGCAAACAATTGCAGAGTAAGAGAAGAGGGATCTGATGCAAAATTAAACAAAATGAGCATAGAAGTCCATGCATAGGCACATCCATTGAATTGGGTTAGCCTTTGACTGTTTAATTAAGATTGATTGATTATACTAAAACCAAATATTTATTGTTTTGGTGATGAAGCTTCAAACCTGAGCATCTTCTCTGACACGTAAGTTCTGGCCTGTAGGGTCAAGCAAGTCATTTATCACCTAGAATGACAATTATGAAAGAGTTCGGCGAGTCAGTAATTATGGAACAAATATACAATATATTTAAAGAATATAATGACTGTGAAAATCATGACACTGATAGAATGCAAAAGAAGTTGTCAAACTTATTACAAGCATGATGATATTAGACTTCTAATTATCAACATGGAAACTATTTGATGGATTAGTCGATAAGAAATTGATTGTGTTACTGGGAAATAATACATTATATAGATAAACTCCACACAAAGGGTAAAGGAATGAGTATAATATGTTTAAGATATGAACATAGGATAGATTTGAGAATGACAAGATTCTAAGTTCTAACATAAGTTAAGAATAAGTGAATGTTCATTTTCACTCTCTAAAGTTATTAGTAAATACTTACCTCATTATAAATTTCAAGATATGACACACGAAGTAAAAATTCTCTTCCTGGAGTCTGCCAAAAAGATAAGTGTCATGCTCCCACATATCCAATACTTACAGCATACTAAGAATATTAATGCAAGGGGAAAAATTAGAATACCAGCAATATTAAAATTATTAACTTTTTTGAGTCAAAAAATAAATCAGAGATGAAAATCATTATATAATGTTCAGGACAATGGTGCATTTCATTGTGTATATTGCATCTTTATAGACCATACATCATGTCTTCTACTTGCTACAGGTCTGGGAGGTATCCTACTATATTGGACTATTGCCTCCATATTCTATTGCATATTTGTTACTTATCCAACTTGCTTGTCAACTTTGAGGATGTAATCGGTACAGTGGTTCTGAAATAGTCATCCCCATCTCGAAAATTTTAGATGCTCCATTTTTAATAATAGCTTACAATTAGCTAACCTTACCTTTAGGTTTGGCAAGAGTTCTAGATAGACCAAACTCCAAGAACAGCGTGCATCCAAGCAAGTGTTGCAGAATTTCTTCATTGTCTAACAGCATTGTCAATGAAGACTGTGCACACGAGCTATCCTTAGGCAGTCTACCCCCGTTTTCCCCTCATATTGCCGATTAGGTGGCAACTGCGATGGGACTTTTGACCAAGTTCATCTATTAAATTTGTTGAGTTTATTTTGGGCATATGGTTATATATTATGCTCATCTCTCCCTACGCCAACATTTGATCAATTGCTTTCCTTATTGCGACCCATCTAAGAATCAAATTAAGTTTCATAAGCCCTAATTGCAGCTTCTGAAGTTCCTTCTCTTCTTTGTTTCTTGTTGTTACTTTTTGGCTGATATCCTAGGATTATTTTGGCCCTTTTTAAGTGTTTTCGGTAATGTACTCATCTCTGTGATCATTCCAACTTTCCATGTACCTACTTTTCTAACAATTCTTCTCTTTTTAAAATTCAGTTCTTCTAATCACAGGATTTACCAAAATTCAGAAGTTGGCAGCTCCAATTCATGCCCTTTTGCCACTGTGTTTCCCTTAAGTCGCAGTTAGCATCACATCATACTCTATTTTTTATCAAGTGGATTTTTTTGTTTCAAGATATGACTAATGTTAATTTTGTCAAAGGGACCAGTAGTTGGATTATAAAAGAAATATGATGATCAATTTAGAATATATTCAAACAAAGACCCATGGTTTAAAGACTAATCAGCAGCATTCGGTACTGATTAAATATATAAGCTTTTTAAAAAAGACAAATATAGAAAATAGAACTAATCATTGTAAAGTAAGTTGTGTTGCAAAACATCAGCTGTCCAGAAAATCATAGTAAGAAATAATTGAACATAGTTTGTTTTGACCATTTTGACAAAAATAAATGCACAATTTCATATATGTTTATATAAGTTCATGTGTTTAACACTCGTCATACATCTTGGATAATGCTGAAGACATCCTTGATGGCTAATGGTATGATTCCAGGAGATTTCTGATCGCCCTACAAAATGCAAATATTAACCAATAAATAAGTCAATAAAAGGATATGATAAAACAGCCTGGATGATAATCCCATTAAAATTTGTGTCCATAATCAAAGTTCAAGACATGACAATGCAAGAGGAAATGAAGACATGACAGGCTATGTCCAAGCCTAGCAATCTGATAACTAACCGCCATGCCAGACTCAATATATACCATTATAAACAAAACAGAGATGAAATAATGGTGATGGCAGGAAATATTGTTAGAGCTTGAAATTCCAAACATTTATGAATAACAAACAGTAAGATATTTTTGATAAATGTTTCATGCCATAGGAACAAATATTCATTCACAAGAGTAAGAGATAACATTTTTAGTTGATCCCCAATTTGATGTGTTACAATTCATTAAATGCAGTATTGAGTTTGCATACATGCTTAATCTACTTGAAGTAGTAATTAGACTCAAAAAGAAAACAACCTTCAGCTGAATCACACACCATTTCTGGAACACTAATCCTAACTCTTCCACAGACTATGTGCCTATTTAAAATAATGCTCAAGCTTCTACAACAAATTCTTCATTACATTGAATTCTATATCCAACTATTAAGAAGCCGTAAAGAGTGTATCTACAATGATTATGAAGGACGGGATAAACTTATTGACATCTTGCAGAGTAAAACAGCCAAAACTGCAATTCTTTTACTTAAAACAGTACCAGTAAGCTAATAACAGAAAAAATGCATGACTGCAGAAAATTTTATCGAAACAAAACCCTAAAACTAAATATCAGTAGTTCCATTTGTTGGAGGAAGGATGATTAACTGATCAGATTACCAAACACCAGACAATCTCTTCGCCATGGATTCACATAGTGGTTGGTATGCAGGCATACCACTTGGCATGTACCAGCCTATACCACACATACCATACTAGAGTGCCTGGTGTGCCCTTCAGTACCCTGTGTCAGAATTGGGGCATACCATACGACTCAATAACCAGTACAGGTTTGTGCCTCTGAATTTTAAACCTTGCTTTTCAAGTTAAAAAGTCAGACATATCCCATTTTTTCAAGTTACAGAGCGATGGAAATGCTCAGATGATAAAAAATGTGTACAGCAAACCCGAAAATTAAGACTAGAGAAAATTGAGTTAAGATTACAGAATTACAGACTTGAAGTTGAAGAACCATTTGAAATAAGGAGCACCATCATATCATAACCAGATTGGCTTATATGCATGTGTATGAGGAAGCAAGCACCAATCAACATATATTTGAACTGATTAGTGAAATATCGAAACACACAAGCGCTACAAATGGTACAACATTCTCAGGGATGTCACATCATATAATCATCAGCTGAACGACATCAGATTAGGAAATAATTAACTTACATGCATAGTGTGAGTTTTCCCGCTACTAGTGACACCATAGGCAAAAACGGTTCCTACAAATTAACAGAGTCATGATTAGTAAGGTTTTTTAAATTTTCAGTTCAGTTATCAATAATGCACTAAAAAGGAATATGATGTAATAAAGCAATAACCAATCACACAACAAAACCAGTAAACGATATATATAAGATACTGGAAGTAAAAGGGGCCCCTTTCACTGGTATTAAACTAAGAATCCTGAAAATAAAAAGTGAATAAAAAAAAGGGCAGGATATATAAGAATATGTATGATTTTCGAGTTCATTACTTCACCAACAAGGGCATACACTAGTCTAATCTCCTACAAGAGCCAATGACACCAGATATATGAACCAAGGATTTCAAATTTAGATTTGAAGGTTAGATCCAGGCCTTGTAAGATTAGATCTGGATTTTCATATAAGAGCCTGACTACCACTACTAAAATTTCACTCCAACAGTATGTATTTCTGGAATGCTTTGAAATTGTAAATTACCCTCTAAATTGGCTAACTATTAAAACTAAAAGAATTTCAAAATTCCACATACTGTTGATCCATGTCAGCAATGCCAAGCAATATCACATAGTAAACTCAAACATTATTTTGGATTTAATCTGTTTTATTCAATGACCACCTTTAGAATTACATATGTTGCAGCATTGCCATCAATATATGCAAGAATTGTTTCACAAGGATGTTTATTGGCAAGTACTAATTAATAGTGCAGCAGAATAAACTTGATAGCATGAAATTTCACAGTACTATAATGCATCATCTGGATACTTATGAATTTTGAGCATTATCTTGCAAAACATCAGACTGGAATTTATCGGTATGGATGATTATAATTTTTAAAAAAAATAGAATATAACATATAGAAATGGGAAATAATGTCTTCAATTCGTGTGGTAATATCATTGACATTAGTTTTGTCCAAAATTCTTGCTGTGAATGTGTAGACATACAAATTCAGCATGTGACAAAAACTCAACTTGAACTCACGAGGACCATGATAGCAAATCTTTGTTCAGCGTGTGTCAATCAGTCAAATTTAACAAACTACAAAGGCTCATTTGTACAAGTTATTCTAAGGCCTCTCCGCCAACCTAATGCCCTACAAAGTCTAATAAAATGCCAGGAATTGACCATCTTTTAAAAGCTTTATAGCAGATTCTGAGATGACTGTAAAATCTTTAAGACTCTGCTGGATCATACCATGATATGCAAGCCACCCCATATGGATTGGTCTTGTGGTTAAGATTTAAGCTTCAATATTTATTTCCAAGTCAAATATGGGGATGGATATGGAACACAAATCAAGGTGAAGAAGGCTAAACAGAAGGACTAAGCAAATTTTGTGATTGGCTGTCAGCCCAAAAACAACCCTCTTGTTGTTGAAATCCTGGCCTAGGAAAATTTAGGCAAGAGAGAGAGACCTACCATGTAACCTAAATGGGCTAGTTGGTGGGTAGGGACTTCTGCCTTATTAGTCATGGTTTAAGCTCATACAACCAAGAAGCAAGCTTCCAAAATTCCTCTTGTCTTGCCAAAAGTCTAAGGGCCAATTTGGATGAAGGAATATATTATCATGGTTAAATTAAATCTTTGGCTAAAAGTGAAAGGAAAACCAGTGACAGGAGAGAAGAATTTTGTGTATGAAACCACCAGACTGCAGCCTCCACTGCCTGCAATACAGAAGAAATGGGATAAACAATTCCACTAGAAAGTTGATTTGCCATATCTCAAACTTTCTGGGATATCACAACCTAAAGTTTCTTCCTAGCAGCAACCTTACATGGAAAATTTCCAGAGTAATTTATATCGACACGCAAAGAACCCCTAAACAAAGTGGAAGATGATAATGATAAGTAAAATATACATATAGTTACTCATCTGGTCATGTTAGCTGCCGACTAGCTGTTCTAGCATTAACCAAATTAACCAATTTATATGTTGCCAAACAGGTAGAGTTGATTTATTTCATTAATTAACTTATTCATCCTCTTTCAAAAGGAAAAAGATACATGAGGTAACACCGACAAAGCAGACATTTAGTCCAGATATTGAATCCGCACTTGTCCTTATAAACCGAAATATCAATGCCAAATAACAATAATAACAATGAAAGCATTCATAGACAACTTTTGAAGCTAGATTTTCTCTTCTCAGAAAAACCAAATCCTACCCAGTGAGATTTAAGAGCAATCAATCCCAGTCAAAACTTAAACCCTCTTTTCTGTTACTAAATATACAAGACAATAAGAGTGGAATGCACTTGCAGCTAGATATTAGAACCAAAAACTAAGGAGACGTACCATTGATGCCCTCCATTGCAGCTTTAACAACAGGACGAGCAGCCACATCATAGACCGCCTGAGAAGTTATGGCAGGACCAAAGACTCTATCTAAACAAAAAATAAATTAATTTAATACTGTGAAAGCTTTCGTTGGGCCATAACTGGGAGAGGGGGGGTGCAGCAGAATCAGATGAATATCTCAAATATGAAGCAGTGCTCGTGAAATAATGTAATATGAGTTCTTGATGACCTTCAATGTCCATGCATGAAACAATTACAGCACTAAACAGACTATCATGATCATCTGGTTTTCATGCATTTGCAAAATGTGCAATATCCGTATTCAATCTATAATTAATTATGTTGCATGTAGTTACACATCAAGCTTATGCAATATTGCTCCTAGAAAGTTGAAATTCACATTGTCAACATAAATCTAAGTTCAGCCAATTTCCAATGGGTTATTTCATTGGCCAGTTATAAGGCTTCATTCTAATTTTTAATTGCTATAGTTTGGTTTGATCAGCTAGTCAAATACAGAACTGCATGCCAATTTTATTCAAGAATAAGGCATCATGTGAAAAGGTTCAAAAACACAGCAAAATAGACATAAAGAACACTTAGCAGCAAATTTCTTGCTCGAAAACATTATAAAAGAAAAAAACATATATATAATGGATAAAAGAAGTGCTTATAATCTAGATCAGATCTCGCATTGCTTCTTAAACTGAAAGAAACTAGCTAGGAAACATTACCAAATGCATAAGCAGCGGCCGGACTGTACTCGCAGCGGACTATCTTATCTCCATCAGCGTACCACGCAATCTCATCCCCACGCTGGAATTCCCGTTCACTGCAATCACGCAATCGACACAACAAAAGAAACCAGTTCAAGATCCTCAAAACCTAGACCTCCAAATCCACCCCAACCAGTCCAAGAAGCCACGGATCCATCTAGACTCGACCAGATCCAGTCTCCTTACCTCAACGGCCTAAACCTAACGGTCACCGTAATGCTATCGCCGGATCTCGAACCGTCGGCCGGCTCCACGACGAGCTCCTCCGCTGGAAGGTAGCTGATCGGCGCGCGACCCCTGGAGGGATCGGAGCGGCCGCGGCTGGGCGTCACGGATCTCTGCGTTCCCTTGACCGAGCTGTAAAAGTAGGACGAAACCGAGGAAGGCGAAGATCTCGGGATCAGCCTCCCGTTCATGAACGAGGACGAGGAGGACGACGAGGAGTAGGAGCTCGAGAGAGGCTTCCGGTAGCCGAAGGGGGAGCTGCTCCTCCCCTTCGACGACGACGGCCCTGCCATGGCCCGCGCTATTCGAGCTCTCGCCCCTCTCTCTCTCTCTCTCTCTCTCTCTCTCTCTCAAAGAGAGAAGGAGAAGGAGAGAAAGGGGTGGGGAATATAGGGGGTGGAGTGGAGTGAGGAGGATTCGGGCGGTCAGACGTCACATGCTTCGCTTCTAAAAAAGAAAGGGAAAAGGGAGGGAGAGAGGAGGTCCCGGTTTCCCCTTCTTGAAGTAAGCAATGTGGTTATTTTTTCGGAGAGAGACGCCGGCGGCGAAGAAGAGATCACGGGAGGAAGGAAGGAGCGAGGACGGGAGGAGGGGCGGTTTTATGGGGGGAATATTTTGGGACGGAGGATGAAAAAAAATTTGGGGGAGTCGACGCAGGGAATCGATTGGGAGAGAGCGCTGTGGGGGGGATTGGACAGCGGCTGAG